>NC_141696.1:1374280259-1375569634 GCF_964263255.1 Lissotriton vulgaris
ACCGACTGCCATCATATCAGTGATGGGACCACCTGACGAGCTGTCAGCAGTCCCACCATGCTAATTACAATGCGACCGCCTTCAAGGCTGACACAAAGTGTATATTTCTTATCACGGCGTGTGCTGCGGGCTGCAGCACACGCCGCAGTACAGAAAATACACGTTTTGCATATCACTGCACTATGTGGCAGACACCATGCTGTACCTGCCACATCGTGCAGGGATATGTAGGGGGACACCATAGGTGCCCCCAGGGCCCATGTGTGAGGGCTGGGAGTATGGTGGGGGCTGTACAGGCCTCCAATGTCCCTTTCCGCCTACCTTTTTATGGCGGCTTAACCGCCATGCAAGGGCGGGCAGAAAGGGACATTGTAATCCCTACATCGGTGCCTGGCAGGCACCACCACTCTTGTAGGGACCGACGGACTGACGGGCTCCTTGAGCCTGTCGGATGCTTGTCGGTTGGTCTCTCTGTCTGCCAGCTGTGAGAAGTTGGCCTGGTATATGATATTCACTATTCCCCAGTCCAAACAACCCTTATGGTGATGGTTGTAAAGTCAACCTTATAGACCAGCTATCCTAGAGGTAGCGTGGACAGAACAGTCTTAGGCTAAAAGACTCTTGGGAGCATGTAAAGCCAGCTGTTTTACCATATGTAACCCCTTGAATTTATTTTATTATTATTATTTTATTATTTATTTTATTAAAGGCTTTTATAGCACGCTCTATTACTAAAAAAATAGTATCCTGGCGCGTTGAAGGCTGAGCAGTGTGGGAGAGGACAAATATCTGGAAACAGAAATAGAAAAAATTAGACTATAATATTGAATACCAAATGAAAGGACACCACACAGGATATATATAAAATATATATGTATTTATTTACTAACACACTCCTCTGAACTCTTTGAGGTCAGAGGCAAAAGCACATAACAAGTTACACTCAGAAGTACTTTAAATAGCACAATTTACATTTAGGCCCTAGGGGCGCGTAAAACCATATACTAAGTAAGTGGTATAAGAACCACAACTTGGGAAAGGAGAAGGCCTAGGGCCTAGGGAATCGCTGGGGCTACACTATCTGGCCCTTAGGGTAGGAGTAGGAGGCCCACAGGCAGCGCGTGCAGTGTCAGTACACTCACCGAGAGTCAATAGAAAGTCAATGGGTATTTAAAGGTAAGTAAATGGAGATTTAGGACACTTCCGGTCTAATTAGGAAGATACAACTAACAAAACTGGACACTAGGATAGTCAATCCCTACAGGAACACCGAAGTACTCGCGTTACCTCACCCACGGGCTGCGGGTGCATAGGTGTCAGTGTGTCAGGTTTTCTCGTTGATTCCTATGGAGCCTTGGAAGAAGATGCTGCAGGCGACCAGGAGGAAGATGTCCGGGTGGATCCAAGGGTGGATCAGAGTTGAAGAAGACCTGAAAGCAGAGGGGACAGAGTCTAGGTCACTAGCCAGTGACCGGGTGGAACCAGGAAGGAACCAGACGTCATCGAGGAGCAATCAGGAACTGTCGTGAAGCTTGTCGTTACAGCCACGCGGACCAGGAGGCGTCAAGGACGACCAGGTGCTGGAGAGGAGCTGTCCCACGAAGGTTCTCGCAGATGGAGGGGCCGGCTTCAAGATCGGAGCCAACCAACCTAAGCAAAGGCAACCCACGCAGGATACAGAAAAGGCTTCTGGTGCCGACCAGGAGGGTCTGAGGTACTTCACCTTTGCAGAGAAGCAAGGGCCAGTCTGGAGCAACCAGACCAGCGATGGATTTTCAAAAGGATCGTCGCCACAGGGCTACTAGCCAACAGGCCAGCAACCGGACAACGCGTCGAGCAGAACACAAGCAGAAGGGCCCCACGCAGATCTCGTGGAGTGTGGAGGGCTGGTCTTCGGTGCAGGTGGAGCTCGGTGTCGGGGTGTCTCAGTCCCCAGTGCACAGCTTCAAAGATGCCTCAGGAGCTGCGCTGTTAGCAAGTTTCAGACTTTCCAAGATGTCCGGTCCCATGTGTCCCAACGCCTTCCACGGTGCTCAGCTGTGCTGGAGTCGTGCAGTGGGGTCAGAGAGGTCTGGGAGTCTGGATCTTGTCGGGCTCTGTGTTTGGGTTCCGGCGGGAACGGGGACAAAGCAAGCCGTCGAGTTGCTGGATGGTGCCTGGTTGCCCAGGGTGGTCACTCCTTGGCCACAAGGGAGATTCTTCAGTCTTCAGCTCAGGTGAATGTCGAAGGGTCCAGAGTTTCGTCTCAAGTCGATTCCAAGATTTATCTAAAGTCTCCTGGGTCAGCTCCTACCATTATACAACTAAAGGGGGCTGGTTTACTCACTAGGTCCCTCCTATGGGTGGGACCAGGAGGGGGGGTGGTTACACCCCCTTTCCTTTGTCCAGTTTCGCGCCAGAGCTGGGGCTGGAGTGCCCCAGCAACCGGTTTGAACTGGGGTATTCATGGAGCACCTAGTGTGCTCCAGGCAGTGTCTGTTTCTATTCAGCCCTCCCTGTCCCAATACACATCCTCCTGTCTGGGGTGGTCCCCAAGCAGGAAACCTATTGTCCAAACCTCCGTGACTGGAAGGACTCCCAACAGCAGGAGGTCAGACTTGTGTCTGTGGCAGCCGCATCCATTTTGTGATGCTGGGGCTCTGGTTAACTTTAACCAGGTACAGTAGTTTCAACATGTCTTCTCCCTCTAGAAGGGTGGAATGCTACCCCCGTCGCCAGAATTGGCGAGGGGGTAGTATTCCAAAGCGTATGACACCTTACACGACATGTTTGGATAAAGCCAAACCAAAGTTAGTATTCAACCGCGACGATTATATTGCACTTAAAAGTATATGGTATGGCAATATCATAGAACAGCTATAAGGACATGGTTCCGAAAGCTGCAGACAGGCTCAGCTCATGCTAGAGCACCATCTCACACATAACCAAGCACTCTGCCTCCAGGATTGTTAAGGCCTGCCATTTGAGTGACTTATAGGTTACTATGTGTCTTTATGTAAGTAGGTATAGGAATACTACTCCTAAGCAAGGGGTGGTTACACAACCTTGCCCCAGCTGAGTGATCAGCCAGTTGTGTCTATTTAAGTGGCCAGCCAGGGGTGGCATAATACATGCTGTAGCCCCTGGTAGGCCTTGGTTACACCTATGCCCTTAGTACCTATGGTACACTTCTACAGGGGCTAACAAGGTGAACCAATTCCCAATTGTTGATGTACCTAGAGTACATGGTGTGAATTTAGAGAGAGTGCATCTGTGCTGTGGGTCTGATTAGCAGGCCCACAGCCATATCTAAGTCGAAAACCAGTAAAGCAAAGCAAAAAGTGGGGGTGACCATAGGAAGCAGACCCTACTCTCCTACACCAGCCATCCCCCCGTCATCCTAATGTGGCTGGCAGGATTCAGCATTACGATAACAGTGAGACAGCCACCGACAGGCTGTCTGTGGCAGGCTGTCATCATAATCAGGACCTTCGTTTTTTACCAATGCATTTTGAGCCAATGTATACTAGTGGTCTTCCGCTAATAGAGTAAAAGTACTGTAAAAATTCATTGTGGCAAAATAAGAATTCTGCGAATGCTCCCTTTCGTTCTTCGTCGCACATTGTTTGCAACATCATCATTGGGTTACTCTTGTTCTAAGAATGTGGGATAACTGACAAATCCGGTTTATCTTTAACCTTAAGGGACTTTCCTATGTAGAGACCCAACGTGCACCAGCAGTAGAAGGACAGTAAGATGAAACTGTCCAAAATAGTCAAAAGGTACTGCACAATACCATACATTCCAATACACTTGTTTTAATCGGAAGTCTCCTGATTTATAACCCCCTAAAAGTTGTTTCTTTCACTTGCTTAAAGTTGCCCTGCAATGTAAATAATAAAGAATATGTATTCTTCTGATTTCAGAATCCCTTTCAGCTGTTCCAAAATATTGGCACATGTGCTATACAAATTTACATTGACCTCAGCCCTTGTGCTTCCACAGCTTGTTCAAATCAATGCAAAGCATCAGTTATATTAATGTTCACTTGTACGACGATTCACATATACAGGCTTGTGGTAGTTTCAGTTCTGGATCACACGTGCACACTGCGCTCTTCCTGCTACCAAGATGCACAATAATGTAAGCATGTGCTGTGCACGGATCTATGATGTTACAAGCGTTATTTTACAACGCATGCTGTAACATCGCAACTTTTACAACGCAGGTTCCATTACATCGGATGCCATTACAACGCAGGACATTACATAGCAGATGGTATTACAACGCATACCATTACATCGTAAGTATAGGTAAGTATATCTATTTTTAAAAAATGTAATTAAGTTAATTTAATTAATTTAATTTAACTAATATAATGAAATAAATTTAAAAATTGTAATTAATTTAATTTATTTAATTTAGTCTAAATATAAAAATGGAATTAATGTAATTTAATTATTTTAATATAATTTAATTAATTTAATTTAATTAATTTTATAATAGTAATTATTTTAATTTAATTTATTTAATTTAATTAATATAATTGAATAAAACTTAAAATTGTAATTAATATAATTTAATAAATTAAATTAAATTAAATTAATTTAATTAAATTAAAGTCGTACTTTAAAAATAATAAACCCTAAAAACACCCCTGTACCCCAAAACCCAAACCCAGCCCTAAAACCTAAAAATATCCCTGTACCCCAAAACCCAAACCCAGCCCTAAAACCTAAAAATATCCCTGTACCCCAAAACCCAAACCCAGCCCTAAAACCTAAAAATACCCCTGTACCCCTGTACCCAAACCCAGCCCTAAAACCTAAAAATACCCCTGTACCCCAAAACCCAAACCCTGCCCTAAAACCTAAAAACACCCCTGTACCCCAAAACCCAAACCCAGCCCTAAAACCTAAAAATACCCCTGTACCCCAAAACCCAAACCCAGCCCTAAAACCTAAAAATACCCCTGTACCCCAAAACCCAAACCCAGCCCTAAAACCTAAAAATACCCCTGTACCCCAAAACCCAAACCCAGCCCTAAAACCTAAAAATACCCCTGTACCCTAAAACCCAAACCCAGCCCTAAAACCTAAAAACACCCCTGTACCCCAAAACCCAAAACCCTGCCCTAAAACCTAAAAACACCCCTGTACCCCAAAACCCAAAACCCTGCCCTAAAACCTAAAAACACCCCTGTACCCCAAAACCCTGCCCTAAAACCTAAAAACACCCCTGTACCCCAAAACCCAAACCCTGCCCTAAAACCTAAAAACACCCCTGTACCCCAAAACCCAAACCCTGCCCTAAAACATAAAAATACCCAAACACCCCAAAACATATACCTCAGTACCCCAAAACTTATACTCCTATACTCATACTTATTTAAAAAATTACTTAAATTAATATATTTAATTTATAATATTTAAAAACATAAATAAATATTTTTATTTATAATTAATAATAATTAAATCAATTATATAATATTAAATACAATTTTAAAAAAATTATATACTTACCAATACTTACGATGTAATGGTATGCGTTGTAATAGCATCTGCTATGTAATGCCATGCGTTGTAATGGCATCCGATGTAATGGATCCTGCGTTGTAATAGCTGCGTTGTAACAGCATTACGACGTAAAAGTTGCGTTGTAAGTGTAACATACCGCTGTGCACAGGCACAACCCCAGTCTGCATCTCTCTGTCATGCGCGCGCGCACACACACATATGCCAATAAAGCTGTGCTTCATTTTTTTTAAATACTTTTAATCGAATATCTAAATTCCGTACAATGACTGGTCCTCGTTGCACTTTCTTCCACAAAGTGATGGTGTTTTTCTGACCTTAACCATCGGGTCCGGTTACAGAGGATCGTAAGCAAGTACCAAATGGGTGCCGGACAACGCGTGCGGTGTGCCATTATCGTCACCACCCCCCTCCTGAGACCCATGGTGTGAAGAATTCTCACATCTAACGTGCAATTTGGTTTCTCTAAATTACAGGGCAACCATTCATTTATCATTGATTGCACTTTTAACAAGTATTTTTCACTTTCACGCCCTCTCGTCAGGGTGGGCCTTAGCCCGCCCATACTGCCGGGGTTTAGTCCTTAGGTCCTGATGAATGCCAGGTAATTTATACCACAATGGCAGAAACATGTTGATCCCACTGAATGGAAATAGCTGAACAGTTTATTCAGCCTTTTTTCCTACACCATGTTTTTAATGTGTCTGATTGGCCACTTAATAAAGTTATTTTGGACACAATTTAGACACTTTTAAACCACTCTACTACACTTTCACCCCATCACCACCCAAAAAACAGCTCCGCAGTAATTCTGGCATCACAGCGTACAGGGGAGGCACTCGGCCTCTCTTGGTGGGGCCCGATGATGAAGCATGTCACCAACTAGGTTGGTGAGTGAGGGCTTTCTAAAAATCTAGTAAGATTTTACCATGCTCCCTTTCTTCTTCTTATGAAGTAGTGACACTCTTTTGTTGTTTATACTACCTTATCTGGGGGACCAAGCGTGTTTCCACTACACTTTCCCATGCTCTCTTGTTGATAACCAGTTTGTCTGACCATGTCAGGATGTACCAACACTATAAGGAACAGTGCTCAAATTGTAGGTTAAATATGCCCACATATATGAAAGGGAGGCATCTAATTATTTCAATTTGTCAGTTTACATGAAAATATAAATGCATAAATTATCAGTTTTATGGAACAGATCTTTCATCCATCTCAAACCACCAGTTAGTTTTTTTTATAAATCAAGCCTCTTTGGATTTTCAGTCTTTGTTTTTCAGAAAAGTTACAAATTCCAGTGTCCCATTGATGTCCGTTATTAGTCAATCAGTGTCCACTTCACATCAAATATCAGCCAACATGTGATTCTCAACCAAGTCACTTTCTCTGTGTTTAATTTTCTCTAAGTATATTGTTCATCAGTTGAATTATGGTATAGTTGCATCTGATTCACATTTTGCATACTTTAGGAGGTATCAATTATTTGTGTTGGTGATTTTAATATTGAAATGTGTACCTTTGGAGTATCTCCAATATGCCGAGTTGGTGATGAATTCAATCAGCCCCTTACACATTTTAAACACAACCCTTATGGTGACTCACTAAATGGAGTGATCCTTGCAAATAATGTAATTTTCGCCTTAGACTACTGCACGTAGAGTGCGTCAAAACTCTTGATATATATGAGTCCTAGTTCAATTTCCACAACTGATCATGTTTTATTTGCCAAGGAATTGACATCGGTGATTATGGCATGCAAAGTTGTGGGCTTGTGTTTAAGTGACCACAACCTGCTCATAATGGAGCTTAAGATACCGCTAGATAAGGTCACGCTTAAAATCCCTCAACCCCAGATAGACTATAGTATGAATTTAGATCTATCTAGTAAATGGGAGCAATTTGATAAGGAAGTATCCCATAGAGATCTTCTTATGGACAATCAAGCAAAAATAGATAAGGTCCTCCAAAAAGAAGCAAACCCAATCGAAGTAATAACTGCATACACCAGGGTGAATAATTATAAGGCAGACAGATTAACCAAGGGTGAGGCAAAACCCAGTCACAATCCAAGGCGGTTTAATGGAACTTGTTCTATAGCCCATAAACTCTTAAAGCTTGCTCTGAGTAAAGGCCCACAAGACCAGCCAGGAGTAATCCTGGCTATGAAAATTTACAAAGTAGCAATTCAAAAAGAAGGAAAAGGCTTGGGAGGATCTTAGGATGGCAAGTGAGATGAAAGCCTCCCAAGCTTTTTGGCAGACAGTAAACTCCCTGAACCCATGGACTATGCCCTCCAAATAATTGATTGTGTTATCCCAAGCAAAGACTGGGTGGCTCATTTTTCCAAAGTCTTTGACCCGAAAGGGCAGACTCTTAATGAAGGCCCTAACACAATAGTTAACTGTGATCCAACTGCCATCTTGGAATTAAGCAGTTCAATAAAAGTACCAGACGTAATCATAGCTTTTGAGAGCAGTCCCTCTGAGAAACCCACGGGACCCGACAGAATCCGCTCTGACCTCTTTAAATCTCCCCCACAGCTCTGGCCACCCTTAATAACAAGTGTTATAAAAAGCTCAATTACAGGCCCCCTAGTTAAGACCTGGCAGAAGGCTATCATCGTTCCTATTTTCAGAAAAAAGGAGATAAGAGTCCGCCTCACTGCTATTTCCCAATATCTTTCTCTGATCTTCCAGAAGTACACTAAGCCCAGAAAAGGATGTGTCCATCTCACTTTTATGGACCCAACATGTGCCTTTGATATAGTGAAACGGCCAAAGCTGTGGTCCATAATGCTCCAATTAGGCATTGACAGCGCAATAATCTCCCTACTCAGTAGGCTACATGAACATACTATAGCCAGAGTACGGTACAGAAGGAACAGAGATTTATCTGAGGACTTTCCATCAATCACTGGGGTCAGACAGGGCTGTATTTTGGCACCTTTTCTCTTTCTAATGTATATTAACACTCTGGTTGAGCACCTTATAATTGCTGGGAAGGTACTGCCAAAGGTCAATGAGAGAGAAATTCCTGTGCTGCTTTATGCGGACGATGCCGTTCTCATTTCAAGAACTGCTAATGGCCTCCAGATTTTGCTGGATGCTTTTAATAGTTTTATGGGTAGTTTAGGACTTAAAAACAAATCAAACTAAGTCCTTTGTAATGAAATGCTGCCCCAAACTAGCGAAGACCAAAAATTTTTACTTGGTGGGGAAGAAATCATGAAAACTCCGCATTGTACGTATTTGGGGATTCCGATCAACCTAGATTTTAACTGGACATTTCCCCTGAATGCAAGAGCCATGCGATTCCAAAGAACAGTTGATGCAGTTTTTAGATTTTCCAAAAGACTGGGGCATAAACAATCGAGAGAAATGCATTGTATTTTTAAAAGTAAATGCCTGTAGCCACATTTGGTGCTGGCTAATGGGGGTGCATTAGTGGGAAATCTCTACAAATTGTGGCGAATAAGTATAAGTCTCTTGGCAGTTCTACCTTCTACCCCATCAGCCTTTTACCACAAAGAGGTTGGGCTTGATTATATAGAATATCACATCAAGCTACAACCACTTTTGTTATGGCACAAAATCTGGAAGACCCCAGAAGCTCATCTATGCAGAACAATCTTACAGGATTGTCTGAAGCTGGACAACTGTCTGGATATTACATGGCTTAATTTCATTAAAATGAGCTTTGAAAGACTTGGTGCCTCAACATTTTATCTTAACCCGGATAGTTTGTCGACTATTTCTTTAACTCCAAATAAACCACTCTTTAATCAAAAAGTATAAAGGTCACAGGCAGAGTCTAGAGTGGGAGGGATAGACAACACCCTTGGGGTTTTTCTGCATGCTCTTCACTTTACTTCCAGGTCATTGTAAATTGTCTCCAAACTATACACTTTTTGCAAGCTTTCCCAGTAAAAGGCACTTGTTTCTTGTCTCTCCCTCGCTGTCACTGTGAATTTCCAGGAGAACAAAGCACTTTGCACTTTTTGCTTTTTGGCACGTTTTACTCTGCACAGAGAGTACGGTTTGACCTCCCTATACTACTAGCATTGAAAATTAGACCTCATGCCGCAGTCTTTGCTTATTGCACTGCTATGGAAATGGAACCGTTAAACATGCTGTTTTAAATTACATATTAACCGCTATAAAGGTACGGTCTTATTGAAGGATTCTCTTATCGTACAGATATCTTTCAATACCTGCCTTTAGAGTTTTAACATGTCTCTCTCAAATTTATGAAGTTTAACACCTTATGTGGTCTTCTTTTATTTGCTCTAACTTTTATGGCTTAGTGGAGCTGAATAAAGTATTTGATGATGATGGCATACTTTACATAGTGAGAATGAGCCCCTTTGTATGGGGCCAAAGTACTTATTTGAATTCAGCAAAAGCATCATATGGGATTGTGAAGTGCAACCCATGATACTGTTGTCTGTTTTGTAGCATGTTAGTAATTGATAACCTATAATGTATAATGTAACGTTAAGAGAGCCACGAGTGCCGGGCCACTTTCCAGTCACTCATTTGTCGTGAAAAGTTTGTCCCCACACACACATCCTCTCATTTTTTTCCTCGAGGCTCTTTAAAGGTTATCTGAGTACATCATCAAGAATGTTTGACAAGTTCTTCCGTAAGTAACTTCATACTTTCAGAACAAATTTGCATAGTTTGTCTGAAAAAACCTGTAAATCGTCTTGGAGAAAGAATCCAACAAAGCTGTGTGGCTCAATTTTGAAAGATCTAACAAAGTATGTGTTTCCGTAAAGCAAGCAGATGTTGTCTGACTGGCTCTAAGAAATTCTGTTTTCACTAAGCTCAAGGTGCAAGGGAAAGTAACCTTTTGGCAGATGTATGATATGTGTGATGTTAGTGAAAAGTGGGTGGTAGCCTGTAATCTGGAAACGGTATTCAAGACTTTAACATTTTCTAGACTTGCCTAAAAAATGCATAGATGACAGGACATACTTAAGCCCACATTGAGGCACCCCTTTTCGCTTGGTAAGTGGTGATTTAGTTTGTTTTAATTTTTGTTTTATTTCATTTTGGCATTTTGGATAGCATTGATCTTGCAGCATTGAATTCTTATTTCTCTGTACACTCACTGAAAAGTTTCTTGAACACAGTTTTTGGGTTCAAATGTTTCTCCTCACAAGGCTGGTTGGTCCCAATAGAGTGTAATAAGGGGTCCTATTCCTTAGGTAATGTAGGGAATCCCATTGTGGTTGATGGTTGAATCAGGTGATGAAGACCTCTCTGTTTTGAGACTTATGAAGTCCAGTACACTGTACAATGATCACAGTATAACAAGTTATACAAGCGACTTGCTTCTTGCTGGGTATGGCCCCTTGCTTTTGCTGCATTAGTTCCTGTATGTGGATGAGTGGGCAAGTGGAACTGTAGTATGGGTTAATTTCTGTTGGTGCTCAGGATATTATTCTACTTTTTCATTGTAGGAAATGTGCCATATATGATGATTTTGGGGTAGGGCTCACCAGAAGAGAGTGGGTAGTTGGTCCTTGTCTTGTAAACACACTTTAACTTATTTCTGCATACTGGGTCCATTGTTGTATCAGGCATTCTCCTCGTAGGCCAGACAACACTTCACTGGTTATTTAGGGGCGAAGGAGCAAGGGGATCTTTTCCACTCTAGTAGGTGAAATTAGGTTTTAAACTTTGCTAGATTCTTGCCTTTGTTATGGGCTTGATGGTGCCATTGTCAGAAAAGCTTATAGTGGCCTTTCGGGGGAGGGAGATTGTTAGTATAATGCTATTGTCCTCAGGTATTTGTGATAATCTGTTGACTGCCAGACGAGCTCCAAATTTATAACACCGACGAGGGCGTTGATTTCGACTTCTACAATTCTTTTTTTGAAAGACTGATTAACAGTGTGAGTTTCTGGGTTATTTCAGGGAAATGACGCCTTTTTGAAAGTTTATCAGGATATTGTTTGAAATCATTTTTAAACTATTTGATACCAGCCGACATAACATTTGTCACTAGGTAGTAGTTTTCTCAAGGGATTAATGTTGTATGGGTCGAGCCTCTTCAATGACATTTTTTTTTCAGTTTGCCAAAGACTCAATGGGTGTTCTTTGGGTTGTGCTTTAAGGGCTAGTGAATATATTGTTTGGTGTAAGGTCTAAATGTAGCATATGCATCCAAGAAGTTGTCCCTGAGTATTTGATCTGAGGGGATTGATATGCTTGGTGGTGCATTTCAATTCTTATTCCCAGCAGACATGCGTCCAGCTGCATCCATGACAAAATACAGTTCAAGACAGTCTCAGCCCCATGAGCATTATATATGTTGGGTATCTTGTTGTTGTTATATACACTTTGGCTGCAGTGTTCCCTGCTTCTAGTACTGGTGAGCCACCCTGCCCTGACTGTTGAATTTGAGGCCAGATTTTGGCAATCATTTCTATTGCACTCTGTTCCTGTAGTTCTTGTGAGAATGAGAATTGTAATGCTTGCAATTGCAGATGTGTTCTAATATGGTAAACTGTGCTTTAAAGGAGAACTAGCTACTGTGTTTTGCAGTACAATACTTTGTGAAGTTATCGTAGTACCCTATAAATGTACTACCCTATAATGTATGGTAGCACAACCTTTACTGTTTTAGTTTCCCATTTCGTCAGTGACTTTTTGTACGGTAGAATGTCTACCAACTATGGTTAATAGAACTGCTAAGCAGTGACAATACCAGAGACCATGATTTACATTTATGTGTGTGGTCCTCAATTAAATTTGGAGGGAGCTGAAAATCCTCCAGTTTCTAGAGAAACTGAAAAAAAAAAGTAAATTACACTGACTGCATTTCTTCCTCCAGAGCGATGTCTGAGAAGGAAATTCATTCCATATTTAGAGTTTGGAAGAACCAGAAAAACATAACATTTCTGTAACAAACTCTAAATGACTATTTAGGGCTAGGTTTGGATGGCAAAATATTATTTTGATTTATGAGAAAGTGGTGCACTATTCATTGCTATGTATGCGTACAATAGTCTTCATGCTACAAAGGCATTTTTATATTGTCTATAAATGTCTATTTTCTGTGTTTTGATGGCTGTGCCAGCCTCCGATTTCGGTTTCATGCATCTGGAGTTGGCAGCTTTTTAGGTTTTGCCTAAAATCTCTTGCATTCAATATATCTCAAAAGGGGCTCTTATCAGTTTCCGTTGCCGAATTACTGTTAATCCGCTTTTTGTGTCTGACTTTTGGGGGCATTACTTTCCCTGGCAGCATTAAACCATATGGCACATTTTGTTTACTTTCCCTGGCAGCATTGCTGTCTCCCTTTCTTTGATTCTCTGGTCAATTTGATTTTTTTTTATAGGCTTTCAACCTCTTTTGATTAATAACTTTCAGTGCTTGCTCATTTTCGTGTGAAACCGTGTCACACATTACTGCCGTCTCCATCTACCGACTTGGGAACTAGGAAAACTGGTGCATGTTTCAGCACCAGCATTACATCTTGTAAATGTGGTCAATTCACTTAATCTCCTGTATCTACCCCCCCAAAAAATGTGCCTTTGTGTAACGGAACTAGGGCTCATGTAAAAGCGCTCAAACGAGTAGCTGTTATTAACAGCACTTTTAAATGGCAGGACCACGCTACAAACTGTAACTTTAATTCTAAAATCCCCCCACAGAAATACCAATAAAATGAAATATGCTGTTTTACGCAACAGAGCCCAACCGTGTCACACATCAATACTTACATTTCACTCGCTACCCTTATTATTTATCTTATACTTTTATTCCTTAGTCCAGCATTTAATTAACATTTCCAGAGTGCAAGCATTTAAAGCGTGCTTTTTTATTTCTACAGCAATTATTTACATATTAGCTTTTTGGGTATTTAGGCCTTTAATTCTCTTACTCTGCCAACACGTTGGCATGGTAGTCTTTGAAATTCATCTTTGCGTGCCTTTGGCATTGTTGTCTTTAAAATTCATCTTTGCGTGCCCTGCGCACATGGTGTTGACAAATGTATGCTTATTTATTTTCTGTGTGCATACATACCTGTTTTAAAGGTGAACCTATGGAAGGAAGTTAACATTCTAAACAAGAGGAAATGCAAATGTTTTTACAAATAAGAGCAGGATAACATATATGCAAAAAGCTACCACCTAGATGAGATAAGGGTTCCATTGTTGCACTTCCAAAATTGACGACTTTAAAACTCGAAACCAGGTTGAAGTCTCAGCGCAGCCTCAACATCCTTTCTTTTTTAGTCAAATGACTTAATCTCACTGTGCCATCAATTAAAAATGTGTGTTTGTGTAAGGTAACTGTAGCTTGCATAAAAGTGTTCCTGTACCTTTGGGGGAAGTTCACACTACATAAAAAATGTAAATACATCAAAACCAAAAACATGTGGCATGTGGCCTTTACTGGTGCAACTTTTTGGGAACTGTGCTTCTAATGTCTGCTTTTGTACGCTTTGTGGCTCTGACTCCTTTCAAATAAAATGGAGTTGTTTAAAGCATGCTGACAAGCTGCATACATTTGTTAGGTAACCACACGCTTGAATTACTTGCTTTCTGTTAGCATATATTTGAAGCGTGCATTATGATATTATTATTATTATTTATAAGGAGCAAAATCACACATACATTAAAGACTAGCGCTTACATTTACTAAAGGTTGCACGGTTGCGCACGTGCCTATGGGCAACTTTGCACTCTAGATTTTTGAGACCGCGAGATGGATATGCTTTATTTGAGCACCAGTTACATTACAGGATGACACATCAATTTTTTTGGTAGGCATGGGGAGATTAAGTAATTTTCCCAGAATCACAGGAAGTTGAGCCGATGCCGAGGTTTGAACCTGGTTCTCCAGCTCCAAAGGCGGCAGCTGTGGCCGTTGAGCCACATCCGAGCCATTACACTCTGACTCAGAGCCTTGCTTTCTTCAGCTGTCTGGCTTTAAGTACACCATGCATAGGTGAGGCAAGGATGCATGTGCCTGCTGGTGGAGGTGTCCGTCTCTAAACTTACGCTGACCTCCGGCACTTGTTAGCACTGTCTGGGCATAGGTTGTGTACAACCTATGCCCAGACAGTGCTGACAAGCAGGGGTTTAACTCCCAAATAGGGGTTTAACACCAAATATAGCAATAAGCAACAGAAAGGTGACCAGTCAACCTTTGAAAAGGACATTCTCCTGTGTGTCACTGCGTTTTTAGGAACTGTTTAACTTTTTGGGCCGAAAACGTTTTTTTTTTTTTAAGCTGCAGATTATGCATCTGATGATGGGTTATGTGGCAAATCCATAATTGTGTGAAAAATTCTATTAAGGCACACATTGCCTTTCTCAGTAAACAATTCCTAACACGTTTATGAAGTTTCAGTAACTTATATTGTACAACTGCTCACCAAGCTAAAATTCACAACTCAAAAAAAGTAATATTAATTACATAGGCGAAATCTAATGCATTTACCAATAATTGTTTCTCTCGCATCTGCAAACAGAAATGCCCAGCTGTCCCAAAATATTGGTTTACTCCTTCATTTGGCATCTAAAGGTGTTTGTAAAATGGCTTGCAGCACTTTTAGAAAAATTTTCTTAAGTCTATAAATGGACCTCCCATTTCAACCTCCATCTCAGATGTAAACCTTTTCTTGCAAGTCCATGAACAAGTATCAGTTTTATTTCACAGCTTATCAGTTTTAGTAATCTGTTGAAGAGCGGACTGTGCTTTACTTTAGTAAAGCAGCAGAGCTCAGATTACACTAGGATCTCTTTTCAAAAAACAACAAATATTTATTCGCGATTATTTTAGCTTCTTACTCATCGCTTGCACAAGCTAAGTGGGACCATGACATGAAACTTTAAACTGGTTTTCCAAATAGTGTGCTGTTGTTATAATGCGTGAAAACAAAATGGGGCTGGCTCTAATCAGCAAGGCTGAGCCTATATCATAAACAACAAAAGGGGGTGCCAGTGCTGATAATAATAAATGAGAACTGTGATAAATCCTCCACTAACTGAAAATCAGATTCAGAAAAGGGAATGCTTCTTAGTCGCAATTTTATTATATATTCAATAATCTTTTATAAAATCCATTTTTACGTTTGAGAACGAAACATTGAAGGGAAAAACAAGATTGCAAAGGGGACACAAGAAAATGCAATCAATTTGGAGCGAACCACCATTCACTACTGCAATCATATCACTGTCACCATACATTCAAAAACATACAAACTACTCTCACACATACCATATGTACATTATCTACAACAAGAAAAACGAAAAGCTGGTACTGCCTTAATATGAACACAATATTCGCAATTCGTATTGAAAAATAGAACACTATCAAAAGTTTTTTCAATTTAAAGCAATCTTAGCAAATTCGACAGAAATAGATAGTGTCCAACAAATGGCAAGGGATCTATGCAAAGATGTAACTCTTAGATCAGTTGGCAGACCAGTAAGGAGATGGGCCTACGCGTTTCGAATCTCCTTTATTTCTTTGGAGATTCTCATCAGGGCCTCGGGCAACTAAACAGAAGGAAAGAAAGAAAATGGAAATTTTTCTTTTAAAACAAGGAAAGTTGCATGAATGACAAATGCATAACAGGTAGACACATTAATAAATCTCATAGGCTAGTCACACACTTCAGAATCTCTTGAACTCAGTGGGACCCCAGTCTCGATATATCTATTAAAGGGGACACAAAATGGCGAAAAACAAGGGTACAAAACACTTTAGTCAAGACTCAGTGCAACTAACAACAAGGGCTGCTGCAGAATGACACATCAAGGTGAACCTAGTAACCACACACTGGTTGGCTGCTGAAAAGAGTGGTCAGAGTGGTGGGAAACTTACCACCTAATGTTGCTAGCGGTGGTCCAGGACGGAGAAATATTAGGGAGGTGACCAATTGCTCTGTGAATAGATGAATAAGGAATAGTCTCAACACGGGGGATGTAATTAAGGAGACAAGAAATCAAAGAGTGCAAGCCTCAAAAGAATCCCTTACCGCTCAGGAGAGCGTGAAGTGTCCTAGTGCTGATGGAGCCGAGTTTGGAGGGTGCCACGTTAGCCAGGGACTGTAGAGCGTCGTGTCTTTTTTATATTGCGGGAGGTTCAAAGTCCTGTATGACCAAAAGACAGGGTTTAAGGGAACAAGCCTCATGTTTGGATAGCGCTATATAACTGGGCAAAGACGTGGTGTCAAACATCACCTTGAAATCACGGATGGGAATGCCTGACTCAATCAAGCATACTCGGCGATGAAAGCAGCGTCAGCACAAGCAGGCGAAGGTCCGGTGTGCTGTCAAAACATAAAACACACGGTGGCAGGAGTTAAGGAGGGCAGCGAGAGACGATGGCTGCACACAACTGAAAAGGCAGGCTACGAGGCCTGGGGGGCAGGCAGCATACACTTACCAAATCCGAGGACGGAGGCATCGAATACCCGCAGCCGGTCAGCGTCGCGGCAAGCACTGATCACTCGCGCATGCGCGTTACCTATTCGCGAGTGGCTAGACGTTTTATAGAGAGCCTCGCCACTGTAAGGGGTTGGCTCAAGGGCGGTTCTTAGCAAGCTGGTGACTCCCAGTGCTGCAATACAACATGCTATGCAGCGGGGGTTTAAATACGAAGGAAATATGCTGGAACCCCTGTAGGGGAGGGGATGAGGGGTAATTAAGGTGGTTGGGGAAGAATTGCAGACCAGGCAGCAGGCGCAAAAAGTACACACCACAGTCCGGGGGATTACAATTTGAAGATCTCTGAGAGCTCATTTAAACCTGACACTGCAGTGTCAAATTTAACAATCAGCATAGCTTCTCTTCTGGATAGAAGGAGGCTCATATCGCCTCCTCGAGGGTTCTTTTCTATCCTGGATATCACTGTCCACTTAAAGTCATTGAGTCCATGTTGCTTCTTGTTCCAATGGTTTACTAATGGAGCATTTTCAACATTTCTCTTCAGTCTCGATTTGTGTTGCGTTATGCGTTGTCGCACTTCTTGCTCTGTCTTTCCAATATACAGACAGTTGCATGGGCATATGACTCCATAAACTACAAATTTCGATTTGCAGTTGCTGAATACCTCATGCTTCCATGATATTCCCCTATGTTGAAAAACAGTACCCTGTACGGTTGTTTCGCAACAAAGGCAGGTGCCACATTTATGATGACCTAATATGGGTGTCAGACCCATCATTTGACGGAGAGATGGTTGGTTCTGGGTATGCATTGCGGCTCTTACCACATGGTTTGCCACACTATTCTCTCGTTTGAAAGCGAATAGTGGGGGATCTTTTAGGCTATCATCCAGGTTACGCACCAGATGCCAGTTTTGACCAATGATGCGTTTAAGCTGGTTCGCATTCGGGCAGAAGGTTGTTACACAGACTTGTCGTTTCTGTTCAGGTTTCTTTTTGCGTTCCAACAGAGTTTCGCAGGGGGTCCACCTTGCTCGTTTCATGCAATCCCTCACCAATCTTTTGGGGTACCCCCTATCACAAAGTTTGGACACAAGTTTCTCTGCATGGTGTGAGAAAAAAGAAACCTGAACAGAAACGACAAGTCTGTGTAACAACCTTCTGCCCGAATGCGAACCAGCTTAAACGCATCATTGGTCAAAACTGGCATCTGGTGCGTAACCTGGATGATAGCCTAGAAGATCCCCCACTATTCGCTTTCAAACGAGAGAATAGTGTGGCAAACCATGTGGTAAGAGCCGCAATGCATACCCAGAACCAACCATCTCTCCGTCAAATGATGGGTCTAACACCCATATTAGGTCATCATAAATGTGGCACCTGCCTTTGTTGCGAAACAACCGTACAGGGTACTGTTTTTCAACATAGGGGAATATCATGGAAGCATGAGGTATTCAGCAACTGCAAATCGAAATTTGTAGTTTATGGAGTCATATGCCCATGCAACTGTCTGTATATTGGAAAGACAGAGCAAGAAGTGCGACAACGCATAACGCAACACAAATCAAGACTGAAGAGAAATGTTGAAAATGCTCCATTAGTAAACCATTGGAACAAGAAGCAACATGGACTCAATGACTTTAAGTGGACAGTGATATCCAGGATAGAAAAGAACCCTCGAGGAGGCGATATGAGCCTCCTTCTATCCAGAAGAGAAGCTATGCTAATTGTTAAATTTGACACTGCAGTGTCAGGTTTAAATGAGCTCTCCGAGATCTTCAAATTGTAATCCCCCGGACTGTGGTGTGTACTTTTTGCGCCTGCTGCCTGGTCTGCAATTCTTCCCCAACCACCTTAATTACCCCTCACCCCTCCCCTACAGGGGTTCCAGCATTTTTCCTTCGTATTTAAACCCCCGCTGCATAGCATGTTGTATTGCAGCGCTGGGAGTCACCAGCTTGCTAAGAACCGCCCTTGAGCCAACCCCTTACAGTGGCGAGGCTCCCTATAACACGTCTAGCCACTCGCGAATAGGTAACGCGCATGCGCGAGTGATCAGTGCTTGCCGCGACGCTGACCGGCTGCGGGTATTCGATGCCTCCGTCCTCGGATTTGGTAAGTGTATGCTGCCTGCCCCCCAGGCCTCGTAGCCTGCCTTTTCAGTTGTGTGCAGCCATCGTCTCTCGCTGCCCTCCTTAACTCCTGCCACCGTGTGTTTTATGTTTTGACAGCACACCGGACTTTCGCCTGCTTGTGCTGACGCTGCTTTCATCGCCGAGTATGCTTGATTGAGTCAGGCATTCCCATCCGTGATTTCAAGGTGATGTTTGACACCACGTCTTTGCCCAGTTATATAGCGCTATCCAAACATGAGGCTTGTTCCCTTAAACCCTGTCTTTTGGTCATACAGGACTTTGAACCTCCCGCAATATAAAAAAGACACGACGCCCTACAGTCCCTGGCTAACGTGGCACCCTCCAAACTCGGCTCCATCAGCACTAGGACACTTCACGCTCTCCTGAGCGGTAAGGGATTCTTTTGAGGCTTGCACTCTTTGATTTCTTGTCTCCTTAATTACATCCCCCGTGTTGAGACTATTCCTTATTCATCTATTCACAGAGCAATTGGTCACCTCCCTAATATTTCTCCGTCCTGGACCACCGCTAGCAACATTAGGTGGTAAGTTTCCCACCACTCTGACCACTCTTTTCAGCAGCCAACCAGTGTGTGGTTACTAGGTTCACCTTGATGTGTCATTCTGCAGCAGCCCTTGTTGTTAGTTGCACTGAGTCTTGACTAAAGTGTTTTGTACCCTTGTTTTTCGCCATTTTGTGTCCCCTTTAATAGATATATCGAGACTGGGGTCCCACTGAGTTCAAGAGATTCTGAAGTGTGTGACTAGCCTATGAGATTTATTAATGTGTCTACCTGTTATGCATTTGTCATTCATGCAACTTTCCTTGTTTTAAAAGAAAAATTTCCATTTTCTTTCTTTCCTTCTGTTTAGTTGCCCGAGGCCCTGATGAGAATCTCCAAAGAAATAAAGGAGATTCGAAACGCGTAGGCCCATCTCCTTACTGGTCTGCCAACTGATCTACGAGTTACATCTTTGCATAGATCCCTTGCCATTTGTTGGACACTATCTATTTCTGTCGAATTTGCTAAGATTGCTTTAAATTGAAAAAACTTTTGATAGTGTTCTATTTTTCAATACGAATTGCGAATATTGTGTTCATATTAAGGCAGTACCAGCTTTTCGTTTTTTTCTTGTTGTAGATAATGTACATATGGTATGTGTGAGAGTAGTTTGTATGTTTTTGAATGTATGGTGAAAGTGATATGATTGCAGTAGTGAATGGTGGTTCGCTCCAAATTGATTGCATTTTCTTGTGTCCCCTTTGCATTCTTGTTTTTCCCTTCAATGTTTCGTTCTCAAATGTAAAAATTGATTTTATAAAAGATTATTGAATATATAATAAAATTGCGACTAAGAAGCATTCCCTTTTCTGAATCTGATTTTCAGTTAGTGGAGGATTTATCACAGTTCTCATTTATTATTATCAGCACTGGCACCCCCTTTTGTTGTTATAATGCGCCATATCTTGCTCAGTAGTCAGCCCTGCTCTTTGCCATGTTTCCGCTTTGATACCACTCTATCTGGACCGGATAATATCCAAAAAATCTAACTTTTAGATTTTTTGAAAATTTAGTTTGTAGATGAACCACGCAAAGATAGCCTCACCTGTCTTGAGAATGCAACAGGATCCCTTCTTTCCCATATTGTGTCAGAATCTTACTGTAAGCTCTTTGAAGTGTCCTTCTGCAGATGAGCTTGTGTTCACAGCAGTCTTTTAGCTAGATTGCGGGTTTGTTTCAAACCAGCTGAGAGCATTTTAGGGTTGAGGCGACATTACAATGCAAGTTGCCAAAGGCCTTCAGTAGCATGAGGAGGTGTACATTCTTTATTTCAAGTGCCTTCTATACTCCAGACATACATGAATCACAGTCTTCTCGGTTATTACAAAATCTCTAATTTAAAAGGCAATGGAAACTCGAGTAATGGTCAGCTCCTTCTCACCGGTCGTGTTGATTGGGCACCCTTATGGATCCAAATTCATCCCAAATTAGTTGGCCACAGCATCAAAGGTTTTCCTAGGCTTCTGCCACATTTCATTGAAAATGAAATAGTTTCAAGTTTGTTTTCGAATTATGGTTTCATGATCACCCCACTGCCATTCAGTCAACATTTCAAACCCCACTCCTTTTGTTTATATAATACTGTTCTTGCAATTTACCAAGTAATGGCCAGACCCACCAGGCCCTCTTCTGTAGCTGAAGGTAAGAGCAAGAATCTGCAAGCAATTATGTATGTGGTTTGAAGATGTGTTCCTACACTCTCATCCCAGTTGTTATGCACTCATCCCAACCTGAAAGAAAAATATACCTAAGGTGGCAAAGAATGCAAGGTCCTGTAGGCTCCTGTGCTCTCTGCTTTGATGCTCTTACTCCAAAAGTGTTGGCACGAGCAGCAGCATCCTCAAGATTTTATTGACTATAGATAAGATTAGCCCAATGTGGTTAATGTTTTGGTTGTTGGAGTCTTTGTGACATGTAGGTTAGAGGTTAAAGACCCTGCACAGGAGATTCAGCGTTTCATTATTTGAATGTTGGTAAAATATGTATTGGCGGGCAAAGTAATGGAAAATCCTATAACTTTTGTACTCCAAAGCTACAAGACTTTGATAAACATGCTACGTAAAAATCAGATTCTCAGAAAAAGTTATCAAGGATCTTCGGAGATAGCCCGTAGCTATTCCTCGAATGACATTTCTCAACCCACCTCTAAGTATGACTTCTCAATTGTTGTTTTGTGGATTCAGACCTGATAAGGTTGCCTGCAGATGGACCCTCGAGAACAGCAGCAAACGCCCTGCTATGTCAAACGTGTTCTCTGGCCCTGATTTACCCAGTAGAAATGGAAACAACCAAACAATGATGATATTGTAAAATCAGGGTTACAGGAGGTGAAACTGAAAAGAAACATTTCTCCTGCTATCGGGAACAGCTGGGGAGAGGGCGGTGGACCTCGAATCTGGGGAACTGGGTTCAAGTCTCGGCAATGACAGCTGAACATCCTGTGATTCTGGGCAAATCACTTAATCTCCGCGTGCCTAACAAAAAAATGAATAGTTTGCGCTATATAAAATTCTGTTTTAAAAAAAAAAACAGCTGCTTATCCTACACATAAACATACACTAATCTGTCCAATTGATTGAATTGACTTGGGAAGGACCACAAATGATGCGCATAAATTGATGATGCAGTGTGTTGAAGGGAGGTTACTGGTACCTACAATTGTTTTCAGAGCTAAAAACAGGAGGTTGAAATCCAGTGGTAAATAACTTCCCTTGAAGAATGCACTGAGCCTGCTTCATTAAGTGTATGCGGACCGTGATGCTGTCATCTGTACACTAATATTAGGCATGGGTCTGCCTTATACTTTTTTACAGGTAGTTAGGGGGAATTTGGAAGAGGGCTTTGCAATACAATATTCCTTTTATCACAGGAATGGAACAAGTGAAGGCTGACTGAACTGGTCGAATTATACTACTTACGATTATGAACTCCAGAACATAGGTTTCAGCTAATTGATGTGTTTACCGTATTCCTTAATATTAAACACACATCTATTCCTGGCTCTGACTTTGAAAAAAGTGTACTGCAAACAGGAAGAGTCTCTGAGGGTAAACCTCTGTAATATATTATTGCATCTATTATAGATACACTATGTACTATTTTCCACGTTTCTAATAAACTGTTGCCTTGTTTTGTGGCCATCAAATGTTAAGGTGAAAACCTACATAAGACGTTGTCTCTGCAAACACATGAAACTGGGCTAATTCAGAATATGATTGAAAAGTCTGTCCACACAAGTTTATTTTGGTTCTGGAAAGATTTTTCAAATTGTAGGTGTTCAAGATTGTGTTTGAAAGGCAAAAGACTAAATTAGCTCTGCAAAAGGTCAGCAAAACACTAAAATGGGAAAAATCGTATCCTTGTGATGGAAATAATGTATTTATTATCTTGAGAATCCTGCCAGTTATGTAAAATGTTATGGCTGTCCTTTTGTCAAATGCGTCATTGTGGATGTTGCATTAAGTGACCAGATTCTCTTGCAAGCCTGGTCTCAAACCCTGTTGTTTCAAGGAAGAACATACCGTACTAAGAAGGTGAGCGATGTGCTGGCCTGGAATTGATGCCCTGACATCTGTTCGTGAAGAGCTCCACGCTTTGTGGAACATTCTGGACCACATGATAGTGTTAACATGCCTTTGAGATTGATTGGGCTGAACTAGTTATTTGTGAGTGAAGAAAGGGGCTTCATAGCCACGCAGCTGTCATCAGGGTTTTGGATTCTTGCCTGAAAACAGTTCTAGCAGGGTTGGTGCCACAAGGCAGCCATCCTTCCACAACAGGAGCTATGGGAAAGTAGATTTTAAGAATTGTTTTATTGATTGGATAAAGATTACCGACCGGTGGCAAGGTTGTGCCCAAGTTTAAAAACTCATACCTGTCCCTCTGGTACTTTAGAACCATATTGAAACAGAAGGAGGAGGCAAACCTTCACGTCTGCTGTGCTTGAGCAGTCCCTGCCAGCCTGCTATAATAACATTGCGAGAGCTACTCCTAAACCTGACTTAATCTTTGTCCAGCTAGACCGAGTCCAGGAGAGACAGTGCCAGACTGTGTCCACACATTTTGTATATCAACTCTGCTGCCTGCGTACTAGGAGATTTTGCCTCTGGAGGGTCTTAGGTCCAGAACTCTTGAGAAGGTCCAGTTTAAGAGGAGGCTATTAATAAATGTACAGCCAGTTAGATGGCTGGCTGCTGGGAAGATGTGTGGAACCCTGCACAATTGAGCTCTAGAGGAGTGAGGCCCAGAGGCCAGGCCAGATGACAATGCTTCAAACATAACTTAAGAAGATAAGGACCTTTTTTGTGGGACATTTGTTTGTCAAAAGCTCTTTACTTGTGAGCTTGAGAAGATCGGGGTGAAGGAGGAGCAACTATCCAGAAAGGGCACTATCCCCCCGGATAGCTTCATTGCTTCATCCTTCTCGGTGCTGTTCTTTTTCTACTGAACATTTTCACCTAGGCTGCCTCCGACGAAGATCACATTGTAATCAAGATTTAACCGGTAGAAAAATGTTGTCCTATTCCATACTCAGTAATTCTTGTAGTCTTTTCTGTTACAATTTTCAAATGCTTAATCGCAGCTGCTCTCAGTCTAGAGGGTATTAGTCTGCTTCAAATAAGGAAAGTGATCTCTTCCCTTAAATCATTTCTGGTGTGACTTCGCTTTTACTGCAAAGACCTGTGGCTACATCCAACCATGCTTCAGGTACCACGGTTGGTCCCCTTGTTATGCTTGCAGCTTTTACGGCGTGATCATCAGTATTTGCCTTAGTCTCCTACACTAGGTATCACACCTCTCCCCTGCCCCATCAGACTCCACTTTGGACCCTCAAGAATAGTCTTTGTCCCAAAAAACATTTAAAGTATGCTATTTCACTTTGAATGAATTAAAAGAACACAAAATTGGAAAAATTGCACATCGTCTTACGAGCCATCATGCCTTCAATCTACTGAACACAGCGCTTGTGGCCATTGCAATTGGACTTTGTGCTTGCATTTTCAGAGATGTAACATAGCAGGAAGCATTCCTGAGGCTAAAGGTTAGGGGGTCTGTTGTAAAGTTTACTTGCACAGGAGAGCAAAGCAATGATGCATTGATGCTAGAGGACTAGGTCACACACCGGCAGTAATGAATTGTTGGGATTCTATAGGTCACAGAAGTCCTACTGTAACTAATGTTTGTTTATGTAGGAAATATTTTAACATTAATATGCCATTGCTGTGTTGACAGTGGTGTATTGCTTCAAGAACGATGTGAACATTTATATTATCAAGGGGCCAAGTTTGAAAGTTGGAAATCTACTTACATTTCGTTTCCCTTAAATTGGCAGCAGATTTCCTCCAAAAAATCTGACATTTCAAAACTAATGTAAAAATGCAGTCACCCTTGCAGATTTTCTATGAGGCGGGGCAATTTCTACTGCATTAATGTGATGCAGATATGCTTTGATAAGGTGCAAAATTGACTGTCTATCCACTGTGGAAAACTACCTGCAGGAGATATAAGAATGCTGCCAAACATTGTATTTTCCAAATGCCTCGTGTAGCAAACCTTAAAGTGCACTTTCTGACCTTAAAATTGCAGTTGTGCTCGTTTTCTAAACTTCAGTCGGAAATTTGCTTTTAAAAAGAGTTTTTTTTTGTGTACCCACGTTTCAGGTAGGACACCCTAAATGCTTTGTGATTCGGATCCCAATTGGTTGGTCTCATCCTAAAATATGCAGTTACTGAAGTGGTGGTTGTTAAAAAGCGATAATCGATCACAGCAATTTATGGTATTGTAATCTAAGTTAAAGCTCTGGTCCTACAATGCATAAATCACTTGGCTCTTATGTGATTCTTTTGGCGTCCATTCCTTTTTGAAATGTTACAAGAGGTTTATTCACTGCTTACACTGAATTCATTGTTCTTGAGTATTTCAAGCTGCAACACATTTAAGGAGAGGTCACCTTGCGTAGGTGTAAATGTTTCCCACATTACAGATTCAGCTTTTCCCTCAGAGCGCCAGGCTGCTAATTTTTTTTAATCATGTTAGCAAATTATTAACCCAGCCCTAATATCGAAGGCGTGAGAAACCCCTGCATGTGTTAGAATATTTACTTTTAAGCTTGTAATAGAGTTGTCAAGATTGATGGAATTGTGCACCACATTTTAACTGTCCTAAAGCCATGTGTTAAATAAGTGTTGCATTGCGAATACAAAAATGTTGTTGATCACTGAACCGGATAACTTCTCAAGCACTGATATATAGCCCCACAGTTATTTTACTAAGGTTGCATACACCTCCTTTTCCTAGACTTCATGGAAGTGTTTGCAGCAAAGTAAAATTGTAGTCTGTAGTCCTCGTTACAATTAGGCGCCTTTAACAAGTCCGATATTACCAACCCATTCCCAGTTCTACACCCAATCTCATCCGGCTTGCGATTGAAGCAAGATGAATCTTCAAGACTGTGTATTTTACATGTGAAGCTCTTCACCAGCTTACTCTGACATACCTATCAAGAAAACTGACATGGTCAGGAAGGAATTACAGTTTTAGAGCTCACACACACTACTACTGGAAACACCCAGATACAAGCAAGAATGGTTATACATATGCTCTTTCTCTGGACATGCTCCCAGAATCTGGAACTCACTTCCACAGGAGATACGCACAAACCTGTCCTTAGCATTAGTCAAAAGAACCATCAAAGCTTTACCTCTCGAAAAATACCTAGGTCCAACTAGGAAATAATAACCGCTCCCCGCCTGATTCCACCACCCACCACGGATTCCAACAGGTTCTTTTGCAGGCCCTGGGTAACCGAACTAATCCCACCGAAAGTTAAACCAAAATTCAACCTACCACATAACAACACTCGCTCACCTCACACAAATGTTGGAACCATACAGATTACTGCAGACAATGGTTAATCAGCTGCAACCCCGTAGTACTTCATAATCAATCAATCATGACATTTGTATAGCGCTACTCACCCGGAAGGGTCTCAGGGCGCTGGGGGAGAGGGGTAGGTTATTGCATGAACAGGCAGTTCTTGAGTTGCTTCCTGAAGGAAAGATGGTCCTGGGTCATCCGAAGGTGGATGGGAGGGAGTTCCAGGTCTTGGCTGCCAGGTAGGAGAAGGATCTTCCTCCGGCGGTGGCTCTGCGGATGCGTGGAACGGCGGTGAGGGCGAGGTTGGTCCATTGTACCTGGCGGGTGGATGCGTAGAAGGTCAGGCAGTCGTTGAGGTACTTGGGGCCCAGGTCATGGAGAGCCTTGTGTGCGTGGGTGAGGAGCCTGAACGTGATCCTATTGCTAACGGGGAGCCAGTGCAGGTCTCTCAGGTGGCCGGAGATGTGGCTGTGTTGGGGGATGTCCAGGACGAGTCGTGCTGAGGCGTTCTGGATGCGTTGGAGTCTTTTCTGCAGTTTGGCTGTGGTTCCGGCGTAGAGGGTGTTCACGTAGTCCAGTCGGCTGGTGACGAGTGCCTGGGTGACGGTCTTCCTGGTCTCGGTGGGGATCCAACGGAAGATCTTACGGAGCATACGCAGGGTGTTGAAGCATGATGCGGAGACGGTGTTGACTTGTCTGGTCATCGAGAGGGAGGAGTCCTGGATGAAGCCCAGGTTGCGTGCGTGGTCCGTTGGCTTGGGAGTGGTGCACAGGGCAGGGGGCCACCAGGAGTCGTCCCAGGCGGAGGGCGAAGATCCCAGTATGAGGACTTCCGTTTTGTCTGAGTTCAGTTTCAGGCGGCTGTTCTTCATCCACTCGGCGACGTCTTTCATCCCTTCGTGTGGGCTGGTTCTGGCGGTGGAGGGGTAGTTGGTGAGGTAGAGGATCAGCTGGGTATCGTCGGCATGGGAGATGATGTTGAGGTTGTGTTGGCGTGCGATGGCTGCGAGGGGGCTCATGTAGATATGTTGAAGAGGGTCGGGCTGAGGGATGATCCTTGTGGTACGCCGCAAAATACTTCGGTGGCCTCGGATCTGAACGGGGGGAGGCGGACTCTCTGGGTTCTTCCGGTGAGGAACGAGATGATCTACTCTAGTGCTTTCCCTTGGATTCCGGTGTTGCTGAGGCACTGTACTAGGGTGCAATGGCAGACTGTGTCGAACGCTGCAGAGAGGTCCAGTAGGATGAGGGCTGCTGTTTCCCCGTTGTCGAGCAGGGATCTGATGTCATCCGTGGCTGCGATCAGGGCGGTCTCGGTGCTGTGGTTGGCTCGGAAACCGGACAGCGAGGGGTCGAGGGATCCATTCGTCTCGAGGAAGGCGGCGAGCTGTCTGTTGATGGTCTTCTCGATGACTTTGGCAGGAAAAGGGAGGAGCGAGATGGGGCGGAAGTTCTTGAGGTCGGTGGGGGTCCGCTGTTGGTTTCTTCAGGAGGGCGCTGAGCTCGGCGTGCTTCCAGCTCTCCGGGAAGGTGGCGGTGTGGAAGGAGGTGTTGAGGATGTCCCGCAGTTGGGGTGGGATGATGGAGTCGGCCTTGTTGAAGACGTGGTGAGGGCAGGGGTCGGTAGGTGATCCGGAGTGGATGGTGTTCATCGTGCAGGTGGTGTCTTCGGTGCTGACCGGGGTCCAGTTGCAGAGGGTGGTGGTAGGGGGCGTTGGTTCGGCAATTGGGTGTGTGGCTAGTGCGCCGAAGCTGTTGTGTATGTCGGCGATCTTGCGGTGGAAGAACGAGGCGAGGGAGTCGCAGAGGTCTTGCGAGGTTGTGATGTTGTTGTTTCCGGCGCTGGGGTTGGAGAGCTCTTTGACGATGCTGAAGAGTTCCTTGCTGTCCTGGGCGTTGTTGTTCAGTCGTTCTTTGAATGCTGTCTTCTTGGTGGTGTGGATCAGCTGGTGGTGCTTGCGGGTGGCGTGCTTGAGGGCGGTCATGTTGTCTGAGGTCTGATTGTGGCGCCAGGCTTTCTCGAGGGTGCGGCAGTTCTTCTTGGAGTCCTTGAGTTCGTTGGTGAACCAGGGGGCTTTCTTGCTTCTGGGCTTGCTGGGAGGGTTCTTTAGTGGTGCGAGGTGGTCGGCGCAGTTGGTGAGCCACTCTGTGAGGTTGCTGGCTGCTTCGTTGGGGTCCGTTGTGCTGGCGGGAGGGTTCTGGCGGAGGGAGGTGGTGAGCTGCTCGGCGGTGATCTTGCTCTAGCTCCGGCGGGGAATCTGTTGTTGGTGGTGGTGGGTCCTGTTTCTCCTGAAGCTGAAGTGGACGCAGCTGTGATCAGTCCAGTGAAGTCCGGTGGTGTGGCTGAAGGGGATGTGCTTGCTGGAGGAGAAGACGGGGTCAAGCGTGTGGCCGGCGTAGTGGGTGGGGGTGTTCACCAGTTGCTTGAGTCCGAGGTTGGCGAGGTTGTCCAGCAGGGTGGTGGTGTTGCTGTCCTTGTTGTTCTCCAGGTGGAAGTTGAGGTCGCCTAGGAGGATGTAGTCAGAGGAGGCGAGGGCGTGCGGGCTGATGAAGTCTGCGATGTCTTCGCTGAATTGTGTGCATGGTCCCGGGGGTCTGAACCACTTGTCGCAGCATCTTTGCTGAGAGATTTCTAACTGTACTCAGTATTTTATGAAACCTAACAGACAAATGCGCTATATAAAACTCTTAAATAAATTGGATTTGGGACAATGCAATGATACTGAATGTATGTGTGGTATAACTGTACAAATTATAGCTGAGATTTTAGTGCAAACTCATTTGTGCCAGAGTTGAGATTTCCGCAGGACTACTATTTTGTCAAGTGGAGGCGACATTACACATGTTTACCTTAATGTAAACAATGTTTTACAGGCTCATTGTAGCCACTAGCAAATTTAAGAGTTGTTTTCTAAGCCTCGTAATCTCCGCGGGTGCTCACATGTCAGAACTGTTTCTTTTAAGGTTTTTCATTGTTCACAGACTATTTTTATGGCTCGAGTCCTCAATTTCTGACTAAAACTTAGTCTTACACTGTTCTGCTAGATGTTCATTCAGCTAAGCTTTCACTTTTGACTCTTCCTAGATTCTTCAGACCTTCCCAAGGTGGGTGCACCATTTTGATGCTGGGCCTTTCTCTTTGGAACTCCATCAACATTTAACTTGGTGCTTAAAACGTGGCTCTTTTCACAACCATCTGTGTAAGTGCCACTAATTCTCTTCCATGATTCAGTTAAAATCCCAGGAGATCCTTGTGGGGTTAATGTCCTACAGCTCAACCCTGATAAAACAGAGGTCCTACTATTTGGAAACAATCCTCTGCTAGGCTGTCCATTGCTTGGCCTGCCGGTTGCACAGCTTCACCTCCGCCGGCCCCCTCCTACTGATATGGCCAGGAACCTGGGACTTCTTATAGATAATAAACTATCCCTTAAGCCCCAGGTCACAGCTATAATCAAAACCTCTTGCTGAATTCTCAGGATGCTATGGTAAAAGCTCTGATTCTGTCGAGACTTGAATATGTTGATGTCTTGTACCTTGATTTACCAGATACAAAAACTTCAAAAGGTAAAGAGCATGGCCATACGCCTCATGTTTAACCTGCCTAAATGCACCTAATTATCTCTATTCCACAACCAGATACAGTGGCTGCAGTGAAGAAGAGGGTCATCTTTAAAGGACTGACTATAGCACACGTAACTTTTTACAGGACTGACCCTAAATACATACAGAACCGATTGATCCCATACTGTTCCAATAGCTCTCTGAGATCACAATCATCCCTTCTGTTGTGTATCCCTCCTACCAGATGGAAAACAATGGGGGGGATCGGCCTGCTCCGTTTTAGCTGCCAGACATTTGAATACTCATCCTGTTCCCCGAGAAGCAGTCAGGCTATTAAAACCTTACGTAAACATCTGAAAACCCATCTGTTCAAAGATTAAGCTGGTCCTCCTGCTTTTGGGCTCAGCGCCGGGACACTAGTAGTAGCTGCACGCTTTATAAGTCCCCATATTCATTAATTCATTCTTTCAATAATACATATATTGCTGACTCCAGACGGTTAGGCATTATACCCACGGGTTGCCAATCAGGCATATACCCGGCTCTTCTCGGAGGCCGTATGGACTGGCTGCGCATCTTACCGATCTAACATTTGTCCCCACTGTGTGGCCCGTGTGGTCATTTGTTCAGTTGTGTTCTTGAATTTCTTGCAATGGGCCCCAGATATTTTAGAATTGCCTTGTATACTGCTTCCTTAGCCAGCATGCACCAGTTCATATTCTGGTGCCCACTGTGACACCCGGGACATGCCATCTTTCCCCCATAGCCTCATTACACTGGCCACAATGAGTGTAAAATTTTAGAATAACATGGTATACATTGTCATTGTTTGATCTCCCCAGATCCCCAAACAGACGAAGTGTTTGAGCTCCCATTCCATGTTAGTGCTGCTCGAGACATTCTGGTGTACCCATGACCAGAAGTATTTTAGCCGTGGACATTCCCATAATGTGTGTATCAGCGTGCCTCTTTGGTTACACCCTCTTTGGCATTTATATATTTCTAACTTACCATCTTAAAAAGTGTAATGCCGGGGTTGTAGGCTCAAAGTAGTATTTTTAGCAGTATCAAGTGAAAGACAGATCGTATTGCAACCTCTCTTGGGTATTTTAAGGCTTTTCCCCAGTCTGTATCTTCCAGGAATTCCTAGTCTTGCTCCCATTTACTTTTAAGTCAACCTAGTGATGTCTGACAGTTACTGTGCCAATGTTCTTTTAACTTGTGATATTTTGTGTCTATGTAAAGGGTCAGCCAGCACTCTGCATTCCAGGCATAATGTATCTGACATGTCGCACAATAGTGCTGAATATATGGCCAGGGCATGGAAGATCTGTAGATAGTTATAATGTTGGTAATCTGCCAATTCATATTGGTGGTTAAGTTTGTCAATTGTCACCATGTCTTGGGGGTCCCCAGATGTCACCTACCGTAGATATACACAGGAGGTCTCCTGTGTAAAACCCCTCGAGTATCTTCAAGTCAACCAGAATTCCAGACTCCAACCGCAGTGTTTCCGATATTATTTTATCCTTCCATACCATTGCTCGACTTGTTTTTTTCCAAAACGTAATGACAGTCGCGGTCGTGGTATGAGTGACTCGTGTGGTTCCCCGACCATATAGTTCTCTCAGTGCATCTTGTGTTTACAATGCCCTTCTTTTGGCCAACAGGGCTGCATCCTGTTGCCCTACGTATTCCCATTTGTTCTACACTAGTAATTATGCTGCCAGGTGGTACAGTTTTAGGTTTGGTAAAGGTCTCGTTTGTGAAACTATAGAAGCTGTCTGGGAAGTCATATGGTGTGCTTTGCAGCATATACAGAAATGTTGCCAGTTATCTTGTATAGGGCTGCCTTCCCCATCACTGACAATTCCATAAGGATCATCCTAGATTTTGGTGCATCAATTCTTTAGGGTCTTCATTAATGAAAATCCCCAAATATTTGAATCCAAGAAATACTGGAAGACAACTATGCTAATGGCTTTCTTTTATTATTCCTTTTTTCTATATGTGTCCTAGACAAACATCTACTAGCATCCTAGTGATCTTCAGTCAGACTTCTCAAGGACTATGTCTAGATTAATTTGGAAGATTCACACCTAATAGTGATAATAAGGCACATACTTAATATGTTTGTTTAATTTCGATCCACACAATTGTGTCGCTGCTACTCCCATACTGAACTATGACTATTTCTGACCTCTGCCAATTAATACCTAAGCCTGAATGTCTACTAAATCGTTCTTAATGGCTAGTTGAGCTCCTAAACACTGAGATATATTGATTTAGAGTGCCTTTTAAATTGTGAATTTGTTCTTTCATTCAATAAGCATACAACTAATTTGGATCTCTATATATTCCTATTCTATGATTCAGCAAAAGTTCTAATATCCTGCTACCTACTGGATGCCAGCAATGGATTTAGGCTCTGAAATTGCCCCCAACCATTTTTGTATCTGTGTGGCATTAGTTTGTAAGCGATTGCCAGTTACGAGTGTGAAAAAGGATTTTCTCCTATGTTTTCAGCAAAGTATATGAGAATGTGCATGCTGTTTATTTACGGTGGAGCATGCCCAGAAGCCACATTTTGGGGGTGATTATGATGGCGGGCGGATCTGCCACGCCCGGCGGTGCCCATTCGCCCGCCATCACAACCACATTTTCTCCCGCCATATTAACATGGCGGGGGGTACCCCGGCGGACGGAAAGTCCGACCACTGCTTTTCCGCTGGTCGGCAATCGTCATGATTGCCGGCTGGGCGGCAAAAGACAACAATAGGCTCTGCCATTCATACTACGATGGCAGCGAGGGATATGCCTTTCCATGGCGGAGAATCTGCATGGAAAGGCATACGGAAAATCACTTTTGGGGCCCGTTACAGGACCCATGGGGTTGGGGTGCTGCACCTGGGGGGTACCTATGGTACCTCCCGACGTTGCAATACCCAAGGTGGCAGGCAACGCCCGGTGCCTGCCACGTTGTGCATCGCAATGCTCAACATCGTTTTTAACATTGTGTACGGTACTGCAGCCAGCAACACCGTCCGCAATGTTAAACTACCAGGATGCGCCCGCCAGTGTGGCGGGTGCATCCTGATACAGCGGGCGGGACCGGCACACCTATGGTGGACGGTCCCAGCTCCGCAGGGATGGCGGGCGGACGAAAGTCTACTCGCCATCCTAATAGGCTCCATAATCATTTGAAAGAAACTTGTGAAGGCTGTGTATGGAGCTGTAGGGATCTTGAATGCTTTTGTGCAAAATCAGATTTCAGTACTTGAACCGTGGCATGAAGAATCAGTTCACCAAATATTTACCATCTTGTGGCAAAGAATGATATTGGAGAGAATCATAGTTCCCATGGTTACTTCATAGTTAAGTCATCTATTATTACATTATCCAGTGTGATGTAATTGTAAAGGGTTACACGATTTATTAGATTGTAAAGGTTCTGTACATTATTTCTGATTCCTTGAGACTGGCAGAATTCCCCCTGACACGTACCAGCTATCCTAAACGGCATGACTGTTGAATAGCACACAGAGGAGAGGTTCTGCAGGACTGGGTTTGGGAAGTGTGCAGTGCCATTGTTTTCTTTGTTTATCATACAGATACAAAACATACTTCGTTTTTCATAACCAATTTAACCCCTTCACTGCGGCGGCTATTCCGCCGCAGTGCTAAGGGGGCGGGGAGGCGCGTGGCGGGCGCATGCTGGTGACGGAACCGCTCCGTCACCAGCCGCGGTTGCGCTGTGCTCATGACGGAGCGGTTCCGTCACTGGCCCGCCCGCTCAATGGATCGTTCAGCGCAGGCGCGGAATCTGCGCCGCGCAGGCGTTCCGAGCGGGCAGTGACAGAACCGCTCCGTCATCAGCACAGCGCGACCGCGGCTGATGAAGGAGTGGTTCCGTCACCAGCAGAGGAGGGGTTAAAATGCATTTTTATATAATCCTAAGGAGACACAAATATTTTACTTACCGCCTTGCATGTGCTTTTTTGTATTATGTCGTAGCACTGCTCACTGGAATTGGTAAATTGTATGTCAGAAAATAATTAACCTTCCTATAGATCGTGTCTTTAGCACTTTGTCATTTCAGTATTTTCTCTTTTTTTTAAAGATTGCTTTATTTTGTAGTTAACTCTGTGAAAATGCTAATTCTACCTTCATTTTTTCTCTTGGCCCCACTAATTTTATACTTTGATATCTCGCCTAATCTTATACCTCTTTTCATTTATCTTGAATAGCCTGAGACAGCAGCGACACTGAAGCGTACCATACAAGCTTTGATGGATCGAGGAGCAATTGTAAGGAGTCTGGAAAACCTGGGCGAGAGGGCGCTTCCATATAAAATCTCCAAACATAGCATGCGGCACAGCAGAGGAGGGTATGTGTTAAAAAACAGCCTTCTGAAGATGTGTTTAACTAGTTCTTTAACTGACTGGTTGGGCATCTTACATCTTACCTACTAGTTCCCAAGAAAGAAATGAATTTTGTTATAAGTCCAGCGTTAATGCTGATTCAAACCATGTAATTCAAATAAAGAAAATGTAGACATTTTTGGGTGAGGTCAAATCAGGCGGTAAGTGAGCATGAATCTATTCAATTCAGAATCCTGGTAGAGCAAGATTTGGATACCACTACTTATAGGTGTTTTATTTCAGTGGAGGAGATGTTTATTTTAAGAGTCTCTAACTGAGTCAACAGAGCGTCTTCCGTTGATGCATTATGTGTTTTTTTGGTGTTATTTTGTCTTTTGCACGTTGTTTTTAGCTGCTTGCTTCTTGAGGGCTTGATTTGAGGTTCTTCTTGGGGGAAAAACCCGTACAGACTAGTCCTGATACCAAACACAATTTCATAGGCAAATGTTTTGAAGCAAACTCGTCAACAAGATACCCTGCTATTGACCAGAGACCAGTGAGGTGTGTCAAGCTTTGTGTAGGATGACCCTGACAACTGTGCATGGGTCATTGGGACGGGAGGAAAGGACCATTTTAGTATTCTTGAGTCATGAACAGTATGTAATGCTTGGTTTGATCTCTGCTTGCCTTTCTGAGGGGCTGCGCTGGCAGAGTCAAAGAACTGTCCAGAGGACCTGTCTGTGGCAAGCGAGTTGATTAAAAAACAGATGTGCATACTCACATGCACATTTATTTCTCTAGTTTTTATTGATTTCCTATTTTGTTGGGATTACAGTTGAACACCCCACATAACATTAAGGTAATTACCTCTTGGAAAACCCCATATGCTGATAAACTGTCTGCAGTTATTCCTCAGAAGCAAACCTTGCTGTCTTGCGGTATGATTCACTAAACTTATGCGAATGTCTGTGAAATTTACCTGCCACTGACATCATTTACAGAAGCAAAATCCAGAATAAGAAATGGGGAGATTTGTGCCTTGTAAATTGAAATTTCCTAACAGAAGTTCCACTAGTAGGTGGTGTTTATATGTGAGGAAATCTATTCTAAAGGTGGGTTAGGGGCTGCCCAATTTTGACCCATCAGCAAAGGTTTATGGACGACACAGAATTGTACGATTTGGAATATTCATAAAACTTTTAGAGACCGTTTTCCATCCTGAAAGCATTTGGAAATGTACTCCTGTGAAGGGTAGGACTACATCAATTGTTATGGTCGAAATGGGGACAGAACTCTTCCATGATTTCTAAGGGTGTAAGGGAAAAAATTCTCTGTAAAGAAAGAACAAAATGTACATAATACAAATGCGCTGTGGCTTTTCATTTCCACATACAAAACATTGCCTGATCTTTTCAGTATGCGTAAATGGAATTTTACAGGAGTAAATTTAGCAATCTGCACCAGTTACAGATTTCTGGAAGTCCTCCTAAAATTCTTTGTAATTTCCATGAAATTCAGAACAAAATTCTACTCAGTGTGTAGATGTTAGACTGTGTGAGTAGATTTCCAACTTTCAAGTCTAAAGGTTTGTGAACCTGGCCCTCTGTATTAACTGTTGTACAATTTGAGCTTTCTCACAACAACTCTGGCATACCTGCGCATTCTCTGTCCTGATTTTCATTTCTGTTTTAAACAAGACAATTTGGACCGCTCCGAATTTAATTGTAACAAAATTGGTTAACAACCACCAGACAGATAGTGGAGCTCTATTGATAAAAAAAGTTTAAAAAAAAAAAGATTTTAGGGAAAAATGCAACCCTTTTTTATTTGTGTCCCTGATATTCATATGATATATTATTGCATTGTGGGGCTTTAGACTATGTCTTGCAGGTTATATAAATTGTCATCACTGGCAGGGCAAGCATCGCCATAATGATGTCTCCATCTTCCCTGGTAGCCCGGGGCAACCAGACCTTTTGAATGCACCTTGACCATCAGTTATTTCTAGGATTCACCCATACCTTTGTGCAAGTTCACATTTGGAGGAAGCAGAGGGATTGTATTCCTTGCCAAGGGGAGCAGGTGGAAGTTTCTGATGGTCATGGACTTTTATCTGGAGACTTCAGGGGTGGGTTAGGCGATGCTGCCATGTGTGAAGATAGAGGACTGTGGATCAAAAGGAAGGAAAATTGGTATTATTTGCCTGATTTATACAACACTTATCTACCCTAGTCCTACTCTATAATTAGCATGGTCACCCCAGAAAATATCCTGACTATATACAAATCAAAATATGTGTTCACATAATTAAATTAATGATCGCATTCTTCAGTATTAGAAATATTCTGCGTATTTGATCCGAAAGTATATTTTTGTATTTTATATGACAGGTTGTATGAATCAGGCAACTAATATCAAGATTAATTTGAAGGGAACAAAACAGTTTGAAAACTGGCATAGAACTTAAATGCATGAAATAAGAGTAGAACTGATGTGAACAGTATGACAAGTTGCTAGATAAGACAAATGTGTTTATGATTCTATATGATTTAGGATTTTATTGGGCACTTTTGAAGTTACAAAAATAACGAGATAAGGAAGATTTAAATGTGTTTGTGATGAATTACATTGCTTTCCGTTACTGTCCACTCACACCAGTACCTGGATAGCCTTTTAGGGTGAAAGTACCCTCTAACATCATAGGTGAGGGACAGTGAGGGTAATTCAAGCACATACTGAGACCCTAGTTCTGAAAAAAGGAGATCTTACGGATGAACAAAAGTGATCTTAGCACTTAATTAAAATGGTAATGGAGACTCGGGCTCTCATGGCTGATCAGAAGAATCCTGCTGCAGTTGAAACCAAAAGGATACCATGCCTGTAGTGAAAGGAGGAGGCTAGGCTCAAGTAGTTCCAAAGATGGTAGAGGTCAAGCTAGGCTTAATATTTAAAGAAATTGACATTTGGCAGAATTTTCTGTAAAAATATCTTACCACCCTCTCTGGTGCACACAGTTTCCTTAGAAGTAGCATAAGAAAGTCTAAAACAGTATTTCTACCACTAAGGGCCCAATATATGAAATATCGGTTGACAAAACGTGCTCACAAATTGCCCACCAACCTTTTTCCTAAAGGAAAGGATTTTTTTCAGACTGACGCATGTAATAATAGGTCTGTTAGCATATTGAAGAGAGCCAGAGGAGATTTAAAGACCGGCATGAGCCACCTCCCCACAACTAGAAATGAATCACAAGAAGGTCCCTGGGTCTAAACCGAGAATAGAGAAAGAGTGCTGGAGTATTCCTTTTATAGGACGGTTCCCCTCTTCCACCCATAGGTGACATGCTTCATCATAGAGAAATCTCCTCGCGTTGTGAACCTAGTCGCAATGCGGGCTACAACCCCCTCTCTGGGAGGGAGGAGCTTAGGAATGTTTTAGTGTAGCAGAAGAGTCTCCTAAAACCTGTAAGAAAGCAGGGTGTGTTGGGGGAAATCAAACAAGGTGAGTAGGGAAAGTGGAATAAAACTAACTCTAAGGTACGCCATGAAATTTTATTGGGGCATCCGTAGGTTAGACTATCAACAAGTACTATGAGAGGAGGGAATTCAACCTCTCATAAAATGGTGGCGATCAACCTGTTTCTGCCTCCATAGAGGTGTGAGTCAAAAGGTTGTTATGCGTGTGTTGCAGTAGCCTAATCAACCTTAAACCCTGAATACTAAACCAATGGTTGCAGTGATTTTCACTCAGATGGATGTGCACTGGTAGTGATGTTGTACCCATAGAGAGACAAGAAATCGGGATACATACATCACTGCAAACAAACCAGCACTCAGAAGGATAAGTAAATAAAAGAAAACAAGTGCGAATAATCAAATTGTGAATTTCCACATTTCATGAGTATCCTAGACCAACTTTTAACATTAGTCTTGTGAAAAAGTTGATGTTTTGGAAGCTTACCCGCTTAGTCAGTTAAAAACAGTGGCGGCTGGTGACATTTCAAAGTGGTGAGGCGAGCAAACAGGCTGTACAGAAACACCCAGGCTGGTGATGTTGAGGCAGGCTCTGTTTCTGCACGCACAATGCTTCCAAACCCTCCCGGATGTTTTGAAATCCACAAGTCTCCGGTGTACATAAAATGGCCTATCTGCAGATCGCCAAGTCTTTCTCTGGCTCAAAGTGGTCATGCCTGTCTTGCTCGTTGCGCTCCCTCTACGTGTGGCGCAGTGACTCACCGGCCTATGGTGTCCTCTATCCACGGTCACTTAGTCAGGGCCTATAACAAGTTAGTGTTGTTGCAGGACAGGAATGCGTTTGTGCTGTAAAATATTTCACAGTGGTTTTGATTTGCTGCAGAAATGGAGCAGTCATTACTGCTCGAGATCACAATGCTGTATTGTGGGGCAGTCAGTCAGTCAGTTTGGGTTCACTTTTAGAAAATATCCCAATGCACCTTTGTGTCTTCTATAGAAATATTGTGGAGCCCGTAGCTGGCCACAGGCCAAACTGCAGATATATTTCATTCACAATGTGATTTTTAAATTATGAAATAGTACTTAGACATGCCAATTCACAATCGCGGCCCGCATGACGGGGGGTTGGAAATGGGGTCGTCGCGGGGGGGGAAGCAGGAGGAGTTTAATTAAAAAATCAAATAAAACTTACCGTCCCGCGCCACCTTAGCTTCTGGATGGATCCGACTCCCGCCGTCCAGCGTTTTCGAATTCCATTTCCTGCAGCTCTCATCGTCATCATAGGAAAGGCAGCCTCCCTCCCTCCCCTCCACTAATCACAATGCTGCAATGGCAGCGTTGTGATTGGTGAGGCGCAGTGGAGAGCGTCCCAGCTTGGCCATTTTCTCTATGTAGGCTGCATGCAGCAGCCTACATAGAGAAAAAGGGAGAGTGGGTGGTCCTGTTTGAGGGCCGGGGGGGGGAGTGGTTTACCCACTGTTGTGGGTACTGACTGTATGGTCGCCCCCCCTGCCCTCGAGCAGGACCGCCCACCCCCAACCAGGCCCTTCTGCTTTCTCGCAGTGCGAGAAGCAGAAACATAAATGGTGGTAGTTATTACCATATATGTTTCTGCCTTCTTGCACTGCGAGAAAGCAGTGAGGCAATGCCCCCACGCCACTGGTTAAAACTAACCTACTCTACCTCGGTGTAAACTCGAGGGAGCATATATGTCCTGTAGATAAGGGAAGCATATGAGCAATCAACTCAAGAGCTTAATATCGCAGTACCAAACATACAGATAAACAAATAAACAAACATGATGCAGGCCAGCTGACTCCAAACATATGAAAAATTAATAACTCCAAGTTCAAGAGTAATATTTAAGGCAAAATACTGGTAACCCTCAGGGAACATATGATAGAATGCACACAGTAATAACCTTATGAAATAAGGTGGGCCTCAAAATAGATGTATTTAAAGCACAAAGTGCTGAGACTAGTAATAACTATCATTCATTACACAGAGTGGTGCGGTGATGGACTAAGGTAATGATTAATAAGTGGACACCCGGAGCACATGGACAAAATTTGAGACACACAGTCTCACAGGACATACAAAGATAATGTGTATGGGCCATAGAACGCCCAGACCGAGTAGGGGAAAGAGCTGTTAACTGACAGTATACCTGATGTTTACTAAAGGATCAATCAGAATATGTGTAATCATTTTAACTGACAGTTATTCCTGTGTGCATTCGATCATATGTTCCCTGAGGGTTACCAGTATTTTGCCTTAAATCTTACTCTTGAACTTGGAGTCATTAATTATTCATATGTTTGCAGTCAGCAGGCCTGAACCATGTTTGTTTATATGTATGTTTGCTTACTGCGATATTGAGCTCTTGAGTTGATTGCTCATATGCTTCCCTTATCTACAGGACACATATGCTCCCTCGAGTTTACGCCGAGGCAGAGTTGGTTAATTTTAACTGAATAATGCGGGCAAGCTTCCAATACATTAATGTTTTGACATGACTAATGTTAAAAGTTGGTCTAAGATACTCATCAAATGTGGAAATTCACATTTTGATTATTCACACTTGTTTTCTTTTATTTACTCATCCTTCTGAGTGCTGGTTTGTTTTCAGTGATGTATGTATCCCGATTTCTTGTCTCTCTACAGGTAGAACATCTCTACCAGTGGACATCCATCTGAGTGAAAATCACTCCAACCAATGGTTTAGTATTCCGTTTTCAAGGTTGATTAGGCTCTTGCGACACACGCTTAACAACCTTTTGACTCTTATTTTTTTCACTATTCTTTCCTGGTACCTGATGAAAGCCGCCACACCTCTACTGAGGGTATAAGGTAGAAACATGTTGACCAACACTTTTCTACGAGAGGTTGAATCCCCTCCTCTCATAGGACTTGTTTTTAGTCTTACCTACGGATGCCCCAATAAAATTTCATGGTGTACCTTAAAGTTAGTTTTATCCCACTTTCACTAATCACCTTGTTTGATTTCCTCCAACACACCCTGCTTTCTCACAGGTTTTAGGAGACCTCTTCTACTACACTAAAACATCCCTGAGCTCCTCCCTCTCAAAGAGGGAATTGTAGCCCGCATTGCGACTAGGTTCACAATGTCAAGAGTTTCCCTGTGATAAAGCATGTCACCTATGGGTGGGTGAGGGGAATCGTCCTATAAAAGGAATACTCCAGCACTCTCCAACTCTTTTTCTCTACTCTCTGTTTAGACCCAGGTGGCCTTCTTGTGATTCACTAATAGGTCTAATCCCAAATTTTCAAATTGTAGTAGATTGCTGTCCGACCTACTGTATTAATATTCATGTGGTAGAAAGCAAATTGCAACTTATTACGATTGGGTACCATCACAGGAATGTTGGCCTGCTAGGGGTATCTTTTGTCACATTTTAAATAAAGCAAAACAAAAAATTCAGATGCAGCCTCTTCTCCTTAAAGGAAATGGGTCTGCATTTAGACAAAAAATGTTCTTGTTTGTATGAGAGTTGATAGTGGTCCCATTGACCACTCTACAGCAAACTTTATTTTATTTTAACATTCACAAAGAGGAAGAGGTACCAAGGGGACTCCTTCCCATCTGCAAATAGGTTACTACCTCCTTTGAGACGTAAACAAAACTTCATTGTTTTGCATCTAGGTTTTGGTCGGAAAACATTGATACATATCTTAAGGAACTGCTATTTGGAAGGGATGCCCTAAACACCCCCCTTCCAAATGACATTTTTTAAATGGATTTAGTACATAAAAAGGCAATTTTGTGGTTGCAAATCGATTTTGTGAATTGCAGGTGGCTTTGTACATCAGGCCCTTAATTCTGTGACGAGGGAGTAGCCAGAAAACATACATACCAGCATTTTGGAGGAGGAAAGAGGGAGATTTTTAAAACCTAATCGGGAGAATGTATTTCTCCCATTAACTTCTGTTGGGGCCTGCATCGGGTCTATTGCCGTGTATGGGACTTGCAAGTGTGCTGCTGCAGGATCGGATATTAAAAATTCAAATATAAGGCTTTTTCCTTACCTGTCAAGAGAACAGAGAAATTGCTGTCGCAGGCAGAGAAAGGGCAACAAAACTTGTGTGCACTTGCTTACAGGAGCAGGTTACAGGCAGTGCATAATCTGAGTCACACAAGACCAGCCCCTGCCATCTGAAACCCGCAGAGGAATCTGGTTTTCCATGCAGGAATCAGGAGGCGGGAGACTAGCCTTGACATCGGTAGTCTCCCAGATGATTCGGGAGGGTTGGCATGTATGAGAAAATTAAATTAGCCCCCACTTTGAACAAAAGCGCTGATGCCTCAAAGCAAGCAGAGCAAATGAGCTGAACCCTCCCTAGAACAGCTTCCTTATCTCCTCCATCCATGCACCTATCTATTCATTCTTTCACTCTTCCAACCACTTAATGATGTCCACTATTTCAATTTTATATTCTATCATCCATTCTTTCATTGATTGTTCAATATTTCAATCATTCATCGATCCACCTACCTAATTTGCCATCCGTTAATCCATCCACTCTGCCATCCATCAACTATACCATCTACCCACATTGCCACCCATCGATCATTCCACTTTGCCATTGATCCATTCTGCTATTCATCATCCACGCTGCAATTCATCCATCTTGACACCCGTTCATCCACTCTGCCAGCCATCCATGTAAATGTAAATGTAGAGTATTTATATAGCGCACTTCTACCCGGAGGCCTCGTAGCGCTGTATTCATACCGCTTTGGAACCCATCCTGGCTCTCCTGTGAAATGTCCACTCCTGGTCACCCCCAAGGTGAAGCCAGGCATCCACAGCGCTGCTGGGGCCGTTGTGGAGATTAAGCAAGCTATTGCCCAGAGTCACAGAGTGGGACCCATGATTAGACTAGGCACCGAGGTGAGAATTAGCAGGTCCGGGGAAATTGAGTCCAAGAGCCGCCGAGGCGGGAATTGAACCATGGTCCCGGGCCAGACCTCTGCATCAGGGTCTGCCGCTCTAACCATTGAGCCACGCTTCCATCCACTCAACCATCCATCCATTTATCCACTCTGCCATCCATTGACCCATCCACTCTGCATCCATCCAACCACTGCCATCCATCCATTAATCCATCAACTCTGCCATCCGTTCATTCATCCAGTCAGCCATCCATCAATCCACTCTGCCATCCATCCATTCACTCTGCCATCCATCCCTTCACTCTGCCATCCATCCATCCACTCTATCATCCACCCATCTTTCATCCATCCACTCGGCCATCCATCCAGCCATTAGTCCACTCTACCATCCATCCACTCTGCCATTCATTTATCAACCCATCCACTCTACTATCCAATCATCCATTCATTCACTTTGCCAGCCATCAATTCACTCTGCCATCCACTGTGCCATACATCAATTCTGCCATCTATTTGTCAACTCTGCCACTCCTCCACACTGCCATCCATTCACTCTAGCATTGATCCACCCTGCCATCCATCCACTCATCTTTTCACACTCATCAATCCCTTTACTCTGCCATCCTTTCACCTGTCCCTCCCCCTATCCATCCATCCTTTACTCTGCAATACTTTTGGCTGTCCATCCACCTATCCATTCTCTCATCCACCCTGTGGCCATCCTTTCACCTATCCATTCACTCACTCATCCATCTACCCATCCTTTCATTCGTCCATCCACCTAGCATTCAGTCATCCTTTCACCCACTCATTCTTGAACATACTCCTTCATCCATACTTCCTAATTTTCACCCTTTCTTCCAATAATCATTCTTTCTTTCTCCGTTCTATTTACCTAGTACCGTTTTTCCTTTCCCTGCTTGCTCTTCCAATGAGTCTCTATTCCAACATTAATGATAAGCATTTGCAGACCGACGATGCCCATAAATAACCCCATCCGCGGGTGGGAGTTCACACCAGCTATAGGTCTGTGAGCATGTCTTTGTTAGTGACCCTTGATAGGAGAAAATTGATAGGAAACGGGTACACTTACAAGCAGAAATGTATGTGGGTGGGGAAATTTTAATCAAGTTGCCTACTTTTACTCCCACCTCGAATTCCAAGCAAAATGGGTGTAAATCTGATGTTTTATCACAGTCACATGTATTTCCCTGATGGGTTGCAGGGTATAATAAAGCCATCACCAAATGGATCCTTTTTGAAAAACATGCTACCGTTTTTCTGTTTTCCCTTCCTTAAGCCAGCCAGCCAGCCAGCCTTGAAAGTATCAAATGACTAGATAAGGGGTTTCCCGTCCCTGCATCTGAACAACACATTTATTTGCATCTGAAGAAAAAAACAGCTCAGTTCGCTGGTGACAGAATGAGTGGAATTTTACCAGCCATCCTCCTCTGCTTCATGACATCACTGGGAGCTGAAGCAGAATCCGCTCTCAGCCTCACGGGGCTTAAAATAGGACCCCGTCTCATGGTTGGCTGCAGCAGTCTCACAGCGCTGGCATCCCGTGACCCCCCACGCCCCCGGAGATCCGTACCCTGCAAATGCATCACTTCTTACAGAAGTACCAATTTACTGTAAAATGTAAACGTCTTTAAAACGAGCCGCCCGTTAATGCTGTTTCCAAGCATCGCACCTACGTCGTTTGCTTCCCCTCGATATGAAAGCTTTATGGGAGGGGGCAGGATTATCACATTGCCGCTGGTTCCGTGTGTTTGCAGGTATGAAAAGGTGGCGCACTTTTTCAGAACAAGCACCAGCCCAGATAATGCGGTGGCATCTTCGCTTCCTCATCCCGCCCCTCCCTCCCGCCCGCCGCTGCCGCCGCCACTTATCAGCACTGTGGAAATTTCCACTGCTGTGAAAGAGACACCAGGGGAAGGCTCGCGCTAAGCCTGGCATGATAAAATAAATGTAGGTGGTGGGAGGGGAGAAACACAAAGAAAGCCCTCTACGGATGCTGATACCGACTTTCACTTGTACAAAAAAAGGAGGTGGGGGAGGGCAGGTATGGGTACGAAGCTGAACAGTGTCTGTACATACCCAACCCGAGGTTTTTTGGAATGGCAGGGTGTTAAATGATTATTTCACGAAATACCGCACTCGCGCTTACTTTTTAGGACACTTTTCAAATATATGTTCTGTTTGTTTTGGTCTTAGGTGCGTGCCACGGGCACCCCGCGTTGCCACAGGGTGTAAATGCAGGTTTTGGTCCACATAAGGTAGTCCTGTTATTACCCGCTTCTGAGAGCGTTAACAATAAAGGCTGATAATGGCCCATTTATGGGCCCTAGCCAAAGGTACATAATGAGGACAAGGGCAATTAATACCTGTTAATGCTTGACAGCATGCAATTCATTTCACCATTCTACGCAGTCAGAGTGTCTGCACCAGCCCCCGCCTTCCGGGATACAGAGATAAATCACATTATAGCAACATCAGAACATTTGCTTATGTTTATTAAGTGCTTATATGCCACTGAGAGAACCTCACTGCGCTGCAGAAGAATTGTGAACAGTCTGAACTCAACTCCGTACAAAGGCCTCATAGCTGGCCTGTCAAAGGGGTTTCAGAACATTGTAAACCCTCAGGTATGTCCATGTCTGGCGTGGTCAACATGTTGAAAGGTCATTACAACAATGACCCCCGCTCTCCTATGATCAGCATTTCAGTCATCCGCTTTGCAATTATTAACATTCACCAGAGAGAGAGGCTAGCACACTGGGCCGGAGCCATGACAAGCTGGCCGGATGACTAATGCAAAGCAGCCCTGCCCCAATTCCCTCTCCAGGCCCTTTTCCCTACAGACTGGAAGGGTAGCACCTCTGGAGAGCTGAAAGAGTTTTGTGGGAGGGCATTTGCGTTTATTAGCCCTGGCTTAGATATTGCTTTAGCTGTCTCTCCAGCCAACATTAGAAAAAAAAAAAAAAAAACCAAGCATTGACAAAGCCAATAGGTTTGCCGTCGGCTGCCAAACTTTGTGCTTTCCAATGCTTGTTTTGTCTTGTCATTTCTTTTGTAGAATCCAAGCAAAATGGGTGTAAATCTGTTTTATCACAGGCACATGTATTTCCCTGATGGGTTGCAGGGTATAATAAAGCCATCACCAAATGGATCCTTTTTTGAAAAACATGCTACCGTTTTCTTTTGTAAAATCTTTATTGTTGTGGTAGCTGTAGTGACCCTGCCAAGTAACAAAACACGTTGCCTGTAAACAAAAATCAATGTTGGGTCTCAACAAGCTAACATAACATTGTCCCCCTTGGCACTGAAGGGAACAACTTTCTGTGTGGGGTTGTGCTCTACGTGAAAACACAGAATGTCCTCACTCGTAGTGAAATTTGTCAGTGGCCGAAGTAGGTTGACTAAATGCCCCATGCTGTAGAGGAAAGAAGAAAACTGTGTGTAGCACAACAAGAGACCCATGGATCACTAAAAGCCCCTAAAATCAAAAGGCTTTGGTCAATTTCATACCTACAAATGAAAGCATATAAATAATACTTAGAGGAGCTTTGGGCCAGACCTCTTCATCATTAGTCTGTTCTGCTGTCATTCAGATTTTGCTTCCACCCACCACAGCGAGGGGCGTTGGGTCTTGTGAGTTACATGTCTGATCACATGTGGACACAGGTCTAAAAAGAAGTGCATTTGGCCAATCCTTTTCTTTTATATATTTTTTCTTTGCAATCCTAGTCCTTTTTAAAATCTTTTTAGTAATTCATGTATGTTTACACTACTTGTCCTAAGGTTACAGTAATTCAAAGCAAATAGTATGTTTTTTCTGATGGGGCTTCTACCTGCAGATTATTCACCTCATACATCTTCCTTGACTCTAGCTGGAGCTGGCAAGGCTCCTGCAGATGCAACAACAATAACGTTTGACAAATCAGCTCTCCCAGGACAGCAGGGGGGACCTTGACACTGCCTCGACTCTGGCTCCGCCAGTTTCATAATGTTATGTAACCGTGCACGTCGCTACTGGGGACACTGACATCTGTGCTTTTTCCATGCCCTTTGCGGATCTAGGGTGCTGTCCTTGAATTTCTCTATTTGTAGTGGCAGTCATTATTTCTTAGGTGTCCATTTGCGCCTTGCCTTGTTTCACACTTTCTGCTCGACTTCTTCTCATCTTGCTCCACTGTGCATCTGGATGTCTGTGCGGGTCAATGCAGTAAACGGGGGCCGTCATCTCTCCAGGTTTGGGCCAAGGTCGGGCTGCTTGAGTGATTCTAAGGAGATGGCCCCACAGTTAGGGCTTACCTCTTGTGATTGTGTCTGCTTGAAGGGTGTACCTCCACCCCCAAACTAGTGCCACTTTAGTTTTTGGGCAGGTATTTTTTGTCAGTGGGACCCATTCCCTGATGTTGACCTTGTTGTCCTATAACTCGGCTCCTGCCCAGTTCAGCGATGGCCCGGTGCTAGCGTCTACATTCCAGTGCCGGACCTGTTGCTTCCGCATTGTGTTCCAGCCTTCCTGGTGCGCACCCTGCTCACGTGGTGACATTCACACAGGCTTTAGCAGTGATACTCTGTCCTCCTTCAGCCTCCTCTGGTGCACCTCCGAACCTCAAGATGTGGAGAAGTGTGGCTCAATCATTGGAGCGGCAGACCCTGATGCAGAGGTCTAGCCCGGGACCAGGGTTCAATTCCCCGCATCGGCAGGTCTTGGGCTCAAAATTCAACGGACCTGATAATTCTCGCCTCGGTGCCTATTCCAATCATGGAGTCCCACTCTACAACTTTGGGCAATAGCTTGCTTAATCTCCACATCGGCCCCCACAACGCTAAGGATGCCTGGCCTCCACCTTGGGGGTGCCCAGGAGTGGACGCCTCACAGGGAAAGCCAGGATGGGTTCCACAGCGGTATTCATACAAGCGCCTTGAGACCCTTCGCGTGAGTAGTGCGCTATACAAGTATCAATTTACAAGATGCCTTTGGTTCTTTGGCGGTCTTGTCTCAGTGTCAGTCGACTTGGCTGGTCTTTTCAACAAATGTTTTACCTCACTGGCTGCAGTTCTTCTTCTGGAGGCCTTTTTGAGTTGTTCGTCTGATATACTGGAATGGACATCAGGAATGGCATTGCCTGGGTTCCTGGACTCTGAGTGTTCCTTTGCCTCTAGTTCCAGCTTTAATGCGTTGCCCACCATGAGGTTGCATTCTGATGCTGCTATTGGATTCTGAGAGGCTGTTTTCGCTTGTCCTCTTACTCTTTCTTACTCTTTGATGGGGATCTATTTGCATTTTCATCCGTAGTGGTTTGATTCCAGATTCTGGTTTTGTGCATGGTTGGTATTTGAACCGCCCTTTGGGGGACTCTTTCCATTTTAGTTTGTGGGACGCTGCTTATTCTTGAAATTGCCTCTACCTATGGTGGAGATAAAGACTAACTCGTTGACTGATATTCTACAGCCTTGCTCCTCCTTATGAGGACTATTGTTGTCCATCCTTAGGGCATGAAGGTCCCTGTTTGGGCTGTAGGAGGCAGCACGGCTGGACTGGGAACAGCAACCAGTCCTGGCAATCTGCTCGACCAGCCCTGGGAGGAGGGAGAGAGGAGTGCTAGAGAGAAGGACTGCTACTGCTGCACCAATGCTGCAAAACCTGCCCCCAGTAACAAAACCAGCCCCCACATGTCCAAAATGGCTTCCACCCTTCTGGCCCACTGGGAAAACGCCCAGTGCCCGCTACGGCCCGCTTGGCCCTGAGAGGCAGGTAGAAGCAGAGGCGCAACTAGAGACAAATTTCGGGGACGGGGGGGGGGGCTGATTCTTCCAGTCATATGCAGTGTGGAGATGCAGGGGCTCTAAGAAGGGGTGAAAACAAAACAAAGTCTCGTTAGCAAGTAAATGGTCTTTTAAAGACCTGTAAAGTACGCTGGTGCGGCTGTGTGTGTGCCCGGGAAGCTGTCTTAGCCGGGCTGACACACATGCCGGGTGGGGGGTGGGAGAGGGGGGGGGGAGGGGGGGCTGAAGCCCATTGAGCCCAATGGGCGTTGTGCGCCTCGGTAGGCGTGCCTTGCTTCCAGAGATTTTCATACTCAGATCACAAGCGTTATCGCTAAGCTAAGGAAGCACCAGACTTTTTGTCCTCTGTGCCTCTACTATGTTTTGTAGTGGCCTTCCTCTTCAGTTCCCAGACGCAGTGATATTTCTTTTGCTTCGTCCTCCTCTCCTATGTCTGATGAGTAGTGTCATTTAGCTATGTTGAAGAACAAAGCATTTTTGTCAGGGGAGCGGGCCCCTACATTCTTGCAATACTATTTGTCTGTTGTTGGATTACTCAAATGCCCTTTGAAAGACGGTGGTTCCTCTCCTTCCAGATCATGTCAGTGTCCTCATTGTAGAGGTGGTGCTTGATGGTTTTGGCATGGCAAGACAACTTGTCCAATCTGGTCTGGACTCTACAGCCCGACCTAATAGGCTCATCTGTGTTCCTTCACTATTTTGCCTTTGGGCTGTTTCGGTCTCCGGCAGCTAAAGGATGTCCTATGAATTAATCTTTTGATAGCTTTCTCCTTTTTTAAGTGCATGGGCTGCTGCGTCTCCGGATGCGTTGTAGTTGGGCTATGCCTCCAGCAATTCTAGAAGAGTGATTCTCTTTTGCTTGTCGATTACAGGGATTTTTGAAGGGTTGTTTTAGGGCTAGTCTTTACAGGCTCTACAGAATGAACAAGTGTTGTATGTATGTGTGTGGCTCTGGAGTAGGTTTGGTCTTGTTCAGATCTTTTCCCTCCTTAGAATTTCACCATCCTTTGTCCTTGGGCGTGAGTGCCAAACTGCACTGGTGGCAGATGTGCTGAATTTACTAATGACTGCTAGTACTTTATAGAATATCAACACAAAATATTTATAGAACGTCATCACAGGCATTTCATAGTGGTCAAGAGATTTATTGAAAGTTGCTAGCCGTATGTTTTCCAAACTCAAACATGATCTAGTGCTCCTATGTTAAAATCTGACCAATCCATACCTTACAATACTGTACCATATCATACAAACGATATTACTTACTTATGCCTACTACCTCTGTGGCTCACTGGTTAGAGGAGGCAGACCTGGAAGCATAGGTCAGCCCGGGACCAGGGTCCAATTCCCGGCTCGGCGGGGTCTTGAGTCCTAAAAATGTCCATGGACTCGAAAATTCTCTCTCTCCGGTGCCTACTCGATTCACGGGTTCACACTCTGCGGCTCTGGGCAATAGCTTGCTTAATCTCCACAACGGCCCCTCGCGGCGGGATGCCTGGCTTTCACCTTGCGAATACCCTGATGGGGTTATCTCACAGGGTAATACCAGGACGGGTTCCCTAACGAAGCGCTTAGAAACCACTCGGTGATTTGCGCTATATAAATTCCTGTACATTTACATTTACATTTACATTTACCTCTTCTGGGGTGCAGGCCATCAACCGGGACTCTCCAGCTATCTCTGTGCTGGGCTTTTCTTTCACTCTGACTCCAGGTGTAACACATCTCCTTGTAAGCAGCCTTAAGCCTTGACGGCAGGTGTTTCTTGGCCTTTCTCTTTTCCTTTTCCCTTGAGGGTTCCGGGTTAGGTCTTACCTGGTAGTGTTTGATGCATGCATGCTTAGGCTGTGACCTACACAGCCTAAGTGTCTTTTCATGCTTTCTTCATGAGTTGGGAGTTGGAAAGTCTGAATGCCAGGGTATGCTTTGAATATTTGTATTTTTCTTCTAGGTAGTGACATTGGAAACGATGGTGCATAACTTTTTTTGCATTATAATTGTGATTTCATATTCTAATTGCAGAGTAGCTTTTTGAAACTAATTTACAAACAAAAGATCATAATTTATGGGTTTTTACATGAGTAGCGTTGCTCATCATCTCTTATTTTACATGACTGAAAATGTAAGATTTTTTTAAGCTACTACATATGCTTCTTTAAACACGAATTGACTGTTTGTTATGTGTTTGATACTGGTTATCAGGTGTAGCAAAAATTGTGTACTGCTTAGGTAGAGCATCAGGTTAGTGTTACTAGTATTTCTGGGAACCATGGAACAACCTTACCTTAAAGTAATAGCATTTGTGACACTTTTTGTTTCCATGCAGGTATTTTCTTGTGGATTTTAATGCACCGCCTACAATCATCCCAAGTGTGTTGGACCACTTAGCACGTGACATTGATGTGATCCGGCCAACAGTCTTAAATCAGGATGCCAAAAAATCAGAACAAGAATGTTTAGGCATGGTCCCTGTCGACTATGCAGCCAAGTTATACGGGAAGAAGAAATGAATGCCTGCTCTTCCTGATGCACCTCCCGGGTTACCTTTTCTAGGGACTTATCTTCTTGTAATAGCTTTTTTAATAAACTTTAAAAAATGTGTTTTCAAAATAGAAAAAATGCACAAACTATGTACTCCTCTTAAATAATAAATATGCACAAAATATTTAGCTAATGGCTAGTCATTATGTCTGTTTGGTGAGATGCCTAATGTGACTACGTTATTATATGAACAGTATTCAACAAAGAACGTTTCACTAGCTATCTTCAGAGTAGATGAAAACTATCTTTCACAATTGGAAATGTAATATCATTTGTTCCTGTTATTTAACTCTACTGTTGAATTATGTTGCTTTTGGGGTAGAGAAGGTGGGTGTTACTTAAGAGGCCCCTAGCGACCTCTTGGGTATTGCTTCTTCAATCTTCTACTGCAGTTAGTTCCAAGAGTGTTCAGAAAAAAACTACTAGAGTATTTGTAGGTTTCCTTGATTGCTGTTTTGAGATATTGGGTCTCTGGAGGAATCCATTTATGTTCTATATAGGGATACTGTAGGAAATTGAATTACTAGTGGCGAGGAGTGAAACCCTAGTCAAGCAGCAACTGCAAAGCCTGTCAGGGTGAAGTCAGAAGAAAACCCCAAATTAACCTATGTTAACCCTCTGGTAGTTTAGCACAAACAGTCAGACTTAACTTAGAGACAATGAAATCTCCCACACCAATTTAGAAAGATTGATGATATTTTAATGACGACAAAACGACAAAAACCCAGTTAGTAGAACAGGAGATATGCAATTTTAAATATTTAGATAAAAATAGTGCTTGGAAGCAGAGCTTCAACTGTTGTTATCTGGTCAAGCCAGAACGAGGCAAAGTCACAAGTTCAGCCACAACGCGATGGAGTGCGGGCTGGATATAGGGACCAAGGTAGGTCCGCTCAAAAAGTACCTTCAATCCTGTTTGCAGGGTGTTGCTAGATCCTGTGTCAAGGATGCCTTACTTCTGTGTTTCTGAAAAAACAGCAGGGCTGCGTGGTCATGAGAATGCCTTTGACAAGGAGCTTGCGAGGCGAAGGCCTGTGTTGAGGATGCATCGCTCAGTGGAGGTTCTGAGGAAGCTGGAGGCTGAGATGCAAGGTTCTGCGTCAAGGATGCATTGTGCAGGGACGATTCTGATGCAGCTGCGAGGAGATGCATCCCACTGCATTGGTTCTACTCACAGGACCACATCTGGGCTACCAGACCACCTTCAGGCAAGCATCCAAAGATCCAGGACTGGGGTGGCACCACTTGATGGGCAAGAATCGCAGCAGACAGAGGCCAGGTGCTGGGTTCAAGGTAGTTGGAGCCTTTTCTGTCCCTAAGGCTCTAATCATGAGGCCAGCCAGCTAGCCCTTGGAGTCACTCATGCGATCCTGAGTTCAAGGTGCAGGTCCAGACCTTTTCAGTCAGGCAGTAGGGAAGAAGAGTAGCAGGGCAACACAGTAGCAGTCATGTTTTGCTGCAGAGCAGCACAGCAGTCCTCCTTAGTCTTTCTGAGGTGTATTGAAGAGTTGGGTCTCAGGGTCTAATATTCATACTTGGTGCCAGGTTTGAAGTAGTTGAAGATTCTGGAGGTTTCCACCCCAGATGTGTTTTGTATTCCCTATCACCCTCCCCTGGCCTTAGCTTGTCTGGGGATACAAAAGACTAGCGTCAAACCCTTTGTGAGTGTACTCAGGCAGAGCCTTTGTAATATGTAGGTGTGGTAGGTGACAACGACTCTCATCAAGTCCCAGATAGCTCATCCTGCCAACACCTATTCCATCGTTCTCTCAGTGTCTGGGAGCAATACACAATGACCAGCTTCCAGCTACACCTAGTCATGTGAACCAGGATGCAAGATGCATGCACCCAATGGTTGGGACAAGAAAATGCCAACTTTCTAAAAGTGGTACAAAAGGGGGTGGTGATGGACGGAGCATCTGAATCAATCAAACACTCACACCCAGTCAAAAGATCTGGGTTTAATCCATCACCGTTTGTACTGCTTTTGGCTGCTATAAGTGTGGCAGGGTATGCTCAGACGTGAGTCCCTTGCTCACTTTGCCACTGGATTCAAGCAAGCCGTGCTGAAGACGGCTGGAATGCCAGAAACCGGTCCAGGGAAGACATGGCTTGGCAGTTCGGGCTGGACTGTTCCCATGAGGCACAGGGTCAGACTGATTTGCATATAGCCATGTCTGCACTGGCATGGCAGAGTGGGCTAAAGAACGGTGATGGATTAAACCCAGATCTTTTGACTGGGTGTGAGTGTTTGATTGATTCAGATGCTCCGTCCATCACCACCCCCTTTTGTACAACTTTCTAAAAGTGGCCTTTAAAGAAATGTGACTTAAAATACTTAACCTTTAAAGAGTGGTTTAAATTACACTCCTTTAGACACCCCAGTTGAAATGTATCACTTATAAAATGTAATATGGTAACCCATTATCATCTTATGGGAGAGGTAGGGCTTGCAGTAATGAAAAATGAATTTGCGGTTTTCACAACCAGGACAAATAGAACTTAAAAGTACATGTTTCACTTATTAAATACACTGCACCCTATCCTTTGGGATGTTTAGGGACTACTGAAAAGGTGGCTAATATGCATTAAAAAGGAAGATTTAGGCCTGGTAAAAGGTGTATTTTACCAGGTTGACATGGCAGTTTAAAACTGCACACACAGACTGCGATGGTAGGCCTGAAGCATGGTTTGAAGGCTACTTAAGTGGATGGAGCAATGAGTGCTGCAGGCCCACTAGCATTTAACTTTCATGCCCTTGGTACATGTAGTTCCACTTTATCATGGGCATATGAGGACATAAATTGTGCCATTTGTGATTTAGCCAGTGTTTCCAGGTTTTAGGGATATAGCAAACACACTTTAACACTAGTCAGCAGTGGTAAAGTACACAGATCCTAAGGCCAACAAAAGCGAGACCAGCAAAATTGGTGGAGTAAGGCAAAAAGTGTAGAGGCAGACGAGCCTAAGGCTGACAGGGCTAACCAATATTATCATCAACAAACCTTAATACCCCTCCATGCTCATGACAAGCTCAGCTCGTCATGCAGTACACTTGTCGTTTGCTTATGACGAGCTGAGCTCGTCATGAACAATGGATTCCAAGGATTTTCAGCACAGAGGGGGAATTGCTGCAGCAGTCAAGGTGTTAAGACAGAACTGGCATATGAATTTATGTTCTGTAACCGTTATGCCTTTTTTCTTGGCATCTTCTTTCCGACAGTAAACCAGATTATCTACACAGTGCTACTGCGGACACCCACAAGGCTAGATATGTGGCTATGAGCTGCTAATGCTCTGGGTAGCAGGCTTCACCTTCGGGACTTTAGATTTTTTCTGCTGTAACTGGTCCTGAATGATGATGTGAGTGGAGAAGCAAGAGCACTGGAAAGGACACCAGTCTGGCTACTTAAGATGTCTTGGCACTGGCGCTGTTCATTTTTCTGTCTCATCTTTGGCCCATGATCTGGAACTTGAACTCAATTTTGTAGGTCATTTTGACATTTTTAGGTGTTTCTCTTTTGTCAACATTTTGGGTGTCTCTCCCATAACCATGCCGGTCTTGCAAGTGCCAGATGTCAAATCCAGACACACACTTCCTCTGGTGTCTTAATCTTAAGCCTCGTTCTGCTGTTTATATGTTCTAGTGCTTCCAAAAACCATTGCAAAGAAGATAGCGAAGTTGGTAATGCATTCTCTCAAGAAACGTCTCAGGTATTCTTGCAGATCGAGGGAAAAATATAGCAGCCATTCTCCTTGGCCCAGCAAAAAACAGAAGACCACCTCTTCTCGCAGCACATAAAGCAAAAGGAAGTTGAAAAAAAGAACTTTTTTCCTCTTCGAAGCAATTTAGTTGTTCGAGAAATTCCACAGAAGCAGAAGCAAGGGTTTTAAAGAGCCAATGGCTTTTGGCCGGTTGTCTGCTTTCTCTTCAATCCCTTTGAAATTAGTTACTACAAAGCTTCCAAAGCTGGCGAGCACCATGGTTACCTGACCACTGACATTTTTGTCATTGATGTTATTGTTGTCAGACTCAACTCTGCCTCAGTCTGTTTTATTGAAGACTAAGACTGATAAATAGCAGGAGCTCTTCATTCACCCAATGGGGCCCCTAACGTCTACCCAAATTTGGCCAGTTCCTATGACTACTTCTTGAAGATATCTTTATATACACTTCAGGTCACTTTACAGGGATAAATAGTGATTGGTGACCTTTACTAATATATGTAATATGACTCCAACCACTGTGTAAATTAGGGAGCTCTTATCTGATTAATTGCCATCAGATCGACAACGACTAATAGCAACAAGAAACATGTCGACCCACCTATACAGAATACTTTGAGCTGACACAGATCATTATCTCTGCTGACAGCCATTACTATTACATTTTTAAACAGGCGAAAGGACCTACCTATTAAACTGTCAGGGTACCATTTAGTCGATTTTAAGCACACTTTCACCAACACCCATTGGGAAACAGCCACTACAACGCGGCAATTTCCACGAATGCACTAACCACGCTTGCTTTACAACGCATGCGTGGTTACCACGTATAACCTTTACCACGCAATCCTTTCTACCAAATACGTAGTAAAGGAATGTGAGTTAAAGGTCGAAAAAAAAAGGGGGCTTAGAGGGTGGGGTGCGGGGGGACTCCCCCGCCCCCCCCCCCCCCCCCAAAAAACAACAAATGGGTTTAAGATAAACCCCCAAAACTTACCTAAAGAACGCTTTTCTGTGCCTCTTGTCGTTCATGGGATGAGCCTCCCTAACGACGTGATTACGTACGCGCTTCTACATACTGCATTTAAAATAGAAAAAGGACCACTTGAACAGTGTTAGAAGAAGGAAAATTCTGTACAAAGAAACTGTAATTATATTTTTTAATTATAATAATTAATTAAGTTAGGCTTAATAAAAAATATATGTATAGATTTGAAGTACATAATCAGCCATGCAGTCGGTTTACCATGAAAATGCCATTATCATGCATAGTTAAACAAAGAAAATTGTGTAAAAGTATGCGTGGTAAAGGCATTTTCGTGGTAAACCATATGCGTGGTAATGGCATTCCGTTGTAACGCATGCGTGGAAAAGGCATGTGTTGCAACGGAATGCGTTGTAACATCATACAACCCACCCATCTACACTAGCAGTCCCACATCTATACTCGCACTTCATGTACGGCAAAAATAAACGATTTCTGGCAAATACCCTCCTTGTGGGTGCCCGTCAGGCATTGCAGTGCCGGCCTGACAAGGAGTATGCCCTATGATGAAGCATGACACCCATCTTGGTGTGTGAGGGCACTTGCTCCTGAGCAATATGACCCCCCTTGCTGATTCCTCAGTTCATCACCGACCTCTCTCATTCTCATACCCTTTGTTTGTAACCCTGACCTAAACTTGCACCAGATTGAGTTCTAATAGATGTAAACTTCTACTTCTGACGAATTCTAGAGACTCCACAAGTTATACTGTTTGGACTCTATATCAAAAAGAAAAATTGATGGACAACATCTGTGTGTCTTTTGGACTCAAAATCAGGCGGATGGGAGATAGGGATGCGTTGAGACCTATCCCTGTCTCATATTCAAACTGAAGCTGATAACAAGAGGGGCAGAGAGAAACGGCATGGTTTGCAATAAAGGTTTTTTAAATGTACAAAAACCAAATTGCGATTTGGGTTTGCAAATCTGTGTTTGGAAGGGATGTGTTTAAGGTGGCCCTTCCTAATACTGATTCGCAGTGGCATCTATGAATGTTTTGCAACAAAACATTAATTTTTTACCAACTCCTCAGAGGATGTTGGAAAAGTCCACAAATGGGAATGGCTGCACATGGGATCCCTTCCCCTGTATGTATGTTGTTAATTCTTTTTTTATTTTATTAAACAAAGCTTAGCAACACATTTGGATGCACACAGTTTCCTGGACAGTCATCATGAGGGTTCCAGGTTCGTTCACATTCAGTACAATTATTCTATTGCCGTATAGTATTAATTAATTCAACCTCAATGATATTCCATGATATTCCATTTTGTTTATGAATTCTCGGAGCACAAGCCCTTCCAGCATATCTTCTACGGTCGTATTTTCCTCAAAAACCTCTATATTCCACTTACCAACCCTATATCTTATCCCACTTCCTTAGGCACCCCGACTTTAGTACACCACCTTTTCATCTGCGTGGTCTGCCTGCCACTCTGCGATGCCGGAGGTTGGTCTGCTCCCCACGCCCTTACTATATTTCTTTTTGCCATTATATCACTACCATGAGCCAGATCTTTGAGTATTTCAGCAATGGTTATACTCCTGTCACACACAGTATATGTCATCTAGCTTCTAACGTGACCTCCTGATCCACCACCTCGGACATGACCAGCGATACCTCCATCCAATATGGCTGGATTTGGGTGCAGGTCCATAGTATATGGAAGAAGGCGGCCACCTCCTGACAGCCCCAGGACATCGATCAGTATTGCTGCCGCCCATATGGTGCAATACTACCCTAGAGGTGTATGATCTATGTAAAATATGGATTTGAATGAGTGGGAACCGTGCCCTTGCAGACACCTCCCTATGACTCTATAATGCCTCTGCCCAATCGTTATCCTCTAGTATGCCTAGTTTGGCCTCCAATGCCTCTCAGAGGGCTCTCAGGGGATCTGGAGTAATGTTTATTATCTTCCTGTATATCAGGGAGGTGGCCTTGTCTGACATTGGATCTAGCAATACCCTATTCTCGAGTGGCGCAAACTCTAGTATTTGCTCGTCCTCTGGGATATGAACCCTCAATGCGTGTTTCAGTTGCAAGTGACAGAACTGTCCTGAGTCAGTCATCTGATACTCTGCCTTTAGATCTTCGAAATCAATAAGTGTTTGTCCCCTCCATACATCTCCTAGGTAGTCAATCCCCAGAAGTCCTCATTTCCGAAGGCCCTTATATTCACCACCCTCCCGTAGGAAGTCGCTATCCCATAAGGGAGTCCTTTCCATTAGTTTGCCCTCCCAACCCAGGAACTTTGTTGCTTCGCTCCATACGTATATTACTGTTTGTGTGTGTGATGATAACTGTTTTCCCATCTTTCTATGGTAAAGTGCTGCAGGGTACCCTTTCCGTATCATCGAGTGGCGATCTACTCTGTAGGCAGGTTCCTCTCTTCCCACAAACACCCAGTTATTCATTGTGACTAACTGTGTAGCCCAGTAGTACTTCATGATATCGAAAATTTCCAGTCCCCACTCAAAGACTCTCTTTTGTAGCTTGTGCAGCGCTATCCCAGAACTTCCCCTGTCTCATAAGAGCTGTAGTAATTTGCTGTCGACTTTCCCCCAAAAAGTCTGGTGGTACGTTACAGGGGGTGTTCTGAAGGACATATAACAAACGATGCAGTGCCATAATTTTAAACAGAGTGGTACAAAAGGGGCTTCAAAAGGGGGTGGGGTGGAGTGCAAAAAAACGATGGATTTAGGCCCAGATCTCAGTACTGGGGTGAATGTATGACATTGTTCTGCATTCTGTCCATCAACTGTTGTTTTTTGCATAATTTTAAACAGGGCAGCTCTTCCCATTAATGAAAGTGGCAATCGTCTCCATTGTATCACATCCCCACGCAGCCTAGTCTGTTGTGTGAATAAGTTGTCGTTTAGAAACTCATGTTCTGACTTCGATATCATTATGTTCAAGTACTTGAACTTTTTTTTTAATCAATAGGGCTCGTCCGCTGGGTGGCAAGGTCAGGCGGCCCGGCCAACACAGAGAGGAGGTACTTGTCCCAGTTTATCTGGTAGCCTGCGTAGCTGCTAAATAGCGGGAATATGTGAAGTATTCGACCACTTGAGGAGCGGGGTTCGTGGCATATAAGTATGTCATGGGCAGAGAACAAGATCTTCTCTTCCCAGCCACCCTGCGTTATTCCATTTATCAACGGGTCGCACCTTACCCACTCAGCCGTAGGCTCCAGGGCCAGGGCAAAGAGCATAGGAGAGAGTGTGCATCCCTGCCTCGTACCTTTATGTTTAGCAACGGGCTGTGACTTTCCCGTAGTTGCAGATTCCTTAACGTAGAATATCCCCAGGCGTCAGTCTGGATCCGGAAAACTTTCCGCACCAGCACCTCTGCATGCCAGGGGCGGCGCCGCACGGTTTCCGCTCTGACATCCACGGACGTGATGTCAGCGGAGTCATATATGCCCCCCACCCACGGCGGTGACTGCAGTTTTCTTTTCCGCGTCCCAACGTGGATCCTGGAAAACCAGCGGTTCCTTGGCCTATTTTTTGGGACTTTTCAATGCCTTCAGGCTTTAAGGCGTGTGACACCTGTGCACGTCAGATGTCCGTGACGGACCCGCACACCATCTGTAGGTAGTGCCTCTGGTGCACCACGACTCCAAAGAGTGCGACGATTGTTAGCGGATGAAACCAAAGTCCTTACGGTTGCTGGCCGCACGGTTGTCCGATCCTGCAACTTCTCGTCGCTCCGCTCCCTCTGGATCGAGCACACTACGGAGGTCGTTCCCGCAGACGTTGTTCGAAGGGTAAGCACAAACGTAAGTCCACGAGGTCTTCCATCCCTACCCGTGACGCTGGCGCCTGCTCTTCTTGCTCCCTGCCAGGGATGGGCGTCCGCCCTTTCCGTGTGCCGGAGCGACACAAGCCCAAATGGAGGCTTATTCTGAAGCACTCCGCTCTTATTTTGGGTCTCCCCCTCTCCCTGGTGTGCCTTCGGGTCCCATAGAGGTGGAAGGCACTCATGTTGGGTCTTCGCTGGCTGATTCGTCCTTGGCTCGGCCTGTGTGCATCGACTCCGGTTCCGAAGCTGATTCGACAACGACGGGACACGGCCCAGTGGGTCCTCCCAGTCGTACGTCTAGCCCACCCAGTCAATCTCCACATAGCCCTGAACGGCTCCCTGCGTCGACGGAGGCGGCACCGGGCTTAACGTCCTGTTCCCGACATGTTGCAGTGGGGTCGACGTCGGACGGCGCCCAGCCTGAGTCCCCCTTGAAGGTCGTCGATGTCCAGACGACTCCTGCTCGATGTCCGTCGTTGCCGGTGCAGACATCCACGTCTCTTCTATTTCAGGAGGTTGATATTCCACCCCACTCCTCGGACGTCAAAGCGACACCCACACGGCGTCTGGCAATGCCGATGCTGGCGTCTAGCCTCCTCTTATGCCACACGCTGACTTCTTCTGGACTCCCCTGATCTGCGGCTGTTTCGGCCCATTGTGCAGGTACCTTGTGTGGCGTGGACTCCAGATCAGCCCCCGGCTCCTCCACTGTTGCTGTCTAGTGGACGAGTTAGTCTCCAGCCATCCCCTACGGATGGGTGATTGTCATCTCCCCGCATGGCAACTGAGGCTAGTGCTGCCTACGCACGGGCTATTCACAGGGTGGCTGCTATTTTGTTTTCAGTCTCCTGTTGTTTATCTGCTTTCTGAACCTTTGTTGGATCTTCTCCATATGGAGCCGGTTGAAGTGGAGCCTTTGCTGCACCTTGGGACATCCTTGTTTGACATCATGCTGGGCACATGGGCAAGGCCTTCCTTGGGTGACCATGTTGATCGGGCCACAGCTCGTGGACACCGTCCTGGCCCTAATGATCGGCTCTGTCTGTCCCTTCACCCTAGGGCTCAGGGCCTAGTTGTTCAGGCAGCCTTCAACTTAGTCTTCCTCCACCCTGCCTCTGTTGCCTGCCACCAGGGAGTCTAGGTGGTTAGATGCATGTGGTCGCTATCTTTTTGCCTCTGCCAGTGCTGTCATCCGCGCCTTGAATACAGCTTGCAAGTTCGCAGCACATTCTCTTCCCTTTGGGACTTGGTTGAGGCTCTTCTACCTTCAATTCCAGAAGGCCTGCAGGTTGAATTAATCTGCCTTCTGCATGATGGCAGGGGAATGGCACAATTCTCCCTCCGCTCTTCTCTTGACGCCACTGACTCAGTGGGACATGCTCTTGCTCAGTCAGTGGCTTTGCGCTGCCATGCTTGGCTGCCAGACAGTCGTTTCCCTGGTAATGTTCTGGATGCTCTTAGGGATCTACCTTTCAATGGCGTGCACCTTTTTAATAGCCACACAGATTCAGAGGTCTCCCGCCTCATGTCAGGGCTACCGTGACTCTTGCGGCATGTCCTTTTTGCCTTATCAGTATTTTATTCTGCGTAGGCAATGTTGCCTTGTTGGTCTGATTTCGTACATGTCCCGGTACTCTGCGTAGCACCCGGATAGTGTGGGCGGTGGTTCCACTATCTAAGTATTCTTTACGTGCAGCCGTACCGCTGGTTCTGTCTTTCCTTTCAGTCCTCTGAAGGTGTTCTTTGCCCAAGAGGACTCCCCCTCGCAGGGGTCGACACATACCCTATGTGGGGTATTTATAGGCTATTCGGTGACTGCCTTAGCCTTGGTATGCTCCTATGCAGTTTTTCACCACAATCTTGCTGTGGGCTTCTTTTTAATGCCGTTCTGTGATCCTGAAGTTAGCATCGCTCCATTGCACTGTTGGTACAGTAGGCTCAGGTCGTCCTTCCCTGCCTCGGTATGGGTTCCTTACCGTATGGCTTCTGCCTCGCCTGTACTCACGGGGGTTTTTTTCAGCGTCACTGTGATCCTCTGCCCTTAATGGGGCAGAGGATCACTGTGACGCTGTGATCTTAGGGCCTTATTCTGTTCAGTCCAGGCGCAGTTCTCACCACTGACGCCTTTTCCCCTTTTTGTGCCAAGATATAACGATTGGGTGGTACCCTTCTCAGTGTTGGTGCAACCTGGGAATGCACCCTGGTATGATTGCTGTCATAGGATGTTTGCATTGATCCTTCCACTTCGGTGGTGCTGGTTCTCCCCTCCCCTTTAAGGGCTGGGGTAAATAAAATTTTCGTACTTCAGCCCTTACTGGGCTTGTCTTTCAAGGTGGCGATTTCGCCCTGTACCTCTCTACTGTACCTTGCCATGTGCCCTCGTTTTCGGGGCACTTTCTCAACAGCTAGTTTTACACATTTCCCTGCTGCTTTACGTATACAGGTGTTTTACACACTTCTTGGATTCCTGCTGTACCACTCTATAGGAGAGTGTTCTCTTTAGGATACTCGCTTCTTGAGTCCTTGGACCCTTCGGTTTGTCTTGACTGTTTCCGACTGTCGTGTCTAGCTCCGTCTCCTCCTCTGTCTTGCGGGGGACCGTTGCTCCTCTCGGGTGAAGGACTAATGTGGCTTACCAGTCTGGATATTGTTCTGTCCACTTCTGCTTCATCATGACTTTTGGTACTTTTTGCATCCTCTGTGTAACACTTCATTTTTGGGCATATTTATTTGCCTCTATATCTGCTGTGCTGGTACACAGCAAAATCATGCTGTCGACGTTCCTTCATTCGGTGTCCGTGGTCATTGACCCAGTCTGCTCGCCTAAGTACTCTTATGTGGATGTCCAGCTTGCTTGGTGCCCCTTTTTGCCAGTTGCCTTCTTGCTATTGCGTCTTTCGCATCTGGGCTGCTCACACAACCCTACAGGAGGGTTCTTGTTCTACTTTGTGTGGTTCTACCATCCGCACAGTATGCTTCTGTTTCGTCCAGTCTTCCACTTGACAATCATTCTTACTGTAGTCCTGTTTTGGGTGCTTCTGATGGTTGCCTTCAGCCCTTTCACATGCCTCATAAGAGAGTGACTCTCCAACGGCGTGTCTTCTGTTTGTACTACTACTGGCACTTTATGTTTATGGATCGGCATCCTGTCATTACTGTGCTACGTATTTGGCTGGTACAGGATTCAACTGTTGTTTTTGTCCACTGTTGTGCATACTGGATCGGTGTGTGTTGATTCTGTCATACCAGTTGTCTTCCCTCTGGATTTTATTTACGGTCAGCACGTCTGATGCTGCGTATCCATCAGTCCCTGGGTTCATTTCCACTTCTTGCAAAGTCATGAACTTTCCCTTTCACACAGACATATCTAGCTTATGATTTTCTTTCTCCCACCCGGAATACACACAGGTTTTCATGCTGTGGTACCTTTGCTTCCCAAATTTTTTCGCTCTTTCTGAGCTTCATGGTCTGGTGTGGCCGCGCTGGTTGCGGTCCCCACGAGGGGTCGTCCCCTTGTTGAAGGCTATGTTGCCTCAGCAACTTATTGGGGTGTGTCGCAGACACGCCTCCTATATGGGTATGGCTTTTGTATCTATTCTAAGTTAAGGAATCTGCGGCTAGACGTCTGTAATAAGGTTGTCCGATTTTGCACAACTGTTTTTAATAGAGTTAGAGCTACCCCTATATTAAAATAATGTTCTGGTCTGGGGAGTAGCCCACACTCTTTTTTAACCGTGCACCTTTTTGTTGCTAGGTAGTGTTCACGTACTTATAATAAGGACCCAATGAAGACAACTGGCATCCGACTACTCAGTTGGTGCCTGAGGGTTCTTTTTCCTCACTGAGGTTAGAGTTGAGTTAATTCGAACCAAATGTCCTAAACGGTCGACATGTTTCTTGCAAGAGCCTAACATCAGCTCAGCATTCCTCAGGACCGTATAAACCCTAGCCTCATAGGTAGCCCTCACTAAGGAGCCAAACCCATAAGAGGCGGGGTGAAGAAAAGTGATAAGGAAATTAAATTATAAACTTATCTGTAATATCATGCACGCAAACTTCTGCGCAAAGCCCCCTTCAAAGTTGAGGGATGATCAATTTCACGTTAGCAGGAGAAATGCCCCTTAGGCACGTGGCAGGGGAAAACTTCACGTTCAGAGCATTTTGTCTAAACGACTCCCCACCGAAGCACCTATTCTGCGCACATCCACAGCCTGTAATCTACAGGCCGGGGCTTTGCGCAGAAGTTTGTGTGCATGATATTTTGAGAAAATAAATCCAATATCCAATGAGAAGCGCTAAATCCAATATCCAATAAGAAGCGCTAGGAATAAATTCATCCACTTGAAAGTTGTAAATCACATCAAGATTTGTAAGAATAATGAAGTCCAGGTTCCAGGCGAATTGGTGCTGATTATGCTTGTCCCCAATGAAGCTGAGTCCCTCGTCGCGAGTGTAATAATGTTGTCTTCAAATATTTAAAAGATAAATATTATTTATTGAGGAGTGATAATCCAGCAGCACCAACAGTCAAGCCTAACTCCAACTGCAAGCTCAAGTGAAGTCCCACTTGATACTGTGCATTCCAATGACATAGTCAAGGTTCTAGATGTTAACACTCTAAGCATCAGTAAGTAAAATACAACATCTCTCTCAGATGAACAAGTTACTTACCTTCGGTAACGATGTATCTGGTAGAGACATAGTCTCTTCCAGATACATTGTTACAGAAGGTAAGTAACTCGTTCTTCATTGCTGTCAGAACGCTATGCGGGCATCCAACAGCAACACCGCAATTTCCTGATTCTCTGTAGTAATATGTAGTACGCCATGTAGACTCCTCAAGTTGAGCCTGGTACTTCTGTGGGGCATGATGCCCGATTTATTGGGGTGGATTATGGACGTTATTACACCACTCAGTTTGGTCGCTGTTACCTTTACCATCACCTTTGCCTCCATATTCAGTAGTGAGATTGGCCGATGTGAATTACTGTCTTCAGGGGGCTTGCCCTTCTTTGGAATGACTACAATTGTGGCTAGTCGTTGGTCCACTGGGAGGCTGCCCTACTCCAATGCCTCCTGAAGCATAGTAAGCATATGTGATACCACCTCAGATGCCATTCCGTTAAGCAATTTGGCCAGCAGACTGTTGGGCCCAGCTGCTTTGCCTGACTACAGATCTCTGATGGCATGGCCTATGTCATCGGCTGTGAGGTCCTTACCTAGCTCTTCACAATTCTCTAGAGATAGCACGTTGAGATCAGCATTTCTGAAGAGCTCCGCACAATCTGCTCCTGTTCTGCTTGAGTCTGATGTATACAGTGTCTCATAATGATCAGCAAATGCTGCTTCTGTCTCCTCTCCTGTTTTATGAGTCTCCCCTTGAGGAGTACAGATCTCTAACACCCAGTTTCTTTCTTTGTCTCTCTTCCCCAACCAGGCCATCCATTTGTTGGCCTTATTCCCAACCTCATAAAGCCTACTCTGACTCGCTCTGGCCTGCGCCCTGGCTTTATTTTCAACAGTGTCTCTCATTTCCTGTTGTTTACTTTGGATTTGATGTTTGACATGCATGTCCTGTGCCCCGGTCTTCTTAGTCATTGTTTCACGTCTTATAATTTCTTCTCTAGGCCTTCATATTAGAGTCTCTGTTCCTTCCTCCTCCCCTCTGCTGTAGCCTGTGCATAGCCTCGTATCACTGTTTTGTTCGCTTCCCACTACACACATGCAGAGTCTACCGCACCTTGAAGGTGGCACATGACCCCTGAAAATGTAATTCCCCCCTCCCCGCTACCCTGCACTATGTTTACAGAACCTTCCACCATCCCAATTTGCAGAGTGCCTGTCGCCTCATATCAACAATACCATGAGTTGGTGGGCTTAAACCACGTGACGGCCCACCGGCCACCCCCATTTCCCCCCAATGCATAATGTAAGTGCAATTTCATCATTAGCTGTTATAAAGATCAAATATTTAAGCTATGAATATGTCAGATACAGAAAAGTAGGTCTTAGCTGTGTATTCGGTCCAGTCCATATTTCGCTAGGCCTGATGATGTATTCACGCTAGGCCCACATATCTGCTTGGTTTGCTCAATGCCCCAAGAGTCTTTCAGTGGTACACCAGACCACTATTGGATAACAACAATGGAATTACCCTTGGTTACCAATAATGGAATTGAGCCAAATCTTTTGTACCCTTTCAGCTCCTCTCAAAAATGTTCTCTTTCGAGTTTCAGATTTGGTATTGCGCATCTTCTGGGGTCGTATCCTGGTAAAACATATAACAACACCTATTTGGATCCCTGTCCTTGCGACTGTAATTTGTCACAGAATATGCTGCATTTTCTTTTTTCTGCCAGCTATATGACAATTGCGCAGGGAATACATTTAACCATACTTGAGGGTGCTGAATATTAGAAAGTGCAGGCCAGCCTAATTCCTTCTACAGCTACTTCAATCAGCATATATCTGTGAGATGATCTACAGATTTATTTCTCCTGCAATTCGTTCGAGGAGGAAAGTCGGAAAATGATTGCCTTGTTCTCCCTGTAAGAATATCTGTATTCTTGGAGACTCCTAAATTCCTTCTTGCACTTTTTTACTGGCACCATGTACTTTGTACAACTATCTGTCGGTAAAGTGCCTGTCTGTGTTTGAGTTCTTTTTCTGCATTGGCTAAAGGCACTATTCACTTTATAAAGAAAATTGAATGTTTATTGTCTAATAGTGTCTGATATAGGGCTACGAAATTTAAATGGTTTGATCTGGACGCATTCTGATTTACTGTGTTCTTAGGAATTTTAAATGTGTTAAGCGGTTTCATTTCGGGCTTTTTGGCTAAAAGCACTATATACAGGGTGAGGTGCTATGTCTAGTAGAATCTTAACAAAATTGACGTATTTAAGTGTAACTGAATTGATAGTTATTTTGGCAGACAGAGGTTTTTTGAATTGTAAATGATCTGTTTGGTAGAGCCCTGTTGGGTCTCTAGGGTCTTTTTAAATTTCTTAAGCTGTTTTCTTATGAAATTTACTTCTTGTATTGTTTTTATCTGCAACGTTTATGGTTTGACAAAAAAAAGGAATAAAGTTTTCAAACACTCACACACACACACACACACCAGACCGCATACTCGCTGCCTGTGGGCCTTAAAAGGGTCTGTCTTGTGAGGAAGTACTTCTGCATTGTCCTTTACTGATCCCATCTCAACAGTCTCTGATGTGTCCCTACTTCGATTCTTGTGTTGTGTTCGACTCGCAGTCCTCCAGCCAATTCCATGCCTCCATTGGAGTAGAAAAGCGCCATACCTTGCTGTCTCCCCTATATAAAAGTTGATATAAATATTTGAAAGACCAGGCCGTGTTCCCACAGACCACTCTAAAAAAAAATGAAACTTAAACTTTTTATTTTCGTTTTTTAAATGATTCCCATTTTCCTTTAAGGCAAACGGGCTGCATCTAACTAACTCAAATCTCTGTGATGGCTACAATTCCTAATGGGTCCCAAATTGAGATATACCTCATTAACACCTTGGCTGCTATGGCTTTTCCCGTCCTGTGCTGGACAAGCTTGAAAGGCATTATTTCATGACGAGCTCACCTTGTCATGAGCACAGCTCTAGTGTGCCTCATGACGAGCTGAGCTCGTCATGAGCATGGAAGGAGTTAATATTCATGAGGTAGGTCGATTAGGAACCCCATTAAGAATCGCTAAATGAGTTTCGTGCATTTGGAATAGCAGTTTCCTAATTGTGATTCACAGAAAACCGTAGTTAAGTAATTGCTAGTCCTAAACTTTGTGCGTTTGGCCTATACTCCAGAAAACTTTACATCGTACTTGATGATTGACAAGCAAAATGAAAGTGGTTTAGAAACCATTTTGGAGGTAAATTTGTTTCTCTTCAGATGGCCATCTGATGGTTGAGCAAGGCATGTCACATCTGTTGTGAAGAAAGCCACAGAAACCTTTCAAACCGCTGTCCTTGGAGTAGAGGTTAGGTCATCTCTGTTCATGGAAATACGCCCTGAAAAACAAAGTTCAGCTTTTAGTTCACCCTTAAGTAGGGTATCAGGGCCATGTGAAGGAAGTTTTTTGAATGTCTCAATCAGTGCCAGCAGTGGCAAGACCAGGCTTCTGTAAATATAGGGCTGCACCCTCACACTCTATCTTTCTGTGCACCCTAGAGCCTAGTGGGTCAGCTGCTTAGTGTAAAAAACAATCGAAATGTTTTCTCCCAGACAAAGTGTAACTAACTACATTTAATTGGGAAACTTTTTACACCGGGTAGTCTTTATCTTAAGGATTTTAAAACCACGAGACTCCCAGCTAGATATAATTATGCTTTGTTGAAAATAGCTTTGCTGGCCACAGCTAATCTGCCACATACATTTTCAGAGTTGCTTCATGGTGGTTTAGCAGCCTTTAAATACCTTTCAACTTGGATTAGATACCGCAGTTATAATGGCTAGGTCTGTCGGACAAAGTGTTGCGCTAGGAAGGTATACATTGAACAGAACCGAAGGGTTCTTAGAGGACTTGCAGACCTATTGAGAGAAAACTCCTTTTTGGCAAAAGAGCAGATTTGTCTTTAAAAACTTAAACAAAGAGCAACTGAATGTGCATTGGGTTATTGATACCCTCGAAAAGATTCAATTAGCAACAATACAAATTCAGGGACAACAGCCTCCAATTTACTAGACATCACCGACCTTCTGTACAACCATGGCAGTAGACAGCATAAGGGTTTTGTGTGCATGTTAGACATCATGTCAAGGCCATGGCTAGTGGCCCATGGATCCTGGACGCCTTGTCACCTCTCAGCATTGTTCTTTGTTTTCCCGTTGTACCCTTGCATTTGTCTGAGCTTTATTTCTAGGTGCGGTCCTCCACTAGAGTGTTAGAGCGTCACAAACTACATGTCCCATGAAGCAGCACTCGGGGGCCTTCAAGCTGTGCCGATTCAATCTCATTTTTGCTGTGTGTATGAAGTCAGTCAAGCCTCCTGGTAAGAGCGTGCAGGCTCTTCCTTGGTAATTGGCGCTAAGCACCTTCAACAAAGTGCAGTGCCCTGTTTGAGTGAGCGCAACTGCACTTTGTGTTATTCATGAAATGCAGTTTCATGTGTATTCCTGAAATTTTGTGCACTAATGCTAGCATGGTTAAAGGATGCACTAAACTATGTGTAAATAGCGAAGCTGACCCTGCAATGTTTGTTGAACTCATTGAATAATTCCAAGGGTAGACCTCAGTAACGGCTTATGAGTGAAAAAAAGATAACCCAGGAACCTGCCTACCTTTATTACAGAACTCCTGAAACTGAAAATACACAAGAACAACAAAGCTGTTGTTTGGTAAGGTTCACTTCACTGTGAGATGATATGTGATGAATACTAAACTACTTGTACAGATTGCTCGGTAAACCCAGGACTGATATGGTTACTTGTGTTTTCTCTATTTTCAAAGCACATGATGCAATCTAACAACATTAGAGCTACATCTATGGGAGGTAGGTGATTATGTACATACCACAGTGATAAAAGGGATGATTCAGGAGGTGTGTGTTCAATCATTTACAAGTCCTTGTCCTTATCATACAGGTCTCCCTCTGCGCGGTTCCTTCCCCCAAACCGTTTCCCTCACCCCGCCTCTCCAGTCTGTGTGTGTTATAATCAGCCAGCAAGCTCAGAGGAATACGCAGACCACACTTGACAGAATAGCGAGCCACAAGTGCTATTTCTCCCGGCTGGCTCGATATTATAATGGCTACCTTGAACGACATTATGAAGGCCCTAGTTGAAGTCCAACAAAAACTGGTGGAGTCCTAAGTGACTACAGCCGCTCTAGCGGATAAGGTGACCCAGTTACAACATAGGGTTGAGACAAGGGGCGCAACGGAAAGGAATCCCTTTGATAGTCCGTTCAATAAATATCCAAGTATGGTTCATACACATACAACCAGGCCTAGTGCAGCATCAGGAATGACCAGCCTCCCAACATATCTGTCACAGTGCTGAGGATGGAGCTACTACTGGGTTTGGAACAAGTTGACAATATCACACTCTTAGCAGACTCTGGGGCTACGGGCAATTTTGTCAATGAAACACTGGCAAAGAAATTGAAGTTACCCTGTGAACGTTAACAATATCCAGAACATGTCCAAATTCTGGATGGGCGAGTGCTAACCCCTGGACCAATTACAATGCAAACCACAAAGATGTTCTTTTGATTTGAGTTCAAACACAGACCCTCAATATGGATTTATCTTAGTGTTGCCCTGGTTAATGGTACAAAATCCTAGCATAGACTGGACTTTTCGCTCGATCACAGCCTTGTCTCTGTATTGCACAGAAAATTGCTTAAAGGTAGGCGAAACCTGACATTCTGTCTTTACTGCAGCTGAGAAATATGTCTTACTTCTACAGCAATATTTTCAATTCCATCATGTTTTTAGCGAAACGACAAGCCAGAGAATTGCCGTCACACCGCACATATGATTGTCAACTAGATATGGTACTTGGAGCAGTGATTCCAAGTTGTTGCATCCATGCACTGTCAGAAAAAGACAATATTCACCCATGTGAATATCTAGATAAATACCATGCAAACTGGTTTCTCAGACCTTTCAAGTCCCCTGCGGCTTCTCCCTTATTTTTTGTACCCAAGGCCAATGGCTAGTTCTGTGCTTGTATAGACTACATTTGATTTTGTTTTCATTTTCGGGCCAGGAATAGAAAACCGCAAGGCTGATGCTCTAACCCGACAGGAGTCTGCTCCGTCACCCACCACAATCTGTCCTGGATCCAACCAGAGTTTTAAATGTGCTAACCACTGAGTATTTTTAAGAACAAGTAAACTACCACTTTAAAGTTGTAGACTGGCAATCATGGCTTCAACAAGCCCAAAGGAAACACATGCAGGGCTTACAAATTCATGATTCCAAGTTATACTCACCGACTCTGCAGTCAAGAAGGACAGTCTTCCAGTGGAATCATGAGCATCCTTGTGCTTGACTTCCCAGTGTACAACAAACCAAGACTGCTATTCAAAGAAATGTCTGGTGACCCACACTGAGGCAAGATGTCACTACTTGGACCAATGAGTATGAGGTTTGTGCTAGAGCAAAAAGTGACCACGGAAAACCAAGGGTTTCCTGCTCCCATTTCCAACACCACCTGCTCATTGGGAATATGTGTTTCTTTAGATTGTATCACAGGCCTGCTTTATGATCAGAGCTACGCCACCCTTCTGCTTGAAAGGGACTGATTTACGAAATTAGGGCATTTTATAGCATTAAAAAAACTTCCTACAGCAGCAAAGTTAACGCATTTACTCCTACATAACACTGTACATTTACACGGCATCCCAAAGAAATTAATTTCTGACATAGGCCCTCAAGTCACAGCTAAGTTCTAGAAAATGTATTGTTCTGCCCTACAGATTGTCTCGGCATTATCCACCAGTTTTCACCCACAAACAGACGGACAAACTGAGCGTCTGAATCAGACACTAGTGAACAAACTCCGGACAGCCACGCTGCACACAAGGACGCCAACCGCAACCACCACCATCTCATCAGGGCGGCCAAGAGGACCTCCTTCAAAGACCGCCTCGACAACAACGCGCACAATAGCAAGGAGCTCTTCAACATCTTGAAGGAACTCTCCAACCCCAGCATCAACACCAACGACATCTCGCCGTCGCAAGCCCTGTGCGACTCCCTCGCCACCTTCTTCCACCCCAAGATATCAGACATCCACAACAGCTTCAACACCCAGACAGCCCCAACAGACAGCAACACAAAAGACCCTCCGCACACCATCGACCACGACCCCCTGCTAGCCTGGGCCAGCGTGAGCATCGATGACACCATCAAGACCATGAGCACAATCCACTACGGCTCTCCTTCGGACCCATTCCCGCACCACGTCTTCAACAGAGCAAGTAGCTCCATCGCACCCCACCTGCGCACCGTCATCAATCTCGCCCTCGAGACCGCAACCTTCCCAGAAAACTGGAAACACGCTAAGATCAACGCCCTACTCAAAAAACCTAAGTCAGGGTTCCGCAGCAACCACAGCACCGAGACTGTCCTCATCGCTGCCACCGACGACATCAGGACCCTGCTGGACAACGACGAGACCGCAGCACTCATACTCCTAGACCTCTCTGTCGCCTTCGACACCGTCTGCCACTGCACACTACGCGCACACCTCTACGCTGTAGGATCCAAGACAAGGCTCTGGATTGGACCACCTTCTTTCTCTCCGGCAGAACCCAGAGCGTCCGCCTCCCTTATTCCATTCCAAAGCCTCCGAGATCATCTGCGGCGTACCCCAGGGATCCTCCCTCAGCCCGACGCTGTTCAACATTTACATGGTCCCGCTCGCACACGAAGCCCGACAGCCCGACCTCAGCTGATCCTCTCCCTCACCAAGGACCCCATTACCGCCAAAGCCAACCTCCACAAAGGAATGAAGGCAGTCGCTGACTGAATGAAGACCAGCCGTCTGAAACTGAACTCGGACAAGACAGAGGTCCTCATCCTCGGCTCCAATCCTTCAGCCTGGGAAACTCCTGGTGGCCGACGGTGCTGGGGGCAGCCCCGACACCCTCTGGCCCTGCACGCTACCAGGGAATCATCCTCGACTCAACGCTCTCAATGACCAAGCAAGTCAACGCCATCTCCTCCTCCTGCTTCAACACTCTCTGCATTCTCCGCCGCAAGATCTACAGATGGATCCCGACAGATAAAGAAAGACAGTCACCCAGGCCCTCGTCAGCAGCAGACTCGACAACAGAAACACCCTCTACGCGGGAGCCCCAACCAAGCTCATCAAATGACTACAACGTATCCAAAACGCCTCGGCGCGACTGATCCTCAACGTACCACGCCACAGCCACATCACCCCCCACCTGAGAAACCTGCACTGGCTCCCCATCAAGAAGAGGATATTCTTCAAGCTCCTCACCCACGCACACAAGGCACTCCACAAGACCGGCCCAGCCTACCTCAACAGACAGCTCTCCTTCTACATCCCCAACCGCCAGCTCCACTCCGCCGACCTCTCACTCGCCACCGTCCCGCTCATCCGAAGAACAACCATCAGTGGGAGAACATTCTCCCACCTCGCCACCAAGACATGGAAAACCCTCCCACTGAGCCTACGACAGACCCAAGACCTGCTGACCTTCAGGAGGATACTCAAGACCTGGCTGTTTGATCAGTAGCGTCCCCCCCCCCCCCAGCGCCTTGAGACCCTCGCAGGTATGTAGTGTGCTTTACAATGATTGATTTATTGATTGATTGAGCATAATTGGTGTTATGAACCACAGCCAATGACACTTGGGTCCATCTGCTCTAGTTTGCTGAAATAGCACTTACCTGATTTCACCATTCATCCATTCAAACATTGCCATTTCTATGCACATACAGCTTCCAACCTACTTACCTTCCAATCCACTGTCCGAAGGATACAAATACAGTTCCAGCAGTCACAGAAATAATCAACCAAGTTCTTCAGACAAAAGATGCCGTCCTGGACCACTATATGCTGTTGATGGCAAAGTTTGGCTCTCAAGACTTTTCACCTCAGATTCATTGGACCATATCCAAAAATACAACAAATCAACCCTATAGCCTTTAAGTTGAAACTGCCAGCTCAATCAAAAATGCATCCAGTGTTCAACACATCTCTGTTGAAACCTGCACCACAAGCTTGTAAGGTGAAGTCGCCTCCACTTGTAGTCCAGGACCATGGGGAATATGAAGTGCACCGTGTCCTAGACTCCAGACGCCATTGTCCTAGATTGTGGTATTTATAGCTGGAAGGGGTATGGTCCAGAAGATGATTCCTGGGAGCCAGCAGAGAATATGCATGCTCTGCACTTGGTAAAGTGCTTCCATCTCCTTCATCCTATAAACCAGCTCCACTGGGTCGCCTTGGAGAGGGGAGTACTGGCAAGGCCAAGGCTGGCAGTCCTTGGAACCTGGATGTCTTGTCACCTCTCCGCGTAGCTGTGCTACCCTGCGGGAAAGCATATGGACATTATGCAAGGTATAAGCCCTGACTCCGTTGTTAGGCTACATCATGCCAGCATGCCCTGTCTATGATCAGCACCGTCCATAACATTGTTCTTTGTTTTTCTGTTGTACCCTAGCATTTGTCTGTGTTTCATTTTTAGGTGCCGTCCTCCACCGGGCTTTGGAGTGTCGGGAACAACTGGCTCCAGCAAGCTCTAGTGGTGGCCATCTTAGGTGAGGCTTTACACTATAAAGTGGGCCCACCCTTTGCTTCTTGCTCGCTATTCTTCTGACAGACTTCCTGGACCGACGGCAGAGGGCTGTCCGTGTATCGCGTTGAACTGACGAAAACATGAAGAAACCGGTATCGGTCAGCGTTCTGGTGAGAAGGACATGCAGCATTCAGGCGACTTCAAGATGTGCCGATTCGATCCTGCTGTGGCTATGTGTATGAGATTGGTTGGGAACAAAACTTCGAACTCAAGGAGATCCAAAGGGATGGAGCACCCAGTAACTGTAAAGTTAAAAAAGAATTTCCCTTATATTCAACAATTAATACTCTACTGCTACCATACTTATAATCCATACATCCCGCACTCATTAATGATTAAAGCACTTTTAACCCTTTCGATGCTGATGACGAGCTCAGCTCGTCATCACCCACGGGTGTCGTGTGCTGATGACGAGCTGAGCTCGTCATGGTGCCAGCAAAATGGCAATTTGCAGCACAGCGCAAAAATCCCCGCAGCAGCCATGTGGTTAAATCGATTACAACTTTTTATCAAAACATTGATATATTTTAATGAGTTTTTTAAAAAAATGCACAGATGTGTATTACACAAAGATTTGATCACATCAAAAAAACATCAATTCATATACATAACCACAACAATTAAAAAACACGATTTAAAAAGGAGAATATAAAAAAGATAGCTCACTGTGTCTTCTCAATATTAATGAGGGTATCTACATAGACAGCAAAAGGCATGGGTCTAAACTCCCTGTCTCTAACTTGTTGCTGCCTTTTCCATATTTAACACAATATATACTCTGGGCGTCGACGCGTTTCAGTGGTATATTCGCAATAGGGCCACCTTCTTCAGGACAGTACGTTTAGTTAAAAAACGGGGTCTATATTGACCTATATTGCAAAAATAAAAACAAATGAACATGTGTATCACTATACAAACAGTGATCATCTTTTATGTATACTGCAATTCCGATCATTTTAATACATACAATTCGTTGACAGATTGATTACTCTATCTTATACCTCTCTTGTACACTTGTGCCTATCTCAAGTTATAAGTGCGCAAACCAATTCTTGCCAGCAACTCAGTTTGGCAGACCATGCACCCAATTTAACAAACCATGATCATTCATTCTCATAAGTCATCTCTGCAGACACCCTGTGTCTAACAACATCCTATTTTGTTAAATGACTCACCGGTGCCACTGCACTCAGTTTCAGATAAAGAATTCTTTCAAATCACTGTGCTTAAAAGGCGAAGTGGGTAACAGATTTCATGATATCTGTAATATTAAGGGACAACTATTAACTTTTTGTCCAACTCTTTCCTTGTTAAATAACTCTCTAACATTTATTCATTTAAATGTTATCTCATTACTACAAACTCATTTCTTCGATGCAGAGAGATTGATGTAATTTAAAGCCCCTAAAGTGAATTTTCATAGAGGTTACCCGGAAGCTCAATTTTAGAGAACGGTAGTTAAAATGTATCGAATATTAAGTCGACAGTTTTTGAATTATCATAAGATATGGTAGGCCATGATATTCCAGGAACTCAGCTAATGGAAGCAGTTCACCACCTTGGTAGCAATCTCCAACCGACAACACTTCTGCTTCCTCCCAGCCCTGCAATTGCCGCTGAGTAAGAGGTGGACGCATCCCTACCTGTGGTAATCCCGTTAGTGGTATGTTTGGTGCATAAAGCAGTGTATCTTTAGCTCTTGCCGTATATCTATCCCAACTTGTTACTGCCACTGAGAGTAATGTCCCCATGTGTTGAATCTTCTGGAGACAGTTGAGCATTCTAGGGAGCAGGGCCACTTGAGTGTTGCTAACCGGCAGTGATAATGTATCAAGCCCCCTTCCATCGAGCCACCTGGCCAACCACTTGAGCTGAGCCGCCAAGTAGTAAGCTTCGAAATCGGGAGCACCCAGTCCTCCCCTGTGAGTGGAAGTCGCAATGTCTGCAGGGAGACCCTGTTACAGCCGCCATCCTACATTAGATCTCTTAGTAATGTGTCCAGGGTCTTAAACCAAATCTTCAGGATCACCACAGGCAGGTTGACGAAGAAATATAAGAGCCGTGGTAATACCACCATATCATACAAAGCCACCCTAGCCAAAAGGACACATTTGCCTGCAATGTTCTCAGGGCACCTCCAAAGTTCCCTTCAAGCAGGTCCACCTGACGATGGTAAATCTGTATTCCCAGGTATCTGAAAGATGTTGACGCCCATTCCAGGTCCAGTGGGGAAGTTCGGTGGTCGGGCAAGGGCAGGATTCAACGGGAACACATATGTTTTCTTTTTGTTTATACGTAATCCCGAGAACTCAGCAAACTCCTCCAATACGCGTGACATTATTGGGATCTTGCGAGATCCATTGCGTAGATAGACCAGTATGCCATCTGTGTATAGTGATACTATATGGTGAGTCCCATCAAGAGTCACTCCCAGCCTCTCACCCTCCTACCTGTCTCTCTGCCAGTGGCTCCATGGCTAGAACAAAAAGCAATGGTGACATGGGTCATCCCTGGTGGGTTCCTCTATTTATGGAATACTGGGCAGATACGTGTTACCTGTGCGCACTCTAGCCCTAGGACTCTCGTACAAGAGGCAGACCCATTTTGACCAGCCATCACCCATCTTCATCTTCCCCATTACTGCTAGTAAAAAGTCCCATCTTAGGGAATCAAAGGCCTTTTCCAGGTCCACAGCTACTACCACGGCTTCGGGGTACCCTCCCAGGTCTCTATGAAACAGAACATTATATGATCTCCTCAGGTTGTTGGATGTGGAGCGTGAAGGAATAAAACCGTTTTGGTCTGTATGGACCAATCTTTGCATCTGTGGCAAAAGCCTAGTCGCCAGCGCCTTGCTTAAGATTTTAAAATCAATGTTTAACATTGACAATGGCCTAAATTCCGTTACCTCTGCTAACTCTTTCTATGCCTTCGGTAAAGGAATCACTAGCACCTCTCTAATAGATGGCGGTAGACGTTTCTCTCCTAGGGCAGTCGCATATACCTGGTCCAACCTCGGGGTCAGTGTATCCACAAAGGAGGAGTGATATTCGCCTGGGAGGCCATCTGGCCCAGGTGTTTTACCCGCACTAGGTCTTTGATGGCTGCTCTGATTTCCCCCACTTTTACCGGCAGTGGCAGTGATTCTCGAGAGTCACCAGTCTAATCCCTGTAATCCTAGCCCTTCCAGATATTTAATTAAGTTGTCTCCCCGTACATTTCCTAGGGTCCCGTATAATTTCTCATAGTACTCCTGGAACGAGTCATTGATGTTCCTTGGAGAGCAAATTACATGCCCATCTATAGCACAGATACCAGGAATTGGAGCTCCCCTGCTTTCCGGTCTAATTAACCAGGCCATTAGCCTCCCCGCTCTACTCCCTTCTATATGTTGTTGTTCTTGATATGTTCGGTAATCCAGTGTCCTTAACCAGTCCCACGTGGAGTTTTAAAGACTCTTCACGTCTGCTAGTCAACTCTGCACTTCAGCCCCTTCCTCTATCTCTCTATCCAATGGCAGTATCTGAGCTTCCAGGGCCTCAAGTTCCTGGGCAATCTCCCTTATAGCCCCCACTACATGCCCTAGACATTGTCCTCGGATTATCACCTTAAATGCATCCCATTCCAAGAAGGAGCTAACGGTCCCTTGGTTTTTCTCAAAATAAGTGGCATAGCTTCAGAGAGGTGTTGTTTGCCTTCCAGTAAGGTGGGATCTAGGTTCCACAGTGGGATGGGAGCCCTTTCGGGTAAGGGACTGCGATCAGAGAGGGATCTCCCTGGGTATTGAGCCTTAGTTAACATTGGGCCAGCATATCTGAACAGAGGAACATATCTAATCTCGTTTGTAGGTTAAACAGGGAGTAGTAGGAATATTCTCTCTTTTGTGTGTTGTGCAATCTCCAAGCATCTATGAACCCCCACCCCGCAATCCAGTTCCTAAGTCCCTTAGCCATAGTGGCTGCTATCGTACCTCTCAGTGGAGGAGTAGATCTATCCCTCCTAAGTCACACACACAGTTAAAATTGCCCCCTAGAAACAAATCATCCACCATTACCCCTGCCAGTGTTCCAGAAAGCCGATAGAGGAAGGAAATATGTTCACAATTTGGTGCATAAGCACTCCCAGTATTATTTCCCTGCCCTTCAAATTGCCTCTGACCACAACAAATCTCCCCTCTGTATCTATTATTTTCCGGGAGACCTGAAAAGGGACACCAGCCCTGATCCTCACAAGCACCCCCCTCGCAAAAGCAGAGTAATGAGTTGCAAATAGCTGTCCTCGCCATCGACGTCACAACCTAGCCACTTCCACCTCCGTAAGGTGGGTCTCCTGTAGCATTACTAGATGGGCTTCCCTACCCTGTATATAATTCATGATACTGTAGCGTTTGGAGGAGGAGCCCAAACCCCGGATGTTCCAGGTCAGGAGTTCAACCTCCTCTGCAAAGCTAGAATCACTGGCCATCTCTCTGCGTAAACCCACTCCCCCCCCCTGTACCTCCCCCAGAGCACCAACCCTAATGACTGTCTGGGTCACCCTGGTATAAAACAACAAACCCAACAGTAAAACTCCCCAACCCACGAGCGGATCAACAACGGTCAGCTCGCCCAAACCTGCAAGAAAACTTCATTATAAGCAGTACGCCCCCCTCAGCTCAATGGCGGTGCACTCTGGTGTGGGGTGGAAGGAAAGTCAATAAATATGGCGTGTTGACCGTCTGGTCCCATCAAAAATGGCGAGGTTCCCCCCATCTGCTTCTTAGTGAACATCATCTCTGTTACCAAGGAAGTGTCCCATGCATCTATGTTTGGAGTGTCCCTGGGCCCTTCCGTCAAGCAATCTCATCAGCGGTGCGTGGAGTTAGTTCCGGCAATTCCGCATTATTCCCAGAATGGTCTTCCGAGTTAGACAAGGGGTTGACTGGATCAGATGAGGAGTCACCACCTTGATCTTGGACAATGAGTGACAGAAGTTGTGCTACCCCCTTCAAAGCGGCCTCCCTTTCCTGTTGCGTCTGGAAACTGTTGTCCTCTGTAAAGCTTTCGGCATATTGGGGCGGCCTATCCTGGTCCTAGCACCACGCTTCTCCCCCCTGGAGGTCGGTTTAGAACTGAGCAAAGGAGCCCCCTTCCCATATGCCTCCAGCCAGGTCCATGCATCATCCGGGGGGGGGGGGGTGCAAAGTGCGTGGCACCATCTAATACTATTCGGAGCTTAGCCAGAAACATTAGAGAGTATTGCAGCCCTGCTTCCCTTAATGCTTTTTTAACTGCTATAAAGGAGGTTCTCTGTGCCTGCACATTGGTCGTAAAATCTGGATACATGGAGACATTACTGTTATTCATAATGTACGGGCCATGAGATCTGGACTGCTGTAGGATAGCCTCTCTATCCCTATAATGGAGCAGTTTGGCAACCACAGGTCTAGGGGGCCGTCCCGTTGCAGGTGGTCTTCCCGGCACTGAATGCGCCCTCTCCAGAGCACAGAATTTGGATAGTATACCAGCTGGCATTACTTCAGTAATCCACTTTCCGAGGAACAACAGCATGTCTGCCCCTTCCACTGATTCCGGAATTCCCACAAATCTGACATTATTGCAGCGGTTTCGCCCTTTAGCGTCTTCTGCCCTCCCTTCTAATTCTGTCACCTCCAGATGGGCTGCCTCCTGCTTATGTTCCGGCACCAGTTTGCTTAGCGTGTTCTCAGCCTACTTAACCCTGTCCGCCAACTTATGATGTTTGGCCTGCAGCAGACCCAGTCCCACTGACACCGCCCCAATATCCTGCTGCAGCTCTGCCTTGGTGTCCGAGATCGCCTCTAGTATCTCATCCAGATGATGGTGCAAGGAAAGGTTTTTGTTGGCTATTTCCCCAACCTCCTGACTACTGTTCTGGGGGAAAAAGATCCAAAGTGTTGGGTAATGTATTCCCTTGCCTTGTTTTCTGATGCTTCAACTCGGTCGAACCTCGTCAGACATCCTATCAGACATAAAAAAAGGGCTGGCGCAACTTGTGTGGTGCTCGTAGATAGTTCCAGCTGGGGCGCCGAGACTCCACAGCCTCTATACCCTCTAGTAATCCTCTGGCGGATCTCTGCCGCAGGGGGGTCGCGGGTCCAACAGAGTACTCGCCCACCTCTAGCATGTGCCAGCGCTAGCCAGCCATCCACTGTGCCAAGCTATCTTTGCTCAAGGCTACACGGGTAGAGTTGAGTCAATGGAGCATATATGCAAAATTATGTACTGAGCGCACCAATCTTTTAGATTGTTTCCCAGCCTTACGACATTCCCATCCACTGATGCCGCACAACACTCGGAGCTGGTACTTGACCTATCCGTTATGCGTTGCTGCCTCACCAGTTGTTACTGTGCACCGTAAACGGGTGTCGTAGTTAGTCTCCCTCTTCGGGCCTATATGACCTGTGTGCCCTCCCGGGATTCCGTTCAGCCGTTCAAGCTGCTTCCAACCAGTCGGGTCGGGTCTGTGGTCTCCCACCAGACTCCCAGCACTTTGATATGCACACTGCAAGATCCTCACAGCCACAACCGCTGGCTTCACAGCTCCCGGTCTGTCACTCCTATCCCCAAACTGGATGCCCCTCTGCTGCTCTGCCACGTCCCGACCAGATCACAACTACTCAGCAACCGCCATTGCGGAACTTCAGTTTTTAGCCACTGCGTTCGTCTAGGGTCCCACTCTCGCTTTTAGTAGGATTTATGTGGGACCAAGACGGAGCTCTTCAGGTAAGCGTCCGCTATGATCGTGGTCCAAGCCACGCCCCACGCTGCCTTCAGTGTGAAGCACCTGGAAAGCTTTAATTTTTGGACAATTCAAGAAAGCGCTTTGCCCTGTTTAAGTGATCGCAACTGGGCTTTGTGTTATTCATAAAGTGCACTTTTAGGTTAATCCTAAAACGTTGTGCAATATTGCTAGTATGGCTAAAAGACACTTAATATCAGCACAAAACTATATGTAAATAGCGAGGCTGGTCCCACTATGTTTGATGAACTCATTGAATAATTCCAAGAGGGGACCTCAGTAGCTGCTACGAGTTGAAGTGAACACTAGATAACCCCAGAACTGCCTACCTTTATTACAGCACTCCTGAAACTGAAAAGACACAGCACGAACAAAGCTGAAGCTTGGTAAGGTTCACTTTACTGTGATGAATACTAAAATACATGCATAGATTGCTACTTAAACACATGACTGATATGGTTACATGTGTTTTATCTATTTCCCAAGTGCATGACTCAATCTGACAACATTAGGACTACATCTAAAGGAGGCAGGAGATTATCTCATATGAACATACCACAGTGATAAAAGGGGTGATTCTGGGGTTGTGCGTTGAATTATTTACAAGTCCCTGTCCTTATTTTGAAGGTCTCTCTTCCAGCAGTTCCTTCCCCCAAACCCTTTCCCTCGCCTGGCCACGCCAACCGTCTGCGCCATTATAGAATTCAGACTTGGTGGTGCCTGGAGGTGGACCCTTATAATAACTTAAGCCACAGAAAAGCATCGACGGCGTCGACGGCGTTTCGACCGGTACATTATTTAGCGGTCATCTTCAGGACTCAAAAGGTATTCTTGAACAAGAGATCTTCTATTTTAAAATATGCGGCATAGACCGATAGACATTCAGGTCCTCCAGCATCGAGATTCAATATCGCACTGAAAATAGATCACTGCACGGTGAAGCCTTGCTACTTAATAGCGTAATGTAGGAATCATCAAAGACCTTAGAAGGGGCACCTAATGACCACAGTGGTGATATAGTAATTTGTTCACCAACACATCGTTTTTAGGCGCATATTCATTTCCAAAAACGCCAACTCGTTTCCACGTGCATGCCGTCAACGCTTTTCTGTGGCTTAAGTTATTATAAGGACACAGTATTTATGTTTATGGTGTTCCTTTTTGTGTTTTGTGATATGTATTGTTGCCGCCACCTGTCTGGTTTATATGTATTGCTTTTGTTGTATACCAGCGTTTTTCTTGCATGAGATTATTTATATGTCTAAAACTTAAACTTTTTTCAATTGATAAAATAAATACATATATCATTTTGATACTATTGGGCTTCTCTGACTATCATAAAGGATACTTTTCCAATGTTTTAACTATTTTCCGTTTCCCCTGAGCCTTTTGTTTGATATAATTATCTTCTAAAAGTGGCATTTCTAAAATAGTGATAATAAATGTGCGCACACCATTGCGCAGCATATATTATTACTATTCCAAACATACCAAACTTGACAAACCTGTTCCTCTCATATCAGGAATTACCACTGAAACACTTATCAGGGAATACCCAATGCATTCCTATGGGAGGGCAGACTCACAGCAGTGAGAAACCAAAATGGCTGTTTGTCACTACCAGGACATGTCACATACGTAAGGGATATGTCCTACCTTTTACGTACAATACACCCTTGATTTTCTGAGTGATACACTATATCATCATGAGCCTTTCCCCTCTGTTATACATTTAAATATCTCACTGCACCTCAGACAGTAAAACAATAGATTTGTTACTTGAACACATGTGATTCTCTTTGCCCCAGATTGGGCCAGATGGCCTTTGAGTTTCTTCATAATGCCCCAATGGTGAAAAATGTTTTGCGTAATTGCAAAGTGGTGTATCGATTCAGAAGATCTGTGAAGCAGCACTACTTTTTGGAAATAGTATAGAGAGAGTGGGTGCAATTTGGTGTTGTGGTACTACATTACTTTCTGACTTAAATGCCATGAGTTAATGCTCTATCCTCATCCTGCTTTGAGAGTTGCTCTTTAAAAGAATCTAGGTGTTTAGATGGAAAAGGCCTGCTGTTTTTTTTCTATTTCCCAAACATCCCAATCTAGATCCGGAAATATGACTGACGATTCGTCGAATGTCTAAAATTTACATCAACTAGATATGGGGTAGGCCGCAGGGATAGACAGGCTGCCCAGCAAATTTTATAAGGCCTACGTGTCGGATCTGGCCCCTCGGTCATTAGAAGTCTATGCAGAAGCCAATGAGAAGGGTACATTGCCACCCTCTCTTCGAGAGGCCCTACTTGTTACATTATTAAAGCCGGATAAGCCTCCAAATCAATGCGAGTCCTATAGGCCTCTTTCAATCATCAATATTGATGCAAAAATGTTAGCAAAAATGATAGCCGCTAGGATAAAAACACTAGTTCCTCATCTGGTTCTGCTAGACCAATCTGGATTTGTTACGGCGTGCTCCATGACCCACAACTTGTAAACTATAGTGTAATTTGTTTATCACTGTTGAAAGGCTATTTGTCCCATAGGATAGAATGAGGAATACTTGGTAACATTTTGCGAGTATATCTTCCCATTGGGACAAGAGGTAGAAATAGAGTTTAGTATGCCTGAACTCAGAATGTAGAAATGCATCTTTTAGTTAACATTATTTGTATATTCTGTGTTTGAAAATACCACTTTTAGAAAGTAGATATTTTCTTGCTTAGCCATCTAGTGTGCCTCTACTGGGTTGTGGATTGACTGTCTGTCTTTGGAGTGACAGGGGTTGGGGATGTGCATTCTGTTCACATAGCCAGTGGGGGGGTCAAGATGTGTCCTGCCTTTCCTGGATGAGTCAGGGCTGGGCTGAATAGACCTGGGCTGCATTTAGAGTAGTGGGAGGAGATTTCCTTGCACCTGAATGAGCCTGGTCTGCCTTGGACAATGTTGTCTCCACCTCCTGCCAGGAAGCTGGGCCAGAGATGACCAAACTGGTTTGGACTGAGCACAGACACTCTCTGCCCAAGAGAACAAAGAGAAATACAGTATAAATATTCTGGCGCAGACCCCAGAACTCTAGAACTTATTTGGACCACGGAGCCTGCCAAGAAGAAGAGCTGGAAGAACTGCCAGGAGGAGTACTGCCCCTTTTATTCTGCTGTTGCTTTGTTGGGTTGGCCTGCAGTTACTGCTTCTACCTTGGGCAGTGAAAGCACTGGACTGAACTTTCCTCACTTGTTCCTGAGTATCTCCAAGGCCTTGGAATAGAGCTTACCTCCTTTTCACGAAGTCTCAGGAACAGCAAAGACTTCACCTACTTCTGGGTGCAGCCGTGGCACAGGGGTTTCAGTTGCCTCAGAGGGGGAAAGCAGCTGACACCAACACAGACACCGCTGCTGGCTCTGTGACCTGAAGGCACCGTCGCACTTCGTACCGCAACCTTGGTCCACCGATGATGACGGCCGCTGCCGCCATTGAGCCACTGATTGCACGCGATCTGTGGGCACCGCACTCCGCACATCTCGCTTCACTACGCCGACCTGGTCTCACCGACGAGGATGCTGCCCACTGACCACATCACACATGACCGCATCATGGTTTCGGGGCACTGCTCGTACGTCACACGACACACCGCCCCATCCCACACCACGGTCTGGTCCGACGCCAGCTCCCATCAAATGAGACTATCGCTTGCACCGTGATCTGTCAGCACTGCCTCAATGAGCTCTGCAGCCCTGGTCTCACACCACTGGACAACCATCACTGAGCCGCTGCCTGCACCACACGCCACATCACTACGCTTCACATCGCAACCGCAACAGTTGCCATGGCTGGCCTGCACCAACACGGTTGGCCAGAACTAAAGGTACTGTTTACATGTCTGCTGACACTTACGCCAGCCTGCTCCGATGCGATTGGCTGGAACATTGGAGTCTGTTGTTTTCAGCACCATGGTAGCCTTGGGCAGAGCTACCAGCTTCAAGGAACTGCATTTTAGAAGTTATGCTTGCAAAGTGTCTATTTTGGATTACTGTATGTCAGCTTTTTATCGGTTTCGGCTTGTTTACAAAGATAAATATTGGTTGTTTTTCTAAAACTGGTGTAGTGTCCTTTTGTAGTGTTTTCACTGTATTACTGTTGATTATTTGCACATGCTTTACACACTGCCTCTGAGATAAGCCTGACTGCTTGTGCCCAGCTACCAAGGGGTTGAGCACAGATTATTTCAGTAGTGTATTCCCCTTATCCTAAATAGAAGGAAGGGTCCCTATTTGGTGCACACAATTGTCAAATAGAGACGCCCACTTCTAAAAAGTCCTCTTTCAAACCACTAGAACCACCAATGCTGCCAATTTCCTGATTCCTAGCTATATCATTTTTCTGGAGCAAAGAATCCCCAGTCAGCTGCAATCTTGGTGAGCTTCCAACTTGTCCAACCAATAGCAGGAGGCTTTTACCTAGCAAATGCAATGAAATAGTGTAAATTGGTATAGGTGTATGAGGAAAAATGCTCTTCAAAAGCCACAAAATATATCTGAGAAGAAACAAACAATTTCCATCACAGCATCTAACACGTCAAACCAAGATCTGGCTTTTTAACACTAACATACAATTGGTCCTTTTGTATGGAGTAGAAAATTGGAGGACAACAGTGTCCACCCCCAACAAAGTTGGGACCTTCATCAACCCCTGTTTGAGGAAAATCCTCCAAATCCACTGGCCAAATACCATCATCAACAACGGCCTATGACAGCAGACTTTCCAACTCCCTGCTCTTGAAGAAATCTTGATAAGACACTGGGGCTGGATAGGTAAAACCATCCTCAAGCCTGTGTCAAACACCACCAGGCAACTACTGACCTGGAAAGCTCAAGGTTAAAGAAAAATAGGAAGGTCAAGAAACAACTGGCGCGGAGGCTTCGAGGATGACTACTAGGAGATGGGCAACACCTGAAGTCAGATTGAAAGAATAGCCCAAGACCGAGATATGACGGTTCTATTGTGACCACAGCTTGGCTGGCAGAGCGCCTTTAGCCCTGTTTCAAAAGGTCCAAGATTGGAGGGGCACCACTTGGTCGGGGTAGGACTCACAGCTGGCAGACTCCAGATGCAGAGCTCAAGATGGTTGAAATCATTTTAGTCCCTTTGGCTCCGATCAGGAGGCCAGCCAACTAGCCCTTGGAGTCACTCCTGTGGTCCTGGGTTCAAGGTGCAGGTCCATTCCTTCTCACTCAGGTAGCAGAGCAGCAGGGCTGTCCTTCTTGCAAAAGAGCAGCATAGCAGTATTTCTTCTGAGTCTTCCAGAGGATCAGAAGTGTACTGAAGAGTTGGGTCTGAGGGTACAATATTTATACTTTGTGTCATCTTTGAAATGGGAGACGCTTCTGGGGGTTTCCACCCACAAAATTGTCTGGATGTTGTTTCCTCCATATCCTGACACCAGCTTGTCTGGGGGTACACAAAACTAATGTGAAGCCCTTTGTGAGTGTGCTCAGGCAGAGTCTTTGTGAAGCGCAAATGTGGTAGGTGGCATCTCCTCCCCTAATCATGACGGAGATGGCCAATCCTATTTCCCCATTATCTCACTGTATGGGAAGAATACACAAAGACCAGCTGTCAGCTCCACTTAGTCATGTTACCCAGGATACAGGCTGAAGGCACCAAATGATTAGGACACGAAAATGCTAATTTTCTGAAAGTGGCTTTTTCAGAATTGTGACTTAAAATCCAACTTCATCATTAAAGAGGCTTTTAAATGATACTTTTGTAGACACCAAACACGACCTTCCTATCTGCTCCCAGTTGAAAGTTATCACTTAGTAAATGACCGTGTTATCTTATGGGAGAGGCAGACCTTGCAGTTGTGAAAAATTCATTCGAGTTTTTTACTACCAGGTCATATAAAACTTAAAGGTACATGTCCTAGTTTTCAAACACGTCTCCCGGCCATCTGGGCTGTGTAAAGCCTATCCCAGAAGTGACTTGCATATATTAATAAGGAAGGTTTAGGTCTGGCAAAAGGTTTATTTTGCAGGTCAAAATGGCAGTTTAAAACTGCGCACACAGGCCGCAATGGCGGGCCTGAGACATGTTTAAAAGGCTACTTAAGTGAGGGGTGAAATTAGTGCTGCAGGTCCACCAATAGCATTTAATTTACAGACCTTGGATAGATGTAGTACCATTTTACTAGGAACTTACAAGTACATTAAAAGTGCCAATTGGGTGTAAGCCAATGTTACCATGTTTAAAGGAGGGCACAAGCACTTCAGCACTGGTTGGCAGTGGTAAAGTTCACAGACTCCTAAAACCAAAATGGGTTCAGGAAACGGAAGGGGTGAAGGCAAAAAAAGTTTGAGAGTGACCCTGCAGAGAGGGCTAACAGTATGCTTCATGCATAACGTTTCTACCCTAGCTGCAAACAGACTTCAAAATCACTATCTTGTGGCTATTTTGCTTCTATTGTATCTTTATTGACACCACCACCCAGACTTTAAACCTAAACTGCATGCACTCCATTTTGTTCCCTGTGACCCAGAACCTGCTGTAATCAATTTTGCATTTCCTGTACGGAATAGTGAAGGTTTGCTCAAATCACAGAAGCACACAGTACATTATAATGCATAGATTTCTTCCAAACAATCCTGTAATAGATAGACAACACGTACTAGGCACAGTGCCATTGTGCGCACACACAATATTTTATTCAGATTTAGCATTTGTGGTAAGTGGCTAGTCTGGGGGCTATTAGATGCAACACATATTTCAACAATGACCTCTATGTTACAGAACATCCAACACAGTCATCTGACTAGCTTGGTGTTTTTCTTCAAAGCGTAAAACAAGCTACTAATAGAAGTTATTCAAAACTAATTTTATAGCAGTCTCCTTAGATCTCTTTAATACTTTTTTATGTTACAATATTAAAACTACTACATCAAAACTACCCTCACTGTAATTGCACTGGATGTCAATTTCGTTTCATCCACATACGTCAAATATTTGTCTGTGTGCATCAACTTTTCCGTTTGCTCTATATCATCAATGTTTTATTTATTTCTTCATATATTCTAATAATCTGCTGCAAAGATGGGTTTACGTATATTTATTATATTACAAACTAAATTATTATTGTAATATCTTAATTATAAATTGCAGAAAATGTTCTAAAATATCAGAGAGGTCTGTTGCTGGAGGTGTACTTTCTTGAATTCAGCACTTCATCCCATATATCTAATTCAGGTTCTGTTGTGTTCAGTGCAATCTGTTGTCATTTCCTCATCCCTACATTCTTCTGTTACCCATTGCTTCATGCCTGAAGTCCATATTATCAGTGAGGAGACGTTGTTTATCACCAGCACAGGCCTCCCCTCACTTAGCCAAGGTCCTTCCCAGGGCCATCAATGTTGTTATTTTCCCCTTCTTAGGTCTGGTTTCACAGCACAGCTGTCTGGTACATATTTGACAAATTCTTTAAAATATACCCCAGGGTATTTGCCAGGAGACGCATTTCTCTCTCACCTCATTCTATTAGCTGCTTTATAATTCTGCCTCCTGTAGAGCACTTGCATTGCGGTGTCAAAGGGACTATTTTATAACACAATATTACACTAATTCATCACACATTAAGTTAAATAGAGGCACAGTGTACAGAACATAATCATAATAATTTTCAGTTTTGCTTTTTTTCCTTCCAGACAGGCATTTTTAATGTTTAAGTCAGGACTCAACAGGCAAATCAGATCACTTGGCTTTGCCAGTGTTTGTTCCTTCTACTGATGAGACCCTCAACCCATAAGCAGGGCAGTATCAAGGAGTATTTATTTTAGGGAGCCTGGCCTCCAATGTTAATAATATAAAGGTAGGCTTTAGGGCGACTGGTTCTGGACCTTTAAATACAGCTATCGAATAATCTTGCAATGTGTGGTGTTATGTCAGCCAGTGGCAGGGCTGCAAATACAGTGTCTGCTTTCTTCCTTGCTGCTAAGCTATTAATTGTCGCTGCATTATTTCCTCAGTACATATTGGCTGAACTCTGTATATCCAGCGCTCTGAAGTGATCAGTAGGTGATATTTAAGCGCTATGGAACACCTTAATAAATACACATAATAACGTTCTGTAAAGTGAAGATTTGTCTTAGTATTAGTACTGTTATTACCATTCATTTATATGTACATATGCTTATTGATACATTTTCTTGAAACTTTCTAAAAAAGGTTTATCCATCTCCGCTTCTTCTGGGATGGAAAGATTTGAGGGTTATCCATAAAATGGGGGCCGAGTAAAAGGGGGGTACCAAAAAGTGTATTCCCCATGCAATATCCTATAGGAATTTTAGGAAGCATTTTAGAAAAAGCAGCCTAATAGAATTACTACAAAGTTGACCTAAAGCTTGATCTTCATTCAGAGAGTGGGTTTTTGTGATTTAGTGTAAATCTGTTCAGTGGTGTTGGAGAAGTTATGGTTCAAAAGTTAGTGATATATTGACAGCTGGTCCTGCAGGAGTCCCGTGGTACTCAACCTCTACAGCAAATTTAAAATAACAGTGTTTTGATTGGTTGAGAGGGCTTTTTTTCCGGAGGCAGTGTAGGTAACACAGAGGAGCTTGAGCCAGGTGATCTGATTGGCTGTGGCAACAGAACTGAGATGTGGAGGCTGCCATTACTGGGGACGGGGACCCTGCCCCCGTGTCCTGAAGTAAAAATAATATAAGGTTACAGGGTAGGGGTACTGTGAACCTTGGGCCCTTGTAGGGGGTAGCAAACGAAAAAAAACATATGCGGCTTCTGCGGGAGCCAGCATGGCCTCCAGTATGGTCCAGTGTGTTCTGGTGCAGGGTCTGTGGGCTGCGGGACCCTGAAAGAGACATTAAAAAAAGGAAAATGACGGTCGGAGATATGTGGCAGGGAGGGGAAATAGTCTCCTTTGAGCATCTGCATCGGCAATACGAATTGGCACCCTCGGAACTGTTCAGATACACGCAGATACGTCATGCCCTAATGACAGTAATATCACATGACTCAGAGGTTCCAGAGGCATCCCCTATGGAAGACAGATTGTTAACTGACTACATGCCTAAGAAGGCGACCTCTCTAACCTATCGTAAACTAGTGAATAACTTGCCTGATCTGATGGGACCCCTAAGAGATAAATGGTCCCAAGATATTGGTGAGATTGATGATTCAGAGTGGCAGGAAGCATTGGCATCCCTGCGGGAGGTGGGCATACCCTCATGCCTCAGACTAGTGCAGTTGCGTGTCCTACACTGTTCATTCTACACTAGACACACTTTGCACAAAATAGGGAGGGCAGAGCATCCCTTCTGCCTGCGAGGTTGCGGAGAAGAAGGAACCTTTTATCACACCATACGGGATTGTCCTAGAATAGAGGAATACTGGGCGCAAGTGATGGGAACTATGTCGCAATCGAAGGGGGTCTCGCTTCTACCTGAGCCGCGACGTTGCTTGTTAAACATATGGGAGCTGAATGATCTCACACGCTCAGGGCAAAGTTGGGTAACACTGGGCATGATGGTTGCCAGGAGGAATATAGCACAAAAATGGGGGTGAGGGGCTGGAGGTGCCTACTCTAGCAGAGTGGGGTAGAGATATGGATGCAGCTATGATGGCGGAAAGGGCGGTTTTCACTAGGAGGGGATGCCCAAAAAAATGGAGTAACATCTGGGGGACGTGCAATAAGTATAGGGGTGATATTTGTGAACCACCTCCGGACCGAGATGAGAGTGATTCAGATTTGGAGGAGGTCTGACGACCCGGGACTGAGTACAGGGCGGAGTGCCTCAAATACTATGGCAATGTATAATCGTGACTTGTTAATACTTAAAGGTGGTTATGATACTGATGAGTTGTGCTATACTGCTTTTGTATGCTTCAGATTGTTTTCCTGTTTTGCTGTAATAGAAATGAATAAAAAGTTTAAAAAAAATGCAGGGTTGTATGAATGCAGTAGTGGGGTGCAGGGCCTAGCCTTAAGCCAGGGTCAGTTGCCAACTCCACATAGTGTATGGCCAAAGGGGGTTTACCACCCACTCTACGGCTAACACCACACTGCGCACAACCTTGGGCTGTGCCCAATGGGGGCAGGGGGTTGGTAGCCTGCATGGTGTGTTGGGTGCAGGACCTGTAGCCAATCCCACATCCCGCAATGCTAGCGGGGGTGGGCTGCTAATAGAAGGTTGGGGGTAGAGCCTGGCCAGGTCCTGTGTCTAACCCTCTACTGCACACGATCAAAAAGTATGCTTAGTAAGGGAGTTGGGCTAGTATGATTTAAAAAAAAAACCTCCAGAAATTCACTGTAAAAAAAATGGTACTAACAGCGGTGTGGCTTGGAAATGGCGTGTGGAGAAGGGGGAATGTACGGAGGCTTCAATTAGCATTGTGTGTCTTTCGACCTTATCTGTATGCTACTAAGGGGTGTGGGGGGAGGCAAGAGTTGCGGGACAATTATCCATGAAGGTTCGATTATGGTATTGCTTTGTGTTTCCTTAAAACTCAATAAATAAACGTTCCAAAATCCCTAAATCTTAACGCGTGTTAAATAAAACTATTTCACTAAAAAAACAAAGGTGAAAGAGACATTATACGTAGGTATGGTAATAATATCTATATTCACAGAAAATACCAAAAGGTGAAAGTAATGTTATAGTCAGGCCTTGAAGTAATATAAAAGCTATAATTTTTCAACACAGAAAAACTGAAATTCATCAGTTATAGTTAACTGAGCTAACTTTACCTTCCTCCCTGCCATGCACTGGTTCTAAGCTGGCATATTACATCACTCATGAGATGTCAATTATCCCATTGATTACTCATTCTCAGTGCCGGAGAAAAGAGTCAGCCTCAAGATAGAATCTCTGTTGGATTGCTTTTCGCCCCCAGACTTGTCTTAAGTGTCAGAACCCTGTGGAACTGATTTGCTGCTGTGATTTGGGAAAAGAAGGAGGACCTGCTTGCTTGCTGTGGAACTGGATTGCGCTTGCTAGGAAGAATGACCTACACCTGCAAAAGGACCAGCTGACTGGAGAGTCTTTGTGAGGAAATTTCACAAGAGCATCTGGATCATGAAGCTGCTCCACCTTTCCCCAACCCAGCCTGTGCATTGAAGGGTACCTGTATTATCCCTTCTTGAGCCCCAGAGGGACCAGGAGGCAGCTGGACTTCATACCATCAGCATAAGTTCTGCTTTTGCTAGCTGGGGGAAATCTCCTTTGTTCATCTTTGTAGAGGATACAGTTCTGGGAATTTTGCTGGTTGAAGTCACAATCTAGGCTATCCATGAACTGACCAGTTCCTGGATGTGTCTGGTACCATCGGGAACTGCTGTGGGTGCTCCCGGTCATGTGTACCCCCCACCACGAAATCCTAATAGTGCCAGGCACATTCCAAGATATAAGCCCTTTATAGAAAGGCACATTTTGGATTCATTAGAAAGAGCTGACCCATTATCTCCATCTCTTCCCTTCAAACCAAGGGACAAATTGAGGGGGTGTGACCAGCAGCATGGCGGACTAGATGCGTCCGACCCGAGCTCCGATGGCCGACAAATGATCCTGCATTAATCCTATGCACACAATCAAGATCCTGCTTTGAAATTTACGGGCAGAGTACCGGAAGTCAGTGCCCGTGCCCCAATCGGTCTAAGCTGACGAAAACGGCTCCGTAAAGGCGAAGAAACACGGTGAGGACTGGAGACCGGACCGCAGACAAAATGGCGGTGTTCCACTCCGAGAAGTGAAAGAGGCGTCGCCGGGAGGCTGCATACAGGTCCGGAGTGGTGAGTAGCAAGCACCAGTGAGGCACCAGTCTGGCTCCATCGGGTCCCCTCCCCCCCTTGTCTTCAGCTCTTTCTGCCCCCAGTCCAGCCCGATACATGCTGAGGCCGCTGTGATGCAGTGTCAAACTGTCAAACTGCGAGACGGATGATGGCACGAGGTGAGGGGCTGCGCAAGGGAGGCCGGCGACCGATCCAAGATCCTGTTGTGCGAAGTCGGCGCCGGCGCCGGCAGTGGTGTCCCGGTCCGCTGGAGCGGGAGAGAGATGAAGGTGCGGCGAAGGTGGGGGTCGGTGTGCCCCGGTGGGCTCGAGGCCCAGCCGCATTGATGTGAAAACTGTAACCCAGGAGAGCTGCCAATTCCGACCGTGAAGTGTCAGCGGGGACACAGAGACTTAGAGGAGTACCTGCATCTTTGGAGTACCCACGGGGTGACGGATATGCCCCGCGATCGGCAGAAAGTATGGCCGCACCGGGCCAGGTGATGCAGCGAAGAGCGGCACAGAACCCAGGGGCCAACTGAGGAAGGACAGGAGGCATTGAGCGTCTAGCCAGACATGGGACAGATCGGTGACTATTGTGGGGCCACACACTGAAGGCAACAAGAACGGCACAGTGAGCTGGTGAGCGGGTCAGGGAGCGTGATAGTTTAAAAAAAGAGACTGCAGCCTGTAGGTTATCACGGCGCTCCGGTGCTCCCTGCCGATTGACTCAGCAAGGGGGGTTGTGAACTGGCACCCAGGAGGGCATATGCTGTAAACTGAGGGCCCGGCAGTGTGGCACAAAGCGTGCAAGGGGGCCAATACGAGTAAAGTTGCAATGTCCACACACAGTGGCAGTGCATTGAGACACCCAGGACTGTGGGAGACACACCGGGTTGCATGGATGACGCACCCCTTGGGACCGGACATAAGAACCCTGAGCGATTGAGAGGGGGTGGCAGACAAACCATAGCAAATGTGACCGCCGCAACGGCGACCACGGTGCGAGCTTGGTGCCAGACAAAGTGGTGTGCTGGCCTCAAGAAGGACAAAAGGCTGTCGGAACCTTTCCCCCCACCTCCGAGAGCTCAGGTGGGAACCGTAACTACGCCCGGGTGGGACAGTTCTCGAGGGGCCCCGTCACTGTAGTGGTCACAAGGAGGGACAGCTGCAGAGGGCGAACGGAGACGGGGTGCCCCGTGGTACTACTGGTATTGCACCTATTCTGCCCGCACGGGTGGCAGCCACAGATGGCGCTGGACAAAGACCCCAAACCGCAGAGACAGGGAAGATGGACAAATTTGCTAAGCCACTGCCAGTGATAGACCCTCTCCCTCCATGTCTACGGATGCACCCGACAATAATATCCTCCTTCAAGTGATTCAGTCCTACAGAGAGGTATTAGAAGGTAAAATGGGTGAGATCAAAATTGACGTTAAACTGCTCCGTCAGGAACTGCGGAATATATTGGAGAAGGTCACACAAGCAGAGCATCGTATATCGGAGGTTGAGGACACCACCCATACTCTCTGGGGTGAAGTCACAGCCCTGTTGGCGGCCATGAAAGAGGTGCTCTGGAGGGTCCATGACGCAGAAAATCGAGCCCGAAGAAACAATATTCGCTTTCTTGGATTTCCAGAGGCCATTGAAGCAGCAGATGCAGGTGCCTAATTGCACAAATGGTTGCTGGACTCATTTCCTAAAGCCCGCTTTTCAACATGTCTCATAATTGAGAGAGCACACAGAATAGCTGGGACCCTGCCGCCAACGGGGGCCTCCCCACTCCCGCTGATTGCTATGTTCCTTAATTATCAAGACAGAGACCTCATCCTCAGAGAATTCAGGCAAAAGGGGGAAATTCGGATGGATAATACAAAGATCATGGTGTTCCCGGACTATTCCTGAGAGGTACAGAAGCAACGCAAAACGTTTGATTCTCAGAAAGACAAACTATGACAGATGGAAATCACATACATGCTTCTATTTCCTGCCAAACCTAAGGTGATTTATCAAGCCAAGACATTGTTCTTCAACACTCCAGAAGAGGCCTGGCATTGGCTGGAGGAGCGCCCCCTGCAGAGAGCAGTCAGAGGCCCAATAACGCTCTCAGGGAAAGCCCCATCAACAAGCAGTAAGAGGCCCAGAACACGGTGCATTAAAGGGAGGAACACAGAGACCGCACAGAGCACAACACTTTAGAGCGATACCATATCGGAGTAGAAGAGTAGCAGGATCAACGCCCCTAGCCTCCAACTCTGAAAGTCTACACCGCTCGGAGAGGCCAAGAGGGCCATCGTGAACATGGTATACAGCGCTCAGCTGACTGTACTGATCAGGACATAACAACGGGCTCGGAGGAAGATCACCCTTTCTTGCAAAACATTAGTTTACAGGAAAATCAGGGAGAGGCAGGCACAGTGAACGACACAGACACTCGGACCCAACAGGCAGACAAAGAAGAATGAGGAGCAGTAATTGGCCTGGAGAACCGCAAGGACAGCGGATAGACAGAGGAACTCAACGCCACCCCACGTGTTTTGTTTTTCCTTGTTGTATTTGACTTTTTTGCTTTTACTTCCCTTGTCTTCCCCTTCCCCTTCCTCTCCATTCTCCCCCCCCTGCTCTCCCCCTTCCCTCCGCCTCCTCTTTTTCTTTTGTTGCTTTCTTCCTTTGATTTTAGGTTGGACATGTTGAATTGGTGACTTTGGTGTGGGGAATTCCTGCCCACTAACTAGTGCTAGACATTCACAACGTGAGGGCTCATCTGCGGACAGCCTAGTTAAGGCCAGTAGATCTGAGCAGGAGGGACCTAGAAGTGCATGGAGCAGTTTGAGAGGGTAGGTTTGGGAGGGTGAGCGACAGACCTCTCTAATCCAAACACGACACAGTTGATCCTGATATACGAAGGGGCAGTCAGTTGGATAATGGGGGAGTGGAGAGGGTGGGACGGGGGCGGGGATGGGGTTCTTATATTGTTATGTGGCAAAATTGTAGGAAGGCAGACATCATGAGAATACAGAAACAGCATCCGTCGGACAGGGGATCAATCAATCAATCAATCAGGAGTTTGTTAAAGCGCAACTACTCATCCGTAAGGGTCTCAAGGAGCTAGGGGTGGGGGGGGGGGGGTGCAGGTTCCATTCCATCAAGGAGGGGGTCTGTCGAAGAGCCAGGTTTTGAGATTTCTTGCGAAGATAGGGAGCGATGTTGTCTGTCTGAGGTGGAGCGGAAGGGCGTTCCATGCTTTGGCCGCGAGGAAGGAGAAGAGCGGCCTCCCGATCTGGTCTTTCTGGTGCGGGGGACCTCGGCGTAGGAGAGCTGGGCTGATCGTAGGGTCCTTTGGGGTGCGTGGAATTTGAGTCGGCTGTTCAGGTATGCTGGTCCGGTGCCGTGGAGGACCTTGTGTGCGTGGGTGAGCATCTTAAAGGTGATTCTCGCCTCGACGGGGAGCCAGTGGAGTGTGCGCAGGTGCTGGGGAGGCGGTCCGGCTAGCGGGACAGGCATACTACGTCACCGGGATGGCTACACCTAACTCAGGGACATACTCGGCCCTCTCTTGAAATGTGAACGGGATGGGGAACAAGGTCAAGAGGGGGCTGGTGGTGGCTTACTTCAAACGACTAAAACCAGATGTTATCCTACTGCAAGAGACGCACTTAAAGGGCACTCTTTGCAGGTTCCGAGGCCGTGGGGCATACAAGACACTGGCCGACGCAGGGTTCTCCACTGTGGCGAGAGGTGCGGCAATATTAATCCTATTAATCAGGAAAAGCCCGCCCTTCAGACTTGAACGCACATGGACAGAACCCCAGTGGTACATATGTTGCGGTTAAGGGTGTTTGGGACAGATGACACATCACTTTCATCAGTGTATACGCACCCCCCAGGTTACAAAAACAAACGCTGGAGAAGCTGACAGCAGTCCTGCTGGAAGCGGGATCCGAAACACATATTATTGGGGGAGACTTTAACAACGTAATGGACCCCACACTGGACTGTACAACTGTCCAAATGGGAGGCCCCATAGAGACACTGTTCAAACAGTTCGCGGACACACTGGCACTTACGGACGTATGGCGTAGGCAACATTCCCAGATCAGAGCCTGTTCCTTTTACTCAGGTGCTCACAAAGCCTTCTCATGGCTATATTACATACTGGCCACAGTGGGAGAATTAGTAGAGGTGGAATATTTGGCGAGAGGCCTATCAGACCACTCGCCCCTGTGGCTCACGTTGGGTCCCCACACACAATGTCCGTCAAGGGAATTGAAGCTCAACCCATGGGAGTTAAGGGACACTCAGGTCGCCAAAGAATTTAGGGTGGACTCGGAACTCTACTTTAGTGAGAACGTGGGGTCAGTAGACTCAGCATTACCTTTTGGGAAGCATACAAACCGGTATTGTGAGATACGGCCCAAAACATCCTAGCCCATAAAAAACGGAAAGAAGGTGAGAAGATTGCAGGGCTCGAATCCCAACTATTGTAGACAGAAACACAAGCTATTACAAGTAACGACTCTTCCTTGTTGCGCAGATTGCAACTTCTTCGATGGGAATACTTTGCATTGGCCAAAAATGACGCGCAACACGCGATACAAGCCATGCATCGACCCCTATATGATACAGGTGACAAGACAGGTAGACTGCTTGTATGGCTTAGCAAAAAAGAGTTAGATAGCAGATGGGTGGCCCAAATACAGACGGAAGATGGCCAGACTCATGTAACTCCCATAGCAATAGCCAATGCCTTTGCAGACTGTTACGAGACCTTCTACACGCAATGTGCCCTGGAAGACCCGGTTCAAATTCAGGCATACCTTCAGGCTATACAATTCCTGAAGTTAACTGATAGGAAGTCACAGACGCTGGATGAAAAAATCACTAAGGAAGAAATTATAGCAGCCATGGCCAGCTGAAAACGGGTAAGGTCTTGGGCCCTAATAGGACGCTATTTAGCCCCCACCTCCTCCAACTATATTTAGAGGCACACAGGTGGGCAGCCTCCCCAGAGATCTGCGGACGGCCACGATTGTGGTAATTCCCAAGAAGGACAGACCGTCACATAGGTGTAGCTTGTATCGACCCATCTCTCTTATTAACATGGAACCCAAAATACTGGCCAGAATATTAGCTAACAGGCTCACTGTGGTGATCACCGGTCTCATCCATTGGGACCAATCCGGCTTCATGCCTAAGAGGTCGACGAGGCTTAACTTTCGGAGGTTGCACAATTGGTCAGAGGTGGTAACCGCAAGGGAAGACCCACATCACATCCTGCACCTCAATGCCGAGAAGGCATTTGATACCGTTCACTGGCCCTTTCTTATGTCTGCTTTGGAGGAGTTTGGATTTGGCCCTGTATTCCGGCATTGGATAGCCGTTCTCCATGAGAGACCCCAGACCAGAACCAGAGTTAGCGGTGTGGTGTCGTGGGAATTCTTAATAGGCAGAAGCACTCACCAGGAATGCCCCTTGTCCCCTCTGCTCTTCGCTTTGGTCCTGGAACCCCTAGTGTGTATCATCCGAGCACCCGGACATAACAGGATTCCAGGATACAAAGAACGAGGGTTTGGATGAACGTACCTCTTTATATGCCAACAACATATTGATGTACGTCTCAAACCCGGAAACGATGATCCCTACTATTATGGAAAGTTGCAAAACCTACTGCGCACATGCGGGATACACAATTAACTTGGGAAAATCATGTCTCTATCCCACGAACAGGGGACGTGGGTGCACTGCCTGCCCAAGCCAGCTTCAGCTAGCTACAGAGGGTATAAAATACTTAGGGATTTATGTCACAACAAACACAGAGGTGGCACTGGATCGCAATCTCTATAGGATACTCGGGGACTTCCGTGCAGATGTGGTAAGGTGGCGGTCCTTGCAGTTGACACTGCTAGGTAGGGCAGTAATCTATAAAATGATAGTGCTCCTGAAATTTCTGTATGCTACAAAATACGTATCAGCTGATACAGGACGAGGTGTTCACCAGAATTGATGGCACACTGCGGATGTTTCTTTGGGACGGGAAACTGCAGAGGATAGCGCTCGCAACATTGCAATGCAACCAATATAATGGTGGCATTTCCCTACCTGACCTTCGGGCATACTACTGGGCGACTCATCTCATTGTTGTGAATAAATGGGACCATATGGAGAGGGACCACCCCACATACGCATTTGAACGCGCGCAATTCATTGGGTGCCCATACACGCACTACATTGATGGAGGGCGGGGATCCGTGCAACTCCTAACAGCCACACAGATTGTGATAGAGGCATGGAAAAAGGCAGAAAGGGAGAAGAAATGGGAAGGCCGGGTGACCAGGGAAACTCTACCTTTGGTGGGTAACCGACTCAAGGAAATTGCGAAACCTCAAGGTTTCCGGAAATGGGGCATCCTGGGCATCTCACAACTTAAAGACATACTATATCTTAAGGAGCTGGTAACCTTTTCATATCTCCAGACTGAGTATGCCATAAATCAGTCCCAATACTATAAATACCTGCAGCTGGCACACGCATGGCGGGCACAACACATAGACACGAAGGATATCCCTGAATACGCACCCTTAGAGGGTCGCCTTCTGATGGGTGAGATCAGGGAAAAGGCAGTCTCCTGGACATATCAAACCCTAATCAATAACAAGCCAGATTCCTTGCGGAAATTGAGGGCGAAGAGGAAGCTAGATCCGGGAGACATAGAGGATCTGGATTGGGAAATGGCGCTGATGCAACCCCAATATCACTCAGAGCAGTGGGAGAAAAAGCTACCATTGGGGTAACACCCTATCTCTGTGTAGTGTTTTTTTTTGGGTTCTACATATTTTAGGGTGACCCTTTTTGTTCTTGAAACCTTCTGCTTTTAATGGTGACACCTCTCAGTTTACCCCATGGTATCTTGGTGGTATCTGTAAGCCAGACCTGGGTCCAGAGTTACTCAATTTATGTCTATTGTCCAAATCCAGTCCCAATTTTGCAACATATTTGCTCCTGCTAAGTAGTAAGAGACTCGAGCATTTATGAAGTCAGTATGAAACAAATCCTCTTAGGATAACATTTGCCATAGGGGGAATGTTAACAGAAATGTGGTGCCTAGTAGTAGGGAGCCATAATAGTTTTTGGTGATATATGTCCGTCCTAAAAGGGGCATAGCACCTTCCTGATTTTTATGTGTACAATCATTTTAATTGAACTATTTACTTTCCTTTTAAATATCGTTTTAAGTATATTTATGTTCTTCTCCTAAAGATAAACACTGTCTGGAAATTGATCTTAACACGTCTTATTTGCAGTGTCATACTGAATCTGAGTTTCTAACTCCCTCCAATTACTCCACATGCAGGGTCTGGAAATATATGATTCAGTTTATGACTGCTACGCCCTCAGTGGGTCATCTTCAGTCTTAGACCCTTCTTCACAATTTTGCCGCATTTTACCTTGCTACTTCCTTGCACTTCTTTACAGCGTGCTGCATCAACAGGATAGCTCAGCTTGTTGCTGAAAAATACGGCTTAAGCATGGGGGTGTGTGGAGATCACTAGTTTGAAGTCTAGCAAAGTTGGCTTAACCTTTCATAATTCCCAGTTTGGTAATTTGTGCGTCAATAAATGGTGTAACAGCAACACCAGCTATTTACAACTTTGGAAATGCAGAAGTTTGGAATGAATACAATAATACGTTAATTTCCTTAACATTAGTATTAAATATTACAGGCAGCAGCTCTGCTAAGATTGTTCTTGCTTTTGTTTGTCTGACACTGTAGGTAGCTTTCATCTGTTCTGGAACATGGCATGTTCCCATGTGCTCAAGGCACATAGCCTTTTCCTTGTACTGTAAAAATACGGTCGGTTCTATGTTTATGTTGTCCCAGTTTTCGTTTCAGCCACTTCATGCATTTCTATGTATAATGAGTTTATATCCTATTTAGAAAAGAACTTCTTACTGTTGTCAACGCTCATTACATTTTAATTATTGTAATCATTCGCATTACGCCACAATCACATGATGCACCATCAGTGCTTGGGCAGCGTTATACTATGTGGACAAAACAGCAACACATTTGTCCACAGACGCAGAAGCCCATCTGTATGGAATTGATGCCACTGGGAAGCTGGAAGAATGAGTGACCTTGTTACAATTTGAACTTGTGACTTGGACATCACAGAAGTTATCAGCAGTGACCATTTAACTTGCTGATGGATCACGATGGTGCAGAGAGTCAAACGCTGGCCGCCAACACCTGCTGTGGTTCTGTAACACTTGAGCACTAGTCCGTATCTTTCTTCAAGTTGTGTCAGTCGGTCAGTCAAAAGTACTTTATTCGATAGCCAAGAGCCATAAAGCAAGCAATATTATAAAAAATACACATTCCATCAAAATACATTACGATAGAGTGGTCCCGCATAACAGTCACAGTATTCATATTAAAAAAGCCTTTAAAAGAAACGAAATCATATAAAGTGCACTGTGCTAGAATAGTAGACCAGGTCCAAAGTTAATATCACATTTAAAAATGCAAGGTATTGGTTAAAAAGGAAGACATATTTGAGCCAGCAAGCAACACAAGATGCTATTACAGCGGTAGTCTGGTCCTATATCTAATGGCCCCAACTAAAAAGCTTGCGACCCCAAAGCAAACCATAGGTGAGGCCAGCATTCGTAAATAGAGCAGGGCTGGCCTCACTTGGACAAACTGACATACTCTAAGTATAGGAAGAATGTGCTGCCTGCGCAAAGACTCATAGTAAGCACAGAAAAACATTAGGTGCAAGGCATCCTGCTCCGAGAAGTTATCACAAGGGCAAGGTTTTAATGATTCAGGTCTTAAATATCCTCTCGGAAATGCCAGCAGCCAGGGAACCATATTTAAACATGATCTTGTTAAAACAAAACGATGATATGGTTTGTTGACGTAAGATAAATATGGTTGTACCTGCGGGCCTAGACTCAATGTAACATACCTTCACACCGAAGGTTTAACTAACTCAGCCTCCTCCCTAAGGCATTTCCTCCTGTCCTCAAACTGCCGTTTAAAATCTATGATCGCGGTCTTGCCTAGGGGCCTCGGGGTCAAAAGCAATTCTGGACAACCAAGATATCTTGTCTCTTCCTTTATATATTTCAGCCAAGGGATGTGTAGGGCTCTCTCTAGCGCCATGCAATCCGAAATTATGAGTTGATTTAAGTTTGGGGGGAGGGTTGCGGCCAGATTCTGAGCCACCATAACAGTGGGGCAACTGCGATCTGGTCTGAAATATACCCCATCCCCAATTCTTCATGTAGACAGTAAACAGGAATAGCTACAGGGACCCCGAAAAGTTTGCGCATAAAATTATTCTCTGCCACTTGTATGCCCTTCACGTCCTTGTAACCCCAAATATGACATCCATACCTAGCTATGGGAATACATTTTGCATTATAGACTTATAAAAGTGCAGGGAGGGGTTTTGACCCTAGTCTTTTTGCAACGTCCATGGTGGCCACAATTACTCTAGCTAGGATGTTCTTTTTAAGTGTTCGTTGCGCACACCATGTACCTTGGTTATCAAAGAGTACCCCTAAGTATGGGAACGTGGGTACTTTAGTTAATTCGTCCCCTTTACAATATAATTTGGCCTTGGCCGCCTTTCCATGGACATTGCATGGGATTTCTTAAAATTCGTGATTAAATCTAGTGAATTTATAATATCTATAAAACAATTTAAGAGTTGTTGCAGGCCCCTTGCAGTTCTAGACAATAAAACTGTGTCGTCGGCGTACAGAAATGCAGAAATCATTTTGGTGCAGGCCCTAGGTATGTCCTTACAGCATGATATTAAGGTGTCCCCCAATTTACTAATATATAGGGTAAATAGCAGGAGAGCCAAAATGCACCCCTGCAGGACTCCCCTTCCTACTGGCCAAGAATCTGTCAGGCTGCCATCTTCATTGAACCGTACCGCAGCTGTGGTGTTCGCATGTGCAGTATGCAGGAAGGAGATCAATTCTGCATCTAGCCCTATATCACGAAGGACCGACCACAGCTTAGACCTATTGACAAGGTCAAAAGCTGAGGTTAGATCCAGGAAGGCCAGATGCAGGACACCTCCCATGACAATGGTGTACTTCCCGATCACCAAATGAAGATTCTGATCTAGTGTCCCCTTTCCCTACCTGAATCCATAATGGAGATCGGAAATGACATTAGCGTGATCAAGCCAGGCTGTGAGGCGATCCAGAACTACCTTACCCATAATTTTAGACGCAGAATCTAAAAGGGAAATTGTCCTGTAACGTGCCGGGTCGTCATGGGGGCCCTTTTTAGGTCTCGCCTGACAATGCGCATGCGCATTGAGCGGAGCGAGACTATAGGGGCTTAAACAGAAGTTTAACTAGAATGGCGAATTACTGGCGATTTGATGCAGTGCATGTGCGCTTTTAGCTTAATGTGCAAGCGCAATGAATTAAAATGCGCGTGCACAGCATCAAATCGCCAGTCTTCGCCATCTGTTCCCCAGCTTGATACTGCCAGCACCTCCCCTCTCTCTCCCCGCACACAGCCAGGCTCGCATTTCTACTCCCCCTCCCCAGCCGCCAGCACCTCCCCTCTCTCTCGCTGCAGTTTCACGTCCGCCAGGCTCGCATTTCTCCTCCCCCTCCCCAGCCGCCAGCACCTCCCCTCTCTCTCCCTGCAGTTTCACGGCCGCCAGGCCGTGTCTCCCTTTATTTTACTTTTCTTGTTTAACTTGTTTGTTTGTGTGTGGGGTGTAGCGTCAATTCTCCATGTTTTTGAAGTCACGTTTTTGCAATGAGGTTGTCTCCATCCTCTTGTGTTGATTGTTTTTGGTTTGATCACACGAAAAGAGGTGGGACATTAGTAACTATATTCATTCATTGTACGACCGTCCTTTTGAAATGGGAACATATTCGGGACAGTGGTTCCTGGGCTTTAGCCGACCCTGGAAACGCACAAAATCGTCAGCGATTATGCTTGCATCTCTTAAAACACGAGTCCTGAATTCAATATCTCTGAATGCTCGTTTAGTCTGGCCTGAGTATTTTCTATCACCTCTGGATACTGCACGGCTTTTCCGCAGACTCTTCATCAATGGTCTTCCCCTCTTCTTGCTGTATGGTATTCGGTGCCGCCAGCACCTCCCCTCTCTCTCCACGCACACAGCCAGGCTCGCATTTCTCCTCCCCCTCCCCAGCACCTCCCCTCTCTCTCCCTGCAGTTTCACGGCCGCCAGGCTCTCATTTCTCCTTCCCCTCCCCAGCCGCCAGCACCTCCCCTCTCTCTCCCTGCAGTTTCACGGCCGCTAGGCCGTGTCTCCCTTTATTTTACTTTTCTTGTTTAACTTGTTTGTTTGTGTGTGGGGTGTAGCGTCAATTCTCCATGTTTTTGAAGCCACATTTTCGCAATGAGGTTGTCTCCATCCTCTTGTGTTGATTGTTTTTGGTTTGATCACACGAAAAGAGGTGGGACATTAGTAACTATATTCATTCATTGAACGACCGTCCTTTTGAAATGGGAACATATTCGGGACAGTGGTTCTTAGGCTTTAGCCGACCCTGGAAATGTACAAAATCGTCAGCGATTATACTTGGATCTCTTAAAACACGAGTCCTGAATTCAATATCTTTGAATGCTCGTTTAGTCTGGTCTGAGTATTTCCTGTCTCCTCTGGATACTGCACGGCTTTTCCGCAGACTCTTCGGCAATGGTCTTCCCCTCTTCTTGCTGTATGGTATTCGCTTCTCTGCGCAGCGTCTGTTTGGACGTCCCTCTCGACCATTACCTCTGTTCTGCACTTAGCGTGCTGCTGGAGATTCTCTCATCTGTCCCATCCTATGTGGCCATTCTTCATTTAACCACACCATTAACGCAGCCAGCTGTTTGAGAGTCTTACCCTTGCCACCCATGCCTTTCCATTCTTTTCTATGTCTGTCCCCCTGTACACTAACTTCCTTGTTTAAGAATCTTTCACCAACCATTCCCCACCTCAGCCTTCTAGTTCACCATCTTGCCTCCATCCATTCTTTTGCCACAACTAATGTCTGGTTTCTACCACAGCCTGCCCTAAACACTGGCTTTGGGTGTTCTCAGAGCTAGGTATAAATGATACATTTGTAGAACATAGTTTTATACCAGTCTCAGTTTTCAAAACATACGTGGTGGCGGGGAAGAGGGAATGGCAAGGTGGCTTATATTTTTACATATTCTAAAATTTCCAAGTAACGGAAAATGTGTAGTATTGAAGCCCAACTTCACTCAGTTTTGCTCCTTTTTTGTATGTAAACAACTGAGAATTAAACACAGACTAATTTGCATGTAGCCAGGTTCTGAGCTGGGATGGTGCAGTGAGCTAAAAAACGGTGATGGATCACAGCCCTGATCTCTTGACTGGGTAAGAGTATTCTGCATCATTCAGCAACTCTGTCCATCACCACCCCCTTTTCCAAAATCGATTTTGTCCACACTAAGTGTGGGAGGGTATACTCAGACGTGAGTCCCTTGCTCATTGTACCATCAGGATTCAAGCAAGCCGGGCCCACGACGGCTGAAATGCCAGAAACCGGTCCCCGGAAGCTTGTTTCCTTCCCAGTATAAGAATTGGCTTGGTAGTTTGGTTTGCCCTGTTCCCATCATGCACTGGGACAGGAACAGACTAATTTGCATGTAGCCAGGTTCTGAGCTGGGATGGTGCAGTGAGCTAAAAAACGGTGATGGATCACAGCCCTGATCTCTTGACTGGGTAAGAGTATTCTGCATCATTCAGAAACTCTGTCCATCACCACCCCCTTTTCCCAAAACAACTGAGAATTAAGCACAGATGTTGTGATTTTTTTTTTAATATATACGCATCGAGTCCTAAATACATTTTACACACCGAGCACGTGTCCTTTCACTACTGTTTCCCCCCCTTAGTGTGCTTCTGATTTCAAGAGGTAGTTTTCATTCTAGCAGTTGCATCATGTCATGTAATGCTGTGTGCAACGTAATGTGCGGTTTTCTCACCTAAAAATAAGATGAGGTCGAAGGTAGCTCTCTGAAAGGGACAGGTGGGTTTTGCTTGGTCATTTTCGTTAACCAATCAGCCTTTTAACATCAAATGGCCAGGGCGTTTTTCTTCATTTCCTGCTATTGTCTGGATTGTTTCTAGGTTTCAGTAACTGTACTTGTGAAAGGTACAGGTAGTATTTTTTTCTTACTAAAGTTTGGAAAATACGTAAATGAGGCAAAAGCTAGGACTTATGAGTTATACGTAAGAGCATTTTCTTGGCTAGTAAACAAGCCTAACACTATGGCTCGAGCTAAATAAGTGCACACTGGCCAAATGTGTGGCAAGGTCTCGAGTGACATTTCTGATTTTATGATGAATAATAGTTTTGAAAACGGCCATGATGTTAATGGTAAAATAAACCAGGGCACGTGTAGCCAGCCTGCTCTTATGAAGAGTGCTGTCACATTGATAACCTTGGCAGATTGCTGGCAAATTACATTTGTCCGAAGCCAGCCATAGTATGGTGTGTGCTTCCCCCAGGTACTATGTACAAGGCTTTTCGGTGAGATTGACACCATAATGTGAAGACATGTTTGTGTAATAAGCCTGTCGATCATCTGCGTCAGTTGTTGATGGCAACTTCTGCTGTGCTTAACTTAATCATGTGGTTTGTATATCAGCCTTAATTGTCTTCATGTGAAATGGCTAGAATGAAACTGGAGTTCTTTTATTTCTGCTTGTCACACCACTTAATGTAGTAGTACTCTGTGCTGCAGGTAAACCGCAGATGTGGCCAAACGACCAGAGCTGCCATCTAAGTCACGTAAATACAAAACATGTTGCATTACAAATGCTATAGGTGTCACATTCGCGAAAGTTATAACTATTGGCATTGTAAATGACAAAGCTATCAATTTAGCTATTTTAAAAATCAACACATAAATAAAATATTTGTCATTTACAAGACCAATAGCTCCAACTTTTCTAATGCGAGACCTATTTTATTTCCAATGCGTGTTAAAAATGAGGACAATAACTGCCTTTGCCCATGAGGGGGGAAGCCGTAAGCACACGCAGCATTAAAAACATGTGTTCAGATCTTGGCCCTGACTTTGTGGGCTGCCTTATAAAGGTCAGCTGGTATCCCGTCAGGGCCAGGGGCCTTTCCCACCGATGTAGAGATAATGGCTTTATCTACTTCATCTATGCTAAAATGGAGAGGGGAGCTAACTAGTCCGGGAACTGGGTGTCCCGCTGATTCTTCTAGTTTGGTGTTGCTATAGATATTGCCAAAATGCTGGACCCATTTCTCTGCAGGTATTAGGCAATCCTTGCTGGAATTTGAAACATCTGAAAAGAGAGGACTGTTAACTATAGACCAAAATCTAGAGCTATCAGACAGGACGCTAGCTTGGCCAAGCTCCTCCCAGGCATGCTCTCTTAGTTGTTTTTCCTCGCAAACTGCTAGTTTATACACCTTCCTGCAGCTCCTAGTCAGTATTGGAACCCTTGGTGTTTGCATAACAGCCTTCATTAGTTCCTTATGGGCGGCTGAGCAAGTATCATCAAACCACCTTTTTAGTTTTGTAGATTTCATTTTGGTTTTAGTCACTCAATTCAAACCCGCCTGTTTAGTAATGATATCAAAGGCATCTAAGGTAGCTCTATCCTGTAGTGCTGGGTCCAGACATACTTGGAGCTCTAAGGCACAGGTGGTATACAGGTTCTCCAGGAAGCTCTCTGGTGTGATCTTTTCCCACCTCATCCTTCGTGCCTAGTCTTTGGTACAGAGATTTGTGTTAGTAGTATGGTTTGCAGCCCCCTTTTAAGACAGAAGAGTGGAGGAGAACCAATATTAAAGGGTATGGTCACTAAAACAATTACAGACAACATTAAAACTCTGTACAACCGAGGTTAATAAGGCAGATAAAAAAATATGATCAATTATACTAGAGCTACCATTACCTACATAGGTGGGAACCAGGACGGACTTATCGGATTTTTGTAAACAATTCAGATTAAACACAGAGAGCAAGCCTTCTAGGATGGTTCCTGACAATATGTGCTCAAAGTGTTTTAACACCTGTAGATCTTCCACCTCACCCAGTATTAAGGGGCAGTTAAGACAACATTTTCAAGTGTTAAAATCTCCCACAATTAGCGTGTCATAATAAACTTGGCTGCCTTCCCCATGATTGTTTACTAAGTCTTCTAAGGCCAAGAGGTGTTCGGTCTCGTTAGTCCTGGAAAAGGAATTGTAAAAATTCACCACTAACAAGGCGGTGTGGTACTTTCCTGACAGTTCCACTGCTTACATGTGGGGTGATGGTGAATCAATCAGTTTGGCCCTATAACAAAGTTCGAGACTGAACATTAAAAGGAGGCCTCCCTTGGCTCTGCCCATATTACACGGAATTGCGTGTTTGCAAAACAAGATGAAGCCATCGAGTTGAAAACAGTCATTGGGTTCCCAGGTCTCTTGTAGGACAATAATATGGTGTTTGGGTAGGAAGTGTACCCAAGAAATATCACCCTTCTTTTGCCTAAGCCCAGCTATATTCCAAGACAATACCTTCATAGAGGCATCACTGGAAATAACTGCAGTAGGGGTAGGGGTAGGAGGGTTATCCAACAGACGTTGGGGTGTGGGGGCAACTGTTATTGGTAAAGTATAAGCTTTCGATTGTAAAATCTTAACCTGTGATGTCCCCGCTACCATAGCCAGTCAATCATTTGCGTCAAGTCCTTGCGGGTTTGCTAGTGGTAAAAAAGGATTTGTTCGTGAAAATGTAGTATTTAAGTTGCTTTCTTGAGGGCGTGTAACCAGCTTAAACGGCCTCTGCCAACCAAGCATCTGCCAGTCACTATTTACTAAGGAATATTTGGGAGGAGAAAAAGTTTGCAATGGGACTATTTTAATTTTGGATTTGATACCATATTTGTGTTGACAATCTACCAATGCTTTGGCTTGCATGGGGTGCTTGACATTGACAATTATACAATCCCCCTCAGTATTTTTCCTAGTCCCATTGACAATCCAACCAACCCTTCTGGCCATCATGATGTCTGGAGTAATATTTGAGCCATTTGTCACATTATTATTACACCAGTGAATGCTCTTGTGTATCAAATCTAATGAGGTTTTCTTAGTTCCAGATGTAAGTGGAGGAACCCCCAAAAGCACAGCTACTAAGGGCGCCGATTGGGGTGGGAGATCAAGTATACATTTGTTTGCCGACGTTAGCCGTTTGTGGTGAACTAACGTGTGTGTAGAAAACGGGTCCTCATTGACACTTGCCCGGGCTTCCTGATGGACTGCCCGGGCTTCCTGATGGAATGCCCAGGATTCGGTGACCACCCCCCCCCCAGGGCACAGACAGTAATTGTGTTACTGGGAGGAGACATACCCAATGGGGCTTGAGTACTGATTACCTGATGTACTTGGGTGCTACCGACCTGGGGTGTGTATTCCGGACCAGTAGGGACTTGATGAGCACCCCCCAACCCACCTGCTACCATATCATCCCAGAGAAACAATCATTAAGCATGGGAACAAAAGAGTCAAGTTTTAGCTTTATGCCTTCTAACTTAGAGAATACAGGTACTAACAAGGCTTTGGCAATAGTCTCAGTGTCCAGCAATAATTCCAGGTTAAGCTTAGCCAGTGCCGGTGGAGGAGTTGTTTTTGTCCGTGGAGACTTTCTCGCGGCTTTGCTTCCACCAGTTCGTTTTCTCTTAGTCGGAGGGCAATCCAAATAGTCGCCTACTGTTAGAGTGGCCACAAGAATACCAGTAAATGAGTCCTGACCACCCATTTGACCTTCCAACAGTGTGATTGAGAGTATGGTATAGCATATGTCTTCTGTTATGACACAGTTTTCCTCCTGAGTTAAACCGCTCCCAATACTATTTTCTCAGTCTCCAGAGATAGTCTTTTTCTCAGTTAGGGCTATCTCCTTTGTTATGGCATCAGCTGCCCTGGTTAAGAAGGAGTCTATCGTTCCAATTGGGCCTGCAGCATTTGTCCCTGAAGATCCCCCAACAACTAGTTTCCTTTTACCCATTTCCAGCTAATCAAGGCGCGCTTTATGTTATTGTACACTTGATGTGGGCCACAGTACCCAAAAAAAAAACGAACACCCCCTGCTTCAGAATAGACACGACGAGGGGTTCTTCTTGGACTTAGAGCCCGGGAGCTACAAAAGCGCTACAAATTAAATATTATAGCTAGTTATGGCTAAACAGGACTCAGTCACCACAATAGGTAACAGTCATGCATGCACCTTGCAGGCTTTAGTCTACTAAACCGTATCCTAGTGAAACAAAGTCCGGGCCACAGGAATCAAGAGACCTGGCCCAGCCCAGCCTCTCCCGGCCACGGACAGGCACAGACAGGCATGGGTGAGGCCCGGGCAAGCCTGCGCGCGTTGCACGGTGCGGGAGGTCAACGACGCTCTTATCGCACCTCCAGGCGCGAGTGTGGCGTAACGTGCGCAGGGCTGCTGGGGTTGTAGTCCTCACGTCCCCCGCGTATGCATTCAGTTGTTCAATCTTGTAGGAGCGAAGTGATTTCCCAAAGCGACCCAAAGACTATCATTGTGCAAATACTTTTACATAAGTCCTACATTTTCAGGAACGTCAGAGTTTGAAGTACTGATGCACAGATAGCGAGAATCGAAATTTGCCTAGCATTGTAACGGTAAGTTTCAATTCTATTAAGGACACGGAGGCGAGGATTATGCTTTTTCCTTCTTCGCTGTTTTATTTACCCAACATATAGCAGCCAAAAAGCAATAACACAAGCCCAAAACCTCCAAACAAAGGTAAAAGGGCTAAACATTAACAAAAAAATTTCGTTTAGAAACTACAAGTCCCATGACAGCAATCCAGGCAGTCCACAGCTTAGTCCTTCCTCAATGTCCATACAGGCTAGAAAGGACGTCCCCTCTGTGACTACTTCCTCTTTCTTCGCGCGAGTCACGCCATAGTATCACTGGTCTTGTTTCGCACCATCAGTTCCTGGCAAGAAAAATACACAAAGCGTCAGTGGTGCAAGGAAAAAAATCCCTATGTACACCTTCAGGAGAAAAATATAACTGTTAGAACAGTGGATATTTCAACTGCACAGTAGAGGAAAACTGACTACTTACTGTAGTACGGGTGGGAACTGCTTCCACCGGAGGCCCGGGAGGGATAATCCTCGCCTCCGTGTCCTTAATAGAATTGAAACTTACCGTTACAATGCTAGGCAAATTTCGATTCTATGTCAGGACCAGAGGCTTCAGATTATGGTAGTTCAAAGCTTACTTACCACCAATCGTGCGTTATCCACCACAGGTTTAAAGTAGAACCTCTTAAAGGTGGAATCCGAGGACCAGTCCGCCGCGCGCATGAGGTCCTCCAAGCGGGCTCCCAACGAAAAAAAGGCTTTTGAAGCCATGGCCCCTCTGGCCGAATGAGCACCAAACTGCTTTGTATCAATACCTGCTTCCTGCATGATCCACCGTACCCATCTGGCAATGGTAGGTGATGAGACAGCCTTGTGCGGTTTCCTCAGCGCAATCAGGAGCTGTCGCTCGCCCGCAGGGCGAAGTTCCAGGGTCGCTTCTTCATACGCTTTCAAGCATTGCACCACACAGAGTTTGGGGACGTCGACGAAATATGGGTAGGAAATCGTCCTTGTCCCACATTTTGTACGGCGCCCCAAAGTGAAGATGACCCCGTCGGGGGAAAAAACCCTTGCAAAAACATCCAGAGCTCGCACATCCGAAACACGTCTGCATTAAACCAGGCACAAAAGCATCGCTAATTTAGCTGAGAGCTCTTTCAAGGACAGATACCTATTCTGCTGCCAAGATAAGAAAAGATTCAACACAAGGTTAACGTCCCATAGGACCAAATATCGCGGTTCCGGGGCAAGGAAAGGCGGATGCCCCTCAAGAGCCTACAGACGAAGGGATGTGCCCCAGTCGGTGCACCATCCACCGGGCTGTGGCCTGCTGAGATCGGCGAACGCATTGCATTGACACTGCGATATGCCAGGCCGGCCGAAGCCGAGTCCGCTAGAAAATTTAGAACTGGCACGACGCCTGCGACCATGGGATCCAGACCCCGTCGAAGACACCAACGAGACCACTTATTCCAGGCCGAGCGGTATCGCTTCGCCGTGCTACCGGCCCAGGCCTTGGAGAGGAAAGCTTCAGCCGGTCCCAAAAGGCCTGGGAGCGACCAGCGTCTCCCGAAAGCCTCCACACCATGAGGTGGAGAGAGCTCTGCATTACCAGAGGATGGGGGTCCCCGTCCGCGTTGAGAAGAAGATGCGGAAACCGGGAGAGTAGGATTGGAGAATCCCAAGAAAGTTCCAGAGAAACTGGAAACCACACTTGAGATCTCCACCAGGGGTCACCATGATCACCTCCGCCCGCTGGCGGCGAAGCTGGGCAGCCGCCCTCAGGATCATTGAAAACGGAGGGAAAGCGTACGACCTCTCTGGGCCCCAGTCCTGGAGGAAAGCATCCGTGGCCTCCGCGAGAGGGTCCGGCCTCCAGCTGAAGAACCGCGGCAACTGATGGTCCAGGCGCGATGCAAAGAGATCCACCGAGAACTGGCCCCAAACACGGTCCAGCCACCCGAAGACCTGAGGGTCCAGCTTCCATTGACTGGAGTCCCTCAAGTGCCGAGAATGCCAATCCGTCACCTGGTTGGCCTGGCCCGGCAAGTATTCCGCCGTCACTGAGACGTGGTGTGCCAGGCAATAATCCCAGAAATCCTTTGCTAGATCCGCGAGGGCTTTGGAGCGAGGTCCACCCAGATGGTTGACGTAGCGGACAGCAGATATGTTGTCCATCCGGAGCAGGACACAGGAACAAACTGACTCTTTGGTCCAACAGCGCACCGCGAAGGACCCCGCCAACAGCTCTAAGAAGTTGATATGCAGCTCCTGCTCCTCGGACGACCAGGCGCCGCCTGTAGAGAACTCCCCGCAATGGGCACCCCAACCAGCTCTGCTGGAGTCGGACTCTATCACGAAGTCCGGAACCAGCCCGAAAATTGCCCGACCGTTCCAGGCCTAAATATGAGCAAGCCACCATGCCATTTCCTCCTTCACTTCGGCTTGAGAGAGGGACCACCTGATCGTAGGTCAATCCCCGACGTAGATGGTGTGCCTTGAGGCGCTGAAGGGCTCGATAGTGTAGGGGACCCGCGAAGATTGCCTGGATGGATGAAGAAAGCAGCCCCACCACCCAGGCAATCTGGCGGAGGGACGTTTGAGACCTCAAGATCGTCTGGCGCAAGATGTGACGGATCTTCCCTATCTTCCTGGGTGGTAAACTCAGGGTGCACTGCACCAAGTCCACCATAAAAGCCAGAAACACCACCGACTGCGAGGGAGAGAGAACCGACTTCTCCTCGTTCACGACAAAACCCAACCCCTGGAGGAGGGATACTGTCTGCTGAAGCTGAAGCACAAGCTTCTTGGGGCATTGCGCCATTAACAGGATGTCGTCCAAATAGACAATCATCCGCACCCCTTGGCTCTTCAAGTGTTCCACCATCAGGTGGAGAAGCTTGGTGAAGCACCAAGGTGCCGAGGATAGCCCGAATGGAAGGGCGGTAAACTCGAAAACCTGGTCTCTCCACCGGAATTGAAGAAAACGACGGTGCGAGGGGTGAATGGGCACCACCAGATACGCGTCTTTGAGGTCCAGCCAGACCATCCAATCGCCGGGGAGCAGCACATCCCGCAACAGATGGATACCTTCCATCTTGAAATGCCGGTAAACCAACCATCCATTGAACTCCTTGAGGTTGATTACCGGTCGTTTTCCCCCATCCATCTTTTCCACCAGGAAAAGATTGCTCATAAAACCGGCAGGGTGTTGCGTTGAAACACAAATGGCCACCTTGTTCAGTAAGTCGGAGACCTCTTTGTCGACCAACTGCGCATCTGCGTTGGAAAATACGATAGGATGTGGGGGCCTTCGCTGGTAGGGCCGATCGTAGAAGTCTATGCGAAAACCTCGGACGGTCTGCAAAGAGATCCACCGAGAACTGGCCCCAAACACGGTCCAGCCACCCGAAGACCTGAGGGTCCAGCTTCCATTGACTGGAGTCCCTCAAGTGCCGAGAATGCCAATCCGCCACCTGGTTGGCCTGGCCCGGCAAGTATTCTGCCGTCACTGAGACGTGGTGTGCCAGGCAATAATCCCAGAAATCCTTTGCTAGATCCGCGAGGGCTTTGGAGCGAGGTCCACCCAGATGGTTGACGTAGCGGACAGCAGATATGTTGTCCATCCGGAGCAGGACACAGGAACGAACTGACTCTTTGGTCCAACAGCGCACTGCGAAGGACCCCGCCAACAGCTCTAAGAAGTTGATATGCAGCTCCTGCTCCTCGGACAACCAGGCGCCGCCTGTAGAGAACTCCCCGCAACGGGCGCCCCAACCAGCTCTGCTGGCGTCAGACTCTATCACCAAGTCCGGAACCAGCCCGAAAATCGCCCGACCGTTCCAGGCCTAAATATGAGCAAGCCACCATGCCATTTCCTCCTTCACTTCGGCTTGAGAGAGGGACCACCTGATCGTAGGTCAATCCCCGACGTAGATGGTGTGCTTTGAGGCGCTGAAGGGCTCGATAGTGTAGGGGACCCGCGAAGATTGCCTGGATGGATGAAGAAAGCAGCCCCACCACCCGGGCAATCTGGCGGAGGGACGTGTGAGACCTCAAGATCGTCTGGCGCAAGATGTGACGGATCTTCCCTATCTTCCTGGGTGGTAAACTCAGGGTGCACTGCACCATGTCCACCGTAAAAGCCAGAAACACCACCGACTGCGAGGGAGAGAGAACCGACTTCTCCTCGTTCACGACAAAACCCAACCCCTGGAGGAGGGATACTGTCTGCTGAAGCTGAAGCACAAGCTTCTTGGGGCATTGCGCCATTAACAGGATGTCGTCCAAATAGACAATCATCCGCACCCCTTGGTTCCTCAAGTGTTCCACCACCAGGTGGAGAAGCTTGGTGAAGCACCAAGGCGCAGAGGATAGCCCGAATGGAAGGGCGGTAAACTCGAAAACCTGGTCTCTCCACCGGAATTGAAGAAAGCGACGGTGCGGGGGTGAATGGGCACCACCAGATACGCGTCTTTGAGGTCCAGCCGGACCATCCAATCGCCGGGGAGCCGCACATCCCGCAACAGATGGATACCTTCCATCTTGAAATGCCGGTAAACCAACCATCCATTGAACTCCTTGAGGTTGATTACCGGTCGTTTTCCCCCATCCGTCTTTTCCACCAGGAAAAGATTGCTCATAAAACCGGCAGGGTGTTGCATTGAAAGACAAATGGCCACCTTGTTCAGTAAGTCGGAGACCTCTTTGTCGACCAACTGCGCATCTGCGTTGGAAAATACGATAGGATGTGGGGGCCTTCGCTGGTAGGGCCGATCGTAGAAGTCTATGCGAAAACCTCGGACGGTCTGTAAGACCCATGAGTCCGATGTGATTGCGGCCCAGGCCTCCGGAAACAAAGCCAACCGCCCCCCAATGCGGACCTGAGCCGCTGGGATGACACTCACCGTTTGAGCTGTTTGCAGCGGAGTTCTTGAAGCCACCTCTGCCTCAGAAGCGCTGGCCCCTGGTGGGGTAGAAGGGGTTGTAGTTGGAGGAGGAATTAAATTGACCTCGACCGGAGCCTTGAGTCCTGTTGCCAGCCTGTTGCTGTCCGCCACGGCCGGTCGCGCGGCCCCCACCGCGACCGGCCCCCCGGGGAAACGCTGTTGAAAAACCTTTTTAATGCTTGTCTGGGCCCTGTCCAGGGACGTAAAGGTGGAAACTAATTTCCCCAATTCTTTAATAAAAGGGTCCCCAAAGAGGCCCCCTTGGGCCACCGCCCCCGCCTCAGACGAGGCCAAGTCGCCCAGCTTCGGGTCCAGTTTAATTAGGAGGGACCTACGACGCTCGGTCGAGAGGGCGCAATTGGCATTGCCCAGGAAAACTACCACTCTCTGGGCCCAATTAGACAGCACGTCTGGGGAAATGGCCGTCCCTGACACTTTAGCCTCCTCTGCCATGTCTAGTATCTTCGTGATCGGACCTATGGCATCCAAAAGCCTATCCTGGCAGGAACGCCAGGACCGATCAATTCCCTTGCGAGGATCTTTAACGAATTTTGCAAGGTAGGTGGCCATCTTTGGATCTAATTCTGGGGTAGGGGCCACCTTGCCCTCCAACGTAGGCCTAGGGCACTCTCCCCGTAGACAACTCCTCGCCTCATTCGCCAGAGGTTTGCGAAGGCGCCCTGCGACAAACTTCACCACCTTCTCCCCCGGGGTCCAGGCAGCCGACGCGGATGCATTATTTCGTCCGGGTCTAGCATGCCCGAGCTGTCCTGGGGCAAGTCGGCGGCGGAGACCGAAGGGCACCAAGAGCGCACAGATTCCTCCTCGTCATCTGTGTCTACCGGTGATATACAACCCGGGGACGAGGGAGCCGTGGCCAGGGACCCCGAGGGGCCCGGGGTTGGTGGAGGCGCAGGGGTAGACGCAGTCGCCTTGGCTAAAAAGGCATCATGCAAACGCTCAAAGGCGTCCCTGTCCACACCCTGCGCCGCCCCAGAAACCCCGTCCTTACACTATTTCTTAGGGGCAGGCGGGACACTGCCAGACGGGGCTGCGACCCCTAGATGGGCCTGAGTGACCCTCTCACACTCTTGAATTATGCGGGCAGAAGACGGTCCTCCATAGGGCCCACTATTTCCTGTACACAGCGGTAAATAGAGCTGTCAACTTCGTTGTAGAATTCCTCATCATTTAAATACTGATGGGATTCTTCCTCGTAATATTCGTCCTGATCCATGCAGGGAAACTGTGAGGTAAAGCGATCAGGATAGCAGGCAGCACCTGCGCAAATTTTGGCGCAGACGGAATCTGCAGTTTTTGGCCCCGGTGTAACCGGCGGAGGGGGGGGACACAGACCCCAAGCGCGCCGACCCTTGCTAGAACCGGGTCCAACCACCTCCCTGCGCGCTTGCGATATGTGGAGCAGGAATTACAAACGTGTCCCGATGTAAGAAACGCCCGTAGGCGGCACCGCGGTCACAACCGCTATACAGACCCCAGCGGGGCGTCAATGTATTTTGAAAAAAGGGACAGAATACAGACCCAGGACGGACCCGGGCGTAGCGGTGAGGCGGTACAGGGCTCTGGCGGCTTGCTCTCCCCAGCGCGGTTCCCCTGAGGAGAAAGACCGCGCTGGGACCAGCGAGATGCTCCGGCGCCCCATAGCGGCCGGAGGAGGCTGCGAACTGGGAAAAGTCGCCTAAGGGACCGCGAATGTCCCCGCGACCAGCAAGGGCTCTGAAAAGAAGAACAGTGCAACAGGCAAAATGAAATACAATCGCGTATGATCATAAACCAATCTAAACAATAGTACATTGAACTCCCACTTCCCCACAATGAGGAGATAAGGAGAAAACACTTAACTGGCTGCGAAGCAGCGAAGAAAGAGGAAGTAGTCACAGAGGGGACGTCCTTTCTAGCCTGTATGGACATTGAGGAATGACTAAGCTGTGGACTGCCTGGATTGCTGTCATGGGACTTGTAGTTTCTAAACGAAATTTTTTGTTAATGTTTAGCCCGTTTACCTTTGTTTGGAGATTTTGGGCTTGTGTTATTGCTTTTTGGCTGCTGTCTGTTGGGTAAATAAAACAGCGAAGAAGGAAAAAGCATAATCTGAAGCCTCCAGTCCTGACATAGAATCCAATTCAGTAAGTATTGCTCCAATGAACTTTTATACATTACACTTTGCCGCCCTTTATGAGCGGACTTCTGTTGAGTAAGGTGCTTTTAACCTTTGTTTTGCAGGTCCTCCGATCCCTCAAGAAGCGCAGAGATGTAGGCAGAAAGCCAGCAGCCAGTGGTTGAATATTTGTGGGGATTTTATACACTGCCATGTCCAAAAACTAAGGCCACAAGGAGTGAGGTCTTTTAGCTTTTTCAATAGTTGCTTTTTTTCCATGTGTTTGTAAAAAGTGTTTGTTAGGGAAGCTGCCTAATCCTCCTGAATATTTGAAAAAAATGACTTAAAGTAAAATTATTTTTTGGTGCCAAAAACACACACATTGCCAGAATACTTCCTGGCACTGAAGGGAACTGCATTGTGTGTGAATGGGCTCCTTGTGAAAGAGCAGAAGGCCATCACTCACAGTGAGGATAGCAAATGGCTAAAGCAGGCTGATCGTTTGTGTCCTCGAGTCTGGCAGGCTTTTTTTGGCGGTGCCTCTGAAAATGGGCACCGCAATGGGAACACCCAAAAATGTTACTGCATGTCATGGACTGTAAAGTCTATGCTGTGCAGGAACTGGGGTGTATGCACACATGGGGACACATGTTGTTCCCCCCTGCACGCATCCCCATGGGCAACAGGGGGCCCTGTAGTCTCCCCTTTGTTTCAAGACCACCAGCCTTCTCATAGAGTAAAGACCTCCATGACACAGCAGGCGGTCCTGAAACTTGTAATACGCATGGCACTGCTGCAGCGGCACCACCAGGGAATGGCGGTTCCCCTGGCAGCTGCTGCGGTGCAATAGCGGTCCGACTACTAAAGTTGTGATATGGTGGTTGGACCGCCGGTGTGGCAGTGGCTGGGCCGCCACCGACGCGCTCCCACAAGTCTGGAGGTCTGACTCGTAATTAGGCCCTTAGACTAGGATAAAGCATACATTGGAGACCATTTTCACGACCTTAACAAAATTACATATTCATTGGGACAAATTAGTATTGTTATTTCTTAATTAACAAGATAATGTATAAAAATAACGATAGGACAGACTTTGCGAAGGTGAGAGCGTGTGGCTGGATAGGTATATCATTCCTAATTTAGGAGATCACAGTTTTGATAATCCACTACATTTAACGTAATCTCCAGATAATGTCATCAATATACGAGTAACGTCTGGATAAATGAAGTCTAGATGCACAGTCAAAACATGAGACACTACAATTATCAGACGTATAAACATGAACGGACTAGCCCTGAATGATGCCTGACGCGACTTATGATGCTGGAACCAACATGACAATTCATTTATGCCAGACGGGACATGATGACAGACGCAGCATGATGGGAAACAAAGTAGCATCCAATGATGTAGAAAACTGAGAAAGCTTAGGTGAGTGACACTTGACCTCACAAGGAGCGTGTGGTTAGCAGTGCAAGACAAACGGGGTGATTGTGAATTGGGTCATGGGTGCACTTGGAGTATTAATGTATGAGCCAAAAACAAAGAAGTCTTCTTTGAGTGCTTTCATTACAGGAAAATTTCCAATTTTAACCATAATACTCTGGCTCCAGGTTCAATATTGCATTATATGATCACATTATATATTTAGAATTTAGAATATGACTGCTGTTTTACCACCATTACGTTTACAGGAGAATTTTAGACATAAATCATTAAATCAGCCAAATATAGACCTATAAAGGGAAGATGCAGATCTTTGCCTGTTAGCTGAACAACTATGGTAAAGTGAATAACATGAGAATAATAATACACATCTCAAATTGTAGCAAGTGGCAGCCCAGAGCTATCTAGCCCAGACCATGGGCCATGCAAAAAAGAGACTTAAGAGGTTCTACAGATGAGGCATTTGAATGAAGAGATAAGGGTGCCATTTATTTTTTCATTGTGCCAACTTTTTTCCAGGAAAATAACTAAACCTTGGGTGCCATACACATGATGACGGATAAAACCATTGCCTTTCAGACCTACAAAGTCACCTTATAAAACTAACATAGAGTAAGAGACGAGCCGTAACATTATCAGAGACTGCCACCATCCAGAAACACAACATCATCTTCCTCTTCACTGACAAGACTGTCCTTTTATTTTCTTTTATCTGCAAAGTGAAGGCACATCTCTCGGAGAGCAGCTTCAGAACTGAAACAGAAAATTGACGTGCAGGTGATCAGAGATTGAGGTACAAAAAGACTGTCAACAGGTAACTGCAGATAGACTTGAGGCGGATAAAGGTGGATCAGAACTTTATAAAAAATGAGTACATGCCTTCAGGACACAACCATAGCTGAATAAATCCTCTCATAAACTCAGGCCTTGATGACAATGCATCACCTTAAACTGAACCCACTCAAAACTGAATTTATCCTCATCTCCTTTCCAGGTCGAAAATCCCTGGCTCTAAAGTGGTTTGAGTAGAGCGCCATGCAAGACAGCAATTAACATTGTAGAAGGTGCTAAATCCATTGGATTTGTTCTACAAGCACACCTAGACTTGCTGGACCACAACAATAGCCTATAAAAGGGAGCAAAAGTCCTACTCAAGCTACTACGAGGGATCAAGTAATTCATCCCATCTGATTACTTCCGTCAATCAATCACGGAATTGTGGGGAGATCTGTAGTCCACCACGCAGCGTAACCTTGGATGACTTGCCCTCGCTATAAGCAATGTATTCCCAGATGCGCCATTGATTTATACTAATTGTAGTCATAACGATCAAAGTGTCACCAAATGCATTCCTCCAATTTGTACCTACCTACCTACATGAAATCTATATTAGTGCAGATTTTTTCTGTTTGCTTAATAAAAAGAAACATAAAAAAAGAATCATGGAATTGTGAAGCGCGCTACTCACCCGTGAGGATCTCAAGGCGCCGAGGGTGGAGGTGACGGGGCAGCTCTGAGTTAGCTGAAGAGCCACGTCTTGAGGCTCTTCCTGAAGATGTGCAGAGTAGGGGAGCGTCTGATGTTGACCGGGAGATTGTTCCTGGCCTTGGGTGTGATGTAGGAGAAGGCTCTTCCACCTGCTCTGGTTCTGTGGATGGGGGGGGGGGTTCTGCTAGGGCGAGGTCGGTGGAGTGGAAGTTCCGTTTGGGAACGTGGAAGGAGACTCTTTCGTTGAGGTATTTGGGTCTGGTGTTGTGGAGAGATTTGTAGGCATGGTGAATAGCTTGAAGGTTACTATCCTCTGTACAGGGAGCCAGATTAGGTCTCGCAGGTATTAGGTGATGTGCTTGTGTCGAGGGGTTCAGAGGTGGAGTCTGGCCGTGGTGTTTTGGATTGTCTGGAGTTTGCGTAGCAGGGATTTGTTGATGCCAGCATAGAGGACATTCCCGTTGTCCAGTCTGCTAGTTATGAGTGCGTGGGTGGCGGTTTTTCTGGCTTAGTGGGGGGAGCCACTTGAAAGTTTTGCAGATGGTGTGGAAGCAGGTGGAGGCAACAATGTTGATCTAACGGGACAAGGTAAGTGAGGAGTCAAGTATGATTCCAAGGTTCCGGGCAGGGGTTGCCGAGGGTGGTGGGCCACCAAGTGTTGTCCCAGGCTGAGGAGGTGAGTCCAAGGACGAAGACTTCTGTCTTCTCCGAGATGAGCTTCAGACAGCTGCTGCTCATCCAAGCTGTAACATCCTTCATTCCTTCCTGAAAGCTGAGTCTGGTGTTTTCGTGGTTCTCTCAAGACTAGACTATGATAACTCGCTTTTGGCAGGAATCCCCAAAACTCATCGGACACTCCTTAGAGCAACACTACACACCATGCCAGAATACTTTCAGGAAATTCAACCATATCTCACCCATTCTGTCGTCTTTCAGATTTGCCCCTGGAATATAGGATCCTTTCCAAACTAGACTGCATCATGCATAAAGTGCTATACAAGACCAGCCTCTATGCCTCAGTCAGAAACTATGAAGTTCCAGAGGTCAATGCAGAAGCAGGTTGCACTTGTTAACTCTAGAACACCCTGACATAAAGAAATGAGGATTGGTCAAACAGTCAGTCTCACTCTGCACATTAAGAACCTGGTACTTCTTACCTCCCAACATCAGAACGATTCGCTCATGCAAACCTTTCGAAAAGAAACTGAAAATACTACATATAAAGCCAACTCCAGGTCTCTCTATGTCGACTTGACTTACCGATCTTCCCTAAATTATTTTCCCCATTACCATTTTATTGGATTTTTGATCCTCTGTGACAGGCACACCATCTGTAAATAGGAACCCTATAACATAATGTGGCGTGGAGAATCACCAATCTTATCTATTTTAGTAGATTTCTCTTATCCTTATATCCTCCTCCCACCACACAACTTCCCCGTATGTTCCTCTTCTCTGATGATTTAGGCTTATTTTTCTGTTCAATCGCACCTCTTCCAATATAACGTTTTCCTATGTAAAGCTCTCTGATACCCTTACGTCTTGTTCGTGCTATTTAAAACATAAATAAAAAGAATGAGAAGATTTCATGTTCACAGATGAAAGGATAATGGTACCCTTGGGCTCTGCACGTTTCAACAGCCACTTGTGGAACCCCGATACCAAGACAAAAACTGATAGAAGAGAGAGAGAGAAAGAGAGAGAGAGATACATGGGGAGTGTAGAAGTAATAGTATGCTTTTGGTTTGATGTGCAGCATAACAGTACCAAAGCAGGCTTAGTTCTTAAGTGCAGTTGAAGTGCCACCCTTCAAAGGGCCATGCTGTTCTCCTCTTCACTGCCTCCACAATGTCTGTCCAGAGGGCCCCTGTGCTTCACTGTCCTAACCAACCCCTACTTTTCAATGCTTCACCTCAGCTAGTTGTTGGAGGACAGATGATATTTGCACACATTTGACCCACAGGATCTTTGCCTTTCGAGGTGACATTTACAATGGGACCCAGAAGCATTAGCCAGTGTAATTTGGGCTCAGTTCTTACGCAGTGGTAACACAGATTGGAATAAATCAATCTGTGTTAATGTTTTCAATATTGTCACGAACTATCTACAGGATTTCTTTTTTCCTAGAGTGTATTTGTAAGTAGGTCCTCTGCATGTTCTCATAACATACAATCCTGTACAAAGAGCATGCACAGAAGTAATTAGACCAATGTGTAAATCCTAAGCAGTAATGATTCATTATGCAAAGCCATGCATTGTTTTAACTCTTTCATCTGCATGAACAATTCCAGTCATTGCATCTCAACTCTAGGAATTCAGAAATCCATCACCCTTAAATTAATCATTCACCACAGGGCCAGGCTTGCAGTGCACCATCCATGACGACAGGCAAGGTTAAACGCACAGTGGCATTAAAGTCCTCATTTAGAGCCAGGTGCACTAACCCGAAGCAAAAACTCACAGGTGCCTATCAAACTTGAAACACTTTCTTCACGATTCCCTTATTTTTGTCATTCTGTACAAGTCGTGTGGGTCTTATTCAAATCCATAGTATTTATCCAGAGGTATGAAGGCTTTGTAATCTACTTAATCATACTCACTCCATTCCTAATTACATAAGGAAACCATAATGAATCCTGAACATCGAATAATCAACAATGATAAAATAGATGATTAATAAATAATGTGCTGGACAAGGAGAATTTCCTTCATACATGTATTGTATTCATACATATATAAACATATATGGGTGTAGTGTGAAAAAGGGAATCAGTAGTGAATCACTCCTAACCTGAAAATGTATTTACTCCTGCCTTTTTGAGGATTACATTTCAGAGTGTTTTAAGGGTGGGGAAACTACATATACAGTGGATGTGAATACCCACACACACATGGAACACCGCAAAATCACCCCTTTTATCGAATTTGTGATTTCAGAAATCCAGTGTCACTGTTCAATCTCCATATTTACAAATGCTCTTTGCGAATGCAGAATTCCACCAATTTTTCTTTGGATCAGCATTGGTATTTTCCATACCAAGGTACAGTTTGAACACCTAAGATTTGCAGAATGAATTTGATCCAGAATTGTTGGCATTTTTAGCATTATTAGCTTTAGTCATTGAGTGTTTATGGTCTGCCTACGATTTTGAAAAATCTTTTTTTCTACCCAAAATTTGGTTTACAATCTCTTAGACAGTAGTGTTTTCCCACCCACTAAAAGGAAACTTTATCTACTGGTTACTCGCTACAATTAATGTATGGACACCACCATCATCTTGTACCTAAATAGATGCAGCTCTCTGCTTCATGAAATGAATAAGTGAGAATTCCTCTTGAAACGAAGAGTGATAAATCTAGGATTAAAACAGTGTTAACCTCAGTTGGCAAGTCTGGCTTATTTTCAAATATTTTCAGAGGAAGAAGATAAAATAATACTTTTAGAGATTTCATTGAAAACACATGCCTGCCACTTCCAGAGCTTGTGGGTGAAAGGAGAGGGCAGTGTCAAATTTGCCCCCTCGATTTTTTGCCACTTCCAAGGTGGCAGGAGGCAGAGGCACAGAGTTGGGCCACGATTGGATAGAGAAGACCAGGTTTGATTTGCCAAAAGCAGAATTGCGGTTTTATCTGTGTTGCTTTTGAGGTGATTGTTTTGCATCCAGTGGATGATATTGGAGAAGCAGTTGGGGAAGTTGAGTTTGGAGTCGAAAGAACCTATGTCTAAGGAAAGGATCAGCTGTGTATCATCAGCGCAGGATGTGTGGCATACTGGCATTATATGCACTAGGACCCTCGTGGTTCTGGGGCAGACTCTAGACAGGAGCTTCATAAGATGCTGGAAGGTATCAGTGTGTGGTTATCTGAAAGTATGCCATGATGTGAAGTGCATGAGGGTTGTGCTGAGGAGTAAAGAAGTGTTTAACTACAGCTCCTGTGTGATGTACTTCATATGCATGCTCCAGGGCTGGGGCAGAAGCTACAGCTGGCAACGAGAAGGGGGTATGTGCCCAGAAGAACACGAGACTGCTCTCCATGAGAGTTTGCAACAACAGAGAAAACTGCTTGTGAGTGTCACGTGTGCACAAAATTAATGCAAAGTAATTTGGAACTGGCACATGTGTGCTCTAAATGGCAGAAAAAGAGCACGCGATATACAACGCAGCTGTGTTCCTGAAGCTACCACCACCTTTTGACACTTTTAAGAAACAGAACATTCGTGCAAGATGGGCTGCGTGGATCTAAACATTCGATGATTTCATAAATGCACTAAAAGAAGGTATACGCACTAGGACCCTCGTGGTTCTGGGACGGTCTCTAGACAGAAACTGCGTAATTTGCTGGGAGGTGTCAGGGTGTGGTTATATGAAAGTATGATGGAATGCTCAATGCCTGAGTGTATGCTGAGGAATAAAGAAGTGCTTAACACCCCCGCGCCGCACGGCCACCAGCTGTCACGTGTGCCCCCCGCCTGCCGCTGCTCTCAGCCTCGCTGAGCCTTCTTTCCTCCTGGCCACACCCCCCGCCGTCGCTCGTTCTCCCGCATTTCTTGCTGTTCTGGTTATAGTGTAATTGTCACCACTTATAGTGTAATTGTATTGTATTTTGGTTTTTATTCCAAATTTTGTCCTTGCTTGTATTGTTGTCCCCCTTTGCAAGTCTCCCCTGCGCCCACCCGCCCCGCTCCCCGCTTCCCACCGCCGGGAGTGTGTACACGCCCCCTTCCCTCTGTACCCTCCCTGCTCCCGCCTCCCAGCTGCTCCTCCCTCCCTGCACTTCGCCATAAATGGCGACCGTGCGCACGCGCAGCGTTGACGAGCAGCGGGCGCGCCGATTGTGCGCCAGAGGCGTGCCAAAGGTAAGCCCGTCTGCGCCCGTCTGCGCCTGGACCGCGCCCAGTGCCAGGACCCTTGGATCCCGCAGATACCAGCCCACCCGCCGGACCTACGACGCCACCGAACTCTACGCACTCAACGCCGGTCGAATCCCGGGCTGCTATCGAGCCACCCTGAGACGCACCCACGGACCCTTCTGCTGCCACTCCTGCAAGTTCACCTGCATCCGGACCTGCACTACACCAGCACCGACCAAGCCGAGCACCAGCAGCAACCACCTCAAGTGCATCCTGCTCAACACCCGCTCCGTCCACAGACACGCCGTCGAGCTCTGGAACCTGCTCGACACCAAAGCCCCAGACGTTGCCTTCCTCAAGGAAACCTGGATGAACGCCTCCTCAGCGCCAGACATTGCCATCGCCATCCCGGACGGATACAAGATCACCCGGAGGGACCGCGTCAACCAGACTGGAGGAGGCATCGCCATCGTACACAAGAACACCATCCGCATCACGACCAACACCGACGACACCCTCGCACCCGCCGAACACCTGCACTTCCAGATTCACATCAACCCCAAGACCACCCTCAGAGGCACCCTCATCTACAGACCCCTGGGACCACGCACACAATTCAGCGAAGACATCGCCAACTTCATCAGCCCGCACGCCCTCCCCTCCGCTGACTACATCCTCCTCGGGGACCTCAACTTCCACCTGGAGAACAACAACCACCGCAACACCATACCCTGCTGGACAACCTCGCCAACCTCGGTCTCAAGCAGCTGGTGACCACCCCCACCCACTACGCCGGACACACACTCGACCCCGTGTTCTCATCCAGCAAGGACATCACCTTCAGCCACGCCACCGGACTCCACTGGACGGACCACAGCTACGTCCACTTCAGCTTCAGAAGGACCACGATCCACCACCACCAGCAACAGGTTGCATGCAGAAGCTGGAACAAGATCACAGCCGACCAGCTCGCGACTTCCCTGAGCATGAACCCTCCCACCAGCACAACGGACCCAAGCCAGGCGGCCACCAACCTCGCGAAGTGGATCAGCAACTGCGCAGACGACCTCGCCCCTCTGAAGACCCCGCCTAGCAGACCCGGCAGCAAGAAAGCCCCATGGTTCACCGACGAACTCAAGAGCTCCAAGAAGAACTGCCGAGCCCTCGAGAAAGCCTGGCGCAGAGACCCAACACCGAACAACATGACCGCCCTCAAGCTCGCCACCCGAAAAAACCACCAACTGATCCACGCCACCAAGAAAACTGCATTCAAGGAACGACTGGACAACAACGCCCAAAACAGCAAGGAACTCTTCAACATCATTAAAGAGCTCTCCAACCCCAACGCCGGAAACAACCACATCACCCCTTCACAAGACCTCTGCAACTCCCTCGCCTCCTACTTCCACAACAAGATCGCAGACATACACAACAGCTTCAGCACTCAACCGACGCACGCCACGACTGAACCACCGCCCCCCACCACCACCCTCCGCGCCTGGACCCCGATCAACACCGAAGACACCATCCGCACGATGAACTCCATCCACTCCCGATCTCCGACCGACCCCTGCCCTCACCACATCTTCAACAAGGCCGACGCTGTCATCGCACCCCACCTGCGGGACATCATCAACACCTCCTTCAACACCGCTACCTTCCCGGAGAGCTGGAAGCACGCCGAACTCAGCGCTCTACTAAAGAAGCCATCTGCCGACCATACCGACCTCAAGAACTACTGCCCCATCTTGCTGCTCCAGTTTCCTGCAAAAGTCATCGAGAAGACCGTCAACAAGCAGCTGGCCGCCTTCCTCGAGACGAACGGATCCCTCGACCCCTCGCAGTCTGGCTTCCGGGCCAACCACAGCACCGAGACGCCCTGATCGCAGCCACCGATGACATCCGAGCCCTACTCGACAACGGAGAAACAGCGGCCCTCATCCTCCTAGACCTCTCCGCGGCCTTCGACACTGTCTGCCACCGTACCCTAGTGCAGTGCCTCAGCAACATTGGAATCCAGGAGAAGGCACTGGAATGGATCATCTCGTTCCTCGCCGGAAGGACACAGAGAGTCCGCCTCCCCCCGTTCAGATCAGAAGCCACCGAAGTCATCTGCGGCGTTCCTCAAGGCTCCTCACTCAGCCCAACCCTCTTCAATGTCTACACGAGCCCCCTCGCAGCCATCGCACTCCAACACAACCTCAACATCATCTCCTACGCTGATGACACCCAGCTGATCCTCTCCTTCACCAACGACCCCGCCACCGCCAGAGCCAACCTACACGAAGGGATGACAGACGTAGCCAAGTGGATGATGAACAGCCGTCTGAAACTGAACTCGGACAAGAAGGAAGTCCTCATCCTGGGATCTTCACCCTCCGCCTGGGTCGACTCCTGGTGGCCCCCCGCCCTGGGCACCGCACCCAAACCAACAGACGACACACGCAACCTGGGCTTCATGCTGGACTCCTCCCTCTCCATGACCAGACAAGTCAACGCCGTCTCCTCGTCGTGCTTCAACATCCTGCGCATGCTACGTAAGATCTTCCGGTGGATCCCCACCGAGACCAGGAAGACGGTCACCCAGGCCCTCGTCACCAGCCATCTGGACTACGGCAACTCCCTCTACGCCGGAACCACCGCCAAACTCCAGAAGAGACTCCAGCGGATTCAGAACGCCTCAGCACGACTCATCCTGGACATCCCCCGTCGCAGCCACATCTCCGGACACCTGAGAGATCTGCACTGGCTCCCGGTCAACAAGAGAATCACCTTCCGTCTCCTCACCCACGCACACAAAGCCCTACACAACCAAGGCCCAGGATACCACAACAGCCGCCTCAACTACTACGCTCCCACACGCCAACTTCGATCGACCGGCCACGCCCTCGCCGCCGTCCCCCGCATCCGAAGGGCCACCACAGGAGGAAGGTCCTTCTCCTACCTGGCCGCCAAGACTTGGATCTCCCTCCCGACCCACCTCCGCCTGACCCAGGACCACCTTGCCTTCAGGAAGCAGCTAGAGACCTGGCTGTTCGAGCAGTAGCGGACCCCCCCTCCCCTAGCGCCTTGAGACCCTCCGGGTGAGTAGTGCGCTATATAAATGCTTGATTGATTGATTGATTAACTACAGCTCACATGTGGTGTACTTCATCTGCATACTCCAGTGCTGAGGAAGACGCTACAGGATGCATCAGCGATTCCATATGAAGCTATCAGGGAAAAGCAAGGGGCATATCAATACTGAATACAGCAGGGCTAAGGGGTGAGCCCTGTGTAACTCCCATTGCAACTGGTCTTTCAGGTGATGAAAATTGTCCTAAGGCTACCGTTTGACTTTTGTTAGTCAAGAATGATTTAATCCAGGATAGAGCCTTGTAGGAGATGTCAAATTCTTGGATCAGCTAAAGGAGTATGGCGTGAAAGATGGTACTGAATGCTGCGGAGAGATCAAGTAATATCAACACTGCATTGTTACCAGCATATAGAATCATTTGATGGTTTTGGATACTTCTAGTAAGGCTGACTTGTTGGAGTGTTTGGGTCTGAGACTAGCCTGTCGAATGTATAGTGAGTTGGAATTTTCTAGGAAGGAGATGAGTTGATCATTAGCAATTTTTCCAGTATTTTAGTCAATAGAGGAAGTAGGGATATGGGTCTAAGGTTAGACAGAGTGGGACGTTCTGCTAGGGAGGTTATTTCTGAAGGGGTTTCACAAGTGCCAATTCCCAGGCTGATGGGACTTCCACTTTGCATCTGACTTCTCTGTTTCCTCCTGATAGATTTTTGCTTCAAAGTTGGAAAGGCTTTTGAATAGACCCGGCACCTACAAGAATGCATTTTTTTCAAACAGGAAAGAAAAACAAATGTTAAATAATCACTGAGAGAAGGTATAGGTGGTTGATGTGATTAAGAGTGATGTATCCTTCATTGTTTAATTTGCTGAGTTGATGTAAGTTATGCATAGGATGATGTCTTTCTGGGTGACATGAACTAGCAATTGTTGGACTTGGCCCAATATGGCTAAAGTTCCTTAACGATTTGCCTTCTTCCTAGACCTTTTTTTGACAGTGTGTTGCTGACTTAGATGCTTTGGGCACATTGCCACTGCTGATCAGTGTCAAAGTGCAAATGCTTCCTGGATAACGTGTTATGGTGATTGGTTGTCCATAATTGGTATGTTTATCTTACAAGTAAAGTCCCTAGTAAAGTGCACTAAGTGTGCCAGGGCTGGTAATGCAAATGCTACTGGTGGGCTTGCAGCACTAACTTTGCCACCCACACAAGTAGCCCTAAAAAGAGATTGCAGGCCTGCCACTGCAGTGTCTGCGCAAAGTTTGTTAACTGCCTTGTTGTCCTGAAAAGTGCACCCACTTGCCTGGCCTTACCCTTCCCTTTTTATGCACATCAGCACCCCTATAGTAGACCCAAGGTACCCCCCCCCACCCCCGGGCAGGGTGCACTTTATGTGAAAGGTAGGACAGGCACTGAGGTGTGTACCATGTTCTGACAGTGAAATACTTCCAAATTCGTTTTTCACTGTTGCAAGGCCATCATGCCCATAGGACAGAATGGGGAATGCTGTGTCACTAGTTTCTAGCATACCTTCCCATAGGCATAAGATGGAGAGATGGAGTTTAGTGTGCCTGAACTCAGAATTTAATAACACATCTTTTTGCGAAGATGGTTTTTGAATTGTGTGTTTAGAAACCACGCTTTTAGCAGTGGCTAGTCACCATTTTGGGTGACTTTAATTTTCACCTAGAGATAACAGATGATACAGACTCTATTACTATTCTAAATGATTGCCTAGCGGCCGGCCTCCATCAATTAGTTGAAGCCCCTACCCACATTGCAGGACATACCTTGGATGCGATATTCACGAACAATAATGACATCACGGTCTCCAGAGTAGAACCTCTTACATGGACTGATCACTCGGTGGTATATTTTAACATCAAACTTAATCCTATGACTATAGTACCATCTAAACCACCACCCCATACTACATCAAGGAACTGGAAAAACCTTAACATCCCTGAATTTTCCACAATGTTAACGGAATCACTACAAAACACCTACTCTGATCCTGACATAGCATCCAACAATTATCTTACACACCTCACCCAGGCATGCAATACCTTTGCCCCCCTCAAAACTTCCAATAGAAATCGTCATACCCCATCAGCACCTTGGTTCTCGGAGGATCTTCGTAGGCAAAAACAACACTGCCGAAACCTAGAAAGGAGATGGCGCAAGCATTATCACCCATCTGACAAATTAATTTATAAATCAGCCTTGATCAATTATAAACAAATAATCTTCACTCAGAAGACTAACTATTTTGTGTCACAAATTAACTCTGCACAAAACTCCACGAAGCAATTGTTCCAGGTAGTGGACCAGCTTTCCAATCCCCCGGCACCTCCGGAGGATACATCCCAACAACTCTGTGACTCTCTTGCCAAGTTCTTTACTGACAAGGTTATGTCAATCTTCAGCACTTTTTCCCCTTCCACTCACTCTGGGTCATCGACATCTTCACCTGACCTTTCAAATACCTCAGTCACATTTTCTCATTTTCAAGAAACCTCCCAAGAGTGCATCCAACACCTCATAACTAAAATCAAATCCGGCTCCCCTACTGACCCTTGTCCACCTTCTATCCTCAATTCGATCGCACACATTATTACACCAGCAATTGCCAACATCTGTAACACCATGTTCAGCACAGGAATATACCCCTCAGTATGGAAACAAGCAGTCATACGCCCACTTCTTAAGAAGCCTAACCTAGACCCAGGAGATCCAGCTAGCTACAGGCCCATTGCCTGCCTACCCTTTCCATCTAAGATATTTGAGAGTCTTATGAACACGCAACTCTCCAACTTCATTGAAACCAACGATCTTTTAGATGACACACAATTTGGTTTCAGACAGGCACATGGCACAGAAACAGCACTCATTAAAGCGGCAGATGAGATTAGGTCTACTATGGACAAAGGGGGAGCGGCGGTCCTGATATTATTGGACCTGTCCGCAGCCTTCGACACGGTCGACCACACCACCTTGGTCGACCGTGTCTCTGCTCTGGGGATTACATACAAAGCAAAAAATCTCATATCTTCATTCCTTGAGAATCGATCCCTAACAGTCAAAATGGGACAATTTTGTTCGCCCACTTTTTCACTTCCATGCGGCGTTCCTCAAGGATCCTCGCTAAGCCCGACATTGTTTAATATATACGTGTCGGACTTGGCGAGGGTAATCAAAGCCCACAACATCAGCCTTACAACCTACGCCGACGACACACAGCTCGTCTTATCTATCCATCAAGACGGTGCTGATGTAGCTGCTAACTTTCAATCAGGCATGTTGGCAATAAGTGACTGGATGGCTGCCAATTGCTTAAAGCTGAACTCCTCCAAAACAGAGATAATGGTCTTCGGTAAACTGGAACCTATCTGGTCTCCCGTCTGGTGGCCCGACAAGTTAGGTCCTCCCCCCACCCCGGTCACCAAGGTGAGGAACTTAGGGGTAATATTTGATGATAAATTGCTATTTACCCATCATGCTAACAATGTGGTGTCCTCTTCATTTTTTATGCTACGGAAAATAAAAAAGCTACTACCGTATATCCCCAGTACTCATGCAAAAACACTCATCACCTCCCTAATTTTCTCACGTACAGATTATTGTAATGCTCTTTTATTGAATGCACAGGCCAAAATTACTAATAAACTTCAGCTAGTTCAGAACGCGGCAGCCAGAGTCCTTCTCAAGATCCCCAAATTTCAATCCATCTCCTCCCATTTGCAAAACCTTCATTGGCTCTCCATTAAAAACCGCATCAGATTTAAGTCCCTCTGTATAGCATACAAAGCAATCAACAACATAGGTCCTGCTTTTCTCAGAGAGGCCTTTAAACCCAAAAACAACCCCAGAACCTTGCGCTCCTCTTCCTATCATTGTGTCAACATCATCTTCAGGACGGGGTTGTCTCATTTTCAATGCTGTGGGGCGAAAGGGAAAATTGAGAGTGGCGAAAGGGAAGGAAAAGGTCAGGATGTGTGGGAGGGAATGCAAATCAGCTCGGATGTGAGGTGGAACAGGGCCAGCGGACGCGAGGTACCGGAGTGGAGGGGGCCCGTGGTCGCGGGCAAGTGAGCGGGGCTGAAAGAGAGAACCGATTGAGGAAAGGAGGTAGTTTAAGGGAGGGCTGTTTGAGGAAAGGAGGTAGTATAAGGAGAGGTGGGGAAGTGGATTGAATGGGGGCTGGGGTAGAGGCTGCTATGAGAATGGTGAGAGTCAGAGAGCTCAATAGGTGACCGGATGTTAAAGGGAACGGTGGGCCTGGACCCCAGGAGGGTCAGGTAGAAGGGCAGGAGGCAGGTGCCGGTGTGCACATGCCTGAAGGGCAGTGTACTGTGAGGCAGTGTACTGGCATGTGATAGGGTGTGAAGAGGAGGGCGAAATGATTAAGAATGGAAAGCAGGCTAATGCTGGATCGGGGAGTGCCTGCAACCCCAAGGTGGTAACCGAAGGGTAAAGGGTGTCCTAACAATCACAGATCAAGTAGCAAGGCGAGTGGCTAGCGCACTAGTGAGTACAAAAGCAACGACCTCCCCTTCTTGGATGTGACCATCCACACAGAAGAGGGTAAACTCTATCCACAACCCACGGAGAAAAACACCTTACTGGAATACTCAAGTTACCACCCGCGAGGCATACGGGATGGACTTCCGTATGTCCCATGTTTGTGCATCCAACGGAATTGTAAGTGGCGCAAAGATTATTTTAATGAAGCTGAAATTCTCACTAACAAGTTGATCCACAGAGGTTATCCACGCCACCTGCAACCCCTCCAGGTAATGCTCAGCGAGCATGCGTGTGTTGCCACCTGGGGCGGAGTGCATGCTACGGCCTTTCCCATCTTTGCAGCGCGGGCCTCCGCTCAAGTCAGTATCACGGCCCGTACTCACAGGGGAGTGGCAATATCAGGGTCGGATTGTGGAGCTGCACTTTGTTTCTTTCATAACAGTATTGGGGGCATATTTTGGCAGTCGCTGACAGCGAGTCAGACAAGAGTGGCATAGAGACCTTAATATGCACCGCGATCGGTGCCGAATTGCTTTTACAATCCGCATTAGTACTTGCGCTGTGAACTGCATTACTAATTGCTTTTACGATCCGCATTAGTACTTGCACTATGAACTGCATTATTACTTCCTTTTACGATCCGCATTAGTACTTGCATTAAGGACTGTCTTTTTTCTACATTACGAACTGCATTACAAACTGCATAGCATTGCATTAGGGCTGCATTAGATCATTGTGAACTGCTCATTAATACAGCAAGAACCTACAAGTGATTGCTGGCCTAATAACCGGCCCACTGAAATATTAGGAATACGCATATGCTGGATATTTTTATCGTTTGGTCTCATTGTATTTCTTCATTGTATTTCTTCTTGATTAAGATATAGCTATTTTTCTAACTCAGTGAGGTGTCCAATTTTGGTGTTATCACTGTGTTACTGTGTTACTGGGAGTGTGGTTGCAAATACTTTACACAATTCCTTCCAAATAAGCCTGGCTGCTTGTGCCAAGCTACCGGAGTGTAAGCAGGGGTTATCTAAGAGTGTGTTCATCCTTTCCCTGACTAGAAGCAAGTGTCGCTATTTGGACTAATGTACCTACCTCAGCCAACTAGAGACCCCAAGTTGTAACAGCAATCATATCAGTGAAGAGTGCCATTATAGGCATTGAAGATTGGTTCTCCATAATAACTGAGTTGCCATTGGAACACTGACTCATTTTTAATTATGTATTATGAGACCATGTCCACTTGAGAAGACTTGTGAAAGGAAAACATTGAGAGTGTCTCCTCTTGTGGAAGCACCAAAGATTACTGGTTGGAACAATTATCATCTTGAAAGCTTTTGATGGTTTGCAGTACAATTATCAAAGGAGAAAAGTAGACTGAAAACATGTTGGGTCAAATATATTGTCTGCTGAATCAATAGAATAAAAAGAAGCTGTGGCTACAAACAAATCAAAAAAAATGTACTGCCTTAAAGGACAAAGGTAAATTTACCATGAGTCAGAGCATCTGGGCAATTCCTGCTGAAGTAAAGAGTAGCATTTACAGTAAGGTGGGGAATGGGATGGGGTACTTGAAAGGGTTCTTAGGATTTAGTAGAAAGTAGCATTCAGGGGCAGTTAGGGTTCAGGGACTAGTGGGAGTAAAGGGTAGGTAGGTGCTTATAGGGTTCAGGGAAGAAGAGCATTCAGAGGCAGTAAGGGATTAGTACAGTGTAGGGTTTGTTAGCATTAAGGCATAGTTAGGAGCTTTTAGGGCTCAGGAAAGGGTAGCGGTAAAGGTCAGTAAGTGTCTTTTAGGGTTCAGTGATGGAAAGCGTTAAGGGGTAATAAGGGATTTTAGGTTAGGGAATGGTAGCATTAAGGGTGTACAGGGGTACCAAGAGTTTATTATGGCATGGCTATATAAATTAAAGAATGCATGTAATAATAACGACTTTTTAAATTCAACAATTTTGGAATTGCTATAGATAATAAAGAACACACATTATAACAGTGTTAGTGTAGGTGGCAGCAAGGGCATTTTTGACACTTTGTTCAGGTATGTGCACAAACATGCCTTAAGGGCATGAATGTGTTCCACATGTCTCTTAAAAAAAAGCAAAAAAGTCTTTTTTTAAAAGAAATCGCTAATTACCACCAACTTGAAGTTGGTGGTAATTAGCGATTCCTTAAGGCTATAGGGCACTTTCTTTTGTGCTACTTACATTGCATTTAAGGAATCACAATTTTGCAATTCCTTAAATGCAAGAGCAAAATAAGGAATCACAATTTTGCGATTCCTTATTTTGCTAGTAGGTTTCAACTTACCTACATTGCTCGCTGCCAAATAGTGATCGCAAACTCTGAAATTCTGCGAATTTCAGCATTAGCCCTCGCTATTTGGCCACCTACATCTGGCCCCATATCCTCTAAATGATGTGCCAGATTCCTAGTTCTTTTGTGGCTGTTCGAGTATGATGTTATTGATGACTTTGTATGATTAATGCCATTTTCCATGAAAAGAATAAGCCGAAGGGAAACACGTTTAATACAGAAATATCTTTATTTTGCCTCTTCATGACACGCTTTTTAGTGTTTTGAGCCTTGAACATTGACATTGCTGAAGACCCTTTTCATGCAAAATGCTACTATGTGTCAATTTCTCATTGTCTGGGACATCCATCTGATCACAAATAATACTGGAAACGACCGCATTTATATGTGTTATCACTGGAGTAAATGGTTTACCTATGTATTATAACAGAAGCCATCTTTACAAAAATGCATACAGTTCTTCGTAAAGGACCACATTCATTTTTGTCTGCAAACAGGTCCTGTACACAAATGGAGTGATGTGCAGAGCGGAGTGGCAAACTCCCAGCTAAAGTGGTGTGCTACCTCTTTAGGTTGGGCCCAGCATATATACTGAAGTTGTAGGTAGTGGCGTCTCTAGACGTGATTATTAGGCAGGCATACATATATATTTTCACTGTGAAAGCCAAATGTTAACGCGACATTATAGTGAGATACTAAAATGAGATAAAAAAAAATTCACAAGTTATACTTTACTGCGCTAACTATAACGTGCACATCTGCTATGTACTGCTTAGGATCTCACATAATGCATGACTCACGATATGGTAAATAAAATCATCGACATCACTGATAACATCATAGTCATATACAGCATAGAGTTACTGTGTGTATACCTGTAGGGAGCATTGAATGGAAGCAGCATAAGTTCCGAAAGCAAGTGTGGTTGTTCATGTTGAAAGTTATATGATGCATGTATACAAACCAGTTAAGTTTGGGTTGCTAGTAGTACTCCATGTTAAATAAGGCAAACCTGAGCTCATCTGTTGTGGGTTGCAGAGATAATGGAGGTCATTAGGATCGCGGACGGACTTGAGTCCGTCCGCGACCCCAGAGTAGGAGGGAACGTCCGCATGGGCTGCGGCGTTCCCTCTGTGCAAATTAGGATGTGACCGCCAGGGTGGCGGTCACATCCTCTATCTTTAACATTGCGGCGGGTGCAGCTTCAAGCTGCACCCGCCGCAATGTTAAAAATGCATACACGGCATTTGTGTGCACAAAGCGTCAGGCTCCGCGCGGTGCCAGCTGCTCTGTGCACGCAAATGCAGGGGGGTACCATAGGTACCCCCATGTGCACCCCCCACCACCCCTTTACCCAGGGGGCCGGCAACGGGCCCCCAAAGTGAAGGTCCGTATGCTTTTCCACGGCGGAAAAGCCGCTGTGGAAAAGCATAGAAATGCAGACATCCTAATATGCCTGGCGGTGTCTGATAGACACCGTCAGACATGTTAGTGCTTTTCCGCCGCGGTCAGAAGGCGACTGCGGCGGAAAAGCTGCGGACAGAATATCAGACCCACCAGCCATCCTAATTTGGCTGTGGGTCTGTGGAGGCTCCGCAGCGGTTTTCCCGCATCCTCCGGGCCGGAGGTGGCTTCCGCCGGCCCGGAGGATGCGGGAAATCCGCAATCATAATTTGCCCCAATGTTTGGAGTAGGCTGTGGCTTAATGCCAAAATCTGTTGCAAAAAATCTGTGAGAAAAGTCAAAGCTTTACAGCGCTACTAAAATGGCCAATGGGAGAAAAAGTTGCCTTGGCCAATTAGTAGACCATATTTATTTAACTTTTTCGGTAAACAATGAATGAACCACCAGTGGATGTCTCAGCATCTGTGCATGTTAAATATTTGTGATATAGTGCTATAGACAAATTCTATGTTAGGAGGGCATTTATGAAGTGTGGATGTTTTTGTTCCAGAACTTCGCTCAACATTTTGAGGGCATGCAGGTTGATGAATAATGTAGAATGTAGGGGTGAGCCACTTACAGGTAGTTTAACTCACAGTGGAGTTGTAAAAATGGTTGTATGGTTGTATGCCATTGTGCTCATCTCAGGAAAGAGATTAATATATTTTATCAAACTATGGTGGGTTTTCCACAGGTGCCTGGCAGAGGATGTCTAATCAGTGGTAAATCCATACTCTTGACTTAAAATTGCGGGTCTTGTGAAGTCTTTAAGAGGGTGATCATGTTAAGGTGAACTCATTCTTGGAGGATGCTCAAGGTTTAAAAAGAAAATAACTCCATTTAAGTCTATTTAGGCATTTTGCATGCTGGGTGAGTGAATATGAGTGAAAAAGGTATAACACCCACCAAATGTGGGTGAATTGACAGATATGCTGTGAGTCCATATGTGGTCAAATGTTATGTCCTTTATCACATGACTGGTGAAACAAATTGGCCATGGGGTGTAGTTTGCATAAACCCTACTGGACGCTGTCACAAAGACTGAATGATGCCATTAGTGATGTCAACATTGTTGTCATTCGAGATTTCATCAGTGATGTCATTTAAGATGTCATGAGTGATGTAAAACATAAGGTCATAAACTGAGCATGGCCAGAAATTAATTATAGTTAGCATAGTAAACTATAACTTGGGAATTTTCTGTGGTTTTTGTTTTGGGTGGGGGGGGTTAAATGTGAGTTTTGATCTAATTTTAACACCTAACTATAACGTCACTTTAACCTTTATTTTTTCAGTCAATTTCTGGAGGTTGTTTTAACGAAAGCTAAGATCTTATAACTTTATTAACTATGATATCCCTTTAACCTTTGTTTTTTGACTTAATATCAGGTTTTTCTGCTCATACTCGTAGTTCAGCATTTGCCCAACACATTTGGGGAACCTGTGGACAAAGCCCCAGTTGTGCACCGGCCTTAGCTTCTGCGTAGCAGTGGGTTGGTTGCAGGGCTTAATCCCTGGCCCTGCGCCAACCCCCCCCCCCCCCACCCCCCAAAAGCAGCCAACTGCCTACAGCATATGACTAAATGCCTATGACTTTGACCAGACCAGTCTATTTGTATTAAATGTTTTTGGTATTGTGGTACTTGTACCCCAAGCTAGTTCCATGGTAAAGGTAACCAAAAAAAAGGATCGCCACTGGGGGTCAGTGTGTGACCAAGACCCCAAGTACTTTAATGGTGGGTGCAACATTTTGTTCAGAGTTGCAGCCAGCCAATCAGATCACTTGATACATGGTGTCAGCATAGGTACTGAGTTACTGAAATGGCCGATGGGTGAAAAAGCTCCCTTGGCCAATCAGTAGGCCCTATTGTTTTAACTTTTTTGTTACCGCCAGACGCAAGCAGGGATCCTACATAACCAACCGTACAGATATATCTACTTTTTTATTTTTGCGTTAACCCCTTCATGCTCACTCTTTATGCCCTTTAAATGCTAATTTCGAGAAAGAAGCAAATCTAAAAAGCATGTTTACTAAATATTGTTCTGACTTTTTGTCAGATTTGGTGCAATTCTGTTTGCCCATTTTTCTGTATCAGAGAGCAACGTTTCCTATGTAAATTAACCTGGGAAATCACACTTTTAAGATCCTGATTTTTATTGGCCCCTGCTTCATGGATCATTTTGAGAATTTCTATGAATTAGCCAAGACGGCTGAACATATTTTGGGGAAACTTTGTCTCACCAATAACTTTGGTTGGTCAAACAGCACCACAGTTAGCGAGACAAAATACCCTTACTAAGTAAACTGTGGCCTAATTATAAATACATATCAGTGACTATCACTGCAAGTCATTTAAATATTTTAAGCAGAACCCACCTACTCAGCTGTAAGCACTAGATTTTGTTTATCTTTTGCCCTGTCAATGTTTCGGACAGCCTTGCCGCTGCTGTACACACTTTCGCATAGATTCACATATATACTTACCACACCTGACCATTGCTCGAGTGCTCTGCAGAGAAGCCAAGAATTGGATGAGCATGTATTCTGAACCCCCTCATGACCCACTGACAGACACTCACTCACAACCTGAACTTACACATATATGTAGAGATGGCTTTTTTCACAATATTTAGTATATGAGTAATATTTTGCATGACAAAACTGTAGAAACACAACATCTTTGAAAATCAAATACTCTCAGGGAATGCAAGAGTAAGAAAAACATGAAATGTAAAAAGGAACAACATTGTTATTCCTCGGCTGAGAGGAAAGTGTCTGTTTTTGCTGGCTGCATCTGTCGCCCAGTGGTGAGGCTCAGGGAGGAGTCAGGACAATTAGGGATGGGGCACTAGACCCAGCTGATCCCCCCCAGCAATGCCACTAGTTTGGGTGTGTGCTCGTTACCTACTATTACTTAGTTTACGAGTCAAATTTGCGGAGGCAAAATGACCTACTTAGGTCAGAATGTCTCTAGCCTTCTGCCAACATGTGGCTGGGAGTACATTTCCTTGAAAGGTACTAAAAGTGCCATACTGGGAGAAGTAAATGTTTTAGTTTTTATCTCTCAAAAAAGGAAACCCTCCACAGCAGTGGCTTATGGCTTGGAAGGAGCCTCGCTATATGGGAGCCTACAATGTAGTCCAGGGAAATTTCTCTTCCCAGCCGGCATTGTGACTTTCCCATGTCATCTAGTCCAAGGTGCCTCAGAGGCGCAGTGAAAGTTGAGGGTTCACCTTTGCAAAGTATGTTGAGGGCGCCTCTTACACGCAAACCTTCAGTTAGGGATAAGATGGATAAATGTCCCCTCACCAAGCGGAGGAAGCTAGCCTCCCCTGCCCTGTGGGGTATTTGGAACTTTATGTTACACCTCTTAGGTAACTGTGTTATGGCCCCAGAATTTCTTAATCTTCAACCTTACTGCTTGGCAAGGGAGGAGGGATCCTTATCATTGGCCTCATTATGGCAACATTGATCCTGTCACGTACCACCTAACCATTTAATAAAATAGATCCCCACCTGACTTATATTGACAATGGTATTATTAGTTTAAATGACAAATGCATATCAATCAGTGATAGATTGCATTTTTTTGGCGTAGGTAGCTATTCAATCTTTAAAGAATTGAGTTAGTCTCCACGGTTGTCGAACTCATATATTTGGGCATGTGTGGTATGGGCAAGGTGAGTGTGCACCATTAGATTTCTGAACCCAGTTTCTGCATTATATAACACAAGTAAATTAAAACTGGGTATGCTGTCCAGGAATATTACCGGATTGAACATCCAACTAGGTAATCCAGATTTAATTTGTTTTATAAACAATTTGCCAGTTGTGGCAGAGCATATCATGTTCCGCAGCCTGGTGTTGAGTAGAATTATTAGACCTAACGGTAATTCACAGTTCTTCACACTGTAATTTCCATTCATCTTCTTGGTAACACCCCTTCGCTTGTATATTCATCATTAAAAACTGGGGCAATTAAAGTCTGCCTGCATGTGAGTGGTGATAGTGCCCGCTTCAGACAATCATCATCAATGGTCATTTGACTCCAGATCTTAAAAAGAATGTTCCTTTTCATAATGAGTTAAAGGGGCCATCTAGTGAAAAGAAAAGAACGGTTCTCTTTACCTAGTCCTGCATCATTAACTGTCCAACAATAAGCAATTTAAAAAGATCCTTGTTTAATGATGTCAGCTTGGGTTTTTAGACCTAATGTGACCTCATTCACTGAATGGTCTCTTTAATGCTGGTTCAAACTAATATTTTGAATAGGAATGTTGAGTTATGCTTTATTTGAATCAATGATTTCAACAGGAAGGTCCTTAGTCATCATGAACAAAATCCTCTAGCAATTAAAATTGATCTAAAATGTGTCTTCATAGATGATTATTACCAGGAGGTCAAAAAACTGATAGCTATTAATGAAGAATTGAATTTAAGTCTAAATATATTGGATGTATTCTTTCTGATAGAACTTCACTCAAGTTTGTGAAATTTCTCCGTCACTGTAAGATATAACAGTTATATTGGGTGAGGTTGTCAATTGTTTCTTCGTGGACAGCCGCCACTTACTGCAATACCTTTAATTCAGTTTCTGTGGTCCTAGTGAATCTAATATTCAATTCTAACATGATCAATTTAATTTACAGAGTGACTCCATCATAAGGACTGTCTTTCCTGTTGAATTTCAATCCACGATTGAAGATCTGGTTTTTGCTAGGAAATCGAGACAGATTTTTATCGGGGAGCTAAAAGTGCCATGTAGTAATTACATGTTATAATAACACACATAAATATTTGAAGTTATGAGTTAATGTGGTGTGGTTCAATGAAGAGGTAGTTATGGAATGGAGAGTTAAGCTTGCAGAGATAAAGACAACCTCACCTTTGGATAATCCTACCATTGTTTGTATCTCTAAGCATTAAAGCATGTAAAAGAGCAAACAACTATGCTAGCCTGGGCAAGAAAAGAATGATGACCGAGAAAAACTGGGCATCACATTGGATGTGAACACATATAATAAGGAGAAATGCTTTTGTTGAAAAGCATGCTGCATTGATTGATAGGAAGGAATGGGCTGTATGTATATTTGTTTTATTCAAGATTAAATGCCAAAGTCTTTCTCTTTTGCAATGCTTTACACATACAAAATCACATTTTTCTTACTGCAATTCCTATTTCTGCGATGATATGAAATTGAAAATATTGCTGTTCTCAGGGTCTGATTGCAGGCCATTCTCTTTACTTCCTTCTTGAAGGAAATATGATATGTAGTGATCACCGTCCAATATTTAAAAAAAAATGTCTCAAATAGCAACCCTACTAACTTTCTCTTACTGTTAATGATAAACCCTCCAGCTAATAAATGCTGGAGTCTTTTAATTCTTAAATACACCATAGGCTTAAAAATGATGTCTGAACCTGCAATTATTATAGACACACCATGCACTCTCTCCTTGTGAACTTTAGTAAAGCATTCAGTTGCATAAATAGATCAATGCAATTGCAGAGATGTGGATTGTGGGTGCTTTGAAAAGTTGTTTTTACTTGATATTTGTGCTGTGTACCAAAAGTTGGAAATTGGTGTGCTCGATAAAACTAAATAAAATTAGAGAAGAGTCCACTGTCATTCATGGATGTGTGCTGGTGCCTTATTTTACGGTGCATTCTTTCGAGCATTCGAGACCTCGTATATACTTTAGTATATACTTATATGTGTATGTAGTTTGTGAGCTCTGGAGATCAGCCCTAGGACTTGTCTACTTCCTCTTAGGGACTTTTTTTCTGTTCAACTGCCTCTATTTACCTTTGTTGATAGAAAACCACCATCAGAGGTCAGTAAAATACCAGAATTACTTTAGCATTCTCTAGATTCCAGTCCGTAGAATTTGTCTTCCACGAGCACCCGTAGACAGTAATATTTTTTCCAAATCTTGTATTTTCAGTGATATGACCTCCGAAGGCCTGATTTTATATTAAAAACAGAGCTTTGGACTATACCATTTCCTGCTGAAAGGCAATATTTCTCTCCATGTGTTCCCATACCTGGCACATCACGCAGTTTGGTGCTTACTTTCCCTCCATGTTAAGAAACAGTAGATGTTTCAGCACCCAGGCTAATGTGTTGCATAACTAAATACATTAAAGGTCCCAAAGGCGAGACTGATTGCTTTGCAAATGCTTGTTTTTCAGCGACATTCATTGCATTCCTGTTCAAACTCGATTAGATTCCACAGATTTGAGAGGTAAACGCATGTGAGTGCTTTGGTATAAAGATGATCTATCGGTATTCAATAAAAACCTATAGGACTACAGTGTGCCCGATATGCTTATTAGATAGCAGCACCTGGATAGCCTGATTGGTGACACAAATCCACCTTACATTACATCACATATCAATCAAAGGAAAATAAACCGAGCCAGGCCCAAGTAATGGCTTTGGTAAATCCTATTTACATATGTTTCTTGGTTCTTGAATAAAACACGTTATTCAACCTTCACCACATTTCTTTATTTGGGCATTTTGTTTGAAAAACTGTTAATGCAAGATGATATGATTTCCATTAAGAACAATTATTCGAATATTTTGTTTAGGAATCCATAATTAATTAAGGTACTCCAATACTATTTATGGTCTTTTAGTTTGGTTACATGTAGCTGGGAAATCTATTGACATGATTAAACGTCTTATATGGCACTGTAATAAACTAAAGTGGGAGAAATTAGACACTCTTTTGGAGTCGTTAGACCTGTCAGCCTTAGGCTGGTCTTCTCCAAAACAATTTGCCTTCAATCCATCTGTTTTGCTGAATTTATTTTTGTTGGCCTTAGTACTTTGCACACTGTTGGAACTGGGGGTCTCTAGTTGGCAGAGGTAGGTACCACTGTCCAAATAGGGACCCTTGCTTCTAATCAGGGTAAGGAGGAAACCCTCTGAGATAACCCCTGCTCACCCTCTAGGTAGCTTGGCACAAGCAGTCAAGGCTAATCAGAAGGCAATGTGCAAAGTTTTAGTACCAACACTCACAGTAACACAGTGAAAATACCACAAACTGACTCCACAACAGTTTTAGAAAAATAAAGGTATTTAATCTAAACTACACAAGACCAAAACGACAAAAATCCAACATACACAGTTCAAGAATATTGTTGCGATAAAGTTCTTTAGGTTTGCGATAAAATAATCCACAGTTGCGTTAAAAGTTCACAGTTGCGTCACGTTTAGCTCCTAGTACCTTTAGTTGCGACAAAGTTCCAAAAGCAGAAGCTGGTGCGGTAGAAAACAAGCGATGCGTTGCTCCTGAGACCTTGGGGAGGCGATGCGACAGCCCCGCTGCAGCAGCGGGCATGTTGCGACGAATCCGGTCTGTATGGGGAGGAAGGCCACTTATATGGATTCCGGTGTGTAGGTTCCATAGGAAATTTGTTATCGCAAAGGCACGATGCGACGATCTCGTAGGGGCTGCGACGATCTCCGGGGCAACGATGCGCGATCCAGCGGCGATCTCTCTCTCGCAGCTCCTCGATGCGATGGTTCTGCGACGAGGCTCGCAGTGATATGGTGCGGTGATCTCACCCAGTGACGACAGGCTCTGCGAGGACACTCGCAGCGATGGTAGTCTTCCCGCACCGGTCTGGTGCCTTCCGCAAACAAAGGATGCGACGGCTCTGGCAGCAGCAATAGGCGCTGCTACGATCTCGGCCTTCGTAGCGGCGGGAATTTCCTCGCACTGTCGGGGATGCGCTCCGCAGCGAGCGATGCGACAACTTTTCTGTAGCAAAGTCTTTAAATCTTGGTTTCCAGCTTCCCAGCACAGGTACAACTTCCAGAGGCACCACACATGGGCCACACACTCCAGGAAGGACAGAACTCTCTCAGTAGAGCTCAGGGGAAGCTGGGGGTGAAGTCCTTTTGCTCCTGGGACTTCAAAACAGGGAGTCAGCTCTTCTCAGGCCCTTGGAGATTCCTTCAAGCAAGGAGACACAGTACAAAGCAAAGTCCTTCCCCTCTCCTTGGCAGCAAAGCAACAGCAGGGCAAACCAGCAGAGCAACAGCTGGTTAATCTTCCTTCTTCAGTTTCAACTTTCTCCTTGGCAGAGGTTCCTTCTTGATTCGAGGATGATCTAAATTTCTGTTGTCAGGGATCCTGTACTTATACCCCTAAAAGTCTTTGTTCCCTTTGTGCAGGAGGGCTCTGAGCCCGGTGTGAACCAGTTCTGGGGGTTCATTAAGCACTTTGTTTTCCTGGCTTCTCCTTTCCTTTCAGAGTGAGGGGCAGGGTCATCAGCCGCCCAGCAGGAGGTGGAGCCAGCATTGTGGAGGGAAAGCACCGCCCTGGAGCACTTTGTTGACATGATTCCTTCTCTCCTTTCACAGTGCAGGGCAGAGACATCAGACGCACCACAAAGGGGTGGAGCCGGCACTGTGGGGGGCACTGTCCTATTCAGGTCCCAGGTGCAACTCCTCCCACCACTCAAGTTTCAAATGCAGTCATTCAGCCTAGGGCTGACTCAGCCAGCCTCCCGGGGAATCCCCAGCCCCTGTCACTCTCAAACCAGACAGTCAATTCACAAACAGGCCAAGGCACACAGAAAGGGCAGACAAGAGAACAGCAACTCTCTACAAGTGCTGTTCTGAAACACAGGATTTAAAAACAACCTTTCCTAAAAGATGTGTTATTAAATTCTGAGTTCAGGGATACTAGACTTTTATGTCCTATCTTGTTCCTACGGGAAGATATGCTGGTAGCCACTGTAGCCAGTATCCCCCATGATAGCCTATGGAGCAAGATAGCCTTGCAGCAGTGAAAAACGAAAATGGCTGTAATTCACTACCAGAGCATGTCACCTGCACAAGTACATGCTCTACCTTTCACATACACTGCACCCTGCCCAAGGGGGTACATTGGGCCTTCCATAGGGGTGACCAATGTGCACAACAAGGGAAGGGTTAGACCTGGTCAGTAGGGACACTGACCAGGAGGACATGGCAGTTCACAGATTGCACACAGGCACTGCGGTGGCAGGCCTGAGACACCATTTTGGGGCTACTCCTGTGGGTGGCACAATCAGTGCTGCAGGCCCACTAGTAGCATTTGTCATCACCAGCCCTGGCACACCCAGTGCACTTTACTAGGGACTTCCTGGTGATACAAATATGCCAATCATGTATATCTAACCATAATAACAATCTACACAGAGAGCATATGCACTTTAGCACTGATCAGCAGTGGAAAAGTGCTCAGAGTCCTATTGCCAACAGCCACGGGTCAGGAAAAATAAGGGAGGAAGAAGCAAAAAGTTTGGGGATGACCCTGCCAGAAGGGCCAGTTCCAACACACACTTTACCACTTCTAACCAGCGCTAAATTGCTTGGCTCTCTCCTATAAACATGGTGAAATTAGCTTACACCTAATTTGCATATTTAATCTACTTGAAAGTCCCTAGTAAGGTGGTACTACTGGTAACCAGGGTGTATAAATTAAATGCTATTAGTGGGCTTTCAGGCAGTGATTGTTCCACCCACTTAAGTAGACTTTTCAAATATGTCCCAGGCCTGCCACAGAAGCCTGTGTATGCAGTTTTAAACTGACATTTTGACTTGGCAAAATACATCTTTTGCCAGTCCTAAACCTCCCTATTTAATGCATAAAAGTCACCCCTAGAACAGGCCCTAACCATGGTGCCATGTATTTACAAAATAGGCATGCACTTTTAAGTTTTACATGTGTAGTGAAATACTACTAAATCACTTTTTCACTACTGTGAGGCCTACCTCTCCTAAAGAATAACATTGAGTTACCTTATTACATTAAATAAGTGATAAAGTGTGTTTGGGTACCCTCTTTAATGGTAAAGTCAGATTTTCAGTCACAATTCTAAAAATGACTCTTTAAAAAAGTTTGCTTATTCTTGTCCTAATAATTTACTGCCTGCAGCATGTTTCCTGGGTAACATGACTAGATGTATTTGGCCTTTGTGTATCCCTCCCAGACAGTATCATAAAGGAGGTTCTGTGTGTTGGCAGGATGAGCCATCTATGACTTGACAGGGATTCACTTCATTGACACTGGTACAGCTCACACACAAAGAACTTCACACTAGTCTATCGTGCCCTCAGACAGACAGAGTAGGACCGGGGTAAGGAGACAGGGAATTCCAGTCACCTCTGTTGGGGTAAATCTCCGGAAGCTTCTCCCTGGTTGGGGTGAAAAGCCGGACAGTAAAGAAAGCTATATGAAGCAGTCGGCAAGGACCTCGTCATAGCTCCTTTTCAGGTCTTGCCTACGCAGCAAGCATGCGCTACATAGGCAAAAGACCTTTAGCAATCGCTTCGGCTTGTCAGCCAAAAACGTGCACGGGTTCCATTGCCTTCAATGGCAACGGGTGCACGTTTGGCGATTCCCTTGCGGGAGCGAGCAGCTGGCACCATATGTTATCAATTATCGCGCCTTGCTGCTCGCTCCCACAAGGGAATCGCGCAGGCCCCCTCCTCTCTCCCCTCGCTGCCGCGTGTGCTTGTGCTTGTTTTTATATTGAGCAAACTCGACCCTAAGGTATCAGAGCGCTCTACATGAACGACATTCATTGCATTACAAACGGACATAGTCCTTTTAAAACTTGGGGAGATTAGGTGATTTACCCAGAATCACAGATTGCTTGGCCGATCTAGCTGTTAAGCCATATCCTCTCCCCTGTTTCAGCAATTCATTGTAGGGTCTGGGACGTTTCCTAGGAAGGATTCTATGCCACGTGGATTCTTGGCCGCGTTAACAACGGAGACCACAGGAGCGCAGTTAGAAAACAGCACCAGTACATTAATATTCATTACAAGGGCTGTGCCTCCCCTTTGGAAGTGGCTGCATGGGGCCAGCAGCAACAGAGATTAGTCACGGTCTGCTTCCCGCGAGACGCGCCTGCCTGCACGTCTCAGAGGGGGCCTGTTTGTAGAGCGCCTGGAATGCTTTAGGGTTGGGCGAGAGAACTGCGCGCGGGGTGACGTTATTAATAGTATTCAGGTGAGCCTCCTTGTGATGCCCAGGGTTGCTCTAGATGGGGTGAATATGCTGCTCTTATTACATTCCTGGATACTGGGAGGGTTTGACTGAATGGCTCAAAGGCACTCAATTGACCCTCAACGAGCATATCCTGAGCTCCTCAGTGTGCAAGGTGCACCAAAGGCACTCACTTTCACTGAAATAGCCCACAACGCAGAATAGACCGCACTCATTACGAAGATTCCACAAGAGGGCCTCACTAACACACACACAGGGTTTTTTTTCATTTAAAAGCTGTCTAAACACACATTTTCAATTGAACTATAAAAGCTGTTCCCCTTTATTCCTAAGCTTCTCGATTGAAGGGAGAAAGGGTGTCTTATGTCCCAGCTCAAGTTGTGCCCTCCCCATCACTGCCCTCGAATGCTGCCCCAGACAATACATACAATAATTAATAACTATAAATACACCTAAATGTATTTCACTGCAAAACGGCGATTATAGTAGAGCGTGTGCGCCTATAGCTTTAAGTGTAAATAGATCTATATGTACATACAGTACATACTCCCCCTTGACAAGAGCCTTTTGAAGGTTGCCTTCGCAATTTAATCTATGGTCCATTTCTAGAAACTCTACTGATCTTAAGTCAGAAAAACATCGGAGGAGATCTCACACCACAATAGAATGATCTAGCTTAGTGAGATTCTATTAAACGTTTCATTATTAAACAATACCTGACCTGGTATGTTTAAAAAAAAAACAAAAAAAAATTAATATAAATATATATCTATACTACTAGTATAAAGAGTGAACAGAAACCTTTTGGCAAGGTAAACTCGGGAACCACAGCGCCAATCCACACACCCAATACATTGTTGGAATCCTCAAGGTGTGTAGATGGACATAGGCGACTTAAAATAAAAATAAAACGTAAATTAAAATTTTTTAATTTACAAACAAAGTAGTCCCCTAAAACTAGCGCCGGCCGCGACGTAGCGCTGACCGCGACCTACACCTGAGTGATGACGACAGGCGGGGAGGAGTGGTGACGAGCGGCGAGGAGTGGCGCGGCGGCTCAGGTAAGGCGAGGCGGGAGGCGGGAGGCGGTCCGGGCAATGTCGGGGCGGGCGGGGGTCCGGGAGTGGCGGTGAAGTCTGGAGCGCGGCTGAGGTAAGGCAGAGGCGGGAGGCAGGCGGGCGGCGGGAGGCGGGAGGCAGGCGGGCGGTCGGGCGGGCGGCGGTATAGGCAATGTCGGGGGGGGGGCGGGCGGGTGCCCGGCCGGGACAGGACTGCACAAAAGCCCAAAATGCTGCCCCCAGCCCCCTTCTGCCCCGGGCAACGCCGGGGCGGGCTGCTAGTATATGTATATATAAATATATATATATGGGCTCATTGGGATTTTCAGCGGTGGGGTGAGGCACACGGAGAGCTGTCACATTGCCCATTCAAAAGAACAAAGGTCAACGCTGGGGAGAAGTGAGCAGACCATGCCCACTTGGGTTCGTACTTACTTCAAGTTTCTGCTCCACGCGAATCCAGGTTCTAGTGTTTGTGGCTACCCAGCATATGGTGACCAGCAATGTTCTGACCAATCGTAGCGGGACAATTTGCTTTTAAATGTGGGCGGGAGATGCACTTGCAAGATTCCGGGCGGCATCTGAGGAAGTTTTTAAATAAAACGAAACGCGTCATGCACAACGCCTGAATTAAAGGAATTTGACATCTCACCTGTGTTGCCGTGGTGCTCTTTTCCCTCTGCAGTGGTGAGGGATGTGAGTGACAATAGTTTGGGGTGCAGCCACGAGCGCCTCTTTGAGCACCCACCCCGAGAGAGTCCGGCGCAGTCTGGTGGCAATCTGGAGGTTTTGTGTAGAAGCGCCAGGACACGCCGCATGCCCGAGACCAGCCCAACCGCTTCACAGTGGACTATGACTTCGTGTGGACATACTGCTTACTTAGGCGGTATGCATGGGCTCATTGGGATTTTCAGCGGTGGGGTGAGGCACACGGAGAGCTGTCATATCGGCCATTCAAAAGAACAAAGGTCAACGCTGGGGAGAAGTAAGCAGACCACGCCCACTTGGGTTCGTACTTACTTCAAGTTTCTGCTCCACGCGAATCCAGGTTCTGGTGTTTGTGGCTACCCAGCATATGGTGACCAGCAGTGTTCTGACCAATCGTAGCGGGACAATTTGCTTTTAAATGTGGGCGGGAGATGCACTTGCAAGATTCCGGGCGGCATCTGAGGAAGTTTTTAAATAAAACGAAACGCGTCATGCACAACGCCTGAATTAAAGGAATTTGACATCTCACCTGTGTTGCCGTGGTGCTCTTTTCCCTCTGCAGTGGTGAGGGATGTGAGTGACAATAGTTTGGGGTGCAGCCACGAGCGCCTCTTTGAGCACCCACCCCGAGAGAGTCCGGCGCAGTCTGGTGGCAATCTGGAGGTTTTATATATATATATATATATATATATATATATATATATATATATATATATATATATATAAATAAATATATATATATATATATATAATATATATATATATATATCCTCCAATAACGCTCGCTCCAACCACAAATTCCAGCCGGATTCGCATAAGAAGACAAGGCAGACCCAGCTTGGTGCTATTTTAGTTTATTTTCTTAAGACGCCACCAAAATCCTCACGACGCATTTCGGCAGATCCCTGCCTTGATCAAATGACAACATAGTCGTGAAGCACACACCCATTTAAAGTGCAAGTGCAATGATATACATAAAAGAAATATTCACATGTTCTATGGTCTGTTTTTCTTTCTCAAGTTACATCAACATTTTGATTTTTTGATAAATGTAAAATACAGAATGTAATTTCTGTGATATACACGTAGATAATATTTGTAAAATACATTGACAGCAAATAATTGTAAAATACAATTAAAAGATTGTGCTGTTTTGGAATAAAAGATAAAAGATTTGATAATACCTGTAAAATACAGTTTTTCTTTTTCGTAATGCTTTGCTTAAATGCACAGTCATATTGTCAGCATTACTAGGTGTAACATATATTTATCATTGGTATGTACACCTTGCCACTGCCATTTTCATCTACGACTAATATCACTGACTGATTTCCCAAGTACATGTGTATTTTCAAATTTTCTTGTGCTGTGCTTCTACATAGGAAAACCCAATGATTCGCCCTATTGGTGTCTTATATGTGGAAAGTGCTAAAGTGCATAAATAATAAAGTGCATTTAAAACAAACTATCATGTTTTCTTCACCAGTATATAATCGTACTGATTAACAGATATTGTCATCATCTAGTACATTCTCTGACAATTTGATCGTCTTATTTCAATGTCAACTAGTGTTTTTCACAGCAACTAAGAACGCAGGCCAAATGGACAAATCATTAATTTTATCCCAGTTCCAGGACATGATTCCCACAATTAGCTAAAAAAACATCCTTTGTATTAAAAAATGTTTTAAAAACCAATTCAGGCCTTAAATAAGAAAATTAAAAAATCCATTCATCATATAATTATATACAATAGACAATATAAATAACCAATTGAAATCATTGTTAAAAATCCATCAATTAATATCATCTTTGTCTAAAATCCATAATATATTATATAAGATTTCAAAATTATGAATGTGCAAATAAACCATTTTTATAGACGTCATTTGTAGACACACATAGACCCATTTCCACCCCACACTCTAGGGGAATGTGGCCAGACCTCATTTCTTTTAATCAATCTTCCTGATCTTTCTTCTGAAACTGATATTCATATTGTATGGCAATGTTGGTATAGGCACTAGTTTGTTCTTATGCTGGATGCTAGTCTAGATATGTATATAAATCTTCACCCATATTTAACCCATTGGGCTGTTTACTGTCCAATAGTAAAATATAGTGTGTTTCCAGACGGCGCAGCATCCCCTCCCTGTCACCGCCTCTTCTTTGGATGGGGACACTATCTATCAAGTAGTATTTTAGATCTCTTCTTTTTCCCCCATGATGTTCCTTGAAGTGACGGGTTACCGGGTAACTAGGGTCACTGTTGGTTATCGCCCTAATATGCTGTAATATCCTTTGGTGCCCCGGCAGTTTTGTGATTCCAACATATCTGAGATTGCAGCTACATTCCAAGATGTATACTACATATTCGCTTTTGCAAGTTAAATGTTGTTTAATCATTTGGGGTTTTAAGCCAAAGGCCGTCATATAAGATGTTTTGTTTATACCAAATGTACATGCTTTACAGCTGATACATTTAAAAAATCCCTTCCTTGCCTTAAGCCAATCTGTACTACTTTTACATTCAGGGCTACTGGTTACTAAGATATCTGCCATCGATTTAGACTTTCTAAATGTTATGGCAGGAAATTCAGGAAGTGAGTTACCAATAACGGGGTCATCCTTAACTATGTGCCAGTTATTCTGAAATATTTGGCGCAACAATTTGTGTTGACGATTATACGTAAGTATGAGTCTTGGGCCCTCTTCTATCATTGATGTCATATTTTGTTGGGTTTTTGGCGATGTACTAGCTTGTACCAATAACTCATCCCTGGCCCTTGTCCTATATTTCTGAATTGCGCTTTTAATAGTTTTGGCACTGTATCCCCGATCCATAAATCTCAATCACTTTCCTGTTGGTTTTTAACCAGTTCAGCCTCACTACTGCATATTCGGCGCAATCTGGGCATCTCCCCATAGGGGATACTGTGTATGAGATGTGCTGGATAGGCGCTTGTCGCATGTAGCAATGTGTTTACAGAAGTTTCTTTTCTAAACAATGTAGTACTGATCTTCAAATTTTCTATTTTAATTAGAACATCTAAGAGTGGGATTTGTTCACTACTTATGTGCGATGAGAAATTTAAATTCATATTGTTCTTATTTAAATTAGCAATGAACTCCTCTGCCTCCTCCTCTGTTCCATTCCATACAATCATTAGATCGTCTATATATATCGTAGCCACGATATTACCTTGTCTTTATATGTGTCACTGTGTTGCCTCATAAGAACCAGCTCCTAGCTGGGGGAGAAGCTGGCCCCCATGGCAACACCCTGTATTTGGCGGAACATTTGTTTTCTGAATAGAAAGAATATATATAATATGTATACACACACTCTGGCCTGTCTTCCCCAGCTCTCTGCCTCCCGCGTTCCCTCCCTCCCTCCACTCGCCTTACCACCCGTTGTTTGTGGCAGCCGCCACTGCACCCAATGTCTTGTACAAAGTGCCATTCAGTGGACATATCTTGGTGTAGAGCCAGTTTGTCCACGCTGGAAGAACTGCTGGTTATCTGACCAATGAGTTCCAAGTTTGTGAACTTCATAATGTGAAGAGTTTGTGGCATGCACCCCACATCAGAGTCAATATGACTAGAGAGTGAAAGTAAGGGTGTACACCATGTCATGAAACCCATATAGTTGGCGAAGTGTTCAAGCCCCAACAAAACAGGTCTCTCCTCACACAATCATCCTTCACTGAGGCAAACAGGTTAGTCAGACCACGCCCCAACTCCCTCCCCAGTAGTGCCGCACAGAGCCATATTCCAAGTTCCCCATAATTCAATGAGCATGCAAAAGGGCTGGAACTAACCGTTCCGTCAGGTATGTCCACGCAAGTGTTTGGGGCTCACAACGAAAAAAAAACAGAATTTGGGAATAACATGTCAAACTCCAAATTACTGGGTTCTTTAACAGTTTTTTTCTAGATTCTGTGGAAATTACGCTGATGTTTACCGGCTGATTGAAGCAGTTTGTAAATATTTGCAGGGCCGGTGCAGGCAGGGGTTGTTGGGGAGGCAGGGTGTGGTGGATGAGGAGACTCCAGCCTCTCTTGAAAGAGCATTTTCTGTTTCCCTGTGATGCTAGGCGTGGGTGAGACAAGCTACACCTCTGTATGCAGCTGCTGGTTCTCTCCCCAGTAGTTTTACCACATGTGGATCAGCAGCCAGTAAGACCAGATCCAGAGTTTTCAGACCCAGTAATTTCATATCCAGAAACAATGGACCACATGCTGTTCCACAAGGTGGTTTACCCACATCCCTGAGAAACCACTACAGGCGACTCAGAATCACACAAAACAACAGACTGCTCTAGCCTATTGGTACTATTCAACGATTCATTATTAAACGATACCTGCCTAATGTCCACAGAGAACCGTGAGCGCGCATCTCGACTTCATCCCAGAAATGGAATGCTTTTATCATCCATCGAGTTTGTAAAGTCCAAGGTTGGTAGCGAGCTTCCTGAAATAATATCTGTGTGACCACAACGTTTCCTAATTTGTGACAGAATATTTCAGTGGACTGACTGGTAATGTAATGATTTTACAAAGAACCGTAACAGCCATCAATAGAATTCCAGAAGTTGTTTTAAAGACCTGCAAAGTCCTACACACACTTCTATGGTCTGTGTAGGTCTATTGCAAAGTACAGAATTGTATTGTCTATTCATGGAGCCTACTTAATCTACACAGGGTGCAGTCATTCCTGTTCACAAACGGCAGTGCAATGTCCTAAACACATTCGGAGGATTCATTGTGGGTTATTATTATTATTATTATTATTATTATTATTTATTTTTGTAAAGCGCGTAGTCACCCGGAAGTATCCCAGCGCTGAGGAACCTTAAAGACATAAAACTGAGGACTGAGGCTGAGTTTACGAGAAGGACATAGGGGCTAGGGGAAAAGATGTGTCTTTAATCGTTTCCTAAAACGGAGGTATTGGGGTTCCAGACGAAGATCCCGCGGGAGGGAGTTCCAAAGACGGGCCGCATGGACCGAGAACCGTCTTCCTCCTGACCGTGCTTTCCTAAACCTAGGGGCATTGATCAGATTTTCTGCATTAGAGCGAAGGGATCTTGTGGCTATATAAGGGGTAATGAAATTTCGGAGAATTGGAGGGCCTTGGTTGTTCAGGGTTTTGTGCACCAGACACAGGGCTTTAAATTTAATTCTCTCCCTTATGGGAAGCCAATGTAGGAGTTTGAGGGCAGGCTTGGCCGATGATCTGGCCGGGGTGTTGGTAATGATCCGGGCAGCAGTATTCTGGATCCTCTGCAGTTTATTCAATGTTGCTTCCGGTGCACCCAAATAGATCGCATTACTATAGTCCAGTCTTGATATAATAAGACCCTGGACTAATAGTTTTTGCGATTTCGGAGGAAGAAGGGGCAGGACTTTCCTCAGGGATTTTAGCAGACCGAAACAGGTCCCTACGACCTTTTTTGCTTGTGGGGCGAATGAAAGTTCTGAGTCGATCCAAACACCCAGACTTTTCACCTCTGTCTTTGGGTCTGGGGGAGGACCTAGACATGTTGGCCACATGTCCAGAGGAAGTGAGGTTCCTTTTGGGCCGAGTACAAGGACCTCGGTTTTTGCCCCGTTTAGTTTTAGCGCTGATAGGTTCATCCAATGATGGACCTGCGTGAGGCAGTTAAGAAGATCGGCTTTCTGTTGTTTAGGATGGGACAAAGACACCACTAATTGTGTGTCGTCAGCATAGCTGATGACACTCACTCCGAAAGGGGTGATGACCTCCTCCAATGTGGACATATAGATGTTAAATAATGTAGGGCTCAGGGAGGAGCCCTGAGGCACACCACATTGGAGGGGCATTTCGGAGGAGCGGGCGTTTTTCTCCCAGATCTGATAAGATCGTTGTGTCAAGAAGGATGAGAGCCAGGATATGGCTGTGCCTTCTAGACCAACTCTCGCCAGCCTTTCGATGAGGAGCTGGTGGTCAACAGTGTCGAACGCTGCACTAAGGTCGAGGAGGATCACTGCCACTGATCCTCCGCCATCTAGCAGCGTTCTGGCTTCCTCTACCGCCGCCAGGAGGGCGATGTCCGTGCCCTGTCCTGGTCGGAAGCCCGTCTGGGAGTTTTTCAGTTTGTTGTTAGCCTCAAGATACTGCGAAAGTTTTTTGTTGATGAGTTTTTCCGCAATTTTACTTACTCCTGGGAGTAAGGAAATGGGCCGATAATTCGCCAGGTTTTCAGGGTCCAGAGTGGGTTTCTTTAATAAGGCCTTTACCACCGCCTTCTTCCAACTCTGGGGCACAACTCCCTGTTGAAGTGACGTATTAATCAACTGAGTGAGGGCAGGGATGATAGAAGGGGCTACCTCTTTAAGAATCCGAAGAGGAGCAGGATCTCTGGGGGAACCACTCTTCATAGAGTTAAGCGTCGTCCGCACTTCATCAGAAGTGACCTGGCCCCATGTGGATAGGCCGGTGGGAGAAGTCGGATATGGAGAAACAGTTTCTTCCCTCGGGCACAGGGGAGGAATTGAATCCAGGATTGATCGGATTTTGTCCTGGAAAAAGTTAGCCAGTTGTTGGCATTTCTCTTGATCAGCTTTAGGGTCAGAGGAGGGTCCACGATCTTGTTCTGGTGGTTTTGAGAGTTCTTTAAGGATAGCGAATGCTTCCTTCCCGGAGCCACCTGCTCTCTCTATTCTCTCCTGGAAAAACACGCTTTTGGTATTCCGGATAGCGGTTTTATATTTGAGAAGAGAGATGGAGTAGGTATTTTTGTTCGCTCCTGTTTTATCACGTCTCCATGAGCGTTCGGTCTTTTTACATTCTTGCCGTAAGGCTTTAAGCTCTGGAGTGTACCATGGAGCAGGGGATATCTTTTTAAGTTGTTTAAGGGTAGTGATTTTTGGAAGCAGAGTGTCAAGAGACGACGTAATCCAGTCACTGAATTGTTTATCGGCCACATTTGGGTCCGAGGAAAGCTCAGGAGTGGAATCGGTAAGAGAACGGGCCCAAATATCAGATGACAATTTATGCCATTGGCGATCAGTAACCTGGGTTTTAGGAATAGAGTGATTAGACATGGGAGTTTCCCAGGAAAACGGGACCAGGAAATGGTCAGTCCATGGAAGGGTCACCGGAGGTTCGGTGGTCATCGTTGGAATATTGGTAAAGATGGGATCCAATAGATGGCCCTTCTCGTGGGTGGGCTCGTTGTTCACCAGACATACCTCTAAAGCTGTAAGGTCATGTCTAATGTCCACGGCCACACGATCCGTTGGGTCAAGGAAGTGGAGATTAAGATCACCTAGTAGCAGGAAGTTGGAGGTGGAGGAGGCTAGTTGGGAAGTGGCTTCAACTAAAGAGTTGGAGAAATTGCCTGGGGCCCCAGGGGGACGATAGGTCAGAAGCCCCGCTACAGTGAGGGCTGGAGTGATTTGGATGGAAAACTGGCCGCACTCACAATCCTCAATGTCAGCGTTCGTCATCCTACAGACGTATCGTTGCCTGTGGATTATGGCTACCCCACCTCCCCTCCCTTTAGGTCTATTTAGCGTTTGGCAGAGATAGCCTGTGGGGAGAGCTGTGACGACATCCGGATCGGTGCAATCAGAGAGCCATGTCTCTGTTAGGAACATTAGGTCGAAATCCTGATCATGGATTAGGAGGTTTATTTCGGTGGCGTGTTTCGGAAGGGAGCGGCAATTGAGAAGTCCGGCTTTCAGAGCCGGTGTAGTGCTTTTAGGGGGGGGGACCGGATTGCAGTATGGGCAGTTCGAAAAGACCTTACCTTCCGTAACCGTGTGGTAGCAGGTCAGGGTGGTTTTTGGACGTAGGGCTCGTAATGTGTCAGCTGTATACATCACTCGCTCCTGAGGGTCACCTGACAGAGTAACGGGGCCAAGGGCCGTTCGGGTCCGGACGGGCCCAGACGGGCTTGCCTTTGGCGCGCCTTCGGCGCGCTGACGGCGCGCCCGCTGCGCCCGTCCGCTGCGCGTCCGGTGATTGCACATTGTTTTAAGGGGTTAAGGAAGGGGGTGGGCGTGGCCTCAGGTAGGCGTGGCCTTGCTTCCTCGCCGTAAATGGCGGCGGGAAATTGTTTTTCAGGGGTTTGCTCGTTGCAGCGAAGGAGTCGCTGTTTCAGCGTGTCTCTAGCCCGCTATGACAGTTTGCCGGGTGAGTGCGCTTTTAAAAGTACAATTTTAGTAAAGTGACACAAAATACAATGGTGATAGTTTTTAAAAGAAGTTTTCAGCGTTCTCCCGGCTTCCGCCTCAGGAGTTTTCAGGTTCTGTCAGTTACACGCTTCTGATCGCGTATATATACTGAAGGGGGTGGGCGTGGCCTCAGGTAGGCGTGGCCTTGCTTCCTCGCCGTAAATGGCGGCGGGAAATTGTTTTTCAGGGGTTTGCTCGTTGCAGCGAAGGAGTCGCTGTTTCAGCGTGTCTCTAGCCCGCTATGACAGTTTGCCGGGTGAGTGCGCTTTTAAAAGTACAATTTTAGTAAAGTGACACAAAATACAATGGTGATAGTTTTTAAAAGAAGTTTTCAGCGTTCTCCCGGCTTCCGCCTCAGGAGTTTTCAGGTTCTGTCAGTTACACGCTTCTGATCGCGTATATATACTGAAGGGGGTGGGCGTGGCCTCAGGTAGGCGTGGCCTTGCTTCCTCGCCGTAAATGGCGGCGGGAAATTGTTTTTCAGGGGTTTGCTCGTTGCAGCGAAGGAGTCGCTGTTTCAGCGTGTCTCTAGCCCGCTATGACAGTTTGCCGGGTGAGTGCGCTTTTAAAAGTACAATTTTAGTAAAGTGACACAAAATACAATGGTGATAGTTTTTAAAAGAAGTTTTCAGCGTTCTCCCGGCTTCCGCCTCAGGAGTTTTCAGGTTCTGTCAGTTACACGCTTCTGATCGCGTATATATACTGAAGGGGGTGGGCGTGGCCTCAGGTAGGCGTGGCCTTGCTTCCTCGCCGTAAATGGCGGCGGGAAATTGTTTTTCAGGGGTTTGCTCGTTGCAGCGAAGGAGTCGCTGTTTCAGCGTGTCTCTAGCCCGCTATGACAGTTTGCCGGGTGAGTGCGCTTTTAAAAGTACAATTTTAGTAAAGTGACACAAAATACAATGGTGATAGTTTTTAAAAGAAGTTTTCAGCGTTCTCCCGGCTTCCGCCTCAGGAGTTTTCAGGTTCTGTCAGTTACACGCTTCTGATCGCGTATATATACTGAAGGGGGTGGGCGTGGCCTCAGGTAGGCGTGGCCTTGCTTCCTCGCCGTAAATGGCGGCGGGAAATTGTTTTTCAGGGGTTTGCTCGTTGCAGCGAAGGAGTCGCTGTTTCAGCGTGTCTCTAGCCCGCTATGACAGTTTGCCGGGTGAGTGCGCTTTTAAAAGTACAATTTTAGTAAAGTGACACAAAATACAATGGTGATAGTTTTTAAAAGAAGTTTTCAGCGTTCTCCCGGCTTCCGCCTCAGGAGTTTTCAGGTTCTGTCTATCTAGACTACAATATTGAGTTTATTCGTTGCATCTCTCGGGTGCACAGTATGAACTATTGTTTTGAAGCATGAAGAAGGTGTGTTAAGAGGGAATCTGGGTCCTCTGATGTAAAGGAAGGGCAGTCACTGCTCAGCGACCCCCACCCTCCCAGTCTCCACAAGCTCCCACAGGTACCACAGCAGCAGTTTGTGAATGAGCATAAGGAGGTTTGCTCAAAGGTCCATGTGACCGGCAGATATCCATTTTTGAACCAAATACACATATTGATCAAATGTTACAGAGTGATCTCGGCCTTCCCTACCATCATAAGCAGGCTTGGGAAACATATTGTAGGCTGGAAGGCTGGCCCAGTCCTCTAGCCAATGACAAGCGCATCTACAAACATCCAATACTAGCTTTTTCTAAAGTGATGGACAGGGGCTTCCTAGAAAGGATGTTGGGCTTGTTCTGTCCAACTGGGTGGAGTGGACTTGTGCTGCCACTATTGAGACCACAACATTTCCCCAGCCCTGCCACGTTTCCCATATCCATGAGTGACGTTCTGTTCTAGTCGTTTTTTTTATTAATTCTGGGATTTGCAGTATTGTTTATTCCATTATAAACAAGCATTGGCATAGCCAATAGGTCTCCCCTTTGGGACCTTATAAGTATTTAGTTATGCAGCACAGTATCCTTGGTGCAACAACATCAACTGTTGCATGACTAAACACTTATAAGGTCCCATAGGCGAGACCTATTGGCTATGCCAATGCTTGTTTCCCTTCTGTCTGTTGGGAGGTGGGGAGAAGAAACAGGGATGGGCGGTTGGGAGGGAGAAAAAAAAGTGACAGTGGCGAGTGGGGGGAGATGAGACAGGGGTGGTTAGGGGAGATGAGACAGGGACAGATTGGATTAGTGGGAGAAAAACAGCGAGGTGCAGTTGGGAGGGAGATCAAACTGGGATGGGGCGAGTGTGGGGGGAGAAGTAACGGATGGGGGTGCGGTGGAGAGGAAACGGGAGGGAAAAGATGCAACATGCGCGTGGTGCATGTTGGAGAGTGAAGAAGCAACATGGATGTGTCAGATGGAAGGCAAAATAAGCAACATGAATGGGGCTTGGGGTGGGAAAAGAAGCAACATGGATGGAAATGGGGAGCACATGTACTGGGGGCTAGGAGAAGAAGAAACATGGACGGGGAGCAGGGGGAGATGGAGAAGAAAGAATTAAAAAAATAATGTCTCAATCACAGCACCAGCAGTGGAAAGACCTTAATACATTTGAAACAATCAGTACTTGGTCTGTGCTCCTGCAGAAAGCAGAGGAAGTGAAAACAGCTCACGCTGCCCACTAAGATGACATCCAATAAAAGTGCCAATCTGGCCCACGAATGGCAAGCAATGGGTGGGCTCCAAGCCCTATATTCAGGACAATGTCTCTTGCTAGTGAGAGCATATGCGTTAGTGCATATGTGCTTATGCAGGCAAGACCTAAAAAGACACAAAGTGGGTAGTACAACATTTCTTACAGCCAGCTGCATGATATGCTGTTGGAGAGGGGTAATGCTCCTGAGTACTGCACCAGGCTCTGAGGTTTTGGAAACTTCCATGAAATACTGTTTAGCAATGCCTGACAACTATATGTATTTTTATACAATTCACTTATCACATTGTTCTGAAAACAGTGTTACTCCCTTACTGTGTATTGTATTGCCCTTCTTCAAGAGATATTAATCAGTTACAATTTAAACTTCAAATACAAATACACTCCATAATAAGGTAGCCCAAACTGCATTGAGGAACTATTAATTTTGAACCACAACATGATTGGAAATATTGTTCATACACTGCTACAAATGCTCGCCAGTTACATATTTGTAACTTTGGATAGCTGTGTAGTGATCAGCGTATAATTCTCCCCTTGTCAGTATGGAACGCAGTCCAACCACATTCTACATTTGAAATGACCAGCCAATTACACAACTCTTTGAGTTTAATAATAGGAATTTAATGTATTTATTAATTCAAGAATTTGATTTTATTTGCAACTTTTTTTGTGTATATTTACTGTTAACTGACATTTAAAACCACTTCATCAGGAAAGCAAAGATCAAGATTGAACCTAAAATAAAAATACTAATAAAATCATCCTACACAAATTGTATTATGGCTATGCAAATTATATCTTGACTTGGCTGCATAATTATGGTTCATTAATTATGAAGGAACCATAATTATATAGCCACATCATGACTCATATGAATAGAAAGGAGTGCCCCAAGGGTGTTATTGTAATGGCGAATAATACTTTTGATTAATAGAACACAAAGCAGTCTTGACAGAAATAAATCCTGAGAGACAATGTTGAAATGTCTTCAACTGTGCATGTAGTGATATTGGTATAGGTGATGTAGGGGCCATAGAGTATACATGCACGAAATGGTGCAATCACTGTGCTTTGTGTGCATGAGACTGTGCAGGTAGCATGTACTATGATGTGAGATCGACTGTGTACGACAGAGACAGTGCAGGTCCTCTGAGTCTGAGTGCATGGATGGGAGCTTGTGTTTAGAGCCCCTGCACAATAGGAAATGTTGCAGGATCTCACACCCACATACAGTGCACGTGTGGTGCAATTGCATGATTGTGTATGTGGGAGAGGCGGCTTGACAGCTGAGATATAGGTCACCCCTGTGAAACTATTCGAAAACAAGATATTTTTTTTAAACCACTGTTCACTTGCCCAAGTGATTCCTATACACAGACATCAAAAACACCATCACAAATCATCTGACAGAGTTAATAGGAGAGGATGTGGCATAACAGTCCGAGCTCTTCGTGCAGTCAGAGCTGTCGAATTTGGATTGAGGGCAGGGCCAGACTGGGAACTGAAAGCAGCCCTGGCAAATGTTTCCAGAGCAGCCCTCATCCGACTACTAGAGGGTTGTGAGGGTTCTGCCCCCTCAACATTTTTGCAAAAAGACAGACCAAAATGGTGCATTTTACAGCACATTTTTCATTACAAATTTAATTGTATTAACTTTTAAAGCACAGTTAGTAGTAGATGATGACCTTAAAGAGCACCAGGTTATCCAGTCATTACGCCTACAACTAAGGCAGGTCAGGTGCCACAGTGCCTGCTTGGTCATGAGGGGTGGTGGTGGTAGACAGTGGGTGTGGCGCCGAAAGTAAGTCTACGCGGGCCGCAGCCTGCACGCACCGGCTGCACAGCCCTCTGTCCCTGCGCATGCACAGTGCAGTCGTGCCTTTTAACCCGCACAGACAGACAGAGGTGCTGTGGTGCAGTAAGTAGCTGGGTGGACTGGTATGGTAACTTGGGTGGAATTTAGTAGTGCGGGTGTGAGGCACACGCACAATTAAATTCAACCCAACTACTGCACCACAGCACCTCTGTCTGTCTGTGCGGGTTAAAAGGCACCACTGCCATTCGTGAGTGACAGGTCACCTCACCAATGGCAGTCGTGCTTTTTCTCCGCAGAGTAGAGGCAGGAGTGCACACTGCACTGTGCGTAGCTGGCAAGGTTTCAGAGTGCTATGTGTGACATTTTCATAAATTCAGTGCAATTATGTGTGATTTTCAATGACTATGAGTGACACTTTCTTGCGAGCAAAAATCAAGCAATAAAGTAGAGGGAAACATATAAATACCAAAAATTGCACCTATTTGAGCATCCAAAAACTCTAAGATCCTAAACTGCTACACTAGTACTGCTGGGAAATTCCATCTGTAACTGGCTCTGCGTGAGACTGCGATTGCACAATGCAACCCACCCACTGCTCTAGTGGTCTCAAAAGAATAGAATATAAAAAAAATGGCAGTGGTCTGAAAATACAGACAATTATAACTTGTATGCTAGCGGCTATAGTTAGTGGAGCGCTGTAAAGCTATGCAGATCAATGGTTTGTCAAATTTCCAGGATTTCACTTCTGAAGTGGACTGAAAAGTGCCCAGATACATTTTAGCTTCCAGTACAGTGCTATAAAAAGTTCACAAATAAATACAGTGAACAAAAGTGTATCATAATCGTTATGGGAAATATTCATTCTAAATAAAACATTTATGCGAGACAGGGCAATACAAGAAGTACAGGCAAAAAGAAAACAACAACTGGTGGTGCTGTGGTTTGTGTTTACGCGCTTTTGCTCGACCCCTTTCGCTCAGTGACAGCCCTCAGTATCTCTTCATTGGTGCCATTTCCTAGTAGTGTGCCTGGGTCACTACGCCCTGTACTCACTGTTTCTCTGCCCAGGGCCTGCTCCTCAGTGGACTCCACAGCGGCTCCCGGATCCTGCTCCCTGGTGCCCGTGCTCCTCTGTGAGTCTCCTGGCTCGAACCCCCAGATCTCCGGGCTCATGGTCCTTTATTTTGGGTCTCCCGGCTCTCCCGTTCTTTGCCTGTGCTCGTGGGCAGTGCCGGCTCGCGGGGTGTCCTTGCTCTAATGTCTGTGGCGGTGCCCCTTCCCTCTTGCATGGATCATTGAACTCTCTGTCCTCGTGCCCTTCTCATCCCACATGCCACCAATGCCGACAGTCCCGCCTTCACCTGGCAAGTGCAAGGCGCTGCCACGCTGCGGGCCTCTGTAGCCCATCCATGGCCCTCGGGCCTAAGTCCTGAGACTTCCCTCGCTCCTAGCATGAGCTGCTATCGCTCTCCACGATGAGCCTTCTGCGGTTGACCAAGATCACACGCAGATCTCTCTGTTCCTTCTGGACAAGGCATACATTGTAAAGATTCTGTTTGCATTTTGCATTTGATTGTGGTCAACAGTGCCAGTGCTACGTTAAGGCAGATGTAGGCATCAGTCTTTTGACACCACTCCAGATACCTACAAGACAGCCTAAGAATACAACAGACAGCCTCAATAATTCCCTTGGGGATGGGGAAAATTAGCTCCCAACTGGTAAACTACCATTTTGCTTCTGGCTCCGAAGATACTTTCACTGGACCTGATTGTCATTCTCATGTGTGGCATCATTAAAACCTGAACACTGCAAGTCCTTGCTCACAGGCATACTGTTCTCTGTTTACTTCTACTAAAATGTTAGTTGTAGTGTTGTGATTGAGATTCTGATGTTTGAATTCTAAGAGCCCGATTAATAGATCAGAAAACAAAATCTAACACATTTCATCATCTTGCAGCCATTTTATCGATACTTATTCCCTTTTGTCCTGAACACGAATGACACTGGTGTCTAGTGCATTTGTGGACTGTGCACAATAAATTTTTCTTTGAGTGTAGTCAACCTTTTCTGAACTTTTCATGTATTCAGCTACTGTATTTAGCTACTGTTTTTGCTGACTCATTTCTGAATTTGAGTTTCCATGGATGAAACACTGTGTTGTGACTATTATGTTGTCATAATTCCAGTAATTGGTATTGGAAGTGTTATGTAGTAGGGAAACTTCGAAAGTTAAATTATATTTATCTACAAAGTCTTGATGCTACACTCAAAGCGCCATAATGGCAGTTTGTTAATTTCATTAAAATGCATGAAATCATTTGCCCTTTGAGTCATGAAAGGGATTACTATAGCTGTGACCCAGACATTTAGGATTTCTCCTGCTAACGTTTTAAGATCTGCATCAGTCCCGTAGATTATTGTTAGCAATATCTCCACATAAAAGGTGGAACTAGGATTCATGTTTTCAGAGGAGGAGCCCCTTGTGATCTTGGTGATTTTATTGTTGGTTGTGATATTACCAAGAATATGAATTCCAGCCTAAAACTGCTACTTGCTTAACCAAAGAAGTAGAGTATCACCACCCGACTATAGAACAGAAGAGAATGTTTAGGGGCACGGGCCCTGCCATGGACTGCAAGCTATAAAAGGGCCGGAGCCCTCCACCAACAGCCATCTCACCAGCAGTAGGAGGACCTGCCCGGCGCATGCTTGAAGCCCTCCTTGTGATCTTGGGCGCACACTTGGTCTGTGTCGCTCTGTGTCTCTCTGTGTAGGTGATCAGCCTGACCTCGTCAGTGCCGGTCGCTCAACCCGCCGCGTGGCCCCTCCCGAGGTCACCCGGTCCCCCTGCCGCCACCACCTGCTCGTCGCCGCCTTGCCTCCACTGTGCCCCTGACTGCGTTTATCTCCCTGCGTTTGTCTGTGTCGTTGCCGCCTTGCCTCCGCTGTGCCCTTGATTGTCCTCGCTCGTATCCCTGCATTGTGTGTGTTTTTGCCGCCTTGCCTCCAATGTACCCCTGGTTGTCCGCGTTCGTATCCCTGCGTTGTGTGTGTGTTTGCCCGCTGTCCCCCTGACTCTGTACGCCTGTTTGCCCGCTGTTTAGCCCCCTGCCTTTGGTTGTACCTTAGCCCTCTAGCGCTTCAGCTGCTGCTCCACCCCGCTCCCTGCTGCTGCTCCACCCCGCTCCCTGCCGCTGCTCCCCCCGCAGCACTGCCCCCTCGTCATCTGGGCCATCTCCCATTCGCCACCCAGCTCCCACCACCCAGCTGCTCCTCCCTCGCTCCGCCCCCTCCACTCTCCACTTATGGCAGAGTCCACGCACAGCGTTCACGCGCAGCGGGTGCATCGAAGGCACGCCAAAGGCAAGCCTGTCTGCGCCCTTCAGCGCCTGGACCGCGCCCTGCGCCAGAACCCCTGGCCCCCGCAGATGCCAGCCGACCCGCCGGACTTACGACGCCGCCACCTTCAATGCACTCAACACCGGCCGGACCCCCGGCTGCTACCTAGCCACCCCAAGACGCACCCACGGACCCTTCGCCTGCCAATCCTGCAAGTTTTCCTGCATCCGGACCTGTACCGCACCAGCCAAGCCGAGCACCAGCAGCAACCACCTGAAGTGCATCCTGCTCAACCCCCGCTCCATCCACAGACACGCCGTGGAACTCTGGAACCTGCTCGACACCACAACCCCAGACGTCGCCTTCCTCACGGAAACATGGATGAATGCCTCCTCAGCGCCCGACATCGCCATCGCGGACGGATACAAGATCACCCGGAGGGACGGCGTCAACCAGACAGGAGGAGGCATCGCCATCGTCCACAAGAACACCATCCGCATCACGACCAACTCCGACGACACCCTCACAGCCGCCGAACATCTTCACTTCCAGATACAAACTGACCCCAAGACCACACTCAGAGGCACCCTCATCTACAGACCCCCAGGACCTCGCACATAATTCAGCAAAGACATCGCAGACTTCATCAGCCCGCACGCCCTCGCCTCCGCTGACTACATCCTCCTAGGGGACCTCAACTTCCACCTGGAGAACAACAACGACAACAACACCACCACCCTGCTGGACAACCTCGCCAACCTCGGACTCAAGCAAGTGGTGAACACCCCCACCCACTACGCCGGACACACGCTTGACCCAGTCTTCTCCTCCAGCAAGTACATCTCCTTCAGCCACTCCACCGGACTCCACTGGACAGACCACAGCTGCGTCCACTTCAGCTTCAGAAAGACCACGACTCACCACCACCCGCAACAGGTTCCCCGTAGGAGCTGGAACAAGATCACCACCGACCAGCCCACCACATCACTGAGCCAGAACCCTCCCGCCAGCTCAACGGACCCCAACCAAGCAGCCAACAACCTCACACAGTGGATCACCAACTGCGCTGACGACCTCGCACCTCTGAAAAACCATCCCAGCAGGCCCGGCAGCAAGAAAGCCTCCTGGTTCAACGACGACCTCAAGAACTTCAAGAAGAACTGCCGTACCCTCGAGAAAGCCTGGCGAAAGAACCCGACTACAGACAACATGACCGCCCTCAAGCACGCCACCCGCAAACACCACCAGTTGATCCACACCACCAAGAAGACAGCATTCAAGGAACGACTCGACGACAACGCACACAACAGCAAGGAACTCTTCAGCATCGTCAAAGAGTTCTCCAACCCCAACGCCGGAAACAACGACATCACTCCCTCGCAAGACCTTTGCGACTCACTCACCTTATTCTTCCACAGCAAGATCGCCGTCATACACAACCGCTTCGGCGCACAGACCACCACCCAACCACCGAACCGACACCCCCCACGACCTCCCTACGCGACAGGACCCCGGTCAGCACCGAAGACACCATCCACACGATGAACACCATCCACTCCGGATCACCAAACGACCCATGCCCCCACCATGTCTTCAACAAGGCCGACTCCGTCATCGCACCCCAACTCTGGGACATCATCAACTGCTCCTTCAGCACCGCCACCTTCCCGGTGAGCTGGAAGCATGCCGAACTCATCGCCCTCCTGAAGAAACCATCAGCAGACCCCGCCGACCTCAAGAACTACCGCCCCATCTCGCTCTATCCCTTTCCTGCCAAAGTCATCGAGAAGACCGTCAACAGACAGCTTGCCGCCTTCCTCGAGACGAACGGATCCCTCGACCACTCGCAGTCCGGCTTCCGCACCAACCACAGCACCGAGACCGCCCTCATCGCAGCCACTGACGACATCCGAGCCCTGCTCGACAACGGGGAAACAGCGGCCCTCATCCTCCTGGACCTCTCTGCAGCATTCAATACTGTCTGCCACCGCACCCTAGTGCAGCGCCTCAGCAACATCGGAATCCAAGAGAAGGCACTAGAGTGGATTATCTCGTTCCTCACCAGAAGAATCCAGAGAGTCCGCCTCCCCCGTACAGATCCAAGGCCACCGAAGTCATCTGCGGCGTACCACAAGGATCATCACTCAGCCCCACCCTCTTCAACGTCTACATGAGCCCCCTCGCAGCCATCGCTCGCCAACACAACCTCAACATCATCTACGCCGACGACACCCAGCTGATCCTCTCCCTCACCAACGACCCAGCCACGGCCAGAACCAACCTACACGAAGGATGATGAACAGCCGCCTGAAACTGAACTCAGACAAGACGGAAGTCCTCAACCTTGGATCATCACCCTCCGCCTGGGACGACTCCTGATGGCCCCCTGCCCTGGGCAGCGCACCCAAACCAACGGACCACGCACGCAACCTGGGCTTCATCCTGGACTCCTCCCTCTCGATGACCAGACAAGTCAACGCCATCTCATCATCATGCTTCAACATCCTGCGCATGCTCCGAAAGATCTTCCGATGGCTCCCCACCAAAACCAGGAAGACGGTCACACAGGCACTCAACACCAGCCGACTGGACTACGGAAACACCCTCTACACCGGAACCACAGCCAAACTGCAGAAAAGACTCCAACGCATCCAGAACGCCTCCGCACGACTCATCTTGGACATCCCCCGACACAGCCACATCTCCGGACACCTGAGAGACCTTCACTGGCTCCCCGTCAGCAAGAGAATCACGTTCCGACTCCTCACCCACGCACACAAGGCCCTCCACGACCTGGGCCCCAGGTACCTCAACAACCGCCTGACCTTCTACACTCCCACCCACCAGCTACGATCGACCAGCCAGGCCCTCGCCGCCGTTCCACGTATTTGAAGAACCACCATGGGAGGAAGATCCTTCTCCTACCTGGCAGCCAAGACTTGGAACTCCCTCCCCATCCACCTCCGTCTGACCCAAGACCACCTCTCCTTCAGGAAGCAACTCAAGACCTGGCTGTTCGAGCAGTAGCGGACCCCCCTCCCCCAAGCGCCTTGAGACCCTCTGGGTGAGTAGCGCGCTATACAAATCCCCTGGTTGATTGATTGATTGTGTACCCCAGCGCTTCAAGGTCTGCTGTGGATCATTCTCTTCTTCTCCTGCGCTCCCTTCTTATGCCCGCAGCCTCAGTGTTCGGCGCCTCTCTTCTAGGAGGCCTCCTTCCGGACCCCAAACTGCGTCTGCCCCTCGGCATGGCTCCTTGCTCGGCCCCTCACATGTCACCCCGTGCGCCTCTCCTCTCCCACAAGTCCATATTAACCAAATGCAAAAATACCCACATATCTGTACATTTTCAGTAGAAGCTTCTCAATGACATGTATACATGGGCGGCAGATTCAAACGCCTTCTCTGTCCTCAGGCTTCACAGGATGACACTTGCTACAGGACCAGTTCCTGTGCATGCAGTCTGCATGATGTGGAGTACGTTTTGCAGAACCATGATTCTGTTTTTGTCACTTGGTGTTGGGGTGGAGGAGTGTGTGTCTGCCTTTCTGTAGGGATCCGCTGTCTACGGCGTACCCACATACATTGCATGTTTCAGAGTGCTTTGAAGTGCCTGTAAGGTGGAGTGTTGGCGCTACATAAACCAGTGGTTAATTGGTAACAAAAAAACTAAAGAAAAAGTGCTGGGCTCATTTGTCCTGTTGGTGCCCCCTAAAATAGAACCAGCTACTTACCGGGAAAGTAGGGTAATGTAATGGGCAGCCCTGTCGACTTCTTGGAGCTAGGGAGTCAGGTTCGAATCTCGACGTCAGCTCAAAATCCTGTAATTCTAGACAAATCACTTAATCTACCTATGCCTACCATAAATAAATGTGTCCTTAGCCAGTGCTCCTGAAAAGCACCGGTGTTAATGATTAAGCACGGGTGCTGAGCACCGGAAACCACCATCTCAAATTAAGCACTGTATGTAACATATGATCAATGGAACAACCATTGCATGGGAGCTGGTTGAAGCCATCAAGGGGAACATGGGCACCCCTTCCTACTGAGAGCTGCTTCCCTGTGGAAGCTTCCAGCTGTTGGGTGTCAACACTAATATTTGGGTAGACCTGATGTGAATTAAGAGGGTATTACAGAACACGGCTGGACTGCTGTGCACACGCGTGACTGCTGTTTGTGCAGAAACAGACGCAACCAGCAAGCTAGGCTGCTCCAGGGGAAAATAAATGCTGTCAACATTTCTGATTTTGCTGCGGGCAGCAGAACATCTGCGCGCGTTTTGGATTTATTTCATGATGGTGCCACGGACGATGTTGCTAAAATGGAATGCATAAAGACTTGGGAAGTTGGGAATGATGTAGAAAGGTCAGGTCAGACGGGATTTTTGAAAGCCACGAGTATCAAAGCTGACACCCTCAGCCATAAATGAATGCTTTGATGTCAATATTTTGCTCCTGTTTTCAGTATGGAATAATAAGGAATGTCTACGGGCTTTGCAGTCCTCAGACTCCCCCTTTTGTGATGCCATTTTTTTCTGCTTATTTTTCCTGGAGACATTTTCTCTCTTTTTGTCTCTGGAGTACTCGAGGTCATTGCTCTGAGCAAAGCCTCATTTTCTGCCTCAAACGTTGCCACAGAGGGGGTCAGAGCGCACCTGAGACACGCAGTATAAATAATATCATATTATATATACTGCGTGTGTATTTTTGCAGAGTTGGACACTCCAGGGTCGGATTCCTGCTGAAAACCCATGCTGCCACACGGAGGGCAGATTTTTAATGACAGTCTGTAGAAAGCCTTTTACATACTCAGAGAGTCGTTCAGTTGGGCCACCATTCCTGGAGATGATTGGCCTTCCAGGTGGAAAAACTCCCCCCCTTGTGTAATTTGGGGAGTATGTATATACATGGGTGAGAACTAACTTTCTAAGTAGAGGCTATTCCGAAAAAACTCATGCCCTTCTCAGACATTGTTATCACCTTTCGCACCACCCATGTGGCCCGCTATCTCCTCAGTAATATGCCCCACACTTGAACAGAGGGCTCCTCCCTGAGTCCCTTCTGCATCTTAATGTGCAAGGCTGTGACCATTTCACGACCTTCCTCTTCCATCTGTCAGCACCAGGCACTTTGGATGATTTCAAGTTGATGGCTATACCCCTATCAGTCAACAGCAATGCAAGATCCAGCAAGCTATCAGTTTTCTGTTTTTGAGGCTGCAGCACCAGCCTGAAAAGTAATGTATCTGCCTTGACCACAGATGTTCTTCCCTTCGCGTCAGCCAGCCCAGCGCCCCTGTGGATTCTGCACAGTATCCATACTAATATAATAAAGAGAGCCCAAACCTTTGAGGCGGGTAACCTCAGGAACAACAGCACCAATCACAACTCCCAATACAGCGTTGGAAAGGACAGTTGCAGCAGAAGGACATAGGCTATGCAGACGCCCACCATATACATTTAAAAGGTAAAATAACCGTGCCAGCAAAGTAGTCCCTTGTGGGCGTGTCTGCGTTGTGCTGTGGGCGTGTGCTGGGGGTGACAAAAGCTGTGCGCGTGTGGTAAGTTCCGCACTTCATGCCATGTCTCATATTGTGTGCTAATCTCACCCTGCTCCCTTTAAATACCCCTGCACCCCATAATCATAACCCACCCTTACTCCTTAAAATACCCCAAAACCCTTAAACACTAACCCATCTTAACCCTATAAATATACCCTGTACCCCAAAACCTAAACCTATCCCTAAACCCTAAAAATACCCCTGTACCCCAAAACCCAAACCTAGCCCTGAACCCTATAAATACCGCTGTACCTCAAAACCCAAACCTACCCATGAACCCTAAAAATACCCCTGTACCCCAAAACCCAAACCTAGCCCTGAACCCTAAAAATACCACTGTACCCCAAAACCCAAACCTACCCCTGAACCCTAAAATACCCCTGTAGCCCAAAAGCCAAACCTAGCCCAGAACCCTAAAATACCCCTGTACCCCAAAACCCAAACCTACCCCTGAACCCTAAAAACTATCCCTGTACCCAAAAACCCAAACCTAGCCCGAACCCTACAAATATATCTGTACCCCAAAACCCAAACCTAGCCCTGAACCCTAAAAATAACCTTGTACCCCAAAACCCAAACCTAGCCCTGAACCCTAAAAATACCCCCTGTACCCCAAAACCAAACCTAGCCCTGAACCCTTAAAATACCCCTGTACCCCAAAAGCCAAACCTACCCCTGAACCCTAAAAATACCCCTATACCCCAAAACTCAAACCTAGCCCTGAACCCTAAAAATACCCCTGTACCCCAAAACCCATACCTGTGCCTAAACCCTAAAACTACCCCTGTACTCCATAACCCAAAACTATATCTGAACCCTTAAAATACCCAAACATCCCAAAACATATACCTCAGTACCCCAAAACATATACCCCTATACCCATACTTACCTTATCCAAATATTTTTTTAAAAACATGCTTTTACCATTCATGCATTTACAACGAATTTCGTTGTAAATGTATGCGTGGTAAAAGCATATAAAATGTAATGCCATGCGTTATAATGGCATTGCGGAGTCATGGTACTTTCGTAATGAAAGTATGCGGAGTGATGGTATGCGAAAAAGAAAGTTGCGGAATAATGGGTGTTTACCCTCCCCCGGTAAGTACATTGGTGGCACGGCGGCCCACATCTCCAGCAACATATTCATATTTTTTCACCACCCATTACAAAAATGCACAGGTCTCTCTCATTGATGGCCAGCACCGACATACACTTTTAGACACACCTCGCGCCACAAGTTCTAGAATTGCAAACTTTAGAGCTGGGGAGCTACGTTCGAATCTGGGCATCAGCTCAACATCCTGTGATTCCAGGCAAATCGCTTTGTCTCCCCGTGCCTACCACAAATGAATGTGTTCTTCTGTAATGTAAATTGTGCTCATGCCATGTTGTCGAGTTTGCGCTATATAATATTGCAAGGAAAAATAAAGTAGGGAAACTCAAGTTCACACACTACTGAACGCGCACTCTTAAGTGCATCAGCAGTGCACTGTGAATCGGAGCGTTTCACAGGCCTGTCACAGATAAGAAATGCTATCAAAACGAAATCCTACAAAACAATATACTACTGGCCGGCAGCAATTCATACCCGGACAACGTCGGGACAGGCTGCTAGTTATTCAATAATCAGACATGTTCATGACATATGGTAAATGCAAACCTCAACACTGGGGACATGCCATTGTCGAGAACGAGAAGAACTTACCCACCCGCTTTGGCATAAGATAAGTCCTATGTATGCCAGTCAGATGAAGGAATGCTTAAATATGGGATTTCTAATGAGTTTGTGAGCATAATCAAGGATTAGTGACCATTCAGTGCTTGCTATGTCTTCAGTGATATCGTTAGACCATTTCTTTTTCCGGTTTGTCAAGTCTCAGCTGATTAGATATCTTAAGGCGTTATATAGCTGTGCCACTGCTCTCCTCTCGATCCCCAGTGTGACCAGTTCTCTACTGTGGCAGATAAGTTTAAAACCACTAGATGGTTGGCAACCTTTGCACCCCAGAACTTGCACACTAGCGGGCTTATTTACAAGCTCCTTGCACCGCCGGTGTGACGCTTTTAATATGGGAAAAAGTGAAGTACCAGCAGTGCAAGGGTCGCTAGGTTAGAAATAACTGCATACATCATGAGTTGTCCTGCAGCATCTCGTCATTCTGAGTCAGTTAAGGAAATTTCTGGAAAGGGAAGACCACTCGGTCCCCCCGAACGTATGGATGGGTGCCCCGATCCCCCGGGAAACCATTGTGGGCGGGGGGCGTGTCCCGGCTTGTATGCCCGAGCACGTCCCTCCCGCCCAGAAGGTTGGCCCAGACACCCGCCTGGAAGTCCGTGCACGGATGGGCATACCTAAGGCGGGCCCCCGCCCTTCCGCAGATGGATAAATAGAGCGGGAATCCAACGAAGCCTCCTCTTGTTCCAGTGCTCTGAAGGCTGCACCACTCGTCGCTCGTGAGCCCTCTAGGGAACAAGCTGCAATTTTTGAGAACTTGTAATCTTTGTTTTTCTCTTTCAGTATCAGGCATGTGGAAGATCGAGTCAAATCGGACGAAGTGATCAAAGTCATGCCTGGCAAGAAAGCGGGAAAGAGCTCCGAGATGGAGAGGATGCTACGCACCTTGGTGAACCAAGTGGCGGTGATGGACCGAAAGTTGGGTAAAGTGGATCAGCTCGGTCGTGGCTTAGCGGCCGTCAGGAAACAGGTGGCGGCCCAGAATGCCCCCTCGGGGCAGCCTAAAAGAGTCATAGGACCGGCCGTGCCGAACGTCGCCCCGGGGGATAAGGGTAAGAAAAAGAAGGGGAGGGCAGGTTCCAGTGAGGTCCCAGTCCCAGGGGTAACTCCATCGAGTCCGGGCGCGGACATTCCCGTCGCGCCGGTGGACAGCCCGGTACCATGACCGGAGGGGGGTTCGCCGATTCCCGTGGTAATCACGCCAATGGGGGATGACCAAATGCCCCTGAACTAGCGCTTCAGTTAGCGGCAGTCTTACCGTGGCTAAAGAAGGGAGCAGGGGGATCAGTGGTTGCGGGTGACCCGGCTGAAGAAGCCAGATTAATTATTGAGCAGTTGCGGCAGTCAAGGGATGCCGGGACGGCAAATGTACCTTCTATTCCCCCGCAGGTGGCGATGGGGATCACGACTGACGGTCGGGTGAAGACAACGGACGCGGCTGGGAAGCGGGCTGAAGCCGGTAAGAGAGCGTTGCCATTGGTGGGGGAGGGTCCAGTACCTTCAAGGCGGGAAAGTTTATCGCAACACATTCCCATGGCTACAAAAGAGATGGTGTGGGTAGATAAGTATATTAACATGTTTTCACTTTTAACTGACCATCGTGAGTTAGAATATGCAAAGACTCAGAAAGATCTATGGCACCCCAGCGTATGACGGGCCAAGATGGCGGAATTCAGGGTCGATGAGACCATGGTGAACTGGGTCAGGGCCTTTTCTATTTTTACGGCAATTATTGGGGAGCGTAAACCAGAAGTGTTGACTGACCTAGCATGTTATCAGAACAGGATCATGAATTTCCATGCAATGTACGGGGGAAATGAATGGAAGGGTTACGATGTTACCTTTAGAAAAGCGAAGGAGTTTAACGAGGCCTTGACATGGGATTGTTTGGATACAGTGTCATGGCATGCTCAGCTCTTGCCGGGACCGGCGGGTACTTCGGTACCGAGCACGAGTGGTTCTGGGGCATTCCATTAGAAGCCGTCGCAGCCCTTTCGGGCGAGCGCCGGGGGGGATCCCCATTCCAGGTCTGGCGGGAATGGAGGCAAGCGGGGGGTTTGTTGGGGATTCAACAAAGGAACCTGTACCAGGCCTCAAGGAACGTGTAGGTTCCGGCATGCTTGTTCGGGCTGTCGGAATTCCTCACACCCGGAAACCAGTTGCCGATCCAAGACCAATGGTGCGGGAGGAAAGGGGGGGTCCAAGCAGGATTGATGCGGTGCCTCGGAAGCAAACATCTTCGCCCGTGGATATCTTGGCTTTGACCCCTTGGCTGAACCGATACCCTGATCATGCGTCCGCCGGGACTTTGAGGAATGGCTTTCTATATGGCTTCAAGATCCCGGCGGGCAATTTTCGGGGGAGCCCCTCCTGTAAGAACCAGCTGTCTATTCAGCACAACCCGGCGGTGGCTGCCAGAAAGATAGCGAAAGAAGTTAGCTTGGGACGAGTAGCAGGTCCATTTGTCTGCCCGCCAGTTGCGGAATTTGTGTGTTCTCCTTTAGGAGTGGTTCCGAAGAAAGACCCGGGGGAGTATAGACTCATCCACAATCTATCGGCCCCTAGGGGGGCCTCGGTAAATGAGGCTATTGACCCCGAGGTATGCTCAGTAAGATATGCATCGTTCGATGACGCAGTCGTTCTGTTGAATCGCCTGGGCCCCGGTGCATTGTTGGGGAAATCAGACATTGAATCTGCATTCAGGTTACTCCCAGTACACACTCAGGACCAGCGCCTGCTGGGATTCACGTTTCAAGGGAAATATTACATGGATAAATGTATGCCCATGGGTTGTTCAATTTCATGTGCCTATTTTGAAATGTTTAGCTCCTTTTTGGAATGGGTGTTCACTGAGGCCACTGGGCATAGACAGGTAATGCACTATTTGGATGATTTCCTTTTCCTGGGCCCGGCGGGCACTCGGAACTGTGCACAAGCGCTGCAGGACTTCTGCACAGTCATGCGGGATTTTGGGGTCCCATTGGCGCCAGGTAAGACGGTGGGGCCATCTACCTCACTGGAGTTTCTGGGGATTGAACTAGACTCGGTGGAGGGGTGTTTCCGTCTGCCCGTGGAGAAGGTGGCCAAGTTCAGGGCTTCCTTGGTACGATGTCTCCAAAAAGAAAAGGTGACCCTACACCAGTTGCAACAGACAGTGGGTCAGCTTAATTTTGCCTTAAGAGTGATGCTGATGGCTCGCCCTTTCTCACGTTCCATAGCACAGGCTATGGTGGGCCTTAAAGAAGGACACCACCGCACTAGATTGTCGGCACAGGTTCGCCAGTACATGCGCATTTGGTTGGCATTCCTGGCGGATTTCAACGGTCGAGTGGTGTGGAACAAACCCCCAGCCTCGTCGGACGAACTGGGATTGTGGACCGACTCGGGGGGAGCGCGGGATTTGGCGCAATCTTTGGAAACCGGTGGTCGGCACAAACATGGCCGGCGTGGTGGCACTCAAGCGGCCTAACAGGTAACATAGGATTCTTGGAGCTATTCCCCATTTGGGTGGCTCTGATGGCATGGCCGGAAGACTTTAGGGACTGCTCAGTGGTGTTTTGGTCAGACAACATGACAGTGGCCGAGTGCATTAATCACCAGGCTGCACGCTGCAAGTGGATCTTACGACTGTTGAAAGAAATTGTATTGCGATGCATGAGATTGAATGTACAATTCAGGGCAAGGCATGTGCCGGGTGTTCTAAATAATGCAGCTGATGCACTCTCTCGTTCACACATGCAGGCTTTCAGGGGTTATCTACCCACAGCGGAACTAGTGGTGGCACCTTTCCCCAAAGCACTATGGCAGATCGGTGCCCCGGACTACAAGACCTCGTGGCAGCCAGTTTAGCGCCCAGGACGAGGAAAGCTTAAGAAGGAGCGTTCCGTTCATACTGCGCCTTTTTAGGGCCGGTAGGGGGGCATAGCTGGGGGCGAAAAGAGTCCTTGCTCCGGTTTCTGGTGGTACTTCATAAGGAAGGCCGATCGGCGGCAACCGCCAACAGGTATAGGGCTGCCATATCATTCATGGCACAGCTCCATGGGATACGGGACCCAACGGGTTCCTTCTTAGTCAGGAAGGCACTTCGCGGCTGGCAGCGCCTGGAGGGTCGCAGACAGGATAAAAGGCACCCCATTGGGTTAGACAGATTGTCCTTGCTACTAGCGAAACTGGATGAGACATGCTCCTCTCCCAGGGGGGTAATACTGTTCCGAACGGCTTTCGCATTGGCATTCCATGGGGCCATGCAGGTAAGTGAACTCGTGGCAAGGAATAAGAAGGATGTGGGGGGAGGTCTATGCAGGGATCACTCTGTTTAAAGAGGTATGTGCGACTGCACATGTTGTAAAAGACTGATGAAATGCACTCACGCTTGTTGTCTTTTGTTTGGATTACAGTTTCCAAAGCCTGTAACGCGGGGCAAAAATTGGGATCGGCCCAACACCAGAGGACCAGCGGGAAAGGATCACCGACTGGAGATCAAGTGGTATGGGTCGTGGGCCACTCATACGTGAGGCGTGCTGGGGACATATTCAAGGCAGGTGACGCGACTCACGCATCTGAGGAATATGGGTTCAGAGTGACCTTCCATGGGAAGGGAGGCCTCTGTTTTGACCAATTTCAGACCTTTGTGGAGGAACTCTTAGGGCGGCACAGGTCACCGCCATCTGTAATCATAGTGCATCTGGGAGGCAATGACTTGGTAAGACTGGGAAGACGGGTGTTAGTAGAGCACATATTGTCAGCAGTCAGTTGGTTGGCCAAGAGGCTCCCTGGGTGTACGATTGCATGGTCCCACATGATTCCCAGAAGAATTTGGCGGGGGGGTTTGTCTGTGTCAGCGTTGAACCACTTGGTAAAGAGGGTCAACAACAAGATTGAGAAACTGTTTCGCTCCACTCATCTGCAAAGCATTTCCCATGGGTGTATTCGGGCTGATCACTATTATTTGGATGATGGGGTGCACCTGTCCAGGGCTGGGAATGACTTACTCATAGGACACTTCGTAGCATGGCTAGTGGCATTGAGGAGACATGACCTTTAGGAGGTGTGGGGGGGCCGGATAGTCGGTCAACTATCCGGCCTGTGGCGGTAAGGTCATGATCGGTGAGCAGTGGTTTCAAGGTCCCTAGGGGGGGCACCACCCAGTATGAATGGGAGCGCCCGGGGGGAGGCGGCCATTGGCCCCTCCCACGAGGGGCGGCACCCACTACGGATGGGTCACCCAGGGGGAGACGGCCATAGGCCCCTCCCAGGGGGAGACAGCTATATGCCCCTCCTACGAATTTCCCGGGGGGCGGATATCCGCTCCGGCGGAAGAGAGTGTGGGGAAGGGGGGGAGTCCACGCTGTCCTTCTTACGGATACCTCGCACGAGAACTCGGACGACCTTAAGATGGCATTGAGTGAAAGGGGGCCCCCACGACAAGGGAAGTTACAGTTGGCTGCGAGGGTAAAGTCCTCTGCGCATGCGCCACTCACACCGTGAGGGCGGGAATTTGGGAGTAGGGATCTGGCACCGATTAAGTCCTTGCCCTTTTGCCCTTAATGCTAGGTTGTACAATTTTAGAATGTTATGCATTTTCAGGATGCTAGACTCGGCTAGGAAACCTTTGTATTAGAGATTTGTTAAGGTTAGCCAAAAACTTGTCTTCGTCAAAATGTATTGAAGTTGAAATTGTACATGATTCATGAAACGTTTTAATTTAAAGTTTTAAATTTTGTTTCATATTTTAATAAATACGGCCGGGTGGGTAAGGTCCCCCCGCCTTCCAAAAGTGCAAACCTGTGTCTGTCTCCTCCCATGGGGAATTGGTGTTGGGAGGGGTGGCGGGCATCCCGGCCCATATGGAAAGGGAAGACCACTCGGTCCCCCCGAACGTATGGATGGGTGCCCCGATCCCCCGGGAAACCATTGTGGGCGGGGGGCGTGTCCCGGCTGGTATGCCCGAAGCGGCGTAGCCGGAGCACGTCCCTCCCGCCCAGAAGGTTGGCCCAGACACCCGCCCGGAAGTCCGTGCACGGATGGGCGTACCTAAGGCAGGCCCCCGCCCTCCCGCAGATGGATAAATAGAGCGGGAATCCAACGAAGCCTCCTCTTGTTCCAGTGCTCTGAAGGCTGCACCACTCGTCGCTCGTGAGCCCTCTAGGGAATAAGCTGCAATTTTTGACCCACCCACCAGCTCCTGTTTGCAATGTTTGTAGGATAAAGTAATTGTTGGTGATGATTTGAATGTAATAAAAAGTTACAGTCAATTTTGCATCATGGATGTATGCCTTTGATTGAATAGATGCTTGTAGGCCTTTTCTCCTTTGTAGAAACGTAGAGGAATGGATTAAATAAATAAAGATTGTTTTGTGCTTTAGGACTTTTTTCCCTTTGTAGCAATATCAAAGTTGGTAATTGTCAAGCTGTTATAGATTAGGCATATTTTCTTTCCTTAGTAGGTAAACAACTGTCGTATTTATTTTTTGGTCGGGCGGTAAGGTCATGATCGGTGAGCAGTGATTTCAAGGTCCCTGGGGGGGCGCCACCCAGTATGGATGGGAGCGCCCGGGGGGAGGCGGCCATTGGCCCCTCCCACGGTGGGTCGCCACCCACTACGGATGGGTCGCCCAGGGGGAGACGGCTATATGCCCCTCCTACGAATTTCCCGGGGGGCGGATATCCGCTCCGGCGGAAGAGAGTGTGGGGAAGGGAGGGGAGTCCACGCTGTCCTTCTTACGGATACCTCGCACGAGAACTCGGACGACCTTAAGATGGCGTCGAGTGAAAGGGGGCCCCCACGACAAGGGAAGTTACAGTTGGCTGCGAGGGTAAAGTCCTCTGTGCATGCGCCACTCACACCGTGAGGGCGGGAATTTGGGAGTAGGGATCTGACAGCGGTTAAGACCTTGCCGTTGGCCCTTAATGCTAGGTTGTACAATTTTAGAATGTTATGCATTTTCAGGATGCTAGACTCGGCTAGGAAACCTTTGTATTAGAGATTTGTTAAGGTTAGCCAAAAACTTGTCTTCATCAAAATGTATTGAAGTTGAAATTGTACATGATTCATGAAACGTTTTAATTTAAAGTTTTACATTTTGTTTCATATTTTAATAAATACGGCCGGGGGGTAAGGCCCCCCCGCCTTCCAAAAATGCAAACCTGTGTCTGTCTCCTCCCATGGGGAATTGGTGTTGGGAGGGGTGGCGGGCATCCCGGCCCATATTTAGCACACGCTCACTTTGCATGTCTTCTATCGTACAAATTCCAGAGGCAGGCCTAGCCATTAGCCTAGGAAGTCTATCTGGTCCACCTAGAAGGACAGGTAAGGGTTTGAGACACTCAGTGTATGTGTCACCCTAGAGCCCATTTCTTCTTACCTGGTCCAACAGAACATGACTGATCCCTGCAGTGTGAACTCTCCCCACAGCTGTTATTTTGGTGCAATAAACAAACTGATTTTGTCAGACTGACATTTCTGAAGTCACCAACTTGTTTGCTGGAAAAGGCGCTTCTTATAACCATGAAGCTGCCCACTGGAGTTGTGCTGCTGTATAATAGAGCCCATACAAGTCCCCTTGGATTTGGGGGAGGCAAAGCTTACTCAGAGCCATCCTATGTCTCTCAATGCTCCAGATCAAGCATAGAGGGCTGGCCTCTCGTTTCTTGAATAATCCTCCAGGAAGCTGAGCCAATAAGTTCAAGAGTCTCAGTAGCATCATCATTTTATTTTTTATAACTTTATTTATTGAAGTTATTCAACAGAAATTACTGAGAGCAGTAAAGATCTTTGAAAGAAGTCCCAGGCTCTAAAGGATGTCAACCTTCTGCCTGCATTGCCTTCAATGACGTTGCCTCAGATCTGTATAGTTGTATCCTTTATAACCTAAACGATTCTTGTTCCCAAGCTAAGGCCCAGATTTTCTATGAATTTGCATTGAGATTGTGTCACTTTTGTGGTGCAGCCTATATGAAAAATCCATTTTGGCATTTCCTAAGCCAGGCAAAGTCAATTTGCAGTTTAGTAAATGCAAAATAAGTCAATGGGGAGCATAGCGCTGCCTTGTTTTTACTATGCTTTGGGTAGGAGCTACATGGGTGGAGCATTGGTGTTCCCATCCATCCAACCATGTATTTTTACGCTTATAAACTAGGGTTTGCTACAAAATGGTATGCATACCCACCAGAGGGGTAATGAGGAGAAATATCTTCTTTTCTCCTCTTTACTTCCTCTCTCCATGTGTGCTGCATTTTGCACCCTGGCACCATGGCACAAGGGCTCCTGTGTTAGTGCTAGGGAGCCACAAGTGTGCAAGTATATAGAGGGAGCTGCACAGAACCATTTCTTGGTAAATATAGTGTTGTTCAGCTCTCCCCTATCCATTGTAATGCAGTGCAGAAACTTACCATGCTGCACTGTGTTGTGTGAACTATTAGTAAATAAGACACTAATGGGCAGATTTACAATAACTGGCGCATGCGTCACGACTCCGCCTCCATGGAAGCACCGCATTTACAATGCGGCGCACCATGGGGCAAAAACGGACAGATGCGTGACGCATCTGTGCCGTAAACGCGGCGCATTGCTGGAGTTGCATCGTAAGTGCGACGCAGCTCCAGCAAGGCTCTAGGGTGCCCTATCTTTACAATGCTGTGTCAATCCTTACGCCTGCTTCAAGCAGGCGCAGAGTTTTGACGCAGCATGGGCTCAAGAGTGACTGCAGCCACTTTTAGGAGGCGTTCCTGTGCCAGAAGGCACTCCCCTGCGCAGGAACGCCTACTTCTGGCGCAGGGTTTTACAACGTGACACATCTCCCAGATGCGTCACATTGTAAATACCCCGCAGCATGGCGCTGGTTTTGCGCCACCGCTGCGTCACAAAAGTGACACAACGGCGGCGTAAAAGAGGCGCAAGGGACTTGTAAATCTGCCTCTAAAGCACTTGCCAATCTGGGGTACTCTCTGCACCTGTGTCTCGTTGAATGGGAAAAATACTGGATTTCTCCCAATTAAATCTTAAGCCTGATAAGCTTTTCCAGGTCATAGTTCGAGTGCTGACCTTATATCTCTCAGATAAAGCAATAAATCATCAGCATAGAGCTACACGAAATGCAGTATTTCTGCTGTCCGCACACCTGTTGGTCTGCCTTTCCCCTGAATATTATCAGCGAAGGGTTCTACAGCCATGGTGAATAATTATGGGGATGATGCACACCCCTGATGGTTCCACCATATAAAAGTCAGAAACTACATGTCCAGTTCACTCTGTCAGGGTTGCATATAACAGGGTGATCCATTTCCTACAGTGCCTTAATAATAGTTATGATAGAACTCGTTTTTCTACAGTAAGTAAACACATTTTCTTGGAGTGGTAATAGCTTTGGCGCCATTTTACAAATTGGCACATATTTTCCAGTGACTTGTCACATGAGCTGAGGTTCATTGTTTCACATGTCATGCAGATTAGTCAAGGGGGGACAATTCCCGTTCTAAGTGTTATAGGGAATTTTCTCCCTGATTGAGAAGATTCTTGGGAACAGTTTTACAGCAGACCTGGAAAAAGACTGAACTTTACTCACAATGGATCTTTTGTATTGGTTTGGTGTAAATCCATTCCATAGTTTTTAAGATATTTGAATACCAAACAGTAGGCATGTGGGCTTTGAAGCGGTCATGTTTAGTACATTTGGATGTTTGGTTCACAAACTGTTCATGGATTTAAAGTGCCACCTGATTTTAAAATCTAATACTTCATCAGCCATTCTGTACTTTAGCATCATGTTCACAAACTGTTGTGAACAACATAGGCAAAGTTCTAGGAAATATTTTATCTGGCTATGATGGAAGAGGATGTACAGATGGGCAAACCCAGTGCCACACACAGCTTCAATAATTCTGTGAGGGTGGATAATGAACAAGAGGTCAAACTAATTAGAGATCCACCATCAGAAAAGTGGTACTCGCCTGCGCTTAGAATGATGAGAAGGGAATGCAAATCTGTGGAACACAGATGGAGAAAAATCCAATACAGAAAGGCTATAATATAAAGAAGAGCTAAAAAGTAAAGCCCTCAAGCATACTAAGAAAACATACTTTGTAAAAAAAGAATTTAGGAAAATAGTATCTCAACTAAAGAGATATTCAAACTAGTGAAGTAACTTTCCAAGTGGGCTGGCATTTCCCAATCATTAACCCCCTCTGTAGCTAATTGTCATTAACCCTGGGCGTAGTTTGCATAGTAGCGCTACGCGCAGCTACGCGAAGTTACTTCGCACTACTCACGCTACGTGAGCTGCGTAGTGCTGTAGGGAAATGCTGTTTGCATTGATTGCACAGTGCCGGATGCTTGTATGCACTGTGCAATCATTGCAAACGGCATCTTGCACATGGGAGCGGTCGTTTTTTTTGCGCTGTGTCACGGTCTGCAGGTGACTAAGCCGTGACTCGCCTAGAGAACGATTGTGTTCTTTGGCGTCCTTCTTACCGGACACCAGTTCGAGTTTGCAAAATCTATAAACTCGTGAATGTTTTCCCGCACTTGAGGGAATTGTCTCCACACACATCACGGGAGAGGTACGGATCTAGTGGACCTACCTTACCCTTGGGGTATCATTATCCGAAGTACGGAGAAACCCAGAGTGGCACTGAATGTGACGGTCCTGAAGAAGATCGGAGTGACCCTATGGGCACATACAGAGCGGTCGAAACATGTTGACTCTGGCAGTGCTAGGAGGGAAGCTTTGAGATTCCTAAATTATCTCTTTGAGGCTTTTTCCCATCCTCTTTATTCTTTTTAATCCTGATAGGGGTGTCAAGAAAAGCTTAATAATGGTTGTGTTCTGGTTGACACCCTTAATCAGTTTTAATCACTCTTCCAAACTGCACTTTTCGTCGCACTTTTTAGTTGTGGTCACTTGGTGTTTGCACGGCTTTCACCAATATTTGTGTTACATGTCGTCTATGTCCACTGGTCATACGCGCCCACTCGCAATGAGTAACCTGACCTCCCCGCGTTGAGAATCTCACCGGGAGGTTTATTTTCCACGCTCGCGATCGGCAACTTGATGTTACTGTTCGCGAACAAGGAAAAAGTCTCGCCAAGATGTTGATTTTGCTCGCTCGCAGTCGCCAACTTGACGCTGAGGACCGCGAGCAAGCAAAAAGTGCCCGCTACGCTACGTGTTTTTGCACTGTGCTACATGCAATTTGCGTAGTGCATAGTACCGCAAGCTCCGCATGCTCCGCGAGCGTAGCATAGTACTGCGCCTCGGGTTTATTTGATTTATTTATTTATTTAGAAAGTTTTATATAGCACGAACGTGACCGTTGGGTATCAGAGCGCTTCACAGATACATGAGGTAGGTTAGAGGTACATCTTGCATAGCATAACCATTCAGTGAATGAGGTAGGTTAGGTATAGAGCTATATAGTAAACGTTTCACAATGACATGAGGTAGGTTAGGTATACATCTATAAAGTATTAGCATAAAATAAGTACAATGACGTGGTATATTTAGGCTACTACATGACATCGGAATTTACATATATCCATATAATTCCTGTCTATGTCTATCTACAAGGTTACCATAAAAGTTATTCTACTTGCCTCCTGTACTTTATACTGTACTCCAGTAAAAATAGTTCCGAATTGTCTTTATCAGTGCATTCTTCCTCCAAATTCTCAGTAGGTATTGCACCGCTAGGTTATCCCCAGTATAGCTGGTGACTTTCTCTTTTCTTACATTTGTTGTTCAGTTTTGGAAACATCTATGTCGCAGTGGCGTGATGTCCTTTCTTGCCTATGGTAGTGTGGCTCACTGGTTAGAGGCGGCAGACCCGAGAGCAGAGGACGGCCTGGGACCAGGGTTCGATTCCCGGCGCGGCAGGTTTCTGGACCAGGGTCAGCGGACTCGATAATTATCTCGCCTCGGTGCCCACTCTGATCAGCGATCACACTCGGCAACTCTGGGCATTAGCTTGCCTCATCCTCACTAACGACCCCACCAGACCGCCGGGGATGCCTGGTCTCACCCTGGAGATACCCATTAAGGGACCATCTCTCAGGGAAGCCAGGAAGGGTTTCGCAGCGGTCGAAGCGCCTTGGGACCCTCCGGGTAAGTAGTGCGCTATATAAATGCCTAAACATTTACAAACAAACAAATATTTAAACATTTACAAACATTTACAAACATATGTAAGGAACTTACTCATTAGGAAGATCTAATTGTGAGAAAGTTAGTAACTTCTTTTACGATAAAGTTCCCAAATCTATTCAATATTTAAGACCCAACCAACACTCGAGGATATTAACTGGGAATCTTTGGTACCCCACCCTGATGTATTCTATTATGTAGGAAACTTTGCTCCTTTTCCTGAAGAGCAAGTAGTGAAAGTGATGCGAGAGGTAAAATCGGGATCTCTGCTGGATCCTTGCCAACATTTTATCTACTTTCTGCTAAAACCATTTCTGTGCCATTATTTAACACAAATTTTCAACCAATTGATAGGAGCAGCAATGTTTTTGGATACATGGAAACAAGCTGCGGTATCCCCATTGGTAAAAAAAGCAGGAATAGATGTCTCTAACCTTTCAAACTACCAACCAATTTCCCAACTTCCATACATGTCCAAGGTTCTAGAGGAACTGATTAACAAACAGCTTGTTGATTATCTAGAGTCGAATTATCTTTTAGATCCTTCACAGATGGGATTTAGGACAATGAACAGTGTGGAAGCTACACTGCTGGTGGTGTTGGACAATATCAGACTACTGATATTGTCCAACTTTTAGATCCTTTTAGACTTGCCGGCAGCTTTCGATTTAGTATCTCACAGCCTCTTGACCGAAAAATCACATAAAAAATGACTCCATTCCAAAACCCTTCAATGGTTCAGAGGATCCTTTTTAAAAAACAGAATTCAGAGAGTACAATTGGGCTCTTTTACATCTAACCCAAAAACAATCAATTGTAGAGTCCCGCGAGGATTGTCGCTAAGCCCAACCCTCTTTAATGATTATGTCTCTCCATTGGCTAAGATTGGGAAATGGGGTTTTAACATTTGTTCTTGTGCAGGTGACACACAGTTGCTGATAGCAATAGGAGAAAGATACGAGGACACCACAGATAATTTGATCAACTGTCCTTCAGCAACCACGAATTGGATGGCAGAGCATTGTTTGGAGTTAAATGCAGAGAAGTCTGAGAGACTATTCTTTGGGGGAGCACACCTAGTTCGGGACGCATCCTGGTTGCCCCAGTCGCTAGGCACTGTGCCAGAAGCCAAACAGGTTGTAAAAAATCTAGGTGTCTTGGTAGACAATGCACTATCTATGGAAGACCAAGTAAAAGTACTGTGCGGCAAATGTTTTGCCATGCTAAAATTATTAAGAAGACAATTAGAGACAAGCATTTACACTGCAATGGTTTCGCCTTTGGAAAAGTTAGAGCTATTGGCATTGTAAATGACAAATGTTGTATTTATGTGTTGGTTTTGAAAACAGATAAATAAATGGCATTGTCATTTACATTGCATTAGCTTAATCTCTCGCAAATGTGAGACATATTGTACCCTACGGACGAGCTCAGCAGACAGCAATTACTACCACACACACACACCCAGAGCCACACACACACACACACACCCAGAGCCACACACACACACCCAGAGCCACACACACACCCAGAGCCACACACACACACCCAGAGCCACACACACACCCAGAGCCACACACACACCCACACACCCAGAGCCACACACACCCAGAGCCCCACACACACCCAGAGCCACACACACACCCACACACCCAGAGCCACACACACACACCCACAACCCAGAGCCACACACACACCCACACACTCAGAGCCACACACACACCCACACACTAAGAGCCACACACACTCAGAGCCACACACACACCCACACACCCAGAGCTACACACACCCCCATAGCCACACACACACCCACACACCCAGAGCCACACACACACTCAGAGCCACACACCCACACACCCAGAGCCACAGAACAAGACGTTTGAAGCAGCGCCGATATCCTGTTTTTAGAAACTTTATCGCTTGTTATTTTAAAAGTACAGCTAACATGTTGGCAACGCCATACCGGTACCCGACACCAATCCCGCTTGATCACAAATGACAAATACATTTACATTTATCCTTCATGTACTACATTTGCACCTCTGTATCCACGCTATTCCAGTTTAATCCAAAAAATGAACAATAAAGTAACTATTGTGCACCGTTTGCCTTATTCGTGGCTCTGTCTATGTCTCCGTACGTTTGAAATACACGAGCATAGCCAAACAGGGAATGCTGGAGCAGTTCCCTGAATCTCAATTAGATAAACATATACATCAGTCAAGGCTCTTTGATTGGGAAGCAAGGGGTTAGCTGAATTTTGCCACAAAGACAAACATCACTTGATAGACTTTCAGGTAGTGTGGTTTCTGCAGTCTACGGTTTAAATAAAAACTTCAACAACACTGGAGAATTCATTTAAAGAGAAGGCGAGTCTTGGCTGCTGCGTTGCATAATATAGCTACACATCATGATAAAGGCCCTTTAAGGGGTGATTGTTTATGCTCGATGCATGGGCAGCATGGCTCCTAAACAGGCCCTACAAAAGGAAGCATGGCTATGGTTCATGAAGGGCACACTTTCATTTAATAACATACATCACTGAACAGGACAGGGGGGGGCGAAGTGATGTTTCTATTGCAGCGTTTAGCTGAAGCACACAAACACATTTCAAGACATACTCTTTAAAAGGAACAATGAAGGTACCTCACAGATGGCAGTGCTTGTTGAAAACACATGGAGGTCTCCTGACATCTTTAAAATGGAAGCATGGGGGTGCACAATTTAGCTAACCTCTGAAAAAATGAAACGAGTCATGCAAGCATAAGGCGGAGTGTTGATTGTATATTTCACAGTTTAAAGAATAAATTAGCATAATGAGACGGACAATTTAAATGGAAGGGTGAACGTGTATTGTGACATGCAGAGAACACCCTAACATGTGAACATCAGCAAACAGACCCTTTAGGCGAAATACGGAGGCGGTTCCGACTTTGCACAACTTAGTCAAAAATCTGAAAATCTCTTGACACACCCTTTAATGGAACGGCGTTGCGATACTTAGCAAGTACCATAACATTAGTCTATAGACAGGTCCTTCAAATGGAAGCATGTTTGCTGCACTTGGACTGCACAGATAACGTAAACAGAACCAGCAGACCTCCCTTTGTGAAGAAGGTTTGAAGTTGCCCACGATTTCAGAGTTTATCAAAACTGCAAGAGCACAGACAGTCAGGGGAAGCGCAGAAACGAATCTTGGATTACACAGTTCATCAAAACACACATGAACATCAGCACACAGCACGTTTGTGGACAGTTTAGCTAGTTAACGGATGGTAATGGTATGCCATTAGAGAGGAAGGAAGATGTGCCTCTTTAGCACAGGTATGGAGACCACTTGGAAAGCCCTCCCAAACTGTGTTTATCTCACACGTGATTCGCTAACCAGGGTGCACAGCAGTGAAAATAAACCGCATGCAACTCACTAGAATGGTCCTTTAAAAGTAAGCATGTAGTCTGACCCAAAAAAATGACAATCACTAGACACGTACTGTAATACAAAGCGCAGCACAGAGGAGAGCCGGATTGCACTCCTTAACCAACAACATAAAATGTACTATTCAAGGGGAATTGATAACTGCAATCAATGATGTTAGATTCTAATGTAAACATAACTACAAAGATTCTTGGGAGGAACCAATGAGGTGGTTTCCTGTCTCCTTTTGTCTTAAACCATGGGGATTTTTAGACATGCTCTTACGGTACAGTTAATTGGAAACAAGATCACAGACAAGCAGACACGTAAAAATAAAGCACGCCTGCGGTCCGTGCAGTGTACCAGTGAACTTCGGAATACAGAACCTTCATGCAAAACAAGGTTTGGGAGTTGCCAATTTAACCAAAGATTTAAACATCCAATAGACAACGAGCACACCTATTCCATCATTGCAGTGTCTGTGTGCGAAACAGTTCTCAGAGGCGACACTGCAGCCTCTAGTCGGTGGAACGCCGCCGTGTGCAAGGCAGTGTTATTTTTCATTATGTCTCAAGCGCCACATGCCTGCATGGACGGACAGCGGGAGGGGGGGCAGGAAAGGCACGGACAGCCAGAGGGGGGGCGGGAAAGGCACGGATAGCAGGAGGGGGGGCGGGAAAGGCACGGACAGCGGGAGGGGGGTCGGGAAAGGCAAGGACAGCGGGAGGGGGGTGCGGGAACGGCCACAATCAAAAGCACTCACCTGGACCTGGACTTCCTCCGGCGACGGTCGCCGCGGAATGACCAAAAGAAACATGGACAACCCAAAAAATAAACCCCGCCCACTGCCGCACTGACGTGATAAAAGGGGCTGGAAGAGAAAAAATCTCAGGAACGCCCACGAGTCGCCTCGCAGAATGACGGACGCCTCTCTCTACCAATGGCTAGCCTCCATTAATGAAGCTAGCCAATGGAACAGAGAGGCGGTAATAAACCACATACTGGTAAACAAAAGTTTTCGCCTGCGCGAAACGCTGCTTGGGCAGCTGTTAGCCAGGCGAAACCTAAAAAACCATTGTCCAGGACTTGATAATTAGTAGACTGGACTATTGGAATGCGTTATATGTTGGCATGGCACATTCCTTGTTCTCATGATTGCAGGTGACCCAAAATGCAGCAGCCAAATTGGGCTGTAACCAGAACAAGTTTAGCTTGGCATCAGAATGTTTGGAGGTGCTACATTGGTTGCCTATGCGCCATAGAGCTAAATTGAAACTACTGTGCCATGCGCATAGAGCTTTATACAAGCTTGGTCCCGAAATCCTGCAGGACAAAGTTGAATTGTATTCCCCGCAGCGAGAACTGAAATCTGGCAATCTCACTCTGGCTAAAACTAGACGTAAAAAGAAAGTTAGAGCGGGAGGCCGCTCCTTCTCGTACCAGTAACTTCCATTAGACCTACGCCTAATTGATGATAATTTGGGGTTGAGGAAGAAATTGAAAACATGGCTTTCAGGACCTAATTGCTGATGCCTCTGTGACAAATGTCTTTACAATGTTGGTGAGCTATAACTAGCGCTGTGGTATCTCTTTGGGATGAATGTTGCGCTTTATAAATACAATAAATACAATTTTTTTGTCCCAGAAAATGTAGCTATGTTTAGCTGAGGAGTTTGTAAACAATTCATAGACAATACGGATAGTTTTTTTAAGCCAAGGAGTGGAATTTTAAGGCGGTCCAAACTGCAGCATTTTATTGAAATTCCAATAGGAATAATTGACAAGTGATAAGACAAGAATCGCTGCCTAAAAACTACACATAATTGATACTGTGGGTGAGGAAATGAGCTTGCTTAGCAGGTGAAGAGAGCAGAGGAGTCAGGGACCAGTGCATAGTTGAAAGGAATGTACTGTTTCCAGTTCAACTGGGTAGAGCTGGGCTCTGGCTAGTGGACATTGCTGGAGGGTTACTGGGTGTAGGCCGTGGTCAAAACCCACATCCTGCACCTTAGTGAGTAGTATGGGGGGACAGACTGCCAGGCATATGTGCAGTAATTACAGACTATTGGACACATTAGGTGAGAGTAGGTTGTGGCGTGTACGAGAATCTATTTGACACAGCCATAGGGCTTGGTCAGTATTTACTGTGGCTCGGGAGGGTGATTTCAGAGCATGGCTAAAGGCCTTGATTATTATTGTATTTTTTTAAATGTATTCGTTTTTGCTTTGAAGTTTGCACCGATCAATGAACACATAAGTAATAACATATCCCTCATGTACGCATTAACATAGTCTTTCAACTTTAAAAGGTTAGTAGATATGAAGTGATTTACACACAAATTTCATGCATATCAAACAGGCTCACATTCTATTGCTGTCAAGCATAATTATTCGAAGGTGTTGGACATCACTGACGCCTTCTCTATTCTGAGGGGAACTTAATTTTCACAGGAGGGGGCCACCGGAAGGAGATGGAAGTTAAGCATCAAGGGGAAGGAGTCTTAGGGATCTGGAGGTGAGTCCCTGCCTCCCTCCATGCCATTCAACCCCAGTGTGGAAGTGATGAGCCGATGGCATCTTGATCCAGTCTCATGTCACCTATTTGGTGTATAATTCACGGCAATCTTTTCGGATTAATTTGATGAGTATCAAGTCGCAGTCCCTAAATAAAACATTTGTAAACTGCAGTTCACCCTGAATGCTAGTGCTGCACTGAAATAATAGATGTTTATGTCTCCTACCTTAGGGTAGAAATTCATAATAATGTGTACTAAAATTTGTGATAAATAATTATACTTCACTTTACATTAAGAATTATGGTAGGCCAACATGGTAACGCACCAAAAATAAATACACCATTTGACAGGGTCACACCCACATTTACAAATAACAAGAGTGAGATATTAAAATTTGAGTTTTGAGGACTTCTGGGAATTACCTGGGGCATACTCTGTAGAGAAAACGGCAAAAAAATTGAACAACCAGCAGCAAAACTCTTTTCAGGATTGCCCAAAACACAGCTCTCATCGTGCATGGGAGATTACCATCAAACTGAAAGTGAAACTGCAAGTCTCCAGACCCAATCTGTGGGTTAATTTTTGTGCTTCTCTTTCACTCTCATATTTATGGACAGGCAGACTAATCACAGATACAGAGAGTGAGGAGGGTCACACATACACAAAAAAGCCACCACTCACCACAACATGTTCAACAACCTACTACAGAATTCCCACCCACACACACACACACACCTCACCACAAAACACACACAATTCTCTACACACAACCCCACATTTTTCTCCAGTGGTGATAACAGGTGGCATCATTCATCCTCGCTCTCTCCCTACAATTCCCTACTGCATGGTCTACCCAGGCGTGTATCATCCATTGTGTAGCGCTACAGGGTGTAAACAAACATTGCCCAAGCTCTTTGTGCGTTTGTCCAAATCCCAAGAAATACATGTGGTGTGGTTCAATTACACTACAAGCTCCATAAAAGAAGACTCAAGCATATTCGTTCACAAGAGCAGTCAGCATGGCATGGCTAGAAGGGTAGATGCAATTTAAATCTTAGAACATCTCCAATGGCTCTTGCTAAAAGACAAGAAACCTGCACAAGATTGAATGTATGTGCATCTATAGGCGAAGGGAGTGATGCATGGGCGAAGGTGATGGTCAGAGGTGTGAGAGAGGAAGAGAATTGAGGGTGCTGGACTTCATGTTATTGAAGAGTAATTGAAGCCTTTTCCCATGACCCTGGAATGAACATAAGAAAGCGTGTCGTTGAGCAAATAAAGCGAAACTACTGTGAACTCATTGTCGCGTTCTTCCTCATTACGTGGGAAGGGGGTATACCACCTAAACAAGCCCGCACACAGATCACAGATCTGAAGAAAATAGTCCCTGACACAATTCACCTGTAGATGTAGATTGATACTTGGATAGCGCACTACTCACCCGCAAGGGTCTCAAGGCGCTTGTACGAATACCGCTGTGGAACCCATCCTGGCTTTCCCTGTGAAGTGCCCACTCCTGGGCACCCTCAAGGTGGAGGCCAGACATCCTTAGCGTTGTGGGGGCCGTTGTGGAGATTAAGCAAGCTATTGCCCAGAGTTGCAGAGTGGGCCCGTGATTGGAATAGGCACTGAGGCGAGAATTATCAGGTCCGTGGAATTTTGAGCCCAAGACCCGCCGAGGGGGGAATTGAACCCTGGTCCTGGGCCAGACCTCTGCATCAGGGTCTGCCGCTCTAACTATTGAGCCACACTGAGCCTGCAGAGAGATTGCATCCTCTGACTGCTTCTGCAGAGGGATGTCATCCTCTTAGTGCAGATTATAAAGCACCATAAGCCTCTTACTAAGAAGAATCCTCATGAGAGCTGTGTGGTGTCTGTGCTCTGAACGTTAAAGAGAAACCTGGGTGAATTCAGCACTGGCCTGCAACACCAGAGCCTGGGGCCATGTGAATGCTAACTGTTGGCATCAGACGGTGACACCAACGAAAAAAAACAGGTATTCAGATCAATAAAGGAGGAAAAGGTGTGACTATTCAATAGGTTTTATTTAATGTTCATTCATCACTCATGCTCATTACAGTGCTGTGAATATTAGAGAACAAGCATTGCCAAAGGCAAAAGGTATGTTTTTTGTTAAAGGAAGAATTTGTTCATAGATGGCCACTTTGTGTGTGTTACTCCAGGAGTCTAAGAAAGAAAATATCCTAGTGAAATAGCACTTTGGGCAAAACAATTAGGAAGATGGAAGTAGGTTTCCTTTGCTCAAGGGACTGCTGTACCAGAGTTTAACTGTATTGAATTGTAAATACTTCTAACCAAGCGCTAGTATTTTTGATGGATTTTATTAGAAAGTGTATGTGTACACATCTTTATTCTGTGATCTAAAAAAATGTAAATCCAACAATATGTTATCATGAGTAAAACAAATTAACATGCAAGGCATGTTAGTTAAGAGCACTGTTTTATAGCACACAAAGACATTCAAACAGTAAGCAATCAATAAACATAAAATATATAAAACTGCCATTAAAATGTTGTTGTGTCAGCCAAGAGCACACAGTAGTTTTTATGTAACAAAAGGACTATTTGCTACCATTGCTTTTGCATAGAACAAGTGGGCCCTCGTCCATCATGGGTATCACGTTTTTTGTGAAGCAGTAAAACTGTAAAAGAAGATCAATGTGCCTGCTTACAGCACTGTGCACCATGGAGCACCCTTTCCACCAATGAAGGATTTGTGATGAGCCTGGTTACTTTCTGTCTTAGCACCCCTATTCTTGAAATAATAGTCCAATCATTTTTCTTAACAGCACCACTACACCAACACTTAAAGGCACTATTCCATTCTATTCTATTCTATTCATGGTGTCTTATAATGCGCAGAGGTACCCCGAAAGGCCTCCCAGTGCTGAGACAGGTGAACCTGCATGACTTAAGCGAGTCAAGCTAAGGTTTAGAATAGATGGGTCTTTAGTAGTTTCCTGAAGGAAATTTCTGTCTGCCTTTGTCTTAGTTCAGCAGGGAGGGCATTCTACAGCTTAGCGGTCAGGAAAGAAAAGGAGCGGCCGCCACACCTGGCTCTCTTGACTTTGGGGATGGTCAGCAGATAAGAGTTCTCGGAGCGTAGTGATCTCCTTGACAAGTATGGACACAACAGTCTTGGATTGAAAGAGGAGCTCTTTCTACACAGCTCGTGGGCCATGCATAGGGCCTTGAAATGGATCATTTTCTGTATTGGGAGCCAATTAAGTGCAGCCGGTGCTGGTGCTGCGGAGTGATGTTTGGGGACCTTGAAGAGTGACCGTGCGGTGGCATTTTGAATAACCTGTAGTTGCTTTAAAACTTATTGAGGGCTTCCAAGAAACAAGGAGTTGCAGGAGTCAAGAAGTTAGTTAATCAGCCCTTGTATGTCTATACTTTTGGATGAAGGAGGGAGCCACTGCATAATTTTTCTTAATGTATGTAATAGTCCAAAGCAAGTTGCGGACATTTTTTTGGTTTGAGCCTCCGCAGTGAGTTTACTGTCGAACCAAAGCCAAGGCTTGTTACTGTGGTATAAGGTACTGGCCGCTCTCCGCGGCACTGGGGCCAGAGCAATTCTTTCCAGCAGGATGTGTTGTTGCAAACCACCAACCCTTTTGTCTTCCCACCATTCAGTTTAACTACAGGTTACTGGCAAAACAGGCAGCCCTGCAAAACAATGTAGTTGGGACCAAACACAACAATGATGAACAAATGTCCTAAGAAATCAGCTAACGCCTTCAGTGTTGTACTAGGTCTAAACGCCGAAGCAGTAAAAACAATCCTGAAAGGAAGAGTACACTTATTTTGCACAGTTTCTCCTCGAAGGACGTGAACCAACTTAACAGTCACCGACTTACCACTCGGCCTCAGATACATATAAGAATTTTAAGTGACAGTATTTTCTCAATATTGGCTGTCTGGAGTAAAACAAATTTTAGCAAGAATATCTTATGACCAGTGAAAACAGATTTGCCTTTAATACATGCAATTTTGTTTTGTGAAATCATACTTCCTGAGCAACTTTGAAAGTATTTAGTGTTTAAATATAATTCTTCACTGTTATTTGGAACATCTTCTTGAGACCAGACGATAATAATGGCACACCTCCTTTTGGAAGGGCCTTTCGGAGGCTAGCAGGGTTGGCTCTAGGGCGGTGCGACCGGTTCCATGGGTGCGCCTTGTTTAAAAGTTTATTATGCTTTAAAAAGCACCTGCTGCACCGTTCATTGCCTCCAGCAATTTCCAGGCAGCAACAAAAATGTCAAGATACCCTGTGATTAATGTTCTTCCTAGAGAGAGATCGGAGTTTTGTCTAGTGAAAACTTTGACTCACTGCAAAGGGTTAATATGCCTGCTCATGCTCAAAGAACGTGTACCATTCCGAACACAAAGTGCATATAATGTAAATAGGACAGTGCCTTTGTAAGAGAGATCTTTTTGTCATTTGAAGTGATTATGGTATCATAATTCTGAGTGTGTGCTTCTCCAGACCAAGCACTCTTAAACTATACTGTTTATCAGTATAGAGGACATGTCTCCTACAGCTTGTAGTCCTCAGTCTTATGTAACATTCCTATACACTGATTTAAACACATATGATTGATTGTCTCTGTGGCAAGTGTGTGTGATGTCTAGTGCTCTGACATCCTACACTGGTATGAGTGGTGCTATAAACCTGGTGCTAGAAACCTAATAAATGCATTTGAGAGATAGAGTGGTTATGGAGACTTGAGTGGCACTATTAAAGAGTGGTAGTGAGGGAATCCGTGGCAAAGGTGGTCATTTGGGGGCACCAACAAACATTGTCGCACAGGGCCCCACCAGAGCTGAAGCTGCCGTTGATGCTAGTGAAGTGATCATATCAGTGGCGGAATGCTGGTATAACCAAGCGACAAGCTGCATACCTGCTACCTCTTATTTCCAGCTGGGAGGGTGATATCTCCTTTTGTTGTTGCTAAGAATTTTGTCTAATTTTTAATGATAAAATGGCATCTTACAAAGCTTTTCTGAAGCCCTGTAACTGACAGTTCATAAACTGGTTTCTTCCTCTTAGAGACACATGCGTGGTTTGAGCTACCAGTGCATTTTGTTTAACTGCTTGATAGAACATGACGCAGAGATATTCCAGGCTTCATCATGCACAGACCAGTATTTCAACCAGAGAAAACTAAACTTGTGTTCTAGAAAGGGGTGGACTACTTCTGACTGTACAAAGGAAATGGACACAAAAGGCACATCTGAATCAGTGTCAAAACCAGAACAGCAAGAGCACTTAGGGAAAGAAAGCAAAAGACACACAGTTGATGGACGGAATGCAGAACAAATCAAAACATTCACCCCCAGTCAAGAGATCTGAGTTAAAGCCATCATTCTTTTGCTCACCGTACCACCCCAGTTTAGACCTGGCCATATGCAAATCAGTCTGGACCATGTGCCTCATGGGAACAGTCCAGCCCGAACTGCCAAGCCAGGTCCTCCCAGCTGGACAGGCTCTGAAGGGTCTCAGATCCAACAGGCTCATTCGCTACTGGCTCGTAAAGACAAGCCACGCATGCCTAGAGCTCCGACGTACCTGTAAGCGTTGCTGGAACATCCTTGCCTAGTCGCTTCACTGTATTTTTGTTAACCAAGTTTAATATGTGTGACTGGCCAGAGGCTGGCAAGTATGGGTTAGACCCAATGGCACAACTCTCGCCCTGCGGCCAGGCCCAACAAAACAAAAGAGAACCGTATAGGTATCACACTGTGCATGGCCACAACAGGAATAGAAATCCCTTGCATAGGTATCCTACTGCACAAGCAATAGTGATCCCTTGCACAAGCTCAGAAAGCAGAATGGGACTCTACATTTCCAAGCAAGTTTAACGTGACTAGAGGAAGGCTAAAAAAACACCAACAAAAGTGTTCTGATTCCCTTGGCAACAGTTTGCGCTGTGTAGAACTGCAAAAATAAAAAAGACATAGACAACAGCTAGAAGAAGCACTCTTTCCGAGAAAGTACACAACGTCTGCCCAATCAAATCTAGTAAACATGACTCCTAATGTGGGCGGAGTCAAAGCCCCTTTTTCCTGGTGATGCTCACACAATTGTCTGGCGGCAGCTGCGCTATCAATCCAGACCACAAAAAAGATGCATGTGCTTGCAATTCGTCTTGGAAATTCCAGTTGGCCAACTATAAAAGGTTTGCACAAGATCGAGGTGTAGAAAATATCTTTTGGGGCATTAGATCACATGATCAGAGGAATAACAAAAGAAGAAATTCTACTGCTGAAGCAAATACCAACGAAAACCAATTGTCACCATTGGGCACTAATACCTAGACTGTTATATCAACAAGTAAAATTGTTCTTCAGTGCGGGTCTGTTGATGTCCTAAAACCACATTTGCCACCAACTGGTCTCAATAGCAGCTGCTTGCAAGGGGTCCTTAATGATTTCAATCAGAATGCCCTTGTAATGGTGATGGCACGAACTGTGTGACATCGATTCAACTGAATCTCATGACATCACATAACTCTGTTCCGCACCGATCCACTCGAAAGCCTCCTGTTGGCGGCAGAGCAACTGGGGAAAGCAAAAGACACACAGTTGATGGACGGAATGCAGAACAAATCAAAACATTCACCCCCAGTCAAGAGATCTGGGTTAAATCCATCATTCTTTTGCTCTCCATGCCACCCCAGTTTAGACCTGGCTATATGCAAATCAGTCTTGACCCTGTGCCTCATGGGAACAGTCCAGCTCGAACTGCCTAGCCAGGTCCTTGCTGGACGGGAAACAAGCATCCTAGGACCGGTTTTGGGGTTTCACCCATCATCAGCAAGGGTAGCTTGAATCCAATGACACAGTGAGCCCTGGACCGACGTCTGGGCATACCCGGCGCACTTAGGGTGAGAAAGCAAAAGACACTCAGTTAGCTGAGTCCAAACTGGGGTGGCGTAGTGGGCAAAAGAATGATGGATTTAACCCAGATCTCTTGTCTGGAGGAGAGTGTTTGAATCATTCGGCATTCCGGCCATCATTTGTTGCAATTACACTTTTCGCCCTAAGTGGGATGGATATGCCCAGACGTGGGTCCTTTGCTCACTATGCCACTGGATTCAAGCTAGCTTGGCTGATGAAGGGTGACATATCACAAAACCGGTCCTAGGATGCTTGTTTCCGGTCCACAGAGGACCTGGCTTGGCAGTTCGGTCTGGACTGTTCCCATGAGGCACGGGGTCAAGACTGATTTGCATATGGCTGAGTCCAAACTAGGGTGGCGTAGTGGGCAAAAGAACGATTCTCTTGACTGGGGAGAATGTTTGAATCATTCAGCATTCCATCCATCATTTGTTGCAGAGCAACTGGTGAAATGCAGATTTGAGCTGTAGGGTGTAAACTTTGCTCTCTGGGCCCAGCTTACTTCCACCTCTTGCTGCAGCCTTCATGCCCCAGGGGTCGCAAGAGCAGGGTAAGGGATGCGGTCGCAGCTTCTTCTCCACCTTCCTCTAAACGACCTTCAGAAGTGCAGCACGTGGGAGCTGCTGACAAGGCGCGTGTGTCACCGCACAGTGTGATGGCCAGACCAGACAGGCCTAAAACCCTCCTGTCGCCGTATTACTACTGATTGTTACTAAAAGCGCCGTGGAAAGAATCTGGCTTCTGCAGGGGCGGGACACCGGCTCTTGATTGACATGATGGCAGCGTTACCACAGATGCCCCCTCCGTGCTCCTAAACTCTCCGCTCTGGCTTAGAAACGAAGCCGTGCACCCAGTAATGCATTCAATCTGCCAGATAGATTCATCTGGTCTGTGTCCCAGGACAACTATTTTCATTGGATGAGCATTCCTGCGCATCCTTGTGAGCGCGCTTGTGGTCACCACAATTGAAACCCGGACTGCAGTTTCACAATGTTTTGCTGCGATAAGGTTACGCGTGCCTCTGACCGTCCAATGGAATGCAGCCCCCGGCCTCTTGGGCACCGACCCTGGCATAGCAGCAGCCCTGTTGGTTTTGTCAGAGCATGATTATGCCAGCTCGCCGCCCACTTCTTCGACGCCAGATGTCAAGGGTCCACTCTCCAGAATCACCCCATGCTGCCTTGGCAAGCCTTCTGCCGCAGAACAATGCCCCTGTCTGAGGCCTGTACAATCAAACACCCTTGTGCTAAAGCTTGGCATTGTCCTGCTGTGGAATATTACAGAGTAGAAATTCCCCCTCTTTGTAAATTATTCAATTAATGCACTGATAGGAAGAAATGTTCTCTGTGTTCAGAAATGCTGTTGTTCTAACTCGAGCTCGGCGGGGTTCGAGGGGAGGCGGGTGGTGCAGAATACGATGTGGGTATTAAAACACTAACATTCACTCGAGGTCTCGGAAAAATACAACTGTTGATGGGAGGCCGGAGGAGGTCAGGGTGCAAGGTGTGAAAAGGAAGCTCTGAGGCACTGGTGGGGTTCATCCGGGGTTGGATTAGGGATATATGTCAAATTGGCAAATTATGTAACATTACCTGCCATTACGAGCTCTCCAACTCTCTACTTTATCATGTCTTTATTATTAATCATATTCTTAAATTAAATCTGGTTTGGACTTTTAAGGTCTGTATATATATTTGCATTGTTGTTTGAGATATGGGCCAAAAATAAGATCCAGGTATCTGGGATATAGGGTAGGAGGCTCACCGCTCGTTTCACACACAGAACTGGTTTAAGGGAAGCTGCTCTGATATTCTAGGGGGCCCTGAGGTTACGACGGGATAGGCCATAGGCACAATGAACTCTTAAGTGAGATTCAACACCTGTTTATCAGTTATAGTGTCATTTGCAAATCCCAGGGCCACTTATTTTCATGGTATTAAAAGAGGATTAGAGTTCCTCTTTCAGGTCCGGAAGAATTGCCAATAACCCTTTTTGGGCTGCCAGGGCTTGAAACGTGTCGACCGATAAGTAGAACCACAGGCCCTTTATTATGACCATTGGGTTCACTGGTATGTTTAAATCTTGGCATGGACAAAAGCTGAGAATTAAAGATTGTTGAACGGGATTGCCTGTAGCCAGCTTTCACAGATTTATTGCCCAAACTACCACTCCTTCACAAACCCAATTTATCAATCAATCAATCATTATTTGTAAAGCGCGCTCATCCTTGGGGGGTGTTAATCCAGGCACCATCCCTTGCTCTGGCCTGGCATGGAGAACAAAAGATCTTCTGGGAAGAGCCCTCTTGTGGGTATCCCTGGGTACTGCACTGAACACCCAGCGAGGAGCACAGCCCAATGCAGAAGCATGCCACCTTAGTTTTTTTGGGCTATTGCATCCTATAAAGGATACACAATATGCTCATATACGTCTGATTCCACTGTCTTGACTTAAAACCACTTTTTAAAACGTTTTTCACCCGCACTGGCACAGAACCAATGGCACTCCTTTATAACCTAGAAATTCCAATGGAACTGGCAAGGCTAGCCAAATTTGCATGACAACTCCAAAGGTCATTAACGGAAAGACAAGTCCATACTGATGAACGCTGATTACATTTAACTGTCGTTTTAAGATGTTATACAAACCCATAGTTTTAACGGTTTGACTCTCGAAACCTTTTAATTGTATTAGTATGAAATTAATCAAATGGATTGAAAGGTTGACATTTTTAGTAATAATATGTAAAGCATTGATGAGGTAAATTGTGTAAGGTTTTATAACAATTTTTATTAATTGTAACAAATAACATTTATTACTTCCACAGCCTGGAATTATGCCATTGTGAGGCCACAGAGATTTTCGCATTATTATCGATTTGCCTTATTTGTCACATAATCCATCATCTGCGGCATAATCTGCAGATGTTAACAAAAAAATTGTTTCTAGCTCAAATGGTTCAAAAGTTAATACAAATGCAGCAGCAGCTTTTGCCGCACAGTGGAAGGCCCTTTGCAATGCTGGACTGATCACCTTTCTGTTGCTTAATGCAATTTTTGGGTGTTAAATTGATACTAACGAGGGGCAATCAATGCCCATACAGTGTTACCAAGTTTAAAAATTACGAAACAATTAAGTAATGCTATTCCAAAACGTGCTGTATCATGCCGCATAATTTGGCTTTTCTTGCCACATAATTTATTCAACCCTGCTGCATAATTTGGCCCTCTCCTGACGCATAATTCCAGTGGCTCTGCACATAGCTAAACTTACATAAACTTACATCAAGCCTCTAACCATCCTCCCCTTTAGCCAACCAATGCGATACCCTGCATTAGCACTTGAAATGGGTATTTAATCTCTTTTAGAAGCAGTCTGGGTAAATAAGAAAACTGAGGCTTGACAAGCTGAAGTTACATTATTATTTACAAGGAACTTAATAATAAGTACCTGGTTTCTGTCCCACACTGTTAATAATAATTATTATGATTACCCAATGTAATGGCACTCAAATTCCAAATGTTAGATAGAAGGTAGGCTGGGCTATATCGTGTTAGGGATTCGTGAGCTGCAGCTCACAGCACGTGTCAGCTGTGAGCATTCATCTCACTGAGTCATCTTCTAGACTCGTTTGTATATTAAACTATAACTCCCTCCATGCATAGGAGATGATTACGAGTATTCCAGATTGCACATCGATATTCCTAGAAATTTCCCAATACCGCTGGGTTCAGAATTTACCAGAGAAGGGATATACCATCTTTAGCAACTTTTCTCCATTTACCAGTGATATACAAGCATTTTTACCCAGTAAATCTCGGTAGGTTTGAGCTTCTGAAATTACCTTGGAAAAATGCAGTAACGTAATTGTAAAGGGGGCTAAATTCAAGAAATAGAGGTTGTTAATAGGACAGTGCCCGTATCCTGAATATGTGCCTCTGGAGCCAGGAAGGTGCCAATACATTGCTGTTCATGTCTGTGCTACACACTGACAGCGCATTTTAAGTTCTGGCATTAGCCAAGACTTTTTGTTTTGTTCAATCTATCTATCTATCTATCTATCTATCTATCTATCTATCTATCTATCTATCTATCTATCTATCTATCTATCTATCTATCTATCTATCTATCTGTCTGTCTGTCTGTCTGTCTGTCTGTCTGTCTGTCTGTCTGTCTATCTGTCTGTCTGTCTGTCTGTCTGTCTGTCTGTCTGTCTGTCTGTCTGTCTGTCTATCTATCTATCTATCTATCTATCTCATACTTACTTAAAAGGGATTTCAGCCATCCTTCTCCATCCACTGGTTTCTTGTATTATTCACATTTTCTAACCTCCACCGCAGCATAGAGCATGAGGCATTGGCTCAGCTCACTTCATCCATTGGCTGTCTTCACTGTCATTCTAGTCTTTCACAAGATACACATCCCAACCCAAAGTAGTTTGCTTCCATGCCAGGCACTGCGTGCTTTTTGAGACCCCAAAAATATATATGCTTTTAGCCAATGTTTTTTTATTTGCGAGGGCTCAGTAGCTCCCCGAACAATATAGCTTTGCAAAATCCATGACATAACAAAGAAAGAATTGAAGAAACTCAAACGCTGGCAGCCAAAGTCAGACCTCTTGGCTTTGCCACTACTTGTTTATAAGAAACAGCCAGGGAGTTAACTGGGCCCATGGAGCTCCTGCAGCGCAGGGGCCACCAACAGCACCTCTATACAGCCCACGGCCTCATAGATATCAGAGTCTGAGGGGCTCTTCATCTGGGGTTAACAGACCCCCCGTATTTGCCGGGCAGTCCCGGGGTTTCACCAGCTGTCCCGGCAGATTTTGGCAAATTTCACTCATGTCCCAGTTTTCATCGAGGGTTGACTGAAAAAACGGGAGGTAGGTTTATTGTGTTTCCCCAAGCAAGACTAGATACCAGCTTATCTGAAAGCTAATTAATTAACAGATATGAATCTGGGTTAAAAACTAGCAATTAATTGTATTCACTTAGTCTTAGTGACTTAATTTTCAATTTCTTTGACGATTAACGATTAACGTTGTCATTCTCTACCTCTCGGTTGGTGTGAAGTTTTAGTCCTTCTTTTATGTTTGTGAAATGTCCCGGTTTTTAGTTTCCAAACTCTGGTCTCCCTACCTTCACCTCGTTTTGAAGGAGGGCCCAATATTTTCGCCTTGCCCCCCTTGACCCGCTGAAAGCAGCGCTTTATGAGCTGCGTTTCTGGTTCGTACTAAGAACAAGTGGACGAGTCATTGAGGAAGGACGGTGGCTAATTGTGTGGCTTTTTGTTGGACTCTTTTATAGAACTGCATTAAAAAAAGATCACGTCATTCGCTCTTTTGCAGTGATTTAAACACGTCCTACAAACACATCGGAGTTGTGAACAAACTGTCCCTCGAAATAGCGCCTCTTGTGAACCCTGTAATCGAACTTGTCAGAAGCAAACCCGATGAGGTGTTTGCTTTGCATGTTTGCCAGACGTTCAATTTTCTTCGCGACCTGAAAATAGGGCATTAAACCAAAGCACACCTTGTTTAAAGCAACAACCAGCACAGTAAGCGCTGCCCGGAATGTGCAATAGTCAGTAGGCTAAAAATTGCATGATAAATGGTGTAACACCTCTAGCCAAGGCCAGAGCTAAAAATATGTGCTGGCCACTTGGTCCGGTCCAAGTGGAATGTTTATGTTTGACATGGAATATAAAAAGTAGATGAAGGGACTGGTTTGTGAGAAGCTATTTTGAAGGGTTTAGAGACAAGGCATGCTTCCTTCATGCTCCTTCTGGGTTGACTTCTCTGGCACACAGATAGATACCTGTTTATTTTTGTTCTTCAGCCCTCCTGTAATCCCATCATAGGTGCTGTCCTGAAGCTGCTCAATCAAGGCAAGGAAGGAGCTCTCAGGTGAACCAGACAACATCTGAGGGATGCTTATGGAGAACCTCCAGTGGGGTGTAGTAGACCCCCTGGGGACCACGCAGGAGTAGAAGTGGGTGTCGTATTGGTTTTATTCTGGTTTTTATTCTGGGAATTGGAAAGTAGGTTGTGCTAGAGATGAAAGAGTGAATAAAGAAAGGTACTTTGCTCATGAACCATCCAGAGAGATAAACTTCCTCTAAAAGCCCATTCGCCCCCTCGTTGAGGTTACCGCCAACAATTTGGCAGCCGTTTTAATACATACATTAACAAATGTAACTTAGATTTTAAATGTGCAAAGTGATTTTTATAACCACGATTTTGTTCTTCCCATATCCCTGTCTGGTTTTATTTATCAACTCTTTCCATGTGGGAATCTCCTACCCAACGTTTGCCCGTCCTACACACATTAGGGCCACAGACCACTGCCCTTCCTTCTGTTTAATTGTTAATTTACTTTTGATATTGTAATCATGGAACCTTCTCGGAGACTTCTGAAGACCTATTGTAATGCTCTCTAATATGTGTATTCCCTTTAACAGAAAGGGTGAAATTCCCCACTGCTGGAGTTGTGACAAAGGAGGTCACAGTCAACCTTGTTACAAATATTTGTAAAACTTGCAACTAACATAAATCTGCAGACTTCTACTACTACTTGGTGAGTCAATAATGGAGGATGTTATCTCTTGTACTACTACTAGTCCAAATGCCTGTTTGATAATATGACATTGAGGGGACGATTATGAGTTTGACGGTGTGGCAGCAGGATTGCCCTGCCACCGCATCACCAAACCCCCGTGAGAACCGCCGGCCGTATAATGACTTTTTTAGTCATTGGTGGGAAATTCTTTGGTGTTGGCAAACACAAAGAGATGATGGACGGGGCGCTGAAACTATTCAGACACTCACCCCCAGTCACAGATCTAGGTTGAATCCATCATCATTCTTTAGCTCTCTTCACCACCCCAGTTCAGACCCAACTATATGCAAATCAGTCTTGACCCTCTGCCTCATAGGAACAGTCCAGCCCGAACTGCCAAGCCAGGTCTTCCCTAAACCAGAAACATTCATCAGGGGAACGGTTTCGTGGTAACTCCCCTCATCAGCCAGGCTAGCTTGAATCCAGTTGCAAAGGGGCCCACGTCTGGGCAAACTCTGCCAACTTAGAGCGAACAAAGCAAACACAAAGAGATGATGGACGGAGCGCTGAAACTATTCAGACACTCACCCCCAGTCACAGATTTGGGTTGAATGCATCATCACTCTGTAGCTCACTTCGCCACCTCAGTTCAGACCCAACTATATGCAAATCAGTCTTGACCCTGTGCCTCATGGGAACAGTCCAGCCTGAACTGCCAAGCCAGGTCTTCCCTAAACCAGAAAGAAACATCCTGGGACCGGTTTTGGGGTAACACCCCTCATCAGCAAGGCTAACTTGAATCCAGTGGCAGAGTGAGGAAGGAACCCACATCTGGGCATACCCTACCAACTTAGGGCAAACAAAGCAAACACAAGAAGATGATGGAGGGAGCACTGAAACTATTCAGAAACTCACCCCCAGTCACAGATATAAAATAGGCACCACAATGGGAATGTCAAAGGAAGTTCCAGAATGGCATGGACTGGGAAGTCCATGCCATGCTGGATCTGGGGGTGCATGCATACAGGGGGCACATGTTGTGTTCCCTGTGTGCATCCGCATGGAGTGATGCTATATTTCCTCACTGCCACTGTTTTTCATGGAGGAAAGACCTCCATGAAATTTGTGGCAGTGATGAAAGTCTTAATATGCTTGGCGGGACCGTGGCAGTCCTGCCAAGCATATTGATGCCTCTGGATCACTGCGCCATTGCCAGGGAACGGCGCTTCACTGGCAGAGTCTGCAGTCCCAAGGTGGCACGACCAACAAAGTTGTAATATGATGTCCTACCCTAAGTCTGGTGGTCTGAGGAACACCAGACTTGTATTCAGGCCCTACTTTGTTATGAGCAGCCCAGTTCTCTGCTAGCCCAAAGTTATTTGCACAAGAAAGTTAGCCTCTACGCCCAGCCACATGATAGCTCTATAGTGTTTGTTTTTTTTAAACCTGTTTTTATTGGTATTTCATAGAAAATGACAAACAGTGGCATTTCGAAATCAAAAGTGCTTTACATCCAAATCTGTCATATATCTTTGGCTCGGTGCAACATACATAATATATCAATGGGATATCTCTTCGGCGTGAGAGGCCTATAGTTAGATGATATATTAAAGTTACGCTTCTTCTCAATGAACTGCAGTATCGACTCTTTTTAGCAGTCAATTGCGGGTCTATTGTGATTCCAAATATGTGTGTGGTCAGCGAGACAGATTCTTCCATCTGAATGCCCAAAATTCGAGAGGACTTGTGAGAAGGGGATTGTCCCCTTTTCTGCATCTACAGCAATATCGAGAATCCCTCCACCTGGAAATAACAAGCATTTGTAATGCAATAGGTCTTGCATTTACGAGAGTGTGAGCTATTGGCATTGCAAATGACAATGCCATTTATTTATGTGTTGTTTTTAAAACAGAAAAATAAAAGGCATTGTCATTTTCAATGCCAATAGCTTAAACTCTTGCAAATGTGAGACCTATCACATTGCGAATGCATTCAGCACCCTTGCTAAACATTTTTTTTAAAGCCTTAGGACAGAAGGGTTCTGCCTGCAACAGCAGGCAGGAGGAAGCTATTTGAGAAAATAGTGCCCAGAGGCTGTAATTAAAGCCTACTAAGTAACAACACACAAAATAGGGGGTGTCTCCATGGGAGGTTACAAAATGAGACAAGGCGGTACTAAGGAGGGACTACTATGCCTATTGACCAATGAATAGCCACAGATTACAATGGGCGATGACACAAGCCAATAAAAAATATGAGCAGAGAGTGGGCAAAGCTTCTAGTCCCTAACTGAATACCACATGCTTCACAGAGCAGTGCATGCGCTGCCCAAGCTCGACCTAAAAACCAGCACCTTAAATTCATTCTGACTCCTTTGTTCAACGTGTCCAGTGATGCTAATGTTCATCTTCAGACCAATCCCCAAAACCTTGGCAATCTCAAAGTATAAGTTTTCTCTAAGTACCTATTTAGCAGCAAATAAATTGACAACTGAACTGAAAATTCTTTTAGCTACACTGCCCCCCCACACTGCCACAGAAACCAGGATGAAAAACAATTCTAGGAATTGTACGTTAGCACTCAGCACATGTTGCTTACCCTACTCCCACAGCTTACGATTTCTTCAACATGTTCCTGCAAAACCAGTTCTACCTGTTGCATCTGTGCAAATTTTTTGGCATCAAGTGGAACATCTTTCACCTCTGCACAAGGACATCTTATGCAATTATCCAAGAATTCCTCCAACACTTGCAGATCCTGTTTTGTCCCTTTAGGCTGATGTCTGCAATCAGAACTCAACCCAATTAGTGCTATTCAGGAATCACACACAGCTTGCCGAGAGGTCTTTCCTGGATTATTAAGTGAAATGGGGGTGCGCCGCTCACAAAGGCATCGGAATTCGGCGGTTCTGGACGCAACGGACTCTAAGATTAATGAAACGACAAGACACGATGCAATACAGGTGGCTTTGCTAATTGGCAGTCGCAGTCGAGAGGGGCTTGATGAACCTGGTATAGATATTGGTTCTCGTTTGCTTCTCCTGAGTTCTAATAACCATTTGCACTATGGACCACCTTTGATCTCCTTCTTTGGACCGATTAAGTGATAATCTCAGCTTTAACAACCAATGCCAAATTGATGGGAGGCTCTTTTTATTATCTTACCACTACTGCTGCATTCTGCCTCATGGCAGTGACATCCTGAAATCAGGAAACTTTGGAATTACTAAACCTGACCATCTCCGGACTGTCGACTACAAATTGATTGTGGAACTTAGTGGATGCTTCATAAAACATAACAGGAGAATACGGAAATCCACGAGCAGTCGGAAAACGGCGTCTGATACATTGCGGCACAGCGAGCGCTGGTACTTTCAGAATACATACACGTGGTAACTAGAGACTGACTGACCGTAATATTTTTGCCTTAAGGAGGCTCTCTGCATGGGAGCGAAACGCGTTGGCTGATGAATGAAATTGGAATGTTCTTAAAATTAATCAATTTCTAAATAAAGAAGTGACTTTTTTCATGTACTTTGACTTACTGGACTTTGTGAGCTGCGCACCCCCATTTCACTTAATTTTCTCTTGATCTGGAGCACAGATACGCCGCTCAACGGCTGGCATAGAGGTTGTTTGCATAGCGATCCTACATTTGGGAACTGGTGTGAGTTGCGACATCGAGGGTCCGCCGTTGCTGTTTTGTTCTCAGGTGTTTCCCGGATATCAAAGTTGAGCTTCCCTGTCAGTTTCGTTGTAAGTGGGCAGCAGTTCATCACCGCCCTGTGAGTTACTACTTTCTCCAAAGACGGTCTAGACTTCCGTGTTACAGCATCCTATCTAGCCCTTGGAGGGAAATTTGTTTAGTTCGTCCCTCACATTTTTGCAATCAGTGGTCCTCACACTTATTTAGTCTTTTATTAAAAATTATTTTGCTAAGATGCTGCACCCATCGGAACCTGATCACACCACAAAGAAGAACACATCTAAACAGATCAGGATCCTGATCACACCACAAAGAAGAACATATCTAAACAGATCAGGAACCTGATCACACCACAAAGAAGAACACATCTAAACAGATCAGGAACCTGATCACACCACAAAGAAGAACACATCTAAACAGATCAGGAACCTGGTCACACCACAAAGAAGAACACATCTAAACAGATCATCAACCTGATCACACCACAAAGAACACATCTAAACAGATCATCAACCTGATCACACCACAGAGAAGAACACATCTAAACAGATCAGGATCCTGATCACACCACAAAGAAGAAAACATCTAAACAGATCAGGATCCCGATCACACCACAAAGAAGAACACATCTAAACAGATCAGGAACCTGATCACACCATCAAGAAGAACATATCTAAACAGATCAGGAACCTGATCACACCATCAAGAAGAACATATCTAAACAGATCAGGAACCTGATCACACCACAAAGAAGAACACATCTAAACAGATCAGGAACCCGATCACACCACAAAGAAGAACACATCTAAACAGATCAGGAACCTGATCACACCACAAAGAAGAACATATCTAAACAGATCAGGAACCTGATCACACCACAAAGAAGAACACATCGAACCAGATCAGGAACCTGATCACACCACAAAGAAGAACACATCTAAACAGACCAGGAACCTGATCACACCACAAAGAAGAACACATCTAAACAGATCATGAACCTGATTACACCACAAAGAAGAACACATCTAAACAGATCATGAACCTGATCACACCACAAAGAAGAACACATCTAAACAGATCAGGAACCTGATCACACCACAAAGAAGAACACATCTAAACAGATCAGGAACCTGATCACACCACAAAGAAGAACACATCTAAACAGATCATGAACCTGATTTCACCACAAAGAAGAACACATCTAAACAGATCACTGTTTCTTACAGCTCTCTCTTCTGATCAACTGTGTTTGCAGTTCAACACTCTCTCCCATATCTCCAGCCCGCTACTTAACTTCCCTATTCTTTTTCTTGGCCCCTATGTGTACCATTTTTTTCAGCCTATTCTCTTCTTCTCCATGCCCCCTAGTCTTTTTCAGCTTCTCTCAGGTTTTTGCCCAGTTTTTTTTGCCTCGCAGCACATTCTTTTGTCCTTGGGAATTATTCTCCATATGTTGCCTTTTCTTGCCCAACGGGTTCTCATTTCTTTCACTTCCACTTCCTCTGTATGGTTTGAATCTTCGACTTAATCCTCATACTCCTCGGAGATGTCTGGATAAATCCCTTCATCTATGTTGGGTCATCACCTACCCCTTCCCTTCCCGACTCTGGACTCACTTTTCACCTTTGACCCGTCCTCTCTGCTTTCATTCTACCCTGCTTCTTTTTCCCTAACCAGCTCAGTGTTCTGCCAGGCAGCGATGGACAGAGAGGCCCCACTGAATTGTTCACACAGACAGCAACCACTCCTGAAGCACCAGCTAGATGCACTACCTAAGGAATAGGCCACGTAATCAGCTAGCTTGCTGAGGAAAACCCAGGTTTCTTTCAAAAGTACAGGGTAATGGGGGAAGGTGTCTCACAAATAGGCAATGCTAGGGTTAACATCATTTCCCAAAACAATATCTGTCCCCCTCCCTTGTGAACGAGAGTGAATGCAGCCTGCTAATGTCACATTGGACATTGCCCAATGAGCGCGACATGGTGCGCGAGGCCTCCTTTATTTATTTGATTGTAGTTTTGCAATTTTCTAATGTGAATCAGGATCAGGCAGGGCATCGGGACGCTTTACATGACAGCATTTTTAGGAAATCTAAATTAGTTAATTGTAGCATAGTGCAGTCAAATACACGATCAGTAACACCATCACAAAAGTTTGAAACACATACATTTCAGGAATTCTTTTTCTTGTGAAGAACCAGAATCGAAGCAGTAATGTATTACATACATAAAAGCACTGACATTCCGGGAGCTATGCAGGTGAGGGTGTATAGTAACAGAATATTGCAAAATTATTAGTGACCAATATATTGAACAGATAAACATAGATACGTAAGAATACGTTTACTGTTAGGTCCAAATGTTACCCTGGTTACATATGTATCATCAAGGTATGTAGATGTGGAATTAAGAATAGTAAATCAATACCAATATATACTTAACACCATATGTTTATGTTTTTTGGAGCAATATTTATGTAGCCAATAGTCTGACACATATCAAATGAGAGGGGATGGTGTAGTTGAACATTTAGAGAGTTCCAGAAGTTTGGGACCAAATCTTGGCATGATGGGGAGTAGGACCAGACATAAATATATGTTCCTTGCTAGATCATGTTCCACCTGAGATGGTCAGCTGTCGAGCTGGGTATTTTGGTGTCAGTAATTGACGCTGCCTGAACTGTGGTCTGCATACCCTCAATCATGGCACCGGACTCAGGGCAGCAAAACCTGCATCACTGTTATGGTCAGTATGAAGTAAATACTTTAAGCATAAGCAGTGCTTAATTTGTAGAAATATAATTGCCAGGGCCCTGGTCAGGAGGCCACTCAATTTGCACTATCCTTTGCCGCCCCCCCCCCCCCCACCAGCGCTGTCATTGACAGTATCAGCACAACTACTAACCATCACACTCTAACAAGTGTGGCAATTCAGATTATTCCAGGCCCCAAAGCTATAAGAATGGCTTGGGTGGCAGACATTAGTTATTGTTAATGTATATTCAATTAATAAACAGCTATTGCTGTGCTAATTTCTAGATTAGGCAGACAGTGCCACCGTGTAAGTGTTGGTGCTGACAATTAAGTGCCATTGCCGAGCACCAGCTCAAATTAAGCACTGAACAGTCTACAGGACAGCATGATTGGATCCAAAATGATGTCCCCTCAAAATTAAGACCAATTTGAAAAACATTCACTGTCTGAATTGAAGAATTATGGCAGGAAGCAGAAAGTTACATGGATAGTGAATGCTAAGAGACAACACCCAGAAACATAACCACATAAGAAGAAACTCTTGCACATAATGGAATCCTACAGCTCTAGTGGAGCAGTTGTAGGGGAAGTAGAAGAGATGAGTAGGGTTAAGCACACTTTACATTGGATAGCTAAGCTTACCTCATCATCTTTGCTCCACCTGGACATCTTGACACCATTTAGTATACAAAGGAGCTTATGATTGCTTTACTGTGAACCTGTTTTATTTCGATTTCTTTCAATTCCCCATTTTACTGGTGTTCTCTCTATCACTACTATATATTTTCCAGGGTGGACGGTGAGGAGGTAGGCAATTAAGGAGATCTTGGTTTCCTTGTAGAACCTGTTAGCCTTTGCATGCACCTAGGTAGATTACAGATCAAACTCTCCCAGAAAAAGACCATATTCACGTCCTCACCTTTCTTCAGGTCAGTGCTTATCCTTATGGCTCCAACATATGGGCAAAAAAAGGAATAGTTTAGGTTTGCAAACTCACCCTTGCCCCTACTGAGCATGCAGCAGTCACTAAAGGACTGTCCTCAATATGGTACTTGACTCTTTGGATATTGATTATTCTGAAATGAATCAACCTGTCAGCACATCTCGGGTGGGTTTTTGAAATGTTTCTGGGCAAGAAGATTTTCCACCATTTGCGAAGATGAGTAGTGAATGTGGTAATGTATCAGGATATTGGGTCCAGTTCTGCCAGGTGCAGACTAGGCCTAGGTGGAATTAGGGAAAACGACCACTGCTGGAAAGAGAGCAGGGAGACCTGGCACACCTCATTTTCCTCTGCACAAAGGTCAAAATATTTTGGAAAAAAATATTCACCTTCATAAACAAAGCTTTAGGAGCACACTTAAAGAAGAATTTGCCACACTCCCCACCGCTTTTATAACTTCTGATCTTGACACGCAACACAACAGAGACCTCCTAGATCTCCTGCTAACAGCAACAGTCAAAATAGTACTCACCAAATGGAAGGACACCTCCAAAACCACCTTCACGGGGTGGCTCAACTGGGTGACATACCTGAGAGGAGCCGACATCACAGCCTTACGTAACACACCATGGAGAAAACCCAACCGGAGTATGCGGGCAACCTTGGACAAGTTCCTAGACCCATACGAACTCCCATGAAAGTGCTAGTCAGAAACATTCAACAAGCCCACCAAAACACAACCCACTAGAGCAGGACACTCTCCCCCCCCCAACCTCTTCTCTCCTTTCCCCCTCTTTCTTTTTCTCTCAGAGTAGACAGATGACAGAGGGCTGGTCAAGCATAGATTTTGTTGCAGCCCGACCAATCTGACGGATACCCCCAGCACAGTGCGCCAATGATTATATGTTATATGTTTTATGTGATATGTGTCATAGCAGTAATGCAGAGACAATCAAGCGTATGTGTTCTAAGGGTAAACTGTAATACTAGCATCTAAGCCACATGGGCTGTCACCCCTGGATGGACAATGCGATGATGATTATATGTTATTGTGTTGTAAGTGTAAAACCGCCCCCCCCAAAAAAAATTATGCCAGAGTAATTTTGGTAATTCCACATTACTCTTTGATGTGGGATTGCCAATAATAGCACAGTTATGCCCACATGCGTAATTAAGAGTAATTTTGGGGAAAAATCATATAGCAAGAGCATATTTAGCTCGCACTTGCTTTTTTAATTCTGTTGTATTTAGCAGTATTTCTTATGGCAAAATGCATCCGTCCAGTGCTAAAAGTCAGGAGTAAATTGGGGGGAAACTGATCCCAAGTGTACATTTAGTGAGTGCGAGCCCCTACTTACACTCGTTATTCATGTTTTCTTGCAGTTACATTATTTCTTAGCTCAAAATCCATCCTCGCTTCCATTATGGACTCGAGATGGCCTTTTTGCCCTAAGAAAATAGCGCTAATTGCAGAATTACTCTTATTGAGTAATTCAGATGAATAAATGTGTAATTCTGCATGATTACACTTCAGGGAATTACACGAGCTACGCCCACCCTTAGTGAAAACATACCTTCAGTTTCAGTTGAAAGATGTTTTTGTGCCCTCTTAGAGCAGTGATAATGTTGATCAGTATGGGCACAGTGTGGTGTTTTCTTCAAACTGCCTGTTCAGCAATTGCCTGCATATTTGCACAACCTCTATGAAGGTAATCCATGGTGTATGGGCCTCACACATTTATATTATGTCCTTATTTTATCATTTAAATCCTCTTTTCTCCAATTTGGACCTTATGATACATTGTTTAATTTTGTGCCCTAAGGCCACCAGTTTTGTGATCTCATCTATGTGGATAGTTACTAGTTGGCACTTTACCGATGAAATCCTCCCAGAATCTCCACCACCCACTCCTTGGTACAGGGTGATCAAACAGGATCAGTCCAATCTCCTCGACCAGTCTGGAGCTGATCAGCATTTTCAGAATCCCTTAGTAAGGTAGACTGTGACGTCAGCTGAGGTCAGGCCTGCAACACTATAGACATGGAAGTTCTCATCAGTGTCAGTCGAGCTGCACTGCCAAGACCATAGATCAGGCTCAGTAAATGAAGGCTACTGAGTTGTGTGAGGAGCTGGGCTGAAACTCTTCCGGTTGGAGAATGGCTTCCTTTGGACTATTGCACACTAGATATTGCCTCACCACCATGTTGTGCCAGGAGTGATAAGAGATATCTGTTGTAGTCTTGTGTGCAATATTTATTGCAGTCATAAGAAAAAAACATGAATACATAGAAGTAGAATTACTTCCCTAACATGTGACACTCGCCTGATTGATCATTCAAAGTTATTGAGACATCCACTTACCTTGCAGAAGGTGGAGTGAGGGCTCCATTGGTTCCTTTCAAAACTTGTGAGTTTAGTCCTGATGAATCAGCATGACTTTTAACCAAACAGTGAAATATGAAGACCTTTACACAACAAAGTTCATATTTATTTTAGGGTTTTATAGAGCGCAAACTTGACCCGTGAGGGTATCAGAGCGCTGGACAGATTCCGAGAGTAATACAATAGGCAGGATATCACAGGAGAACTGTACATAGGAGCTTTACAGAGTTGAAGGGTCATACAGGAGGCAGGGTATCAAAGAGTACTGTACATTAAGGGGAGGGGATGCTGGGTACCGGAGGGATGGGAGAATACTGTACATCAGAGCACTTTACAGATTCAGAGTCATACAATAGGCAGGATATCACAGGAGTACTTTACATTAGGGGATGGGAGAATACTGTACATCAGGGCATTTTACAGAGTCAGAGAGTCATACTATAGGCAGGATATCACAAGAGTAATGTACATTAGGGGGAGGGGGTGCTGGGTACCAGAGGGATGGGTGAATACAAGGAAGCATTACAATTACAGATTACTGAAGACAGACCCCGGGTTTCTTTTAAAAAAAAAAATATTTTTTATTGCAAAGTCATATAGATATCTTCAACAACAGTACATAATTGCGCCTACAACCCTGAGGTCGGCATGCATTACGTTGTATGGATGGTCCAGTTACATATATTCAAGCCTTCCCCGATCGTTGAGGCATTAATGGTCAAGTAGGATATCAATTCAAAAGAAACGGATTCAATACATATATAAGGTCAATTTGCATGTTGTGTTTTGTGTATAACTAAGAAACTCCACACTTGAGTCAGTATGTCTACAGTTTATATATGGTTTGCTATCTGGTATCAACGCTGCCCTGTGAGAGATCAGTTCTGCAAGTCGCACTGAGTTACACCCTGCCTGCGCATCCCCCCATCACTAGACCCCGTTACATTGAACCAATCCCGTACCCCTCACGTGTGCCTCCCTCCGTTGCCCTTGACCACTATTCAGTGTCCTCTTCATCCTCAGAGCTATCAAGATCCTCCTCCGGCAATGGCTCACAAATGTCCCCTCTGTACGTGTTCCATGGTTGCCAAACCCCATTCCATTTACGCGGATTAGCTCTCAGTTTGTATAATGCCCTCTCCGTCAACATGAGCATATCCCTGTTTCTGCTCCATTGTGCCAAGGTGGGGAGTTCTGCTGCCCCCCATTTTTGTGCAATGTCTCGTTTGGCCGTCATGAGGCCTATCGTGGTCCATACCCTCCCATAAAATGTGAGATCTGTAGGTCCCCACACGTTCAACAGGCATACACGTGGGTCCAATGTCAGTGAGGTGTTAAGTGTTTGAGCGATAGTGCGGAGTACCCGTTGCCAGTAACTAACAATGCGTGCGCAGCTCCAAAGTGTGTGTATGAATGTGCCCTCCTCACCGCAGCCCCTGAGACAATAGGGATGATCTGCCCTCCGCAATTTGTGTAAAGTAGTTCTTGTATAATATATTCTGTGTAGGATTTTCAATTGTACCAGGCGGAACTTAGACGATATGCCAGCCTCACGCGGGGATGCAATGGCAGCGTTCCATTCGGAGTTATCAAAATCTCCGACATCGTCTACCCATTTGTCCTTCAACTTCCCCAGTGGGTCAGGTAAGTTATTGAGCAATTTACGATATGTTAAGGAGGTTGCGCCTTCCTGCATGAAGTCCATGAGCAGTCGGTCTTCCAGCGGGGAGGATGCTGGTGGTGTCGTATTCGGTGGGATCGCCGCCTGGAGGGCGTGTCTAATTTGTATATACCTATACTGCTCAGTATCCCCCAATTCGTACTGTTCCTGAAGGGACGCAAACGGGATCACGCCCTCTCTAGTCCACATGTCCCCCACTGTTGATATCTCAATGTTATCCCACTGGGTGAAACCCTTAGTGCGCCGCAGGTGTCCCAGTGCCTTAGTGTCCCACAGTGGTGTGAGTTTCGTGATTGTCCCTTCCCAGTGTAGCTTCACTTGCGCCCTGTACCATAGCTGCACGGTATGTTTGGTGGGTTCTATGAGTTTCGCCGCTGTGCCCCGATGGTACAGAGGCGCTAGTAAACTGTTGGTGCCCAGTTGTGCCCTATCCGACTTGAATGCTGGGTCGTCCTGTGGGGCGTGGACCCACTGATTGAGGATCTTGAGTTGGGCCGCCCAGTAATACAGCTGCATATTAGGCAGTGCAACCCCGCCATCATACCAGCTCCTGTTGAGTTTCGTGTGGGATATTCGGGCTGGTCGATTTCCCCAGAGCAAACTCGATATCAGTGCAGTTACCCTCTGGAGGAAGCTGGCGGCTACTAATGTTGGGGCATTTTCAAGTATGTATAGAAAGCGCTGTAGCGCCATCATTTTAAATAATGCTGCTCTGCCCAGCAATGTTAATGGAAGTTCCTTCTAGTGTTGCACGTCATTACGTAGCCGAGTTAGAGGGGGTTGCAGATTGAGTGCGGTAAACTCTGTGGCGTCTCGGGTGACTTGTATTCCTAGGTATTTAAAGGAAGTATGAGCCACCTCCAGAGGGCAAGACTCCGGCAGGGGCGGGAGCGGCCCTCTGAGCTCATAGAGTATCGATTTAGAGTAGTTAATAGTATAGCCGGACACTCGCCCGTGTGAGTTGCATAGTGCTAGGAGGTTCGGAAGGCTATTCTCCAAGTCCGTGAGGTAGATCAACATATCGTCCACGTATAAGGACACTCTGTCTTCCCAGTGTTGATCCCATCTAATCCCCCTCAGAAGCTGCGTACTTCGAATAGTGACTGCCAGCGGTTCTAGGACCAGTGCGAAGAGGAGGGGCGACAGTGGGCATCCCTGTCGAGTTCCTCGTCCCAGACGTATGTCACGCGACGTATGACCATTTGCCACTACCCTAGCCACTGGGTCTTTGTAAAGTAACCTGATCCATGAAATAAAGGTGGGCCCGAACCCCATGCGAGTGAGTACTGCGAAGAGATAGCTCCATTCTACCATGTCAAACGCCGTTTTGGCATCCAATGACAATATCGCTGCTGGTTACTTCAACAGTGGGATTCTCGCCAGTACTCCATGCACCCTACGAAGATTCAAGGCCGTGCTTCTATGTGGCATAAAGCCGGACTGGTCCGGGTGGATCAGCTGACCTAAGCACGGCATGAGTCTGTTCGCCAGCACTTTCGCTATTATTTTGGCCTCCGGGTTCAGGAGCGAGATAGGCCTATAGGACTTACAGTCGTTAGGCGGTTTACCCGGCTTTGGGATGGCTACTATGGTTGCCATCCGCTGATCTGGGGGCAGTGTACCTTTTCTCTACTCTCTTCATACATCTGGAGTAGGGGTTCACTCAGGGACTCCGACATAGTTTTAAACCATTCAATGGGCACTCCGTTAGGGCCCAGAGCCTTACCCAAGTGGAGTTAATTTATAGCCAACTGAATGTCATCAGTTGTCAAGGGGGCATCGAGGTCTTTCGCCGCCTCCTCTATCAGTGTTGGCAGAGGCACGCGATCGAGGGCGGCTCGGGCTTCGTCCTCCGTCACTTCTACCGTCGGGGTGTATACTTCACTAAAGTGGTCGGCCAATGCATCTACAATTTCTTCCGGCTGAGTATGTGCTATTCCATGAGTGTCAGTGATTTGTAGTATATTCCTGCCTCCCCCCTGTTTCCTGTCCAGCCATGCTAGGAGTTTACTGGCTTTATCCCCAATATCGTAGACTCTGTGTTTAGTCGCGGCGATGTCCGCCATGGTCAAACGCCTCAGATGGTCATTGAGGCGGCGTTGGTGTATCTGCAAGGAGTGTAGAGTGTCTTCTGATGGGTCAGCCATGTGGGCGGTGTTGGCCCTTTCGAGGCCCAACTCCAGTTCCAAAGCTTGCCTCCCTTGCGTTCTCTTGTGGTTTGTTATCGCCGCAATAGCCTGCCCCCTGAACACCGTTTTGTACGCTTCCCATAGTATTGAAGGGGAGTCTACCGAGGACTGATTCTCCACAAAATATAGTCGGGTTGCTTTCTTCAGGTCTTTACTAATTGTTGGAATTTTAAGATACCCCGGAAATATCGGATAGATCCTTTTGCGTTTGGTGCCTGTACTAGATACGGTTAGAGTGATCGGTGAATGATCCGAAATACCCCTCGGTTGTATCTTTGCTTCATCAATGTTAAGGAGGCCGTTGCCTAATGTGAGAAAGTAGTCTATCCTTGAAAATCTATTGTGCGTCGCCGAGTAGTAAGTGTATTGCTGCTGCTCCGGGTGTAGCAGACGCCACACATCCACCAATCCCTGCGCTTCTAGAAAAGTCTGGAGTTTGCTAGGGCCATCTGTGTGTGTTCGTGTTGGGAACCGATCAAGGGTATTATTGAGCGTTGTGTTAAAGTCCCCGCCTATGAGTAGTTCTCCTTCAGGGAGTTCTAATAGGAACTTGCCTAGGTCCGGCAGCGCCACTGCCTGTAGCGCCGGCGGGATGTAAACAGAGACCACGTTTAGTAGCCTGCCCTCCCACTGGCCATGTACCGATGCGAAGCGGCCTTGGTCGTCAATCTTCGTGGATTTCACTATGTATTGGGAGGATTTTCGCAGCAATATGCCTGTGCCACGTGACCCTGAGGTGAATTCTGCGTGTGCAATCATGCGGTATCCTCGCCTATCCAGTGTCGGTGTGGCCGCCCCCACCAAGTGTGTTTCTTGCAAAAGAACCAGGGCGGGTCCCTGCCTCTTAATTCCTTGTAGCACCAGGCCTCTTTTGATCTTATCGCCCAGGCCCCTAACGTTCCAGGACATAATTTGCAGTGGGGCTGGTGGGGTAATACTATTTACCCTGGCCATTGGAATCGCTGGTGATGGGGCCCGGGAAGAGCTGCAGGATGCGGTCCCCCCCGTGTCCCGCGGAAGGATCTCGTCAAGCAGCGAGTCCATCTCGCCGTGTATGAGGTGGTGTGCGTGGGCATGCACAAAGCAGGTGCGACGCTAGCATACCTATTGCCATGTGGCCCCCCAGTGACGTGCGGTGCTGTCCAGAGGCAGTGTCATACCAATCAGCATGTGCGTGTGTCAAAACCATAACTTGTAGGACCAACTGGTCCCTAACTTTAATCATCCCCCTTCCCTTACTCACCCCCCTCCCTGCCCCCCTGCTATACGGACTCAAAACTGCCCGCCCCCCCCAACTGAGCAGAGTGCATGCCCCAACCCCAAAACATTGTACTTGCGAGTCGGGGTGAGGGACTCTCCGCAGTTAGCGGTCCCTCAGTCTCACCCCCGGAGGTCCATCACCCAGTGTCCAATGGCGGGCAGCATGCGAGCAGCACAATAAGTCTAGCAAATTGTAAAACCTGGAGATCATTGATCTTCGTTGTCCTCTTCTCCAACTTCGTCTCTTAGGGGCGAGCCGCTCTCCGGGCCCCCTCCCGATGCCTGGGATTCCGGATGCCGCCCCGCATTATGGCCCTTTCGATGCCGGTAGGTTCGCCGAAGGTGAGGGCCCGGCCTCCATCCCTCCAGCCAGTCTTGCACGGATTCAGGGGTATCAAAGAACCATGTTTTTTTTTTTTGCTACCACCCTGAGTCTGGCCGGGTAGAGCATGGAATATGGGATCTCTCGTGTTCTAAGTTCTTTCTTTACCTCAAAGAAGGTTCTTCGCCTGCGTGCGACATCCGCTGTATAGTCAGGGAAGAAAGCCACAGTGGAGTTCTGGAGTCTGATGGGGGGGACGTCCTGGCCGCCTGCAAGATGGCATCCCGGTCCCGGAAATTGAACAGTCAGGCAAGAATAGGTCATGGGGACGCCCCCGGTTTCGGTTGACCACCTGGTACACGGTGTGCCCTTTCCACGGAGAAGAGAGTGGACAGTCCTTTTGGCTTAAGTTCATTCGTAATCAGGCTTTCCACATACAAGTCCATGGCTCTCGTGCCTTCTGACTCCGGCACCCCAATAATGCGGATGTTGTTCCGCCTGGAGCGCCCTTCTTGCTCATCGAGCTTCTCACGTAGTACCTTGTTGTCCGTCGCCAACTTCTCCATCGCCTGCTGGAGTTCGGAGACATCCTCTACAAGGGATTTCGTGACCACTTCCATGGCGTTGAATTTCTCCGATATTTTGTGGAGGTCAGCTCTGAGCAACGTTACATCTGTTGAGATCAAGCCCACTGTCGTCTGTAGCTGAGCCAGTGCCTGCATCACGTCATCCAATGTTGCCTTCTTTCCCCCCGGGGCATCTGCGGATTTGCCCCCGTCTCTTTTCCTGTTGTGGGGGAGGTAGCTGGCTTGTCGCATGCATAGCGTTCTATGCGGGTCTGCGTAGTGCCACTCTTCGGTCCTTTCCCCGCCATGCCTGTGGTCTTCGTAGCTTTCGGGCCTTTCCGATCCAGCTTGTTCGGATCACCTCACTCGCAATGGTTGCAGTGCGTTGGCGTGTGTGATTAGGGAGCTTCTTTGCTGCCCACAGGCGCTAGTGAGCCGAGTTCTACCAGGCCCCGTAGGCCCGTTCTGTCCTTATGCGCCGGGTGTGGTCTATAGGGTGTGATCCGACCCACCAGCCGGGCACAGATATGTCGCTCCGTAGGGCGGGTTGCGCTAGCGGTCTGTTAGTGCGCACTGGCCTCTGCCGTTCAGAAAATGGCGGCTGTCCTGTACAATACTCAGCTTCCCTCCGCGTGCGGCCGCCAGTCGTGCACTATACGGGTCCGGAGGCGGCTGCCGAGTTGTGCAGACGCTGCCACTCCACCTCTGACTGCAGGCAGTGCCTAATCGGTCGGTGTGTTTACTGGGTCCCGGCAGCCATTCACGACGTGCGGGCACTTCCGGCGCAGGTCCCCCGGAGCGGCCTCACTTCCTGCCGGGCTAGTCGATCAGGGAAGGTCCCGGCTCAAACGGTTGGAGCAGGCCAGTCCGCAGCTCCGACGGAGTTCGGTCTCCAGACGCCGGATTTGAACGCCGCTTTTCGCCACTTGCACCGCCCGGTCCTGGGCTCTGGTTCCCTCCTTTAGGGCTTGAAAAAAGTGTCGGATTAGGAGCCGGATAGTCGGAGAGGCCGCCTCAACTGCGGAGCCCGTCCCTTATGCTGCCGCCATCATCGGCTGCTAGCCACGCCCCGGACCCCGGGTTTCTTGATGTGGCGAGGTAGCAGGATGGGGCAGTAGACTCCTGAGGTGGTTGTGGAGCGGGTTTAGCCAGTAGTCTCTGAGGTGGCTGTGGAACGGGTTTAGCCAAGGAATTTCCCCATGAGGAAGGATTTAGCCTCCTTTTGAAGAGTGCCAGGGAGGGGATTCTTCTGATGTCGGGTGGGAAGGAGTTCCATATTCTTGATGCAGTCCCGGCGAACGCCCGATTGTAGTTTTTTTTTCCTAAAGCATGCAGGCCAGAGTTGGAGGGCATTGGCGGATCGTGAATTTCTGCTTCCTCCGGATATCATAAGTTTCTGTGCAAGATACGCAGGGGAGATAGAGTGTAAGGCCTTGTGCGTGATGCATGCCAGCTTGAGGTGAATCCTAGCCTCAAGAGGAAGCCAGTTCAGCGCTTTCAGATGAGGAGTGATGTGATCAAATTTTCTTCTGCCTGTAAGTAAACTGGCGGCTGCATTGAGGAAGGCTTTTAAGGGTGCTAGAGGGATCTTGGGTAAACCAGAGAGGGTGGAGCAACCATATTCCAGCCGAGAAATGATTGGACTGCAGGTTTTAGGTCAGGAGCGTCCAGAAAGGGTTTCAGTTTCCATAGGTAGCTCAGATGGAATCTGGCAGATTTGGCCATTGAGTTGATGTGGTCTCGCATGTTTAGGTTATTATCCAAGGTAATTGCCAGAGATTTGGCCAAGTCCACAATGGTCGGGGACAGTTTAAGGCTGTGATAGCTTTAATCCATGTCTGCATCTCAGAGTTGCTTTTGGGTGGGGAGATTAGGAGGAACTCAGTTTTCTTAGCATTGAGTTTGAGTAGGTTGGAGGAGAGCCATTGTACGGTCAGCTTCAGGGCCTCATTCAAGGTGAGGATTTCCTCAAGAGATGAGATTTTTATGTTGATCTGAGTATCGTCAGTGTACATATGGAATGAGATATTTGCAGTGCGAAGGACTTCGGCAAGGGGTTCTAAATAGAGGTTGAAAAGGGTAGGGGACAACGTTGATCCTTGAGGGACTCCCACCGTGACCACGGAGGGAGCAGACAGGTTGCCATTGATTAGGAATCTCTGAGATCGGTTTTGGAGGTAGGAACTAAACCAGTGGAGGACTGTGCCATCTAATCCCATCCTAAGTTTGAGGCGTTCGAGTAGCTTCTCGTGGTTGACCGTGTTGAAGGCCGAAGATAGATCAAGGAGGATTAGGAGACATGTTTTGTCTTGGTCAAGGGCTTGTAGAGCATCATTGACGATGTGGAGCATGGTGGTTTCAGTGCTGTGTCCAGGTCAGAAGCCAGATTGGCAGTCATCGAGTAGATGGAAGTTGTTGATGTGGTGACTTAGCTGTATTTGTACACACTTTTCCAGCACTTTAGCCAAGAGAGGAATGTTGGAAATTGGGCTAAGATTGTCTGGGGAGGCTGGGTCCTGCGACGGCTTTTTCAGAATGGGGAGGACTTAGCCCACTTTCATCGAGGTCGGGATTGATCCCTGCCGGAGAGAAGTGTTGATCATTGCAGTCCAGCTAGGAATGATGGATTTGGCAGCGGCCGCAAGACAGTTTGAAGGGAGCGGGTCGTTGAAATGGTTGTTCAGGTTTAAGGTGGAAAGGATTTTGGCGACAGAGTCTTCATCGTAGGGTGAGATTTCGGACTAGTGCGCTAGATTCTTAGGTGAGGACTGTGGAGGCAGGGGCAGAGGAGGCGGAAGGTCAAGGTTCGGTGGAGGGAGTCAGGCAGCACTAAGTTCGATACCTAAGGTTTTGATTTTGTTTGAGAAAAACGAGGAGAATTCCTCGGAAGAGATGAGAGACTTGGGGTTTTCTTTTGCTGTTTTGGACAGTTTGTTCGATTGGAGCTTGACCATTTCAAAGAGTTTGCATGGTCTGTTCTGGGCATTTCCTAGAAACTCTTTTTTTGAGTTGAGGACGTTCTTGTTGTATGTATTTCTGGCCTAGCGAAGAAGTTTTAGGAGATCTGCCGAGGGATGCTGTCTCCAGATTCTTTCGGCTTGTCAGAGGGATCTCCTCTCGTCGTTGAGGGAACCAGTGAACCATGGGTTTCTATCTTTGACTTGAGTTCTTTTTAGTTTAAGAGGGGCTAGGTCATCCAGAATGTTCAACATCGTTACAGAGTAGTGATCATTGAGGTCACTGACAGATGTGATGTGGGTGTGGGGGGAGAGGGGAGGTCGTATTTGCAGCGGATCTCAAGTTCATTGAGGTCTAGGTTTTTGGTGTCTCTGACCCAGCGTTTAGGGAGCACCTGTTGTGGTGCCCTTGTCTTGCGGGTGCCAGGTAGAAGAAAGGCGATCGTCAAAAAGGAGGGAGAAAGATCAGTCGATCAGACGGGCACCAATTACCACCCAAAGCGAGGGAGGAAGGTCCAGTGTCAGCTTGTGTCCGTGTGGATTACACGTTCAACAAAGGAGGGTGCTGAACTGTTCCTAAAGAAGATTAAGCAGACTGGCTTGACCGAAGGTGTGTGTGTTACACCTTTGGGCATCTATTATGTTGGACGTGTTTGCCTCACACACCCGAAAGGGTGTCATGCTTCATCATAGGCGTTGCTCCTCTTCGGGGAGGCGGTGCAATCCCCGACGGGCTCACCTCAGAGAGGGGCTCTTTGGCGGAGATCTTTTTGTCCAACAGCCTATTGGTGAAGTGCGGGTATGTGGGTCAGGGCAATCAGTATCCTGAAGAAAAGAGTGATTTAAAATGTAGCAGGGGGTGCCGGAAACCACTTTATTCTGGGGGTCCCCCTACTGCAGTTAAAAAAGTAGAATTAGCTCGCTGGGTGACGGCAGGTTAGGTAGCGTAACCCTAAACGAGACTAGAGTGAGGGTTGGTCAACATGTTTCTCGCATGGGAAGTTCCCGCGATTCGTCAGGACCTAGTGAAGGTGAAAATTAAAAAGGAAGAAAAGAAACCATGCTGGTGTCATGTGTCTCATGTGATTTACCTCAGGGGTTAATCCTATGCCTACACAATGGAGAAAAGAGAACATGGTTAAACATATTTAACATTCTCTTGTAAAGGTATCAACGGTCACAGCCAAGACAACAACAAAGTGCAGTGAAGTAGCGGTAGTGTGTGGATATTCACACGACCAAAACATGCCAGTGTTGTTGTCGGGTGTAGTGTATAGTGAACACTCTTTCACACTTTGTACGTGACTAGTGTGGTGTGGATTAAAACCAGTGTTATTAAAAAGCCGCAGCAGCAATCTCAAGGAGAGTATCATGGCTATAGAGGAGTGAGCGCCAACAGTGGTGGTGGTTTGATGTTGACTCACCTATAGGTCTTGGACTAATTGCCACCTGAGTAGTCGGCGGGTCGGTACAACAGGGTTGTGCCTATAGTTCTGGCTGAGGGAGGGGAAAGAACTGTTAGCTTGGGATGGTACAAGTAAAAGAAACCCCTGATAGAGGTTGAGGATATGTTGACTCCGGCATTAAGTATTGCCAGGTGTAGGATAGGAAGGGACTGTCTTACCTCAAGTTTCCCGTGTCCGTGCGGAGTCACCTACCCATCACCGCCGAGCTCGAATAGGTAAAGACGCTCGGGGGCGTGTACTATTTATAGGTGACCTCGTCATAGGGTTGCGCCAGTGGACGCCTACTGTGTGGATCACGTGTTAACTGGTGAGGTAGAGACAGCCATAGTTAAGTGGTGGTAAATAGAGTTGAACTATGTAGCCCGACTACAATGGGTCAGTAATGTTAAGGGTACGTGGTGGAGGCAGAGAAAACTCACAGGAACTGGTATAAGGAATGTAATGTACAGTATGGACATGAAAAGGTTATTGTAAACCAGATGGTAGGTGGGACAGACAGTGGCTAGTTTATAACGAGTGCCAGGGAATATCTTCATTGAGTCCTTGTTTATCTGTGGAGAGGCGGTGGACCCATCTTTGTTCTTTACGGAACAGGGCATTCTTGGGGCAGTTGGGACTGGATTCAAGAACCACCCACCGGATTGAGTCCGCGTTGTGGTTGTTTTCCACATAATGTTTGCACATTTTGGTGTGTGTTTTCTTACACCGAAAATTGCTGCGGTGTTCAATGATTCGTGTTTTGATTGGGCGGGTTGTCATCCCAAAGTATTGGAGACCGCATGGGCATGTTAGCATATATATGCAGTTGGTGGTATTGCAATTAGTGTGGCCCCGGATTTCCCACTTAAAGGTTTCAGAAAGTTGGATTGTTTTTTGGGGTGTGGTGTATTTACATACCCCGCAGGTGCCGCATGGGTAATGGCCGGTGACCGGAGGTAAATTCCATAGGGTCTGTTGGGAGCATTTCTTGGTCGTTTTGGGTCTAGTGTTAATGAGAATGTCTTTCACGTTTTGTGACCTTTTAAAAGCGAACCTGGGTTGTTCAAAGTTTATCTCACCTGTGTTAAGGATCCCCCAGTGGCGCTTGATTGTGCTCTTGATTCTGTTTGATATGGGGGTGAAAGTTGTGACGCAGGTGATAGGCTGGTTCTCAGTAGGTGTTTTATCCCGTCTCTCCAGTAGGGCTTCTCTGTTATTGTTTCTGGCCCGTTTGTTAGCTTTAGCGACCTCTCTTTTTGGGTAACCTCTGTCGAGTAGATTCCTAGACAGGATGGTGGACTCTTTTTTGCAGTCTGCAATATTACTGCAGTTACGCCTGATTCGGAGGAATTGCCCGAAGGGTAAATTCGAGCGTAAAGCTTTAGTGTGGTGGCTTTCGTAATGTAGCAAGCTATTACAATCTGTGGGCTTCCTGAACATTGTGGTGTGAAGTCTGCCCTCCAGCAATTTGATTGTCAGGTCAAGGAAGGCAATCTCATTTGCTGAGGAAGACATAGTAAAATGCAGGTATGGGTTGAGTGTATTGACCCATTCAAAGAAGGCCTCATGCGAGCTGGGTGGGCCCGTCCATAGGATGAGGATATCGTCTATGAAACGTTTCCACATTTTGATATTGTCTGAGAAGGGATTAGATTGATGGTGAATGTGTTTCTCTTCGAAGTCGGCCATGTACAGACATGCCACTGACGGGGCAAAAGTGCTGCCCATCGAGGTCCCTTGGGTCTGGTGAAAATATTTGCCCTTGAACTCAAAGAAATTTTCTGTGAGCGCTAGGGTGGCACATTCCATGATAAATGAAGGTGGGGTGTTTGAGTTCCATTCCTCCAGTCTCAGTCGTGACTCAATTACCTCTAGTGTGGCCCTCTGGGGGATGTTGGTATAGAGGGCCTCAACATCTAGAGTAATCAGGAGATCAATGTGCCCCATGTCTTGGAGTGAGTTTAGAAGCCGTAAGACATCGGTGGTGTCCTGGATGTAGGAGGGAATGCTTTTCACTAGTGGTTGCAAAAAGTGATCGCAAAACTGCGAGAGTGGTTCCAATACAGAATCAATACCTGAGACTATGGGTCTCCCAGGGACTGGTCTTGTTCCCTTATGAATTTTGGGCAGTATGTAAAAATATGGTACCCTTGGATCTTTTTTCGTCAGGAATTCTGCCTCCTTCTTGCTGATCCATTACTCGCATTCTGCAGTCTCCACTAAGCCTGTGATAGTAATTTGTAGGCGTGGGGTAGGGTCACTGGGAATGGGAGTGTAATACCGTTGGTCATTCAGTTGCCTTGAACATTCAAGTTCATAATCTGTAGTGTTCATCAGAACCGTGGCGCCTCCCTTGTCAGCTTGTTTTATAGTGATAAGGGGGTCGTCTGACAGTGATTTCACCACCTCCATCTCATTGCGGGAAATATTGGAGTGTTTAGTTTGTCGGTCAAGAGCATCAATGTCTTTGAGTACTGCTTGCCCAAATGTTAGGACCTCATTAGGAACCATCCCATTGTGGGGTGTGAAGGTAAATGGGTTATGTAGACCCGAGTCTTCTGTTAGTTCACAGGGCCTACCATCAAAAAAGGCCTTGAGTCTTACTTTTCTAAAGAAGGATTGGATTTCCCTGGTCTGGTTGAATAGGTCAATTCTAGGTGTTGGAACAAAACCAAGTCCTTTTTGGAGGACTTTTTCCTCACTTTCTGTAAGGAGGCGATCCGAAAGGTTGACTACAAGGCTCATTTTGGTCCTGACCTGCTCGTGCTCCGTGTGTCCATTCCCTGGGGGCGTGTGTCCTCCCATTGCACTCTCTTCTCTGAGGCGTTGCCTCGCTTTCGCCCGCGCCCTCTGCCCCAACCTCTGCCTAAAAAAGGGGGGCGTGCAGAACCTTGAGGTGCGAAGAAGGGTGGGTATTGTGGAGCGAAGGGTGGTTGAAACTGTGGAAATTGCGGGTATTGCCAAAACCGGGGGCCCATGGGTTGCCCCTGTTGGGGGAAGTTGGGGAAGTTATGGAAGTTCTGTTGACCCCGACCCCTGCCTCTTTTGGCCCTCGGTGGCATGTTGGACATTTCATTTTCGTCGCTGTTCTCAGATCCACTGTTAGAACCTCTCCTGGATGAGGTTGTACTCGAGTCCGAGTTATAGTTGGTTCCTGGGGGGACATAGTCTTCTTTGAGGTAAGGATAGACCTTTTCCTTCGAGAACTTTTTGATGTCTTTTTGGAGTTTGGCCACTTTTTGGTTCATGAGGTACTCTTTATGCTCTGCCATTTCTTTATTCAATTCGGCCAATTTGCTCTTGAAACCTGTGTTCTGGGCCTCAGTTTTCAGAGCTGCCTCGGCCGCCTGAATGCGGACTAAGAGGGCATCTGCTAGTCGTTTTGCAGTATTCACGATGAGGATCAAAAGGTCATGGGTGCACTTCCACGACACTTAAGACCATTCAACTTTAAACTGTCCATCTTCTCAGAAAATTCTGGGGAAGTTCTTAACTATCAGGCCATTGGGAGCAATTTTGGCTTCGAAGTATTCAGCCATCATCGTCCCATGTATTGTAATCCTTATCCATTCCCGTTTAAGATCTGCCAAAGATTGCCACTCAGTAGTGTTGCTCACTGAGGCTGTTTCTACGTCTATACCGAAGAGTGATGGAGTTCTCATAATTGCCGCTGCGTCCTCTTCCCCGAAACTTAGTCCTTGACCTTCCATATTGGTGGAGTCAAGAGACGTGTTCCTGGTTGAAGAGGGATCCTTCAAAATGAAGGGTGGTAGAGAGGACTGAAAAGAAGGTGCGGTACCCACTAGGGGGTATAGTGCGTGACTAACCAATGTGGTATAAAAGTCACTGAGGTGGGGGATATGAACAATCTAACCCGCCAGAATTGAGCTCCCACGGTTCGCACCGCGCATAAGCAGTCGTCAAAAAGGAGGGAGAAAGATCAGTCGATCAGACGGGCACCAATTACCACCCAAAGCGAGGGAGGAAGGTCCAGTGTCAGCTTATGCCCGTGTGGATTACACGTTCAACAAAGGAGGGTGCTGAACTGTTCCTAAAGAAGATTAAGCAGACTGGCTTGACCGAAGGTGTGTGTGTTACACCTTTGGGCATCCATTATGTTGGACGTGTTTGCCTCACACACCCGAAAGGGTGTCATGCTTCATCATAGGCGTTGCTCCTCGTCGGGGTGGCGGTGCAATCCCCGACGGGCTCACCTCAGAGAGGGGCTCTTTGGCGGAGATCTTTTTGTCCAACAGCCTATTGGTGAAGTGCGGGTATGTGGGTCAGGGCAATCAGTATCCTGAAGAAAAGAGTGATTTAAAATGTAGCAGGGGGTGCCGGAAACCACTTTATTCTGGGGGTCCCCCTACTGCAGTTAAAAAAGTGGAATTAGCTCGCTGGGTGACGGCAGGTTAGGTAGCGTAACCCTAAACGAGACTAGAGTGAGGGTTGGTCAACATGTTTCTCGCATGGGAAGTTCCCGCGATTCGTCAGGACCTAGTGAAGGTGAAAATTAAAAAGGAAGAAAAGAAACCATGCTGGTGTCATGTGTCTCGTGTGATTTACCTCAGGGGTTAATCCTATGCCTACACAATGGAGAAAAAAGAACATGGTTAAACATATTTAACATTCTCTTGTAAAGGTATCAACGGTCACAGCCAAGACAACAACAAAGTGCAGTGAAGTAGCGGTAGTGTGTGGATATTCACACGACCAAAACATGCCAGTGTTGTCGTCGGGTGTAGTGTATAGTGAATACTCTTCCACACTTTGTACGTGACTAGTGTGGTGTGGATTAAAACCAGTGTTATTAAAAAGCCGCAGCAGCAATCTCAAGGAGAGTATCATGGCTATAGAGGAGTGAGCGCCAACAGTGGTGGTGGTTTGATGTTGACTCACCTAAAGGTCTTGGACTAATTGCCACCTGAGTAGTCGGCGGGTCGGTACAACAGGGTTGTGCCTATAGTTCTGGCTGAGGGAGGGGAAGGAACTGTTAGCTTGGGATGGTACAAGTAAAAGAAACCCCTGATAGAGGTTGAGGATATGTTGACTCCGGCATTAAGTATTGCCAGGTGTAGGATAGGAAGGGACTGTCTTACCTCAAGTTTCCCGTGTCCGTGCGGAGTCACCTACCCATCACCGCCGAGCTCGAATAGGTAAAGACGCTCGGGGGCGATGGCATGGTGGTCAGACCACTCGCAGGGGTCAATAAAGATGAGCTTGACGGTTGTCTCCTTAGAGGTGATCCAGTCTAGAGTGGCCTCTTTCGAGTGGGTTGGGAGTGAGCAAGCTTGGGTTAGGGCTAGATCGGTCATGAGGTCTTTAATGGCTTTGACATGAGGATCCTTAAGGTCATTCCAGTGCAGGTTGAAGTCTCCGAGGAAAATGTCTTTGGTGTTGGGGGAGTTCTTAGCCGTGAAAATTTCCATGAGGTAGTCAGTGAAGGGGTCGTTCATGCCCGGGGTGGTAAAAGATGTGCAGGTTGTATAGGTGTGTGGTGCAGATTGAGATGGCTAGATATTCGCAGGAATCGGTGGTATCCGCTAGAAGCTCTGTGACAAGGAGGTTAGAGCGATGGATGCAGGCGATTCCACCACCTTTTTTTTTATGTGGTCTGTCTGTCTAGCCTAGCAATGTTAAAGTTGGGGGGGACTAAGAGGTCAAGGCATGGGGGTGAGGAATCATTAAGCCATGATTCTGTTAGAATAGTCGGTGTTATTGTTCAGAATGAGAGCAACGACATCGGCAGCATGCTTTACTGGCGATCGGCAGTTGATTAAGAGACCAGTCAGAGCGGGGTGGGAGGTGGTGTCAGGAGTCGGAGCAGACAATGGGTACAGGTGCAAGATTGCTTCTGATCACCCTTCTATTACAGAGGGGAGCTGATCTGCAGGGGTTGATAGCGACCGTGCAGATGGGGTGTGCAGCACTCATGTCTGGTAGACAAGGAGAGGTAGGGGCTGCATTATGGTCCTGGAGAATATCCTCGATTTCCTTTTCAGTGAGATCTAGTGGATTTGTTGTGACGAGGGAAAGGTTGTAAGAGAGAGCGAGGTCAAGGGTTTCCTCCTCCGATAGACAGCTAGTGTGCTTGCGAGGGCGAAGATGCCTCGAGGATGTCGGTAGTGGGCGTTTGGGGAGCTCTGGGATGGGTGGGGAAATCAGCTGAGGCATGAGGTTTGCGAAGGAGAGTTCGGCGAGGTGGAGGAGGTTTGTTAGATCCAGGATGGACGAGTGGATGCTTTGAATTATTTTGGAGGCTCTGGAGTGCAGAGAGTGGATATCTGTGGAGGGGGAAGGGTTGGAGGGTTAGGGTGGACTGTGTTAGGAGTCATGGAAGGGGTGGATTGCGTGTTAGCAGGGCTGGCTTGACCTGCAACAGCAAAAGTCATTGAGGACGTAATGGTCTTAGAGTCAGAGTGGGGAGCATGGAGGGAGGAGACCAAGGGTTCTGGGTTTATTTAGTTCGGGGGGGTTGTAGGAGGGCTGAGAGGGTTAAGGTGTGCTAAGTTGGAAACTGTGGATTTCGAGTGAGGAGCATGAAGGGTGGGCAATCAAGGGTCTCTGGTCCATTGCGTTAGGGAGGTTGGTAGGAGGAGTGAGGGGGATTAGGGTGTTCTGTGTTGGGCAGGGGGGTCGGATTAAAGCCAGGCCGGGTGTTGGTTGGTGAACCAGTGTCATGCATTTGGTTTCGGAGAGTGGTAAAAAGGTCTGTAAATTTGTCAAGGTTTTTTGTTGAGGCTTGGATCAATACAATGCCGCTTTTTGCAGAGGGTGATGGTGAAGTCAGTTCGTAGGGTTGCTGAGGGCACTATTGTGAGCTTAGTGCCGTAGGGAATGTTCCTGGATGAGCGTACATTGAGGAACAGTGAAAAGGTATTGCGCCAGGAGGGGATTCTTCTGGAATAGAAAACAAGGTCGTTGATGATTGATGGTGCCTTTGTCCGCACAGAAACGTAGGTCAGAGATCAGTGACTCTGGATAGTTTTTCAGGGTGAGGTGTTTGAAGGCTTTTGTGGCAGTTTTTGAGAGTTTAGGGGGTAGACCGGGGTGTAAGCATTCGTCCCAGAGACAATCAGACCAGGGCCCACCATGTTGGCTAGGGATGGGCACACTCGGGGAGACCTGGATCAGTAAGCAGCAGTTGTTATGGCCATAATCGTTAGGATGGTGGTACTTGTAGGGGATAACGGATTTTCCGGGTTGTGGGTGAGTTCCTGAGAACCAGCTTTCTTTGAGGGTGAGTTCCTGAGAACCAGCTTTCTTTGCGGATTTTAGCATGTTTTTTTTTTTTTTAGGTTCATACAGTCGGTCAGTGCCACTTCAAGATAGCCGCCCAAGTTTGTAAAGATTGTACAGTCCTCTTTCTGTTACTGCAGACTGGGTTTGTGCAGTCCTCTTTCTGTTACAACTGATTGGGGACAAGCCTGGTTGGGGTCCAGTTAGGGGACCTTGTTTGTTTATAGGGAGCAGTCATCTTTCTGTGACGCTATCAGGAGCTGCCATTTTGAATCAGGCTTAGTTGCTTACATCAGAAAAACAGTAATATAACAGTTTATTTTTAAACTCTACCAGCACTTATAAATGAAGGTTTGTAACCAGAACCAGACATTTTAGAGCTAGATCCTAACTTCCATCATGGACTCTGACCTGAGACTCGCTTCAGTGGATATGGACAGCCTAGTGTTGAGTTACAATGGTAGGCTGCACTCTACCCTTGTTTGCACAAGAGAGGCCTAAAGATATAGGTGAACCCAGGGGAACAGCTGAGATTGGCAGTCGTTGGATAGCCAATAATGGAAAGCCTGGGAGGGATCAGAAGCACATGCATGCTCTCCCCTCTGGTATGCCAGCGAGGTGTCCCCTTTCCTTTTTTTATAACCCAGTTTGGGTGCTGGACAGACCATTTTTGTGACTCAATATTGAGTTCCACCTTGGGTACAGGTGAACTGTCGCTTACCACATCCTCCTTCACTCCAGTTAATAGCATTGGTAGCTCATGATGCATGTTGAGGAGAGCCAGGGATCCCCAAGACTCTGCTTACCTAGCGTCAAAGTAAGCTAACCCTGAATAATTTGGTTTCTCGCCTCAGCATCCATGGCAAACATGTGGCACATACCCGCCTCATGGTAGAGCTGTGCACAGATGGCAAACGTGGAAGTCCATGTTCTCTGCTTAGTTCCCAGGGGTTGAGGTGCACTAATACAATAGTTACTTGTGGATGAGGGCAGGTTGCCAACATCACAGTCATTGTTTATCTTTGAAATTGAGAGAGGCGATGAGCCGCTAACTACCATAATCTTCAAAGTGGAGCGACAAGGGACGCTTCAAGAACGCTTCAACGTAGCAATCTTCCCTTAGCCTACATCTCTTGTAAATAATCCCGAATCTTATCTTAGATCTCATGCCCTGCACGGTGGTCCTTGGATCGGCAAATGATACACCTGTCACCATGATTGAAAGGCTGGAAGACTCGCCTGGCCTCATCCATGATGTCAATCTTTCTTTCTAGAACCAATGACCAAAGGAGGCCGACCCGAAACAACCAATGGCTGAGGGGGGCTGACCCAAAGCCCCTCTCTGTCTATGATCATTGCATAAAGAGTCTGGCTGCATCAGACTAACAACATGCTAGCAGGGTAGTAATGAGCCCTGATTGACGCGTCAGCTAGCAAGAGTGGGCAGCACGTGCTGCAGTTCCTCTCCAAGTCCCTGCTGCTCACAGAGAGGATCCCACTTATTATTATGAACAGGGCATTATGGTCCTTTCGCCCCCACTTCTTGTTTGGCTCAGTAGGTGTTAACATGATTTTAGTGCCACAAAGGCGACTGATTCTGCATGTGATGCACATAGCCAATATTATAATACACAAACTTGCCAATTTTAGGCTGCAGACATCCGAAATAAAGAGATTTTTGGCTTTAAAAATCGAGGGGTTCCCGCATAGGGACCCTCCTTGGTCTCCTACCCACAGTCCTTTGCATTCATTCCCTCAATTCTTTAGACATTAGAAGCAAACCCATAACCCTCAGCACAAGGATAAATGTACACAACATTTGAAGTATGAAATAGCAAAACTGCATTTGCCCTTATGGTATTGCATTTTATGGACTGATTATGCCATTGGAGTGACCTTTCATTGCTTGGAACTCGTGGTGCACAATCAGTGCTTTAACTCATCCATTCTGAAGTGCCTGTTGTGGGATCTGAAGTGGGAGCTGTGGAATGCTCTGTTCAGTCTGCAGCTGCTGCTCGCCTCTCCATCCTCTCTGGTCCCAGCCTCTGCTCCTTCTGAGCCCCCTCTGCCTCCAGGTTCACAGGCTGCCCCCGTCTGTCCCTCAGGCAGCCACCTCTTACTGTCTGCTCGTGCCACCAGGGCGGGACTGGTCATAGCGGGCATCAGGCATTTCCCCGGGAGGTTGAAGGGTGGGGGCCGGGTTTGCAGCTCTGGGGGCTGGCTTTGTTACTTAGGCCTGTTGTGCAGCAGTACTGCAATTTCGGTCCCCAGTAACAAAAGCAGCAGTGCACCACCACTGCCCCCGAGCCTCCCGGGGATGGGGGGACTGGTCCGACAGAATTGTCCCAGCTGTTTTGGGTTCTCAGTCTGGCCCTGCATGCCACGATATACTATACCATGGAACAAAACCATACAAATGCAATACTATACAACAGGACAGTGTAGTAAATGGGGATGGGGGGACTGGTCCGACAGAATTGTCCCAACTGTTTTGGGTTCTCAGTCTGGCCCTGCATGCCACGATATACTATACCATGGAACAAAACCATACAAATGCAATACTATACAACAGGACAGTGTAGTAAATGTCATCCAATACTATGCAATCCAACATTCTTATGCAATGTAGTGCTTTGCAGCTATACTATACAGTGCAATGCTAAACATTACAATGTGCTATCAATGCAACAATAGTATGCAATGCAATGTAATACGAATGCCAGGGCTTTAAGTGGGGGGGGGGGGGCTGTGGGGGGCTGAGCCCCCCTAGTTTTCTGGGGGGGCCTCGAAAGGGGATTCTAGGGGGCTCTATTTTCAGGCCTCAAAGGTCTGTGTTCAGAGTTTCAGCTGCCAGCAAGAGATACTATCCAAGCTTTTAGGGCCACATGCATCAATGTAAGGTTTTGCGATTCCTTATTTGCGAAAAATAGGGAATCGCAAACGGGATGCATCAATTTAATCGCATAATTTTTGCGATTTGGTAAAAATCGCAATTTTTACCGAATCGCAAATATTATGCGAATTCTAATTTGCGATTTCGCAATTCCCATTGATTCCTATGGGCCAAAAGGCCCATAGGAATCAATTTAGGAATCGCAAACGGACGAATTTACCGATTCGCACCGTTTGCACTTCCTAAATAGGTTGATGCATGTGGCCCATTGACTTTTCAAAGATTTTAGTGAAAAGAAAACCCCTGAAGCATTAAAAAAGTGAGTAGTTCGCAAGGAAACCCTGCCAACAAGTAATGAGGATTGCGAGAGAGGTTTCAGCGCAATGAACTTAATTGCTAGTCCAACAAGGGCCTCTCTTCTTGTAGAGACCATTTCTTCATGCTTATGGGTAAAACTCAATGGTCCTCCATTTGAAACATTTGACTCAAAGCTGTATGTTAAAGAGTTGGCTGGCAAAAGGTAGAAGGTCTGCTGCAGAAAATTGTTGTGAGAAACCCCAGCAAACTAGACACAGTGAATATCTTTAAGGGTTTTGGGAAATCCTGCAATAGATTTCTAAGTAATGTAAATCATTTTTACATATTTTTTTAAGTGTTTGGTATTTTATGGCTTATACTTAATAAATATACTTTTATGCCTATTTTATTATCCTTTGCTGGATGCGACTTCATGATTTTCTTAAGCACACAATGCTAGTTAACTTAATTTCGACCACGCCCCTACTCGGATAGGCCACACCTCTTTAAGAAATGTGCCACGCCCCTTTTAGAGCACCCCCAGGTTTTTTTCCCACTTAAAGCCCTGACTAATACAATACTGGACAACACAGTGCAATGCGGCGCAGTATACCATACATGCCAACAGACCACATTCAGGAGGGAGCCCCTGATTTTTTAAGTAAAAAATGGTTTATTAGAGTTGTCGCTTGACTAAAATTGCCTGCACATCAAAAAAAGTCAGTGGGAAATACACATTCCCTCAATTTTATTTTCACAATCTCCCATTTTCTTGGAATAAAATGTTGGTATGTATGCACATACAGTAATGCAAAATGAAACAGCAAACACGCGTAATTTCTAGGTCGAGCCTACAAGCCAGCGCAAATTGTCTGGTTGCATAAGACTTGTTGTCAACGTATCATGGGCTTAAAGCCTCCTTCTGTGCTCCATGTTTCAGCCTCCCTAGTGTGCCTATTCCTTAATACCTGTGTTGCTCTGTCCCTCGTAACCCAAATCCACCCCTGCTCCATTGTTTTCATGTTTTCTCCCTATGTTGTTTACATATGCTCTCTACCCCCATTGCAGGTTGTGTGTTGCTTTAATGTTTGCTCCCGCACCACTGTATTTAATTCTGTCTCCCTCTTCTGTGTTGTTTACAAACACTCTCCATCTTTCCTTCCTCCCATCTGCTGTGCTGCATTAATGTTTCCACCTGTTTCTGACTCTTTCTGTTTACTTCCCACTCCAAAGTTGCTTGTTTCGAACTTGAGAGTAGATTACTTCAGCCATTTTGAGGCCATTCCAATTCCTTTTTGATGCCTTTGTATCCACCTGTTGGATTGCCAACCTCGGACCCAGACCCCTCCCGTCAACCACACAATGAACCTCAGAATTGTAATTGACAATAAACTCACCATGACTGGCCAAGTGAATGCAGTCTTGGTCTCCTGCTTCAACAGACTCAAGATGCAGAAGAAGATCTTCAAATGGCTCCCCACTAACAATCATGGAACCGTCACCCAAGCCCTCGTCACCAGCAAGCTGGAATAAGGTATAGCAATTTATGCCAGAATCAATGCCCAACTAACCAGAAGTCTCCAGACCAAACAACACTCACTGGCCAGGCAGGCTCACCCTCAAGCTCCCGGCCTGCACTCATAGCACCCGCACCTCAAAGAGCTTCACTGGCTCCCAGGCCACAAACGAGCACTCTTCAAAATCCTCACACATACAAAGGCTTACACAGCATAGGCCCCACGTACTTCAATCACCGCATACACTTTCATAAAACCTACCTGACACCTCCACTTGGTCTGACTCCTAATCGCACACACCGTGCATTCGCAGAACCAGATCCAGATCCAGCAGCGGTACCTTCTCCTACTGTGCTTCTAAAGCCTGGAATAACCTGTCCCTGCACATGAGAGCTGCCTCCTCACTTCTTAATTTTCACAAGAAATCAAAGTCCTGACACTTTCCTAGTAAGCCAATATAGCTCCTGCTGCAGTGGGAGGATACCCTCCGGGTGAGTTGTGCGCTATACAAATACGCATAACATAACATAACTACATGGTATGACAAAAATGGGTACCTGCGCAGGAAGAGTAAGTCTGTGTCTCTCGCAGTTTTGGTCCAGCAGGCTCCGTCCTACCGTGGACTGAATGAATGAGCCACATGGAAGGTTTCTTAGATGCATTCAGGAGAAGCATGTGAGGGCAAAAGCTTGGCTGTTCATAGCAGCGCCAGGCATGGAGCTTTCAGTGGCCTCAGCACTCACACTGTAAATGTGATGCAGGCACTGTCTATGTCATAGTCTGATTTCTGCAATTCCTGCAGCAGTGTAAGAAGGCCGTGCTGCAGTGGTGGTTACTAGGGAATGGGGGTAGAAGGTTAGGAAAAAAAGAAAAGAAAAGAAGGCTTACCTGCCAAATGCCTCCTCCGTCTTCCCTCAGTTCCTGGCTCCCAGAAACACCCAGGCTGAGGCTCATAGACTCATAGCCAATCCCGATGCTGCTGTCACCAGCATGACAGCTGCGTCATGATTGGTCTGATTGCAGTGGTTCGGCGCTCAGACGGAGACTGGGAGCCTGTACATGTTCTCAACCCAAGCTGTGCAATACAACTGTTTGGCCAGCCCAAGATAGCCGGCCAAACCTTAATGCTCACTTGAGTGCCCGCTACTCCCCTCCTGCTGGCTGTGACGACAGCCCAGCCCTGTTCCACCCCATAAAACTGCCTCAGTACATTGTGTTATTATCATTATGTATTTTTATTTTTTTCCTGCTCAAAGAGCAGTGGATGGCACTCCCCCGCCTTAGCGGGGGAGCCGCTGCTAGGTGCTGTAGCTTCATATTGGCATCCGCAGTCTGCGCCTTGTTAAGTGCCAGCATTACCACAATGTGTACACATTAGGCATGTGTTCAGTGTGGCAGGAGTGTGTGTACTAAGGAAATAATGTTACGCCAAACCATACTTCACAGCAGCAGTGTGTATAATTTTCTAACAATATACAAGTTATTTTACCACAAGTGTGTAATGTGTCTACGACAGAAAGTATTTAATTTGTTTTTATGACCTGGACTATTATCATCATATACATCAAATGTTACTATCACTCCCCGCGTGTTTCCCAAACTCAACACTGCTCTGTATCGATGTCCTCTGATGGATGAACGTCTAAGTCGCTCTGCATCATTCTGACTTTCTTATTGCGCTACTCATAGACCTCCACAGCAGGTACGCACAACCACCAGGCTCTTTATTTGAAGTGCACAGTAGTAACTGAGATTAGGGCAGTCAATGCCATATTTCAATATATGGAATGCCTGTACTTAAGGGCACAAGCTGGCATTGGTGAGCCTTGCTGAATATCTTGGGCAGTGGTGCCCTAAAGATGCATTGAAAGAAAGAGCTGATGTGGGCAGAACTTTGGTGCACTGCCATGTGGGATTTGCAGTGAATACCTGCCAGAGTGTGATACCTAGTTAGTGCTGTGTCTCTATAGGGGAGCTTATGTTTCTAAAGGTGTGATAGCATACTCAAATGTAACGCCATTTTTATTTGGGTTCATCAAGTCTAATGATGTCCCATTCGTGTATGAACTCCCTTGACCCAACACGTGTAACAGCTGTGCCTGCTTGAACTGACTATATACTGTCATGTACTTTGCGTAGAAATAGAGTCAGTGAGAAAAAGGGCATTATGTCCTGTAAACATCACTTGGAAGTAGTTGTGAATCGTATTTTCCATCCCTAAAGAACCTGTGCCCTGATGTGGAGCAGTGCTAGAAATGGTAAAAATACTCTGTGAATCCACAAATTAGAAATACACAGGTGTTTTGCAAAACCAGGTAGTCATCAGGGGTTACTGTCACAAGAAGCTGTTCAATACCACTATTTCTATGCAGTAATTTGTATGTTTTATGTTCCTATTGCAGACAATATCAATATCCAAAGTAGGCTTAGAGTCAATCCATTACTTCAATGGTTGACTTACTTGCCAATTTCATTTGCTTGCTTCTTATTTGATGGTGTTTCTTCTTTTTCTTATGTTTGTTTCTACCCTGGAGCATAGCTTCTTTACTGTCCTTTCAATTGGCTGATTTGTATCTTTCCACTGCTTACGTTCAAGGAACTACATTTTTTCTGTTGCATTCAGTACTCCACTGTAGTACTTGTGTTTTCTTGTTCTCTCCCTCAAGTACTGCTTCCCTATTTAAACCCCACTGCATTCTCCATGTCCCCCCCTTTCACACAGCTCCCCTATTGCTTCCCTGCCCATCCCTCTTGCTTTTGTCTGTTGTTATTTTTCATTTTTTTTTACATCCCTCCCCCCAGTCACTTCCTCTGTTGCTTCCCCTGCCCAACTACTCCCACTGCTCGTCAGTACTTATATCACCCTTGCGTGCTCCACTGTTGCTCCATGTCTCAATCTTTATTTTAGGTCGAGCCTACCAGACAGTGCTGTCTGGGTGCAAAAGACCAATTGTCAGTTTTCCATATCTTACACTGCTCTTAAAGTCTGCCAATTTCTTACCAGTGTTGGGGTTATTGTCATCTCATTTGCTTGCTTCTCCTTCAATGGCTTACTTTCCCCACCTTGTATTTTTCCCTCTCCTGGAGCATAGCCTTTATTTATGTCCTTCCACTGCTCACTTTTTACAAAACTACTTTTTTCTTTTTGCTTGAGCACTTTACAAGAGCGCATGTGTTTTCCAGATGTCTCCATGTGTGCTTCCTCTGCACCCCGCTCTGTGTGCTTTTTTGGCGTTCTCTCCCTCTTGTGCTTCTTTCCCATGAACTCCATGTGCTGCTTTTCCATGGCCTCTCCCGCCCTGCTCCTCCTTTGACACTCCACAAGCCTCACCAAACACCTGTGATATTTTTTTTATTGGCACTTTTGTGCTGCGAACCGTTATTTTTAAGTTTACAGATATAACTGATGTCTGCCATCTTGGATTAGTAAATAAAAACATTAAAGCAAATGGAACCTGCATTATTCTTCTGGCATGCTCATACGTTATGAAACATGAGTGCATCAGTTAAGTGATGCTACCACCATCACATATTTGAGTGTTTTTTGTACGATTCTGCACAGCGTCCCAACACTGTATAGCACCTCCAAAAGCAACTTAGAAAGCCAAACGATCCCATCCCATACCCATCCATCTATTCATCTACTCATCCATAGACCCACCTGTCCTGTCGCCTTTTAATTACCCATGCACTCAGCCACTCACTCATTGACCATAACTGTTTGCATTTAGAACCTTGAAACAAAAGACACAAAACACCTCAATGTCTTATCTTCTTCAGGACATGGGAGCCAAATGTATGCCTTCAATATATTACAACTCAGAATTGCTTAAAGGGAAAGACACTGCAAACTTAAACATCTTACAATCAAGCTTCTTTATAAAACACTATTTTCGATCCCGCAGATTTTCTCGATGACCTTCGCCAGGAACGGGAGCAGGGAGAGGGGCCGGAAGTTCTTGAGGTCCTTGGGGTCTGCCTTGGGCTTCTTGAGGAGGGCGTTGATGCTGGCGTGTTTCCAGCTTTCCGGGAATGTCGCTGTTTCAAAGGAGATGTTGATGACCTTCCGTAGTTGGGGTGCGATGGCAGTGTCTGCTTTGTTGAATATGTGGTGTGGGCACGGGTCTGACGGAGTTCCTGAGTGGATGGAGTTCATGACCTTGCGTGTCTCGTCGTCGTTGACGTTGGACCAGGAGGTCAGGCGGTTGGCGCTGGTGGTGTTCAAAGGGGAGGTGGGGTCTGGGGTAGTCGTGGCGGTCATGGTGTTGAAACTGTCATGGATTTAAGCTATCTTGCGGTGGAAGAAGATGGCCAGTGAGTTGCACAGTTCTTTTGAGAGCGGTATGTCGTTGGCGTTGGCGCTGGGGTTGGAGAGTTCCTTTACGATGCTGAAAAGCTCTTTGCTGTCGTGTGCGTTGTTATCCAGGTGGTCTTTGAAGGAGATATCTTGGCTAATCTGATGAGGTGGTGATGTCTGCGGGTGGCGTCCTTGTGGGCTGCGTGGTTGTCCAGAGTGCGTTTGTGGAGCCATATCTTCTCCAGTTTCCGGCATGCCAGTTTGGAGGTCTGCAGCTCCAGGTGGCTCTCTTGCTGGCGTGGTTGTTGGAGGGTTTCTTGAGTGGAGCGAGGGTGTTGGCACAGTCGTCAATCCACTGTCTGAGGTTGTGGGTTGCGGTGTCTGGGTTGGTGGGGTCGGTTTTGGGCGAGGGTGGTGATCAGCTGGTCTTTGGTGACTTTGCTCCAGCAGCGGCGAGGTAGCTGTTGGGTGCAGTGGTGCGTGGTTGGTTTATTGAAGGTGAAATTGATGCAGGGGTGGTTGGTCCAGTGGAGTTCGGTGGTGTGGTCGAAGGTGACGTGGGTGTCTGTGGAGAAGACGGGGTCCAGCATGTGGCCAGCGGCTTGAGTGGGTGCGGTGATGAGTTGTCTGAGTCCGAGGTTGGTGAGGTTGTCGATCAGGGTGGCGCAGTTGGCGTTGTTGTTGTTCTCGAGGTGGAAATTCAGGTCCCCGAGGAGGATGTAGTCCGTGGAGGCGAGTGCGTGGGTGCTGGCGAGGTCGGCGATGTAGTCGCTGAATTGAGCTCAGGATCTGGGGGGTCTGTAGATGAGTGTTCCTCTGAGGGTGGTGTTGGGGTCACAGGTGTTCGGCAGTGTTGAGGGTGTCATCTGCATGGGTGGCGACCTTGAGGGTGGACTTGTGGACGATGGCTATTCCTCCTCCGATTCTGTTGGCGCGGTCCCTGCGGGTGATCTTGTAGCCGTTCGGGATGGCTATGGGGATGTCGGGCACTGAGGAGTCGTTCCACCATGTATCGGTCAGGAAGGCCACGTCTGGGGCGGAGGTGTCGAGCAGATCCCAGAGCTCGACGGCGTGTTTGCGTGCGGAGCGGGTGTTGAGGAGTATGCAGCAGGGGTGGTTGGGTCCAGTCCTTGGAGGTTTGGTGGCTCTGTCGCAGGTGAAGCTGCAGGTGTGGCACGAGAAAGGTCCGTGAGTCCGTTTCAGGGCGGCTTGGAAGCAGGTGTGGTTTCGGACGGCGTTGAGTGCGTAGAGGGTGCTGGCGTCATAGCGGAGTCTGGTGTTGTGGCGTTCACAGGGTCCAGGGGTTCTGGCACTGGGCGCAGTCCAGGCTCGGACGGGCGCAGACGGGCTTACCTTTGGCGCACCTTAGGTGCGCCAGCGGCACGCCCGCTGCGCGCGTCCACTGCGCGGCCTCCATAAGAGGGGGATAGGGAGGGAGGAGCAGCTGGGAGGCGGGAGCGGGGTGGCCAATGTGGAGCAGGGGGGTGGGGCCGGAGGGACGCAACAGCGGGAAGGAGCGGGAAACGGCGGGAAAATAGGTGGGCGGCAGGGAGCAGGTACGAGGCAGCTGGCGGCCGTGTGGTGGCGTGGGGAGCGACCTGCCTGCGAGCAGGGTCAGAGGTCGCAAAGCCTGTCAGAGGGCGCAATGCCTGTCTCTCTATGTACATTTTTATCATGCAACACATACCCTTTGCCTTTACCATCACTGGTGCCACCAACCCCTATGCATGCATCTAATTAATGGATGTGCCTTATGATGTGCTTTGTAACTTGCACATTTGCAATCCATTGCAGGAAGTTGCAAACGACTGAACGATCTATCTCAATCCCACACAAGCCAGCACTGCAGGTATGGCATTTCAAAGACTGCAGATATCTGATGACTATATATGACAAGAATGTGTAACTATCAATGCTTGTTTTCACACTGTACATTCTATTGAACCTGATAAAGTCATGTCACCAAATGTAATACTCTGACGTTCCCTGTTCAGCCAAAGTAATAAGGGGAGTGTATCCATTGTGTCAACAGGCTTCAGGCAGAAAAGCATACTGAATGTAGGGGTACACATGTTTGCTCCCTGTCCACAGTGCTTCTCCTCCTTGAAGATGTTACATGCACTAATCACATGCCCCAATGTGTGTTTGCTTAGAACCACAGATTCTAAACGTTCTCTAGTCACCTTACTGCAACCCAGCACCACTAGGTAGCATTGAGAAAACTGCAAACAGGACAGCAGTCTTCATTTATATGTCAGTCAAAAATACTTTTAGGCTAAGAGTCTCAGTAGCACAGTGGGAACTCATTTGCAGCAATGTGAACTGACAGCAACGTACACATGCATCTTGCTGACTTTTTGTTGGACTTTGGGGTTTACTACGTCTTTTTGTCAGGATCCATGTCCTCACAGCTCAGAAATGTCATATGTGAGTTTGTCTTATGTGCTTCTATCTCATATATGTCTCTACTTTTCGAACAACAGCATTTCCTTCCTGGTCCCGGTGCCCCCTACCCTGTTATTGCACCATTGGAAAGTAGCTGAAATCACAGAATCTGTCCACACAAAGAACACATGTGGCCCTGGCAAGTAAGGAATGTCGCCTGTGAAGTCACTGTGCTAATTGCAAGCAACATCAAGCTGAGATGTTCCATTTTTGTTTTAAATTGTTTCTTTCACAGTCTCAGGAGCACTGCCCAAGTCAAATGATTTCATGTATACCACTGTGACTTTGTCACATGCCCACCCACATCCCCACCCAACAAGTCAATGGTCCATCAAGTGTGTACCTCTCATTCACAGCACCTGAGGAAGTAGATCAAGAGGATAAAGCACCACCATTCAGCAAAACACAGAATAGCAGTTCTGAGAGAACTCCTGCAGTCCACTACTACAGCTGCCTGGAATATTGCAGATGATGAGGAGATTGTTGGACTAACACAAAATGGCCCATTGCTGATCACTGTCCATCATCAATTTTCCTCATCCGGGTATCTACAGTGTTGCAAGGCCCCAGGTGCATGGACCGAGACCAAAGTTGCTTCACCCAGCAATTTAACCCTCACCTGTCCCCATCACGCCGCACAGCACCACCTGTGTGCCGTGCCCCAGCCCAGCTGCCGCTGACTAAGTTCGAGGCCCTCCTCCACCCACAGGCTGCCACCTGCACCTCATCCCTGGTGGCCAGTGGTAGGCCAAAGGTTTGCTCTTGCTCCCTGTACCTTGCTTACTTGTTCTGTCTTATTCTTTTCTTTCTCCTCCCCCTCGTGCCATTGCTGTGCCCTCTTGCCTTTTGTGCCCCTTGCCTCGTGTCCCCCGTAATTTGCTGAACTGCGCACTGTTTTATTTTTGCTGATCTGTGCATTGTTTTATTTTCTTCATTCCTCCTCCCTCTCGTGATATCGCTGTGCTCTCTTACCTTTTGTGCCCTCCTGCCTCGTTTGCCCCGTAATTTGCTGATCTGTGCATGGTCTTAATCTGTTATTCCTCCTCCCTCTCATGCCATTACTGTGCATTTGTCTGTTTTTGTTTCCCCTTTTTGCCTCCTGTACCCCTCGCCGTTCCTCAATCCCGCCGTCCTGTTTTCCCGCCGCTGCGTCCCCTGCGGCCCGCCCCCGCTCTCACCTTCCAGCTGCCCCTCCCTCCCACCTCCCCTTCTTATGGCGGCCGCTGCACGGTGAGGAGAGCGACCCTTGACCCTTCCAGGCAGGTCTCTCCCCACCCACACAGCACCACCTGTGTGCCGTGCCCAGCGTAGCTGCCGCTGCTGCTGACTAAGTTCGAGGCCCTCCTCCACCCGCAGGCTGCCACCTGCGCCTCATCCCTGGTGGCCAGTGGTAGGCCAAAGGTTTGCTCTTGCTCCCTGTATCTTGCTTACTTGTTCTGTCTTATTCTTTTCATTTCTCCTCCCCCTCGTGCCAGTGCTGTGCCCTCTTGCCTTTTGTGCCCCTTGCCTCATGTCCCCCATAATTTGCTGATCTGCGCATTGTCTTAATCTGTTATTCCTCCTCCCTCTCGTGCCATTACTGTGCCTTTGCCTGTTTTTCTTTCCCTTTTTTGTCTTATGTACCCCTGCCGTTCCTCAATTCCGCTTCCCGCCGTCCAGTTTTCCTGCCGCTGCACCCCCTGTGGCCCGCCCCCCCCGCTCTTCCATTCGCCGGCTCCCACCTACCAGCTGCCCCTCCCTCCCACCTGCCCTACTTATGGCGGCTGCGCGCAGCGGCGTGCTGCTGGCACGCCGAAAGCACGCCTAAGGCAAGCCCGTCTGTGCCCATCCATGCCTGGACCACGCCCATCGCCAGAACCCCTGGCCCTCGTGAACACCACGACGCCCGTCTCCAATATGATGCCAGCACCCTCCGCGCACTCAATGCCGGACGTTCACGTGCCTGCTGTCTGGCCGCCCGAAGCGCACCCAAGGAGCCTTCTCCTGCCAGAACAGCAGCTTCACCAGCAGCCGACCCGCCAACCCACCGACCAGGATAGAACCCAACTACCTCAGATGCATCCTTCTCAACACCCGCTCCACCCGCAAACACACTGTTGAACTCTGGGACCTTCTCAACTCAACCTCCACTGACGTCGCCTTCCTGATGGAGACTTGGCTGAACCCCTCCTCGGCACCCGACATCGCCATAGGTCAGCCGCAGGTACCGCGCCAATGGAGTAGGAGGAGGAATTGTCATTGTCCACAGGAACACTCTCAGAGTCTCAACCAACACCGACGACACCCTCAGCAACGTCAAACACCTGCACTTTCAGATCCACACTGATCCCAACACCACCCTCAGAGGAACTCTCATCTATAGACCACCCAGACTCGGACCACAGCTCAGTGACTCCATCGCCGACTTCATCAGCACACATGCCCTCGCCTCCACAGACGACATGCTTCTCGGGGACCTGAACTTTCACCTCAAGAACAATAATGACTGCAACTCCTCCACCCGGATCGCCAACCTCACCAACCTCGGACTCAGACAACTCATCATAACTCCCACCCACTCCGCCCACCACACGATTGACCCCATCTTCCCTGCAAGCTCCCACGTCTCCTTCAACCACACCACCAAACTCCACTGGACTGACCATCGCTGCATCCACTTCACCTTCCGGGAACCCACCACGCACCATCGCATCCAACAGATCCCCTGCCACTGCTGGAGCAAAGTCACTGAAGACCAGCTAACCACCACCCTCACCCAGAGCCCACCCGCCGACCCCACCGACCCTGACTCCGCCGCCCACAACCTCAGACGATGGATAGACGACGGTGAACAGACACCGGACAGCTACGCAGCCCACAAGAATGCCTCCCGCAGACACCATCACCTCATCAGATCCGCCAAAAGAGCATCCTTCAAAAACCGCCTAGAAAACAATGCACACAACAGCATAGAGCTCTTCAACATTGTGAAGGAACTCTTCAACCCCAGCTCCAATACCAACGATATCCTATCCCACCTTCCCAAGATCTGTGCGACTCCCTTGCCATCTTCTTCTATCGCAAGATCGCAGAAATCCACGACAGCTTCAATGCCACGACCATCCTGACAACCACTGAGACCTCCGTCCCCACGGCCACCATCCGCACTGACCCCCTGCTCTCCTGGACCAACATAAACTACGACGACACCATCAGAATCATGAACACCATCCACTCCGGATCTTCGTCAGACCCTTGCCCACACCACATCTTCAACAAAGCCAGCACCACCATCGCACCCCATCTCCAGAAAGCCATCAACATCTCCTTTGAGACAGCAACCTTCCCAGAGAGCTGGAAGCACGCCGAGATCAACGCCTTACTCAAAAAGCCCAAGGCTGACCCCCAAGGACCTCAAGAACTTCTGGCCCATCTCCCTGCTCCTGTTCCTGGCGAAGGTCATTGAGAAGACCGTCAACAGACAACTCACCCGCTACCTCGAGGAGAACAGCATCCTGGACCCATCCAAGTCCGGGTTCCGCAGCAAACACAGCACCGAAACTGCCCTCATCGCCGCCACCGACAACTGGACAACGGAGAAACCGCAGCCCTCATCCTCCAGGACCTGTCAGCCGCCTTCGTCATTGCCTGCCACTGCACCCTATTCACATGCCTCCGTGACGCTGGAATCCAAGATAAGGCTCTGGACAGGACCACCTCCTTCCTCTCCTTCCTCCTTAGCAGAACCCAGAGCGTCCACCTCCCCCTTTCTGCTCCGAAGCCACTGAGATCATCTGCGGCGTAGCCAGGGCTCATCCCTAAGCCCGACTTTGTTCAACATCTACATGGCACTGCTTACCCACGTCGCCCGACTGCACAACCTCAACATCATCTCCTATGCCGACGACACCCAGCTGATCCTCTCCCTCACCAAGGACCCCCTCACTGGCAAAGCCAACCTCCACAAAGGAATGAAAGCCGTCGCTGAGTGGATGAAGAACAGCTGACTGAAGCCAAACTCGGTCAAGACGGAAGTCCTCATCCTCAGCTCCACCCCTCAGCCTAGTGGCTGACCGCCCTGGGAGCAGCACCAACACCGGCCGACCATGCACGCAACCTGGAGTTCATCCTCGACTCTACTCTCTCCATGACAAAGCAGGTCAACGCCGTCTCGTCCTCCTGCTTAAACCCCCACTGCTTGCTCCATAAGATCTACAGGTGGATCCCCACCGAAACAAGAAGAACGGTCACCCAGGCCCTCGTCAGCAGCAGGTTAGACTATAGAAACACCCTCTATGCAGTATCCACAGCCAAACTCCTGAAACGACTTCAACGCATCCAAAATGCCTCGGCACGCCTGATCCTCAACATCCCTCGCCGCAGCTACATCACACCCCACCTGAGAGACCTGCACTGGCTTCCCGTCAACAAGAGGATCACTGTCAAGCTCCTCATCCACGCACACAAGGCACTCCACAACACCGGACCAGCATACCTCAACAGATGACTCAGCTTCCACACCCCCAAACGCCAGCTCCGCTCCCCTGACCTCGCACTCGCCACAGTCCCCCGCATCCAAAGAGCAACCATCGGCATAAGATCATTCTCCCTCCTCGCCGCCACGACATTAAAAGCCCTGCATCAATCCTAAGCCTGGTTTGAGTTAGCATAGTGATTTTGATGCAGTCAAGTCGTAGCAGAATAATGTGACACAGGTCTCTAAACTGAAGCATTAGGCACGGTTTGTAAATATGGAGCAATGAGGAGCAGCGTCAAAAACAATGATGTTGCGGCAGAGCTAGTTCCATGTAAATATGCTTCTGGCCTTCTTGAACACAGAGGTATGCACCCTGTACAAGCAGGAACTACAATCCTAGTCAGGGTAAGTCAGATACACACCATAAATTAACCTGTCTTCACCCTCTGGTAGCTTGGCACAGAGCATGTGTAAAGTATTTGTGCAACACTTCAAACAGTAATACAGTGAAAACACCACAAAAAGACTCCACATCAGTTTAGAAAACTAGATTATGAGTTTATAAATAAAACAAGACCAAAATGACAAAAATCCAATAAGTAAAAGTTAAGAGAAGACTTTTTCAAGATTAAAAGTAAAAAGTAGCACTTAGAAGCAATAAGCACTTAAGGGGGCTATCTGGCAGCACTGGACCAAGGCAAAGTCAAGAGTTCAGGCTGACCGCGATGGAGCGAGGGGCAGATACAACAGGAGCTATACAAGGCCAGTGTCCTCCCTGGACTGGAAAAAAGCATCAACGGGACCGGTTTTAAGGCATCACCCATATCAGCCAGGCTAGCTTGAATCTAGTGACACAGTGAGCCCAGGATGCCTTGGCATACCAGGTACACTTAGGGCAAGAAATCAAAAGACACACAGATGATGGACAGAATGCAGAGCAAATCAAACATTCACCCCAGTGTTGATCGAGGTTGAATTCATCGTTCTTTTGCTCCCCATGCCACCCCAGTTTAGTTCAGCCATACGCAAATTAGTCTTGACCCTGTGCCTCAGGGGAACAGTGCAGCCCAAACTGTTCTTTTTGCATTTGTCACCCCGAGTTGGATGGGCATGCCCAGACGTGGGTCCTGTGCTCTCTTCACGCCACTGGAGTCAAGGTAGCCTGGCTGATTAGGGGTGATGCCCCGAAACTGGTCCCAGGATGCTTGTTCCCAGTCCAGGTTGGACATGGCCTGGCAGGTCGGGCTGGACTGTTCACATGGGGAACAGGGTCATGACTGATTTGAATATGTCTCAGTCTTAACTGGAATGGCATGGGTAGAAAAAATACAATGGAATTAGGCCCAGATCTCTTTACTGGGGTGCCTATTTGACATTGTACAGCATTCTGTCCATCAATTGTTGTTTTTGCATCTTTCTAAAAGTGGCATTTCTAAAATAGTGATAATAAATTCAACTTTGCCAGCAAAGAGGATTTATCATTCCTATTCCAATGATACTAAACATTGCAGAGCTACTCCTTCGCCTTCAGGAATTGCAGCTTATTCGTTGTAATAAGGAAATCTCAATGTTAATCTATGATAGGGGTAGGCCTCACAGCACTGAAAAGTTAATTTGGGTGTTTTTCACTACCAGAACATGCAAAACGTAACAGAACATGTCTTACATTTTATATATTACACAGCACCCTGCCATATGGGCTACCTAAGGCACACCATAGGGTGACTTTTATGTAAAAGAAAGAAGGGTTTTCATGTATTACCAAGGGTTTTTAAATGCCAAGTTGACATGGCAGTGTAAACTGCATACATAGGCTCTGAAGTGGCAGGCCTGAGGCCTATTTAAAGTGTTATTTGCGTGTTTGGCACAATCAGTACTGCAGGCCCACTGGTAGCATTAAATTAACATACCCTGGTAATGTGTAGTGCACTATACATGGGACTGATAAATAAATTAAATATCTCAATTGTAGGCAAGTCAATCACATTATGTTTAGGGGAGAAGCACATGCACTTTAGCACTTTTTGGCAGAGGTAAAGCAAGGCCAACAAAAAGAATCAGCAAAAAGGTGAGGCAAACCATTTTGGGGGAGATCACCATAAGGCAGCCAGGTCTAACAATGTCTTATTTAAAAGAGTAGATAAAATGTGATTTTATATAGGTGATGTTCTAACAAAATGCCAAAATTATGGATACACATTTGGACTTGTAACAAGACCTTCATTATGCAATCCATTTCTCACATTGTCTGTTTATCTGCCCCAAGATACGTCACGTCATCTTGCAGTGTTCCCCAAGGGAACCCACCCACCCACTGTCTGCTCCTCACAGCCTCTGCCTAGGTTCCGCAATCTCCTCCATTGTCTGTATTTAAAAGTCCCATTGCTTCTTCTAACTAAGCCTCAATCTACCTCACACTTTTGTCCGTGTACCTTCTGCCTCACACATCGGCGGCCGGTAGGGCTCACGGGTGGTGGAGCGGGCGAGTCGCGGGTCACGAGTCGTGCGGGGGTCGTACATATATATATTTTTTAATTACAAAAAATTAATATAAACTTGCCTTTGCACCGGGTCCTGCCTCTCCACTCCTGCTCTTCTCAGTCTTGGAGGGATGCACAGCCAAGCCCCACTGACCAATCACAACGCTGCAATGCAGCGTTGTCATTGGTAGGCACTGAGGCTCCCCTGACAAATCAGAACACTGAAAGGCAGTGTTGTGATTGGTTTTGAACGACCTGATTGGATGCTCCACCAGAGAATGGGAGCCTGGGCTTGTTCTTCATGCAGGCTGTAATGCAGCCTTCATGGATAACGGGGAACTTGCACATGACTGGTTTGGGCGACCCGAAAGGGCTGACCAAACAGACATTGCGCACTTAGGTGTTGGCAAACCACTCCTACCCGTGCCCTGCTCCGAGAACAGATCAGCCCGCCCGCAAAAGCAGCAGGAAGCATTAAATGACAATAACTTAAAGTTATTATCATTTATTACTTCTTCTCCACACTGCGTAAAAGCAGTGGGGAAATGCACCCCCGCCATAGCGGAGGAGCCGCCACTGGTCTCACAAAATGTTTACGTTAGTGCTCCCTCCTGTCCGAGTGTCTGGAGGGAGGCCAACTGAAGTGAGTATGCAATGATAGATGTCATGGATGTGTCTTTTGTGTGTTTCGTATGTTTTAGACTGCAGAAACACTCATTAGGTCTGGCCTTCGAAACATCTCACCGGGCTATTGTTTTTTAAACAAATATTTTACATAATTTACATAGAGGCCAGTACTCTTCATCTATTTGACTGTTAAATGGTCATTCACATTTTCTTCCACTTACCACCTCATACAGTATCAGGCACTGGGCCAGCCCATTTTAGCTATTGGCTGCGTTTGTTTTGAGTAACTGCGCTCAGCCGCTTCACATTTTTCACATTCACCTAATGAATAGCTCCGTTCTCTTCACTTTAGTGCCAGTGCTGGTTGTTATTCTTAAAGTTTCTGTTAAGAGTTAAATATTTGGCTTTTAATTTGTACATGATGAAGTTTATTTTACTCAATTTGTGCTCCTCTGTTTTCTACCCTCACTTGAAATATTGCCTAAGTGTTTCCTGTAATGTTGCCAGCACTCTAAGTGCCCCATTGTGTTTTCTGTGGCAGCTTCCAGCTACCCACTCTGGCTACCCTGTACTGTTTGCTTTCTTTCAAGACTGAAATATATGGCTTTCTATTCATGTTTCTGTGCTGACTTCAGATACTGCTTTTGTTTACACTGTAATGCTGTCAAAACTGAAATAAGTGACTTTGTTTTATCTCTCTTGGCCTCAGGTGGTTACTGTGATGAAATTTATCACGAGAATGCACACAGTTTTCGTGTTAACCTTTTAGGTTACCTGAATGTATGTTTGTAAGTATGGGGGTTGGGAGCACAGTTCGCCCCTTTGCATCCTGGTAAATGCAGTAGACAGTTCAAACTTACTTCAAAATTAGCTGGAGTTTTCCCCCAAAGTTGGTGCAGACATTGCTGTATATCTCTAGACTCGTGTTTCTGGGTTGAGCCCGTCTTCAGTAGAGAGCAGCAGTATTAGAGAGCAAAGAAAAATCATCTGGGGTTGCTGGACATGCTCCAAGTTTCTCTCAGGTCACAGTACCACTCACAGGCACACAGGTGCATCTCCAAAGCTTGTCAGCTTGCTGGCTCAAGGGAGCCTTTTGAACAGTAAGTCGTTGGCGTCCAAGGGAGGAGTGTGAGCCCTTTCTCCAGCCGGATTTCCTGCAAAAGTTTACATTATATATAGTGTGTGGTGCACAGAGTGCACTGTACAAGGTCCTGAGATGGCCACATGGATCTCATCTCATTTGGAAATCGACTGCACCGATGATTGTTTTAAACACTTTACTAAGTGAAAGCACTAGATGTTTAACAGTGGTGAGGGTTTGCTTTTAATCAAACTTTGGCGCGCTGAAATATGTTTGCAAACGCAGTCCGATACTTTTCATAGCTGTTTCTTTTGCCTTAGTTGGCTTTGGGTCTTGCTGTGTGTGAGACGCCTTCCCAGCAGGGGGTCCCCAAGAATGCGCCTCCTGGTCTGCTCTGAGAGCCCTCCCTCCCGCTGGGCTGCATTACACAGAAGTTAAAGAGGTGCAAACACGCCTTGCTGTTTTCCGTTGTGTTCTAAGCTGCTTTCTGTTACTGTTAATGTTCGCCCATGCGTGTTTAAAATATGGCTTCTTATCCATGTTTTTCATAAAGTTAATGTGATGACGTTTCAGGCCTTATTACTTGGGTTGTGATCCCGGCTTCAGGCTTTCCTTCACATTTGGCTGTCTGCTTACACAACGAATCTTAAGCCCACATGCATCATTGTGTCATTTTGCATTTCTTAATTTGCGAAAAATAAGGAATCGCAAATTAAGAAGTGCAAAATGCTATGCATCATTTTTTTCGGTATTTCTTTGTGATTCGGTAAAAATCGCAATTTTTACCGAATCCCAAAGAAATACCGAATTCTTAAGTTAATTTTCGCAATTCCCATTGATTCCTATGGGCCAAAAGGCCCATAGGAGTCAATGCAAATTGCGAGTGGCACTTAGAAAATTTCATGGGTGCAGGGGGGGGTCCATAGGACCCCCCCATGCACCCCTGAAATGCATTTTTCGCATCATGTTGCACACACACATGTCCTAAGGACATGTGTGTCCGTAACATGAATGTTGAAAAAAAGCATTTTCAACATTTTAAACACTTTTTCCAAATTTACCGAGTGGTTCAACCACTCGGTAAATTTGGCACCCTATTTGCGAATTTTCACTTTTTAAAATAATGATGCATTGCTTTTAAGAAATCGCACATCTGCGACTTCTTAAAAGCACCCGCAATTTTAGAATTCGCAAACATGTTACAAATTCTAAAATTGCTTCATGCATCCCAAAAAGCACTTTTGCATTCGCAAACGGCCGATTTTAAGGAATCGCACCGTTTGCGAATGAAAAAGTGCTTGATGCATGTGGGCCTTAGTGCGTTTCCCCAGGTGTGACAGAAATATGTACATCCTTTCACATCTATTTTTGTCAAGACTGCTGTGAATATACTCTGTCTTCCACATGGTTAATGAGCAATAACTATGGCTTCAGCATTTAACAGACAAACGTGACATAAGCTGATTATTCCTCAGGCGGAAAATACATGACAAGGAATGCCAAGAAAACAAGCATTGGCAATGTCAATAGGTCTCACCTACACAGGAGAAGTGTGGCTCAGGGGTTAGAGGTGGCAGACCCGTAAGCTGAGATTGTCCCTGGACCAGGGTTCAATTCCCCGCCTCGGCGGGTCTTGGGCTCAAAATTCCACGGACTCGATAATTCTCGCTCCGGTGCCTACTCGACTCACGGGTTCACACTCTGCGACTCTGGGCAATAGCTTGCTTAATCTCCACAACGGCCCCTCGCGGTGGGATGCCTGGCTTTCACCTTGTGGATACCCTGCTGGGGTTATCTCACAGGGGAATACCAGGACGGGTTCCCTAAGCAAGCGCTTAGATACCAACCTTGGTCGGTGATTTGCGCTATATAAATACATTTACATTTACATGTGAGAACTAATGTAATGTCTTTTAGCCATGACGTAGAGCAGCAAGGGTGTCTATAAAAAATAGTGCTATGAAGTGGGAACCGGAAGCTAAACAAGAGCGCACAGACGTGACCAGCACTGGCAGCCTCACAGCTCTTTTTTTAGCTTATGTGGGCAAGGGGGCAAAACTGACAATGGGAGGATGGGGGTTGGCAGGGAAGAGTAAATACAGATAATGGGAGTTTTGGGCGGAGGGAATAGGCTACACAGATAATGGGAAGGCGGGGATGAGAGGGAAGGAGCTACACGGGCAACTAGAGGGTGGTTGTGTCAAGACAAACACACAACGGGAGGATGGGGGTGGGCACGAAGAAGCAAAACAGACAACACAGGTGTGGCGAGGGGGAAGAAAGCAACACGGACAAGAGGGGGTGGAGGACGGGATGACTGTGCTAACTGGAAAGAAGAATAGTACCTCAATCACAGTGCCAGCAGTGGAAGGACCATAATCAAGATGAAGCAATCAGTATGATTCGAAAGCAATCAGACATAAGAAGAGGAAGTGAAGTCTGCATGCGCTGCCCAATTAGGAGGCAACAAATGAAAGTGCCAATGAAGCCAACGAATGGTAAGCAATGGATGGGCTCCAAGCCCCTTCCAGTAAACAATATTTCTTGCTAGAGGGAGCACCTGCTGTGTCGTTGGTGAGACCTAAAAATGCATCAGCTGTAAACTTGTTGCTATAAATACTCTCAAAGACACTGTTTTTGAGTTTTGTACTACAAATATGAACATATTTCTGACTCTCAACTTTTACCATTTAAATGTTTGGTGGTTATGCTTATTGCCTAATAAAACGTTGCACTTTTCTTTATAAACAAAAATATTATGAATTCTAAAAAAAAAGCACAATGCTTGTTTTGAAAGAATGTTTTCAGTATCAGCTATTACTTAGCTACACCTTGCTGCAAAACTGTTGTGATTAGTAAAGCAACACATTTTTTTTTGTAGTAGCTAGCATGGTTACTTATTATGCAGCCTTATTGTTATTACTAGCACCCGTCCCGACGTTGTCTGGGTATGAATTGCTGCCGGCCAGTAGTATATTGTTTTGTAGGATTTCTTTTTGATAGCATTTCTTATCTGTGACATGCCTGTGAAACGCTCCGATTCACAGTGCACTGCTGATGCACTTAAGTGTGCGCGTTCAGTAGTGTGTGAACTCGAGTTTCCCTACTTTATTTTTCCTTGCAATATGATATAGCGCGAACTCAACAACATGGCATGAGCACAATTTACATTACAGAAGAACACATTAATTTGTGGTAGGCACGGGGAGACAAAGCGATTTGCCTGGAATCACAGGATGTTGAGCTGATGCCGAGTTTCGAACGTAGCTTCCCAGCTCTAAAGTTCGCAATTCTAGAACTTGTGGCGGGAGGTGTGTCAGTGCTGGCCATCAATGAGAGAGTACATAAACAACAAAAACATTGAGGAGGGCCAGAGGGATGTTTACAGACCAGCCTAGGTTATATCCCTCAGGAGACTAACTATACAACAAACAAACCTAGGGGTCTAAAAAATGAGGTGTCTGGAACCTCTAAAAAGGAGGTCATAATGTTACTGTTAATACATCAAGACCGAGTCACGACTGACTACTAGTTTATAAGGGACAGGAAATGTCAAAGGGCCATCAGTGATTGCAGAGGAATATCATATAGGATTCCCATCAAAAGTACTCATGATGATCAATACTATCACTTGGTCATCCTTAAGGGTCTCGTGTCTCTAGATCATCGAGACGTCGATCGTACCCTTTGTCCACCGGGATTCCAACCCGCAATCACCTTAGGACCAAGTGACTCTGATCGGATGGGATCAGGTGCAGTGCAATAAAAGTAAAAGGTGTAGTGAAGTGTATTAAAAAGGATAGAGAAACCACAAAAAGACTTTATTGAGAGGGTTCTCCTCCTATTAAAATAAAGAACAGTGCAATAATATATATCTACAGTTCAAACAAATACCTGCATGGGGGCCAACATGTTTCAGCCTTAATGGGAAAAGGGACCCTAGGCTTTCTTCAGGGCCTCTGTTCTATCTCATACATGCTACTGTGTGTATTGTAAACAGTGTAAAGTGTACAAAGTAAATTATAAGTGAAATTATTAGACAGTCAAAAGGATACAGTTATCCAACGTCTGATTGTACTCCACAGGTCACGTGGTGTGTGAAACATCTAAAATCACAAACACACAATGGACACATTGTCAGAAAACACCGATGTCCCTGAAAGACTGCCAATCCCTTTCAAACAAAAGGCAGTGTCTAGTCACCCAGTCTGCCCGGGGGACAGACCTCACCTCTCCTGGACCTGGCTCAGGATATGTGAGACCCCGCTCTAAGAATGCAAAAACATACTGGGCTTTAATGCATATAGAGAGAACACGCTTCGTTCTATTCTCTAATGTATGTATACTGTAAGCCAAGACTACATAGTCTAGCATCTTGAGAAAAACTTGCCAAACTCATCCTATCCACCTACACCAAAACCTCTTTGGCCCACCACCAACCCTCTGGTTGTCTTACATCACCAGGCTTCAATGTATAAGTATTGTTGTTCAAAGAGCCTGTGAAAAAACGGTATGCTTATTCATAAAAACAAAGACTCCTGGCTCGTTGTCTATGAAAATAGTGTAACTTTTTACTAAGTATGATAACATGCAAGGTACACTCTTAAGTGAAGAAAGGAAAAGTTCAAGCATGAGCAAAGAGCACTATCTACCTGTCCGTCGTTGCCTCGAGCCGGATCCGAGTCAGGGGGAGGCAACGAAGGAGACAGGAGAAGCTCCTTTCATTAGACGAGTGAGTGGTGTACTGACCAATCACCGGGTCCGTTATTCATTTTGCGCCGATTTTTAAGTTATAGAATTTGTCCAACATTCATTACAGTAAAAGAAAACTGTGTGCTGCGCCTTATTCTTGTAAAACAGGCTCGAAAAGGTAGAGACTTACTTCTTTTCGCCAATCGTTTCTGCAACTAAACCCAGTCGCGTGATATTGCGAGATTAGGTCTCGGAATTACAAAATGACATCATCGTGAAGTTCCGAGTAGTAAAGGCTAACAAGATTACCAATGGAGCCCCAAAATATATAACAGTGGCGAAAAAACCAACAGAGGTTTACACAAAGCAGGACCCCAGCCGTTTTAGTCCATAAATTCCGGAAAATATTGGCGGTAAATAGCCGATTAACAAATCTCGCGAGAGCTATCTAGAACTACCAGATTTCATCATCTATACAGGTCATGTAGTTCTTAGTAAGGTAATAGCACAGCTAGCCAGTGAAATAGGGTGGAAAATGAAGCTTATTCCAAACAGAAGTCAGCTATTGCAGTTTAAAACGCTGTAAGGTAATAAACAACAGTCAGGGGCTTTATGAAGGAGATAGTATATAGCCTATAGCCCTGGGGGATTCCTTAATATCTCCCATGAAATTGGCATGATGCAACTTTACTATTGTCAATGGCTATTGAAATACCGTTTAATGTTGGAAGCTAAACCAAGGTATTACGGGCCATATGTATCATCAAACTCTTTTGCATTTCCTAAATAGTGAATTTTAAGGAATGGCTATTTAGGAAATGCAAAATGGTATATATGAACAAAATCGCTTTTTTATAGCGATTCCTTACCATTCCTAATTTGCGATTAGCAAATTGCTAATCGCAAATTACCCATTCATTTCTATGGGCCAGGAGGCCCATTGGAATGAAGGGGCAATTTGCGATTAGCAATTTGCTAATCGCAAATTAGGAATTCTTTCAAGGGTGCAGGGGTGTCTCAAGAACATCCTGCTGCACCCCTGAATATGAAATTTGGGGGCATATGGCGCACATACATGCACTAAGGGCATGTATGAGCGTCATATGGCACTTTTGGCTTTTTGGAAAAAAGCTTTTTTAAAAGAATTCGCAACTTACCACCAACTAGAAGTTGGTGGTAATTTGCAAATCCTTATGGGCATTTTTTGAATATTTTTTCTTTGATACATTGCATTTAAGGAATCACTAAATTTGCGATTCCTTAAGTGCAATCGCAAAATAAGGAATAGCAAATTTTGCGATTCCTTATTTTGCATCAAACATGTTACATACATACCATTTAGCTAATTAGCATTAGCAAAGGCCGTAATTCGCAGAATTTCGGCCTTTGTGAATGCTAATTAGCTTGATACATATGGCCCTTCGTCATTTAACCCTCTGCTGTCTGTGTGTAATTTGTAAACCCATTTCTGTTCTTTTATGAACAGAAATTTGATGCATCACTGGTATGAGAGGGAATGAATGGTTTCTCAAGTACCGTCCAAGTAAAATCTGATTCCCCATGGTTATGCTGTATAAAGTGTTTAGTCAACTTTGAGACATTCTTCTTACACCGAAAAGTGCTTTTATGTTCAAGCATTCGCGTTCGAACTTTTCTGGTCGTCATTCCCGCGTATCGCTCATTGCATGGGCATGTCAATAAATAGATGGAATGGAAACTGTTGCAATTTGTGAATTGTCTTAATTCCCAAGGTCTAGTAGTCCCGATGTCAATTTTGGTCATTATAGATGTCTGTGGACACATGGAACATCCACCACAAGGGTGGTGTCCCGTGGACGCTGGTGAGTCCCACAGCGTTCCAATAGTTCTTACCGGAGCTTCTTTTGGTCGGGTATGTACTAATCGGTCACGTAAGTTGTGTGATCGTTGGAAAGCAAACAAGGGATACTCAATTTTATCATTGCCACAGTTGAATACCCTCCAATGTCGTCTGATTATCTTTTGAATGTCGTTGGACTTTGTGTTGAACGTGCTGACAAACGTGAGGCGATCCAGAGGAGGTTTTATAGTGGCAGGCTCCAGCAGGGCTTCACGACTGTTGTTAGTGGCTCTCTTAAGCGATCGTCTAACCAATTTGGCCGGATAATGTCTAGCTGTCAATTGGCTAGAGAGATTGGCTGCATGTTTCGCAAAAGTCTCGGATGTGGAACAATTCTGCTGAACTCGGAGGAACTGCCCGAAAGGTAAATTGTCACGTAGTGACTTCGGGTGTTGACTCTCATAGAGGAGGAGTGAGTTCCTCGCCATAGGCTTGCGGAAAAGTTCGCTTTCTACACCAGTCGGAGTGGTATAGATAGAAAGGTCCAAGAAGGCAATTCTTTCTTTACTAGTCTCGATGGTGAAACGCAAAAAAATATTTTGCGTATTCAACCACTTGTGAAAGCAGAGAACAGAATCCAGGTCACCTCTCCATACGACCAGAATATCATCAATATAACGCTTCCACCATGTGATGGAAGGCAGGGAAGGGGCAAAAATACTGCCCATACTGGTCCCTGAAGTTTGGAGATAGATAGTGTCCTCATAGCGAAAATAGTTGTCCTTCATAGCGATTTTAGCTAAGGCCATTATGAAAGGGACAGGAGTGATGGTATCAAAGACCACGTCCCCCAGGATGGATCCGGTGGTATCTAAAGTCTCATCCTGGGGGATGGATGTGTATAGAGATTCAACATCTAGAGAGACCAGATAATCTGTCTCTTGGTTGAACTCTATTCCAGGGATCGCCCTTAGAACGTCCGTTGTATCTTTCAGATAGGTAGGCATGGTATGCACTATGGGTCTCAAAAATTGATCGCCGAAAGCCGAAAGGGGCTCCAGGACCGAACCCTGGCCAGATATGATAGGCCTCCCAGGTGGTGGTCTCTGGGACTTGTGGACCTTAGGCAAGGTATAGAAATATGGCATGGTGGGTTTCTGTGCCTGCAAAAACTGTGCCTCATGGGGAGTTATCCAGCCTTCTGATAAAGCCTCCTCTACCAGTATGTTAATTTCACTAATCAGTCTGGCAGTGGGATCTGCAGGTAGTGGCAGATAGGAATTCCTGTCCTTTAATTGTCGTAAGCACTCGTTTCTGTAGGTGTCAACGTTCTGTATGACTATCGAGCTCCCTTTGCCCGCGGGTTTGATAATGATCGAAGGGTCTTGTGTAAGGGCTTTGAGTGCTTGTCTCTCTTGTCCTGAAAAATTATTGTACCCCTTTGTATGTGGGGTCCAGATCTTGTCAATTTCATCCTTCACCGCCTTCTCGAAAGTAGCAACCTGAGGTGGTGTGGTATGTATAGGTGGCAGAAACAGTGATTTTGGCCTGAGACCAGTATTCACATCTCTAGCTTGGTCCTCCGCCTCGATAGCTTTGTCTTTAAAGAAGTAGTGTAGCCTTAGTTTGCGAAAGAACTGTGCCAATTCAATTTGTAGTTGAAAGGGGTCTCCCATATCTGTGGTCTCAAAGCCCAATCCTTTATTCATTACCACTTCTTCTATTGTCGAGAGGGTTTTACTACTTAGATTCACTACCAAGCTTGGTTCAGGTGAACTAATTAAACTTGGGCATTCCTCCTCGTGTGACTCCTGGTACCTGCGTGGGGTCCTGTTGTATCGTCCCAATGGACCTGCGCCTGTATTTGTGCCGGTCTTCGTTCCCCCGTACCTGACGGGGGCCAAATCCTAAAAAAGGTTGGTTATTAAAGTTGGAATAACCAGGAAAAGGGCCCATTGGTGGTTGGAAAGGGTGTTGAAAATTGCCAGGATGGCTCCACGGTGTGAGCGGCCACCATGGTTGTCCCGAGTTCATTTGTGGACCACCATAGTTCTGGTATCTCCCAGCCCTACCTCGACCCCTTCCTAATTGTGGAGGAGGATTTGTGGCATCTGAGTCACTGCCGGAATCGGAGCTGGATCCTGAGTAATTTGAGCCAAATTTCCTGCCACTTTTGCTAAAGTCAGGAGCCTTATATGTCTCGCTAGTATAGGGATATACACATTCCAATTTGAATTTCGCCAAATCCTTTTTGAATTTGTATATTTTAATTTGAAGTATTGTGTCACTAAAGTCCTTATTGTTTTTGTCCGATTCATCTTTCTGTTTCTTAAAGACAGTCGGGCTAACATCAATGAGAGAGACCTGTGCATTTTTAAAATGGGTGGTGAAAAAATATGAGTATGTTGCTGGAGATGTGGGCCGCCGTGCCACCAATGTACTTACCGGGGGAGGGTAAACAACCATTATTCCACAACTTTCTTTCCGCATACCATCACTCCGCATACTTTCATTACGAAAGTACCATGACTCCGCAATGCCATTATTGCGCATGGCATTACATTTTATATGCTTTTACCACGCATACATTTACAACGAAATTCGTTGTAAATGCATGAATGGTAAAAGCATGTTTTTTAAAAATGTTTGGATAAGGTAAGTATGGGTATAGGGGTATATGTTTTGGGGTCCTGAGGTATATGTTTTCGGGTGTTTGGGTATTTTAAGGGTTCAGATATAGTTTTGGGTTATGGGGTACACGGGTAGTTTTAGGGTTTAGGGCTAGGTATGGGTTTTGGGGTACAGGGGTATTTGTAGGGTTCAGGGCTAGGTTTTGGTTTTGGGGTATAGGGGTATTTTTAGGGTTCAGGGGTAGGTTTGGGTTTTGGGGTACAGGGGTATTTTAAGGGTTCAGGGCTAGGTTTGGGTTTTGGGGTACAGGGGTATTTTTAGGGTTCAGGGCTAGGCTTGGGTTTTGGGGTACAGGGGTACTTTAGGGTTCAAGGGTAGGTTTGGGTTTCGGGGTACAGGGTTATTTTTAGGGTTCAGGGCTAGGTTTGGGTTTTGGGGTACAGGGGTATTTTTAGGGTTCAGGGATAGGTTTGGGTTTTGGGGTACAGGGGTATTATAAGGGTTCAGGGCTAGGTTTGGGTTTTGGAGTACAGGGGTATTTAGGGTTCAATGGTAAGTTTGGGTTTTGGGGTACTGTGGTATTTTTAGGGTTCAGGGCTAGGTTTAGGTTTTGGGGTACAGGGGTATTTTTAGGGTTCAGGGGTAGGTTTGAGTTTTGAGGTACAGGAGTATTTATAGGGTTCAGGGCTAGGTTTGGGGTTTGGGGTTTGGGGTATTTTTAGGGTTTAGGGATAGGTTTAGGTTTTGGGGTACAGGGTATATTTATAGGATTAAGATGGGTTAGTGTTTAAGGGTGTTGGGGTATTTTAAGGAGTAAGGGTGGGTTATGATTATGGGGTGCAGGGGTATTTAAAGGGAGCAGGGTGGGATTAGCACACAATAGGAGACATGGCATGAATGGCGGAACGTACCACAAGCCCCCAGCACACGCCCACAGCACAACGCAGACACGCCCACAAGGGACTACTTTGCTGGCACGGTTCTTTTACCTTTTAAATGTATATGGTGGGCATCCGCATATCCCATGTCCTTCTGCTGCAATTGCCCTTTCCAATGCTGTATTGGGTGTTGTGATTGGTGCTGTGGTTCCTGAGATTACCCGCCTCAAAGGTTTGGGCTCTCTCTTTATTATATTAGTATGGATTAGCAGGGTGTCCCTCCTTCTGAAGAATGGAGGGACTTACTCGATCATTACTTGATTGAAAATATCACAACCTCAAGGCTTGAAATTGATCAGGGTCTCGTCCCTACAGCTATTACTGAAATGATTCCTTGTTCCTTACTGCTTCAATTTTCTTACTGTTTTTTAAGAGGAACATTGATTTATTTGGTCAAATCAGGTACACCAAAAAATCCTTGTCTTCTCTTGGTACTCAAATGGATTTGGAAGGCTATTGGACCTCCTTTGCCCTCTCTCATGAGTTCTTCTTTGGCTCACGGCTCTGTTCTTTCTTTATTTAAAGTCATTAATATTATTCTACTGGTTACAAAACATGCATACGGACATGTCTAGCCTGAAGAATTAGCAATCTAATTCCCTGTTACCATCTACTTCAAAGGTTTTGAAAAATCATGCTGCAAACTAAATTAGTTCTTATCTAAGGAGCAATAACTTATTCGATAACATTCAGGCCAAATTTCGTCCTTCTCACAGCGTGCAATCGTATCTGCTGTTTATCCTAGGTGATCTCAAATCAGAGTTAGACTTGGGCTATGTTAAAGTTTTTATTTTACTGGACCTTTCAACCACATTTGACATGGTCAATCATTCCATCTTATAGTGCCAAGGACACAGGCATTGGCGGGTTGGCTCTACAGTGGTTAATCTCCTCTCTTTCAGGGCAAAATGAAGCAGGTAAAAATTCTTATTTTTCACCTCAGAACCTTCAAATTACTTGTGGTGTGCTTCCAGGATCTCCACTTCCCCCCATCTTTTCAACATTTACACACCTCATCAGGGGGTAGCAAGTGCTATATAAATGCAAACCATTAACTCTTCTATCCCTCGTCTATCCTTTTTCAAAACAAATAAACTCACATGTCCACCTCTCAAATAATTTCATATTCCCCTATGCTAATTCCCCACTAATGCTGTTTGGGTTCTGGAGTAGTGTGCTACCCGCCGAAAAGTGCTTCAACATCTTATCAGGGATAGCAAGCACTATGTAAATGAAAACCCTTCCCTCTTCTAACCCTCCACTATCCTTTTCAATCCAACTAACAGACCAAACTGTTCACCGCTCAAACTAATTTAATATTTCTCTATATTAATTGACCACTAATCCTTTTTGGGTTCCAGAGTAGCGTGCTACTAACCAAAAAGCACTTCAGCACCTCATCAGGGGTAGCAAGTTGTACATAAACGTAAATCTTTCCCTCTTCCATCCCTCCACTATCATTTTGAATCCAAATAACAGACTAACATGTCTTCTGCTCAAATTAGATTACATATTTCCTTATACTAATTCACCACTAATTCTGTTTGGGTTCCGGAGTATCGTGCTATTCGACAAAAAAGTGCTTCAATGCCTCATCAGGGTTTGCAAGCACTATATAAATGCAAATACAATAACTTCATGATGAAGGCCCTTGCCAAAATAGAGCTCAGATTATACATGTACACAGATGACACTCAATTATTGATATGATTAGATAATGTTCCTGCTTACCATCAAGAACTATAATGGTTTATGAGATCTGCCTGGCTATGGATGAGCAGCAATAAACTAAAGGTTTAGGTGGACAAAACTGAAGTGTTATTCATCAATGGCAAAAGTAACCTTTGGCTTGATGCTTGTTCATCCGCCGCGATGGATCCGCTAACTTGTCAATCCAATGCAGTAAAAAGCTTAAATGTAAAAATTGACAGTGCACTTTCTATTGCAGGTTACATGTCCTCCATAGTCTTCACCTGTTCTTATTATCTCAGGCTCTTGGAAAAGATCTTGCCATTCTTGTCCACTGATAGAAAATGCTTGCTTCTGCACATTCTATTTCTCTGTATCTTGGTCTCCCTCAGTATGTACTTCAAAGATTACAGGTTATTCAGAACTCAGCAGCACAATTACTATTAGGTGAACCCATTTTGCATGTCAGTCCTCTCTTTTCCCAGTTGCATTGGAATCCTATTAAAAATGTATTCTGTTTTGATCCCTTTGTAGTTTTATAATGCTCTTTTCAATACTCTCCTGCGTTCATTAAAAGTCACTTTCAGAAATATTATGTAATATGAACGCTAAGTTCCTCTTTTGCAAAAATCTCACCATACCTAAGCCAAGTAAGCAAAGAATTAGTGGTCACAGATTTGTTACCTGTGGCGCTAGAATTCCATTTCAGAATTACTTAAAAGTGAAATATGTTTTTGTGTTTTCAGACACTTGCTGGTGTCCCCTCGCTTTACTGCCAATCTCTGACATCAGTTTGGCTGATCTAGCTCACTTTTTGCTAATATAATTAAGCATAAAGAAAACAGTGGTGTAAGAGGACTCCATAAATTTCATAACTTAAAATAAAAATTGTGTAATAAGATTGATGTTAGAAATATTTTTCCTATATTCAGGTTCGAATCTATTCACTACCTTACAGGTATAAAAAATTACCTATGCAAAAAAGGCGCAGAATAATCCCCGCCATTTCCAATTAATATTATTAAACAAGGACCATTTAATAAGAAAAAATGATTTAAAATCACTAACTAGCTATTTATATCAATAACACATTTTTTGAAAATTGAACCATGGCAATTACTAATTCATGTGTTTCCAAAACCTCTTCACATCGTTTGAATTGTGGATATTATAATTAATAATTTCTTATTTAAAAAAAGAACATGAAACAATCTAATACTGTGTAACAAAAATCTACCTTGATATTAAAATCACAAATACACATTGTACCTTGAGTCTTAATCTAAATTGCCACATCTGGCAAACACCAAATAGGATTGATTCTAAGCCACATTCTCAAGATTTAATCCAGAGTTAATCTAGCGCCAACCAAATTAATCTCAATAGCAGCCTGTAAAGATACAGAATAACAACAGGATAGCCAACCTCTTAAAGAAGTTCAGGCACATCAGCATAAGGCAAACAAGGAGTTCAGTTACAGCAATACTGAAGATTTATAATAAAATGTGATGCTCAGGGATGTGTTTCTGATCCTCCTTCCTGGACATGAGAAAAGTCCAAAATTATCTAATTTAGAGTCTAAACTAATGAGGTGATTAAGTCTAAAAGAATCTCAACAAGCTGGGAAAATGCAGAAAAAGAAAAAATTATGGGAAGGTGTCAGCATTTCAGAAGCTCGGTCAAGAGTCTTCTAGGGGCAGGGAAATAAGTGTTAGCCTAAGCCACACTCAGCAAAGAGTCAAAGGGAAAGCTTAGAGGTCTACACGTCTCAAATTCCAAAATGATAGTGGTCAATATCAACTTGTGAGAAGAAAATGGTTATTGCCACACAAATCTCCTGAGTAATACTCCCCAGTTCACGTCATCGAGGGCTCCATCGTCTTTTCCATTCTTAAGTCATGAGCTGCAACTTTCGTAGATTCTTCCAGACCAAGCCTGAAAAGAGATCATCCTTGGGTACCTGTTATTTTACGCTCTGCCTCGCCATGTTCTTTGTCAAGGTCCTCTTCTCAGGCTCTCTATTGCTAAAAAAGTGTTACATCTATTCGCAAACTAACAAACTATGTGAGCGTTCCTGCAAGGCAAAGACACACAAGCAGAAATGGAAAATCAATATTTTTTTAGCAGAAATACAGGCCTACTCGTGTCAATTTAAATGTACTAAATCAATGGTGCACATTTAATATGAGTGTGCACATACAACTACAAACAAATGGAAAATGTCAGTACATTAGATTCAGAACCACCAGTGGTAACCGAATGGTGGCTACTGGTAAATGAGATATATGATATGGAACTTTCAACTGCAAAAATTCGAGGGATTGGTTCTTTGAAGAAAGTTGATAAGATTTGGGGTATATGTGAATATTTCCTGATGTACTCTTTTTTTTATATACTGTAGATCTCCTTGCCTATCTTTTATTTGATTAAGTTTTCAAGGAATTCATGTACTTTAATTTTCTTCTTTATTTTACTATTGTTGTAAAATGTTTTATTTTTGAAATGTAAGTTTGCTGTCAATAAAAAAGTTATAATAAAAAATAGATTCAGAATTACATTCATGTTATCCTCTAAGTAAATGTAATATAATTGAAAAACATGAACATAAACGTAAATACGAACTACTTTCTAAATTCAAATTAGTGCACACGGTTCCATTATTCTTTCTTGTTTCTGAAGTAAATACCCTTTAATAGTGTGAGGATAGTTTTATCCAATCTCTGAAGGCTACATTTCGTTTTAATAAGGTTGAGACGGCACTTAGTATATATGAATCCCTATTTCTACAGTGAATGCACTTCAGTACTATGTTCAAGTGCAACACTTTACATCAATAACGTAAGGGCTCACGGAATATGTAGTGTATATAGTGCGTATTTGTGACATGTAAGGGTGAAGCCAAAATTACGCTGCTCTAGACTTATGGACGGAAGAGCTTGCAAACAGAGCTTATCCATTGCCAATGATCGGGCATAAGCCAAAGACTGCAAAGCTTTTTGCCATTAATAGTAATGTCATTAATTTGGGTCTACTGAAAATAATTCTTACAGCTGGGTGCATCTTCATTTAAGCCAATATACAAATGCACTACCCCCATCTAATAGAGCAGGAACTTTTTTCCTGAGTAGACAGCTGCAAGGAATAAAATCACCAAATCCTTTCTCATTGCTTGTATCGGTGCACTTGCTGGAAGCTTTAAAACCTTTTTCTCTAAAAGCCGCATCAGCCTTTTGCAATCAACCAAAGGATCAAGACTAAGCGGTTTGATCCCATACAGTCACTTTGAGCTGTACCGTCTTCAAAAGAGGCTCACAAGATAACCCACTGAATTTTAAATCAAGGAGCAGTAGGGCATTTTGTGGCTTGCTTGGCTGCTTTATATACTGCAAAATGATTTCCCTGCTCATATCTAATAAAAATACAATAAAAAGGTATTTGTAGTAAGAAACATCCTCTAGTTTTGACCTACAGATTCAAGTGGAAGTCCTATACACTTTGAAGTGAAAAGTTCTTTTTTGGTCTTAACTGTGTTAATAGTCAATTTAGTTAGCAAACAATAATATTGTAACGCCACAAGCTTTCTCTGCAGTCAAATCTGGGTATGATACATAATTATGAGATGATTTGCAAATAGCAAATTTGGTATATGTTTCGTTCACAGCATAGGGGAAACATTTTTATTTCAAGATCTTGAAGTAGGTCTTCTAAATACAGAGTAAATGAGGGGGAACCAAAACAAACCCCTGCTTTAGGTCATTATTGATGTATGGTGTGACAGCTGACCATGCAGGGCTAATCCTACCTGTGTGCTGTTATGACCATGACGAAACAGCACAATACATAGCAGCCCTGTGGACTAGCCTAGCTGTATGGTTAATCCACAGAATTGCCTGGCAAACCCAGCTACCTACCAGGGGCCATATTACGTGTGTGGAAAATTTTTTGGGTTAGCACTGGGTGCACATTTTAAAAGGTGCAACCAGCATTCAAGTGAAAAACAGAGCGGATGCTTTGAAGCCGCTCTGTGTTTCACTATGCAGGCGGCAACTCGCCTGCTCTGTAAAGGGGGATTAAAGATCCCCTTGCAGGTGGGTGCAGTGAGTGACTGCACTGGCCTGCAAGTGGATGTCTGGAGGGTCCATGGGATCCCCTTTTTCCCGCGATAGAGTGCTGCCATGAGGGCGCACACTGACAGTGCACCACCTTATATGTGGCACACTGTCAGTGTGCCACTATTTAGGTGGGGAAGAGGTGGGTTACCCAATAAACCCTTGCGAGCTTGGGCTGAAATGTAATTCTATTATGATGCCAACAAGGAATTTTTTCAAGGATTAAATCACAGGTAATTGATCATTTATCCATTTGTACTTCTGATCAATTGAATTAATTTGAAACCTGCTATTGTTTTCAATTGTCACATGAATTAGAACATGGTAAACAAATTACTCGGAAAGAAGAAAAAGCTACACGGTTATAGAGTTGATAAAATTATATCACTTTATATATGTTTAAGTAAGAAGGGTACTTTTTACAATAAGAAATTCATCAAAGACAAGTGGAAAGGAAAAGAATCAATTGTTTGTCACGTCCATTTGCGTTGTAGTCCACTCTTAAAAAGTTTTTAGCATTGAATCTTGTACAACTTATAACAATGATTCTTATGTCTGAATGCTTTCAACTTAAAAGATGTGGACAAAGAAGTCGACGTTTTGGCCTTGTGCTTGTTAAATCCTTGAGGCCATCTTCAGGACAATTCAATCTTTAGAGAGTAGAGACCCCCTGCTCGCTGAGAAAAATGAATAATTCTATGTCAGGACAGGAGGCGCAGATCATGCTTTTCTCCCTCCACTTTATTAACATAGCAGCCTTATTTAAAACAACTTAATTTAACTTTCCATTTAACAGTCCTATGAATCCCTGTAAATATAGTACCAGAAACAGCAAATCACAATGAAAAGGTAGTCCATAAGACAGCCAATCAGGATGCAGTTTAGCCTGTAATAGTTCTCTCTCAAGTCTGATCCCCCTCTTTCTTTGCTGCTATGCAGCCCTCAGTTAAGTCATATTTTTTGTCTCTTGTGACTTTTGTAAGCGTGTGTTGACTAACACCACGTTGATGTTGGTTATGTGCAGCGCACAGCACTGAACTTGATCCAGCTGCGGGTGCGTTTCACCCACTTCTCCGCAGATGAAATATTTGGTGCTGCGCTGTGGTGTGGTCTCCGACCCGCAAGGTGGCCGTCTAACTCAAGCGGCTTTGCTTACTTGACGCGTGATTCCTGTCGGCTTAAACCCGATCCTTCAGCCTGGAAGAGAGACACCCTGTTTGCGGGGTCTGTACCATTTTTAAAACACATTGCACTTGCCCTGCCTGATGCCCAAATCAGAGTCTGCATTTCCTGGTCGTTTTGATGCCCTCCGGGGTATGTGTTTGTTACAGTGGACAGTCAGGTCACCTCAGGGAACACACTTCCAGGAATAGAACCCCATCCATATCATTAGCACCAGGGGGGAGTGTTCCCAGGGCTCAGACCCAACTTTCAGTGAGACTCTACCCACAAGTGAATATTTGACTGTATCCCCAGTCCCTAAATTGCAGCCACCAGTCTGCTTATACTCCCTCCTTGTGGGGTGTGCTGCGTTAAAAGCACTTAACAGAATATTCACAAATATACTGTGCCTTAATTAACTACAACTCCTGTGTTGGGTTCATCTTCAGCTTGCCTGTACCCATGGAGGCCTCAGAGGATGTGTATGGGAACCCTTAAAATCACCTCCCTTGGGATGACGATTTTTACAATACTGTGGATGCATCTATTTACGGAGCAGTAGAGGAGGCTATGGGCCGCATGGAAGAGCGCCTCACTCAACTCATTGCATGCGAGTGCACCAAGACACCCCAGACTGCGCCAGGTGCACCTGACCCACCCATGTCCCTTCCTGTCCCTCTAGATACCAACTCAGTATGGACGAAATGACAGAGGGAGGAAGGTGATGACCTAGATGGGTTTGAACAATTAAAAAATACCTTTATGGCGCAGAGTCTCCCTGCCATACCCCCTTCCATCCCAGAGCACCAGCAGGAGACTCCAGCCCTGCTATCCCCGAAGTTGCAAGATGATGAGCCATCAGATGAGGAGGCAGGGCCTTCCAGACCATGACGACCATCTCTACTGCCAGTGAGGTAGCGGTGAGGGAGATGCAGTCAGACATGCTAGACCTGACCAGATTCTGCACCCATGATCAGCGGAGTGGGTATCCTGTGACAAAGTGGCACAATCATCTAGGCAGGCCTTTGGAAAAGAGGCGCGTAGTTGCCTGAGAGCAGAATGCCCCAGACCCTCGTGAGAGGGTGAGGTAGCCCAAAACCCTGATATAGACCCCAAGAAGGCCACCTTATTGGCCAAGTTTATTAAGGATCCTAAGGGGTTAGACTGGTCTTGGCTAGCTTGCTAGGACAAGCTCTTGGACGCTATTGGTACTTTAACCAAAATCCTAGATATGGCGGACGATGCCAAGGTTTCGGGTGTCATGATTTCCCTCTGAGGCTCTTTTGGACTGGGTGCAGAGGGTGGTTATCTTTTTAGGAAACGCCAACTGTGCTCTGTCTATGGAGCACAGATGGTCATTACTGATCAAAGTGGACAAGACTTGGGGATCTAGCTGTCTCAGAGGAAGGTGCTGTGGCCCAGGGTGGACTCTTCTGAGACCCTTCCATCAAAAAACTCAGAAAGTTTGTCAACACGTTCACTTCTTAGACAAAGCTCAAACATTAATAAAGAAAGTGTTTCCGTCCCGGGTTCCAAGGGGCAGGCCATTTTGCTTCCCAAACCTATCCCATAGGGCAAGGCTTGAGGCAAGGCTTTGGTTACCAGGACCAATCCTGCTTCGCAAACTTTTACCTCATCATGGGAGAGCAGTTCAGTGGACGTGGTTCAAGGGGACAAGCCAACAACACCAATTCCGGTTAGTGTCATCCATCATCAGGGGCTCAGGTGGGAGGAAAATTGGCATGTTTAACCCCACATGGAAGGAATTGATGGCAGATGCTTGGGTACTTCAAACAATTCAGGGATATCATTCTATGGTACCCCTTTTCAAATATCCAGACTATGTCCAATACACTTCTCAACAGCATACGCAGCCTTGACAGATGCAGAAGTCCAAGCCTTGTTGGCCAAGCGGCAATTCGGCAGATGACCATTCACCGCCACCGTTTCTGTGGTGAAAGCTGATGGGGCATCACCTCATAATAAACTTACGAGAATTCAACTAATGGCTTGTATACCGACATTTCAAGATGGAGGGTGTTCACCTTCTGCGAGATGTTCTGTGACTGTCGGATTGGGTGGTGCCGCGAGCTCAAGGACGCGCATCTTTTGATTCCCATTTTACCTCCATACCAGCGTTTCCTTCAGTTCAGGTGGCGCCAACAGGCTTTTGAGTTTTCAAGCATTCCCTTCGGACTGTAATCCTCCCCTTGGTGCTTCACCAAGGTCCTCAAATCAGTGGTGGAGCACCTTTGAGCGCAAGGCATCCGCCTCATCGTTTATCTGGACATCATGCTCCTCATGGCCCAATGTCCTCACCAGCTCCACTTGCAAACTGCGGTAAACCTCTTGAAGATTTTGGATTTTGTGGTGAACGAGGGGAAATCCCTTTGGGTTCCGTCTCAGACCACAAACATTTTGAGGTTCACAATCAATTCCACAACCTCAACCCTCAGCTTGAAGATTACAAAAATAAGACACAAATTACAACACGCTTTGGGCATACCTCGCACTTCCTACATCAGATTGCCCAGCTAGTAGGACTCCTGTCCTCCTCAATCCAAGCCATTTTCCCAGGCCCCTTACATTACCGAGCTCTACAACTGCTCAAGGCAGCGCATCTTTGCAAAGGCCTGACTTACTCCCAAATCGACGCTCTCACAGATGAGGTACGAGCAGAAATTTCGTGGGGGCTCTTGCACATGGAGGCATGGAATGGAAGAACAATCTTCAGATCAGCCCCGGACCTTGTCATAGAGTCAGACACCAGCAGGTCCAGATGAGGAGCTGGCTGTGGCAAGTTCTCAACACGGGGCTCATGGTCTCCTCAGGAACAATCGTTACACATCAATTGTTTGGAACTTTTGGCCGGGTCCTTTGTGGTCCGATGTTGGACGAAGGACAGAGCCCAATCGTGTTTGCTGCTCAAGATGGACAATGTGTCAGCCATCAGATACATCAACCATCTCGGCTGCACACGTTCCAAGGTCCTATTCGACATCGCAACCAGCTTTAGGAAATACTGCCTGGACCACCACGTCTCAGTGACGGCAGAATACCTACCGGGCCAAGACAATCAAGTGGCAGACTGGCACTCCCGGCATGTAAGGGATTCCAGCCTATGGAAGCTAGACCCACAAGTGTTTGCGCAATTGCAAGAGAGATGGGGCCCATTACTAGTGGACCTGTTTGCATCCCGGTTGGACCATCAATTACCCTGGTTCTTCAGCTGGAGCCCGGATCCTCTGCCGACCACAACAGATGTGTTTCTTCAGGACTGGGCCCTGGAGATGGGCTATGCCTTTCTCCTGTTTGCTATGATCATTTCAGCCTCGGTCCAGATCAGACATCAGCTGGCGGAAGTGGGCGAGGTCACACTGATCTTGAAGTCCCAAGTCTGATTTCCAGTTCTTCTGGGATTCCCCAATCCAACTCCCACTTTCCTTACCACCTTTTCAATACAGACCAAGTTCCCCATCAGTTGGTGCTGGGGGGGGTTCTCTAACCCTGATGGCTCGGTGGATTACAGGGGGTGATGGTTGGACCCGGGTCTTTCGCACCAGGCTGAAGAACTCCTGTGCAAAGCCTAGGCAACCAGTTCTGTCAAGAGAGACAAGTCATCTTAGACCCAATGGACACATTGGTGTCTGCGGCTGCGTTTGTATCCTGTGGTCATGGATGTAGTGCAGGTATTGAATTTTTTTGCAGAATTAGCCACGGAAGGTTTGGCATACTGTTCCATCAACACCTTCCGTTCTGCTATCTCTGCTGGGCACATTCTGGTGGATGGTGCTCCGGTGGGAGCACCATCCACCAGAATGTATGCAGACTACTGCGGGGATTTAGACTGTCCCTTCCACTTTCTCCGAGATATTCAGCACTTTGGGACGTTAATGAGGTTCTCAACCTGTTTCTTTCCTGGCAACCAAGCTGGTTCCTATCGTGCCAAGAACATTCCGCCACACTGGTAATGTTGCTATGCTCAGTTTTCTGCTGGAGGGTATCAGATGTCCGAGCCCTTGATATAACAGGCAGGATTTATCTCCTTATGGGGTGACGTTCACAATCTCTAGATGAACCAAGTCCAACACCAGACCTATTCAGTATCCAGCCTTCCCGGATTCCACAAAGTTGTGTGTGGGTCAGTGCCTAAAGGCATACAGAGAAATGCCAGAAGAGTTGCGACCCCCGGGTGAGAGACAACTCCTGATCGCACTATAAAAAGCTGCATGCAGCAATCTCCTCTCCTATGACTGCACGGTTGGTGTTGTGGGTCATGCAGGATGCAGGCATTGACCTGTCCGCTTTTAGGGCATATTCTGCAGGAGGAGCTATGGCATCTAAGGCTTTCTCCCTAGGAGCGAGATTAGAGGACTTTATGAATGCTGATGATTGGTCCTCAGATTCGACGTTTATGAGGTATTACTTCAAGCCAGTGGTGATAGGGCTCATTTGGTGGAGAGCAAGCTTTGAACCAGCATCATCCTCGCCTCGGGTCCTGACATAGAAGGAAAATTGTTCATGTAGGAAAGTTTCGATTCTATTAATGACACGAGTCGATGATTATCCCACCCAGTGAGAAGGTTCTTTTCTCTTCCTGGAGTCCAACCTAAGGAGTAAGTAGCAAGTCTTTATAATGGCGTACACCTGTAATGTTGTTTTCTGAAGGATCTGTTGATGATATTCTTTATGACATTAATCTCTGTGGTTAATCACGAAGTCAAAATCCAGCATGGTCCGTCTCTCTTATGCCTAGGATCGGATGGTGCTAAGCTGGACCTGTGAGGAAGTGGCTGATGATTAACTCATGCAAAGAAAGAGAGGGATCACAGCTGAGAGAAGACTATTACAGGCTCAACTGCATCCTGATTGACTATTTTATGGACTACCGTTTCATTGTGATTGGTTGTTTTTTTGTGATATGTTCCAAGTGATTGATGGGATTGTTAGTTTATTGCTTTCAAATGGAAAGCTAAATGAAGTTGTTTTAAATAAGACTGCTATTTTAATAAAGCAGAGAGAGAAAAGCATATTCCTTGCCTCCATGTCCTAAAAAGAATTGAAAATTTCCTAGAGGAGAGTTAGTAACAATTTGATTGTCACTGCATTTGGATTATGACAATACTATGAGCATTGCTTGGATCCCTGCAGTAGAAAGTGAATGCTTCTTGTTTATATAGCAATACCCAGACTTCAGCCTTGATTCAGGTGTGAAATTGATGATGGGCTGTAGGAACTTTGTGTAGATTGCTGTGTGAGTTGATCTTTTTTACTATAAGTTAAATTTGATCATTGTACCAAATTGGTCTTATTCTTTGCACTTGTTAATAGATTTACTCACTCAGATGTTCCACTGTGAGTAGATCTACTCCTATGGACAGGGAGTGGCTGTTCCAGATCTAGAAGGCACTGGCGTTTTGTATAAACTCATTGGATATTCACAAAACATTTTCTGACCCCTTCTCGGTTAGGTAAATGGGCTTATTTTACTCCTGTCAATGGCTGGAGCAAATCCCTTTCCTAAGTGATAACATGTAAGTGAAATACGGCTGTCCATAATTGGTGGGGAATATAGGAAGAGGGTTTGCCATACATACAAATATTAAGTGAAAAAACTAAGTCAACAAGTTAATTTTCACCACTCAGTGTGCTTCTTGCATTCAAGAATATAGTTGTGATTGTGTGCGCATGCGAAAAAAGGAATTCAGAAAACCTGTAAGGGATTACTCTTAGAAAGCTGACACTGGTGCAGGCTTCCGAGTCGTTCTTGAATAGGGTTTGTGAAATGCTGTAAATTTGACCTGCCTTTCTTTATTACAAAACTCAACAACTGCTAGATAGAAGATAAAAGCACTTACCACACATATCACAATTAACCAAGCCACTTGTAATGAGGTCCTTAGTCATTGCAAGACGTTTAGGCTAAAGAAAGGGCCAAAAACAACTGCCATTCTTTTAGTAGCAAATTTCTTCCAATAGTCCTACAGATTTTATAATCTATAGACAGCTTGCAGCTCACTATACAAAATACAACTATATCAATATATCACTACATAGAAGCCATTCCAACAAATTTACCACTATGGTCAGTGGCGCTGGTGATAGAGCGCGGGCTCACCTGCCCGTTTTACCATACTCACCTGGGCCCATAAAAAAAACCACATACACACTTTGAACAGGTGAACCTACGCTTCTAACCAGATATTATAATTAACCTTTTTAGGACCTATACCATTGACTTACCAATCCTAGTCACCGGTACCTAGATTCCTAAGGGATCAAGGGTGTTAGAATAATAGGTAGTAAATAGCATTCATATTTCATAAAATAACCAGAAACTCGGGAAAGGTTTAAGTTCTTTTATCCAATGTAAATTCTTAAATGTCCGAGACCATAATAAATCAACAATTGCTCGTTCAGTTAGAAAGATGAAGATTGAAACAAGATATGAAATAATTTGGAAAGAAATGTTGTTAAGCATTTAAACATAGGGTGGGTAGAGAAACGGAAAACAATACAATGACAAACCCACATTTAACTTATATTTACCTAGAATGTTGTGAAGACCAACCCTGGCCACGGGCTGGGCTAAAGGACAGAACCCCAAGATTGCAGGTGCCAGCAGGAAAGAACAGGTGCAAACCAGAATCAAGACAGGTACGGGCCAAATTGGATCAGAACAGGACGACCTCAGGCTAAGACTGGCACCCACAGCTAAAGCGTAACGCCTGCATCACACCCACACTGCAGCTAACAGTCAGACCCCGATTGGGTTAGCGAAATCTTCTCCCTTAGAACCCCGATTGGGTTATCGAACTCCTTCCCAGAACCCCGATTGGGTTATCGATTCTTCTGACAGAGTGCTCCGCCAGCACCTCTGTTCTCGATCGCCTATTGAGTGCGTTGGGTCAGTGACAGGTCAGCTATTCGGACAAGTCGGACAATCTAACTAGCTAAGCCTACCCTAATTATATCATTTTCCAGGGCAGTGTACCACCCCCTAATGTTGCAAATGTGTGAATCCCCAATTTTGATTGGACAAAAAGACAAGGAGAGGTCATCACACCATATTAATATGAGGTTACTTCCATTCCGTATTTAAATTAACGTTCCTTCCCATCAACTTATTTTCCAATGCACTTTTTATTCCACCCAACAATGGATGTTTCAATAACAAATACAATGTAATATAAATTGTACAGTTAAACTTCCTCTGGCAGGGTTAAGGGGTCAGCTTCCCAGGCGCATCTTCTAGTAAGCCAAGACTTGGCTTCCATTCAATGTCATGAGTCAAGTTTTCTTTGACTCTTGTGCGCATGTACGGTGTGAGTTTCAAAATGGAGTTACAGACACATCTCAGGCCCAACAATGTGATAGATGAAAAAATAGAAAAGAAAAAGTTTTAGAACAATGAAAAACTGAATGTTCTGTATACCACTTATCTCTACACTATTCCCATTATTTTATTTTAACTATAGCATTAAGTATTAGGCAGAACAAACAGCTTAGAAGAGGCAGCGATGCAAGCTTCTTGCACGTTAAGACACAGAGCAGCCATCTTAGTTCTAGTGCGCAGAAGCAAAAGTTTCCCTCCAAGCAGAGAAACACGTCATGTCACGTGAGTGTGACAGACGCATGCGCAATGGAAAATGCCGCGTAGCAGCGGCCAATTTAGTGCAAGCGAATTATGATTAGTAAAAGCACATAGGCGAGCTTCCCCTAGATACTAAAAATGTTGTGTGGTGCAATATTAATAAGACAAAACATGTTAGTTAGTACATTACAGGTTATTCTGAGAGGACTGAATCTGAACAAGTTGCTTTACGTGCGAATCCTTGCTCCATCAATCCCCTCTTTGATGATATTTATATCAACACAAATTACAGAAACAGATGCCAACTTTTCAACATTTATTCAGCTCTATTTCTTCAAACACTCTTTTATGTTTATCCTGATTACTCATATGAAAGTTTTTCATTTTCTTGCATATATGTCCCCATTTAATTCTTCAAACTCAATCTCATTAAAGCTTCTTTTTCTTCCTTTAGTATTTACTGTATATGACTTTTTATGCTTGCGATATTTGCAACAAATCATTATCCCTAAAATCAGCAGGGCTATTCCACCATTGGCATCAGTATTTTACCTGCAAAACTTTTCCTTACATTAGTAAACCAATTACCTATTGATGGGAGACCATATGTTAGTCTCTTCCATGTTTTATCAACTTCCAGTGGTTTGAGTTATTTTTCCAAATGTGTAATATTCTTTACATACCCTTTAATTTCAACACTTTTTTCAGGTACGTAAATGCAACAATGTTGCGCTTTCAACATTCTACAGACTCCGCCCTCTTTTGCCAATAAGGTGTCAAGAGCAAGTCAATTTTGTAAAACCATTGACCTTACCGCAACTAATTCGGTATTGATCATCAAAAATCCACCAGCAGTGTCAGTCGATAAGTGATCCACTACTGTTGACAGTTTGCAAATTCTTTGAGTATTCAGAACCACTCCCACTGAAGGTATAAATGCACTAAATATATCACCTACAATTACAGAAAAACTAGCTCTTTTACTACGTGTTAATCCATTAGTTTCTTCATTGCTTCCAGTGACTTTATTTACATGGTATACTTTCGGGAATACTATTCCAAAATAGCATCTCCCATACCAATGATCAGGCAACTTAAAATATGCTTTGTACCCGCAAATATAATAACTTCCAGGAAACACAGGTTCAGTTCCATCTTTGAATCCCCAACCCCCGATTACCTTAAAATTGTCTTCACATTCACTGGAACCAATGATTATATTGATATAATAACTCGTTCTCTCCCAATGGGACAGAGTTGCCCCTTCTTTTCGTAATCCAACAACATAGCAGCTTGAGTCTTGCCATTTGAGGTAAACCCTAGATTTTCAGCCCATTTAGGAATCTTTTGTTTCTGTTCAGTGGCTTTTCTCCGGAAATCCTGTCTCCTTTTCTCAACTAAATTTAGAAATATTTTCTCTTTTTCATGTAAAATGCATGTTAAATTGTTACTGTGTGCTTCAACTATATCTAGTGTACTTTTTGTTAGAAAATATTAACCCATATAACATGTTACATCACTTTTAGTATGTACAGGGTTCAGGTTACTACGTATAGGAAGTTCAGGAAAAATCACATCTGAGTTAGAATAGTAATAGTATAATCGTCCTTTCTTATAAAATAACTAGCTACAATACTACATGAAATACCATATGTCAGGGGCAAATGGTGGTACGTCACACCTTCTGCAACAGATGTGGGTAATTTCATACAAACATAACAATCATTTATCTCCATTGCTTCTACATAATGTACAAACAGGTTAGGGAACGCATTTAGATTTGTTCTATTTTTAACTTTACTATAGTGTAATCCTTCCTCATCTAAATCTACCTTTTGCTGTCTGAGATTATCTATTCTTCCATGTGTTTCTAACTTTTCAGATATGTCTACCGTCTCATGTATATTAGTGCCATTCTGTACGTGTTTACTCAAGTTTCAAGTTTAAATACTTTATTCGACAGCATTGTCATAAAAACGTATATCCCTAAGCTAAACACAATAAATACTAATCTTGAATGTTAAAATACATATTAAATTTCATACAATTTATACTTGTTGACGAATAACACAATAAAAGTGTGCATTTGTAAAATCAGGTCACAGCACAAAGTTTTAAAAAATATAAGATTTGTCAATCAGTAAATTCATTAGAGTTTTAAAGTGCGCGTACGTATTATCCATGCCCACCCCATGTATTTAGCTACAGCAATTGCAAGGTTGGGGGCACAATTTGATTTTAAAATCCTTAGGGCCTCTAAATATTTCCTTGTCCCCAGATTTCTACATGCTGGCTTCAACCATCTGCTTCTTGGGGCAGCATATAAAGGACATACAAATAAAAAATGTGGGATATCCTCTACATGTGTTTTACAGTAAAAACAAGTATTTACATTATCAGGAGATCATTTGACCGTGAAGGCATTGAGAGGTAAAGAGCCAATTCTAAGCTGAAAAATACAGTTTCCTATCTAAAGGCTTAGTGATCAAATCACAGTACTGTTCGAATTTTGGAGTAGTTTTAACTTCCAGAAACTGGGATGTCAACACAGATGGTTGATTGGAAATCAATGCAGCATTATTTATCATGTCCCAGTACAATTTTTTCAATGTAGTCTTTGATGGAAAATCATCTGGGTCTACTGCAGTCCACAAGTGCTCAAGGTGCAGTTTTTGAAGTAATTTCCTCACTTCTTTGAGCCAAAGTACTTTGTGGAAAGTGTCAGAGTTAGCAACATCCAGGAGGGCAGCTGCGTAATGGCTCAACTCGGGAGTCGTTTTTATTCGCCTCCAATAGAGGAGGGGACGCAGTCTGACCATATCCTCGATCTTTTTCCTCCCAAGATCATAATGAAGTGGGGTCGAGGGGGTACTCTGTGGGACACCAATTATACGCCGAAGAAATTTATTTTCTGCAACTACTAGTGTATTCAAATTGGTGAAACCCCATAGTTCTGATCCATATAGGCAAGCGCCCAGCACTTTCATACTGTAAATCTCCATTATGGGCTGGATAGGTTTTGTAAATGAAGATTTGTGCTTTTGGGCTATTGTCCCTGCCAGCTGATTAAATTTTAGCACTACAGAGTCCATGTGTGATCTCCAGTTCATGTTAGCATTTAGGGAGATGCCTAGGTAGGTAAAAGCGTCCACTTCCTCCAGGAAAGCCCCGTTGTAGATCATTTTCCCCTTAAATTTCTTAACGGGATTCAGATTCATAAATTTAGTCTTTGATGTATTTATTTCCAAGCCCCGGATCCGACAGAAGTCACCAAAAGCGTTTATTGTCTTTTGTAGTCCACTGGGGGTCCGCGAGACCAGCAAGGTGTCATCTGCGAACATTAGTACTGGAACTCGCTTCCCATCTAATAGTGGGGCATCCTTCGGAAATTGCTTCAAAAAGTCAACTATGCCATTGATGTAAAGAGAGAATAAGGTGGGGCCAGGACACAGCCCTGTCTCACGACTCTCTCCACAGGGAAGGATTCCGTGACATCTCCCTGTGCACCCCATCTGATCCGGGCATAGTTGTTCTCGTGCATCCTTACAAGCAGGGTCAGTAATTCAGGGCTTATTCCGAGATCCCTTAAGACAACCCACAATTTTTGACCGGGGAACTAGATCAAAGGCTGACTTCAAGTCAACGAAAACTGCAAACAGAGGACCATTTAGCAAGGTTACGTTTTTCCAGTACATAGTTAAAAAGTGGAATACCTGGTCGACAGAGCTAGTTAAAGGGCGGAAACCAGCTTGGTACGGGGAGAGGATGTCCTTATCAACTATCCAGGCTTGTATTTTGTTTTGTATCATCCTGCCCATCAGTTTTTGAGCGCAATCGATAAGGCTGATGGGCCTGTAGTTGCTTGGTAAAGCCTTATCCCCTTTTTTGTAGACAGGTATTATTTCCGCTCCTTTCCATGTTGCTGGTATCTTTGCTCCTTGTGCAATGGCATTACCTAGCCAAACAAAGTATTTACACCAACTGGCCCTGTCCGATAAAAACACATCTGCCGGTATTCCATCGATTCCTGGCGCCCTTCCTCTGGTCACTCCATCCATTGCCTCATATGCATCTTTCAATGTAAATAGTTCGTTGGTATAAAATACCCTTGCTGGAGGGGGGTCAATTTGCGAACCTGAGTTGTCTGCATATTGAGGTTTAAAAAAGTCCACCCAGGCCTCCTTTGCTACATGATTTTTTGGGCAATCAGCTATTCCCCCTGAGCCCCACTTTAAAATGGCCCAAAACTCTTTCTGATGTTTGTCAACACATGCTTTCTTCAGGTCTAGCCATAGGTTCTCATCCCACGATTTTTTTGCCTTGGCTTGTGTTTTTCTATATTCGTCCCTAGCCTTTAAAACTCCTATTTTAGATCTCAGCGCTGCACTGAGATTTTGTCTCGCTATTCTACAGGAGTGGTCATACCATCCCCTCTTTATAGGTGATCTAACACCCTTCCTCTTCTTAGTTTTTTTAAAGAATAGCTTCTGTATGTTAGCAAAGAACTTTGGCTGTGACACTTCAATCAGTAGATTAAAATTTGAATCATTCATAAGAGCCTGTAGTCTAATTACTTCTTCAATAACTATACCCTCTAGGGCCTGCCTATCCTCTGGGTTGTCTACCAAAGTTATCCATTTAATGTGACGGAGATTGTTAGATGAAACAACGTCTAGAGACGTGAGATCCCTAGCCGGGTTTATTGAGATTACACTTTGTTCCATGTTGAAGAGCAAGGACAAGGGATTGTGGTCGCTCTCCAACCTTGGGATCAGCTGCATATCGACCACTTTATGCCAACCTCTAACATCTACTCATCTAACATTTACTCATTAAATACGGAATAGCTACTGTCAGTCCTAACCATACTATGAGTACTATCACTATACTACATGTGCATATTCTACAGCATGTTTTTAGGCAGTTTCTTTTCGGTCCTCCATTAACAGTATAATCAGCCATTTCTGACTAAGGAGACTTAACCCCTCTTTGTGACTTTCACAAAAATTTAACCTGTGAACTTTCTCAAGTTGGTCTCACTTCTTGGTCAGTCCGATCAGCAACTATTTCGTCATCACTTTCGTCACTTAATTCTAAGTTTTCAAAATCTTCAAGGATGACATAGGTCCATTCAGGGCCTTTGAACTTGCTATTCAGTCTTTTTAATCATGGACTCCTCCTTCTTGGTTGCTCTGTGGATGGTCCAGCTTGGCTTGTTATTTCATTCACTTGCTCTGGTTCTTCATTTATTGTTTGAAGGCAAAATGTCAGTCTTTTAACAAAACCAGGCCATTTATCTCCTTTTCTCAGTCTTTTAGCTGGTACTGTACTCTGACTTTCTTCAAATGCCCTTTTATTTTCATTCAGTTGTGGCACATCTAGTTCAATGGTGTCCTCTGTACCCCTCTCTATCTGACTTGGTACAGGTTTTCTTTCAGTTTCTTCTGCCTGGATACTAATCTGGCCTTGTTCAGGAGTTTGCTGTGTCTGACTTTGACTTTGTTCGCCTTCTCTTCCTGAATACGTTTTTCTACGCCTATCTGTTCCTGCTCAGGTCTTTCTATTTCTTATTTGTTTTCTGCCTGAGCTCTCGCCCTAATACCTATCTGACCCTCCTCAGACTCTGGAGCTTTGACAGGTGTATTTAAGGTCTGAGTACATTAATCTCTCCTTATCTGATCCTCCTCAGAGTTACTATTGGCTTGGTTTTCGGTACTCTGAGTTCGTTCTTCTATTACTGACTCATCCTCACTATCACTCTGTGTATCTAAGTACGTTTGACTTCTTGTTCTTATAATGTCTGCAGGTATGCCAACTACTGGAATCCATTCATCCTGACTGGTGCTCGGTTGTTCCTCATCAGCTACTTCAGGATCGAATTCTTGGGACCCCTCAGCTGCACAACCTTCAGCTTCTGTTTCATTAGGTTCAGTCACTCTCTTCGTGTGACTTGTGTGGACCCAGTTTTGAATTCCCCTGCACTTCACAGCTGTGGTGGTAACCAATATTACTTGATGTGGTTTTCCCCACCTCAGAGCTAGGCAAGATTATCGAGTATGTTCTTTTATCACTACCCAGTCACTTGGATTCGGATCATGTGCTGGAGTTGATTGTCTGGCGACAGCCAGTTCTTTGCAGCACTCCAGTACTAAATCATCAGATATATTTATCAGGTTGTGTCCTGGTACCCATGCCTGCCTCATTGCTCTTCCCATTAGTATCTCATGAGGACTCAAACCTGTGTTTCTGTCTGGGATGCTTTTGAGTCCCATCAGAACAAGAGGTAAGGCATCAGGCCATTCCAATCGGGTAGATTCATATATCTTTCCCAATCTTGACTTAATTGTGCCATTCAGTTTTTCTACCAGTCCAGAAGCCTCTGGGCGATTTGCACAGTGCAGCTTTTGCTAAATTTTGAATGCTTCACAGATAAGACCAACTATTTCAATATTAAAATGAGACCCTCTGTCTGATTCAATCGTTACTGGAAAACCGAAACGTGGTATGAGTTCTCTGAGTAGGAGTTTAGCTACAGTGATGCTATTGTTTCTCCTGGTAGGGAAGGCTTCCACCCATTTTGAAAATAGGCAGACAATAAAAAGGACATACTTCAGTCCTCGACAAGGGGGTAACTGGATGAAATCAATCTGTAGTCGTATGAAGGGACCCTCTGCCTTTCCAATTTGCCCTGGTAACACTACAGTTTTCTTCCCAGGATTCATTTGCTGGCAAATTAAGCACCACTGGCAAAGACTCTCTGCTACATTCCTGAATTTTGCATTGAACCAGGTTTGTCTGAACAACCTGATCATGGCATCCCACCCTAGGTGGGAATCTCCATGATACATCGTAGCCATAGGAGCAAGCAAACAGTCTGGTAACACAGGCCTACCATCAAGGTAAATAATGACACCATTTCCAGCCCTCCTCTGACATCCTATCTTTTCCCACTCTTCTTTCTCTTTCAGTTCTGCTTAATTTTGTAAGTCTCTCACTTCCTCCCACGTTTTCACACCTCCAAGCAACACAAGTTGGCAGCTGTTTCCACATGCATCAATTTTCTTGTTTATTGCCCTCTTATGTTTGGCACAATGTTGGGCTAATTGGTCAGCATATCGATTACCTGCTGTCACTCTGTCATTGCCAGATTGGTGAGCAGCACAATTGACCTCAGCCGCTGTTTCTGGTAATTGGATTGCTTCTTGCAAATCTCTTACATAATTTCCATTTTTAATAGGAGTACCTGTTGAAGTCAGAAACTCCCTTTGCATCCAAAGTTGGCCAAAGTCATGCACAACCCCGTAACCATACTGACTGTCAGTGTAGATGGTTACTTTCCAATTTTTCCCAATTTTGCAAGCCCTTGTCAATGCAATTAATTTGGCTATTTGTGCAGACTTGACTCCAGGTAAGTAGGATGCTTCAACTGGACCCCATAAACTACACACACCAATTCTCCTTACTCATGTCTCATGCATAAACCATCTACAAATAGCTCATGTTCTGAATTCATTAACGGCGCTTCTATTATGTCTGGGCGAGGCTTGGTACAGTATTCTGTGAGGTCGATACAATTATGTTCGACTTCTTCTTTGACTTCTGCAAAATGTGAATCAGGCAACAGTGTTGCTGGGTTCAGGACAGTACATCGGGCAATAGTCACATTTTCTGCACCTAGAATGATTCGTTCGTACTTAGTCAGCCAACTAGGAGTCAAAAACTGAGTTTGAGTTCCTGTTAACAGAATTACAACTGCATGTGGAACATACGCGGTTACAGGATGTCCCATAATAATAGATTCACTTTGCTCAAGACTCATGCAGGTTGCAGCTACTGCTTTCAGACATCCCGGCAATGCAGATGCCACTGGATCCAGTGTAGCAGAAAAGTATGACACAGGACGTCTCATTAGACCATGGGTCTGTGTCAGAACAGACAACGCACAATTGTCACGTGCATCACAGAAAAGCACACATTCTTTAAAATAATCAGGCATCCCTAATGCTGGTGCTGAACACAGACATTCTCATAATTTCAAGAAAGCAGTCATGCTCTTGTCATCCCATTCTATTGGGTCTTTTGCTCTTTTCTTTGTCATTTCTATCAAGGGTTTAGCAAGGACTGCAAATCCCACTATCCATTGTCTGCAGTATCCTACAACTCCAAGAAACAATCTGATTTCTCTCTGTGTTTGAGGTAGATTCATGTTTTTGATTATTTCGATTCTTTCTGTAGTAACTCGCCTGACGCCTCTTTCTATCTGGTGCCCCAGATATTTTACAGATGTGGTACAAAATTGTAACTTTTCAGGTGACACCATATGTCCTCCTTCAGCCAAATGATTCAGTAATGCAAAGGTTTCCACAACACAGTCATTTCGAGTTTTAGAAGCCACTAATAGGTCGTCTATATACTGCACCAGGACAGACTGTCTGGGCAGCACCAAAGACTCAAGGCACTTTTTCAAAATCTGATTAAAGATCAATGGACTCTCCATATACCCCTGAGGGACACGGTTCCAAACATACACATGGTTGTCGAATTTGAACGAGAAAAGATATTTGCTATCTGGATGTAATGGAATTGAAAAGAATGCGTGACATAAATCAATCACCGTGAACCATCCGATTTCCCACGGTATCTAGTACAGAATCACTGCTGAGTTTGGTACACCCAGACAACATGGAATGACAATCTTATTAATCCTGCAGAGGTCCTGTACTACCCTGTATTTTCCGCTAGGTTTATTTATTCCAATTATGGGTGAATTACATGGACTGCTCATTATTTCTTGTAAGATGCCTGTTTCAACCATCCGTTTTATTTCTGCTGAAAAACCTGCCTTTATTTCTGGGCTCATTTTGTACTGTCAAACATTTGGATAAATTGCTCCTTCTTTCCTGTCACTTTTATTGGGTCAACGTTTGTCATTAGTCCTACAGCTTTGCCTGTAAAGTTCTTCAGGTTTTACCGTGTGCTGTAATTCTCTGGGTAAATTTTCGACAGTCATCTTTTTATTTTCCGTCTCCTGTCTAGCTAAAATTAATTTATAAACTCCATCTTCGTCAGGGGTTTGAATTTCAACACCACTTGGTGAGCAAAAGATTGTGCAGTTTATTTTGCACAGCAAATCCCTTCTTAACAAGTTCACTGGACTGGAATCGCATACGACAAATTTATGCATTTCTTTAAAATTGCCTATTCTAACTTCCATTGGTTCTGTAACTGGGGTACTAATTTGTTTATAAGAAACGCCCACTACTTGGATTGCTTCTCCCGAGAGGGGTAGGTTTGGAAAGTCTGCTGTTCTCACAGTAGAACGAGTAGCTCCAGTGTCCAACAGAAAGGTAACATAATTTCCGTCAACCTTATCCTCAATGTATGGACCTGACTGATCTACCGGCAAAGATGCGCCAAGTACGCACTCCTCGTCCTCCCCTCTCTGGCACCGTCAGTAGGTGTCTTCGTCAAAGAATGTGTCACTCAAAAGAAATTGTGATGTCACTAAGTCTTTCCTACCACTTCCCTCCCAACTTGTGGTATCTACACTGTGCTTGCATTTGCTCCCAGTATCTGGCATAGGTGCAAGTGGTAACTGACTTTGTATTACCTGCTGCTGTTGTTTCTTTGACACCCCATTCTGTGTCTGCTAATCAAAATTGTCAGTTTGGACAGGGTTATTGTTTAATACAGCTTTACACTCCCCCAATTTTCTGCACCCGTGACAGGGAAATTTCTTTTTGGCCTCATCTCTGTTAAATTTTCCTCTTGGTTTACCCCCACTTCCATCTCCTTGACTTTGATTATTTTTCAACTGGAGTTCTTGTTACTCTGCTAACTTTACTTGTGCCCACATTACTCTTTCTTCTAAATTCTTTCGTCTATTGTCAATTTCATCCCCACAATATTTGGCATATTTTAGAATCTCATCTATGGGTTTGGCCTGCCAGCAAATCTTATGATCTTTAATCATTTGCGCGATTTCTGGCCTTAACCCTGACACAAAACGATAAATAAAATGGGTCATGTCTTTCGTGTCAAGGTTTTCCGGTCCACTGTACTGCTTGAACACCTGTAAAAGGCGCTCGTAATATGCGTGCATTGATTCATCTCTATTCTGAGTAGTTCTGTCTATTCTAGTCCAATCGGTTTCTTTTGGGGGCACTTTTCCTTTCAAGTATAATATTACTTGATTATATTTCTTCATTACTTCATCTTATGGTGCTCCTGTCTTTGGGTCTCTAGGGTCCTCGTCATTTGGCCAATCAATTGCTATTTTACATTTTGTCCATAAATCTACGGTAACAACAATGTTAAATAACCCATCAAAACCCTTTAACAGCACTTTTGAAACTTTTACAAATCTTTCGACTTGTCGGTATCATACTAAAGGTTTCTCTCTGAGTTTTGGAAAATCATTTGTAAATGATAACATATCCTGTTGGGACCATGGGACATGCACATACCCTCCTCCTGGCACTTCTCTCATGGGGCGCAATCTTTCTACCTTTTCTGGTTCTTTTAATAAATATTCTGATGCAGTGCTTTTTCCCTGTGCTTCTTCCTTTTTCTTTATCCATCTAGCTTTCCACCTTTCTAAATTACCCCATTTTTGCAACAATGATAACAGTTCTTTAATTTGCAATTTACGTCCTGACACATTCATGTTCCCTAAATCTTTGTCAGAAAATTCAGCTCAATAAGGTTTTTGTAAAACTTTAGATTTACCAATACCAATTCCCATGTCAGCAGCCAAATTCATTAATTTTTCATGAAATACCTTTGTATTCCTGGTAATACTTTGACATATAAACAGAAATTCATCTTCATTGAGTGAATTTAATCTTTCTAATCCTACATTTCCAGCAATCATTTCCTCTAATTCAACTCCTAAGGTAATCCACCTTTACAACAAAACTTTTTTCAAGCATACCATCACTCCGCATACAAAGATAACGAATGTACCATTACTCCGCAATGCCATTATAACGTATGGCATTAAATTATATATGCTTTTACCACGCATGCTTTTACAACAAAATTAGTTGTAAATGCATGAATGGTAAAATCATATGTTTTTTAAATTTAAGTTTAAGGTAAGTATATGGTTTTGGGGTGTAGTGGTATATGTTTTGGGGTACAGGGGTATTTTAAGGGTTCAGGGTGGGTTTGGCTAGTGGAGTGCACAGGGTAATTTTAGGGTATAGCGTGGGTTTTGGTTCAGGGCTTGGTTTAGGTTTTGGGGTACAGGGGTATTTTTAGTGTTCTGGGCTAGGAATGGGTTTTGGGGTACAGGGGTATTTTTAGGGTTCAGGGTTAGGTATGGGTTTTGGGGTACAGGGGAATTTTTAGGGTTCAGGGCTAGATATAGGTTTTGGGGTACAGGGGTATTTTTAGGGTTCAGGGCTAGGTTTTGGTTTTGGGGTGCAGGGGTGTTTATAGGGTTCAGGGCTAGGTATGGGTTTTGGGGTACAGGGGTATTTTTAGGGTTCAGGGCTAGGTTTGGGTTTTGGGGCACAGGGGTATTTTTAGTGTTCAGGGCTAGGTTTGGGTTTTGGGGTACAGGGGTATTTTTAGGGTTCAGGGTGAGTTTGGCTAGTGGGGTGCACAGGGTAATTTTAGGGTATAGGTTGAGTTTTGGTTCAGGGCAAGGTTTAGGTTTTGGGGTACAGGGGTATTTTTAGGGTTAAGGCCTAGATATGGGGTTTGGGGTACAGGGTTTCTTTTAGGGTTCAGGGCTAGGTATGGGTTTTGGGGTACAGGGGAATGTTTAGGGTTCAGGGCTAGATATGGGTTTTGGGGTACAGGGGTATTTTTAGGGTTCAGGGCTAGGTTTGAGTTTTGGGGTACAGGGGTATTTATAGGGTTCAGGGCTAGGTATGGGGTTTGAGGTACAGGGGTATTTTTAGGATTCAGGGCTAGGTTTGGGTTTTGGGGCACAGGGGTATTTTTAGGGTTCAGGGCTAGGTTTGGGTTTGGGAGTACAGGGGTATTTTTAGGGTTCATGGCTAGGTATGGGTTTTGGGTTACAGGGGTATTTTTAGGGTTCAGGTCTAGGTTTGGGTTTTGGGGTACAGAGGTATTTTTAAGGTTCAGGGCTAGGTATGGGTTTTGGGGTACAGGGGTATGTTTAGGGTACAGGGCTAGGTATGGGTTTTGGGGTACAGGGGTATTTTTAGGGTTCAGGGCTAGGTATGGATTTTGGGGGTACAGGGGTATTTTTAGGGTTTAGGGCTCTGTTTGGGTTTTGGAGTGCAGGGTGTATTGTTTGGGGCCCATTAGGATGTCGGGCGGATTGCCACCGCCAGGCTGGCGGTGGCAACCGCCTGCCTGGCGGGGGCAATCCGCCCGACATCCGCATTGGAATTCCCCCCGCCATATTAGTATGGCGGGGGGGACCTCGGCGGACGGAAAGAGCGTCCTCCGCTTTTCCGCCACGGTGGCCTTGCGGCCGGGGCGGAAAAGGATTAATATGGTGGCGATGTCTGCGGGCCCCCAGAGTGAAGGAGAGGTGGGGGGTGGACACAGGGGTACCTGTGGTACCCCCCTTCATTTGCATAAACATAACATCAGGCACCGCGCGGTGCCTGCCCCTTTGTCTATGCATATGCTTTAATGCATTTTTAGCATTGTGACGGGCGGTGCTGAGAGCACAGCCCGCCACAATGCTAAAAATGCAGGATGTGCCTGCCACTGTGGCGGGCACATCCTAATACCCCCCACGGGACCCCCGCCCTTATGGCGGGCATTCCCAATCCCCGCTAGGATGACGGGCAGACAAAGTCCGCCCGTCATCCTAATAGGCCCCTTAGTGTTCAGGGCTAGGTATGGGTTTTGGGGTGCAGGGGTATTTTTAGGGTTCAGGGCTAGGTATGGGTTTTGGGGTACAGGGGTATTTGTAGGGTTTAGGGCTAAGTTTGGGTTTTGGGGTGCAGGGTGTTTTTTTAGGGTCAGGATGGGTTACCTTTTAAGGGTGCTGGGGTATTTTAAGGAGTAAGGGTGGGTTATGATTATGGGGTGCAGGGGTATTTAAAGGGACCAGGGTGGGATTCTTTTTTAGGGTGTACAGCATAAATAAAAAAAATATGTATACATAAAATATATATTTAATATATATATATATAAATATATGCCAGTTTCTCGTACAGAAAGTACAACGCACTCCGCACAGATAAATTCCATGGTGAAACAACAACACTTTACCCGTGAGCAAGGCGGCTGTCCGCCGAAACGCATAGGGTTTGTTTTTTGGCTTGTGGTTATGAAATAAACCCAAGATTTGACTAGCAGAAGGTATTGTGTCCGAATTTATCTGTGCGGAGTGCGTTGTACTTTCTGTACGAGAAACTGGCATAATTTCGGGATCCTCCAAACCCGACCGCACCGCCAGCGAAGAGTCCCGGTTTACATGGAGGAAGTGAAAGTGAAATATATAAATATATATATATATATATATAAATAATTCACTTTAAATGATTTTTTTAAATTAACTATATATGTATATAGATATATCCACAAAAGTGCAATCTTCACCACAGCCGCTCACGCGAGTGAAAAGAAAGATCACGCAACTCCAACGTGCAGATTTGGCATGAGTTCTTTTATTCCAACAAAGCCACTAGATCCGACACGTTTCGGGCATCAGCCCTTGCTCACAGATATATATATATATATATATATATATATATATATATATATATATATATATATATATATATTTAAATAAAGTACTTTTACAAAGTATATGCCTTCACCACGCATGCCTTTGCGTTGTAATGGCATGCGTGGTAAACGCATATGTGAAGTAAAAGTTTGCGGAGTAAAGGCACTTGCGTTTTAAAAAATGTGGAGTAATGGTATGTAGTATATTATCCCGCGGAATAACATCATATATTCAATCTTAATTAAAAAATATCCAATACTTTCGCTGTGATTTAGGCCTTTCTATTTCTCGGGACCATCTTTCTATTTCTTCCGGAGTTACCACAGTAGCACTTCTTGTACCTGAGGATGTTTCCATCCGTACCTCTCTAGAACTTGCGGGAGTGTTTTTCCTGACCAAATCACCCACCGGTTCTCTTATAGGTGAATCCATCAGGGAAATCACTGACTTGCATTCATTCGCTTGATCATCAATTATCAAGGGTTCTTTTCTAGGCTGTACCACAAGTGTAGTCAGAACGGGAGGTTTAGGACTAGACTGTTTTTCTCCATATAACGGAACAACGGGACCTATGGTTACTGGAATTGTCAAAGCTTCAGGACTAGTATTTAACTGGGAAATTTTCTGAATTAACTCACTTCTCTGTTTATTTATTGCTTCTCGTTCTTTTTCCTGCAACACTTTTTCTAATGAGGTTTCATATACAACTTGTGGAACCAAAGGTGGTTTTAAAAACGGAGCGCTAGGATTTACTGTACTTGGTTCTTCATTGTAAGGTGGTGGATTTTTCATTAACAAATCCTCCAGATAATCATCTTCTGAATCACCACTAGTCATCAAATTTTTTGTTTTCTCAGTGCACTTGCTTCCTGTCGGTTCTTCTAAAGCTAATACAGGGTATAATCCTTCCACTATCGTGGACTGTCTCCATTGTTTCATTTGCTTATCTCTAGTTTCTCTGGGAAATTTTGGATAGAACATCCTTAGATTCCTATCACTTCTGGGTCGATCTCGCTCAAAAGCCTCAATCTCCCATTCTTCTAATGCTTCGTATTAAGTTAATCTAGGTCTAGGATCTAATTCATTCATGCGAGTTCTCAAATTGTACAGGACTCTATCATTAAAAGTACCATGTTCTGGGAATGCCAAAATTCCGTCTTCTTTAGTATATTCCATCCAGTTCTCTAACCACACACAAGTGTGGTAGCTCCTTTCAACCATCATGTATGATGCGGGCGTATTTGGTGGTGGAATAATAATCACTTCTCTGGTTTTAATGACTTTATCTTTCTTAAAGAAGTTCTTAATTGTCTTAACAAATGACATTTTTCTTTTATCTCCGTACATACAGAAAACTACAGAAAAAACTCCAACGCATCCAAAACGCCTCAGCCAGACTCATCCTAGACATCCCCCGCCAAGCTCACATCTCCGGGCACCTGAAAGACCTCCACTGGCTCCCTGTCGACAAAAGAATCACGTTCCATCTCCTCACCCACGCTCACAAAGCCCTCTACAGCCTAGGACCCGAATACCTCAACACGCGCCTGTCCTTCTACACCCCCACCCGCCAACTTCGTTCGTCCAATCAGGCCCTCGCCACAATTCCACGCATCCAGAGATCCACCATGGGAGGAAGATCCTTCTCCTACTTAGCAGCCAAGACCTGGAATTCCCTCCCCACCCACCTCCGCCTCACACAGAACCACCTCTCCTTCAGAAACCAACTTAAAACTTGGATATTTGATAAGTAAGCTCCCCCCCTCCCTCAAGCGCCTTGAGACCCTCTGGGTGAGTAGTGCGCTATACAAATTTAAACTTGACTTGACTTGACTACATGATATAAGGTCTCCCTCTAATCATCTGTTCTTTAGCAAAACCTAGATATTTTCTATCTGGTCTATTCCCTATGAATCCTGGCTCTAAATGCCACATATATTTTATGCCTCTTTACTTTGTGATGACACTCAATTGTTTAAGAAAAGCCAATACCAATTTGTTTCTTATTTTCAATGACCAATCAAATTTTAGAATCTAAATAAACTCAACCAATAGTTGCGTGGCTTTTCCCGTGAGACGAGTTCCCACGCTCCTGCACTCACCCCTCCTTTACAGTATTACCTCAGCTACACACCCGCTGTCTCAACCAATAACAGCGCGGCTCTTGGTGACGTCAGCGCAGATCCGCAACTGACTCTCTCTTTTGCAAGGTAATTACGAAACTTATTTCTTTTCACTTTAAAATGTAAAAATCATTAATTAACAATGTAGAAACATTTGCCACTGTGCCTGAGTGACTAAATTCAAAGAAAAGATAATTGCACTCACTGCGAGTAAATCCCTTCTGCTTACTCTTCACACACTACGAGTGGATCCTTTCCATCTACCTTTCACGCAAGCATCGGAGAACCTGTTACTCCCTCGGGCTTACCCTTTCTAGGTGATATAAGGCCAAAGTTTCACCAGCGAACCCCTTTGCTGTCAATCAAGCTCAGAAGAACCTGTTAGTTCTTCAGTGTGACCCTTTCTAGGTGATATCACACCAAAGTTTTACTAGCGAACTCTTTGCTATCAATTATTCACACATTTATACAGAAAGTCCCTAAATATTGCTCCCGGTTTTACCTAACTATGCAATTACTTCCACAGGCAAGTGACCACTACAGAGTGGCTTCCATTTACCACCTGTTATTCTGCCCCTGGGGAATCCAAAACAAACATATAACAATACGAACAGGTTTGGTTAATACATAAAATCAATATAAACTCAAATACACACATGCAATTCAATTAACAACTAACTACCTATCTTAAATAAACCCTGACCATACTGCTGCTACCAAAGAAATACTGATAGAGCGCAGGCTCACCTGCCTGTTTTACCATACTCACCTGGGCCCATAAAAAAACCACATACACACTTTGAACAGGTGAACCTACGCTTCTAACCAGGTATTATAATAAACCTTTTTAGGACCTATACCATTGACTTACCAATCCTAGTCACCGGTACCTAGATTCCTAAGGGATCAAGGGTGTTCGAATAATAGGCAGTAAATAGCATTCATATTTCATAAAATAACCAGAAACTCGGGAAAGGTTTCAGTTCTTTTATCTAATGTAAATTCTTAAATGTCTGAGACCATAATAAATCAATTATTGCTCGTTCAGTTAGAAAGATGAAGATTGAAACAAGATATGCAATAATTTGGAAAGAAATGTCATTAAGCATTTAAACATAGGGTGGGTAGAGAAAGGGACAACAATACAATGACAAATCCACATTTAACTTATAGTTACCTAGAATGTTGTGAAGACCAACCCTGGCCACGGGCTGGGCTAAAGGACAGAACCCCAAGATTGTAGGTGCCAGCAGGAAAGAACAGGTGCAGACCAGAATCAGGACCGGTACGGGCCAAAGTGGATCAGAACAGGATCACCTCAGGCTAAGACTGGCACCCACAGCCAAAGCGTAACGCCTGTGTCACACCCTCACTGTCAGATCCCGATTGGGTTAGAGAAATCTTCTCCCTTAGAACCCCGATTGAGTTATCGAACTCCTTCCCAGAACCCCGATTGGGTTATCGATTCTTCTGACAGAGTGCTCCGCCAGCACCTCTGTTCTCGATCGCCTATTGAGTGCGTTGGGTCAGTGACAGGTCAGCTATTCGGACAAGTCGTACAATCTAACTAAATAAGCCTACCCTAATTATACAATTTTCCAGGGTAGTGTACCACCCCCCAATGTTGCAAATGTGTGAATCCCCAATTTTGATTGGACAAAAGACGAGGAGAGGTGATCACACCATATTAATATGAGATAACTTCCATTCCGTATGTAAATTAACGTTCCCTTCCATCAACTTATTTTCCCATGCACTTTTTATTCCACCCAACAATGGATGTTTCAATAACAAATACAATGCAATATAAATTGTACAGTTAAGCTTCCTCTGGTAGGGTTAAGGGGTCAGTTTCCCAGGCGCATCTTCTAGTAAGCCAAGGCTTGGCTCCCATTCAATGTCATGAGTCGAGTTTTCTTGGACTCTTGTGCGCATGTACGGTGTGGGTTTCGAAATGGACTTACAGTCACATCTCAGGCCCAACAATGCGATACATGTAAAAATAGAAAAGAAGCAGTTTTAGAACAATGAAAAACTGAATGTTCTGTATACCACTTATCTCTACACTAGTCCCATTATTTTATTTTAACTATAGCATTAAGTATTAGCAGAACGAACAGCTTAGCAAAAGCAGCGATGCAATCTTCTTGCACGTTAAGACACAGAGCAGCCATCTTAGTTCTAGTGCGCAGAAGCAAAAGTTTCCCTCCAAGTAGAGAAATACGTTATGTCAAGTGAGTGTGACAGACGCATGCGCAATGGAAAATCCCGCGTAGCAGCGGCCATTTTAGTGCAAGCAAATTATGATTAGTAAAAGCACATAGGCGAGCTTCCCCTAGATACTAAAAATGTTGTGTGGTGCAATATTAATAAGACGAAATATGTTAGTTAGTACATTAAACGTTATTCTGAGAGGACTGAATCCGAACAAGTCATTTTACGTGGAAATCCTTGCTCCATCACTGGAATTATGCGATTCTGTCACCGCTTCGAATTTTGCATAATTGTGGATATGCCACATTTGCCACATAATTTACTGCATAATCTGCAGATTTAACCCAAAAAGTTGTTTCCAGCTCATATGGATCAAAAGTTACTAATGTGGTGGCGACTCTGGCCCTTGCCAGAGGTTGAGTGGTCATCTTCAGTTGCTCATTGCTGTATTTGGATACTACAATGGTGCTAAACAGATGGGTTTTGTTCCTAGACAGTGTTACTAGGCATAGCAATGACAAAATAATGAAGGAATACTATCACAGAATGTGCCGCATTATGCTGCATAATATTCCTTTTCTTGCTGCATAATTTAGTAAACCATGCCACATATTTTGGTCCTCCTCTACCGCATAATTCCAGTGGCCCTGACTATGGTGAATGGCACTACTGAGAAGAGCAATATATTTAAAAAAAGGTAAATACTAGTGTAGATTTACTAACCCTATATTACACCACAACTTTTAACTGAAACCTATCCTTGTCTTAATTTAAAGCTATGTCTGTGAAGGTATTGACCAGCAAGTCAGGGTTACAGTCAATCATTGTGCATGTTTTCTGGTAGGCCATGACTTGCACTGTATACTGGCACTAGTGGTATCGGTCTATGTAGTGCCCTGAAACACGAAGAGAGTAAACCACAGCTATGGTCTGTATAAAGCCAATTGTCATAGATGATCGAGAGTCCATTCAGCCGTGAACCTCCAGGAGGCATTGGATGGATGCTACCAAGTAAGTGCTCTTTGGAGATTTCTCATGAATGGTACACTTGGGTACTGGAGGCTTGAGTACATGTGCCTATGGTTCCTCCCAGAGTAAGAAGAGGCGGGCTCATGGGCATGTATTTTAAACAGAAAGTCGGGATAGGTAACCTATAGATGAAACCCAGGGTGACACAAGAGCATAAGCAGGTACTAAGGGTCATAGAAGACTGGAGGAATTGCCTACTCTCACCTTTATCTGTTGAGAAAAGTTTTTCCATCTGAAGTCTATATTCTAGGTGGCTTTCCTTATAAAAGGATGCAGACCTGTCTCTAGGCGGCATGCTTCATCGTACGAGTCGCTCCTTGCCAGAAGCAAGATGCTTCTATTCTTTAGGGGTATTTAATCAACACTGAAGTCCATCCTCAACCCACTTATAAAAAAAACACCTCTGAGTTTTGAAATTCATGATGAGAGAATTTAGTTAGAAAATCTACCCATGGGACAATTTCAAAAGATAAGGAGAAATCGTTCAGTTCTTCCATTTATGACTAACAAGCTAAAACCCTTGGTAAGACCCTTCTAGCAAGAGAATACAATGAGAAGTTGGTGTTTAAAGCTAACAAACTGCCCAAAACAACTGTAGAGCAGCACTTGTAGTTACATATGTAAAGATGAATAGTAATAGGTTAGCATGTATAACAATCCAACATGTAAAAAGGATAGTTAATAAACACTGAGGCATTTCACCTGTAGGGCCAATAAAATTAGAGCAACCAATCTTCACCCACAAGCGAGGGCATAATGTAAGAGACCAATTGCTCAAAACCAGATTAAACTCAAGACAAAGGATATAATCTACCATCACTGCCCTACACACCCTTTAGGATATGCCACCAGTCATGGGTTATTTACATATGGCACTTACAGTGTCTGTAAATAAATAAAACACAACATTGGATTAAATGTAGACCGTAGCATCCTCTGGCATTAGCAAAGTTATTTTTATGATTATTTGTCCATGTAATTGACATTGTATTGGGATGACAACCAGAAAAGTTTGAGTTGGAATCGTGGAGCAAAATAGTAGCATTGGGTGATGAAGGATCAAAAGCAAACTGGTAACACACCTTAGCCTGAAAAATACTCAGAGGATGACTTTTGGTGGACATTCATTGAGCAAATCAAAAACACTTGCAATGACAAAATAACATTATGCTTACAGTTATGAACATGCATATATAAACGTTCATTGGGCAGAAGGAGTTTGAGTGAATAAATTGAGTGGAACATAGTGCCCCAACCCATGTAAAATCTTATCCAAATTGTTAGTTGTAATCTTGTTGTCCAAAATATTTACCTATATCTCTAGCTCCCAGAGACTATAGGATGAATTACCTAAACTGTAGACCTACAATTGCCAAGATTGATTATGATAAAGTCAGACAATAATTATACAAAATTATTAAACATGTTAATAGTGCAACATACCAAGACGTCTGAGGCACATACAATATCATTCATGGTTTAGGCATGCACTATAGTTTTGAAGGAGTAGGAGATTTTAGGGCCTTTATTACTCAGAATGTCCTGAACCTGACCCATGTTGATGGCACAGGTCAATGTAATGACACCACAAATGTTCACACCCCAACGATGGCCATTTTGACGACTTGCTGGAAATCCATTTTTTAATAGCAGCCTAGACTGCAGGGGAATACACAGTCTGGTACAGTCTGGTACAGTGGCAATGGGACACACAGTATGCTCAATTGACGGAATCACTAGATAAGAAATATATTGCATTTTTATAATGAGCATTTTGACAATACAACAGTTTGTCCTCATGAATCCTCTTTCTTACTATTTTTACTGAGGATAGTACCTGTGGTTCTGTACCTTTTCCTCAGACTTTGGGGCGTAATCTAAGCTCAGGCTAGGTATAAAGGAAAGGCAGTCTTAAATATATACAAGGGTATAAGAGGCCCTAAGGAATGCTCACGGTCCTACGAGTGCAGTGAATAGGAGGAAACATGTCAACCATTATACATTAAACAGGAAGGGTCCTAACAATCTGATCCTATAAGTTTTAATCTTGTGGTACTCAGGTATACATTTCAATAAAAGCATTAGCCATTCCTGCTAAACACAATTTTACTGAAATAAATGCCTCTGAAGATCACATGCATCATCAAAAAACAAAAAAACAAAAAGAGTTCTTAGGAAGCCTTCCAACATCTTGTTACTAGCGAGGAGTGATTCACGATGATGAATCACGCCACCTAGTGTCAGTGTGGAGTCCTTGTCGTTTTTCAAGGAACGCAATCTAGGACATAGGCTTCGAGTGAAAACTATTCACAACATTTAAATGTGGCAGTATGCAATCCCTCCTTTACTATAAATCTTAGTACCCGTTTAAGTTCAGAATCTAGTCAAGTCAAGTCAAGTCATAAAATTTGTATAGCGCACTACATACCCAGAGGGTTTCAAGGCGCTTGGGAAGGGGAGGAGGATTATTTGTCAAATATCCACGTTTTAAGCTGCTTTCTGAACGCTAGGTGGTTCTGGGTGAGGCGAAGGTAAGCGGGGAGTGAGTTCCATGTTTTAGCAGCCAGGTATGAAAAGGATCTGCCTCCCATGGTGGTCTTGTTGATGCGAGGTACAGTGGCGAGGGCTTGGCTGGAAGACCGTAGTTGGCGGGAGGGGGTGTAGAAGGACAGTCGAGAGTTGAGGCAATCTGGTCCGATGTCGTAGAGTGATTTGTGTGCGTGGGTAAGCAGTCGGAAAGTGATCCTCTTATTGACGGGTAGCTAGTGGAGGTCTTTAAGGTGACCAGAGATGTGTTCGTTGCGTGGGATGTCTAATATGAGCCTGGCTGATGCGTTTTGGATTCGTTGGAGTTTCTTCTGGAGTTTTGCGGTAGTACCCGCGTAGAGGGTGTTTCCGTAGTCCAGTCGGCTCGTGACCAGAGCGTGGGTGACTGTTTTCCTGGTTTCGGAGGGGACCCAGCGAAATGTTTTTCTGAGCATGCGAAGAATGTTGAAGCAGGAAGAGGATACGGCGCTGACTTGTCTGTTCATTGAGAGTGAAGAATCCAGGATGACGCCAAGGTTCCGTGCGTGGTCTGTCGGGATGGGTGCTTTTCCGAGGGCTTCCGGCCACCAGGAGTCGTCCCATGCAGAGGGGGAAGTACCTAAGATGAGGACTTCTGTTTTGTCTGAGTTCAGTTTCAGACGGCTTTGTTTCATCCATTCGGCAACTTCTTTCATTCCATCGTGTAGGTTAGTTTTGGCGGTGCTGGGGTCATTGGTGAGAGAGAGGATTAGTTGAGTGTCGTCCGCGTAGGAGATGATGTTGAGGTTGTGTTGGCGTGCGATGGCCGCGAGGGGGCTCATGTATACGTTGAAGAGGGTGGGACTGAGTGAGGATCCTTGAGGTACGCCGCAGATGACTTCAGAGGCCTCAGACTTGAATGGAGGAAGGCGGACTCTCTGGGTTCTTCCGGTGAGGAACGAGGTGATCCATTCAAGTGCTTTACCTTGGATTCCGATGTTATTGAGGCGTTGTAGAAGGGTGCTGTGGCAGACTGTATCGAATGCTGCAGAGAGGTCGAGGAGGATGAGGGCGACTGTGTCTCCATTGTCCAATAGAGTTCGAATGTCGTCTGTTGCTGCGATGAGGGCGGTCTCAGTGCTGTGTTTTGCTCGGAAGCCAGATTGTGAGGGGTCGAGGGATTTGTTGGCTTCGAGGAAAGCGGCGAGCTGGTTGTTGACGGCTTTCTCGATGACTTTGGCCGGGAATGGAAGAAGCGAGATGGGGCGGTAATTTTTGAGTTCGGTGGGGTCCGCTGTTGGTTTTTTCAGAAGGGCGGTGAGTTCAGCGTGTTTCCAGTCTTCTGGGAAGGTAGCAGAGTTGAAGGAGCAGTTGATGACGTTTCGGAGGTGCGGTGCTATGACGGAGTCTGCTTTGTTGAAGATGTGGTGAGGGCATGGGTCTGTGGGGGATCCTGAGTGGATGGAATTCATCAGGCGGATGGTGTCATCAGTGGAGATTGGGTTCCAAGCGTTGAGGGTGTTCACGGGGGGAAGATGGTCAGCAGATGGTAGGGTGGGTTGGTTTCCGGGTTGGTTGTCAAATCTGTTGTGGATGTCTGCAATCTTGTTGTGGAAAAAAGAGGCTAGGGAGTCGCAGAGGGTTTGAGAGGGGGTGATGTCGTTGGAGTTGGCCGAGGGATTGGAAAATTCCTTGACGATGTTGAAAAGTTCCTTGCTGTTGTGGGCGTTGTTGTCAAGTCGATCCTTGAATGCTGTTTTCTTGGCTTTTCGGATCAGTTGGTGGTGAGTGCGGGTGGCGCTTTTGAAGGCGTCCTTGGTGCTGGTGGTTGGGTCTTTTTTCCAGGCCTTTTCAAGGGAGCGGCAGAGTTTCTTGGACTTCTTGAGATCATCGTTGAACCATGAGACTTTCTTGCTGCCAGTTTTGCTTTGACGTTTTTTCAGTGGAGCTAAGGTGTCGGCGGTGTTGGATAACCATAGGGTGAGGTTGGCGGCGGCTTCGTTGGCGTTAGAAGAGAGGGCTGGGGAGTTTTGAAGGAGCGATGCGGATATTTGGTCTGTGGTGATTTTGTTCCAGTTTCTTTGCAGGGTAGGTTGGGAGTGGTTGAAGGGTTTCGGCTTGTTGTAGATGAAGTGAACGCAGCTGTGGTCGGTCCAGAGGAGATCCGTAGTGTGGCTGAAGGAGACATGATTGCTGGATGTGAAGATGGGGTCGAGTGTGTGACCTGCGATGTGGGTGGGGGAGGTGACTAGTTGTTTAAGTCCGAGGTTGGCGAGGTTGTCCAAGAGGGTGGTGGTGTTGCGGTCGTTGGTCTTTTCAAGGTGAAAGTTGAGGTCTCCCAGCAGGATGTAATCTTTGGAGGGGAGCGCGTGTGGGGTGATGAAGTCCGTGATGTCTTCACTGAATTTTGCGCGAGGTCCTGGAGGTCTGTAGAGGAGAGTGCCTCTGAGTGTTGTTTTGGGGTCGATGTGGATCTGGAAGTGAAGATGTTCGGAGTTGGCGAGATTGACGTCAGAGCTGGTTGAGATGCGGATAGATTTCTTGTGGACGATAGCGATTCCTCCTCCTGTGTGGCTGGTACGGTCTTTGCGGGTGATCTTATAGTCTTCAGTGATGGCAATGGTGATGTCTGGTGCGGAGGAAGCATTCATCCATGTTTCCGTAAGGAAGGCGATGTCCGGAGAAATGGTGTCTAGTAGATTCCATAGGTCAATGGCATGCCTGTGGACCGATCGGGTGTTGAGAAGGATGCATTGTAGGTGGTTGGGGTCGGGAATCTGTGGTGTGGTCGTAGCAGAGATGTTGTCGGTGCCGCTGAATTTGCAGGAGCAGCAGGAGAAAGGGCCATGGGTGTGTCCAGGAGCGGCTTGGACGCAGTTGGGGGCGCGACCGGGGTTAAGGGCTAGGAGGGTGGTGGCATCGTAGGTAATGCGGGAGGGCTGGGTAGCGCGAGGGGCAGGGGGTCTGGCGCTGGGCGCGGTCCAGGCGCGGACGGGCGTAGACGGGCTTACCTTTGGCGCACCTTCGGCGTGGACGTAGCGCGTGGACGCTGCGCGTGGGGGCATTGGCCATAAATGGATGGTGGGGGGGAGGGGCGAAGGCGCTTCAGCTGGGAGGCGGGGCGGGCAAAGGAGGACGACAACAACAACAAAATGGAGGTGGAGGGGTCAGGGCGGCAGGAGCGCTAGGGGGGAAACGCAGATACTACAACAGGGTCACGCTACGGAACAAAATGCAAATGAGTTAAAGCGGCGAGATGAAAACAAAATATGCAACAGAGTCACGCTAGCAGTATCGCACTGCAAATGGGCAAATCGGTAAATTCAGCAATCAAAAATGGGCAAAGCGGCAGTTCCAGCACGCAGCGGCAATAAGAGCACACAGCAGGCTGTAATTATTAATCGCAGTCCAGGTTAGAGCGTAAGCGCTGCACAGACGATACCTCAGCAGCAGGGGAGCGACCACTCAGCTCGGAAGCGGAGAGCGAGTCTATAGATGGGAGTGTAGGAAGCTAGCTTTGTATATACTATACCAAAGTAAGGTATGGTGTGCACAGAGTCCAGTGGATCACCAGAGGCTTTACAGAGGCTAAAGTAGGTAATACCTAACTCTCTTTTGTGGTAGTGTGGGTGAGCAGTTAGGCTTATTAGAGGGCTGTATTAAGCATTTGTTGTACACACACAGTCAAGAAATGAGGCACACACTCAATGACTAAATACAAGTCCAATATTTGTATAAAAATATAACTTTGTTACTTTACTTTTAGAACCAACAAGAACTCAGTTGCTAGTAAGTACCAATTTAAAATAGCAATACTTTCAGGTACAGTAGGAATGTGTTGCAAATAGCAATAGGAATACTTTAGAGTAGTACTTGACACACTTTGTTGTGTCAAACAACAGTAGCAAAAACTTTGCAATATAGAAATAGACACAGTGCAAATATAAAGAAAAACAATGCAATCCTATGGAAGGAAAACAGTTATACACATTAACAGGTAAGTACACAACTTACTACTCCAGTCTTCAAGGGTTTTCACCAACACTGGGCAAGGTTCAAGTGGACACCAAGGTTGCACCACCAGAGGCACAGGAGCTGCCGGATGCAGAGGTCAAAGTTGGTGTTGAGGACCCAATGTTATTCTGTGGAGACTAGGGGGGATTGGAGATGCACTGTTTGTAGGTAAGTTGTGGTTTCAGGGTACAGGCCTTGGGGGTTTAGACAAGCACAAGGGGCTACAAGGCAGCACCAAGCATATACCACCAGCAGCACAGGGGTGGCAGGGTGCAAAGACAGTGTGGGGTACCCAATGCGAGTGAATGTGGAAACGTAGTTTCACAAAGAGGCTGCAGGAGGAGGCTGTATTAAGGTGACCAATGACTGGTCAGGTAAGTTGAGATATCGGTGGATGCCGGGGCACCGCTAACTCTGCTCCCCAAAGTCGGTGGCTGGGGATGGAGGGGTACCTTTAGAAGTCAGAAAATCTTCACCGGAGCCGGTCGCAGTCGGGGTGGGGGGAACTCTTCGTGCTGAGGATGCCAGCATCTTCGTGAGTCCAGGAGAGGTCAGCCATCGATGGATTTGAAGTCAGGATCGCTGGGAGACTTCACTGGACCAGTGGGGCACAGAGACTTGGGCAGTGAGCATCGGGTGCAGAGTGGGCAGGACTCATTGTTCCAAAAGGCAAGGGAGTCGTTGGTGTATGTTTCTTTGTGGTCAGGGCCGCTGTCCTCTGGAGTTCTCTTTTCTTTGGGGAAGGCAAGCAGTCTTCCCAGTGTTCTGCAGGTTGCTGGTCCTGCAGGATAAGTCACTTTCCTGGAGAAGGTTTCTTGGAGGGCTTCAGAAAGGCCAGTATTGCTGGGGCCAAGTCAGTTGTTGTCGGGAGTCTTCACTGCTGCACAGCTCTTCTGTCCTTCTTTTTCTTCAGGTCACCAGGAATCTGAGGATCAAGGTTCAGGGGTGCCCCATAATACTCAATTTAGGAGTGTTACAGGTACTGGCAGGTAGAATCCAATGGGCTACTTACCTTTAGGGTGCTACACCCTCTGTAGGCCCACTCCCTTTGGGGAGGGGACATATTCCTAATGCTATTGGCTGAAATCCTGACACCCAATATGGAAGATTTTCAAAGTAGGGGCTCACTTCAGCTTAGGGCACTTTAGGGGTGGTCCTGGCTGCGAGGAGACACACCACTCCTGTTTACTAATTTCCCGTCCGACCTTGCCACCAAAAGTGTGGCTTGGTCAGGAAGGTGGGCATGTCCACTAGCTATAGAAGCCCTAGCTGGCATAACAAAGATCATGAAGCCTTTGAGGCTCGCTGCCCTTGAATGCTCTTCCTGTTTGGAGGTAGGTGTGAAGCACCTCCACCCAGAGAAGGCTTTGTTTCTGCCCACAAGTGCAAGAGGCTCCTACCTCAGGGAGTCAGAAACATGTCTGAAAGTGGCAGGCTGGTGCAGACCAGTCAGCTACACACTAGCGCTTGGGTAGGTTTTTAGGAGCCACCTCTGAGAGGCACTCTGAGTGCATTTTTATAATGAATCCAACTCTGTCATCAGTGTGGGTTTATTATGCTGAAAAGTCTGACACCAAACTTTCTAGCATTCAGTAAAGCTGTCGTGGGGCTGTGGAGTTCGTAATGACAAATTCCCAGCTTGTGTACTCAATATAGCTTTACTGCACTTAAAGTGTCTGAGAATGGACTTTGAAGGGGCATATTGCTCATAGATTAATGCTCTCACCTGTGCTATTGTGCACCCTGCTTTAGAGCTCTCATATCTACAAGAGGGGTGACTTACCTATGCCATAGTCAGTGTTTTGTAGGCATGGCACACAGTGATGTTTGCCATGCTGACTCTTTGGTTTTAGTTGCACCAAAACACACAGTCTGCAATGGCAGTCTGTATGTGTTTAGTGATGGGTCTCTGAGGGTGGCACAATGCATGCTGCAGCCCTTAGAGACCCTCTCTGGCCACAAGGCCCTTGACACCACTTGTACCCTTTTGGGGGGCTGGCGCAAACACTGCTGCCTCACTTTTGTTATAAGGGGTCGTGCTGCAAAACCGGCCTCCAGTAACAAATGGCCCCCTCCGATCCAAAACCGGACCCCACCCTTCCAGCCCACCAGGGAAATGCTTGGTGCCTGCTACAGCCAGTCCAGCCATGCTCACTGGTGTAAGGCAGCTGGGGTTGTTTGGCAATTAACAACGTATCTTGCCAAACAGATGTGGTTGGTCTCAAGACTCTGGGCTGGGCCTGAAAGCTCACCTTGACAGCAGCGCTCACTGCATTGTCAAAGTCTGTAGTCCCTTCAGTAAAGGACGGTGGTCCTCGGGGGTCGACTGCCCTGCAAGTGAATGGCGGGTTGTCTTCCTGTAGCCTATGGACGCAAGGACACAATCACTTAAGTCACAATATAAAATAATAAATAAGGTACCTGTGTACCAGAATAATGTTTTTCTGCTTCAGAACATAATTAATGAGAGGCCCTGGTTCCTATTCCAGTCACTCACGTTGTACAGTTTGCATCGTTTTTAAATATTAATAAGAACAGGATGCTCGGCTGGGGCTGTTGTCCATCTCCGAGCAGAGAGATGAACAGAATGTAACATCGATTGCCACGACGCCTTTGTCCTCGGCCATTGTTTAAACCTCGTTATTGACATCTGCCTGGGAGCTGAAAGAATGCCTTTTCCAAAAGAAAAAATGCCAAGCCAAGCACGCGGCAGCCTCCACTGATGCTCAAGGTCAGCTCGAGGTAGAAGAATTCATCTCTGATAAAATAAAAAACAAGTATTCTTTCCGATGAGAGCGCTTCTCTCATGGAAAAGTACTGGGCTCGAGCTCTGCTGATTAGCATGCCGCCCAGGGCTGAGAGGCACAGGAGAGCGCACGCGCTGCAGCCGCGAGAACATCACCTGTAGCGCAGCAAGGCTGCTTATCTGGTGTCATTCTGAGCCCATGTCTGCCCCAGTTCACGCACGACGAGCCGTGCATGACAATCAGTCACCTGCCGTGCTGAGTGAATGGTAACCGACACACACTGTACCACATGCCCCCTGCAGGAGGCTGCTTACAGGTGAAGAGTATATATTTAACCTATGACATTTTCCAGCTGCAAATTTGTTCAGTGAAGACATGCATAGGGAAATGCACACCCCCGCCGCCCCTCATCCACCACTCATGATGTCACCAATAGAAGTTACTGCCATATGGTCAAATCGTGAATATTGCACCAGTGTGGTGGAATTTTCCACCTCTGCCGGGAAATTGTGTGCCGGTGTCGCTCATCTTTGCATTTCTGTCTCGAAGTAACAATTGCACTCATCAGCTGATAGTAAAAGCAGCTTTGGGCACTGGTCAAAAAGTGCAAGTGTCAATCCAGAATTGCTCAGAACCAGTGGAAAATTGCTCCTCCTGGTGCAACGAACGTGATCTGGACCCTAACATGTTTGGGATACTTAGGGTGAGTCCTAACATTGCATACTGGAGAATACCACACTATAGATTGCATGATGAACTCGGCTCTCAGATCAGTTGCGCACAAGCCTACACAACCCCAAAGGAGCACCAGGACATCTGACCTGCATCCAGACATCCCACGACCCCCATGGCCACATCACACAACGTCCCATCACACAACCAAGCCTTAGATTACCAACTCCAACCAATGACCTACAATCCACAAAGAAAAACTTGGCATCCTGGACAGATCAGAGATTAGAGCTCTCTCCCCTCCCAGGAAACGACGCTGCCAAGACCTCCCCACTACCCCTTCAATCCCAATCCTCCAACCACCCTGACTAATCCAAACAATGACCTCCGTCCTGAATGACACATGGGCGGTCTCCAGGCGAATGCAAACTATGGCCTCCACAGCCCGAAGAACAAGAATACAGCAATGGAGGGTTATGGGGCTCAAGCCCACTGCTTCTCTCATAACGCTTTCCCCTGCGGCCCCACAGCTCATCTCTTCAAAAGACTTCCCCATGCCTATGGCACCCAGCCATATTCATGACAGAAAGACCACCCATTACCTTGAAAATCCCAATAGAACACTCAATTATGGTCTCTCACAGCCCCTCACCCATTCCTCACAAAACAGGCAAATAAGGCCCCTCTTCTCATCCTAACCCCCACAGGGATAACTTGCTCCACCCAAACTTACTTCAATCATATTAGAACGCCACCCCTGCCCCCAACTCTGCACAGTCCCTCACCGAATCACTTCAGGGTAGCAGAGTACAATGCCCCCCCTCTTACAAAAATGACTGCCTTGTACTCACCTGCCAAATCAGCACCCACGCCATCGCGACAACCCAGATTTGGTACAAGAATGTCCAATGATCCCTCACCAAGGGCGGCCCACCAGATTGGGAGATCTGATTATGAAACCCCTGGGAATGTCGCTAACCACTTGCACTGATCCAATACACAACTGCATTCCAATTTCAATCAAGGAGATTCCAAAGTTGACAAGATTAGGGAGGATACAGAGAGGGTGGAGCATGCCACGTAAGTCTGAGAGTAGTAGTCACAGAGTGCCGAAGACCAGGTTCTGCAGGCCCGGCGGGTGGGGAGAGGCATGGGGGGATCCCCTAGCTTTAGTAGCTTGGAAAGCTCAGACCATTTTCCTGGTCAGAGTTGTGGCAAGCTCAGGGTTGCAGGCACCGGGACTTGGGTTCCATTTGCTATCCTGTGGTATCACAAAATGCCTACAGGAACAAGAGGGCTCCTCTGCTTCAGCAGTATGGGTAGTTCTAACTGAGCCCCTGATCAGAGCTCTAGAAGGCCCAGGTTCTGTGCCCCTAGGCATGGGCACCTTTGTCACAAGGTGCACAGGATGAGGATTCTCATGCCCATGGAAAGCATCCCTGCCCCTGACCCTGCTCCTGGCACAGTTCCAGTGCGTCCAGGGCTTTGGGTCCTTGTTTCTGGGCTCCATTGCAAGCTTGTGGTGTTACAGAGTGCCTGGATGGGGTTCTGCAGGCCCAGAGGAGGGTCCCCTTCTTTGGAGGGGGTGGAAATATCTGACCTGATGACTAGTCAGATCTCCAGCAGACTTTGGATGCAGACCCTTGGGCCTGGGCTCCATTGGCCAGCTTGTGGTGTCACAAAGTGCCCAGAACAAGGTTCTGCAGGCTTAGGGAAGACTTTCCTGCTTAGGAAGCGTGGGTAGCCCTGACTGGTCCCCCATCAATGTCAGATCCCCAGTATGCCCGGGTGTGTATGTCCCTGGGTTCCATTTGCCAGTCTGCAGTGTCATAAAACGCATCTGACAGGGTTCTGCAGGCCCATCGACTTTCCTGCTTCAGCTCAGTAAACAGCTCTGTTCGGATGCCTTTCAGCGCTCCAGCAGAATTGCGGGAGGGGGACCATGGATCTGAGCTCCATTCTTTAGCCCATGGAGGGCTCCCCTGTTTTGCTGGTTTAAAAAGCTTTGACTGTGCCCTAGTCAGAGCTCTGGGAGGCCCTCGTGCCAGGCCAGCTGCCATCCTTTAGTGTTCCGTCATGTCTGCCGGTCTCCTCAAATGGCAAGCAGCATTATCCAAGGCATAGTACAATCAAATGGACATTATATGGTTCGGGTCATCTGCTTTCATATATAATAATAATACATGGCACACCCAGATGGCCCAGCTGCTCTAGAAGCCCTGAAGAGGGCTCACTTGAAGCTTAATACCAAGCGAGAGCTCCAAGAGATATTTTACATTTGCCCAAACTTCCTCCTGTCACCCAGAGTGCACAGATTACAAGAAAGATTAGTGCCCTTCCTCTGGATTAGAAGGTAGAGGATGTGTCCAACAAGCTTTGCATCCAGTTGTTCTCCAAGGATGGTGCAAGTGCCCTGCTCACCCCTTCCAGTGTCCTCAAGGACCACCAGGGCCATGTGCCTGCCTTCTGTAACCTGCCCCAGGGACACTTCAGAGAGACAGCCTTTCCAGACAGCAGGCAGGGGTACAACAGTGCTGCCTGTTTCTGGACTGTCTAACAAAGCACCATACTTTAAATGATTAGGAAGACTAGGTCCAATTATTGATGGACTTCTTGGTCAGCTTCAACTACTGTTTCAAACAAAGAGCTTCCATCCTGCCTACGACTGTCTGACTCAAGGATCTCTCAAAGGATCCCACCTCCCAGCAGAGTGAATGTAAAGCAACTCCTCAGCCTACCTCCTACTGGTCTGATCAGAGTAGATGGGCAGTATGATATCTAGCCCTGACCTCTGCATGGTCATCCCATCCAGCTAATTTCTACAGCAGCTTGGAACTACCATTCCATTGGGTGTCGCCACCTCCCAGGTTGGTGGTGAGGTAAGTACTCCTGTGTGTTGCTCAGGCTGCAGCTCGGCCTTCTAACATTGTTGAGAAGACTGGGCCAGTGGTTCCAATGGCATCGTCCTGCCTACCCAGCCCCTTTAGCCATCTGTTAGGGGTGTGAAGGTTGGTCCAGAATGGGCCCACAGTTTTCTCTCTCACTAAGTGCAGATATCTGGTTGATCCTGCCAGTAGCATAGGCTTGTCTCAAGAATTATGCCATGGATGTGTAAGTACAGACAGTTAGTACATTAAAATTGTGAATGGCTACATCGCTACTTCCATAACTGCAGTATTTCTAGAGCTAATATATGCTGACCTCCTAGAATGCGTACATTTATCATACCAAGCTCAGAGTTCTCCAAAAAATCCTCCCATACATTTAATTTGACTTATGACTGTGATGATGGCCCTAAATGGCCCTAATGAATTACTACAATTTACTTTATTTTGGCACCTCCAAATACCTCCCAAAAAATATTGCAGTCTCTTCAGACCGCTGTAGCCCGCACACTTCTGAAAACTCCAAAGTTTAATGCAGTGTCTCATTTACTGCATGGTTTGCACTGGCTGCCAGTGGAGAAGAGGGTCTCTTTTAAGATGCTATGCCTTATCACCTTCCGTGCTGCCCCGATTTCCTCAGTGTGCTGGACATTCCTTAACTGGGTGTGGTTGTGACGGAACCATTCCGTCATCAGCACAGCTCAACCGTGACTGATGACGGAATGGTTCCGTCACAAGCATCGAAGGGGTTAAGCACAAGGCTCTTCACAAGGCAGGCCCCTTTTATTTTCAAGAATGGCTCTCATGGTACTCGCCCAGCAGAAGTCTTAGATCTAGTTCTGCATTCATGGTCATGGTATCAAGAATCAAAAGAGTAAACTGGGGTGGCAGAATGCTAGCTTATCAGGGAGGAAAGTTTTGGAACTCCCTTCCCTGGGCTCTCCGCTCACAACCTGCATTGCAGCTATTTAGAAAGCATCTAAAGACTTGGCTATTTCTACTTTAATTAGTGGGATCACCCAGGTTTTTCGTTCCTCCTAAACCTGGGGCACCTTTTCTCGGCCTGGATAACACTATTTTGTTCATTCATTCATTGATTCAAGACCAATCTGGGGGTCTCCTGGCCACTTTGGTGACCCTAGATATTCTTGAGCTGATCTCATGATCCTGTGATGGTGTCGGTACATTCAACAGTCTACCCTATCAACTTTTAATTATACTGTCTGTGTCTACCAAGTTCTTTATGGGTAATGGGGAATCAAGGTTCAATTCTGAAGCTTACTAAATGGCATTGACATCCAAGTGAGACCGCAGGTGCTCAAATTACCCACTACCCACTCGGGGATGTAGAGACAAACAATAACAATACAGAAATCACTGCAATTGTAATGAGTACACGTCAAATTATTTAATGATGATTGTTAGACCTGCGTCTTTTGGCGTGTTTCCTGTGTCTTTTTGCTTTCTGACCTCCCGGTTTTGAATCTGATTTGGTTTAGTGTCTCTGCACACTTTCTCACTGCTGTTCAGTGTTAAACTGCAGGTGCTCAAGTTGTAAATTGTGTTATGGATTGATGTTTCCATAGTTGGCCTATTTGATTTACTGGTAAGTCCCTAGTGCAGTGCACTGAGAGTGCCAGGGACTGTAAATCAGATGCTAGTAGTGGGCCTGCAGCACTGATTGTGCCACCCACATAAGTAGCCCGGTAAAATGTAACAGACCTGCCACTGCAGAGTGTGCTCGCGGTTTGTAAACTGCGATGTCGACCTGGCAAGTGCACCCACTTGCCAGGCCCTAATCTTCCCTTTTCTTACAAATAAGTTACCCCTAAGGTAGGCCCAAAGTACCCCTGTGGGCAGGGTGTTGTGTATGTTAAAGGTAGGACATGTACTGATGTGTGTGGCATGTCCTGGTAGTGAATTACAGTGCATTTTGTTTTTCACTATGGAAAGACTATCTGTTCCATAGGGTAGAATGGGAGTTTTACTTATAACATCAAACATCTAATAAGCATAACTTCCCATTGGGATAAGATAGGGAAATGGAGTTTAGTATGTGTGGACTCAGAATGTAAACATGCATCTTTTAGTGAAGATGATTTTGATGTTCTGTGTTTGAAACACCACTTTTAGAAAGTAGGTATTTTTTGCTTACAATGAAAAACAAATCCCCAGGCAATTATGGAATTACTGTTGTTGCAAATCTCAAAATACACACATATAATACACATTACTTTACTATGGACTCAGAGTAACACAAAAAAAAAGAAAGAATACAATTTGAAATAGTTGAAAAAACATTGTTTATTACAATATCAAGGCCAATACTAACATAAACAAAAAAAGTGTTTTTTGCCACGGTTCAAGTCTGTGCATTTTATGTGATTGATTATCTGTATTGTAATGAATTGTAATGAATTTATGTTATTTACATATAAAATACTGCTTAAGAAATATTTTATGTATTGTTTATATTAGTATTGGCCTAATTTGGAGGTTCGAAGCCGATCAGGTACCATTGCAGTTCCAATTAGGAGTGTGCAAAACCCGATCCTCCTGTTTGGCTCCTTTGTTTTTGTCCAAAAAGAACATGCGGTTCATGGGTAGTATTGAGAGCTGGTGCGCCCATACTTACCCACTGATGGATCACCATTGAGAACAAATGTCAGTGGCAAGATTGTAGCTAAAATGAGGCTCCTTGCAGCCAATTGGCTCAGAGGTGCATCAGACTCCTCCCTTCTCATGTACCACCCTGTCCTAAGTAGGGAAGAGTTTTCTTGCCAGTGCCTGGATGCCTTTACCTGTCCTTTGTGGTCACAGAGTGAATCTGACACATTTTTTGCATCAACCCTAATCCTATGGCCTTATATTATACCTCAGATGGTCTACAAGTGTGTTCTATAGGACATACATCTAGCCTCTATCCTATACATCTGTTTGTTTAGCAAGAAGTGTGTTCTTTTTACGTTTTCAGTTTCATCGGACAAAGTCATGATACCATGGAACTCCAATGGGGTAAGATCCCACTTTTTTCCTTCAGTGGTTCTGTGATATCTTAGTTACTTTGCAATTGATTGTGTTCTGCCACTCCGGAGGGGTGGTAACCGTGAAGGTTCCCTTCGTCTGTTAGAAACACGTTACATACTGGAACTCAATACAAAGTCGCCAATGGGCTTGAACACCTGTGAGGATTTATACACTTGCCTTTGATTTATGTGTGTAATCCTCCATAACATGAATGAATTGTGTACATATGGTGCTAAGTTCTCCAAATAACATGTTTAACCTTCATTTTTGCACAGATTTATTCAACACAATTATATAGGGTAAAAGGTTTATTAATGACACTCAACATATATCGATGCACTCCTTGTACCGGCTGGTTCAAGGATTATTTGTATTTGTTTGTTTATCTTTCTAACATCATCTGAATGTTATGATTGTAATATACACATATGCCCACTAGGGCTGTATATTATAGGAGAAAAATCATCATGTTATCTTCTCCACATGGATATATAATCTAGCGTTATTTTGCACTTAACATTGTTACCAGCAGGAATTTCAGGGTACATCAGATTTATTTATACCATTGGGGTATTAAGACTGCCATTTTTAGCTTTTCCACATTATTTAATGTTTTTATAGATTTTAAATGCTTAATCTTTAACCCTGTTATTACATACTACATTATTTATATTTATATATTTATTATTGTAAATAAGCATGTCCATGCTTTATCTTATGCATTTGCGCTGTTATTTATGAACAATTTTCCTCCTCATTTGTGTGTATCATGTCGACATTTTAGAAAGAGAGTCTTTCAACCCTGTAACTTGAGAAACAAACCAGCTGATATTAATTTGTAATCTGCACTTGCACTTTAAATATTTCTTTACACATACGCAACGCGTCATGTGATCAAGGCCCAGGTGGGGCTGAAAAGCGTCGTGGCGGGGATGCAGAGTGACTGAAAAATAAAAAAATGATCTGGCAAAAAGAACTTTGGGTCCGCGCTTCATCTTTCCTCGTGTACGGATTCACGGATGAAAAGAGTGTAAATATATATGTAACGAAGGTTACATAAATCATTGTTAACCACGCAATACAGTAAGGGTCTGAATTGCTCATGTTAGATTGTGATTTTTATCTTATATTACGTTCAGTAATATGTATTATATCTTATGTGATTTTCGGTTCAGTGACTTTGATTATGTTGATGTGTCGATTTCCAAGGGTTAATCACAGAGGAACTCTTCTATGTCACTGGTAGTTCTAACATGAGTACACGAAGGTAACCATACCAACCAGGAACCTATCACAGTGACTTAACTGTTTTCACCTATTGTGGAGTACGTGGGTGTGTGCATATATATCAGCATTTTCTTTTGTTGTAGATGAAGTGATCAAGGCGGAGGCTTCCGCCGAAATGCGTCTGTAAGCAGCTTTTGGAAAATAAATGTAACTTGAGTCGAACTCACGGTGTCAGTGCCATCCTTGATGTTAAGGAACGCGGCTTGGTAACCAATATATATATATAAGAGCCGTGAGAGATCAAGCATCTCTCTGCTTACACCGAAACACCCTGACAATGATACCAATGCTGACACATCCAGATTAATAACTACTTACAGCAGGCAACACCGTCAGATTAAATCCATAATGACTAAACATTGGGCAGTTTTGAAAACTGATGGTGTTCTACGGGACATCATTTCAGACAGACCTGTGATAACTTTCAGGCGTGCATATAGTATGCACAGCAAACTGGTTAGATCCAGTCCTGAATTACCTGCAGTTAATCAATGGTTGGGGAGGAAAGGCTTTCACAAATGTTCCTCTTGCCGATCCTGCAAATTTGGACAGAACATGACCCATTACCTTACTCCATTCTCTGATAATGAAGTTCCAATTCTTGGCAACTACAACTGCCGAACGGAGTTTGCTATCTACGTCTTAACATGCATCTGTGGTCTGCGCTATGTGGGCAGCACTGGTGCCCAGGTGCATGTTAGAATACTGCAGCACCTTCGTGCTATTGTTAATCACGATAGTGCTTATCCAGTGGCGCGCCATTTCAACAGCAGGCACAACAGGGATCTGTCATGCCTATCGTACTATGTCATCGATGCTGTTGCTCCTCTCAGACGAGGTGGCGATCGTGACAAACTATTACGCCGACTGGAAACGCAATATATCATCAGGCTCGATAGCAAACAACCCAATGGGTTGAATGCGACAGAGGACATGTACAACTTTCTGTAAAAACACCAATCCATCACCTGCAATATGCATATAATAATTCTCTCTAGCTGATATACCACCACAGCATAACAATATCATTTTTATATATTTCATATTGTATATAATTTTTGGTATTGCACCTATTTTAGGTGATCTGCAGTCCGTTTTTCTGTTTCTGAACTGGCCGGCCAGGGCTCTGAGCATGGCAGTCTTTTAATAGATCACTGGTTCAAATATAATCATTTTCTTTAGGTGGTTCATTTGCACTGTGAATAAATTTGAACACTTGAATTTATGTTTTGCACTTATCATAAACATCGTTTTTGTAAATAGTCCTTAATATTTATGTAGTATAAAGTTTATAATGTATAAATTTTAAATAAGTATATAGGACTGTAGCTCAATTACATGGTCTAACACTTAGGTGCTTTCTAAAGTGATATTGTTTTGGTTTCTTCACAAAATTTTGCATAAGTTCTGTTTCTACTTATTATGGCACTGTGTTTATATGCAACAAATAAGATCCAGATATATTGCTCCACGTAAACAATTTAGGTATGTTCTATTTTTGTTGGGTGTTGGACAGGCTACGTGAAAGGCTTGCTCCCTCCCCGCACGACCAGGCCCGAGCCTGGCTCTCCAGGTGTTACACGCAACAACCACCCGTTTCCCGTCTCATATGGGACCCCTGCCCCTGGACATCTCCACATCATGGGCCCGAATCACTACCGGCCCCCTCGCCCGGCCTGGGCGCCATCTTGGACACAGCACCACGAGGCCGCGTGGCCTCCGATCGACCCTAACCCTGGGCCTGGCCAGGCCCCGACATCCCGGCACCACCATCCACCCAGGAGGTGAGCGGACTACTTGGCAGGTCAATGGGAGAAAGAGGTGTCGATGGCTCTCCCCCGCCAGGTGTCGATCGCCCCCAGCTCCCCCAGGCGCTGGCTCCACCCCCCTGCTGGGTGTCTGGACTCCCTCATCCCGGACCTCCCGACCTCCAAGTGCGAGGGTCCGGACATCAAAGGGCGCCAGACCTATAACTGGGGCAGCTCCAGAGCAGGAAGGCAGTTGTATCCTGGAGTCGAGAGACGCAGTGAAGAACTCATCCTTGACGGACTACTGGCGCTGCCGTAGCCCTGCCTTGCAAACTATCGTCCTACCTGCTGGCGCTGCCGCAAACCTTCTGAAACCTTCATCGTCGTCGGGACCTGCTGGCGTGGCCGCGGACCGTTTGTAACTACCACCTTCATCGGGACCTGCTGGCTCCGCCGCGGACCGTCGCTACCTTCAATCATCTCGGGACCTGCTGGCTCCGCCGCGGCCCGATCATCTAGAACGCCGAGCTCGAGGATTGTGAGCTATCCATCTATCACCATATCTACCAGATTGGTAACAAGACTGTCCCGCTACCCCCTTTCCCAACCAAGAGACTAGAACCGAGCGGACCCCTGAGTCCAGACCTCCTTGTACCATTTCACCGTACTTTGAGAATTGCTTATAAAGAACGTTAAACCTTATCCTTGTGTGGTGTACATCTGTGGGGGGGGGAAGTTACTCGTCTGTACGATCGCTGGAGACGGCTCTCCCCGGAGACCTCTCCCCTTATTCTCGGCCGACCCTCCCGGTCCGTCTAACATTGGTGGCCAGCTGCGCGATCCGAATCAACGCGTAATCGTACAGAGAGTAGCTCACCCCACGACGAAACCACAATGACAACCAAAGAGAGCGGATCCACCGAGAAATTCCAGATGGAGAAATTGGAAGAATACAGCCATCGTGAGTTGAAACAATTCTGCATTGAACTAGGTATCGCTACCACCGGTCTGAGTACTAAAGACGATTTCAAGCACGCCATTGAGTCATGGGCGGAAACCGGGGCCGTCAGACCCCCGGACCAAAATGTCGCAGCAGCAGAGAAAAACACCACGGCTCCCGAGGAGCGAAGAACGGGTCTCTCGCAAGATGAGATCCAAGAGCGAGAAAGAAGCAGACTACATGAACTAGAAATGGCCCGGCTCAAAATGGATGGTGAACTCAAACTAGCCGAACAAAAACTGAACCTGGAACATCTGCGGCTCCGAGAAGAACGGGAAGAGAAACAGAGACAAAGAGAGCTCGAAGAGAAGAGACTGGCGTATGAACACGAGCGCAAACTAGCAGAGATAGACTTACGTAAGCAGAGCAAAGAATTAGGGGTGCCCGAGCAACCACGCACCCCGGGAGCAACAGAAAAGAAAGTACACATCCCCAAGGATGTCGTTCGAGAATATTTCCGAGATGACGACATACAGCAATGGTTCAAAGCCTACGAGATCGCTATGACCTCCCACCGGATCGATCGAAGCGATTGGGGAGCCGGCCTATGGGGGAGGTTCGTCAATGAGGGCCGCGATGCCCTGTTACAGCTCCCAGACCATCAGATGACCTCCTATGACCACATGAAAGCTACCCTCCTCACCCGCTATGGGCTCACACCCGAAACGTACCGCCAGAGGTTCCGAGACTGCACCCGGATCCCGGGTACAACTTGGGTGGAGTACGTGAACTATTTCAGCCGAGCCTTCGAGGGTTGGATCAAGGGAAGCAATGTAACGACCTACGAGCAACTCTTCAATCTCATGGTATGGGAGCATCTATCTAACAACTGCTTCGTCGAGCTCAGGCAGCACCTCCTCAACAGTAAATTGACGGATCCACGGCAGCTCGCCGCCGAGGCTGACCGGTGGGAAATTACCCGAGTGGGCCGAAATGGGTCACATGAACAGAACCGGAACAACCAAGGTCAGCACCGTCCCCGAGGAGGAGGAGGGGGCCAGGGACGAGGAAGAGACAACGCCCCAGCCGCTCCCGCTGCCAGCACCCCACCCCCGGCCAACCGGGGCAACACCCCGGCGCGCCCGGGGTACAGAGCCAACGTCACGTGTCACCGATGCCAGCGAGTCGGCCACTACGCAAATGACCCGAATTGTCCACAGAGCCAGACTCCGAGACCCCGCCAGATGGCTGCCGCCGCCCTGGGGGAAGAACAAATCTCCGAAGAACACGAGGAATGTGAGCAAGAACACCAAGAATGGGAACCAGCCGCCATGGTTCTAGCGTGCCTAGGGGGAAAAGACATGGTCCCGCGGGCCCCCCTACCCGCCAACACCTGGAAGTACAGTCAGTGGGTGAACATTAATGGACGCAGGGCCGAAGCCCTACGTGACACCGGGGCCAGTGTAACAGCCGTCCGCTGTCACCTGGTGACCCCAGAACAGATCCTGCCGAACGTTCTCTGCCCTGTCCGTTCAGCCGACAATTCGGAGAGTCTATGTCGGATGGCCTGCGTCCCCTTCGAGTGGGGAGGAGTCTCCGGCATGTTGAAGGTGACGGTCCGAGATGATGCCCCCGTAGACTGTCTCCTGGGAAATGATCTTGAGAGTTCCCCGTGGGCCGCCGTAGAGAGAAGAGAGCACCTGGGGATGTTGGGCCTCCCGGACTGGGCGTGCGTAACCATCCGGTCCATGGCTGCCCGCGCCATCCCCCGACCCGAAGAACCTGAATGGCCGGCACCTCCTCCCCCGGTCGCTCCAGTTGAAGACACCGACCGTGCCGTCCCCCCAGAGCAAACTCCCGAGGGGCTCGCTCAGCCTCAGGACCTTCCCGACCTGGCTCAGTGGCGTCAGGAGGGGGGGCCTACCCAGGAACAGTTTCGCCACGAACAGAAGACCTGTCCCTCCCTCGAGGGACTCCGCCAACAAGCCCTCGCCCAGAGCGCAGGGGATACCTCCGGAACCCATTGGGTCTATTGGGACAACGACCTGTTGTACAGCGAACAGAGAATCGCAGAGTTAGGGGCCAGTCGAGTGCTAGTGGTGCCCCTCCGCTTTAGAGACTTCTTGCTAAACCTGGCCCACGATGTCCCCCTGGCTGGTCACCTGGGTCAGGACAAAACCTACAGTCGCCTGGTGACCCACTTTTTCTGGCCCAAGATGAGGAACGACGAACTCCAGCACTGCCGGTCTTGCCCCACGTGCCAGGCCAGCGGGAAGAGCGGCCGCAAGCTTAAAGCACCTCTGCAACCTTTCCCAGTGGTCACCACCCCGTTCGAGAGGGTGGGGATAGACATTGTGGGGCCCCTGGACCCCCGTACAGCCCAAGGACATTGGTTCATCCTGGTACTGGTGGACCACGCCACCCGCTACCCCGAGGCTGTTCCTCTGCGAACTGTGACAGCCCCGGTAGTCGGCCGGGCCTTGATGGGGATCTTCTCCCGGGTGGGCTTCCCCCGAGAAGTCGTCAGCGACCGGGGCACAAACTTTATTTCAAAATACATGAAGTCCCTCTGGCAACAGTGTGGGGTCACCTACCGATTCACGACCCCCTATCACCCTCAAGGAAACGGACTACTTGAGCGGTTCAACCGCACGCTCAAAGGGATGATTGGGGGGTTGGAAGAGCCCCTCCGTCGCCAGTGGGATGTGCTACTGCCGTGCCTCCTCTTTGCCTATCGAGAAGTCCCCCAGAAGTCCCTCTGCTTCAGCCCGTTCGAACTCTTATATGGACACCCTGTGCGAGGGCCGCTCAGCCTAGTCAAAGAAGGTTGGGAAATGCCCCCTCTGAAGAACCCTCCAGATGTTTTCAAGTACCTCCTGACCCTACGCAACCAGACCAGACGGTTCAGGGAACTGGCAAAAGCAAACTTGGAGGCCAGTCAGGAAGACATGAAAAGGTGGTACGATCAAAATGCCTCCTCCATCGAATTTGAACCCGGCCAACAAGTGTGGGTGATGTCTCCCACCGAACCCTGCGCCTTGCAAGACAAGTGGACAGGGCCCTTCAAAGTGGTCGAGGGCAAGAGCCCTGTCACCTATCTCATCGATATGGAATCTTCACGGAACCCCCTCCGGGTCCTCCACGCCAATAGACTAAAACCCCACTTTGTGCGCTCGGAGCTCAGCCTCCTAATGGCAACAGACAACGGAGCCGAGGAGGACTCCGAACCACTCCCTGACCTCCTACGGACTCGGGAGAAGGACGGCTCCGTGGACGGGGTCCGACTCTCGGAGGCCCTCACCCTGGAACAGCGCCAAGGCTGCCGAGACCTCCTACTGCAGTTCGCCACCCTGTTCTCCCTCACCCCAGGGGTCACCCCCTGGTGCTTACACGACGTGGACACTGGAGACAGTCCCCCTATCCGACATTGGGCCTACCGCGTACCAGATTGGGTACGGGCCTGCATCCAAGAGGAGGTGTCCAAGATGCTCACGCTCGGGGTCATCGAGCCCTCAGACAGCCCCTGGGCCAGCCCAGTGGTACTGGTCCCCAAAGCGGCCGCCCCCGGCATCACTCCTGAGCTCCGGTTCTGCGTCGACTACCGGGGCTTGAATGCGGTCACCAGAACCGACGCACATCCCATCCCCCGAGCAGATGAACTAATCGACCGCATGGGGGCTGCCCGCTACCTCAGCATCTTCGACCTGACAGCGGGCTACTGGCAGATCGGTCTCACACCCCGGGCCCAAGAACGATCTGCCTTCTCCACCCCTGATGGCCACTACCACTTCAAGGTCATGCCATTCGGCATGAAGAACGCTCCAGCAACATTTCAGCGACTAGTAAACCAGGTCCTGGCGGGACTCGAAGAATTCAGCGCCGCCTACTTGGACGATATCGCTGTGTACAGCCGCCACTGGTCCGACCACCTCAACCACCTCCGAGAGGTTCTGCAGGCCCTCCAACGAGCCGGCCTCACGATCAAGGCCAGCAAATGCCAAATTGGCCAGGGGTCCCTGACCTATCTCGGGCACCAGGTGGGAAGCGGCCTGGTGGCCCCGCTGCAACTCAAGATCGCTGCCATCCAGTCTTGGCAGCCCCCATCACCCAGACCGAGGTCCGCGCCTTCTTGGGACTCACAGGCTACTACCGGCGGTTCGTGAGGGACTATGGCAGCATTGTGGGGCCCCTCACGGAACTCACATCCAAAAACCAACCGAAGAAGGTCAACTGGACTCCAGACTGTCAAGCGGCCTTCGAGAAGCTGAAGGACGCCATGTGCTCCGCCCCTGTGCTCCAGGCCCCCGACTACAGTCGGGAATTTATCGTCCAAACGGATGCCTCCGACCATGGCATTGGGGCAGTCCTTTCCCAGCTGAACCCCGAAGGGCTTGACCAACCAGTGGCTTTCATCAGCAGACGTCTCCTTGCCCGAGAGCAACGCTGGAGCACTATCGAGAGGGAGGCCTTCGCAGTGGTGTGGGCCCTCAAAAAGCTCCGGCCTTATCTCTTCCGTACCCACTTCCGGGTACAGACCGATCATCGGCCCCTGCAGTGGCTAATGCAGATGCGGGGGGAAAACCCGAAACTATTGCGTTGGTCCATCTCCCTGCAGGGGATGGACTTCACTGTGGACCATCGACCTGGGCAAGACCACGCCAACGCAGATGGCCTGTCACGCTTCTTCCGCCTCGACGAGGAGAGTCCCCAAGAGGATGGGTGACTCTCCCCGCCTTCAGCTGGGGGGGACGCATGTTGGACAGGCCACGTGAAAGGCTTGCTCCCTCCCCGCACGACCAGGCCCGAGCCTGGCTCTCCAGGTGTTACACACAACAACCACCCGTTTCCCGTCTCATATGGGACCCCTGCCCCTGGACATCTCCACATCATGGGCCCGAATCACTACCGGCCCCCTCGCCCGGCCTGGGCGCCATCTTGGACACAGCACCACGAGGCCGCGTGGCCTCCGATCGACCCTAACCCTGGGCCTGGCCAGGCCCCGACATCCCGGCACCACCATCCACCCAGGAGGTGAGCGGACTACTTGGCAGGTCAATGGGAGAAAGAGGTGTCGATGGCTCTCCCCCGCCAGGTGCCGATCGCCCCCAGCTCCCCCAGGCGCTGGCTCCACCCCCCTGCTGGGTGTCTGGACTCCCTCATCCCGGACCTCCCGACCTCCAAGTGCGAGGGTCCGGACATCAAAGGGCGCCAGACCTATAACTGGGGCAGCTCCAGAGCAGGAAGGCAGTTGTATCCTGGAGTCGAGAGACGCAGTGAAGAACTCATCCTTGACGGACTACTGGCGCTGCCGTAGCCCTGCCTTGCGAACTATCGTCCTACCTGCTGGCGCTGCCGCAAACCTTCTGAAACCTTCATCGTCGTCGGGACCTGCTGGCGTGGCCGCGGACCGTTTGTACCTACCACCTTCATCGGGACCTGCTGGCTCCGCCGCGGACCGTCGCTACCTTCAATCATTTCGGGACCTGCTGGCTCCGCCACGGCCCGATCATCTAGAACGCCGAGCTCGAGGATTGTGAGCTATCCATCTATCACCATATCTACCAGATTGGTAACAAGACTGTCCCGCTACCCCCTTTCCCAACCAAGAGACTAGAACCGAGGGGACCCCTGAGTCCAGACCTCCTTGTACCATTTCACCGTACTTTGAGAATTGCTTATAAAGAACGTTAAACCTTATCCTTGTGTGGTGTACATCTGTGGGGGGGGGGAGTTACTCGTCTGTACGATCGCTGGAGACGGCTCTCCCCGGAGACCTCTCCCCTTATTCTCGGCCGACCCTACCGGTCCGTCTAAACATCGTTTTTGTAATTAGTCCTTAATATTTATGTAGTATAAAGTTTATAATGTATAAATTTTAAATAAGTATATAGGACTGTAGCTCAATTACATGGTCTAACACTTAGGTGTTTTCTAAAGTGATATTGTTTTGGTTTCTTCACAAAGTTTTGCATAAGTTCTGTTTCTACTTATTATGGCACTGTGTTTATATGCAACAAAAAAGATCCAGATATATTGCTCCACGTAAACAATTTAGGTATGTTCTATTTTTGTTGGGTGTACCTCGACCCAGATTTGATTATGGACTGTGCACGTTATTTCAAAAAGTTTATTGATACCTTTACATCATATGCATTTAAGCAGTTATGTTATGTTTATATCAATAGTTTTATTTGTAATTCTACCCCATTTGCATTCAAGCAGCAATGTTGCACATTTCATCGTATTTGTACATTGAATAATGCACTTTACATCTTCTGTGCCAAAATTTTCTAACATACACAAATTTCGTTAAATACGTTACAATTTATATATATGTTGCTAACACACTTTTCATTTTTTCAATGTATACTGTGCCTTTAAATTGTTTCCAATCAGGCTGGAGGTTGAACTTTGTGTTGCACGTGTGGTAGGTGTGGCCCATAGGAGGGGTCAGAACTGCAATTATAAAAATATCCCAGTAACAAGAATGTGGTGTGTGAACAAGAGTACATCTGTACTCGAAACGTTACATTTTTGAAAGGCACAAAATAAATAACTTGCCTGGACAACGTGGGGTCTGCCTCTTCTTACGCCGCTCGTGTGTGGAGGTTTGAAGATTGCATTTATATATATATATATATTCACTGAAAAAACCATAGGTTTCACACCAGTTATAGTTAGCTGGAAATTTTACTGATATAAAACCATTGAAATTCCCACGTTATAGTTAGTCGGACTCACTATAACTTGCGCGTGCAATGCACTGCTGATGACATCACATATTACATCACTCATGACATGGTCAGTGACATCACTCATGACATCACTGATGACACCATCCAGTGAATATGTGTCTTTCTGAAAAATAAATATTAGTGAGTTATGTTTAAATATTTAAATACATATATTAGTGTTTCACTTTGTGTATAAGTGACTACATGTGTTGATAAGTAGCTACATGCGTATGTATATGGGTTATTTGATATTTTTATTAGTATCACTATGAGTGTCTATATGGTTTGGTGGGGGTATTACTTAGCACATAGATGCATGAGTGACTGACTCTTTGTTTGTATGTGTTTTGAAGACAGCATATGTACAGGACTGTATGGGTGGATTAGTGTCTATATGTGTTTGTTAGTGAGTGAATGACTGTCTCACTAGTGTCTTTATCAGTAACTACATATGTTTTAATCTAGTATATATGAATATTGATGTATATAAGTGAGTATATGTGAGAGTAAGAGATTGTAAGATTTCCTGTTTAAATAAGTATGTGTTTCTATAAGTGATTGTTTAAGAGAATAAATATGTGTAATTTTCAATAAAAGTAAGGTGGAAGTGTGTGTATAACTCTATATTCAAATAAATGGTTGTTCAATAGTTTATTTGCACGTGTGAATATGTGTGTGAGTAACTTTTGGATGAATGTCGGTGTGTAACAGGATGTATAGGTGTATCTCTTCATATGATGAGTGAGTATATGTATGAGTGACTATATAGAACTGTTGGTGAATGAGTGGATGTGTATATAGATAGTGGAAGTACAGAATTGCTTGTTGTAACTGATATAGGTATGTCCATTTTTTAAAAATTTCAGTTTCTATTTTTGAATATGTGTCTCAAGGGTTACTTTACACTGAGAGGAGGTCTGTGACTGTGTCACAAGGATGGTGTCATCAGTGATGTCATGAGTGATGTCACTGACCATGTCATGAGTGATGTAATATGTGATGTCATCAGCAGTGCATTGCACGCGCAAGTTATAGTGAGTCCGACTAACTATAACGTGGGAATTTCAATGGTTTTATATCAGTAAAATTTCCAGCTAACTATAACTGGTGTGAAACCTATGGTTTTTTCAGTGAATTTAATAGGTTTTTTAAATGCTAATTCCTAACTATAACTGGTGTGAAACCTATGGTTTTTTCAGTGAATTTCAAAGGTTTTTTTAATGCTAATTCCTAACTATAAGTTTCACTTTATAAATAAGACTGTTAGCACTCTAGTTGTTCTTTTTAACACTCTGGTACATTTTCTCATTGGGCTACAGTTGGGCTACATCTAGTTGAATTTTGGGCTACATTTTCAATTTTTGATCTCTGGTGGCCATCTTTGGGCTACATTGGGCTACTTTGGGCTACATTTGGGCTACATTTTGGCTCTAACATATATTAAGCCCAATGTAGCACAATACATATTTTTCTAAAGTTAATGTTTTTTACAAACCACTTCAGAATAGAGCTACCTGTCCCTACAATTTTCCCAATTTTTTTTTAAAAAATTATTTTGGGGAGCGCTCCCGGAGCGCGCCCCGGGGAGCGCCCCGAAAAGCGTATTTTTACAAAGCGCCCCGGGGCGCGCTCCGGGGAGCGTCCCGTGAGCGCCAATATCGCAAACGAAAACATGATCGTGACGTATCGCGTAGCCGCGACCGCGTGATACGCACGGCGTAAGCGCACCCGGAAGTACTCGAGCGAATACGATCGCACAACGTAAACTTCCGACGCGCTTACGCTGCGCGACCCGGGGCGCGCCCCCGGGCGCGCCCCGGGCGCGTAGCGTAAGCGCGTCGGGTCATGTGAGCAGAAAATAACACTTTTCATTGGTTCATAACAGTTTTGGTTTCATAATGATGAAGCCCCTGGTCTTGTGACCTGAAAATAACACTTCTCATTGGTTCAGGACAGTTTTTTTTTCTAAATGATGAAAGACCCCACCTTTTTTCCTTATTCTGACTTTGTCCTTTGACTGAGGAAGACCTGTTTGTTGCTCTGTCTACTTTTTTGCTCTTTGAGTAATATTTTGTACTATAAAATGGCTTCATTAGTAGCATCAGCTGGTGCATCTGCCCCACCACCACCACCACAACCACCAAGAGGACCAGCTCCAAATTATGTTGGTGGTCAAGAACAGGAGGAGGAAGAGGAAGAGGAAGAGGAGGAGGGGAGAAGAAGATGGCTGCCTGAAGAAAACACACCTTATAAACCCAAACCACACTTCATTTGGGAGTTTTTTTCAATTCCAGAGGGGAAAAAAAAGGTGAATGCGCCCAAAGTCACTTGCCTCATCTGCAATGATGAACTTTCACGGGGCAACCCAAATAAGAAATATTCTTTTGATAACTATACCATGATTCGGCACATGACAAGAAAGCATCCAAACAACTACTCTCGTGCAGAGTTCCGGGAACTGGCCAGTAACCTCCCCCATTCATCAAGGACCCCCTCCCAAAGAAACCAACCCACTTCCTCGCAACCAGAAACATCTGAGGTGATGCCTTGCATTCAGCCGAGGTTTGCTGATTTTAAAATTACTTGCAAAGCTTGTGGCAAACTTATCTCCTATGGGGAACAAAGTGTGAAACTCATCGTCCTTGCAGGTGATAATCACAAGTGCCCCAAAAAGAAGTAATTTTTTGGTTTTTTTGTTTTTTTGCTCCAGTTGAGCCAGTTTCAATTCCCTTTTTTTGTTTCTCCCCCAAAAAAATACAAAAAAATATATAAAACTGTTTTGAAAAGCCAAAAAAAGTACAAAAAGTTCAAAAAACACAAAAAAAATATAAAACAACAAAAAGAAGAAAAAAAAAAGTTCTTTTTAGAACTACCTCCAATTTCTAAATCAAAACTTCATTTTTTAAACACTCTGTCACCTTTTTTCATCATAGTGCGCTCCCAGGGCCGCTCCCCGGTGCGCGCACCGTGCGCTTCCCCCGCGCAAAACGAAAAAAAAAAAAAATTTTAAATGCCCCGCGGGGCCCTTTTATAGCCCCCACATCAAACCTAGGGGGTCAAGGGGGGTCTACTCTGCCCCCTTATGGTCATTTCCCTCTTTGTTTTAGCCACCTCTTATGTCTCGATTTTACCGAGACACAAGATGGCGACCGCTCTGGACTGTTTCGAATGTTTACAGACACCCGAGAGCCAATCAGCTTTCCATGCGCACCTCGCGTGGCGCGCCTGGAGCGCTCCCCGGTGCGCGCACCGGTGCGCTGCTATAGATATATATATTTTTTTGAACCTAAATTACTCAAAATCCACTGGAGCACATATCTTGAGACATAGCAAAGGCACATCGGGCTACCAGTCCCTACAATTTTGCCAAGTTTGGTGGAAATCCATTCAGCCGTTCGGGCTAAAAGTGAAATCGACCGCCCTATGGAAATTAACATGGGGAAAACGCGTTTTGGGACCCCCCTTTTATCTCGGCCCCCGCTTGACGAATCCCCCCCAAACTTTCAGGGAAGGACCGGACCGCCATGAGACCATTTTCCTGAAAATTTCAGACAGATTCGTCAACCGGCGCCAAAGTTATTCAAAATAGAATGTTGAGATTTAACATTGAAAAAAATCCTAACTATAACTACCTACTGGCGACCGCCAGTAGGTAATATATATATATATATATATATATATATATATATATATATATATATATATATATATATATATATATATATATGTCCAACAAGATACTTCACTCCAGTTGAGAGACGAAGAACGAGCCACACCGATCCAGTAAGTTTAAAGTTTAGGTTTTAATCGGGCACAACAAACGACGCGTTTCGAGCAATCCTGCTCTTGGTCACATGACCACCCTTCTGGTCCCAGAAGTATAAATGTATTTTCTTCACATAACCACGTGTAAACAAACATTGTAATGAAAAACAGACTCAATATTCAATGCATTTTGAGTCATGGTGCTTGAAACGATTATTATGGAATAAAATTACCGTAACTAAATATAAATGTTACAAGTCAGTGAAAATGGGATTAAGGACCCACAACATGATAATGCAACACTTGTAATACATTTAGGTATAGTACCATTACTCAGTGCATGGCTACATTTTTAGAAAAACTAGTGCAAGTAAAGTAGAAATAAAGTTTGAAAAAATGATTATTCAGTCATGACAGACAGGAATAGAAAAATATATCATGGGTGTAGTACCCCTTACTATATAATGTCTCTTATTGGCAAACTCTTGATCCATACTTTATAATTTTAAGATATAGAGAAAGCAGGTATGATGGATAAGAGATCAATACTGGTTATCTTAGAATCAAAAGGAGGTGTGGTCATTGCTGACATAAATCTCCGTGTGCATAGGTTTTTATCCATATTTTGTGACTCATTTATTCACAACTTGTATCATCTAGATGGAAAAAAGAAAGAGACAGAAAAGATATTGATTAATAAAAATAATTATCGATGTCATGGTAAAATCAAAATTTGCAAAAAATTCCAACATTCTCAAACCCTCCCCCTCCCAGCATCTTTGTGACTCCCTCAATTATTTTTTCCTTGATAAAATTTCCACCATTAAAGCTAATATCCCCCCCTTCCCCTTCCTTTGTCAACCCCCATTGTCCCCCCAACTAAGCATGCTTCGACTTCATCCCCCTCCTTACAGAAGAATCCTTCCTTTCTCTTCTACCGCTGGTCAAATCGGGTTCCCCTCTAGATCCCTGCCCTGCACATATTCTGAAACAGATTTATTCTGTTTGTGCCTTGCCCCCTCTCACCCTTCTCAATAGCTCGCTATCACAGGGCATCGTCATCCCACCTCTCAAATCGGCCTATCTTAAAAAAACCCGGAGCGGACCCCTCAGTACTTGTCAACTATCGCCCCATCTCACTCCTGCCCTTTTTGGCGAAGGTGCTGGAGCGTCATGTAACCAGAACGCTCAGCACCTTTGTGGAGGAGAATAGGGTATTAGCCCCCCGGCAGGCGGGGTTCCGTCCCTCACACTCCACGGAGTCCGTTGTATTATCGGTTCTTGACAACCTCAGAGAGGGTTTGGACACTAACCATCCCCAGGCCCTGGTCCTCCTCGATCTCTCCGCCGCTTTTGACACGGTTGATCATTCCATCTTATTGTCCCGTGTCAGAGCGCGGGAATCGGAGGATCGGCCTTGGTCTGGCTGTCCTCCTTTCTGAGTGACCGCACCCAAGCAGTGCGTTTGGGTGATTTTTCAGCGGACTTCCAGCCGGTTAAATGTGGGGTCCCCCAGGGTTCATCCCTTTCCCCGCTGTTATTTAACCTGTACATTGCTCCCCTTATCTTTGCCCTCCAACAGCTGGAGGTCTCCGTTTATAACTACGCGGATGATCTCCAGCTAATTTTTTCCCTATCTTCGTCCCCAGAGTCCATCCCTAACTTTCAGTCTGTCATGACTTTCATCTGGGACTGGATAATCACAACCACCTGAAGCTCAACCCCGACAAAACGGAGTTGGTGCTGAAAGGTTGTTGCTCCAGTCCCTGGTCCTCTTCCTTTTGGCCCCCCTCGTTGGGCTCTCCCCCAATTCCATACCCCTCTGTAAAAACTCTTGGGTTCAAACTGGATCACCAACTTTCACTTCACTCCCAAGTCAGCACTGTGGTGTCCTCGTCTTTCCTCTCACTTCGCACTATTCGCAAAGTCTCTCGGTTCTTCTCTCTCCCGGCCCTCAAACTTATAGTCCTGGCAATGGTTATCTCCCGCCTGGATTACGGCAACGCCCTTTATTGTGGTATGCCCGCGTACAGCGTGCGACGCCTCCAGCTGGTCCAGAACCAGGCGGCTCGCCTGTCCTTCAATTTATCTAAGTCACATCACGTCACTCCCCTCCTTAAGACCTTACACTGGCTCCCCAGACTGAACGAGTCCAGTTTAAACTAGGATGCATCATCTTCAACGCCCGGTCCGGCTCAGCCCTGCCTTTATCATGTCTGAAATTCATACCTACGTTCCTCCCAGGGAGCTGCGTTCTTCCACCCAACAATTACTCGTAGTCCCCCGTTTCAAACGTAAAAAGTGGGGAGGCTCCAAATTTTCCACACTCGCCCCTGCCTTCTGGAACTCCCTTCCGGTCCACCTGAGATCCTGTCCCCAGAATACACTCATTCGCAAGGCACTGAAAACTTTTCTTTTCACACAAGCCTTCTCAACTTAAACCTCCTTTTCCATGCTCTTGTTTTCCGATTCCTCCGGGGTTCAGTACTGTACAGCGCCATGAAACCGCTAGGTGTACGTGCGCTTAAGAAATATTTTAAACTCAAACTCAACCAATTAATTATAATTTGCAATTTTTGGAAAAAACGAAGCCCAAGAATTTAGAAATGCTGTACTGAAAATGAGGGTGGGTCAATATATATATATATATATATAACCCTTCTCGTCTCCTCCGTCTTAAAGAAAGACACAGCACTCAAGGGAGAGAGTCTCAGATTTTATTAAGACTCTCAAACGCACCACTGGTGCATTTGAGAGTCTTAATAAAATCTTGACTGATCTTGGATGATGTCTTTGTGGTATGGCAGGGGGAGGCAGGTGAGACTTTCCTTTTCATTGAGGATCTCAATCGTAATAACAGAAACATAACCCTCACCAGCTGCATAAGTAGGGAGGAGGTTGAGTACCTAGATACGCGAGTATTGATTAAAAACAAATTAATGGAAACAATCCTTTACCGCAAGAGTACAGCAGGCAATACCCTCCTTCATGCCCTGAGTAGCCACCCCGATAATCTCAAATGGAGTATTCCATATGGGGAACTACTCAGGGCAAAAAGGAACTGTAGCAGCACATCAGACTACATGAAAGAAGAACTGGTCATGGTCCAAAGGTCCAAGAAGAGTGGGTATCCTAATTGGGTCTTGAAGAGAGCAATTGACAGAGCAAAGGAAATTGACAGAGTCAGCACTCTTAGCACTGATGAGAACGTGACCATTGAGCGAGAAAATGAAATTGTAAACGGTACACGCTTGATCTTGACTTTCAATGGGAACTTAGATCAGATACGGAAGGTGGTTAGCAAACATTGGGGGATTCTCAAGAGTGACCCCATTATTGGTAAGAACCTTCCAGAGAGACCAAGTATCACTTACAGAAGAGGTCGAAACCTAAAGGATATGCTGGTCCTCAGCGATCTTACACATAATTCAGCCAGGAAAGGTATGGACCTACAAGGCTTCTTTCCATGTGGCCATTGTAAGGCTTGTGAAAACAGTAAGATGGTGAAGGAATATTGGAATTTGAGTACCAATACCATGATTAGCATATCGCAATTTCTGACCTGCACAAGCACATTTGTTATCTATGTATTGGAGTGCCCGTGTAAACTTAGGTATGTGGGAAGCACCACACACATGACATAAAAAACGTGTTCTTGAACATATGAGGCAATCACAAACAAGGACAAACAGTACCCGATTGCTCACCATTTCAATAGTCATCACTTTTCTGACTACACTAAAATCTCCTATTATGTGATAGAACAAGTAAAAGCTAAAGCCAGAGGGGGTAATCGTGTACTCAGACTTAGACAAAGAGAATCTAAACATATTGTGGGCATGTATACCCGTTTCCCAAATGGGCACAACATGGATTAGAAAATGGCAATTCACCTGCAAGAAGAATGATGATATCGTTTTCTCTCAGCCTGCCTAATAGATACTTTGGATTTACATATAGTTGTCTTGTATATATATATTTTTTCTGTCTATATTTTGTCAGTTCAAGTGTGAGGTGCACACTGTATTTTAGACCATGTTTTTACCAAAATGCAGATTTTTCGGTCATAATCTTTCAGCCCTTCTAATGAAAATATATATCTTCTCCCTACAGGAGGAAATGAAGGGAACCCGTCATAAGCTGGTGGCAGCTGAATCCCTACCCTTTTCTTCAGACCATCCTCTGTCACACTCTAAGTCACAGATAAGATTTTAACTTGTACTTTGTTTATTTTATTTTGAAATCTATGGGTATGACACACAAGGGGTATACACAGCAAGAGTTACGATTCATGCGACTTGGACGAACTTGATAATCTGTTACTATTAATTTTCTTAATTGCTTATTAACTACAAAGCCACTAACAAGGGTTGGAGGAATGTTATTGTCTCAGGTATAGTGTTGTCAGTGTAGAATCTATACCCACTAGCTAGGGGTTATTTTAAATGTTGTGGAATAAGACACTTTGTACTGTTATTGGAAGAACCTGTACCCACTAACAAGGGTGTAACCTGATGGTTATAATCTGAAGATGACTTACTTCACTGTCATTATTTGCTGTATCGAGCACCACTATTAGGTATCACAAGTGGCTCTGCTCCAATTACCGCAAGGAGTACATGCGCACATGACATATGATAAAATTGGCCACTAGTTCCTGGGATTGCAAGGAGTGTACACCGACAAGGTGTAAACGAACTAGAATGCCATGCTCTCTACTGTACATAACACACATTTTTCACACACTGAAATATATAAACTGGAGACACATACACAAAGGGACACACGCCATTTATTCTATGAAATAGCATTCCTATTACGATTCTTGTAATGTTTGAAGTTCATTTTGAAATTTAAAGATGGCGCCCATTTTTAAGTGTATGTTACACATGAAGTCCGTTTTTAATGTCAATGTATTATTGTTTGTAAGAACGAAGCTGTGTTTACTAACGCTGTGTGAAGAAGCCACTACGGTGGCGAAACGTGTCACGGCATGACTTAAAATAAACTCCCAGTTTGCTGCACCTTTCCTGGTTGTTGTTGGTCAGTCTGACTCTGAGAGCGTGAGTGTAACTGCGGTCTTTTGGAATATATATATATATATATATATATATATATATATATATATATATATATATATATATATATATTACCTACTGGCGGTCGCCAGTAGGTAGTTATAGTTAGGATCTACTTTCCATAGGAAATCCGCAACATTCTATTGGGAATAACTTTGGCGCCGGTGGACGAATCTTCCCGACTTTCTCAAAGTTCGTGGCCCGCTCCGCTCTGCTCCTTCCCTGAAAATGTGGGGGGATTCGTCAAGTGGGGGCCGAGATAAAAGGGGGGTCCCAAAACGTGTTTTCTCCATGTTAATTTCCATAGGGCGGTCAAACTCACTTTTAGCCCAAACGGCTGAATGGATTTCCACCAAACTTGGCAAAATTGTAGGGACTGGTACCCCGATGTGCCTTTGCTATGTCTCAAGATATTTGCTCCAGTGGTTTTTATGAAAATTAACTTTGAAAACATATATATTGGGCTACATTGGGCTATATATATGTTAGAGCCCAAATGTAGCCCAATGTAGCCCAATGTAGCCCAAAGATGGCCACCAGAGACAAAAAAAAACAAATGTAGCCCAAATATCAGCCAGATGTAGCCCAACTATAGCCCAATGACAGAATGTCCCAGAGTGTTCTAAAGAACAACTAGAGCGCTAACAGTCTTACTTATGACAAAAGTATGGCACACCTGAAGACATCTTGATTGGAATAAAGTGTTAACACTTAAAACATTTAATTTGCAAAGGAACAAAATGAGGGGATTCATTTTGCCATAGAAATTATGATTAGTGCTGAAGAAAGAAAAATTAGGGCACATTTTGAGTGACTTCTCAAATCCTCTTATAGTTCATTAAAAAAATCTGATATGCAGTCTCCCAAGATGGCCACCAGAGACAAAAGAGCCCAAATGTAGCCCAAATATCAGCCAGGTGTAGCCCAACTATAGCCCAATGACAGAATGTCCCAGAGTGTTCTAAAGAACAACTAGAACGCTAACAGTCTTACTTATGACAAAAGTATGGCACAACTGAAGTCATCTTGATTGGAATAAAGTGGTAACACTTAATACATTTAATTTGAAAAGGAACAAAATGAGGGGTTTCATTTTGCCATAGAAATGTTATATATATATATATATATATATATATATATATATATATATATATATATATATATTCCAACCTCAACACGAAAGTATGGAGAGGAGACGACATCCAATGTGGTGAAACTTCTTTATTTTCTTTTCACGCCACTTTTCAACGCGTTTCGCCTGACCCAGCAGGCTTGGTCACGAATAAAGTTTACAAATGACAAACAACATTTAAAGTGCATTAGTGTCACGTGACTCATCACCTGACCCATAAAACTATCGAATTGAACAACAGACTAATAATAACGTCCATCATGTGTAATTCCATCATATAAACAAAATTCATTTGCAGAAAGAGGAGATAAAATTAGAAAATGGTTCATTAACCATTTTAGGCTGAATGAAGAGTATTATTACAATTGCAACAAGGAATATTCACGCAGTAAAGCGCAAATAGACACAAACATCTTGACAACACAATATTCATAGAAAAGGATAGCTGTAACTCGTCATTGCAGGCAATCAAGCCCAAGTGGGCTTATAACGTCTAACCTTTACCCAAAGCTCATTGTATTAACATACAAATGTATGAATGCATGTTAAAAGGATGTTTCTTTATATTCACAAATAATACAAATTTTATTCTCCCATTCGACTCTATGCTAAAGTTCATGCTCCAAATTATATATATATATATATACTTTCACTGAAAAAACCAAAGGTTTCACACCAGTTACAGTTAGGAATTAGCATTTAAAAAACCTATTAAATTCACTGAAAAAACCATAGGTTTCACCCCAGTTATAGTTAGGTGGAAATCTTACTCGCATAAAACCATTGAAATTCCCACGTTATAGTTAGTTGGACTCACTATAACTTGCGCGTGCAATGCACAGCTGATGACGTCACATATTACATCACTCATGACATGGTCAGTGACATCACTCATGACATCACTGATGACATCTCAAATGACATCACTGATGACATCATCCAGTGAATGTGTATCTTTCTGAAAAATAAATATTTTTTATATATGTATATCTAAAGGTTGATGGAAGAATAAATGGGTAAATAAATGTCTAAATGGATTTTTTTTGTGTACAATTGATTGGTTAACTGACTTATTAAATGTATCTTAGTGAATACATATATTAGCGAGTAATGTTTAAATATTTAAATATCTGTATCTGTGTCTCACTTTGTGTATAAGTGGCTGCATGGGTTGGTGAGTAGCTACATGAGTGTGTATAATAATAATAATAATAATAAAACCACTTATAAAGCGCATGGTTACACTAAAACAGTGTGTCCCCGCGCTAATAGATGCTACTGCTCCCCAAAAGGCTAAGGTCCGGGGCTCGCCTGGATCCTAGGCTACACAGAAACTATTATTTACGTGGGAAAAGATGAGTTTTCAATTTTAGTCTGAATCTTTTTTCGGAGGGCTCCATGCGTAAATCAAGAGGAAGCTTGTTCCAGTGTTTACTGGCTAGAAACCTAAAGGAACCACCTCCCATCCTGGTCTTGCAAACGTGAGGAAGTTGAAACAACATCGCTCCGGCAGATCTTAGGTTTTGGGTGGGACGATGAATAGTGAGAAGGTTTCGCAAATAACCTGGGCCTTTTCCCTGGGCAATGTGATGGGCAAAACAGAGAGCCTTAAACTTAATTCGCTCCTCAATAGGGAGCCAATGAAGTTCAAATAATGCCGTTTTACCTGATGCTCTCCGCGGAAAGTTGAGCACCAGTCGCGCAGCAGCATTTTGTACGCACTGCAGTTGGTGGATACTTATTTTGCTTAGGCCTAGGAGCAGAGCAGTGCCATAGTCCAAATGTGGCGTGACTAGGGCATGAATAAGTGTTTTCCTGGCACTAATGGGGAGTAGGTCGAGAACTTTTGGGAGTGTTTTAAGTATTCCAAGGCATTTTCCCGTGATTTTACTAATCTGATGCTTAAAGGAAAGCTCTGTGTCCACCATGATTCCTAGATTTCTGATAGACTCCACCGGACGGGGAATTGCCCCTAATTCTGTGGGCCACCAGGCCTGCGACCAGGCAGAGGGGGATTTACCAACCACTAGCAGTTCTGTTTTGTCACCGTTGAGGCGCAGGCACTTGTTGTTCATCCACCCTGCCACAGAAAGCATGCAGTTGGAAAAGTTAGTGGCATCCTCTGCCTGATTGTGAGTGAGTCTAATTATTAGTTGGGTATCGTCAGCGTATGTGATGATATCCACACCAAAAGCTTCCACAATATGAGCTAAGGGCGCCATATATAGATTGAACAACGTGGGGCTCAAACTGGAGCCCTGAGGAAACCCATGTCTGAGCTTTCGAAGGGAGGATTTATGAGGGGGGCAGTGCACCTGAAAGCTCCTGTTTCCTAAAAAGGATTTTATCCATTCTAGTGCGGATCCCTCAACTCCCATGTCTGAGAGGTGAGACAGCAGCGTTGAGTGCAGCACGGTGTCAATAGCTGCACTTAGATCTAATAAAACCAACGCTGCCGTCTGCCCCTCATCTGCGAGTTGTCTCAGACATTCTGTGGAGAAGAGAACCGCCGACTCTGTTGAGTGGCCCGCTCTAAACCCTGACTGTGTTGAATGGAGAAGGAAGTTCTCCTTAACAAATTTCATAAGTTGTATATTTACTATCTTCTCTACCACTTTCCCACAAAAAGGGAGAAGGGAAATAGGACGGAGATTTTGTAGCTGGGAGATATGCATGGTAGCTTTTTTCTTCAGGGGAATTACTTGTGCCGTTTTCCAAGCATCTGGCACATAGCACTCCTGAAAAGATAAGGTGATCAGGTGTTGAATCTGATCAATCATACATTCTAAAACTCCCTTACAGCGATTGGGAGAGATCACATCATAGGGAGAGCCGGCCTGGATGCCGTTTATGATGGTGAGCAGATCCTGCCTCTTGGGGACTTTGAAACAGGTCAGATGGGGTTTGGTGGCAGGGTCATTTCTCACCATCGGATGTTTAGTCGGCATGTTATCAACAAAGTGGCATGTATTACATCTACTTTCTTTACAAAAAAGTCTGCGATATCATCACATAGCTCATTGGAGCAGGTGTCTTGGGCCTCCAGTCTGATTGGAACAGTAAGTTCTTTATAAATGGAGAAAAGTTCTTTAGTCGGGTTTTTTGCAAATTCAATGCGTCCCTTAAAATGAGCGCCTTTGGCTGCTCTTATGAGTTTGTGATATATTTTTAATTCTTTTTTATAATTCAGCTTGTCTTCCGGATTATAATTTTTCCTCCAGCCACGTTCTAAATTTTTACATTTAGCTTTAGCTACTTTAAGTTCTTTGGAAAACCAGGGAGCAGTTTTGATTTTTCTGGCAGGTGACTTGAATGTCCATGGTGCTACTGTGTCTAGAGCCCTAGACATCCATGTTTCATAGTCAGCCCGTATATGGGTTGTTAGTTGTTTTTTTGAGTATCAGTATCAGTGTCTGTATGGTTCGGTGGGGGATATTACTTAGAGCACAGATGCATGAATGAGTGACTCACTATTTGTATGTATTTTGAAAGACAGCATGTGTGCAAGACTGTATGGGTGGATGATTTGTGTATGGGTGGGTTAGTGAGTATGTGTTTTTATAACTGCTTGTTTAAGAGAGTAAATATGTTTCCGTTTCTGTAGAAGTATGTGCATATAGCAGTATAATCAAGTAAATGGTTTTTTGATAGTTTATTTGCATGTGTGAATTTGTGTGTGAGTAACTATATGGATGAGTATTAGTGTGTAACAGGATGTATAGGTGTATGAGTACATGTGATGAGTAAGTACATGCATGAGTGACTATATAGAACTGTTGGTGAATGAGTGGATGTGTATGTAGATGTTGGAATTACCTAATAAGTTGTTGTAATTGGTATTGGTTTCTCCTTTTTTAAGAAAATGTTAGTTTCTATTTTTGAATGTGTGTGTCAAAGGTTTTTTTATGCTGATAGGAGGTCTGCCACTTTGTCACAAGGATATTGTCATCAGTGATGTCATTTGAGATGTCATCAGTGATGTCATGAGTGATGTCACTGACCATGTCATGAGTGATGTAATATGTGACGTCATCAGCAGTGCATTGCACGCGCAAGTTATAGTGAGTCTAACTAACTATAACGTGGGAATTTCAATGGTTTTATGCGAGTAAAATTTCCACCTAACTATAACTGGTGTGAAACCTATGTTTTTTTCAGTGAATATATATATATATATATATATATATATATATATATATATATATATATATATATATATACACACATATATATATATATAGTGAATATATATAATTTTTCAATGAAAAAACAAAAGTTAAGACTTAGTTATATTAAGAAGAACGCAATTTATTGTTTCTATACAAACCAAACTTAAACTACACAAACATTAGACATTCGGAAGTTATAGTTATACCTTAAATTTAGAATTTATGCACCACCTTCAAATTATTATAACTCGCACATCCCCATTCACGGTGTAGTGAACTCGGTAGCCACCCTACATTAACTATGATTCATGCAGTCTCCACACACTGTTCATACATTTAATATTACATCACTTATACCATCCGAAATTATTGCAGGGTGGAGGGAAACTGGAGGAAGATTAGTAGTTTTGATGGGTTTATTTAAAGATATAGGTACAGTTGGAGAAAAGGCAAGGAGAAGGATACCTTTAACATGGGCATGAAGAAGGGCTTGAGGAAATTGTCAAATTTATTTTTATTTTTGACCAAAGTAAATGGACCTTTTTGGCATGTATATTTATCGACTCAGGTTAATAGACAGTGGTCGGATGTAATAAGTAACCAACTGGGTCTGAAGTGGTGTCTTTTTCATTATAGAGATCTATGAGAACAGGATATGAAACATTTATGTGAATTGTGCTACACCTTGATAGACACAATTCCAGCTTTTCTAAACATTACAGGGTGGTATACAGGCATTGATGTTGTGACTGAAAAGGAGAAAATACATCAATATTTAGAGATGTTGATAATGCATAAATAGGGGGTATTGGGATAAAATAAAAATAAAAACCTTTTTGATATGTCACTAAGATGTTATTGGACAGAATGTCCACAGTAGAGTGTACATAGGCAGGCAGTCTTGTGGGGGGATTTTGTGTAACTTGTTGTATTAATTGAATGAACAGTATTATTCTTTGAATTTTGAGCAGACAAATTAAGGATGAACTTTTACATGCTCATTTTCTTCTTAAATTGGATTTTGCATGAAGGTGGTCCTGGGGCAGTATGACCACTTAAAGTGGAGCGTGACAGCATGCTAATGGAATTGTCCTGATATTACACCAGTGCACCCTTGTTCTTAGTCCACACTGCCAATTACAGAATTGTGGATTGCACTTTGAAAAGGAACATCAGAGTGATCCATTATTAATGACATATAGATGTAAACTAGCACAAGTGCCAAAAAAAAAGAAGGGGTGGAGACAGAGAAAGGGAACTGAGGAAGCTAGAAACATACTTCATCCTGGAATTGAACAGTATAGAACCTAATGGTTTCAATGTGGATGGGGAATTGTTTACTTGCTTTTATTCAATTTTGCACCTAAGTTTGCAAATTCATCAGTAGAGCTAAGAGAAATGGAAGAAATGAAATACAATATAAAAAAATCTTTTTATGAGGGCAAGATACCTGGATGGGAAAGGGGGTTTGACCCGGTGTAGAAAGATAGAACTGGGAGAGTAGGAGAATGAAATGCAATTTATCTTATATTATAAGGTGTAGCTCACAGATGTCCCAGGAGATGAGGAGGGAGGGACTTTGTTTGGATTGAAATAAGGTTACAACAGTGAAATAGTCAGAACTGTCTTTCACTTTAAAAATAACAAGAGCTCTTTGTTGGCACTTGCACTTTATAAGGTAGACACAAAGTATATTTTGCACCTATAGAAATGCAGTATGGTAATATCTAAAATATATGAAGAAATAAGGACAGCTGTGGAATGAAAGCACGTTTGCACTTTACAAACCTCGAGGCATAATGGAATTGTCCAGTTATACAAAAGAAAATGCATTATGGGGGGAGGAGCCAAGATGGTGGCGGAGACGGACGTGTAATCGCCCGGCTCCCCGAGCCTGTTCCTTCAACTATCCTATCCTGAAATTATCCTGCTGCAGAGTTGCCGCGAAAGGACGAGGGAAGCGCGCTGTTGCCGGTGGCGTTTCTCCGGTGTCCCTGCCTGCCGGATTGCTGGTTGTAACGGCGTGTTCCCCCGATGACCGTGGTTGAGCCCCGGATCAGTGCCCTGGATCGACGTGCACGGGCGGAGACGGCCGGAGCTCCTTGGATTCTACTGACGGGTGGCGTGCCTGCTGTTCCCCGCTACTATTGCTGGCCTGTCAAGGTGCCTGCACCGCTCCGCCCTGAGGAAGCACTACTCGACCGGCTGTGGGTTTCCATCGTTTCTCCTTCCCTGAACGGCGTTGAGGTGAGCTGCGCTGCTCTGTTCTTTGTTGGGGCGAAAATGGCTGTTGCAGCTCGCCCTTGCTTCGCGCCTTGATGGGCCTCCTTGACGAGACTTGTGTGATCGGTTGCACGTGAATAAGGGGAACTCTGGACTTTTGCGAGATCACACCCCGGCTACCTATCGTAGAATCCACCCAAACGAGCGGAGACCCCCTTGTGTGGGCGCAATATGGCGGTCGTCTCCTCTACACTACCGATGGGCTCCATCTCGGCCCCTGAAGGGACTGCCCTACATGACCTCGAGTGGCGACCGGAATACTCTGTTGCCCTCCGCAATACCGATTCACTGGTTCACCCGCCTGAAATCACCCATGCCTCCATTCTCGCAGCGCTAGCCGATCTCCGGGCAGACCTGCATGACCGTTTTTGTACACTCAGCGCGAAGCTAGACGCTGCCGCTCTCGGAACGGAGAGTGCCTCGCCAGCTGGCCCCTCTTGTGGTATCGACAGAGACTCTCCTGACAATGAAAATGGGACATTGCTGCTGCGGGACTGTCAGCTGGAGCAACATTCTGAAACTGAATCTTCTGCAGTACTGCCGCCAGCCCCTGTCGTTGACGCTACATTGTTTCCTATCCTTCCTCAGCTCTCACTGTCAGATAATGAACCCTTATTCTCGTTCATGGCTCAGTGGGCGATGCAACTATGTTTTTATACTGCTCATGCTAGGAATTTTGTGGGTTTCAGTCGCTGTTTTATGCTGTCTGGAGAGAACCTGGGTGCGGTAACCTTCTGGGTCGATGCCATTGTTTGTGACTGGAGGTGTCCATTTTGTGCAGAGGGACCTTCTCCTTGTCGAGGGTGGCCATCTTCTCCCTTTGTTCTATTAGGGGCGGTGCCTTTTTCGGAGCCATTTCTGGGGGGACGCTTGAAATCTGGCCAGGGTTAGGAATGACCTTCTTCGTGTGAACTGTGCTTGAAGGGCGGGTGGGGGCCCGAGAGGGGACGCTTCCTAGACGCGTGCTGCAGTAATTACTGATGTCTCTCCCTATTTCCTTATGTATGGACGCTCTGATTATGATGATGTAGATGGAGTGGAGAGTATTTCTTGGTCGGGGAGTTCGGGTGATTCAGAAGTTTGGCCCTCCTCCAGTTTTAGGGAATTCTTTTTCTGTTCCTCCTTTTCTTTTTCTATATTTCGGGTTCTTTAGCGGGCGACAGACACACTGCTGTGGGGGGTAGGCCGTAGCCTCCGCATTGATGTAGGGTGGGGGGAGGGTTTTAATTTTACATAGTTCATTTCTATGGGCCTTATTTTCTCTATTTTCTGCGCTTTCTCTTCCTATTTCTGTCCTGGGTCCGAGGCAAGGGTTAGTGGGGAGTGGGTGGAGCTGTGCATGGCGTGTACTTGCCAGTTTACGTTTTTAATGATTCGCCTTGATCCGCCATGTTGCTAGAGATGCTAGCCTACACGATTGAGATCATACTATGCTGTTGCCTGCTCCTGATGTGAAGTAACGATACGGACTCAGTACTCCTTGACCTCTATTCTTCACTGTTTATATTTTATACGTCTAAAAACTTTTAAAATTAACCTTCACTGCTCCTGTTTTCCTGGTGGCACGTAAACGTTTGCAGAGTTCTTACTTGATTGTTGCTATCTATCCTGGTGCCAATGGAAGTCAGTATTGTTTGCTTTTGTGCTCATAAGTATCGCGGCCGGCCTGACGGTTGTGGGCCCGTATTTGTCTATTTTTCATGCACAATAAAGGTTTACAAAAATTTTACAAAAAATGCATTATGGTGTTTTTTTCTATTAAGAACACAATTATTTCTTTAAACATTTAAGAAACTATCCAATTGTAATTGTTGGTATGCTGAATAATGTTTTGATTACCTCAGGAGGAATTGTGTGTATATGATGACATTATTGCATGTGCCAAGATGGCTGCCATGATTATAGTAGTAATCATACTGTGGTATTGAAAAACATTGTTCTCTTTTCATGAGCATGTCCTGTAGAGGAAGTGTGTATTCAATGAAAGACAAAATTATTTGTTCATCATCGTGAACAAGGCTGTGTACAACAGCACTGGAGTGCCGGTTCAGCTTCTTTTTGGGATTTTTTGGGATATATATATATTCACTGAATAGAAACAACGGTTACAGGGACGCAATGTACTGCTTATGACCGCACATATCACATCACTCATGAAATGGTCGGTGACAGCACTGATAACATCACTAATGACATCTCAAATGACATCACTGATGACATCATCCAGTGACTGTTTTTTAAATGTTTATGAGTATTAAATATACATACAAAGGTGTATTGATGAATTAGTGGGTGTAAAAGTGCCTGTATTGATGATTCAGTTGGTGCGTGACTGACAGTATAAGTGAGTGATTAGGTATCTTAGTGAATGTATGGGTCGCTGACTTTCTTGTTTGAATGTCTGTATCAGTCTGTCAGATGGTGTCTAAGTGGCTGTATGGTTGGTGAGTGGGTACATGAGTGGGTGTTTGGGTCATTGATTGGTTGTCTGAGTATCTGTATGAGTGTCTGTATAAGTGGGTGTGATGTTGTGTGACTGCCTGTATGGATGAGTGAGTGGGTGAGCCAGTGGGTGTATGGGTTAGTGAGTGTGCAAGAGAAGTGCTGTATAAGTGACTGAGGGTCTGTGTGGCTGTGTCAGTTAATGAATGGATGTGTTAGTGGTTTATGGGTGAGTAAGTGGATGCAGGAAAGGCAGTATTGTTGAGTATTGCAGTGTATGAGTGATTATGAGTGAGTGAGGGATTGTGATAGCGGCTGCACCGGTTAGTATGTCCATGTGTGAGGGGCTGTATGGGTGAGTGAGTATGAGTTAGTATCTGTATATATAAGTAAGTGGCTGTGTGTATAACTGTATAGGTTAGTAAATTGCTGTCTCATTTAGTCTATAGATGACTGAGTAGGTGTGTGAGTAGTTCTATGAGTGACTGACAGTGTGCAAGTGACTTTATTGCTGTATGAGTAGCTATGTCAATGGCTCTATTAGTGAGTGAGTTGGTGTATAAATGGCTGTATGGGTGACTGAGTGGATTTGAGTGTAGACCAATGAATCAGCAAGTGGGTGAGTAAGTACTGGTATAGGTGTGTCAATGATTTTGAGAATAGTAGTGTGAAAGTTGGAGGGTGTGAGTGGCTGCGTTAGAGATTCTGTGGATGAAGTCATCATTGATGTAATTGATATGTCATCAGTGATGTCACTGACCATGTCATGAGTGGTGTAATTTGTGAGGTCATAAGCAGTACATTGCAGGGGGGAAAGTTATAGTTAGCTCAGCTAACTATTTATTTATTTGTATATAGAGCGCTACACTCATCCCGAGGGATATCAGGGCGCTGAAAGCAAATATCATGGTAAGGCTGCAAGAGGGGGTCTTAGTACTTGAGGAATAGATGTGTTTTTTGTTTTTTTTTGGAACGATAAGTAGATGGAGGTGAGCCGTAGATCATTCTACTTCCTAGCTGCCAGGTAAGAGAATGATCGCCCTCCGGTCCTCACTTTCTTAATGCGCTTTGTTCTGGCCAAAGCTAGATGAAGTGACTGCAGGCTCCTTGTGGGGACATAAAACTCGAATTTCTCCTGGAGTATTTTAGGACCGCTTAGGTACAGAGCCTTATGTGCGTGACTGAGTAGCTTAAATACTGCTCTTTGGCGCATGGGTAACCAGTGCAAGTTCTTCATGCACCTTGATGCCAAACTTAGCTTGCTCTTGTTGCAGACAAGTTTGGCAGCGGCGTTCTGAAGCACCTGTAGTCGTGTGAACAGAAGCCGTTCATGCCTACAAATAGTGCGTTCCCATAGTCCATCTGACTAATCAGCAGGGCTTGCGTGATAGCTCTTCTGCAATCCAATGGTATCCAGGGGAAGAGTCTGGCTAAGATTTTCAGGTAGCAATTCCTTTGCCACAGAGTCCGTACATGGTCTTTCATGGACAGGGTGTCATCAATAATGATGCCCAGGTTTTTTGCGCAATGTTTTGGAGTTGGGGCGCTGCCGAGTGTTTGTGGCCACCACATGATGTCCCAAACTAACTTGGCACCCCCAAAGAGTAACATCTCGGATTTCCCTGCGTTCAGCTTTAAACAATGCTCATGCATCCATTGTGCCATCTCCGTAAGGCAGTTATGTAGCTTTGATTTAGTGACCTCAGGCCTTTCATCCAGGGTTACCATCAGCTGCGTGTCATCTGCATAGGAGCATATGCCGATGCCCCACTTCCTGCTGTTTTTGGCAAGTGATGAAACATAGGCATTGAATAAGGTGGGGCTTAATGACACTCCCTGCGGGACACCACAGCTGATGTGGTTAGATTTGGATTGAAATTGACCATGGCGGACTGACTGTGTTCGGTTACTTAGAAATGAGCTGAACCAACTCAAAGCGTTGGAGTAGATTCCTTTTTCATAGAGGATTTCCAGCAAACTGTTGTGAGAGACCGTGTTGAATGCCGCCGACAGGTCCAACAATATCAGAGCAACTGCCCCTCCTTGGTCAGTACATGATCTAATATTGTCCAACACTGCCAGCAGCGTTGCCTCTGTGCTATTTTGTTTACCTAAATCCCGTCTATGATGGGTCTAAAAGAATGTTAGTTTCTAGGTAGTCTGATAGCTGCCTGTTCACCAGTCTCTCCAGAACTTTGGAGAGGTAAGGAAGTTAGGATATTGAGCGGTAGTTTACGGGATTGAGAACGTCTGTTCCAGCTTTTTTCAGCAGAGGGATTACTGAGGCGTGTTTCCATATGTCAGGAAAGGTGGCGGTTTTAAGAGAATTGTTAAAGAGCTGGGTGACGAATGGACACAGAATGGTGGCAGTCTGAGCAAAAATAAAGTGGGGCAGGGGTCTAGCGGTAATCCAGACTTTATTTCACCCCTAGTCTTTAGGACCTCATTGTTCGTAAGGGGGTGAGGTTACACATTGCCGATGTGGCTTCTGGATGAGGAGTCGAAAAATCCCTATTCGTTGTGTCGTCTTTTGCAGAGTAATTAAAAGTGGAATATATCTCCCTTATTTTATCAGAAAATAAGTCACTTATTCTTTTGCAGGCGTCTACTGAAGGGGGTACAATTTGGGACATTCTGGCTAGTTTGCTAAGTTCTTTAACTATTCTGTATAGTTCTTTAGCAGAGTTGCAGTTCTTGTTGATTCGTAGAGCCAGGGCTTAATTTGTGCCGGTGCTTTCCGGTGCTTAGCACCGGCACTTATTTCTCAGGGCCGGATCTATGAAAGTTTCCTTACCCGAGCGGTAGCCCCAGTAATTGTTAAACAATTATCCCAATCAGTGAAGAAAGCATGCTTTGCTTCTCTAACGCATTTCAGCGTGGTGCTAAATGCATTGTCACACTTAAGCATTTGTGCCACTGACCGGCACTCTGATGACAACGCTGAAACGGGGCCGCCGGCGCCGCCTCTGACACCTGTGTGCTCTGCGCCTGGCCCGGGCCACAGCAGACTTGACTTTGACTTGCCAGGCTCAGTATCACTAAATAGTTAAATATGATGCTCTCACTAGTGGTGTGCTACAATGTTGCAATCTGCCCGGGTACCCGGGCAGGGCCTGCCCTCAGCAGTTGCGTTACGGGCAGCTCTGTGGCTCCGTTGTGCTGCCGGCTGCCTGCGTAGGAGGACGAGGCAATACTTTATTATAATATAATTAACCCGAGGGCCGTTAGACAGGCGGGATGGGCACAGCTGCAGCATCGACCTGAGTGAGTGACTCTCTAATGTTAGCCTCCCCTTCCTGTTGCCCCATATGCCTCGACAGGCCAGCAGTCTAATGTGCGCCCGCTCCCCCAGTCACAAGGCCTGGGACGGAGGCCTACTTTAAGGCAGCATCCCAGGGGAAGCCGTCCGCTCTGGATCACGGCAGTCGTCACCCTTTTCGCTCGACGTTGGGCCAGAGCTGAGCCCAGCTGATACCAGGGCTAGCAGTGGCCAGGAGACAGACTGTAGAAACTCAAGGCGGCAGAGACCCAACCGGAAGGCCTGTGGAGAGTGCGAGTTGCAGCACCATGATGACACTTTGCACCGCCCGGCCGCACTCCAATTAACACAGTCTGAGCCCGAGGAGAGACCGAGAGACAGGGCAGTCAGTGGTATTGTTAAGGGGCTGGCTGCCAGTTACATGCTACTTTGGCCAAAACCATGTGCCAACAGCACACAGTGTTATTAGCTGTTTGAACTCCGCTTTCCTCCATTCAGGTAAGCCATAACTATGCCTGCTTCATAATTTATTATTTCGTTTGCAAAGTTTTTGATTGTGTCAGTAAACAATATATTTTTGGGACATTTGTAGCATTGACTGGTGGTAAATTTGAACTGTGTGACGATTTAAAAACGACATGCATTACTAGGCCTATGCAATCAATATTAATGCAGCTGGTTTTGGCATGTTGTCACTTTTCACCGGTGGGTGCTTTTACATGAAAACATCTTACTTTTCATTTTTCCCTTGTCACCTGCCCAGTTGGTTTCGTGCACAACACTTACCTGATCTGTGTTGTGTGTGAGGTTGAGTTTTTGGTATAGGCGCAGGATGTTTTTTCAAACTGCAGCCTGCCGCCAGCCCTATCTGGAAATAATTGGCAGGCCAGACGGAACTGAACTTCACACTTACCAGTGAAGTCCTCCCTCCAGTCGTGTGCGTTTGTCACAGTTTGGAGGACTCAGGGCAGGCTTTTATTGCATCCCTAACGTGATCCGTGGAAGAGAGACACTACAGCAACAGAAAGGCTGTCTGTCAGATGACAGCGCCAGCACTATCAGCAGCCCTGCAACACTTTCAGGGAGCAGAGCTGGCCAGAGGAGCTGAGAGCTTTACTGTGTGAATCACCGCTCCGTGCAAGGCCATCCCTGCAGCTGTAGTACACTTGTCACGAGCTCTTTTAGTTCAATAGCAATTTTGCATTCATTTATCACTACAGGCCTTCATGTGAAGTTGGTGCCCTTCCATTTCTGGTGCTGTGCAAAAGTTTTAAGATTTCCTTAGAGTGTTTTGTTGCTCATATTGGTGTAATTTCTGATATTTATGTTTATCTCATATTCATTGCTTGATTTTGTACACAAGAAAGTGTCACTCATAGTCACTGTATGTCACTCATAATGACACTAAAATTATGAAAATGTCACATAGCAATCTGAAACCTTGGCAGTTGTGCAGAGTTTAATAATTAGTGCTTGTGTCAGCGCCACCCCGGAGTGGCACGCACAGTCTGATATCTGATAAATTATTTTAGTCACACACAATCAATATAGTTTACAATCTGCTGTGAGGGATGCTCTGTCTCATCATCCTTCTGAATGAGCCAGGTTTATCTGCAGATCTGATTTAATCACAGTAAATCTGCAGGCCCGGCCGCAGGGCTGCTCTGTCTTCTCATCCTTATAATGGGAGCCCTGACTAATTGGGTTTATCTTTCCAGACTACGGGTCAGTGCCAGGGGCGTAGCTAGAGCTTGTGGCGCCCGGGGCTATCCTTCAGATTGCCGCCCCCCTGGAGGGTTGTTGGGGGGAAAAGGGCGGCAGGCACCTGAAAGAGGTCCGAGAGACACGTAGTATCGCCGCTAAAGGTTACCACGATCAATCAAGTTACATGCACATACATGAAACGGCCCACGGCTAGACAGCCCCCGTCCCCAAAATAGTGCTGCTTAGGGCAGACTGCCCCCACCTAGCTGCGCCGATGAAGGAAAAGCAGAAGGAAACCCAAAACTTACATCAGTTCTACCTACCCTGTTTGTGACATCTCACTCATAACATTACAGCTAGTGCAGGTCCCTTGTCCCCTATCTGCCCCCTCCATGACCTCAGCAATGTCTGCAGACCCGTCCACCACACTGGGTTTGACCACAATTCCCTTGGCAGCACCTTCAGGATAATACAGGTGAGTCCAATGCATCTGATCACTAGACTAACTTGATTTCTGCAGTTGGGGCATTACCAGGCCGGATGAGGGGTAAGAGGGTTGGGAGGGGCAGTAAGTTAAAAACAAAGCTGGAAGTACAAATAATTTGTATTCTGTCCCAAGTTTCCATTGTCTTCACCTTCAGGTAACCGCATATAACATAAAGGCACACTGTATGTTTAAAGATAAATCCAAGTTAAAGTAATCGGTAGGAAATTCATTTGTTTGCATTATGATATTTTATTGATTAATTCAGTTACTAGAGATGAGTGTAACAGACAGTAAAGGAATAGATTACTGGTGGTGGGTAAGGAGTGGTGGTTAATGACGTCTGTATTTAAAGTGCTACGATGTCCCAGCCTATGACTTAAAGCACAATAAATATGCAACTCATTATTTTAACACAGTATAAAATGTTTTTGAAGTATCCCATTTCGCTGCGGAATGTCTTTCATAAGTCACTGCATCAATGGAAATGTCACATTAGCAATACGAATACTTGGCAGCTATGATATTAACCACCTGAGCTACCTCACACAAATGAATCCTGCCACTAGATGAAACTCCCATCTCTCTCCAGCAGGTAACTTAATCACCAGAGTTTACTTGACACTGTGTGTTGTCCGAAAACTGCTCAATATACATGTAACATTGTAGTACTTTTAACACCTCTGTACTGCTACAAAACTGCTAAACAAAAGTTCCATTACTGAAGAGAAGAGTATTTTGAAGTGCAGGCCCATTTAAAACACTGCCCCTGTTACTGTGCCAGTTGGTCATTGTGTCCAAGGCCAAGGCCAGAGCCAATAACTGGAGATAGGCTGTGTGACTGTAGTTCTCAGTAACGGAGGGCATGCAGGCACTGTAGCTGCTCAGAGGAGGATCTTATTGATCTGATCATTCATGACTGTGCAATTGCCTAAAAAGCAAAGTTTATAGCAAATTCACAGTGCTTTCTGTAGCAGGCTGAGACCTCACAGCATTATAATACAGTCGCCACTGCATTGCACCAACCAGTACTGTATTATGTTTCTATCTGGTTAGACAAACGTTTTCAGCAATTGCATTTAAAATTGAGCAGCACAATATCATATTTCATGGTCTACTGACAGCTTGGCTTTTGGACTCTGGTGCCGCTGGAAACCAGCACACATCATTCTCACACATACATAATATTCATTCTAACTGAGAAACAAATTAACCCCGGCATTTTGGAAGAAGAACATGCCTCTTGTGTAAACTAACTGGAGTAATTCAGGTGACCTAATACGTAGCTGTCAAAGTTTGAGACTGCTTATGTGTGACATAGCCATATATTCAGTCGTCGAATGTGTGACATATAAATGTCTTATGTGTAGCACTTTTAGTGATGCATGTTAGAGAACCAAAAACTGAATAGAGATCAACAGTTATACCTATGTAGTAAGATCGTTTTCACAAATTAGCCCATGTTGTGGTATGAAAACTGGCTCAAACTACCCAGTGCTCCTAAAGTGCCTACACAAGATCACTGGCCTACTTTTCTTTGCCAACAGGGTCACCTGGCAGATATATTTGGCATCGTAATAACCAATAACATACATGTTTTGGAAGAATGACTATAGTTTAATGAAATAGAATGTTATGTCTAGTACACATTTCAGTTAAAACAAATGGTTTGTTAAGCCAAAACAGTTCATCAATGACAATGCGTGGTAATCTCAGAGGGGCGCCACCAAAAAAACTCGGAATCCCTGTTCCACTTTCAAGAAAGCAACATCTGGTCCATCACCACTGCTAAACTGTACCAGGTTACAATATAAGTATTTTAAAATTGTAATGATTAACATGGAAAACATAATTTGAAAGTTTCCTTTAGAATACGTACTTTCGCCAGTTTCAAGAGAAAACTATCGTGTAGTGGCATCTGTAAAACTGTGTCAAGTGAACGTTTAAGCCAGCATAGCAAAATCATGTTACATCAGTCTGCCACTCCGTGAAAACTGTTGTGCTGTGAATGTTGTGTGTGCGTGTCACTGACTGGCCGTGCATGTGTAAGTGGCTGCAAATGTAGGTGTGACTTGATTGCGTGGAACTTGTAGCAGATGGAAGGCAGGCCGAGCACAAATTCACAAGTGTATTACCACAATAACTCTTCTTTTATGCCCCTCACTGACTCCCAGCTGTATGTAATGATTTAAGGCGACGCCAGTCACCTGCCCCCTCTCCCTGTGGTGACCGGCCGACTGCATCAGGCAAGCTCAGGCCCGGTCAGCTCAACTTCACAGTCAGGCCAGGTCCGTGGTCTGGGGCTGCGAATGAACCTCTCTGGCCACCGAAGGGTGTTTTGAATGACTCGGCTGAGCCGGCTCGAGTGAATATACCTAAGTCTATAGCTTTATAAAATCATTAGCGGTCTTTCGAACTTCCTTCTCCTTACGTTACGTCACTCCTTCTCACATCACCCTTGCATATCCTCAGGCCTGTGCCCACTTATTTAGTTATCGGTTTTACTAAAGTTGCTCAGAAGGTGGTGGTAAATGACTTGCAGAAGCATGAAGCTGAGTGGAGCTTGGGTGCTCTTTCTGCTGCTACAAACCTGTATAATATTTCTTTACCTACTCCTTTATATACACAGTACGAACACATACCTTAAAGATAAACATTTATCAAGAACATTTTAAATTAATACAAAGAGCAGTCTTTTTTTTGGTGGTTTCTGAAATTCTCCATTTTTTTTTCGAAAAGCTGAACACAGAGGTAAATTCACGAGTGAATTTTCTCCATTTTATATTGGACTAGTTTTGTGAGAATAAAGCTGGAGGATTTTACTGCGAATCAACCCCCCATGTGGCAGCCAAGACATGCCCAGAAATGTCGGAGTGGCTTACCTACTGGATGGCTGCTCCCTCGTTGTATGAACTGATAAAACGCAGAGAGTTTATATGAGCGGAGGGGCTGAGCAATGTCATAAACGCTGGGCTGCTTACATTTCACGAGGAGCAGAGGAATGATTAAAGCGGGAACCATCTCGGACCGATGCGGTGGGCAAGTGAAGGACCAGAATCGACGTGCCAATAATTTAGCTCCTGGGCCTGTCCTGCAGGCCAGGACAGGTCTGAGGTGCGAACAGCAGTGACCCCCCAGAGACCGGGCCCACAAACTAGTGAGGCTGAGCAAGCAGGTGAGCCAGTTTGCAGTCTCTTCGTCACAGCGTGGCTCAGCGACCCCGGCCGGCCCAGCGCACCCGCTGGCGCCGCATGGAGCAGCCAGTAAGTCATGTGCGGTGCAGTACGCACTGCTACTGCGCAGAGGAACAGCACGATTGCAGCAGAAGCCCTCAAGCATGCTGGGAGCAGTGCTTGCAAAACGGCGGTCTCGTGGCACTGGCCCGTTGCGGCGGCCTTTATAATTTATTTGAGGACACTGACTCTGACTGACAGAAGTCAATGTCCCCAAATAAATTATAAAGGCCGCCGCAATGGGTCAGTGCCGCGCGGCATCCGCCCTCAAAACAGTGCCGCCCGGGGCGGACCGCCCCCCTCGCCCCCCCCTAGCTACGCCGGTGGTCAGTGCGTGACCGTTTTACCAGACAGGCTAACTCTCGCTGCTCTCTCAGCACTGGGGCCCAGGCAGGGACGAGGGAGGGGGGCGGGCAGGGGGAGTTTCTTGTTGCTCAAATGTCTGTAATATCTGTTATTTAGAAGTTTCCCTCGTCTTCATTGCATGATTTCTGCTCGAGAGAAAGTGTCACTCTTAGTCGTTGTAATGTCTCACAATTTCACAGAAATTAAAAAAATGTCACACATGGCAATCTGAAACCTTGGCAGCTATGCGTTATGCGCTTAGTAACTCCGCAGCTCAATGAGGGGGAAAGGGCCAGTTCGAAAAACACATTAGCGCAAACTGGTCAAATCCACAGCCTTAGTAAACAAGAAAGGACAACAACAGCCTACGAGAATATACAAGTACAAACGCGATGAACCGGAAATGACGTTTGACTGCTGGGCAAGGAGATCTCGGTCAGGCTAGACAGTGGGGCCACAGCATTGTACTGTATGGTATGGGCTACCTTCAACCTATAAGAATGGCTCCGTCCTAACACGCAATCCTCTCTGATGGTACGCAGGGCCGTCAAGGTGACCCATGTATCCAATAGCTACTATTGACACCTGAGCGGGCCTCACTGAGTCTTGTGCCTACTGCCTGTTGGGGTGGCACTGGGTGCGGCAATAATGGTGTTCTGTGCTCGGAGTTGCTTTGCCAGCACTGAGAATGTGCAGCTCGCACCTGCAGCTCGACCGGACATCCCACGCTGTGGGGGGCTTACGTTGCAGTCACTGTGACTGAAGTAGAGAACACTGCTGGCCGCAGCTTCGTCTGCACTAACCGGCGGGTAATTGCCACGGGGTCACTGGCAGCCAGCGGCTTGACTTAGCAGAGCTGCCGGCTTGAGTCAGATCGCAGCTGGCTGGTTCTGAAGATGATTGAAGTCTGCCCACGCCCACCGCACATGGCCTGCCACTTCACTTCAAGTACTTGTCACAACTTTTTGAATTTTCATTATGCACAGATAATGCTATTAATGTCGATTAAATTTTAATGTTGTTGTGTCAGAGCGCACAATCTCGTTAAGGCCAGGGAACTTTAAGCCGTCAGCCTACACAGCCTCCTCCCTCAGTGCATTTCTTCCTTCTTCCTTCATTTGTTCCTTAGTATTTTTTTCATGCTGCTCCCTTCATCCTTTCTTTAATTTATTCCTTTCTTATCCTCAACCCTTCCTTCTACTTTTCTTCCTCCTTTCCTTTCTTCTTTCTGTTCATTCATCCCACATAGTTCACTTCCTTCCATCCTCTATCCGTTAATTTCTTCCTTTCACATTTTTTTATTTCCTTCTTAATTCATCCATTACTTATATATTTTCTCACTCCAGTACTCTCCTTCCATTTTGCATTTGTTGCTACTTTCTTTACTATATTCATTCCTTCATCCTTTCCTTTCTTTTAAACAGCGCAGTACAAACACATTCTCTTTAAGTTTGCAAAGCTGCCTCAAGTCCTCAAATAACCTTCCCTAAAACTGCATTTTGAGATATACACACATTCTCTAATTTGCGTTCACTTTTAAGTTGTTGTCATACTAGCTTCCCATATGTTATGTTATGTTATATTGATTTGATTAGCGCACTAATGACTTGAGAGGGTGTCCAGGTGCATCGGCAAGTGTGAGGACCCCTAGGTGCTTATGCGAAGAGCCAAATCTTCAGCTCAAGGAGTTAGGAGGCAACTCTGATGTGTTGAGGCATATGTATGTGGGCGGAGCCGATAACAGAAGTGGGTGGAGCCCCTGGAGGAAGTGGGCGGAGCCATGGAGAGTGGGTGTGGCATCCTAAAAAAATGATAGCACCCGCACTTAATATTTTACAAATTAAGCACTGCGTAGAGCATAATGGGTTTTCTTTGCGTTTTTTATGGCGTGATTATAAGATTTAAGTTCGGACTTGTACTTCAGTTTGTTTGATTCATTTTTTGACCACCTCCATGGATGTTCAAGGTTTTGGCATTTTCTCTAGAGTATTTTGAGTTGTGGAGTATACCATTTTTCCGCATATGGTCTTTGCAATTGCTTGGGTTTCTGTATAGGGGCCAGTTTGTCCAAAGTTATGCGAATTTCTGTCTCAAGATTAGCGGCTCCCATGCATACTGGAAGGTCACCTAGGGTCTATTTGTTGGAGCGGGTGAAGTGTGCTAGGAATGAAGATTCAGTAACTAGCCGCCGGCTCAGTTCGATGTCTGATTTGCAGGGTTTAATTGATTTAACTGGTAGACCCATGTTGAAGGCAATAAGCGAGTGGTCTGTCCAGAGTAATGGCTTGATCTCGTGGATGCGAATAGCTTCGATATTAGAGAAGAGTAGGTCGAGCGGGTGATCAGCTGTGTGGGTGGGCCCCGCAATCTACTGTTTCAGTTGAAGTTTCTGCATGTCGCTCTCCAATTGAGAGACGACGGGTTGTCATTATTTCCGTAATGTACATTAAAATCCCCTATCACTAGGTAATTCTTGTATTTCAAGCAAAGTGGAAGAAGTTGTGTCAGTAGCCTGGTGCTAAAATCTACTTGGTGACCTGGGGGATTGTAGATCAGAGCTCCCGCCAGAATGATAAGACCCTCATGAAGTATTTGTGAGGGAAGTATTTCATGTTCATTCTGTGGTGCCACTTGAACCGGTTGACAAGTCAAATGATCTTTAAACAGGATTGCTACCCCCCCACCCTTACGACCCTGCCTGTCTTGTTTGACAATTTTGTAGTTAGCTGGTAGTGCATTGGCAACATCTGGGGAGTTGTTGTCATCCAGCCAGGTTTCAGTGATAAAGACAAGATAGGGATTCCTTTCATTAAGAAGGTACCATATGTCGGGGGAGTGTTTAGGAAATGATCTCGCGTTAAGGTAGATGCAGGATAGTTTATGGTGATCTAAAACAGCCTGTCTACCTGTCTGACTATGCCCCATACTGGACCATTTACAAGAGCAGCAGGAAATCGGACCATATGTGAGTCCAGGGTGGGCTAGAGCACACCGTGTGGAGTTCTTACCTGAGTTATGCGCGAGAGCTAAAAGCGCCTCTCGTGAGTACCTGATGGTGTTATGTTGGGCTGGTGCTGGGTTCTGGTGCCTTGCCCCGGCCGGTCGCGGACGGCGCAGACGAGCTTGCCTTAGGCGCACCTTCAGCGCGCCTTCGGCAGGCCAGCAGCGCACCCGCTGCGCGCGTCCGCTGGCACATTGGTCTAAAGTAGTGGGAAGCGCAGGAGTCTGGCTCCGCCCTCCCGCCCACCAGAAGTGCCCAACGATTGGCCTGCCTGCTTCCTGGTCACCCTCCACTCAAACGGCACACTGCTGTGGTGGACCGGGGCTGGGAAGTCGCCAGCCAAGCAGGAAATGCAAAGAGACAGGTAAGTTAAAAGAAAGCCTAAATCGTTTCTTTTTAATAATAAGATATTTAAAAGAAAGCCTGAATTGTGTCTTTAAAATTCCAAGGTGCTGTTTTGGTAGCGATAGTGCAAAGATACAAATGACAAGTAAATTGTCAGAAATCCTAGATCAATTTCATTAGCGCTTCGTTCACAAAGAATAAGCAGCAGCCTTCAATCAATCAATCCATTTGTAGAGCGCGCTTCTCACCCGTGAGGGTCTCAAGGCGCTGTAGGGAGGAGGGGGTGTGCTGCTATTGCTCGAATAACCAGGTCTTGAGGTGTTTCCTTAAGGTGAGATGGTCCTGGGTCAGTCGTAGGTGTGCGGGGAGGGAGTTCCATGTCTTGGCTGTCAAGTAGGAGAACGATCTTCCTCCGGTCGTGGGTCTGCGAATCCGTGGGACAGTGGCGAGGGCGAGGCTGGTGGAGCGGAGCTGGCGGGTGGGGTTGTAGAATGAGAGGCGGTTGTTGAGGTATTCGGGGCCAGTGTTGTGGAGCGCTTTGTGTGCGTGGGTGAGCAGCCTGAACGTGATCCTCTTGTTGACGGTGAGCCAGTGCAGGTTTCTCAGGTGGGCGGATATGTGGCTGTGGTGAGGGATGTCGAGGATGAGTCGTGCAGAGGTGTTCTGTATGCGCTGGAGACGTTTCTGAAGTTTGGCTGTGGTTCCTGCGTACTGAAATGCATTGAGAATCATTTGAAGCACTATTGAACAAGTACAATTTGTAACATTGTTATGGACAAATGCATACTTTGGAGAATTGAATACAGATAATGGAATGTACAAATTGTCTGAAGTCTTAGTTTTTTGCAAAGCACTTTCTTTTTATCCTAAAAATTGGGTTATTGTTTGATGCATATGGAATTTTGCTTTGAACTTGATGTTGAAATTAGATACTGTAAAGAATAAGATACACTGAGTATTGATTCAAGTTTGAAATAAATGCAAGTTTTTTGATACAATTATATAAAGTTTTTATCAACGATTACATGTTTAAGAGAACAAGCACCTTATAGGGCTATTTGAACAGTGCACCCTAGCATTCAAGCACATTTGTGTATGACCATCTGGACTGTTCCTGCGTATAGGGCATTCCCGTAGTCCAGTCGGCTGGTGACGAGGGCCTGGGTGACCGTCTTTCTGGTTTCGGTGGGGATCCACCAGAAGATCTTTCGGAGCATGCGCAGGGTGTTGAAACATGAGGACGAAACTGAGTTGACTTGCTTGGCCATCATGAGGGAGGAGTCCAGGATGAATCCCAGGTTGCGTGCGTGGTCCGTGGGTGTCGGTGCGGTGCCCAGCGTCGTGGGCTACCAGGAGTCAACCCAGGCGGATGGGGATTGTCCGAGGATGAGGAGACCTCCGTCTTGTCCGAGTTGAGCTTCAGACGGCTTTGCTTCATCCATTCTGCGACCTCTTTCATTCCGTCCTGGAGGTTGGTTTTGGCGGTGAGTGGGTCTTTGGTGAGGGAGAGTATCAGTTGGGTTTCATCGGCGTAGGAGATGATGTTGATGTTGTGTTTGCGTGCAATGGTGGCGAGGGGGCTCATGCAGATATTGAAGAGGGTTGGCCGGAGTGAGGATCCTTGGGGTACGCCGCAGATGATCTTGGTGGCTGCGGAGCGGAAGGGAGGGAGGCGGACTCTCTGGGTTCTGTCGGAGAGGAACGATGTGACCCAGTCCAGGGTCTTTCCTTGGATCCCAGTGTTGTAGAGGCGGGTTATTAGGGTGTGGTGGCAGATGGTATCAAAGGTTGCCGAGAGGTCCAGGAAGATGAGAGCGGCTGTCTCTCCATTGTCCATCAGGGTCCTGATGTCATCAGAGGCAGCGATGAGGGCGGTCTCGGTGCTATGGTTGGCTCGAAATCCGGACTGGGATGGGTCGAGCGAGTTGTTTGCTTCGAGGAATGCCGTCAGCTGTTTATTGACGGTCTTCTCGGTGACTTTAGCCGGGAAGGGGAGAAGGGAGATGGGGCGGTAGTTCTTGAGGTTTTTGGGGTCTGCTGTGGGTTTCTTCAGAAGGGCGTTGATTTCTGCGTGTTTCCAGCTTTCAGGGAAAGTGGCTGACGTGAAGGAGCTGTTTATGAAATCCTGGAGGTGGGGCGCGATGGTGGTGTCGGCTTTGTTGAAGATATGATGAGGGCATGGGTCGGAGGGGGAGCCAGAGTGGATGGTGTTCATGACGTGGGTGGTGTCTTCAGTGCTGATGGGGGTCCATGCGCTGAGGGTGGTGGTGGGTATTGTTGGTTTGGTGGCTGGAGGCGGCCTCTGGGGTCCGAAACTGTCGTATATATCTGCGTTCTTGCTGTGGAAGAATGTGGCGAGGGAGTTGCAGAGGTCTTGCGACGGTGTGATGTCGTTGTTGCTGGCACTGGGGTTGGAGAGCTCTTTGATGATGCTGAAGAGTTCCTTGCTGTTGTGGGTGTTGTTGTCCAGCCGCTCTTTGAACTATGTCCTTTTGGTGGTGCGGATCATTTGGTGGTATTCGCGGGTGGCGCTCTTGAGGGCTGTCATGTTTTCTGATGTCCATTTGTGGCGCCAAGCTTTTTCGAGGGATCGGCATGATTTCTTTGCTATTTTGAGGGCGTCTGTGAACCATGAGGTTTTTCTGTTGCCAGTCTTGCCTGGGCGTTTCTTTGGTGGAGCGATGTCGTTGGCGCAGTTGGTGATCCACTGTGCGAGATTGTGTGCTGCGTCGCTGGTGTCAGGGGTGTCAACAGGTGGATTCTGGCTCAGCGATCTGGTCAGCTGGTCTCTGGTGACTTTGCTCCAGCATCTGCGGGGGATCTGTAGCGTGTGGTGGTGGTATATAGTCTTCTTGAAGGTGAAGTGGATGCAGCTGTGGTCGGTACAGTGTAGTCCGGTGGAGCGGCTGAAGGAGACTTGGTTGCTGGCAGAGAAGATGGGGTCGAGTGTGTGGCCAGCGAGGTCGGTGGGCGTGTCCACCAGTTGTTTGAGTCCGAGGTTGGCGAGGTAGTCGAGCAGGGTGGTGGTGTTGTTGTCAGTGTTTTTCTCCAGGTGGAAGTTCAGGTCCCCTAGGAGGATGTACTCTGGTGAAGCTAGGGTGTGCTAGCTGATGAAGTCGACGATGGTTTCGCTGAGTTGTGCCGTGGGCCCGGGGGTCTGTAGATGAGCGTTCCTCTGAGGGTGGTCTGGGGGTCGGTGTGGATCTGGAAGTGTAAATGTTCGGCGGTGGTGAGTGTGTCTCCGGCGTTGGTCGTGACGCTGATGGTGTTCCTGTTGATGATCGCAATTCCTCCTCCAGTTTTGTTGACGCGGTCCTTCTGGGTGATTTTGTAGCCGTCCGGGATGGCTATGGCGATTTTGGGGGCAGAGGAGGCATTCATCCAGGTTTCCGTGAGGAAGGCGACGTCTGGTGTCCCTAGAGTTCAACGGCGTGTTTGTGGATGGAGCGAGTGTTGAGGAGGATGCACTTGAGGTGGTTGTTGTTATCGTTGCTGTGTTTGGTGGGCGGGGTGTAGGTTCGGAGGCAGGTGAATTTGCAGGCTTGGCAGGTGAAGGGTCCGTGGGTCCACTTCGGGTGGCTTCATGGCAGGTGGCAGGTCATCCGGTGTTGAGTACGATGAGGGTGGCGGTGTCGTATCTCAGTTGGGTGCCCTGGCATCGGCTGGGGCCAGTGGTTCTGGCGCTGGGCACGGTCCAGGCGCGGACGGGTGCAGAAGAGCTTGCGGTTGCTGTGCGGCCTCCATAAGAGCGAAGTGGGAGGGAGGGGCAGCTGGGAGGCGGGAGCGGGGTGGCCAATGGGCGGGCAGGGGAAACAGAAAGGAAAAGGGGGCGGGCCGCAGGGGACCAGCGGCGGGCGGAGGGGAGCGGGGGGGCATTGGGGGCAGGGGCGCACAAGGAGCGCCTAAGATTCTACAGGACAGCAGCAAAAAACACTAAAAACGCAGGAAGCAAAACAACAAAATGCAGAGATGCAAAGGAATGCAGAACCTGGGGGACACCAGCGGCGAACCCCCGTCAGCACTCGGGTCTTGGTGGAGTCGAGCGGCGTGGGGAGTGACCTGAGGCCTTACCAGTGTAATGCTGCGCGTCGGCTGGCATCTTCGCCTAAAGTAGTGGGAAGCGCCAGAGCCTGGCTCCACCCTCCCACCCACCGGAAGTGCCCAACGATTGTTCTGCCTGCTTTCTGGTTGCCCTCCACTCAATTATAACTTCTGAATTTCTCTGTTTTTGTACGTGTGAAAGGTCAACCTAACTATAACGTCCCTGTAACCTTTGCTTTTTTTCTGTGAATTTCTAAGGTTTTTTAAATTTGATTTCCTAACAATAATTGCCCTGTAACATTTGTTTTATTTCAGTGAATTTCTAAGTTTTTTTAATGCGAATCCCTAACTATAATGTCCTTGTAACCTTTGTTTCCTTCAGTAAATTCCTAAGGTTTTTTAAAAATTATATTTCTTAATTGTAACGTCCATTTTTTAAAAGTTAACCTCTAAGAGTTTTAAATTTTCTTACTATAATTAGATATTGTATCTTATATTTATGTTATATACCACTCATTTTTTGATTTGCTATGTGTTTATCAGAGAGTACATTAATAACTGTTTTTATTTTAAGAATGTTTTGATTCGGCCCCAAATTGTTGCATTTATTGTGGCGAATCTGTGAACAGCAAATGTATTTCACATACTGAAAAATACACTTAAAGAGTGTTCTGGCAATGACCTAGGCACATTTCCTGGGGTAGGGCTTGATTTCCTAATAAAGTTTGCAGAACTGATCTCGTTTTTCCCTCACACTGTCTTAGTGTACTCTAATATTTGCCAAAGACAAAAATGTAAGTGGTCCAATCAATTCTGTCCAAAGATTGACAAAGCCAGGAAACATGTTAATAAAACTGTTTCTGCTTTCCTTAGAGACCATAATATGGGCCCTATCTATAACAACAATCTACATTTTGAAATGCATAAAATATGCAGAAGTGATGGAGCTCACTTTACAGAAAAAGGGAACAGAGTTTTCCTAAGCAACCTGAAACTCTCTGCATACAGTCTAATCTGTAGCTGTCTTATGCACACTCTCAATACAAAGGGCCATATGTATCAACACATTTCCCCATAGATGCAGAATGGGCGAAACCCTTTGATACATCTGGCCCAAAGGCTCTTGTCAGAGCAACCCAAGATGCCCAAGTTTTGTTTGTTTTCTTGTCAATTGTTTTTTTCAATCTTTGAAGTCTGCGACATTGTTGCTGTGATCGGGATCATGTCAAAAGCAGACATTCAACAACCACCACAACATTCAGAAATTGTAACCTAAATAATTCATTCCAACTATTACAATACACACATTACTAACCACATCACTACTTTAAAAACAGATTTGTAAACATGTTTTTCTTGCAAGTTTTTTAAGAAACAATTGAAACCCTACTTCCCGATTTTAGGATTACACCGAGAGTCGCAATGATTCTGGTAACTGCGACGATCACGCCTTTTTTAGGGGGTGCAAAACACATGTATGCACACATTTTACAGTATTTTAGACACTAGGGGTTTATTACTGCACTATTTAAAGTCATATTTTTGTAGGGAGTTTGTATAAAAACAACCATTTGAACCAATTTTCTATTTCGCTGTGATGCTGAGCATTGCAATGATATCGGTAGCCGTGGTCACGTGAATGTGTCACAAAATGACAAAACAAATGCAGACATTATATAGTCACCACCACATTCAGAACTTATAACTGCAAAGTGGATTATAACCAACACACTAAACACATTAATATCTAAATGACTGTATAATAGCATATACAACTCCCTTAATATCTCTGTAACACAGTGCATAACATTTTCAGTGTAATCTATGACTGCATGCATCACTGTATCACTAAGTCTCTCATTCACTGTATAAGTATTTTGAGAGGATATGTGAGAAGGTTCATCAATCTACCAATACTTCTGTAAAGAAATGCGTAACTGCCTCAGTAGATCTATAAGTGAGTGCATCAGTGTCACAATGGGTCTGTAATTGGTTGTGTAAGTCTCTCACTCAATCTGTGAGTAGGTGCATGAGTGCCTTTGTGCATTTGTAAGTAAGTATATGACTATCTGACTGGATCCGTGAGTGAATACATGAGTGTCTAGGTGGGTGTCTGAGTGGGTGAGTGAATGGGTGCATGAGTGTTTGAGTGCATGAGTCTCTCAGTCGGTCTATGATGGGATCTGTGAGTAGGTTTATAAGTGTCCCAATGGGTCTGTGAGTGAGAGCATAAGTCTCAGAGTGGTTGAGTGAATGGGTACATGCATGAGTGTCTGAGTGGGTCTGTGACTGGGAGGGCGAGTGTTTGGGTGGGTTTCTGAGTGGATGCATGAGCCTTGACTGGGTGAGTGAGTGAATGCATGAGCCTTGACTGGGTGAGTGAGTGGGTGGGTGTGTATATATATGACTGAGTTTGTGAGTGGGTGTGTGCGTTTCTGAGTGCATGAGTGACTGACTGAGTCCATAACTCTCTCAGAGGGTCTGTCACTGAGTGTAGGAGTGACTGTATGGGTGTGTGAATGGGTGAATGAGTATCTGAGTGGATCTGTAAGTGGGTATATGAGTGTCTCAGTGGGTCTGTGAGAACATACATGAGTGTGTGACTTTGTCTGTATGTGGGTCTCTGAGTGTTACAGTCTCTAAGTAGGTATGAGACTGTACACATGAATCTTTGACTGAGTCTCTAAGTAGATGCATGAGTCTCTGGGTGGGTCTGTACATAGGTGTGTCAATCTCTGAGTGAGTCTTGAAGTGGGTGCATAAGTACCTGAATGGGTATGTGAGTGAGTGCATGAGTATCTGAGTGGGTATGTGACTGGATGCATAAATGTCTATATGAGTTTGTGAGTGCGTCATGAGTTAGTGACAGTGACCGACAAATGCGTTCAAATATATATATATATATATATATATATATATATATATATATATATATATATATATATATATATATATATATGAACCACGTGACTCCTCTGGACCTCTCGGTGTTTCCAGCGCCTGCTTAGCACACCAGCAAACAGAAGGGAGACAGACCACGAAGCTTCAGCATCTCGATTTTATTTTCGGTACACAGAAAGCAGCTACGCGTTTCTGGCAAGGTATGCCCTTGTTGACGCTGCAACATGTACTTAAGACTTAATGCTTTTTAAATGCAATTTTAGAAAGTGAACACCCCTTCACAGTGACGTAGTGAGTCATGTGACTTAATAAAGAGTGAAAACATACTGCCACAGTTTATGTATATGCATCTCATGGTAACAGACAAATAAGATTAATAACTGGATAAATCCCAGATTTAAAAATGTACATTTCTAGCGGTCAATATATTAGTCCAACCTACATCATATAGTATTGGGATATGACAATACCCTATTTTTTGTATAAATACTAACAAACTAATATGGCTGGGAAACTCCCACATCAAAATGTACAAAAAGATTGTCTGGTCGCATAACCAGGGCAGTTTTAATAAAGTGCTAAGTGAAGGTTGAAATAAAGTGCAAAAGTTATAGAAAGTGCGAGGGAGAGAAAGCTGTACGAGATTATGTGCAATACCATTCATTAACTAAAGGACGAAAAATATCAAAACACATATCAGTTTCACAGATCCCTGGATACAACTGATTACCACAAAATTCTATGTGCATGATTCGTCACTTAATAATAATAAATAGTATAAATAGTTAAAACTTTATGAAATCCAATAAATACACCTAGATTTGTGATAAACTATGGATGATATATATACACAAGAATAAATAGCATATATATACACCTATAATGACAAATGTAAAACCCCAAAAAAATATATGGCAATTTCATGTCCATACTCATGATATTCGTCATCTTATCAAAGTAGAAAACAATATAGAGAAATAGAAATGCATATGGTTATAAACATATAAAAATATATATATATGAAATATCTATATACATGTATATACAAAAAGGAAGAGTTTCATCAAATAATGTACAGTAAGCAGCAAGGAATGTTACCAGACCCGACCTCAACCTCGAAATAGGGAACCTAACTAAGAGGGAGGAAAAGATAATGGATACGGATCTAGGGAAATGTTAAGGCAATATAGAAGGAAGAACAATATGTTACATCACAAAAAGTGATGCATCTCAGCAATATTGTTCAACCCATTCGGCCAACGTGTGTCAAGCTCTAGTATCATCCTTGTCTCCAGCTGTCTTAAAAGTGACTCCCTGTCACCTCCTCTTTTGAGGGGTGGTATGGCACCGATCACAAAATATTTTAGACAAGATAAATCCTTGTTATGTGCTCTTTTAAAATGCCAGGCCACCGGATAGGCAGGGTCACTGTGCAAAATCGCGCGCAAATGTTGTGGAATCCTGACGTGCACCTGCAGGTTGGTACTACCAACATATCGTAATCCGCAGGTACACGTCAGGACATACACGGCAAAGTCTGTTTTACAATTGAAATTGCCTGTGATCATTTTTGGCTCTGTATCAAAAGGAGTAGAATATTGCGAGGTGTTAATGCCAAATCTACATGCGCGGCAGCTGGAACATTTGAAAAAACCTCTTGAAGGTTTTAACCAAGGGGTTTTTGACTTCAATTCAGGGGCAGCTTTGTCCAAAGCGGACCCCATACTTTTCGCCCGTCTGAAGGTGATAATAGGATTGGCTGGCAACCTGGTGTTCAATATATGGTCACTTAATACTATAGGCCAATTCTTTCTAAAAATTGCCTTTAATTTTCTATCCTCACTGCTGAAAGCCGTGATCATCCTTGGGCCATCTTGTTGAGTATCTGGAATATTGCTAATTTCTGTCTGTGTCTGAGATGATGGAAATAGACTTTCTCTAGATCTAAGTTCTGATTTTTCAACTGCTCTCCTAAGAATCTTATCGGAATAACCCCTAACTTTTAATCGCGCTAGCAACTCATCTAAACATTGTTTATAGACAGAAGGGGAACTGCAGATTCCTTTGAGTCGTAATATCTCTCCATAGGGTATTCCCATGATGGTATGTTTGGGGTGCATACTGGCAGCATGTAAAGTCATGTTGCCAGCAGTGGACTTCCTATGGAGTGTAGTATTAAGCTTGGAATCAGACACATAGATCTCCACGTCCAAAAATTGCATCCTGATTTGGTTGATGTTAACAGAAAACTTTAGATTCATGGAGTTATCATTCATATCTTCTATAAACAACAAAGCCTCATTTTTGGACCCTTTCCACACCATGAATACGTCGTCTATATACCTCAGATAACAGACAACATGATTTCTCATAGTAGTGGAGTGTAATGCGGTGAGGACCTGTTCCTCCCACCAGCCTACGTGTAAACACGCATAGCTGGGGGAGAAACAGGCCCCCATCGCCACGCCTCTCAGTTGTCTGTAGATGTCTTTGCCAAATGTGAAGAAGTTATTATGTAGGCACCAGTGAATTAGTCCCAATATGACCTTATTATGCTCATAGAAAGCCATGGGTTTCTTGTCCAAAAAGTACATATATATATATATTTAAACTATATTCTCACTAATGTTCGTGATGACTTCACGATAGCCGCGATGTCCCAGCCACGGGAGGGGGGGGGGGCCTGCGCTGGCGATCGTGTCATTGTCACAAATATTGCACATGATTAAAAAAATCTATTTTGGACACATAACTTGTGTCACTGTCAAGGCCTCAACTATTCAGAGCAGGAACAGAATGTTGAATGTTTCCAATGCCCCCTCCCTGAAAGGCACTGTCCTCTATTAACACTCAGATGACAGTTTGGTCCAGAGGGGGTAAAGGGGATGGGGATTGAAAGGAGAGACATTTGTCTTTTCTTCTTGCTTCCACCTTCGTTCTTATCAATTTTGCTATGGTACTCTTTTTGTTGAAGAACCCTCAAAGGATCTCTCTGTAGCTGTAAAACAACATTTTACATTACTCAACATTAATATCTTACATAACAATAACAATAAATACAGTTAATTCTAAATCTTACCAGGGGGTCTATAACGATGACGGGCAGACCGCTACGGCAAAAGGGACCGCCCGGCATAGGTGCGGCGGTCCCGCAATTAAAATTAGCATGCCCCCGCCACACTGGCGGGTGCATCCTGCATTTTTTACAGCAGCACCCGCCGCAATATTAAAAATGCATGTCATGCATTTGCATGCACAAAGTGACAGGCACAGCTCAGTGCCTGCCAAATTGTGCATCCAAATGCAGGGGGGTACCATAGGTACCCCCCATGTGCACCCCCCATCCCCTACACCCTGGGGGCCCGCAATAGGCCCCCCCAAAGCAGAAGCGGCATGCCTTTCCATGGCCAGCAGAAAAAGGCTGCTCTCCGCCATGATCATAATATGGATGGCTGTGTCTTGCAGACACCGCCAACATATTATACACGCTTTCTGCCCGGTCGACCGGCGGAAAGGCGGCGGAAGGTCTTTCCGTCCGCCGTGGACCCCTCAGCCATACTAATATGGCAGGGGGTCAATCAGGCTTTGATGGCGGGCGGATCGCCCCCGCCGAGACCCCCTGGAGTTTTACGACTGGAAGCTTCTCTTCTTTACATTTGAATATTATTAAACTGGTTAACTTATTGGATAATGTCGACAACTAGATTTTCTTCATATGTACGTTTTACTCTTTACAGTATTTCATTAATAACAATCTTTTTCTTTCTCTTTTTAGGTACTTGCGTGTTTCTCTTGAAAAGACTGAAGAACACAACACTGGATTACAAATAAATTCTAAGGATTTTTCCTTTCTTATTGTTGTGCCTTCATAGTTTGTGTTGTTTCTTTTCAGGCTAGTCTTATTTCATTCATCTTGTGTGAGTTTGGATCTCATACAGACTAGCATTTACAGCTTGTGCTGACACTTCTTAGGAGACAGGGAAAAGGCTAGGGAAGACAATTCCCTTCTCATATTTTTAGGAGAAAGACCACATTCGCTGAGCTGAGACACTGTGTGTTCAGACCAAGGTTCCGCCCTTATGACCCAAGGAAAGTCAACAACTCAAAGGAGAGACACTAGTTTACATTGAAATGTGGCAGAACTAAACAATGGTAAGACTTCAACTCTACCCTGACTAAACTTTTGCTGCAACAACGAAGTGCACTGTCGCTCTCTGAAATTTCTCAGGTGAAATGCGCTAAGCTGAGGGCGAGTGCACAGAACATTCTTTTGCAACCTCTTGTTTTGCAACACTGGAGTGCAAACCAGAGAACAGGATCTTGTTGGCCATCTTGGAATTCCTTGAATTCTATACTTGTCCCTAACAAACACCTTATATCTTCTTTTTAGGTTGTAACTCAACCTTTTGAGTTACTACATTTCCCAAATGTCTTCTTGATCGACTTGGTATTTGTCAAGTTCTGAGAGTCACTAACACACCCATTTCTCGAATATAGGGTCAGAGTATCTGGCCATAGCACCTCCAATTGAATGAGCTTTGAACATCATTCAATACCTGCTAAATACATAAAGATTTAACCCATCTAGCAATAGAAGCAGAAGTAATAGCTTTGTGAGGGTTAACAAAGGAGATAAGTAACTGATTCACACCTAAAGGACGTAGAGCCTTAAATTGCAGTCGTACTCTTTCAAACAGTTTACCACACAAAGTTTTTTGCATAAATCAAAATGTGGATAGAAGATAGAATCAGACATAGTCTTGGTTCTTCTATACAATTCAAAATGGACTCCAAACATGTTGTAGGATCTATAAGAAATTTTAAGAACCTTTACATCAGAAATCCTACGACAAGATACTAAGCATAAAAAGTTTAGCAAGCTTAATAGAATGATTTTTTTCTATCCAAATGAATATTATCAGGCCAGCAAGAGAAAAGATCAAGAATTAATTTAACATCTCAGAGAGGTTGATATCTGGGTTTAGGAGGTCTCCTGAGTCTAATACTTTTGAGGACTCTACCAATAATGGCATTTTTACCTACCATTTAACCATTGACTAGAGTATGTCCTGCGTAAATAGCCGACCTATAACAATTGATAGATCTATAGCTAAGACCCCTTTCGAATTGTTTCACAAGGAAGTTAACTATGTCAATGATAGGTGCTTCCACGTTGGTCCAATTGTGGTTACGTTGGTCCTTTCCAAGCACCAACGTAACCACAATTTCCATATGTTGTTATGCCGGTAGTGTGAGAGATCATTGGATCTCCTGACACTCTCCAGCAAGAAGGTTAAAATTCCCTGTTTGAACTAGGGGGTGACTTCGTCCGTTTACATCCGTAAGAAGATCCACTAGGGAAGGAATTAGGAAAGGAAGGTCGTAAGTCAGCTCCAGGGTAGTGGGAAACCAAGCCTGGGATGGCCAGAAGGGAGTGACTAGGACAATGGAACAAGTTGGTGTCTCACTTTCGGGAGGACTCTCTGGATCAAGGCAAAAGAGGGAAAGGCGTACGTGTTGGTCCCCTTCCAGCACTGAAGAAAGGCGTTCACTGCTAGAGCACCCGGGTCGGGCATCCAGCTGTAACTTTCAATCACTGTGGTCTAAGAGGAACCTTGAGTTCCAATCCGCACATATGTTTGTTTTCCCTGGGAGATATTTGGCCCTTAGGGAGCTCCTGTGTTCCAGGCAGAACATCCAAAGTTTCTTGGCTAAATTCGAGAGGTCTGCAGACTTGGTTCCTCCCAGACGATTTATATAGGCAATGTCGGACATAGTGTCCATCTTTAGAATGACTGATCTGCCCTGAAGAGAATGTCTGAAACTCATTAGCGCATAGAGCCCGGTAGTCAGTTCTAAGCTAAGGAATTTATATGGTGAGAAGATTTTTCTTGAGACCAAAAACAACCTGTGTTCTGCTCTAGGAGACAGGCTCCCCAGCCATGAAGCCTCGCATCGTATTTTGAGACAAACTCTGGTGCTGAACCAAAAATTGCTTTTCAAATCAAATCAAAAATACTTTATTCAGGTTACACAGATAGATAACCATAAAAGCACATACAAGATCATCATACATTATTATTAAAATACATATAAAAAGGGACTTCAAAATGGGGGCACGAAAGAACTTAAGTTCATTTGATTTTTATCACATTATAATTGTTTTTCTCAATCTAAAAACATTTTTTAAAAAGGCCGTAATAGAGGCTACAACAAGAATTGTCACTAATTGTTGGAGTGCCACAAATGCAGGGTGACAGAACCTCATTCCTAATTCTTTTAAAACAGGGACAATCCATATTTTTCTCTGAGTGGAATAGAATTTACAAAAGAATAACACATGTATTGTAGACTACTCAGAGTTGTCATCACATGGGCATTAGCAGAGCTGTTTTGACCAATCATTAGCAGCTGTGAAACTTATTAATCTGTGGGAAGTACCCGGGCGTAAACGCATAAGTAGAAATCAGTCATAGTCACTCATCCGCAGGCGCCGGTATGGCTGGGGACAGAAAGTGAGATTGTGAGCCTGAACCGAAGTTTTATTCAATTTGGTACATAGTCCCCGTAAAATGTTTTTCATCGACAATTTTCTGTAGCAGTCATGTTGTACCATCATGATAGATTTTCGAAATTATATTAGGTACACTCTGACTAAAGTTGAATATTGTTATAAACTTAAAATGCATAGCTAAGAAAAAGGGTTTTGACATTGTATAATACTTGTGAAATTCTGTTTTAACTTAAAATATAATGTTATATCAATTTTAATTCCTCTGTATATTCACTCTTTAGGGTGATCGTTCTTGACCCCAGATACACGACAGACAAAAGATAGAGTCTTGATAAAGGTGGTCCAAAACTATTTCAACCACCGAAACGCGTCAACGCACTTTCAAGTACAATTACTAGACTCGGATACCTGTGTTGATACAATATAAAAACTGTGCACAGCACATGGGTATCACATTGAGTTGAATGTACACCTAGTACTGTAACAATTGGATGCCGTACTGTTGTCTGTTCCCCCTTCCTGGTATCAATATTGCTGGTCGATTTTGATCTCCATGTATGTCAAAAAACCGTTTTAACTATTTTTCATTCAACTTATTTGTTTTTATTTGTGTACAGTGGCGCTTTTGCCCACTTGTGTTTCTATATATTGTAATATTAATAAATTGTGTACAATTTTCTTAACTTTATTGTCCTAATTGATTTGTTAATTAAGTTGTTTTATTGAATATCTCATTCAAGGGAACTTCTCAGTATTGGTTGGTTAACCCTACTTCCCTTGAATTTATTTAAGGGGTACCTCTCACTTTGTTTCATTTGTATTGCACAACCTTTTGGTTGGAGAGGAGCTAGTTTCTCCTGTGACCTTCCTTTGAGGGCATCTGTATTCATTGAATTACATTTCCAATCATCCATGGATAAATTAAAAACTTTTGGGTTCTCAGACGATAAATACACTAGGCTGATGAACCTAGATCACAAAAGTGGGGGTTCCAAGGGATTACATAATATGAGTCATGATCAATTGATCAAAACCCTAAATCTAAAGAAGAAACTCATTAGAACGGAGCTTCATGCTGAATTTTTGATAAATTATCTAAAAGAAGGTGTAATACCAATAGGGCTACAGGTTCGCAATGAACCAGGACTTTTTGTTGAACATCCCAAATTTGTGGAAACCTGGACACTGATAGCCAACCGCTGTAGTCGTGATTGGCTCATATTAATTATCGAAACGGCCCAGGAACTGATTGAAATAGAAAAACAAGAAATAGATAAACTTGAGACAGAACTCAAACAGTCCCCAGCCCTGGAAGACGCAAAAAAGAAATTAGAAGAAATAAACTTAGATGCAGATGGATATAGAGATTACTTATTCAATAAAAAATTGAGGAAATTTAAAAAGAATGTAGAGAAGTACACCGTAGAAGGTGTATATCCCTACACCCATAAAGATTACTATACAAACAAGAATGAGCCCCGTTGGGAGAAACCTAACCCCCAAAGACAAACATATTCTAGAAATAACAACAAACGAATAACCTTCTCTGAATCCTCGGGCTCAAGTGGCGAAGAAGAACAGGACAGACCGAATGAAAACACAGCTGGCCCCAATTATGAAAGAGAGCCTTTTTTAGACAGGCGCCCAACCCGAGGATACAGAAATCCCAGGGGGTACAATCGCCCAGATTACGGGAGGAAGCAACAACCTCAAAACAGCTCCCGAGAGTACATTGCCATGAGGAGCACTCAGTACTGGAGGTAGGCAGCTTCCCAATAATGAATCTGTCATCTAAAATCCTTAGTGATACAGAACAAATAGTATTATAGTATTACAACAAGGCTTTAGTTTTGCCCCAACCCAGGCACCCTCCATGTTCCATATTGAAAGTGATCTGAGAACTTTTTTTAGAAAAATTCGTTTAAATAGGTTCTTTGAAAATCGTGAATATAACCCGCCCCCCCAGTGTCACGGGACTTAAACCCAAGTCAACTTTTTTCCCCAGTCTACAGCAAGTAGATAAAAATGTGGAAATATTTGAAAAGGTGGTGGAAGTAGAAATTAAGAACTTACTTTCCAAAAAAACTAGTTATAACAACAACTTCTCAAAGAAACAGAGAGAGGCACTAAATAATCTACAGAACAATTTGTATCTAACAATCAAACCCGCTGACAAGGGCGGGGGAGTTGTGATCTTTGATACTGTAAAATATGAGAACAAGATGAGAGATCTTTTAAGTATCAAAGAACACTATGAAAAATCCAGATTCCAAGAGCTCAGTAAGTTAAAAAGTGAAGTAGCCCATCTTTTAAGAGACGGTAAAGAAAGTGGAGCCATAAGTGATAATGAATATAAATTTCTGCTCAATCAAAATCCGATCACCCCAGCTATGTATGGACTTCCAAAGATTCACAAAGACCTTTATGATCCACCCATGAGACCCATAATTAGTGGAATAGGATCCATCCTTGAGCCCCTCAGTCGGTATGTAGACTTCTTTCTACAACCGATTGTGAAAAAACAGAAGTCTTACCTCAAAGACACCTCTCATGCAATATCGGTGTTTGAAGGCAGAGAGTTCAACAGGGTGACCCAGTTCTTGGTCACTCTAGATATAGAAGCTCTCTATACCAATATCCCCCAAAATAACACCTTGGAAGTGATAGCCTCAATACTTGAAAATGAAGACCATCTAATTCTTAAAAGAAATTTCTTCCTGTTCAAGGATGATCTGTACCTTCAGATCAAGGGCACCAGCATGGGGGCTACTTGTGCCCCCAGTCTGGCATGTCTGTACGTTGGTAATTTCGAACTAAAACACATCTTCAATGAGGTAGCCCCTTTTTTCGAAAATTTTTCCTGCTGGCACCGCTATATTGATGATATCATCTTCATCTGGAGCGGTGCCAGCGAGGAATTACTCAAATTCCTGCAATGGATTAACTTGGGAGACCCTAACCTGATATTTACAGGACATCATAGTAATACAAGCGTAGAATTCCTTGATATTAAGATCAAAGATCAGGAAGGCAGCCTTAAAGTAGAGCTCTTCAACAAACCAACCGACAAGAACACCCTTTTACATTACTCAAGCAACCACCCAAAGGCGCAAAAAGACAATGTGCCATTCGGTGAATTTTTAAGATTAAGGCGAAATTGTTCTGACCTAGATGATTTTTATAAGCATTCAGACAACATGAAGAAAAAACTTAAAGAGAGAGGGTACCACAACAAACTGATTAAAAATTCCTTCAAAAGGGCAAGATTTTATAATCGTGACAGTCTATTAGACCAAAACAAAATTAAAACCAATAATAAAATGGACAGAATTGTATTTGTCACCCAATTCTCACATCTGAGTAATCAGATTAAGAATATAGTTTACAGAAACTGGTGCATAATAAATTATGATACCGACAACAAATTGGACAAACCTTTGTTCTCCTTTCGGAGAAACAAAACCCTTCGGAATAGCCTGGTACACACCTATAAGTCTCCAAATGAATCCCAACTCACCCTAAATGGATCTAGAGCACTAGGCAGCTACAAATGCGGCACGTGTTCTATATGCCCGCATTGTATCACAAGTTCCAGCCTTGAATACAATGGCAAAACGCTCAGCTCCAAAACATTTAACAACTGTAGGAGCCAAAATGTAGTGTATTTGCTATTATGCCCCTGCAACCTGGGTTATGTAGGTGAAACTAGCAGGGAGCTTAGATTACGAATACTAGAACACAAATCTGCTATCCGAACAAATAAAAGTAATGCACCTTTGACAGAACATTATAAAGAAAAAAATCACACTTGTGATGATATACGGTGGTATATCATCGAAAAGATTAGAACCACCAGACGTGGTGGGGACATCAATAAACTCAGAAAAACCAGGGAACAGTGGTTCTTCTGCTTTCTGGATACTATTCGCAATGGCCTCAATACCAGAGAAGACTGGACCCAATGCATTTAGTTTCTAACATAATGCATTTCCCCAAGTCAAAAAATAATCCAAACCGTCCACTGCAAAAATCATATCTTTTCTTAATGATAAATATAGTCCCCCCGCCAGTCATCACAACAACATTGAGTCCTAAAACATTTAAAATCGCCATATCTGAATGCCAGAGACAATTGTATACCCTTCTGGATCTGCAACAAACATAATTAGTCCACTTAAACTTATTCAATTTAAACTCACTAAACATAGAAAGCGCGCCGCTTACTGCAACTACAATAAACAGCAGTTCAATAGAGTAAGTTTGTCAATATAATGCCTTTATTCTAACTTACTAAAAGGCCCACTGCCCCAGTGAGTCCGTTGTATATGTCAGTCAATAATCATAGGTTTACAGATAGCGGTCAAATACACTGGAACACCCGTTAAATCCTTAGTTTTGTCAACCTTAGTTACTCTAGTCAATACCCAAATAAAAGTAGACTCGGTTTAATTGGTTCGAATATCTCGCCTTCACAACATGGCCATAGAATAGGGTATTGGAGCATAGATGATTAAACCAATCGTAGACCTTAATCTTGGGCCAATGGCAGCCGAGCTTTCCAAGCCCGGACATGCAAATTCCTGGGATTAAAATACAAGTTCCTGATTGGTCTAGAAACGGGAACCAATCAAGCGGTAGATTAAAACACAAGTTCCTGATTGGCCTAAACTCGGGAACCAATTAAGTAGTAGTTATTGTATTTAAACCGACCCCTCAGTGGTCTCCAGCAACCGGACTGAAACCAGAGAAGCAGGCAGTTCTCTTCGGCCGAATAGGTAAGCGTTACATGCATCGTAGGAATCCCTTATAAATTTGTTAAACGCTAATTCCTCAACTACCAAAAGTAACTTTACAACCTTATGCCGCCCTTTAGGGAAACAAACATTTTTTTCGCCGGGAGGACAAGACGCAAGCGCCCCTGGTTTCCACTTCTTTTAAAAAGAAAAAGACTTTTCAGTGGACCTTTCAGAGGTCTCCAGTAACCGGACTGAAACCAGAGAAGCAGGCCGTTCTCTTCGGCCGAATAGGTAAGCGTTACATGCATCGTAGGAATCCTGTATAAATTTGTTAAACGCTAATTCCTCAACCACCAAAAGCAACTTTACAACCTTTTGCCACCCTTCAGGGAAACAATTGTTTCCGCCGGGAGGACAAGACGAAAGCGCCCCTGGTTTCCACTTCTTTTAAACAGAAAAAGACGCTCTTTAAGGAGCAGTATTGCCAAGCGCATCACGTTTATCTGCAGGTAGGATAAAACACATTATAAATTTACGAAAAACAATATCGTTTAAAGCCACATTCTAACTGCTTCTATAATTGTATTTACAAGGATTTTTTAACCGATAAACTGAAGTCAGTCATATAAAAGTGTGAAGGAAAACTGATGTCAACCCACTTATCCTTAAGCGCACATTTCCACAACTGAACGTACAGGGAGTTTATCCAAACAAGAATTTAAAGGTATTTAGACAAATTACCAGATTAATTGAATTATATGAAACTAAATCATCTGAATTAGAACAAGTAGGTCTTTTTAAACCTCCAGTTAAGGATCCAATTAACAGGGACCCGTATTTAACAAAAGCTTAGAGCATTTATATACCAGACCGCTTTTAGTGCTGAATGTCATTATTTATAGTACTTTGTTTTAAGAAAATCGCCGAAAATTGTCGCAATACATTGTCTCTATGCCAAATGCCTATTGTACAATGCAATATGTTTTATAGCGATCTTTCTGAGACCGATGCCAACAGTACCATTGTATGTGCTAAACATGATCTTGGATAAATTACAGAATGGTTGTTTTTCTAAAAAATGTCACTCTATTCTGTTAGTGAAACAATGTTGAAGGACATTAGGTGGATTGTCCCCGTAAAATGTTTTTCATCGACAATTTTCTGTAGCAGCCATGTTGTACCATCATGATAGATTTTCTAAATTATATTAGGTACACTCTAACTAAAGGTGAATATTGTTATAAACTTAAAATGCTTAGCTAAGAAAAAGGGTTTTGACATTGTATAATACTTGTGAAATTCTGTTTTAACTTAAAATATAATGTTCTATCAATTTTAATTCCTCTGTATATTCACTCTTTAGGGTGATCGTTCTTGACCCCAGATACACGACAGACAAAAGATAGAGTCTTGATAAAGGTGGTCCAAAACTATTTCAACCACCGAAACCCGTCAACGCACTTTCAAGTACAATTCCTAGACTCGGATACCTGTGTTGATACAATATAAAAACTGTGCACAGCACATGGGTATCACATTGAGTTTGAATGTACACCTAGTACTGTAACAATTGGATGTCGTACTGTTGTCTGTTCCCCCTTCCTGGTATCAATATTGCTGGTCGATTTTGATCTCCATGTATGTCAAAAAACCGTTTTAACTATTTTTCATTCAACTTATTTGTTTTTATTTGTGTACAGTGGCGCTTTTGCCCACTTGTGTTTCTTAATATATTTTGTAATATTAATAAATTGTGTACAATTTTCTTAACTTTATTGTCCTAATTGATTTGTTAATTAAGTTGTTTTATTGAATATCTCATTCAAGGGAACTTCTTCTCAGTATTGCATAATCTCCGTTCTGCAAAAAAGATTTTTTCTACTCATCCCAACCATAGTGGATGGTTTATCGTAAAATTCATGAAGTCCTAGATTATATAGAAATTATTTGACATACGACAACCAGCCAATCCTTATCACCCCATTCAGGCCTCTACTATCTTCTAAAACTCCCTAATAAAATTTGTCTCCTCTGTTATCCATATCCTATGCCATACTAGGACCGGTTGAATCTTTATAATATCTTCTAAGTAGGTCATTCCTAATTCAGTATGGCACACAAAGTAGGAGGTACTATTGGGGACCATCAATAGAAATTTCAAATACATATTTTCAGCTACCTGGAGTGAACCCACGTCCGCACACCCCCATATGCCAGCTCCATACGTAGCAGTGCTAACACATTTCGCTTTATAGATCTCCAATAGTTCCACCGTGGGACGTCTACCCAGTTTCCTGCTAAAGTCGGAAAGAGCAGATAAGGTCTTAATGTAAAGTAGTTTCCTTGCTTTAACCACATCGATGCTAGTGTTATTTTCCTCCTGTGCTGACCTCTTGGTTTTCCCATTGTTCATGACGAGCTCAGCTCGTCATGAGTGTATGGAGGTGTACACCATGACGAGCTGAGCTCGTCATGAGCGTCCAAGGAGTTAACAGCCTGCACCCATGACCTTGTACGGTCAAACAATATTCCAAGATAGGAAAATATCTTGGTAGATTCTATCCGTTTATTATTGATCAAAATTGATTTTTTCTTTATACATCCTGGCCCGCAGTTCATTACAAAAGTTGGAAACCACCTTTTGCAATCCCAACGGAGTGCGTGCCCTTAAGACCGCGTCATCCACGTATAATAATGCGGGGATGGGCCGCTTACCAGCCAGAGGTAGGTCTTTACATTCTTGGACTAGGACCCTTTCAACATTGTTTATGTACAAGGTAAAGAGAAAAGGTGTAAGAACGCACCCTTGCCTAACACCTCGTTTTACTTTAAAGTGATTGCTTTTCCATTCCAAGCATCCAAGTTCTCTAGCCTGCAGATCAGTTCTAATCTTGCTTCCTGGTCCAGGGAAATGCGATCCCCGTACCAGTGGCCTGCTCTTAGAGCCCTCGCTTTTATCCTTTGAAGAGCTCGATAATTTAAGGGACCCGGAAAGATAGATTGGATAGAGGAGGAAAGGAGACCCAGTAACCTGGCTAGTTCCCTCAAGGATACATTTTGTTGTTTCAGAACGTGTCTTATCTCTTTCCTGATTTTGGATATTTTCTTTGATGAGGGTAGAAGAAGGCATTTCATGGTATCTACGGTAAACCCCAAGAATTCCAGGGTTCTGGAGGGAGATAATATCGACTTCTCTCTGTTTATGATGAACCCCAGGTTTTCTAAACGATCTATTACGGTCTGAAGGTCTTGAATGATTTGAGAATTGTCCTGGGACAAAATGAGGATGTCGTCTAGATTTATGATCAGACAAATACCCTTTTCTCTTAAGGAAGAAGTGATTGATCTCATCACTTTGGTGAAACACCATGGTGCTGAGGAGAGGCTGAAAGGGAGTGCTTGGAATTGGAAGAGATGTTTTTTCCACATTAATTGAAGAAAATGTTGATGAGCCTTGGCCATAGGAATGGTGAAATAAGAGTATTTTAGGTCTAGTTTGACTAGCCAGTCTCCTTCTAATAATAAGTATCTCAGAAGATGGATGCCCTCCATCTTGAACTGCCTGTAAACAATATATTTGTTGAGTTCCCTTAAGTTTATGACGGGTCTCCACCCCTTGTCCTTTTTCTTGACAAGGAAGAGTGTGCTTATAAACCTTAACATCTCCAGAGGGACTTCTACAATTGCATCTTTCTGAAGCATGTGGAGGATATCTCCCCCTCTATTATTTTATCCTGATCGAGGGTGAGAGGGATATCTCTGGGGAAAGACGTTTGAGAAGGAACTTCTATGAAGTCTATCATAAACCCTTTCACTGCATTCAGAACCCATGAGTCTTGAGTAATTAATTTCCAATTGTGATAAACAAATTTGAGTCTGCATCCCACCTTTGTGGAAAAAGAAATGGAAGATAAAAGAGTTGTTGTACTCACTTTGAGCGTTGTTGTCACTGGAGGCTCCTCGTGATCTCAAGCTTCTAGACCGAAAGCCTCTTCCTCTTTGTGGATAAAACTGAGGGGTATTTGAGAGTTGGTAACCCCTTCCGCCGTATCTTCTAGATCTAGGGTAGGGCCTGCAGTTGAACCGGCCGGAAGAGAGGCCCCTTCTTCCGGACCTGCCAAAAAGGTTAGTGGTGTTAAAAACTCTCTTCATATTTTGGTGGGCTTAGTCTAATGCCGTAAAGGTGGACACATATCTACCTGGAGTCTTAATAAGGTCTTCCCCAAAAAGTAATCCCTTGGGGTTGAGGGAGGGCTCTTTGTCAGCAAAGTCACTTAATTAAGGACTGACTTTGGTGAGAACCACTCTTCTCCATTCGGAGTTGAGGCTGGCATTGGTGTTGCCCAGTAAAATTAAGGCTCTCTGGCTCAGACCTCTAATTACTTCAGTGTCCAGGGGCGTGCCGGTGATGTGGTTATACTCAGCTATATCGATGATCCTGGCAAGAGGACCCAGGATATCAAGGACCCGGTCTTGACAACCCTTAAGGGATCTCCTCATCCCTTTTCTCAGGTCCCTCCCAAGTTAAAAAAGATATTTGATTAGTTTGGGGTCAATGTTTGGGGTCTGGCAGACTTTGTCCTCTATAGAAGGCCTGGAGCATTCAGCTCTTAGTAGGTTATAAGTATCTCTCTCTAAAGGGTTGCACTAACTATATATCGCGCACCCGCAATCCACTGCTGATGATGTCACATATTACATCATTCATGACATGGTCAGTGACATCACTGATGACATCTCAAATGACATCACTGATGAAATCACTGATGACATCTCATTTGACATCACTGATCACATCACTGATGACATCACTCATGTGATAATACGATGAACCTCTTCAGACTCTAATATAACCTTACATACACTCAGTGTAAACAGACACTCACAGACTGTCACTCATCCGTGGAGTTACTCACACACCTAGTCAGTCATGCAAAGAATCAATCACACCTCCATTTCCTCAACTATACAGTTATACACACCTTACTTATTCAAACATATTCTAACACATATTTACTCTCTTATACAATCCCTGATACAAGCTCACAATGATCCATACAGCCACTCACACATTCACTGGCTTTTATCCACAGTTATTTATATATGTCAACTCTCACATGTACTGTGTTTTACATACGTACTTACTTGCACATGTAGCACTGAGATATACATTCATTCATGTATATATATATATATATATATATATATATATATATATATATATATATATATATATATATATATATATATATATATATATATATATATATATTCACTGAAAAAACCATAGGTTATAGACCATATATAGTTAGGAATTAGCATTTACAAAACCTTATTTTACTCACACAAAACCATTGAAATTTGCATATATAGTTAGTTGCACTAACTATATATTGCGCACCCGCAATCCACTGTTAAGCTGAATTTATAGAGCGCACTGACACCGGAGGTTTCCTGGCACTAAGATTGAGATTGGGGTAGGACTGAGAGCTAGTAGGAGTTCGAGAAGAGCCAGGTCTTTAAGCTCTTTCTGAAACTCAGCAAGGTGTCAGAGGTTTTGATATGTAGGGGGATGGAGTTCCACAGCTTGGGTGCCAGGAAGCTGAATCTCCGGCCACCCAGTTTTTTTAACTTGATCGCTGGGATGGTGAGAAGGTGAAGATAGGCAGAACAGAGGTTGCGAGTCGGGCAGTGTGGATTAATGAGGGATTTCAGGTAGGCCGGGCATTTGGTGTGCTGGGCCTTGTAGATTAGGCATCCAATTTTGAAGGCAGCCCTTTGTTCAATGGGCAGCCAGTGCAACTTGGCAAGAAGGGGTCTAGCAGATTGCCATTTAGGGACTTTACAGATGAGTCTTGCTGCCTGGTTCTGCACCATCTGGAGGCGGTGGAGCAGGGACCTGGGTAGGCCCCAGTGAAGGGAGTTGGAAAAGTCGAGGCGGGAGAGGACAAGGGAAATGACGATTTGCACCAAGGCCTCGTGGGAAAGTAGGTGAGAAATTTTCCGGATTTTACGTAGCTGGAACATGCTGGCAGAGATGATGGCTCCGTCAATGGTGACGCCCAGACTTTTTACTGCACTCGACGGAGTAGGGGCAGTGCCCAGCTCGACTGGCCAGAATTGAGGTCCCCAGTGTGCCGAGCTAGTGCCAGGCAGGATGAGTTCTGTTTTTTCCGGATTTAATTTAAGCTGGTTAGAGATCATCCATTGTTGTGCAGCATTACTGCCTGGAAGTTAGATGCGGCGTCCAGGGTGTCTAAAGGGAAGATGATCTGCATGTCATCTGCGTAATTGAGGACAGTGCAGTTCCAGTTACTGAGTGAGTGAATTAACGGACGAAGATATAAATTAAAAAGTAGTGGTGAGAGGGAGGATCCCTGGGGGACTCCACAGGTGGTGGGTACCTGGGTTGCAGTGAAGGGGCCTAGATGGACTGTTTGCACTCTGCCAGAAAGGAAGGACTTAATCCAATCCCGTGCAGGGCCCTGGATGCCTGCTTGTCCGACACGGTGGAGAAGGATGTCATGGTCCACCGTGTAGAACGCGGCCGAGAGATCCAGAAGGACAAGTGCCTGTGGGGACCCTCTGTCGGCATTCTCCCGAAGAGTGTCAATGACTTTTAGAATAACTGCCTCGGTAGAGTAAGCTGGCCTGAAGCCTGCCTGGTTAGGTTCCAGGAAACCAGAGCTTTCTATAAATGCCGACAAGCAAGTTGTCACATGGGCCTCCAACAGTTTAGAGGTAAAAGGTAAAAGGGAGATGGGCCTGTAATTGGCAGAATTGGCGGGGTCGGCTCTGGCTTTTTTTAGGAGGGGAACCAGTATGGCCTGTTTGAACACAGAGGGGGCCGTACCAGTACTTAGGGAGGTGTTCAGGAGGGGAAGAATGCTGTCGGGTAAAGCTGAAAAGACTGCCCTAAGGACAGGGGGGGACAACAGTCCTTGGGAGAACCCGATTTAATACGAGTTGTGAGCTCAATAAGAGTATTGGGAGTGATAGCTGGGAACTGAGTGAAGGTGCAAGGGTTGAGAGGGGAGGAGTCTGAGGGACTAGAGGGAATGGAAGGAGAGATGACGTTCTTGATGTCAGCGATTTTCTAAATAAAATAAGTATTAAGCACATTGCAAGTGTCTTGGGTTGGAGCCTGGGAGGGAAGTATTCTTTGATCAGAAGAGAAATCATTCATGATTTTAAAGATTTCTTTGGATTTATTACAGGCTGAGTCAATTCTTTCGGAGATATGTGAAGCCTTAGCTTTAGTAATAGCATTTTTATATTCATTGCGGGCCCTCACATACTCTGCACGGTCCTCCGTGGAGTAACCCCATCTCCATTTGCGTTCAAGGTGGCGTAACTTTAATTTTTGAGCTTTAAGTTCCTCAGAAAACCAGCGATGGGAATTGCCACACCTAGTGTGAGCAAATCTGGTAAGAGGGGCGAATTTGTCACTGCCGCTTGCAGCCAGGTGGTAATTGCGTCTTCCATAGAGTCGATACCAGATGCTAGGTTAATGGTGGGGCGGGTGTTAGCCACAAAGTCGAGAAACCCCTGGGAGTCATAGGAGTTCCATTTACGACATTGTCCACCAGGAAGGGTAGGGGCCTTGATGCTCCCTTTGATGGTGATGGTAACCTGTAAAGATGAGGCGGAGGCAGGAAATTGTAGTTGAAGATTTATTGCAGAGAAGAGAGCCGTCCAGCTTGAAGGGGAGACACAGCAGCTGCAACTGCCACACAGGGAATATTCTTCTAAAATAACCACGTGTGTCACGAGGAATAAAATTAGGTGTCTTGGTAGAAACAGATGCCTTAGTGGAGACTGCACTTGAAATAGAGGTATTGGAGAGAGAAACTTCCAATTGTTTAGAATCCTCCAAAGATGTCTCTATACTTTTAGCTATGTCAATAGCCTTATCCAGAGAAGGATCTTTGCAAGTTAATAATTTCCCTTGGATTTGTTTGCACGAACAGCGAGCAACAAGTTGATCCCTAATAAGTTGTGAGGTGAAATTATCAAATTCACATTTGGAAGCAAGTATTTTTAAAGCAGTAACAAAGGTGTGAATGCTTTCTTCAGGTTTTTGAGCCCTGGTGAAGAATTTGTAACGATGGACAACCATGTTTTTAGTTTTAACAAAATACTTGTCTAATTTGGCTATAGCTATGTCGAATTCATCTGGAGCTTCACCAGGAGGTGGAACAAAAGGAGGTAAATGGTCAAAAACATTCTGGCCTTCCACACCAAGATGATAATACATTAGACTTTTTTTTCTTTCTGCACGATATCTAAGACCATCAATTGCACCTAAATACGCCATGAAAGATCTCAACCAGAGTTTCCATTCAAGAAGAGGATCACCAGGTGTCTGAAGGAACGGAGCTGGGGGAGTGACACTTTGCATCGTGGAGTCTTCTATTTTTTTTTTTTAATTGAAAAGAGAGAGAAAAAAAATTGTCTAGAAAAGTGTATAATTTATGAACAAAAGAGGACATAAAAGTCACTACTGTAAATAAATTTTTAGAATAAAAACTGCATTTATCAATGAACAAAGTAACTAAAATAGTGCACTGCAGCACAAATGTGTAGATGTTATTTTGTTGTGTGCAGAAGCTGTGCACACCAGCGTGTAAATATCGCTTTTGTAAGTAAAGGCTGTGCGCATCAGCGCGAAAATGCTGTTTTTTTTTTATAAAGCTGTGCACATCAGCGTGAAAAAGGTTGTTTACTGCGTGCCCAAGCTGTGCACATCAGCGTGATAAGACTCTTTTCAGCAAAATAAAGTTGTGCAGGTAAGCATGAATATGCGTACAAGGGCTGTGTACATCAGCGTGTGAATGAAGAGCTGTGTACATCAGCGCGTGGATGAAAAATACTAGAAATCAATGGCTGTGTGCATCAGCGAAGACAAAAGCGTTATAGCTGGTCAGCTGTGCACGTCAGGAACAATGAACACTTGAATGCAGCAGAGATGAAGCCTTTGTGACGAATAATGCTTTGTGACGTGTGATAGCTGACAGACAGCGTGAGCGTCGTGACAAATGAAAATTGTTATGACAACCAGCATGCGTGAGACGTGATGGCGCTTGGCTGAGGTACGTTGGGAATTCTACAACGTCATCATAACGAAGCGCAACTCGGAAGGAGAGGAACAAGCGGTAGAGAAAACACGCAGCGCTGGAAGAGCAGAGTTGAAGGTAAGAAAGTCTTAAATAGCGGAGGAAAAGTCTTAATGAAATCAGCCGGTCGAGACAATGTTCCGTAGAATTTCATAGACTGGCACAAGAGAAAGTCACACGCATTAGGCTTAATCGATAAATGATAGCAAAATGGCAGGAAAAGTGAACGGAAGTCCTGCGGCTGTGACGGCTCTCAACATGTACAGCAGGCAATGCAGTTTGTAAATGTACTCACATGAGTGTCGTTTGTAGAAGAAGAAAAAGGTCCTGAGCTTCAGAACGATTTACGCGAGGATGTTGTTGTGAAGGTTGAAAAGACAGCTGAGAAACAGCTGACCATCCTCTGTCGCCAATGTAAAGATGAGGCGGAGGCAGGAAATTGTAGTTGAATATTTATTGCAGAGAAGAGAGCCGTCCAGCTTGAAGGGGAGACACAGCAGCTGCAACTGCCACACAGGGAATACTGGGGTGGAATCCTCAGCACACGGAAACCCCATAGATGACATCACAGAGTTCAGTAATGAAATGACAACAAGCAGTAAACATTACAGATCACCACACACCTCCCCCCCTTTTTTAAAAGAAAAAAAAACAACAAAACACAAAAAAAAATCCTAAAAGCAGAATAAAACTACAAGGAAAAACAAATCAGATATAATCACGAAATCTGTTAGGTCTAATGGTTACTCTAGAGCTTTTCCTTAAACCATTCCCAACATTAACAATTTTAGGTGAAGGAGCAGTAGCCCGGGAAGGGTCTTTAGCAACACGAGAAGTGCTCCACCAATTGCCATTTGACAATTTGACAGCATTCTTGCGAACTTCTACAACTTGCTGAGAATCAAGAAATTTTGAAAAACCTTTCTTAACAGTGACAGGATTCTTAATTCTAACCCAATCACCTGCACGAATACTGTGAAAAGACTTCTTTCCTAATTCCACATTATTAGGCAGTGAACTGGAAGATTTTTTATTAGCACATTCCCAAACCTCTTCTAAATCACAGCCCCGGTGGAAGCTTTTGGCCATCCAAAAAGGGAAAGCCTGGGAGCAAGCTTTCCTTCCTCTCATAAGTTCGAAGGGAGAGAAACCCGTGGCAACATGAGGGGAAATCCGATAAGACCATATAAGATCTTTTACAGCTTGAAAGATACAATTATTAGACCTGAAAGCAGCTTGCACACATTCAACAATAACTCTATTGAACCTCTCGGTTTTGCCGTTGCTCTGGGGATGGTACAAAGGAGTTCTGGTATGTTTAATACAGCAGTTATTAAAAAAAACACCCATTTCCTTAGAAATGAACTGTACTCCGTTGTCAGTGAGGATTTCTTCCGCACAACCCTCCCTCAAGAAAATTTTACTCAAGCAATCAATGACACTTTTAGAGTTGGGAACATTGATAGGTTCAACTTCAACCCACCTGGAAAGGTGATCAACAAGGACCAGGAAGTATTTAGAAGTATTGAGAAGAACATGAAATGGAACTAGAAAGTCCAGGCCAATTTTCTGCCAAGCTCTAACAGGTGGGGGAACAACGGAATCACTAACACCTTCTAAGACAAGGACCTTGTCACTAGTGTTGCAACGTGTACAAAGTTTAATAGCTTCCACAATTTGATTGTCCATTTTAGGCCACCAAAAATTCGATCTGACATTTCTCTTGGTAATGGTGGCTCCTAGATGTCCAGAATGGGCATCAGCAATTATTTTCTCTCAATAAACAGAAGGAGGAATGAATTTGTTACCTCTAACAATTTTACCATTTTCTAAAGAAAGTTCTGAATTGATTTTCCAATAGATCTGTAGTTTGAGAGAAATAGATTTTTCTTTAGGCCACCCTTTTTGTATGAAGGAAGTTACATCTTTAAGGACAACATCATTTTCAACTGCTTTAATCCAATCACTTTCAGCAAAAGAAATAGAATCTTGGGAAATATTGGCCACAAAGCATTCTTCAATTTCAGTTTCCCAATCATTTTCGTCAGGATCTTGTATGGGCAACCTGGACAAACAGTCTGCCCGTTTGTTTTTACCGCCAGGGATATAAATAACTTTGAAGTTAAACTCCAATAATTTAGTGGAAAGTCTAGCCAACCGTGCAGTTGTACGTTTGATATTTCTGCCTGACAAAATATCGACGAGAGGTCGATGGTCGGTTTGAAGAATAAACGGTCTACCCCACAAATAAGATTTGAATTTCTCAACACTCCAAGCGCAAGCTAGGAGCTCTTTTTCTATGACCGAATATTTTCTTTCAACAGGACGGAGGGTCCTGGAGGCAAACCCCACTGTAAATTCCTTTCCATAAGCCAATTGTGAAAGAACAGCTCCTAAGCCATATTCACAAGCATCAACAGTGACAACAGTTTCTCTATTACCATTAAAAGGCTGAAGAGCAGGAGCTTTAGTGATGTGCTCTTTAATGAGCTGAAAGCCCTTTTCACACTCATCAGACCAGCTGAAGGTGGCACCCTTTTTTAGTAGAAGTCTAAAACATTCAGTAGTCTTGGCATAGTCTTTCATGAATTTTGAGTAAAACTCACAAAGACCAAGAAAGGACAAAAGTTGTTCTTTGTTAGAGGGGGCAGGAGCTTCAACAAGGCTTTTAACTAAACCTGGTCTGGGCTTGATGCCACTCTCAGAAATGGTATGACCAAGATATTCTACCTCTCTGGTTTTTAATACACACTTACTCTTCTGTAAAGTTACACCTCTTTGTTCTAGGATGTTAAAAACTTGGTCAATGGCTTTCTCATGCTCAGCCTCAGTTGGAGTAAAAATAAGAATATCATCTTGGAAAACGACTATATTAGAAAGTTCCTCAAACATTTCGGACATGATTCGCTGAAAGACAGCAGCGGCAGAGGCCAGGCCAAAAGGAAGGTGACGAAATTGGAATACACCATCAGGCGTTACAAAAGCAGTGAGATGTCGTGAGAGAGGATGCAACTCAATCTGGTGGTAAGCTGCCTTGAGATCAAGTTTGGAAAACCAAGTAGATGAGCCCACCTTGGCTATTAAATCTTCAATACGGGGAAGGGGAAAGCCATCGACCCAGATGGCCTCATTAAGACTGCGCAAATCCACACACATCCTAAGGTCACCAGACCTTTTCCTGGAAAGTACAATGGGAGAAAGCCATAATGTGGATTCTAATTTCTCAATAATTTCTTGTTCGCATAGTGACTTTAGGTGTTTAGACAAATCATCTCTAATACTAAGTGGAACATTTCTGAGTTTGTGTTTGACCGGGGTAATGTTATCTTTGACTTTAATAAAATGCTGAAAGTTGGTGATTTTCCCAAGGCAATCTTCAAAAATGTTTTCATATTTGCACTCCCACCATTTACCATCCAAAATGTTGCATACAGGAACAGAAAATGAGGACATAGAACAAGGGAGATTGCACCCTTCAATAAATACAGGGTTGGGTAAACCAGGTTTGATAGTAATACCAAATTCAGCTTGATGTAGAAGACCAAGAACATTAATACCTCGCTTGGCAACATAAACCTTCCCTTTAATAGATTTGCCAAAAATAGAGATTTCAGCCCAGAAATAACCTAAAAGATTAATTCTGCTTCCTTCAAAAGCCACAGTTAGAACATCAGGGGGAAGTAAACACTTATCTTGCCAAAAATTAGAGTATTTATCATGAGAAACAATAGTGATACGAGCCCCGGTATCTACAAGTAATTGAACGTGATGTTTTTCAATGATAGTATCAACTTCGGGATCAGGGACATGAAAGGTATGGCTGACGTTGTCACTGTCTTTCACAACAACTACATACTCCTGAGTAGTCACATCACATTCTGAATATTCAGTTGAATTTTCTGGAGAATTTAAATCAGGGGAAGAATCACTCTCATTCATGACACACCGCACACTGCCTCTTCTACCTCTCATACAAACTCTTGAGAAATGACCATTTTTGCCACATTGGCTGCATTGTTGGTTGACAGCAGGACAATTTTTGAAGTTAGAAACATGGTAAGAAGAGCCTCATCTGAAACAAAAAGTACTTTGACTAAATTGTCTATTAGGCATAAAAGGTCTTCTAGTACCAGTAGTTCCCATTCTTCTAAAATAACCACGTGTGTCACGAGGAATAAAATTTGGTGTCTTGGTAGAAAAAGATGCCTTAGTGGAGACTGTACTTGAAATAGAGGTATTGGAGAGAGAAACTTCCAATTGTTTAGAATCCTCCAAAGATGTCTCTATACTTTTAGCTATGTCAATAGCCTTATCCAGAGAAGGATCTTTGCAAGTTAATAATTTCCCTTGGATTTGTTTGCACGAACAGCGAGCAACAAGTTGATCCCTAATAAGTTGTGAGGTGAAATTATCAAATTCACATTTGGAAGCAAGTATTTTTAAAGCAGTAACAAAGGTGTCAATGCTTTCTTCAGGTTTTTGAGCCCTGGTGAATAATTTGTAACGATGGACAACCATGTATTTAGTTTTAACAAAATACTTGTCTAATTTGGCTATAGCTATGTCGAATTCATCTGGAGCTTCACCAGGAGGTGGAACAAAAGGAGGTAAATGGTCAAAAACATTCTGGCCTTCCACACCAAGATGATAATACATTAGACTTTTTTTTCTTTCTGCACGATATCTAAGACCATCAATTGCACCTAAATAGGCCATGAAAGATCTCAACCAGAGTTTCCATTCAAGAGGAGGATCACCAGGTGTCTGAAGGAACGGAGCTGGAGGAGTGACACTTTGCATCGTGGAGTCTTCTATTTTTTTTTTTAATTGAAAAGAGAGAGAAAAAAAATTGTCTAGAAAAGTGTATAATTTATGAACAAAAGAGGAAATAAAAGTCACTACTGTAAATACATTTTTAGAATAAAAACTGCATTTATCAATGAACAAAGTAACTAAAATAGTGCAATTTTGTCCAGGAGCGCAGTACTATCGGACACACCTGGCGGTAACGGAGGGGTAGGATGCTGTAGTTCCCTAAGTGCAGTTGCTGAGTAGGTGGTGAATTGGCCAGGGTTCCTGGCCCCTGGGCCCGGGCGGGCGCGGACGGGCGAAGACGGGCTTGCCTTTGGCGCGCCACCGGCGCGCCCGCTGCGCCCGTCCGCTGCGCCTCCGGGGTAAGAGTTCCATTTTGTAGTGGCCGAGGGCTGGAGGGTGGGAGGGGCCTAGCGCTAGACTGGTGTCCCTGTCCCAGCTCCTCACGCAAGATGGCGACCCCCCAGGCAGCGTCCAATCGGCTGCTGGAGGTAAGGTCAGGCAAGGATGGCAACTCAATCAGCCCTGAAATGACGAGAAAGTTCCGGTTCTGGGGAGCAATATAACCGCTAAAGGTGCGGCGGTATGAAGGCAGGTCAAGGACAATTTAGTCAATGAATCCAGCTAAATGTGCAAACAAGTTTTAAAATACGGCGAGCATAAAAACAGCACAGTAAATTGACAGAGTCCCGGCTTTCCGCCTCAGGACGATTTTAGCATTCACCTACACACACAATTTCGATCATTGAGGTGAGGGAGTAAGAGCTTTTTGTAGTGGCCAGGGCGGGAGGGTGGGAGGGGCCTGGCGCTAGACTGGTGCCCCTGTCCCAGATCCTCACGCAAGATGGCGACCCCCCAGGCAGCGTCCAATCGGCTGCTGGAGGTAAGGTCAGGCAAGGGATGGCAACTCAATCAGCCCTGAAATGCTGCTGCTGATAATGTCACATATTACATCATTCATGACATGGTCAGTGACATCACTGATGACATCTCAAATGACATCACTGATGACATCACTGATGACATCTCAAATGACATCACTGATGACATCTCAAATGACATCACTGATGACATCACTTATGACATCTCATTTGACATTACTGATCACATCACTGATGACATCATTCATGTGATAATATGATGAACCTCTTCAGACTCTAATATAACATTAGATACACTCAGTGTAAACAGACACTCACAGACTGTCACTCATCCATGGAGTTACTCACACACCTAGTCAGTCATGCAAAGAATCAATCACACCTCCATTTCCTCAACTATACAGTTATACACACCTTACTTATTCAAACATATACTAACACATATTTACTCTCTTATACAATCCCTGATACAAGTTCACAATGATCCATACAGCCACTCACACATTCACTGGCTCTTATGCACAGTTATTTATATATGTCAACTCTCACATGTACTGTGTTTTACATATGGACTTACTTTGACATGTAGCACTGAGATATCCATTCACTCACCAATACACTCATGCACACAGTCAACCGCCCATACAGCTGTTTCCACATGCACTTTTGAACCCATACATCTAGTGAATCAACTGCTCACACATCTATGCACAGAGTCATACACCTCCCAGCCACCCACACACACACTCAGTCTCCCATACAAATACTTGGGCAACCAATCAATAACCCATATAGTTACTCATATAGCTACTGATCAACACATGCATCAGTTTACAGAACAACAGACATAATGATGCACAAATTAAGACAGTTTAGTCACTAACCCATGCACTCAGTGAGACACATTTAATCACTCACTCATACAGTCAGTCATGCACCTACTAAATCCTTCATCCAGACACTTATACATCCACTCATTCTTCAATATGTAAGACATATTTTAACTTTACAGAAACATACAGTCACTGGATGTTGTCATCAGTGATGTCATGTGAGATGTCATCAGTGATGTCATCAGTGATGTCACTGACCATGTCATGAATGATGTAATATGTGACATGATCAGCAGTGGATTGCGGGTGCGCGATATATAGTTAGTGCAACTAACTATATATGCGAATTTCAATGGTTTTGTGTGAGTAAAATAAGGTTTTGTAAATGCTAATTCCTAACTATATATGGTCTATAACCTATGGTTTTTTCAGTGAATATTCAAGGTTTTGTAAATGCTAATTCCTAACTATATATGGTCTATAACCTATGGTTTTTTCAGTGAATTTCAATGGTTTTTTAATAGCAAATATCAAAAGCTGTAAAATGTATTCTTCTTTTAAAGGAAAAAATATATTTTATATGTATTTAATATAATTTTTTTTATGTATATACATTTTTTGAGGGAACGAATTTATCAGCTATCATGCTGAAGAAGAGTGTGGGGAAAAAAAACAAAGAGGAGGACTAAGAGGAAAGAACAATCAGTTCAAAAATACAATTGCCTTAAAGCATGAAGTGCTTTTCCACACATTTACATTTAAATAACCCATATTAGAACATACAAAATATCTACAGAGGAGACGGTGTACATAGAATTTTATACTCTTCATTGGTACCTACATGTTAGTACTTACATCACCCACACAACACAACAGCTCTATTCCGAGCTACCCTACCTCAAAGCACTCTAAAATATTATTTTACTATTTCCCTTGGTTTTCCCCTTGTTACGCTGTCCGGAACGCTACCCGGTGCGCCGACCGGGCGCTAACCATGCGAAAATTTGAAAAAAAAGGTTTTTTTTTTTTACATATACGGGCCTCCTCAGCCACCCTCAGAAAACCTAGGGGGTCAGGATATGTCTCCCGTGCCCCCTTATACCCATTCCCAACATTGTTTATCCTCCATCTTGTGACTAAATTCGTCCGAAACACAAGATGGCGGACTCCCGTTACGCTACCGGTGAGCTACCCGGTTCGCGTACCGGGTAGCGCTTCCACCGCGAAAAATCGAAAAAAATGTATTTTATTTTTTTGCCCCTGGGGCCCTTTAATAGCCCCCACATCAATCCTAGGGGTTCAGGAGGGGTCTACCTTGCCCCTTTCATTCATTTCCCCCTTCGTTTATTTCCACCTCTTGTCTCTCGATCCTACCGAGAGACAAGATGGCGGCCGCTCCGGACTGTTTAGAATGTTGAGAGTCACCGGAGAGCCAATCCGCTTCGTCTCGCGAAGTTCCGTTATGCGTCTGGTACGCGAACCGGGGCGCTAACCGGGACGCTGTCACAGATATATATATTTTTTTGAAAGTTAATTTCTCAAAATCCACTGGAGCACATATCTTGCGACCTAGCAAAGGCACATCGGGCAAACAGTCCCTACAATTTTGCCAAGTTTCATAGAAATCCATTCAGCCGTTCGAGCTAAAAGTGAGTCCAACCGCCCTATGGAAAACTCAATGTTAAAAACACGTTTTGGGACCCCCTTTTTTCTTGGCCCCCGCTTGACGAACCCCCCCCCCAAACTTTCAGGGGACGCTCAGAAACAAAATGTGCCATTTTCCTGAAAATTTCAGCCAATTCCGTCCATCAACGCCAAAGTTATTCAACATAGAATTTTCAGAAATCCCTATTCAAAAAAATCCTAACTATATATACCTACTGGCGACCATATATATATATATATATATATATATATATATATATATATATATATATATATATATATATATATATATATATATATATATATATATATATATATATATATATATATATATATATATATATATTGTCGCTCCAGGTTGTCCACCTCTTGAGTAGCACACGAGCAGCAGCTTTATTTATGTGTAGGTGAGGGCGGGGATCCGCTTGTAGACGCCGCTCCGTAATGGAATTGCCCGACGCGTTTCGAAGCTCCATCTGCTTCTCTTCAGGGGCTTTAACGGAAGCGGTGTGCGCACCCGTTACACTTCTCCAATTAGATATAACTCACCCGCCGATGGGAGGCTCCAATGAGACTTCTGGGAAGTGTAGTGCGGAAAGCACACAATCAAGTCCTGTATGGACTCCACAAGTGGGCCCGTCTTCGATCCCATGTACGGCTGCTACTTCACTGACGTGACCCCCACGTTAACGGGGTGGTGCATACTCCGCGGCTGGACTGCCGCGTGTAAATTGTTGCTCCAGGTTGTCCACCTCTTGAGTAGCACACGAGCAGCAGCTTTATTTATGTGTAGGTGAGGGCGGGGATCCGCTTGTAGACGCCGCTCCGTAATGGATCTGCCCGACGCGTTTCGAAGCTCCATCTGCTTCTCTTCAGGGGCTTTAACGGAAGCGGTGTGCGCACCCGTTACACTTCTCCAATTAGATATAACTCACCCGCCGATGGGAGGCTCCAATGAGACTTCTGGGAAGTGTAGTGCGGAAAGCACACAATCAAGTCCTGTATGGACTCCACAAGTGGGCCCGTCCTCGATCCCATGTACGGCTGCTACTTCACTGACGTGACCCCCACGTTAACGGGGTGGTGCATACTCCGCGGCTGGACTGCCGCGTGTAAATTGTCGCTCCAGGTTGTCCACCTCTTGAGTAGCACACGAGCAGCAGCTTTATTTATGTGTAGGTGAGGGCGGGGATCCGCTTGTAGAGGCCGCTCCGTAATGGATCTGCCCGACGCGTTTCGAAGCTCCATCTGCTTCTCTTCAGGGGCTTTAACGGAAGCGGTGTGCGCACCCGTTACACTTCTCCAATTAGATATAACTCACCCGCCGATGGGAGGCTCCAATGAGACTTCTGGGAAGTGTAGTGCGGAAAGCACACAATCAAGTCCTGTATGGACTCCACAAGTGGGCCCGTCCTCGATCCCATGTACGGCTGCTACTTCACTGACGTGACCCCCACGTTAACGGGGTGGTGCATACTCCGCGGCTGGGCTGGGAAGTGTTGTGTGCTTTCCGCACTACACTTCCCAGAAGTCTCATTGGAGCCTCCCATCGGCGGGTGAGTTATATCTAATTGGAGAAGTGTAACGGGTGCGCACACCGCTTCCGTTAAAGCCCCTGAAGAGAAGCAGATGGAGCTTCGAAACGCGTCGGGCAGATCCATTACGGAGCGGCGTCTACAAGCGGATCCCCGCCCTCACCTACACATAAATAAAGCTGCTGCTCGTGTGCTACTCAAGAGGTGGATAACCTGGAGCGACAATTTACACGCGGCAGTCCAGCCGCGGAGTATGCACCACCCCGTTAACGTGGGGGTCACGGCAGTGAAGTAGCAGCCGTACATGGGATCGAGGACGGGCCCACTTGTGGAGTCCATACAGGACTTGATTGTGTGCTTTCCGCACTACACTTCCCAGAAGTCTCATTGGAGCCTCCCATCGGCGGGTGAGTTATATCTAATTGGAGAAGTGTAACGGGTGCGCACACCGCTTCCGTTAAAGCCCCTGAAGAGAAGCAGATGGAGCTTCGAAACGTGTCGGGCAGATCCATTATGGAGCGGCGTCTACAAGCGGATCCCCGCCCTCACCTACACATAAATAAAGCTGCTGCTCGTGTGCTACTCAAGAGGTGGACAACCTGGAGCGACAATATATATATATATATGTAACATTTCTATGGCAAAACGAAACCCCTCATTTTGTTCCTTTGCAAATTAAATGTTTTAAGTGTTAACACTTTATTCCAATCAAGATGACTTCAGGTGTGCCATACTTTTGTCATAAGTAAGACTGTTAGCGCTCTAGTTGTTCTTTACAACACTCTGGGACATTCTGTCACTGGGCTATAGTTGGGCTACATCTGGCTGATATTTGGGCTACATTTGTTTTTTTTTGTCTCTGGTGGCCATCTTTGGGCTACATTGGGCTACATTGGGCTACATTTGGGCTCTAAAATATATATAGCCCAATGTAGCCCAATATATATTTTTCAAAGTTAATTTTTGTAAAAACCACTGGAGCATATATCTTGAGACATAGCAAAGGCACATCGGGCTACCAGTCCCTACAATTTTGCCAAGTTTTGTGGAAATCCACTCAGCCGTTCGAGCTAAAAGTGAGTCCAACCGCCCTATGGAAAACTCAATGTTAAAAACACGTTTTGGGACCCCCCTTTTTTCTCGGCCCCCGCTTGACGAAACCCCCCCAAACTTTCAGGGGACGCTCAGAAACAAAATGTGCCATTTTCCTGAACATTTCAGCCAATTCCGTCCATCAACGCCAAAGTTATTCAACATAGAATTTTCAGAAATCCCTATTCAAAAAAATCCTAACTATATTGGCGACCGCCAGTAGGTAATATATATATGTTAATATAATTATTTTTTTAAGCAGGTAGGCCAAAGGAAGGGGGGAAATAATGTGTGCACTATCGGCAGACAGCCGGTGGAAGATAGCCACAAAAGAGTGTTTCAGCAAACACAATATGAGGGACTAAAGAAGCTTGAGAAGCTAAATTAAAATTAAATGGATTTGGTAAGAAAACGAGAGTTCGATTCACAAAAATGAGCGTCCTATTCAATATCAGCTGATTGTCAGAATGCTTGTGCGCCCGATCAGCTTGAGATCATTGCTATAGTGTGTGAGGAAAGCACTTTGGCAACGCGATAACGCAACGAGCGCGTTGCCAAGGTCCTTTCCTCTAAAGTGGCACTCTCCAAAAGACGTAAAAGACAAGGAGAATGCACAAGAGATTAAGGCCAAATTAGGTTATGGCCCGGTGGTGGTCTAGCGTGAAAGTGAGAATGCGCGAAGGTGAAAGCGAGAGCCCAAATTCAGGTCAGCATGGAGATGTGCAAGTGCGTTTGCGCAAAAACGAGTTGTTGCAGCATGGGGTAGAGGTGCCGATGGGAGGCAGACCTCTCCCCCACAGGAAAAGAAAGGTAAGAGTCGATAATGCCCAAACAAAGTAAACTAGAGAAGCAAGAGGAGGAAAGGAGGTCAGGGGCCAATCTCCATTAATTGGAGATCGGGTTGATCAGGACAGAGAAAGGAGGGTGGGGGGAGGGGGGTAAAAGCCCCAAAGGAGTTAGGAAGAAAGTTGAAACAGTATTACAAGGCAGTAATAAAGTAAAGGTAAATGAACTTATCTGCTGGGAGCCGCATTTAAAAGAGGCAGATTGTTATGGGCTCAAGCCTTTTATTTGCTCTTAATGTTCTATTCTGGAACCTTTTTGCTTTATGATGTATGCAGTGCTTGGACTGCATTAAAAGAAAGATGCATAATGCTAGCCTTCGGTCTTGTAATGAAATCCTGATGCTCCTGGCCGTGTGCCCTCAGTGGCTTCGTTTACTGTTTCAAGGCTGACTGTGTGCAGCGTCCTAAATGTCCCTTCTGATACATAAGCTGTGAGGCTACCCAACCCTCATGGGAGGGAGGTGGGGGGGAGTGGTACAGAGGCACTCTGCCAGCATGCCTGGCATTCCTCTCATTGGACAATTAAGGGAAAGTTATAGCTAGAACCGGTACTAAATAATTGTTAGCTAAAAGAATACCCTTTTATGTCTCAATTGTAGACATATATGAGATAAGCACTCTACAACAACCTGATAGACAAAAAAGAATTTTTTATGTACTTATTTTGCTTAGTTTATTTAAATTATTTTTCTTTTTGTTGACTTATAATAAGTTCATGTTTAAATAGATGAAACAATAATACAAAAGTGCATTTGAGAGTGATTAGGAATCATGGATCAGAGAGGTAGGCGGGGACTGGAATGGTGAGGCACGATGGAGCAGCGGGTGGTCGGGAGGGAAATACAGTGGGTGTAATAGTGGTGAGGCAGGGAGCAGGAAGAGGATGCTGTGGGAGAACCACTGAGTAGCAATAAAAGAGGGAGCAGGTAGAAGAAGGCATTCTGTGAGGAATGGAAGGGAGTCACACGAGCTCTCCCGTGGAGGGCTAAAGGTCAAATGGTTCCGAAACCTGCAAAAAGAGAAAGAATTCCATGACGTCAGCAGTGGAATTAAACAAGCCAAGCAATCAGAACACTATTAGAATAAAATGCTCCTGGGTGAGACAAATGATATGCAATGTACAGGAAAAAATACCTTTGGTTAACAGACAGCTAAAGCTGCCTGTAGTCGAGACTTAAGAAGGTTTGATTCATAACTTTTAGTCCAAAAAGAGAACGCTTACATGGTATGTTCTACCAAAAAAGCTCATATCAGGGGACTGCTTAGCTGTGACCTATGCCGTCAACCTACTGCATGAACAGGAGACCATGTTTTAATCAGCTTTGGCAGTAGGAACAAACATTTCCATGGCAACGGCACGCTGGAACTCCAGAATGGTGTTCATGCCTTAAGATACATTTGTCAGACACAACCCACAGGGTATTATGGAACAGCATTGTGAAAATGATTATGCATAGAGAGGGAGAGACCACTGAAAGTAACCAAAAATCAAATACATTTAGAGGGTTCCTACAGCACATTGAACGAAAAACTCCTCTTTGTTTCTTTTTATTTATAATGAGGTTTCAAGTATATTTGTTCTCCAGATCAGAGGGTTATTTTCTGATTAATGTGTTGAACAGCTGTAGCCAGATTTCATGAGATAAACATATAAGGACTAATTCATAAAGCAATTTTTATTGATTTATTTTTGGAGCTTTATATAACACAAACATAGAAAATTAATCAAGGCATTCACAGAGATTCAACAATAACATGGAAACAGCAATTGCAAGTCAATTTGCTAAATAACAGAGCATCTTTATACTTTATATATTAGAGCAATAAACAGGGCGACATTATAAATCACGTACTTCAAAAGGACAAGTGTTATAATCACATCATGAGGCGAAGACACCAATAGGTTTGTTTAAGTTTATTAAAAAAGTAAACACAACACCAGAGCGCCCGTCGTCTTCAGCCAGCGGAATGTCACTGACTGTCAACGAGCGGCGCTCACCTTAGAACGTTCGGCATTCGGAACATTCCACTGCGGCGCGTGGGCGCGACCACAGTGTAAGTAAATTCACAACATACCCCCCTTTGCTCTACACGCAGGTAGGGAATTGAGTGGTAAACAATGAAGGAACAGAGTTAATGGGAGACAAGAGCAAGGAAAATAACCAACAAATCAGCCAACAAGGAAGTCATGCAAGTGTTGAGGAAGCCTCCTGGCCCGTAAGGGTCTCTGATATGTTTGAGCTCCATGAAGGTTCTGGGACACATCACTTGAGTTGATTGCTCTTTGACCAGTGCCCAAGTTATCCCCACCGGGGCCTGGTGCCCTTGTCTCTGTACCTGTGCGAGCACTGTCAAGCAATTGGCGATCATGGGCTATCATGTACCCTGAGCATGTATCTTTGTTGACTGCATTTCTATTAAAGGTTTTAGAAGAATGGTCTCCAGAACAATTCTTTGCTACCCTGCGCAAGTTCCATTTGTCACCATTCTCTAATACAATATAGAATGGATATACTTCCTTTACCTTGAATGGTCCAAGAAAATCAAGGCATATACTGTGCCACACCACACCAGGATCCTGGATGGAACTAGGAACGGATTGAGGTCCCACTTTGAGTCGCTTTTCCGATTCACAGCATTCACTGCACCTCTCCATCCACCTAACGATGTCACCATCCATTCCAGGCCACCAGAACTCTTTCCTCAACCTTTTTTTGTTATGGTTTGGCCCAGATGCCCTTCATGAGCTAAGTCAAAGAGTCTTTTGCGGACGTCAACAGGGGGAATCAACTTATCCTCACGCATGATGATCTGATCAGTGACAGTGGATAACTCGTCAATTGTAACGTTCTAAACTAGGACCCTGATCGATACTGTGACCTTATGCCCCTATACAGCTATAAATCCATTTATTCCCTATATTGGCATAAACAATCAAATGCAATATTCAGAAACTCGTCTCTGGCCTCACACGAACAGAGCCACATTTCAGAATCGCTTTCTCTGCCACTTCCTTTGCAGCTAATTAGTGCAATGACATAGCAGAAGTTACTATCTAAGATTCCTACATTAACACTCCGAGTTCTTCAACAAGATAAAAACTCAGCAACCAGGAAAGCCCCGCTTGCTATGTTTTGATTAGTAATAGAACTCTAATGAGCACTGATAGACGATCACTTCCTAGTGACATCTTTATTGACGTCTTATGTCCAAAAACTTACGTCAAACAAGGCACCTTTCAGGTATAAATATTACCAACGTTGCCTTAAGCAAACGCTGCCTCAATGCCATCGCTGCTGAAGTTGCTGTTATGCTGATGATACCATAGCTGCTATCACTACTGCTATCGCTGCTAACTAGCGAACGATGGTGTGGTGAACTTAGGAGCTGAACAGCCGTCCCCCTGCAAGAGCCCAGCAGATGCAAGCTGCCCGCGGACGCTGCCCCTCCTCTTCCTCGACGCGCTGAGAGAGACGCTGTCTTTTCTCCTGCAGAGAAATCCAGCCCCGGCGTTTCCAGCCTACCCTTGCGGGTGACTGGGATATCAAGTCCCTGAAGGAGATACCAGACCTCCATCATTCTATTCCAGAGGTATGGTGTTGACTAAACGCTTAGAGAGAATTCTTGAAGCAAACCTTGGCAAAACCAACTTAAGTTAAAGCTACTTACTTACTCCCCTCCCAAGTATTAGTCTTAGGTCAGGTACACTGGGGTAGGCGTAGTTAGAAGCACCAGTTGAGTATTTTAGCCTAATGTATATATGAATGTATATATGTTTTATTCATTTTAAACCATTGTATGGCTAAGAAACCATATCAATTCTTTTACAGTATTATTTCGCAATACTCATCTTGCTGTACGTACTTTTTATAATAACAAGTCTTGCAATTGTGGCAATTCATTTCTCTTGTACGAGAAGAAAGACTGTTCAATAAATGTTACCCTTTATTGAAAACGCCCGTCTCTCTATTCTCTACATATTGTGAAAGTAAACTGCTCAACCACTGACTGAGTAAAATAACTGTCTATTGTTCACACGACTCTAGAGATTGACTCTTATCTGAGGAGCAAAGTTGTTATGTTGCTCGGTTGTTGGAAAACTGAATCCCTTCTTGTCTGTACCAGGGAAGCTGATCACTTCCTATTCAGAGAAGAAAGTTTCCAGTGACCTCTGAGCTAGTTGGTAACAAACCCAATTAAGTTTAGCATAGTCAGTAGAGGCCTGGAAGATCCGCACTTCTACGTCGATACTACTGTTTATGTTATTCCAATGCGCAGGGCCTATTCAAGTTCAAGTTCAAAAGACCTTTATTCGAATTCCTTAAAATCCATAAAAGTACCGAACATAATTCATCAACAACCATAAAGTAATTAAACATACAAATAGTAATTAAAAAAAAAAAAAAAAAAAAAAAAAAAAAATTCAATGTACATATGACATAGCTTTTTATGCAGTGACAATACAATATATATATTTTTAAAAACAATATGCTAATTTCCATGATAATACTAACAAAGCTGATTTATCATACTCATGGGTTTTCCATCATTTTACGTGCTCGTATGGCCAGTCTTAAAAAAGAGCTGACACGAAAAGTAAGTTCATCACTATCCAAGGCAATTAACATGTTATATGAGTCTTGGAGTGTCAGTGGTCTGGATTTTTTAAAATACGGAGTTAAAAACCATTTGATATACACAGAATAAAATTTACAGAAAAATAAAAAGTGCAAATCATCCTGAATGCTCAGGCCATCACAGGGACATAAGGTAGAATCAACACTGTGACAATGTCCTAGTGGAAATGACAACATAAATTTTACTGTTCCTGCCCTTAAACGAAACAACAATGATCTCTCCCAGCTAGTCATAGGCAGCGAGAGATAGGGCGGTAAGGTCGGTCCACACAATCCATTGCCTATATATTTCGTTACAGTTGATTTTTGTGATTCGCTTCTGAGCCTTTCATTATTGTAAAGTGCATATAGCGCATTCTTAACCTGAATTTTGTCCTGCAATTCTATAGTTGTGGGATCATTAAACAAAGTTCCTCTACCAACTTCATTCAAGGATTTTAAAACTTCAGACAGCCATGGTATTCTCATTCCATGGTCGCTATTTAAACAGTCCTTTATAATATTCTGAGTAAGAGCAGCAGCTTCATTCTGCCAGATTCTGATCCAGAAGAGTGCCGGTCTTGCTCTAATAAAATCACTAATATATGGAGTGTTTAATTCACTATGACAGATAAAGGTTGATGAGGAGATTGGTACACCCAACACTTTCCTGCAAAAGCGATTCTCCTCACTTTGAATGCATGGACTGTTACTTGATCCCCATACCTCTGCTCCATACGTGGCAACAGGTGCGCACTGTAATTTAAAAATCTTTAAAATAGCCCTAGTGGCACCTAATTTCTTTGGGCGAGGGAGACTTAAAACTGAGTTGTTGGCTTTCGAGAACTTGCTCGTGGCGTGGGCCATATGCCCACTCCACGAGCCGTTCGCAGCGAAAACCAGCCCTAAATATGGGAATTTAGGGACAGATATCAATTTATCTGTGCCTAACTGTATGGTATTAAGTTTCTTTTTGCCAGGGCCACAGGACATGATAAAAGATTTTTTAAAATTAACCTTTAGATCCAGATCCTCCATGAACTTAACAAAACTATGTACAAGCAGACGAAGGGCATTTGGAGTGCGGGCCATTAGCACCGCATCGTCTGCATATAAAAGCACTGGAAGTGGTTTCCCTAAAATAAATGGGACATCTGTGGTAACTTTTTTCAGACAGGTGGATAAGCCATTAATATAAATGATGAACAACAGGGGTGCTAAAACGCACCCCTGTCTCACCCCCCTTCCTATCTCAATGGCTCCTGATACCTCTCCGCCCATCCCGATACGTACCCGTGCTCTCAGGTCCGTATGGAGATAGGCTAAGAAATTTACCAGAGTGTCATCAAGACCATTAGTTGAGAGAATGGACCAAAGCTTTGATCTATTAACAAGATCAAAGGCGGACGAGAGGTCCATAAATGCAAGGTAAGTGGGGGAGGAGCGGGCAACACTATATTTGTCAATTATCAATTTTAAGTTTAGGCATTGCTCCACTGTTCCTACCCCACTACGAAACCCCATCTGACATGGATCTAAAAAGTCAGTGTCATTCGCCCAGTCCAGTATTCTATGAAAGATTATACGACCCAATACTTTCAAAGTATTGTCCAAAAGGGAGATAGGGCGATAGTTCGCTGGATCAGACCTATCTCCCTTTTTATAGATAGGGACAATAATACTGGTCGCCCAAGTAGTTGGCATGGCTGTTACTGGTAAACTATTAAAAACATTAAGGAATATGGGTGTCCACAAATCAACATCATATTTAATGATGTCAATAGGGAGACCATCTGGTCCGGGTGCTTTATTTCCCAGGCTCTCTTTTATAGCTGTTCTAACTTCATGCTCTAAAATTGATAAACCACCTATTTGGTCAGGAATAGATGGAGAATATTCCTCTTTAGGGGCTGCATAGATGTTAGAAAAATGGGTCTCCCATGCAGCACTTGTTATATTACAACTGATTTGTGTAAGTTTCTTTCCCATTTCCCTTGTTTTTCTAACAGCTGACCAGAACGGGCCGCTACCACCCAAGTTTGCGCTGATTACCAAAGAGTCCCATTGATCGGAAAGTAAATTGGCCTTCCGTTCTGATATTTTAGCTTTGTACTGTTTCCTAGCTAACTGAACGGTTGTTTTGCACCTAGGTTTCATAGAGAGAGCCTTTCTTAATTCTCTATTTGCCAGGGAACATGCCGAATCGAACCACCTTGGCTCTTTACCTTCTGTGGGTAGTGGAACAGACAAAAGGGTTTTGATGACTGAGCACAAGGTTTCAAAATCAGCAATTAGTTGATCATAGTTATTGCTTAAAACTTTACAAGAGTCAATCAACTGTGGATATAGCAATTGTACATTTGTTAAAATAGCCTCACAATTCACTCCCCTCCATTTTAACCGCAGGCCATCAATTGATGGGGTAATGTCCCTTGCACCATTTAAATTTTCAAAAATCGGACTTGGAGCAAGATCCAAAATTACAACCAGTGGGTTGTGATCGCTAAGGGGTGTTTGTAAAACAGAAGTTTCCACTATACAATCTATTAGCAGTGGTGACATAAAAACATAATCAATAGTCGAACTACTGTTCCCACCAATATATGTAGGAGCATGATGGGAATCATGTTTATGTCCTACACTCAAAGCATCATCTAAATCAAATTCAGTAAGTAGTTTGGATAGTTCAAAACCCCTGCGCTCTGCCGGGTCAAAATAAGTTTGATTAACAAATCCAGCATTCACTGCTAATTTTGCGTTGAAATCACCCCCTATTAATATACATGACTTTTTGTCTACTGCAAGGGAACATTCCAGGTTTCTTAAAACTTTAGATAATGCCAAAAAGTTCTTGTTCGGTACGTTATAAAAGTCATTATTATAAAAATTTATTAAATAAATTGTGGTCTTTGACTTCAACTTATACTCAAGAATCTGGATGTTGGGATTTGCCGGACCATCGTGTTGCAGGTTTTCAATTATGCCACCTGCAAGAATCTTGATCCCGATGAAAAGGCCACCCACCGCTCGGCCAAAACATGGTTTTGGCGACGTTAAACTAAAGCAGTGATAGCCCTCAATATACAGATTACCAACAGCCCATGTTTCCTGAAACATAAGAACGTCCGCATCATTAATTGTCTTAATCCATGCAGGGTCCGATAGTTTAGATTCTAATCCTGCGACATTCCAACTTAAAATTGTTAGCCCATGAGTGTTTCGATGATTACCTGGCCTAACCCTAGTACAACTACTCCCTGCTTTTTCAGAAATGATATTAACAACTGCAGGTTGATTGTCGTCAACAGTTATTAGTTCCAGTATTTCTTCAGTATCAACCATAGCCTGAGCATGTACAACCGGAACCTCTAGTATATTAACTGTAGTTAGGCTATCGGTATCTTTTGTTGGCATTATATTCAGTCAGTCCTGCTCATCTAGGTTGGAAAAATAATCAAAACGATTATAAGTAGGGATGTTAAATGTTGACCTCGCTTCGCGTGATGGTTGGAATGGATGAAGGTCAGAGGCAGGATAGGATCTATCTCTACAATAGTTAACTTGCTGCATGTTTGGGAATTGAAAATGGTGCGGAGGGTAACTGGGGGATACTAACATTGGCATCTGGTTTGGCATTTGGTTCTGCCAATTGTTATGGCCATTCAATGGACCAAAGTCCTGATTTTGTAAGAAGAGCGGCGATTTGAATCTTGCACCAAAATTCAAATCTTGAAAGGTGGTAATGGGATTGCTCTCCATGACTTGGTTCTGGGGTATCAAATGTCTGTAAAAGTACCCTAAAGGAAGGAGTGTAGTGTTGAATTCCCAGTTTGAGGGTGATGGGGCGCTTGCTAGTGTTTTCTCTGCCCACTGTGGGTTTTTAAAATTGATTATAACACAGTCACCCTCAAACTTTTTCCTGAGTGGGCCTATCCAGCCCACCCGCTGAGTATTAATAATTTCTCTTGCACCTTGTATTGGGAAATTGCAATTTGAAATTAACCAATGTAGGGTTTTGTTTTTAAGAGATATGGGAGTTTCTTCTTGGTCCTTCCTTAATTTGGATACATTAACTAGAACAAGGACATAAGCCCCGCATTCTGGTGGTAAATTAATGCGGGAAGGAGTATGTCTAGATGTTTTTTGTGGTGGTTGGTCCTGGATGGAACCACCTCCAGAGTTAGGGGGCTGGCCCACTGTAGGGGCATTTACATGTTTTGTGATATTATCCTTCCTTATTACAGGGGCTGCCTTGTTACATCTCGCTGTTGGTTGACTGACACTTATCCCCTTCAGTGGTACCAGGGCAGGTTTGGATAGGTTAACTGTGTTTATAGATAATACCTGAGAGACATTCGAATCAGGACCTACTGCTTTATTAGGAGTAGGTTGACTTGTATCATTTGCAACGGTTACTTTAGCTAAGCTCTTAATTGGCCTAGTTAATTCTGCTAGATGCTTTTCTATCCGGGTGAGCCTGCTTTCGATAGGGGATAGATAAATACCAAGAAGTTCACCCAGTTTTGCCAATATATAGTCATTCACTAATTCAGTAGGGTCGATCATTTTACCATCTTTTGCTGCCGACCCTTCCATATGTTCCGTTTCTTTCCCTTTCCCAGCCTCATACTCATGACAATCGTTAGCTGTTTCCACAGCCCTGCTTATATTTGAATTGAGGTTAATACTAGTTTCTTCCCCTTGGTGTTTACTGACCCTAGGGGCTTTTGACGAGGGTGCGCTTTGGTGTAATTTTTTTTGAATAGCGCCCTCACGTCTGCCCCTTACTTCCCTAGCATTCTCTACTGATATAATTTCAGGTGAGGGAGTCATATGTAGGTCAGGGGTCTTCTCCAAATCTAAGCTAGTGTCTGTGTCGGAGTCTATCAGGGGAATGGAAGCGGATAGATTTACTTCGTTGGGGATGGTATGAATATCAACACATGTGTTCAGTAAAGATCTATTATTAACAGCTAAAACCTGTATAGGAGTGGTAGCAGAAGCAATAAGTCCCAAAGAAGAGCGTCTTGCATGAGCAAGATCTTGTGAGACCCTACGTTCCAAAAGTGATATGCCCTGATTTATGGCATCATTGGCCTTGATAATAAAATTGTCAATAGGACCTGTTTTACTAACTTTACTACTACCCCCGGCAGCTGCAGTTCTACTGCGACTTCCCCTTGTGGACATGTTTTGTATTGTGCAGTAGGGAGGAGTAAGTAGTAACTATAGTTATTATCACCTCATAAATCGAAGTGTAAGAACTGCGGCGATCAATTTACAAGTTAGCAGGTCCTGATGCCAGAAATCATATATACGTGGTCCCACAGTCTATGACACAACAGCAACAAATAACTGATAGTGACAGTCAGGTTTTCTCCCGATCCAATAGTCTTTGGAGTGATTGGCCAAACACAGAGTCAATCAATAAGAGGACTACCAAATACCTTATGGTGATGGCAACGTTAGGGGACTGGACCCGTCCCGTCCACCTCCGGCCGCTGACGGCCTATGACGGCCCGCCCTCTGCCCGGGCTCAGCCCGGCGACTCCCGCGCGCGTCCCGCGTGACGGGAGGTGTTCCGCGCTGATAAGCGCTGTCGGGCGCTGCGTCAGCGTCACTGGAGCGCCGAGGTGCCGGGGCTGCTGGGGGTTGTAGTGCTGCACTGCACTGCGCTGGCCGTTTCCCTCACGGCAGTAAGAAGATGATGATGTTGGCCGTTCCCCTCACGGCTGGATTGTCCAGGGCGTCGGCCGTTCCCCTCACGGCACACAGGTAGGTTTAGCAAGGCGTCCCCACTCCCTGTTCGGTGCTCCGCGCTGATAAGCGCTGTCGGGCGCTGCGTCAGCGTCACTGGAGCGCCGAGGTGCCGGGGCTGCTGGGGGTTGTAGTGCTGCACTGCACTGCGCTGGCCGTTTCCCTCACGGCAGTAAGAAGATGATGATGTTGGCCGTTCCCCTCACGGCTGGATTGTCCAGGGCGTCGGCCGTTCCCCTCACGGCACACAGGTAGGTTTAGCAAGGCGTCCCCACTCCCTGTTCGGTGCTCCGCGCTGATAAGCGCTGTCGGGCGCTGCGTCAGCGTCACTGGAGCGCCGAGGTGCCGGGGCTGCTGGGGGTTGTAGTGCTGCACTGCACTGCGCTGGCCGTTTCCCTCACGGCAGTAAGAAGATGATGATGTTGGCCGTTCCCCTCACGGCTGGATTGTCCAGGGCGTCGGCCGTTCCCCTCACGGCACACAGGTAGGTTTAGCAAGGCGTCCCCACTCCCTGTTCGGTGCTCCGCGCTGATAAGCGCTGTCGGGCGCTGCGTCAGCGTCACTGGAGCGCCGAGGTGCCGGGGCTGCTGGGGGTTGTAGTGCTGCACTGCACTGCGCTGGCCGTTTCCCTCACGGCAGTAAGAAGATGATGATGTTGGCCGTTCCCCTCACGGCTGGATTGTCCAGGGCGTCGGCCGTTCCCCTCACGGCACACAGGTAGGTTTAGCAAGGCGTCCCCACTCCCTGTTCGGTGCTCCGCGCTGATAAGCGCTGTCGGGCGCTGCGTCAGCGTCACTGGAGCGCCGAGGTGCCGGGGCTGCTGGGGGTTGTAGTGCTGCACTGCACTGCGCTGGCCGTTTCCCTCACGGCAGTAAGAAGATGATGATGTTGGCCGTTCCCCTCACGGCTGGATTGTCCAGGGCGTCGGCCGTTCCCCTCACGGCACACAGGTAGGTTTAGCAAGGCGTCCCCACTCCCTGTTCGGTGCTCCGCGCTGATAAGCGCTGTCGGGCGCTGCGTCAGCGTCACTGGAGCGCCGAGGTGCCGGGGCTGCTGGGGGTTGTAGTGCTGCACTGCACTGCGCTGGCCGTTTCCCTCACGGCAGTAAGAAGATGATGATGTTGGCCGTTCCCCTCACGGCTGGATTGTCCAGGGCGTCGGCCGTTCCCCTCACGGCACACAGGTAGGTTTAGCAAGGCGTCCCCACTCCCTGTTCGGTGCTCCGCGCAGGGCCTATTGGGAAAATAGGAACTACACTACATGGCGCCCAAACGTTTGGTAAGGCGATAAACTAACGCAAGACGTTAGAGTAACTCAGTTGTGCATATTTCACACAGACCCCTTTCTCCCGTAAATACTCCAATAGACGTCTGGAGTGGGTGAAAGGTTAAAATCCGCCCGAACTCAGTAGGAAGAGATTCCTATGTAAAGCTCTGGTTTATTCAACGTTGAAGGATACAGTGTTCCAAAATATTGTGCACCTAATCTTTGTCTCCTTGGAGACCTACTCTGCAAAAACCTTTCTGGCAATAAAATGTCAGACAGTGAAGAAGAAAGGGAAGCAGCTAGACTGGCAACCCTACTAATAGAGGAAGACACGAGTCTCCTACAGACTGAACCGGATGCAATAATCATCCCGGTCCACTTAAGAAAATCTATAACGTTAAAACTGATAGAAAACGGTCTGACACCACAAGGTGGTCCAGTGATTTTCGTGATAGAGGCGCACGAATATCGGCAGACAGAGGTATTCTATTCATGGATAAACTTTCCAGCGGCAAACGCTAGAAGAAAAGAGTTTCACTATTACAAAATAGAGGAACCACCGGATGAGTACGCTCCTTTCGAGGAGACTGAAATCCCACTAAAATACCAAGAACATTTACTTTGGTTTAAAGGTGCCCTAAAACATAATGATCATATTACCAGGCTCGGTCCACTAGGTTGACCAGGAGAAACGTGGCCGGTTCTAGCCAGCTACACACCACATCCGGACATTGCAAAAATGTCAAAGGAAGAGCTGTTAGTACAGCTAAAAACATTAATTAAAATACATAGGCAATTAGTCCAATATGTAATGCGGACTGCAACAGTCCAACCAGCTGTTAATGTACCACAGCTGACCCCTCATCAGGGGAACACTAATAAAATTACACCACAGAACATACAGTCATGTCTTGGTAAAACACCCGTAAAACGGGAAGAAATTCCTTTCTGGTTAGCGCAAAAAATCACTCAAATAGAGGCAGTATTTCCGGATACTACCCCTGTTGAGAAACACAGAATCTTGACCATCTGCCTTCCTATGGGAATCGCACCACACGTGGAGGACTGTGACACTTGGGATACAGTCTTTGCTTCCATCTACACAAAAACACATGGTGTTCCGTCTATGGCGGTAATACCAGATGTACTAAGACAAATTCAAAATGAATACGGTCCTGAACCTGCTTTAACTCTTGGTATGAAATTACTGAAAGACTTTAAGCAGGTCTCGGCTATATTATTAGCCAATATAAAGGGAGAAGCAGCATCTGTGGCGATCCGCCAGAAGTTGAAGGAAACAGATATAACAGATCAACCAATCGAGCTTGCCAGAATCATAGAAAAATGCTATGAAGAATTAGGTAGAGACAGCTTGGGTGGGAAGCCAGTAAAGCCCCAACTGCTTGAAAATCCTGAAAAATTATTTATTAAAAATAATTCAAACACTCCTAAAAAGAGCTGGGATGGAAATAAACAATCCACTCCCAAGGAAAAAGTTTTCCAGTCCAAAGGAAGGTCTCCTCGACGGAGGGAAAGAACTCCGACTCGAGAACACCAGTCTCCCCAGAGGGAGCCCTCTGAGAAAAGATATAACCTTAGAAATAGGGATAATTTGAAAAAACCTGATAGATATCAAAGTATTGATACACGTCCCTCTCGATCTTTTTCGCAGAAATCGGAAAGATGAGGACGGTCAGACCCAGGAGAGCACACCAAGTCCAAAGACAAGGAACATGCTCAGGGTAAAAAATCTCAATTTCCGAAAAAGAAGGTAGCCAGTATTAGAGTAATCAACCATGCCGAGAATACTGAGGACACAGTTGAAAAACGGGGAGTGGGCACAGACAATGTTAGACAGTGCAGCAGAAATCAGTATAGCCCGCAAGATCTTGATGAGTCATCTGGAGACAGTGGACACGAATGAATACATTCAGGTTGAAACTGCCGACACCAGACTTAGCGAGCCCCATAAAATATACGAAATAACATTGCGTATAGAGGGTGATAAGACTAGGAAAATAAAGGGTCTATTTTGGGATAAACTCTCAAAAGGCTATGATATTCTGTTAGCTGAAAAAGATTGGCCCCCGGAGTTTGTCAGGGAGTGCCCTCGTGGCGAAGAAATGATTATGCCTGCCTTCTCGAATCACAATCCGATTCACAAAAAATATACTTATGCAAGGAAATGGGCAGTGGCCCAGGCACCGGCATTATATAAAAATCATGTAGGATGGGATAAGGACTCACCTCCTCACAAAATTCAATTAAAAAGTGAACCAACTGCCCAACGGCAGTATCCCATTAAGCAAGAAGCTAAAAAACAAGTCAGGGAGATCTTAGATCAACTTGAATACCAGGGGGTGATTGAAACATGCACCTCTCAAATGAACAATCCTTTGTTTCCTGTCTCCAAGCCAGAAAATTCATATCGTCTAGTTTTGGACTACAGACACCTTAATGCATGTTGCAAAGCATTTGCAGTACAAAATTCGCATAGTGCTGCACTAATGAACAACATAGTTAGAAAAAATATAAAACGACATTAGACATATCTAATGGTTTCTTTTGTCAAACAGAAAGCAGGTATTTGACCGCTTTCTCCGTAATGGGGTCTCAGAAAAATTTCTGTAGGCTCCCACAGGGGTTCAAGAACAGCCCAGGACTATTCTCAGCTAGAGTAACATAGTTACTACAAATATATGATGATGAGGCATTATCTTACGTGGATGATATCTATCTCACAGACGACGACTTGGATACTCACTTGAAAAGAGTGAACACCATTATACTTGGGTTCGCAGCAGAGGGTTACAAATTCAACTTTAAAAAGTCTCGAATTGCCCATCTGACAGTATTATTTTTAGGATACGAATTATCAAGTGAAGGAAAAAGCCTAGCGGACAACTTCTTAGAGAAGTGCGCTGTACTCCAAGCTCCAAAAATGCGGAAGAATTTACAATCCATACTAGGTTTTCTGAATTTCGGAAGAACTTACATTCTAAATTACGCAGAGAGGATTAAACCTCTCTAAGAACTAATCAAACCTGATTTTAAACAAATCACCTGGACTCAAAAACACACAGAAATTTTGAGATCACTGCAAACAGACATGTTAGCAAAAACAAAATTAGATACACGTGACAACACACGCGATCTTGTAATCCGAGTCATCCCAGGAGGATGCGGATTCACGTACCTGACCTCTAATGAGGGAGAAAAGGTACCAATTTCAATTAAATCTCACTTGTACACACAAGCAGAAAAAACATTCAGTCCCACAGAAAGAATTATGAAAGCAGTGCAAATTGCATTAGCCAATGAACGGGAACTAGCACACGGCAAAAGGATTAATATCCTCACAGCGGAATCTGCCTTCGAGGCGCTATTCAGCCCAGTAAACCTGCCTACAGTGTCACTGGATCTGAAATGGATACAGTATGTAGATTCTCTAGGAGCGGAAGATGTGAAATACTATTTCGCCCCGCAATTCAAAAAACTGAATGTTTTAGAATATGAAGAAGAATATCCTCTGCCAATCGAACTTCTGCCTCTCCCACAGTACGCCTGTATAATCTATACAGATAGATTTGTACAGCATTTCAACGTAGAGAGCAAATCCTTCGATGCAGCCTGTGCGATTGTTAAAGGTCGTTGGCTGTGCGGTAAATTCAGACCGAAAATAACAAAAACGGAATCAGTAAGAAACTGTTCGACTCAGAGAGCTGATATCAGATCTTTAAAGATGGCGCTCGAAAATGCAGAACGTGAATTCCCCACACTAATCGTGTGCGATTCTCATTTTTGCGTCAACTCTTACAATAATAAGTTGCAGAGCTGGATTGAAAACGATTACAAAGATGACACAGGTACCACAATAAAGCATAAATTGCTCTGGAAACAGGTATCTCTTTTACAGAAAGAACTACAAAAGACTCACGTGATACACGCACAGAGTCTTCAGCGTGATGGTGTTCACGTTGCAGGGAATTCATTGGCTAATACAGCCACAGCGGAAGCAACTAAACCGGCTTCCATAGCCACAAAAAAGCGTACAGAAAAATACATAGACGGGGAAACCATGCTGGCAGTAAAAACGACCGTAAAAGGCGACTGTGCAGCACTACCCGTGAACTATCCACTCAATTATGCATACGTAATCGATGCAAACTCCGTTCCTTTTGCTCGAATCACTGGAGTGGGGGATAGGGTAATTCCAAACATGAACAGGAGAATATTTTTAATAGCAGACGCACACATGGGATTGGGTCCTAGGCACTGAATGATCAAGGAATCCCTGACTGAATTACAATCGGTATACTGGTGGCCAGGAATGAGTGTACAACACCAAATATATGCAAACAACTGTGAAAACTGCAACAGGGATCGCAGTAGTGAACTATGCTACCGGCTACCAATCAGAAACAGCGTAACGCTGTCTACATCCCATCCTGCGTCCTATTAATAGTTAAGGCTAAACACACTTAAATAATGTGGCCCCAGCGCTCGGCTGACGCCAGAACGGTTATAAAAGATCTGCGAGTCTTTATCGGCACATACGCAATTGCCATGTTCCATTCTGACCAGGGTCCTGCTTTTAGCTCTCGAGCTTATAAGGAGGCCATGGCCAGCATGGGAGTTGGGTTGCGGTATTCTTGTCCGTCACACCCCGAAGGGAATAGTGTGGTAGAAAGAAAAAACCGGGACACAAAGCAATCTATAACAGCAAAGGTATTAAGTTTGGGTGCTGGGTGGGTCAAACATCTAATAAGTGTCCAAATCAGTCTTAATAATTTGCCAAGAAATTCTCTAAAAGGTTTCAGCCCATACGAACTATTGTTCGGAACTAGAATGAGAGTTCAGGACTTAGATAGTCAAGTATCAGTGGTACAAGATAAGAAAACAGACTTTGACATCAAAGATCGTTTGGCTGTTTTACAGGACTTGAATGAAACAAGAAAATCCTTAAGCAACATAAAGTTAAAGCAACAGCCAGCTACCACTGACGAGGCACCACAAGCAACAGCCCCAGTAAGGCCTGTCTGGATTCGAAAGATTGGGGATCTAGTCAGAGAAAAAATAGCGGTGAAGAAGGAATTTGGGCCTTCTTACAGAAAAGCAGTACCTGTCTTGGGAGTCACCGGAACAAGATCAGTAGTACTACCGCCCCTTGCTGGTAAAAAGGAGAACAGAGTTGTATCAATCGACCTGGTAAAACCACAAGCATGTGGCCTATAATCAACAGTAGGCCCAGTGGACTCCCAAGAAACAACAGAATACCCAAACTTGCAACATTCCAAGAGGTTCAAACTGAAAGACTAATCACATTCGATCATCCTGCAGTGCACAGAGAAGGACTATGCAATAATGCCATGGAACTCGTGCCTCTTGAGACACAGATTGAAACAGTTCGTCAAGAAACACCAGTCTACAATAATGTGGCATCAGAAAGTGCTACCAAAAGACAAATTGAAAGAACAATCCCAACAATTGACAGAACTGCCTCTGGTTATTTCATCGACTTCGACAACTTTTCCGAGGATCAAAGCAACCCCGAAGTGATGCCAGAAATAAAAAAGACTTTTAAAGAAAAAGCAACGGAACTCTTTCAACAACTGAAGGAAATCTACCTTATTTCCCCTTGGTTAGAGTTCTGGTTCGGTCTAAGTGTATTTTTCCTCCTGCTTTGGCTCATCATGGTACTTTGTTTGGGAAAATTAATTGAGGGAAAATATAGTACAATGGACACAGCAAGTCAGAACATCAACTTAGTCCTCAAACCACACAGATCATCCCACATGAAGAAAAGAGAACTGTCAACAGTAAATGTCACAGCCATTCCAATACCCGGTGGGGTAGTATGGGAGAAAACTGACTATGAGATCTATGGTCCGGTCGAGATCCTGAAGTATCCTCATCAACTGAAGTTTTCCTTAAGTGACTTTGTAAAACCTAGTACATTCTCTGATGATTGGGACTTTGACAGTATTAATGACATGATGTCTGATTTAGTATTGTCAGCTAGATTCACAGATCATGATTATTTACAAGGTTCGTCTAGTTATGAACAGTTGTTCTGTTTTACACATTATGGCGATCATTATTTGCATAAATCTGCACAGCCTAGAAATGTTTTTAAGTATAATCAATGGGAACATTGTGCTGCACCACCTAAAAGCAGTTCTAAAACTTTCTTTGAGAAATTCAAGTACTTCTCAGGGTTTAACACCAGTGATGCAGAAACGTTTTATTACAAACTGTTAGATAAAACAGGATTGAAAACAATGCTGACAAACACTAAATTAATATATTCTGAAGCATTTTATGAAAAAATTTTGACATTTGGTTTTGATTATTGGAAAAATTACATTGAAATAAAAACCATTTGGGGTACGAAAGATTGGCCTAGAAGCATTATTCAGAACCTGCATGATACCAGAACAAATGATGTTTTTAAATGACACAATTCATCAAACATCCTGTCTTGGCCTAGCTAAGATCAAAGACCTTAACAAACCGTCTATTCCGAAGCCAATACCTGATAATGCAACAACAGATATTGAGATAGACGTAACTAAAATTTTACATTTTAACAGAACACATCCTGATTGGAAAAAGTGGTTAATATGGCCTACTGACACAAACAACTGTCAAGATAGATTCCTGAATAAAACACAGGGGTTAAAAATGACCAGACAAGACCCTAGATACTCCCAGAGACAACATCCAGGGATAGTAACAACATACAGTGTAGGGAAACTCTGCCTCGAATGGCTAGGATCATCCACACTGGCTGAAATTAAGCAACACTTGTCTTTACTTAAAGAGGGTGCTGATTTGCGCGATTTTATTATGGGACCACACAAACAGCGTCAAAATCGTTTCATAGCGGCCAGCGTCTATGCTGCATACAACAAGGCTTGGAAAGTCACACAATTTGAAACAGCAGAAAAAATACGAGAAATTGTTCGTATTAATTTGGAAAAATCACTTTCTGTAGTGGACAATGGGTTAATGACTCTGTCCTCCAGAATATATTCGTTGGACAATATTGTATCCTCTGCCTTTGATATAATAGACAGAGACTTGCTAATGTTACTGCATGGCCAGTCGCAATTACGTTCTATTGTACAATTAGGCTGGACGCTGCAAAATCTTCGTTCAGGCTATGTGCCTTGGCGTTTAATCAACACAACGTCATTGTTTTCCATTTTTAACCTTACTGATAAACAAATCAGCTTGGCACAGAAAGGAGCAGACTATACAATCCTGAGCATCGAAAAACTTGAGAGATTACCATTGACAATGTCAGAAAGTCCTGTCATTGAATGGATAATACACGGAATTATCACTATTCCGATAACAACTTTCCGATTTAAAAAGGGCCTTGAATACATACCTACTGGCCAGTATGAACGATTTGGTAAAGGATATGTTAAGTCAGCATGGAAATTACCATACACACATTCATGCTATAGTGACAGCGACAAAAATGTATTTCTTAGTGGTGAAAACTGTAAACGTTCACTAAGCGGTATACTTTTGTGCCAGGGTATTAATTTACACGGAGCCTGTGAAGGTAATTATAACAACCTTTCATGCCACCAGCTTGTCACACCTGCAACGCAGATAGAGCCCTTCTTTATGCAACCCGCGAATGGGAGTTACATTCTAAGAACGGATCACAGATGGTGTGGCCTTTTGCCAGGAAAAGCGTATCTCGTAAGCGTAACTTCCATGGTCAAATGCTGTATGCAAGCATTGTTCCCGAGCGGGCCTGGAGACATAGAGACTCCCATCTGGCCTCGTCTGCATTTCTCTTCTATACGAATTGATACTTTAAGCAAAATGAAGTCTGTGCTTTTGCAGACAACAGTGCCCATCACGTCATCAAAAGAGACGTATGATCTCCTAGTTGCAAGGACAGCTACGGAGGTTCATGACCTTTTATCAACAAATTGCCCCGTGCATTTCGTAGAAATGTTGAGCCAACTCCTTAACATTTCTAGTGCCACAGGAATCCCAGGCATATTTAAGACGATTTTTACGGGACTGCTAACACCATTTCAAGCAATTCTGGGAATCGTTCCAAATTTTGTCCACTCTGTTTTTGGCTGTATACCCCTATTTTTGGGACTTGTAGCAGGGATTTTATTTTTGACCCTCCTGCTTTGATATGGCAAGCCACAGCTCAGACATGACTCCTATGGGAATGGAAGAAACAATCCTAGCAATCCGCTACCGGGACAGAATAACTAAAGTCCTTGGATTGGCCAGGCTGAGAGATCTAAACATGACCTGGTTCCTTTCATTCAGACCGATATGGCAAAACTGCATCTTACCTGTACTACGATGTATGCTATGCGGAGATTAGTGCGTGTTGGACACCTGTCTTGCACTTCCATCAGCAGTACCAATGGATATCGATACTTTGCTAAGTCCGATAACGGCTCACGCATTGTGTTGTCCCCAGCGGCTACCAATCCTGATGACGGCATTCGTTGAGACTCCTGTGCTACGACTAGGTGGTAACAGTGGAGCGAGTGACAAAAGCAACATCACCCAGGTACGACCTTCTGTGAGCATTGCTGATCCAGCCTTTGATGACAGCAATCATTCTTACACCTGCCAAGTTACAGCACTATCGAATTTGGTCGAACTGTCACCTGATTTTGTAGACCAATTCTTTGAGAGCCTGTCTGATATGATGTTCTCACCCGAACAGAAACAATAACTTTAGAGAAGCATTCCGACACACAGCGTTCCCATGAACTCTGAATTCGGCCTTCAGTTTTGAACAACAAAAACTGCTAAAAGCGTTGGAACTCTTTCCCCGTTCAAGCAATAATTCTTTTGAATTGAACACTTTTTTAATATTTACCTTTTCCTGGCACGAAAAATTCTTTGCTTAAAGTAGGACTATTCATAGAGAACAGAAGCTTCTACTTCTATTTTTAAATACATCTAGAGACATAATAATTTTACACCAGCCTCTAGCACATTTTACTGCAATGCATTTATATGTGATGAAATTATCTCGCCCTTCCTTTCTGTATTCAGAGATATTTTCATGTGTAATTCTTTTTGCAAAATCGTTCATTGATTTCATATGCTATAATTTTTGACTGATTTCTATGCTTCAAAAACGTACAGTACCTATATTTTCACGTATTACAAATACACCTATTTCAAATGTATATATGTATTTTGGGGTGGGCAATGTTACACATGCATCTTATTGCTCTAGTTTTAGTAATTTGATGGACATGAATTCGTGGAGTGGGTGTAGCGTTCTAATCTAGGACCCTGATTGATACTGTGACCTTATGCCCCTATATGGCTATAAATCCATGTATTCCCTATATTGGCATAACTGATCAAATGCAATATTCAGAAACTCGTCTCTGGCCTCACACGAACAGAGCCACATTTCAGAATCGCTTTCTCTGCCACTTCCTTTGCAGCTAATTAGTGCAATGACATAGCAGAAGTTACTATCTAAGATTCCTAGATTAACTCTCCGAGTTCTTCAACAAGATAAAAACTCAGCAACCTGGAAAGCCCCGCTTGCTATGTTTTGATTAGTAATAGAACTCTAATGAGCACTGATAGACGATCACTTCCTAGTGACATCTTTATTGACGTCTTATGTCCAAAAACTTACGTCAAACAAGGCACCTTTCAGGTATAAATATTACCAACGTTGCCTTAAGCAAACGCTGCCTCAATGCCATCGTTGCTGAAGTTGCTGTTATGCTGATAATACCATAGCTGCGATCGCTACTACTATCGCTGCTAACTAGCGAACAATGGTGTGGTGAACTTAGGAGCTGAACAGCCGTCCCCCTGCAAGAGCTCAGCAGATGCAAGCTGCCGGCGGACGCTGCCCCTCCTCTTCCTCGACGCGCTGAGACGCTGTCTTTTCTCCTGCATAGAAATCCAGCCCGGCGTTTCCAGCCTACCCTTGCGGGTGACTGGGATATCGAGTCCCTGAAGGAGATACCAGACCTCCATCATTCTATTCCAGAGGTATGGTGTTGACTAAACCCTTAGAGAGAATTCTTGAAGCAAACCTTGGCAAAACCAACTTAACTTAAAGCTACTTACTTACTCCCCTCCCAAGTATTAGGCTTAGGTCAGGTACACTGGGGTAGGCGTAGTTAGAAGCACCAGTTGAGTATTTTAGCCTAATGTATATATGAATGTATATATGTTTTATTCATTTTAAACCATTGTATGGCTAAGAAACCATATCAATGCTTTTACAGTATTATTTCGCAATACTCATCTTACTGTACGTACTTTTTATAATAACAAGTCTTGCAATTGTGGCAATTCATTTCTCTTGTACGAGAAGAAAGACTGTTCAATAAATGTTACCCTTTATTGAAAACGCCTGTCTCTCTATTCTCTACATATTGTGAAAGTAAACTGCAAACCACTGACTGAGTAAAATAACTGTCTATTGTTCACACGACTCTAGAGATTGACTCTTATCTGAGGAGAAAAGTCGTCATGTTGCATGGTGGTGGAAAACTGAATCCCTTCTTGTCTGTACCAGGGACGCTGATCACTTCCTATTCAGAGAAGAAAGTTTCCAGTGACCTCTGAGCTAGTTGGTAACAAACCCAATTAAGTTTAGCATAGTCAGTAGAGGCCTGGAAGATCCGCACTTCTACGTCAATACTACTGTTTATGTTATTCCAATGCGCAGGGCCTATTGAGAAAATAGGAACTACACTACAAATGACTGCTTTATAGGGTCGGACACTAATTAGTAAGGTACTCTCCCTACGTCTGCCTTTAAAGATTAGACTCCTGACATTTCTCAAAACCTCATCATGAGACATAGCCTCTGCCCACTCTTTCTTGCTAACAGCACTACAACTCCACTGAACTACCTCATCAACAAACGAGATAGCTCCTTCACACTCTTTCTCAGACACGCCTGTCTTGTCCACAACCTCCCATTTCAAAGACAAACGTGACATGCAAACGGCCTGAACGTTACGCCAGCCCGAAATGAACTCAAGATCAAAATTGTACTCCTGTAATCTTGAGGCTAACCTGGCTAGCCTGGCTGACCCCTTTCCTGTTCGTCGCCAAGAACATGTTGTAATCACATCATGAGGCGAAGACACCAATAGGTTTGTTTAAGTTTATTAAAGTAGTAAATACAACACCAGCGCGCCTGCCGTCTTCAGCCAGCGGAATGCCACTGACTGTCAACGAGAGGCTGAATTCAGTCTGGTTATTTAAATGTAAATGTGGTATACTTGTAAAGCGCAAAGCTGCCCATCACCGGGGCGTCCCGGTGCTGTATACCGCTGGGGAACCCGTCCTGGCTTTCCCTGTGAGATGGTCCCTCCTGGGCAACCCCAAGGTGAGACCACGCATCCCCGGCATTGAAGGGGCAGTTGTGAAGACTACGCAAGCTATTGCCCAGAGTTGCAGAGTGGAGCCCAAGGTTAGAGTAGGCGCCGAGGCGAGAATCATCGAGTCCGCGGACATTGATCCAAGACCCTGCCTCGTTGGGAATTGACCCCTGGTCCCGGGCCGATCTCAGCTTCCGGGTCTGCCGCCTCTAACCACTGAGCCACACTCCAAAAAAAGCGTCTCCTAAAAGTACGGTCAGGAGAGGGTAGCAGTAAGAAGGAGACGGGGCGGCGTAAGGGGGGCTTATATTGGAAAGGGAAAAAGAGAAAGACTAAACCAAAGAAGTGAAACATAAAATGTATATTAGGAGGTGTTGTTGGAAGACGGTAAGTTTGTGCTCCTTCTTGAAGGGTCCCACCTAGGTACAGGTGAGCAGGTTAGGAAGGAGAGAGTTCCAGATTCTGGTAGCACCCCAGAAAAAGGATTGTGCCATTGTACGTCCCTTTTTGAAAGTTGGGGTTTCTAGTAGACGAATCCACGTACTCTTTAAAGAACTGAGTGCTCGTGATACCTTTAAATCAGAGGAATGATATCAGGGAGTTAAGGGGTTTAAGGCCTTGAAAGTAATATAAGCCATCTTGTAGAGCCCTGACTTCCAATGGAAGCCATTAAAATGTTGAAGAAGAGAAACATTTTCACTTTTTTTTTTTTACCTGTCATGAAGTAAGTCACAGCATTTAACACTGCCTTCAGGAAAGAGACATGATTTTTGAAAGGCCATCCAGAAGGCCCTGATTATGAGTAAAGCTCCCTGTTTTCCATTTTTACTCATTTGTACAGTTAAATACAGACAGAAAACAATTAATTTTCCTGTATATATTTATAGGTAATGTGGATAAAAACGGAAATTAGTCTCTTTTTTTGAGTGAATCTCGATACTGTCAGTCATGATTGTCAGGCCAATAGCTATGTAGATTTACCGGTAAGTGGTTACAAAATAAATAAACTATTGTTATGAGGCTTTAATTCCAGTATATATGCAAAAGGTTGATACTAAAATGTTTATATTTTCATAGATGTGCATTTATTTATCATCTGTCGGACTTCATATTATTGAAATCGGTCATACATTCAGATAAGAGTTTACAGTTGTAGTTTAAATAATTGTAGAAATTTACTATTTTTGCTTCATTTGTCTTACAAATCCCGAAATAAAAATGGATAAATGCAGACACAGTTTGTAAAAAATAAATATGGATAAATACAGATGGAAATGTCAAGAAGATAAATACCATAAAACCGAGAGCCCTGATTATGAGCCAGGCAGAGCGGAATTACCCTAAGGAATTCTGCTCGACCTGTTTCTTAGTGGACCGGTGCTCCTGATCCCAGTTTACCTGGGTGGGGTAACACAAGCCAGCCGCGGCTGTGCAGGAAAGAGCGGTGGGGCTGGGTGAGGGGGATTTCGACAGAAAATGACGAGGGTATATTAATTATTTATTAAATTTTCCCTTGTCATCGTCCGTCAAAATCCGCCTCACACATCCCCACCGCTGCACCGCTCTTACCTCCATGGGACACGGCTGCACAAGACCCTATGGCAATTCTGACTGGAAAAATTGCATAGGGTTATTATTTGAGGTCTGTGGTCACTCTCCCCTTGAGGTGCGATGCGATTGCTCTTGATCAAGGGGAAAATGTCACTGCTGCCTAATGTAAAGTCCAAGTATGAGTGAGCTCGACCATTTGTTCTGGTCCAAGCAGGGGGGTATCCATTCTGCTAAGCTGAAGAACAGTGTATTCGCCAAGTTTCGTGGGTCTGCGTCCTGCGGGTGTTGATGGTGAGGCGAGGTGTTGGGGAACCGCTGGAAAAGCGATCCTGATGTCCTCTAACAAGTTATAAAAAAAGGTTTGTGTTAAAATCTCCAGAAATTAAGCAGGGTATGCTACCGTAGTCACTTGATATGTTGCAGACAATTTCGGTCAGATGATCCCGTTTTTTTTTTCTCAGTTGTGCACGGAGAGATGTAAACTTTGAGCAGGAATAACTGGCTGTCCGAAGTGGAACTTCCAACCACAATATCGGGGACCCAGTCAACTCCAAATTTTAGCTGCTTGATGCATGGGGACAGTTTAGTAGTGACGTAAATCGAAAGGCTGCCACGCAGTCTGCCGCACTTACAGTGTCTTGTGGAGGGAGACATAAATTCCAGGTAGCCTTCAATGGGGATGCTAGTTGCTGCCCAGGTTTCCTGAAGAAGTATTATGTCCTGTTTTTTTTAGAAATCCAAGTGTATCTGAAGATTGGGATTTGGTCAAAAGTCCATTAATGTTCCATGAACATATTGTTACTCTGTGATTAGTATTATTTCAATTGTTCTGACTCCAGGATAGGGCTACTGGCAGCCATGACCAGTGTGCACTTTATGTGACTTTCTGGTCAACTCTTGGCTCGATATTGCCAACTGGAGAGCGGCTTCTGACTGAATTTAGTACCAAGAAGGGAACAGAGGTTATACCGGAAGCATGAGCCTGGGTTGTTGCAAGTATTGATGCATAACAGGGAACACAGGGTGTTGTTATGATTATGCCCCAGTTTTTCCTGTTTGGGTACCGTTGCAGGGTTTGAATTCGATGGCAACTATATCTTTTGGTCCAAGAGAACATAGATCTGGCGTCGATTTGAAGAGTCTGAGAATGTTCACGTGGTTAAAGATGTCGTGGGAGCCTTGGGAGAAGTGTTCTGGAGTTAACAACAATTTGGTCTCAATGCTGGCGGTGGCTAGGTTGTGTGCTTCCACTGCTGTTAGGGACTTAGATGGCTTAAGGTTTATGACTAATGTTTGATGAGAAATGGATGTAGGAAGAAAGAGCGGAACTTGCTTACAGAGGAAGTTCGTTGTTAATGAGGTATGGACTATTTTGCGCGAGAACCCCAAAGGGAGATGGCTAGGTGGAGTTGGCGAATGCAGTCCTACGGGGCCATTACTATAGTTGGCTGTGTAATGCAAGCCTGATCTATTGTTACCCACTTGCAATGGGGAAGGGCTCTGATGACTGGGGATGACTTTTGAAGGGACATGATTGTGGCTGACATGTTGACAGTTACCGGCTCCTCAGTAATTTGTAGTTGACTGTTTCAGAGAGTTGCTTGGTGAGGTGGATGCAAAGAGTGCCTTGAAACTTAAAGCTGCTGTGCTGCTGGTGAAAAGTTCAGTTTTAAAGATGCTCTTTGAGGCGTTAAAGTCTGAGCTGCTGATAACGGACTGGTAATAGCACTGGGTGCTGTGAGCGGACCCCGTGGTGTCACAGGTTTGTTTTTTGAGAAATAACTGCTAATTGTATTTATAGGTTCAGCTGTATGCCTATTTTGGGATTTCTGAAGTATTTTTTTTCCTGATAAGACAGCTGATAGATGTGTTGTTGATGTTACATCGGTGGTTGTATTAGAATCAACTAGTTCCTTGGTTGTTGAAGAGGGGGCTCGGGTTTGATCGGTCAAGGGGTCGGACACTGAGGCCTCGCCCAAGGAGAATGCCTGAGGCGGAGAGGCGGGATTCCCAGATGTTGGTAGCTTCTTCATTTCTGTTACTACTGATGAGAGGAATTGAGTTACTGAGGATAGGGAGTCAATGATGGGCGAACAGCAACATACTGATTGAAATAATTGAATTTGAGATTGGGCTTTTGTTATCAGCGAATTGAGCACCTCCAGTTTGTGGCAATCCCGGTGGTGTACACATCGAGAGTATTTGAAAGATCCACCTGCAGGTCCATTTTCTCTGAATGGTAGGTCAGTGACCAGAGCACTTTTAAATCGGGCGATGGGAGTCTTTCATGGTCTGTGGGCCTTTTAAGCTTGTTGGTAAAAAAGACAGATCAAGAGAGGTATTGATCTTTATAGTGTGGTCCCCATCTGAATGAGCCTTTTGATGGCACTGGTTGCCCGTGGTTGATAAACTTGTTGGGGACGACATTATAAAGTTACTTGGGTGGGTGCTTTCCAAAGTCACAGCTACTGGAATGAGAACTTTGGAGCTCCCTGCTAGGTGGTCCGTAGAAATTGAGGGCTCAGTTGCCAAGGGGGAAAACTGACTTTGGTTATGAACAGGCTGAAAAGGTACCAAGGGGACCTCACTTGTGACAAAAGTTGATGGAGAGGCCGACGCTATGGAAGAGTAATCATCTTGTGAAGTAAGGAAAAACTGGTCAGGGTCTGGGGCAGCAGAAGGTCGTTGAGGACTTCTCTTGAATGAAGTTAGGCCCTCATTGAGGAACCTAACAACGATGAGCTGGGGCCTGACCCACCAGCGGCCGCTTAGATCATAGACTGAACCAGTATTTGATGCAGAACCAAGACTGGTGTGGTTAAAGAAAGAGTCAGGGTGTGTAGAATGAACTTGATCTTGGCTTTGGAGCGATGATGGAGCTCCTGAAATAATCCCTCAATAACACCTTTTTTAACGAGGATGCTGTAATTGCTGGAGGTCCCGAAGTTGGTTCTTCGTAGGTAAAATTTGCCTAGTGCTTACTCACGCCCAGTGCAGCTTGTTGGATGCAGGAGCCTTGGGGGGACTGGGAATGGATTGAAAATTGCTGGAGCTGTGGCTTGTGCCCAAAAACTGGACTTGATTGTAATATCGCTGAGTTTGGTGATGGAGTTAGGGCCCTGGCTGCTGCTTCCAAGGATGCGTGGGTGACCCTTGTCTTTAGGCTTTTTTTTAAGGTTTAGCGGGGGCTTTCCTGACTCACCCAGATCTCATCATTGGAAATTATAGCTAATTAAGAATGCTATCTGCTGTCTTCCGTCAGATGCGCAGTAAGATGAGAGGCAACAGGGAGCAACGGGGAGCTTCAAGCTGCCCATACTGTCCTTGCCCTGAACCTTTTGCCCCTTTATTTATTATTAATTGTTTCTGACCCGGTTTCTGGCCAGATTGATGCAGCGGCTCCCTGGCTCGACATTCGGCAGCAGTAAAGCGGCGGGAGGCAGTGGGGGTGGCTGTAAGCAGTGAGCAGTAGACAGTGAGTGGTGGGCAGCTAGAGAGGGAGGGGGAAGAAACACAGGAGCCTCAGCCCTCTTCCGCCCTGATCAAGGGCCTCCTCCCCTCTGAGCAACCCTGGAATGCTCACCCAGTATTCAAGGTTCAAGGTTCTGTAGCTTGTGGCGAGCTGAACAGCGACTAACAGCGGCCACGCTTGCCGCGGGGAGCTCTGACAGAGATAGGAGCTCCTATGGCAAATCCGTTGAAGTGGGTAAAAATTGCAGCTAAATGCCACGGTTCCCCCCTGCGCAAGTTAGAAAAATCTTTCGGGTTGTGGGTTGAGGCTCACCTCTCTCCTCTCGACTCTCTCCTCTCTCCACTCGCCAGTCACCGCTGGAGTTAGGAATAGTACATCTATACTTCTTGATATGCATTTACCTTTTGATATTTTGCCCCTCGATATTCTGTCTTACATATTCTTGCACCATCATATTCTGGGGGTCGACATTGAGTGGTCCATTTTACCATATTACATATATTAGAGTAAGGATACCCTGGAGCATATTCATGCATTGAAGGAGGAGTGATTCCAATAGAAGTCATGATTCAAGATTATTAGCTGCACCACTCTTTATCCTTACCTCAAATCACACACCTTACTCGCATCTCTTCCTCACGTCACCGTCCAACCTCTCCACTTTTTGTTCCCTCTCGCCACATTTCCCAACTATACTTCTCCCCCACCAATTTCCTTAAGTACCCCACCAAATGTCCATTCTACAATCTACAATCTTAGCGCGAGTGCCACAAAACACATCCACTCTATAAGTGGGTAGGAGCCCAGGAAAGGCAGAAGACAACTGAGACCTGTTGTATGAGTATAGTTGTAAATTGGTAATATATCTTTAGGGATGGAATGTTGTAGTGTTCTCTTTGTGGTCAGTTCTATTCTGGCTGGGGAGGGAGCATCAACAGTAGTCTCTCAGACTTCAACAAAGTCTTGGTTATAACCTCAATTAGGAGTTTGAATCATAACATTGGCGACCAGCTTTATCAATCTGTGAGAAGGCTGTATAGCGGAGTTGGTGTGAGGACCTGAGTGTAAACGTCGAGGGAAACTCCTGTGTATTTATTGTGTGTCTATGAAGAAGATGACTACCTAATGTTCAAAGTATTTTAGGGATCAGTCATTCAAGGAAGACCATCAGGTGAATTGAGGTGAATTTTAATTGTGGCAAAGGCTCAAACGGTTACCTTGCTCGAGAGTTCATCCGGTACCTCACGAGTGACCCGGCTACCGCAGCGCATTAATAGGCATCAGGAACCAACGTTCTGCAAAATAGATTACAAGGCAGTGTACTCAATGTGATGTAACATCAGCAGCCATCTTGTGCGTTTCTTTAAAATTCAGTCATGGAGCTGCAATTTCAAACCTATTTGGACACCTGTGTTGCTCAGCTCGCTACCGATGTGTGTGCTCTCCTATTTGCACTACTTTGGTCTCCTGCCACTGCAGCAGCTATCCAATGGTGGATCTGATTACCAGGTATTATTCTTAACAGTTGTATCAGTGATAGGCACACTTTTGGATCCAATGCTTGACACCGGTTAGCGGAGATACCGGGGATAGGCACACCCTTCACCTAAGTGCATATGGAGTCTTGGCATATATTTATTCAATTCATGAGATAGTGATCGGAAACATCTGGGGTCTGCATTACATCATCTACTTCTAAAAGGAGAACTGAGTTTTAGAGAGGAAGGGTAACTGGTGAAGTTAATCACTGACAACGGCACCCAACGTACATCCTAGGTAATGATACAGTATCTCTATTTTTGTGGTATGGTGCACACTTGTATCTCATTCTACAACCTACAAGCCAATGGTACTGTTGAGAGGGCTAACTGAATGGTGAAAAGGGTGATTCAAATGGCAGTGGAGATGAGAGGCGATGTTAAGAGCTAGGTGAAAGATTTGGTTTGGGCATACCAGACTACAGAGAATAATGAGGCTAAGGAGATTCCTTTTTGCATCATGAGGGGGAGAAAAGCAAATACAAAGTTGTCTCTGGCATGGATGAAGTTGTTAATTGGAGAAGGTGGAAATGCTGATGATGAGGGCAAATTTGGTTGTATGTGTGAGAAGAGGATACAAGTGGGTGATTTGGTGAAGGTGAAGTCTGGTCGAGTGGAAGGTGGTTTAACAAAATACTATGAGCCTTTTAGGGTGAGAGAGGTGCAGGATTTGTTTGTGGTGTTGGGGAATGGGGAAAGGTGAAAGGTGAAACAAGAGAAGAACAGCAATGTTTGAGAGAGAAATGGTGCCAAGTTGGAGAAAGTGGCAGAGGTGTACAGTGGGTTTATGATGATGGATGATGATGGTGGGGTAGTGAAGATAACTATGAGTGGTGCTGTGTTTGAGAAAGCTCCAAGTGGGGAAATGAATGTAGATGGAGATGGTGAGGGTAGTTCACAAGCAGTAGAACAGAGCAGGTCACCAAGAATACGTGTACCTCGAACGTATCTAAATTATAATATTTGAGTTGCTTAAAGTATCTTTTATGCAATGTATAATACGTGGATCATTGTTGGATTTATTGGAATTTTGTTTCTGTAAAGGAAAAAAGATGTGTTGTATGTATGTAGTTGTAAATGGGTGATATATATTTAGGGATGGAATGCTGTTGTGTCAGCATTCCAACTCTCTGATGTTGTGATGACTGTATTATTTATTTATTTTTATTTATTTAAGTGTTTTTTAGAGCGCGAACTTGACCCATTAGGGTATAAGAGCGCTTTACAGAGAAACTTAAGTATGTACAGAGTAGGCATATCATCATCCAGCTACGGATCGAGTGGCAGAGGGCAGGGTGCAGGATACATAAGGGAGATAGAGCATGCATTTACAGATTAAATATCCAAGTACTCAAGATGAGATTTATCCAAAGCTGTCCACGCGAGAGGAGCAACCCCTTTTATTTTCGTAAGTGGGATGCGTATAATCAGACGTGAGTCCCATGCTCTCCACACAACTGGAGTCAAGCTATCCTGGTTGAAGACGGTGAATAGCCAGAAACTGGTCCTAGGATGCTTGATTCCGGTCCAGCAAAGACATGGCTTGGCAGTTCAGGCTAGACTGTTCCCATAAGGCACAGGGTGCAGGCGGATTTGCATATGGCCATGTCTGAACTGGGGTGGTGTGGAGAGCAAAAAAGCGATGGATTTAGGCCCAGATCTCTGTACTGGGGTGAATGTATGACATTGTTCTGCATTCTGTCCATCAATTGTTGTTTTTGCATTTGTCACCACAAGTGGGATGGGTATGCTCAGACGTGAGTCCCATGCTCTCCAAACCACTGGAGTCAAGCTAGCTATCCTGGCTGAAGACGGCTGATAGCCAGAAACCTCTCCTAGGATGCTTGATTCCGGTCCAGGAAAGACATGGCTTGGCAGTTCGGGCTGGACTGTTCCATGAGGCACAGGGTCAAGGATGATTGGCATATGGCCATGTCTGAACTGGGGTGGTGTGGAGAGCCAAAAAACGATCGATTTAGGCCCAGATCTCTGTACTGGGGTGAATGTTTGACATTGTTCTGCATTCTGTCTATCAATTGTTGTTTTTGCATTTGTCACCCTAAGTGGGATGGGTATGCTCAGATGTGAGTCTCATGCTCTCCACACCACTGGAGTCAAGCTATCCGGGCTGAAGAGGCTGATAGCCAGAAACTGGTCCTAGTGTGGTAAATATAAATTACCTATACTTAATTTAATACTTAATTTATGCGGTAAAGTTCAATAAGAATAACTCAGTCAAAAATAAGAGGCAGGATCCGTGGTATTTGAGGTTTTAAAAGGGGTTTTATTCCTTAAAAAGGAATTGGTTATATGGTTCGAACCATGGCAAATCGCATTCCATCGCCACGAAGGCTCAGGAAGGGATAGACAATACTTTATTGACAGGTTAACATATATATAGTCAATGCATTACAGTAAAGGCAGATGCAGGAGGCGTAACAGCTGAGAGGAGAGATAAGAATACACATACGTAATGAAAGAGGCGTTACAATAGGCGTGCATGAGGGCATGTATTAGAAACGTCATTATGAGATGTCACAGGTGGGTGGATCCATAAGAGAATCCTGCAGTGTCAGCAGAAATACATGGCAGAGATGCGCGCGCAGCAGTATGACGTGTAATTGACGTGTGTAACTGGAGGGTGAAGGGGACTTGACATTTAGCCTTACATGAGGAGACAGAAGTCTGAGATGTCAGAACAACCTAATCCCAAATCGTATCTAATATCTTGTGTTTAAGGAACTGTATTATCTGGAAGGAAAGGTCTCTCGGGCAAAAGGCTATTCTATACTGACTGCTAGTGCGTGCATATGCGTCTACGTGTCTACATGAGATGCGAGGGGGCATGGGCCTACCATGGCAACAGGAGCTTGCATGGAGACAGTGAGGCCGGGCCCTTTGCTCTGCAGCTGGAAGGATGTTTTCCTAAACTACTAGACAGGAATGTATTTTCGAAGAGCGGAGCAGATAACTTGAAGGCAAAATACCGTTTTGGCAGGCAACAGGCTGAGCCAGGCACCGTTAACCGTGCAGGGAGTAAGACAAAGGTCAGGGATACAGATGCTCATCCAAGCTGGAGCATTCAGAGGCAGGAAGCAGGAAAGGACTCGATGACAGAAATCAGGGCCTAACTCGCCTGAGCCAGGGAAAACGTGAAAAGTGTACCATGAAAAGACGTTGGCAAGACATACTTAGGAACGGAATATCCGACCCATTCATGGTGGATCTGAAAGAGGACATATTAACGTTGGACGCAAATGTATTTGCGTCTTCATAGCTGGCACAGAAGGGACGTTACATGCACTTTAAGCTCGTACATGGAGACGGTGGGGTACACGTTAGGGAACATTCTTGACCATAAAAATGTATATTTCCTCATTCCCTCCTTGTTCCCTACGGACCCTTCATGATATATCGATACTCATAAATCTATCAATCTGTTCACGTAATATCATTTGCTCTTCTTTCTTCCTATGTCGTTTTGAATGAGAACTTGAATGAGGAATACATGATGTGGCGCACAAGCCGCAAATCGCTGGCCCACATTGTAGACATGGGCAACAACTGAATACTATGAGAAGGGCAATACCTAGGAAGGATAGGATCTTCCATCCCCAGGCTGACAACGTGGTCCAGAACCAACCGGACCAAGTCCAGGTGCCTGGATTCTGGTGTATCTGACTTGCAATTTTGTGAAGACGAGTAATGGCTCTATATACTGATGGCGCGTTTTCTGGAATGAAAACACAGCAACTCGATCCGATGACTCTACAGGCTCCGCCCCTATCGGCCAGGATGACGTCAAGAACGAGACGATTTTGAAGAACAACAATCCGCATCGCAGACTGCTCCTCTGTCAAGTTGCCTAAGGCAGAAGTAGTCTCATTCACTACTGCTTCGAGGGTTCTAGTTAACTTGCGTATCAGTTTACTATTAAAGATAGCACCTAAGTAGGGAAAGAAACCTTTATTGAAATCAGTGTATTGCTCCCATGCCGTTTCAGTATAGTCGACAATCGGGAGATCTCTCTGGGGTCTAGTGTGTACTAGATGGGTATTCCTATGATAATCAGGAGGAGCTAGGAAAACAGGTGGCAGAAGGAATGCAATGTAACAGGTACCATCCCAATCTAGAGGTAAACGTATATATGCGGTATGACCACAAATGAAGTAGGAATGTCGTGAAGCTTTAAACGCAGACTTGCCCTTATCACTGAATTTGATCACAGTCGTACATTTACTATGACCCAGGTGTACTGAACCATTCTTTCTAACACATAATTCACCTTTGACTGGTAATACTGACATAGCAGGCAAGACTGGCTCGGATTCGGATTCAACATTCAGAATCATGAGATTAAGTGTAAAGTTACCTAATCCATATACTTCATTTTCTAGATCAGTCCCTGTCCTTTTGGGGAGTCCCTCCTTGTCAGGGAAACATACTTTATGCAGAACTGTGTTCAGGTTTCCCCATACCCAGTTGCCTTGGTAAACTACTGTATTTGAATCCAAAGAATTAATCAAACTAAACCATGCGCCACAGGAACCATTATGTGTGAACGGGTACGGGAAGAGGGGCAGAACTCCCTTGTATTTCTGGTAGGGAGGGAGTCGGCCACATATCCAACAATTTGTAGCGTTGCTGGTCTGATGAGAATGATGTAACATACTAATGAAGGTGTTGTTGCGCAGCGCAAGTCTGTAGGACAACTCATGCGGGGGTAATACACTAAAAGAATGTTCGGCAGTGACGTTGAAAGCAGAATGTGTACTCTTGAAAATAGGGTAATAGATGTGCAATAGTATATTTGCAGCAATAATCAAAAGACTTAGAAAAAACATAGTCAATAGCGTCACTATACAGTGACTACGAAGTGATTTACAATATTCATGTTTCTTGAGCTGTTTCTGTCTATCTCTCTCTCTATTTCGGTCTAGGGGATACATGTCAGAAACTAATTTAACCGATTCACCTAGGGGAGGACTTAAACAATTAAACTGTCTGACTTGCTAGACCTTAGTTTTAGCTTATATTCTTGGGAAGCGGTTTTCTCAACCAGGGGGAGTTTTGAGTCAGTCTGTGGAGGAGGGCAGGGCTGAGAATTCAAATCAGAAGGCAGTCCATGAAATTTCTTGATGTGGCTCGAGTGCAGCCACCCCTTCCGGCCCTCAATCTTCCCAGCAATCCTCGTCGTCAAAAGTACCAATTTCGGCGTTTGCCAGCGGGGCTCCAGCGGGCTCCGTCGGTCGAAGTTCCTTATAAACACATAATTCCCAGGAACCACTTCATGGGGCTTCACGTAGGTGTTGTCAGGAAAGGCTGCAGCTACCTGTGAACGACAAGATTGTAGTGCAGACATCAAGGAGGCAAGGTAATCTGTCAGCATATTACAATCAACATCAGTTATTTTACGAGGTATAGGCGTCCCCCACATATTTGGTGGCCTTCCGAAGACCACCTCATACGGGGATAGCCCTGATCGAGAATGCGCTATCATTCTCATATAGAAGAGTGCAACTGGCAAAGCTACTATCCAGTCAACGCCTTTCTCTCTGCAGATTTTAGCAAGTCGAATTTTCAGAGTCTGATTATGGCGCTCCACGAGACCTGCTGCCTCGGGATGCCGGACACAATGGAATTTCCACTGATAGCCTAACAGGAGTGTAACTTGTTTTACAAGCTCGGATGAGAATGGCTGGCCGTTATCTGAGTATACAACACGGGGCAAACCATATCGTGGGAAGAATTCACGAACCAGCTGCTTGGCAGTGGTCGGAGCAGTGTAATCTGGGACTGGATATGCTTCTGTCCATCGGGAGAGTGCACATACAACTACGAGGACATATTTGAATCCTCAACAACGTTCCATCTGGATATAATCCATCTGGAGGACTTTAAAAGGGTGATCGGGAGGATGGAATCCACCTTGATCTACAGGAATGCTTTTACCTGGGTTGAACTGACAACAAATCATGCAAGTACGCACTTTCTGTTTGGCTGCTGCTCGTAAGTGTTTGTTGAACCAGATGTTTTGAATACTGTCTAGCATAGCTTTTTCTCCTAGATGTGCAGGACTGTGTACTGTGTTAATGATGACTTGAACCATAGAGTCGGGGAGAAACCATGTAGATTTTCCCTTCGTCATCCATCCCTGATCTGTTTGGATCCCTCCTAGTTCAGTCCATTTCTTTATTTCATCTGGTGTAGCATGTGTCTGTATGTTAATTACATCATGGGCGGGATCCCTAACTGTCATGCAGTGTGTCAGTGTCGGAACTATTGTCTTTGTCAAGTCAGTTGCGTGAGTCTGAGCTGTGTGCTTGGCTGTTCGGTCTGCCAGGTCGTTACCCTGGGAAACGATATCAGTGACTTTTGTATGTGCCTTGCACTTCATGATGGATATAGCAGTAGGCAGATGTATTGCATCTAATAGAGCTTGAATGAGGAGACCGTGTTGAATGTTGGCACCGTGAGAAGTTAGGTAACCTCTCTCTCGCCATAATACACCGAAATCGTGCACAACTCCGAAAGCATAACGGGAATCTGTGTATATGTTAACTCTCTTGTTCTTAGCTTGAATACAGGCTTGTGTCAGAGCGATAAGCTCGGCTGCTTGAGCTGACAGGGTATCAATACAATTTGTTTCTATGACTTCAGTGTCGGTCGTGACTGCGTAGGCGGCCACTAACTCTCCTGTACTTGTTCTCATGCATGAACCATCCACATAAAGTGTCAGGTCTGGATCTGGTAATGGAATGTCTGTCAAGTCTTGTCTAGGCTTCGTCGTAATAGTAATGACTTCAATACAATCATGTGCCAATGGGTCTGTTCCATTTAACGGCAAAAGTGTGGCGGGGTTTAATGTACTACAGCGTCTGATCTCTATGTGTGGCTGAAACAATGTCAATTCATAACCTGTCAGTCGTGCTATAGTCAAGTGCTGGGTTTGTGTTCGATTCAAAAGAACTTCCACGGAGTGTGGAACTTGTACTGTCAACTGATGTCCTAATAATATAGAATCACTTTGTCTGATTGCTAGAGCTGTCGCTGCTACTGATTTCAAGCACGCAGGCAGAGCCTGGGCTACTGGATCTAATGTGCTAGAAAAGTAAGCACACGGTTTGTGTGAACCTGCTTGTTCCTGTGTGAGTACTGACAAAGCAGTACCTTCGCGTTCTGTAACAAAAAGTGTAAAAGGCTTATTGTAACATGGTGTTGCTAAAACAGGTGCTTGACATAAGTCTTTCTTTAAGTCTTCAAAAGCTTGTGTATGTTCCTGAGTCCAAGGGAGGACAGTCGAAGACGCTGCCTCCTGGGTTGTCAACTGAATCAGTGGCTTTGCTAGAAATGCATATTGGGGAATCCATTGTCTGCAGTAAGAAGTGAGGCCTATAAAGGCCCGTACCTCCTTTTGTGTCTTGGGTCGTGACATATTTACTATTAACTGGATGCGATCAGGTGTGAGCTGTCTCCCCCCTTTGGGCAGCAAGTGCCCAAGGTAAACAACTTGCTGAACACAGAATTGCAGCTTCGAAGGGGACACCTTGTGCCCCTTGTCGGCCAGAAAATGTAAAACCGTCAGTGATGCTTTTTCACATTCAGGTTCGCTTCGGGCGGTGATCAGCAGATCATCGACATACTGAAGCAGAGCAGTGTTATTAGGCATATGAATACTGTCAAGTTGTCTTTTCAGTGCTTGGCTATAGATGCTGGGGCTTTCTGTGAATCCTTGAGGTGCGCGTGCAAATTTGAAGCTTCGTCCATTTAAACAGAATCCGAACAAGTATTGGCTTTCTGGGTCAATTGGAACACTAAAGAAAGCGTTCTTCAGGTCAATTACAGTAAAGAACGTTGCTTCTGGATCGATAGCTGTCAATAATGAAGAGATATCTGGGACCACGGGGTACTGTGGTACAATACATTTATTCAACTCGCGCAAATCAATAACTAATCGATAAACTGGTGGTGCATTGGGATCGGTGCGTCTAAGAATTGGAATAATAGGGGAATTACATACATTGGAGTCGGTTTCCACGACCACTCCTTGTGCTATGAGCTCGTCAATGATTTGCAGTAAAGCCACTACAGCATCTGGGGGTAACTTGTATTGTCGCATTCGTGGTAATACCACTCCTTGTTTGAGGGTAACTCGATATGGTGTGATGTGCATACAACCTACATCAGTGGGGCCTTGCGCCCATAAATGTGCAGGGACATTCTGTAACCTGGGATCAATATCCCTCAATACATAGTGACCTTTAAAGTCGCACAGAAATAGTCGTACTCCTTCCGGAGAACAACATATTACAGCTCCTAGAGCTTTCAGTGTCTTTATACCTAACAAGTTTTCTGGGCATGATTTTGTAAGTAGTAAGTCTGTAGTACGTGTCAAAGGACCAACTGCAAGGGGAAGCGGTTGCGATACTTCATTAATAATGGGCTTTCCTGAAAATCCAAGGGAAACATTCTGTGAGCCTGAGAGGGGTGCCCCTGGAACCTCATCGTGACTGATAGTTGTCCTGCTTGCCCCTGTATCAATTAAAAACTTTCTGTCTTTCCCTAATACTTGACTATGTACATAAGGACCCTCTTGATCTACAGGAACCTCAATAAGAGGCAAGCCAACTTCCCTCTCTAGGCTGTTTCATGTGTATCGCTGATAGTCGGGATAATCATTTTGCGCATACTGGTACATCTGTTGTGTCGTGTTTTGTGTTGCGGTGATAGGCTGTGACTGTGGCACTGCTACGGTCTGTACTGTCTGTTGTGAGGCTTGCATAGGCTGGATGTTCTGTGGTACTTGTTGTTGGACCTGGTCTTGTCTGGGTGGACGTGGTCTCTCTTTGGTTTTACCCGTAGAGATATTATGTTTCAAAACTGCACAATCGTTTATATAGTGACCTGGCTGCTTACAATAGTTACATGTCCCTTTAACAGGACCTGCTGAATTATGGGACTGTGTTGTACCCTTTTTCTGACCATCAGCTGGAACTGACTGAGCGACTAACATTTTCATTTTCGTGTCTTTCATACGTCTCTGCTCATGTTCATGTTCTTCTCTAATTCTATTCTGGTGGGACTGTAACATTTGTAACATTTGTGAAGGGGTATTAGCTTGCCAGGTGCTTTCGACTTTCAATACTCGGTTCTTAACCTGGGGCAGAGAATTCTCGACTAATTTGGATACAAAAAGATGTGGATATGACTCGCTACTTGCTTTCAGGCCACTATTAATACCAAAACATTTCTCAAATCGGGAATAAAAATCACTAGTGTCTTCATTGCATCCCAGTCTTCCTTTTTCGTTGACAATAAACGTGGTAATACTTGTACTAATAATCCTGGTAATGCTTTAGTTTTGTCTCCAAGCCCTAGGCCTGGAAATCGAGTGTTTTCTTCGTTTTCTAACGCAGCCCACTCAATCTTTTGCTCTCCCACCTCCCATTCTTTTTCCTTGAGTTTCTCGTAAATACCGGCAGGCAATAATACTTTCAATATTTTCATGATGTCTGGATAGGTGTAATCACCCATGAGTAACATGTCTTTTATTTCGCGGTGGAACCCTGCTGGATCTTTGTCATGACTAGGCACTAATTTCTTCATTTCTAACAATTCTAATTTTGTTAAGGGCGTGTACACAAACACACGTCTAAGGGTATTATCATCATTCATAACTGGGTGCACTTCTCGCAAGGGATTCTGTCTGTCTATGTAATATGTCTTTCTTTCCATGAAGGGAGCCGGATCAAGCCGTGGACACAAGAAGGCACTGTATCTGTGCCGATGTTCGAGAATTATTTTAATTAAATCGGTACCTAGGCCTCTCCATTTATTCATGAGTAGTTCTATTAATATGTCAGGTAAGGGACCTGGATCAGAGTGTTGGCTTTTATACAATATAAGAAGATGTTGTATCATGTACATACCAGCTAAACGCTGTTCGTCTGGTGAAAGATTCAAAAACGTGTGTGCTAGCGCATCATCACTATATTTATCAGAACTGTCAGCCCATTGTACTGCTGACCTGGCTAATTCTTGTTCATCCATAGAATCGAGTACATGGTACCCCATTCGTTCTCGAAGTATTTTATCAGTAGCCTGAAATAAGTGTTCAGGCGTCTTTGGATTTGACATGGCCGCTTGAAAAAGTCTCTTACTTTCTGGACGTACCGGACGTATTGAATTTTTCAAGGGTTTTCCCTTACCTACATAAGCCATCATTTCTCTAGCTGGTAATTGCAATTGTCCTGTTGTCGTTGCTTGTTGTTCGTCCTCCTCCGAGGATTCAGTCTTATCTGCATCATTTTCTCTTTCAGGCCGTTCTCTTTCATGTATCTGTACTACTGCTTTTCGGATCCTTTTGTACATATTTTCTATACAACTTTGTTTATCATGTTTTCCGTCTGCTATATTCTGACCCCATTTGTTAAGTGCTTTCATTTCTTCCTGGTCTACACCAGGCCTATCTCTGTTTCTTATCAAGCAGTTTATGAAGAAACGTAACAACAGTTTTTGAGTGTCAACTTTCTGGTATGCCATGGCCTCGCCAATGCTTTCAGGACCTTGCCCTGTTTGGACAAAGTGATATATTTTGTCTAGATGATCAACCATTCCTGGTAGTATCAGTAAGTAGTTTGAAACTCGTCGTAGACGAACTGATGATAGCATCATTCTGTCGTCATCTTTACCGGGCACTGGATTATATCTACAATCTGTAAGAGGCTCCTTAAGTATATCGTAATTCGCTGTTTGTGGTGTACGTTGGTGTGCTAAATCCCTAAAAGTCAGTCTATGTGCTTGTGGTGGGGTCTGAAAACCTCCTGTGGCACCTCCTGAGGTGCCAGGTCCAAAAGGATTTGTTGAGTGTAAGGTAGGGAGAATAGGTGCAGGAAGAGGTGGTGGAATCGGCGGAACGGGAGGAGGAGTATGTTGCTGCAGAAGTGGGGGCGGATTATCTCGGGGCGGAGTGCCATCAGCGGGTGGCGCCTGGACACGTGGATCTGTGTATGCGGGAGCTACATCGTCTAAGTAGGATGAAAGGAATATATCCTTTGCCGTCTTGTGGTGTAATTTAGTCGGAAGCAATGGAGTTGGCAGATCTTCTGGTACTTCCGGGGTGGCCTTAGGTAAACCCTCGGCCATAAGAGGATACATACCATTCATAAGAGTGTTTCGTTGTCTGTCTACTTGTTCTGCTTTTACTCGTATACCTTCCCCAACTAATACGTTTTCTCGGGTTTTGTCGGACTCCTCTCTACTCTTTTCTTCTTTTCTGAGCGCTTTCTCTGTGCGTCTATGCGATTCTTTACGCCATAATTCGATGGCATCTTTCTGTGGCTGTCTGGCTTTCTTTTTCCATAATGCTTCCTCTACTCTCATGATGCAATCAGCATCCCATGTCCCAGCAGCGGGCCATCTCTGATTCTCTGTTAAATCTTTAGTATAATCTACCCACAAATCGAGATATAATACGGCATCTAGGCCATGTTTGTGGTACATAAAGTACCCTGGAGTGTCCCTAGGTGGAATAGGAACAGCTTCCTCGAGTACCCCTTTTCTGGTTTTTATCTGTCTTAATTTGGAGAACAGCGGCATGTTTCAGCCGTGCTGCTTGATACTTGATACTTACTCGGACTTGAACACAGTTAATACAATAAACACAGTAATGAAAATCGAACAATCACTCATACCACGACATTTAAAACTACATTAAAAACATTTTCAAAACGAACAATAATAATTAGAATAAAACTAGCTAACTGCATGATACTGGATGTACTGCTAAACAGTACAGATACACCGCTAAAACAGTGCAGACCGGATATACTGCTAAACAGTACAGATACACCGCTAAAAACAGTGCATACCGGGTCTGTGTACCCAAACCCGTCTTGACCGGCACAAATTAATGCGCACGTCTAGATGCGTCCCCAGCAACGGTACTCACCGGGAAGCACTGAACAGAAGGCCTCGGAAACTCGACACTGGACTGGACTGGACTCGACTCGTGACGTAGATACTTCGGAACTTCGGAACCTGGTGGGCCTCCGTATACCTCGGATCTTGCTCTCTCAGCTAGGCTCTGGTCGGGATCCTCCGCACTCCTCACCGCCTCGTCTGGGTGTTAATCGCAGCCTCAGTCACCTCCGTTGGCCTGAGGGAGATACAGGAAATCCTGCGGGTACGCGTAGTTGTCCGTCCGGCTGTGGCAGGGGGCCGGGCCTGCAACACACCACCGGCGCGTAAGGTGGGGGAGGGGTCCCTGTTCGGGCGCCAATTATGTGGTAAATATAAATTACCTATACTTAATTTAATACTTAATTTATGCGGTAAAGTTCAATAAGAATAACTCAGTCAAAAATAAGAGGCAGGATCCGTGGTATTTGAGGTTTTAAAAGGGGTTTTATTCCTTAAAAAGGAATTGATTATATGGTTCGAACCATGGCAAATCGCATTCCATCGCCACGAAGGCTCAGGAAGGGATAGACAATACTTTATTGACAGGTTAACATATATATAGTCAATGCATTACAGTAAAGGCAGATGCAGGAGGCGTAACAGCTGAGAGGAGAGATAAGAATACACATACGTAATGAAAGAGGCGTTACAATAGGCGTGCATGAGGGCATGTATTAGAAACGTCATTATGAGATGTCACAGGTGGGTGGATCCATAAGAGAATCCTGCAGTGTCAGCAGAAATACATGGCAGAGATGCGCGCGCAGCAGTATGACGTGTAATTGACGTGTGTAACTGGAGGGTGAAGGGGACTTGACATTTAGCCTTACATGAGGAGACAGAAGTCTGAGATGTCAGAACAACCTAATCCCAAATCGTATCTAATATCTTGTGTTTAAGGAACTGTATTATCTGGAAGGAAAGGTCTCTCGGGCAAAAGGCTATTCTATACTGACTGCTAGTGCGTGCATATGCGTCTACGTGTCTACATGAGATGCGAGGGGGCATGGGCCTACCATGGCAACAGGAGCTAAGATTTACTTGCATGGAGACAGTGAGGCCGGGCCCTTTGCTCTGCAGCTGGAAGGATGTTTTCCTAAACTACTAGACAGGAATGTATTTTCGAAGAGCGGAGCAGATAACTTGAAGGCAAAATACCGTTTTGGCAGGCAACAGGCTGAGCCAGGCACCGTTAACCGTGCAGGGAGTAAGACAAAGGTCAGGGATACAGATGCTCATCCAAGCTGGAGCATTCAGAGGCAGGAAGCAGGAAAGGACTCGATGACAGAAATCAGGGCCTAACTCGCCTGAGCCAGGGAAAACGTGAAAAGTGTACCATGAAAAGACGTTTGCAAGGCATACTTAGGAACGGAATATCCGACCCATTCATGGTGGATCTGAAAGAGGACATATTAACGTTGGACGCAAATGTATTTGCGTCTTCATAGCTGGCACAGAAGGGAAGTTACATGCACTTTAAGCTCGTACATGGAGACGGTGGGGTACACGTTAGGGAACATTCTTGACCATAAAAATTTATATTTCCTCACTAGGATGCTTGATTCCGGTTTAGGAAAGACATGGCTTGGCAGTTCAGGCTGGACTATTCCCACGAGGCACAGGGTCAAGGCTGATTTGCATATGGCCATGTCTGAACTGGGGTGGTGTGGAGAGCAAAAAAACTATGGATTTAGGCCCAGATCTCTGTACTAGGGTGAATGTATGACATTGTTCTGCATTCTGTCCATCAATTGTTGTTTTTGCGTTTGTCACCTCAGAGTGTACCATCGCTCTACACTCTGGGATACATCCAAGCAGGACCAACAGACCCTTTGTCCACATTAGTAATGGGAACACCCAATACTACATTCCTTCTCAAATCCAGTTGTCAACAAAACACACCACCAAGAGTATAAAACACAAACCACGTCCATGGATTTCCAGCTATTCATTCTGTCTGTGTGGGTCCCTTATGGCCTCTCTGCCGGAGGGGATTCAGGTTCTTAGAATATTCCTCATCAAAACTGTACATGTTTTATCCATACCTCACTCGCTGCCTCTCTCCTCCTTGTTGCTTGAGGGCTAGTCCCCACTATGGGTCTAATTACAAAAAGGTGAAAAAAAGGGATCAATGTGTATGTATATATATTTTATATTTCGATACACATCCCTAACTATGTAGTGAGATACTCATGTAGTATGCTCCTTACGATGAGGAACAGTGCCTCATGGGCCAGCACTAGATAGAAGGGTATTATAGGAGTCCAATTAACCCCTAGCCTCGTTGTGCTTCCTCCTCCGTCCGTGGCCACCGTGATAATGAACCACGGCCCATGAGGCACTGTTCCTCATCATAAGGAGCATACTTTTTGTAATTAGACCCATAGTGGGGACACACTAGTGAGTGACAGGGGGATCTTTTACCCCGGTCCTGACGAAGGGGCATGTCGCCCCGAAACATGTCGACCCACACAGGAAAGTAAGCTCATAAACCCGCTTACCCTTTCCGACACCACTTTTTTTAGCAATACCAGCCAGTGTTTATTAAATAGTTTTTGTATCACTAGGCCAGGTATTTTTTAACATCACTTATCTATCACCCCTGACCCCACTGACACTCACTCCATTCACTCACATAGCACCCACAATTAAAAAGGTGCTCCAGCGTATTCGCTTGTCGCAGCACTGCCCCGTCCGGCAGCCGGGCGGGAAGACCCCGATAATGAAGCACGACACCAAGGGCCCTTTTGGTGTGTGAGGGGTATTTTAACCATATGTATGTATTCCAAGGTCAACAGGATACACACTAAACCCCCTTTTTTTAGGTGGACCTTTTTGATTACAGTGACTCCTCTCTCATGCCATCTATCGTCTACTGGCATGGGTATTGCAGAAAGGCCGACATCAGAACGATTCATTGTCATTTGGGTCCTTGGCACCCATTTGGAATGATGAGGAATTGTAGTGGGCACATGTCAGCCTAAACATCTCCAGCTTGGAGTTGCCCCTGTAGTTATGTGGAGGGTTTGTCTGTACTCCCCCAAAAATGAGTATACAGCCTACTCAGCATCTCGATTTGTGCCTTTAGATATACAAATGAACTTAGCCAACCCTCTCATAAACCATTCACACTTTCCCTTCATTTGGGGCCAATGAGGTGTGATCATTTGATGTGTGATGCCCTGGGATTGTAGGTACTCAGCAAACTCTTCCCCTTTGAACGGAAGAGCGTTGTTGGTGCGCAGTTCTCGGATGAGCCCATGTGTTGCCAAAATATTCTCGAGTTTTGGGATCATCACAGCGGCTGCTGTGGTTGGCACTATTTCCACCTCTGGATATTTTAAGTAGTCATCCACGACTACCAACATTTATCGCCCACCCTTTAAACCCCCAAAATCCATGTTGGATTGATGCCAGGGAACCTGGGAGTTTTCTTCTGCTGCTATCATCACTGGAAGCTTTGCCCTCCTAGCTGCTTGGTACATCTTGCATCTTCAAATAGTCTGTTCAACCAGTTTGTCAAGAGGTGGGAACCAAACTTTGTTCTGGATCCTACTCTTGGTGATTCTTTGATGAAAACTATGAGCATTATTTGTTGCACCAATCTCTGGAGGAGGACCAATCTTGGTCCTCTGAGGAGGCAACCCTCTCCTGAAACTGCCAACGCATTTCTCATGTTCAGGAGAAATGTTACTATTTGTTTAGCCTCCTCACTTTGTCGAATCATGTTGTTCTGAAGGATTCACCAGTCGACCTAACAGCCTCCATGGCCAACTGCAAGCAGCCATCAACCAAGGTGGCTTTGACTATTTCTTCAAGGGCCATCAGGAGAGGCATGGATTGTTCCACTACTAGTCAGACATGTTCTTCAGTATACATAGCTATTTCTTCTTATGTGGCGGTGACTGGCAGGCATGGTGAGAAAGACAGTTTGCAGGGTTTTGAGTCCCAAGCTTGTAGTTGACGGTATCCTTGTATTCCTGAAGTTGCAGGATTCATTTCTCTATCGAGGTGGTGGCTTGAATGTGGAACCCTGGAACAGCTAAATGAAGGGCTTATGATTCGTATGGACAAATGTATAGGTATAACTGGAAGTGTCTGCATCTCCAGTGGATGGCTATTGCTTCTTTCTCAATCTGAGAGAAGGGCTGGCATAGGCCACCAGGGTCCATTCACCACACTATTGCTTCTGCAACAGTACTGCCTCCAGTATAGTGGGACAGGCATCCACTGCCAACTCTGAGTCTTAATGAGGATCCAAGCACACCAGGTTGGTGTCTGCAGAAAGTGATCTCTTTGTAATGTAGAATGCATGCTCCTGATCTGTTGCCCACACTGATGGAGTGAAACTCTTTGTATATTCACTGAGTGGAGCTGTAAATGTGGTCAATTTTGGTATAAAACATATACCCTAATTAACCACACCCAAGAAACTCCGGTTTCCTGTCACAGATGTTGGAGACAGGGCAGATAGTATCTAGACCTGCTGTAGAGAATTGATATCCAAAGAAATAGAGCTCATTCTTCAGAAACTCAACATTTCTCCTTGTGGTGTGTGAGACCATTCTCTTTCTTGGAGTCTGCACAACAGCTTTCTCAAACTCTAGAGATGATCCTCCAGGGTTGGGCATGCACAATGGTGTCATCATGGAGAACAGCCAGCAGCCCTCGTATAACATCCTGAAACACTTCAGCAGCACTAGGTATAACAAAGTTGAGGCATTTGAACCACCGGAGCCTAGGTGAGTTAAGAAAGTAGTTATGCACTCTGATTCAGGTGCGAGTAGGAATTGATGGTGCTCTGACCTGAGATCCATCTTTTTGAAAACCAACAGGACCCTGTAACTTTGCTCATGATGTCATTGACCGTTGGCGTTAGAGGCTTCTCTTGCTTGATAGCAACATTCAGAATGTGCATATCCACTCATATTCAAGCTGCACTCAGTTGCTTTGGTGTTCGGGTTACCCACTGTGTAAGGTCTTCCACTCTCTTGATGATTAACTGCTGCTTCCAGTTTCTTGGACTCCTCCTCCACTTTAGGCCTGAAATAAAATGCCATCCTGTGCGGACATAGAGCTAGCGGCTGGACAGACCGGTCAATATGACGTTGCACAATTTTCCTTTTCAGGCAACCTATGCCTTGAAACAGCAACTTGAACTCCTACAAAAGTGAGTCAAGGTCCGATGTGTGCACACTGAATGCAAACTGTATCCTTTAAAGTGTCCCAGCTGTATGACAGCGTAGTAAGAAGTCTTTTCTTTTTTGAGTAACATACACTTTGGCGAGTCAATTTCCCTTTGTAGCCAGTGTCTATTGTAAATAACCCCGCCAGCGGGAGATGTTGAACATTGCCAAAGATGTACAACTTTACTCAGGTCACACTAAGATTTGTTTTTCTGTGTAGAATCTCATAGAGTTCCCTTTTCTATTATGGATGCCCCAGTTTCAATGACACCTGTTAAAGCTTACCCTTCCCCTTTCACGCGTCACTTTTCAGTAAATTGGGTCTGGGTCTGGAACGGTTCTATTGCCTGAGCGGCATGTATGGTCCCATCTCAAGGTTTTTTATCGCCTTGTTCGAGTTGATGATGTTGGGTGCCACGGTCGACTGACATACTTTGTCATAGTCATTTGATTTGCTGCATATTGAAAATTTCTTGCCTATGGTATAGGAAGGGGCAACCACTCCATCTGCAGGACATCCAGAACGGCAGCAGCTTGTTTCGGTCTCGTTTTCCTGATGGCAGTCCACGTGATACTTGGTTGATTGGTTCAGCTTTTTAAGGCTTTTTCATTGCAGCTTCTATATGGGCCATCAGGGCCTTCAAGAGTTCATTGGAGTGGCCCAGTGTCGGTATGTCTTGCATGGATTTACCTGGGTCTTGGGGGATTAGTAGTTTGACAGATGTGCATGCTTCTATGAGCTGGGTCCGCATTTTGTCTTTCTCATCTGGGAGTGTGTATGTGCTGCCTAGTTCTCTGAGTCTTGTTTAAAAAGTGTCTATGGGCTCGTCTGGTCCTCGCGCGGCTTGGGGAAGCAGAAAACGCTCATAATTGGGATTAGACATCAGTATGAAATAGTTGTTAACAACTGTCTTTAGTGTGGAATATGTGAATGGCAGCCCAGCTTCTACCAGATTGCTGAAAATGTTATATATTTCTTCCACCACCTAGGCCTCTTCCATTCGCTGTTGTTCATGACTGCAGCAAAATAAACCTCTAATCACTCAACCCATAGTTTCCATCAAGGAGCCTATGCGGATGGAGGTCCAATCAGGATAACTGACTCTACTGTAGAAATGGAATCCATGTTGGTCTACTACCACCCTGTCAATTTAGGGTGATCATGTTGATCATGCCTCTTATGTCCTCATCCTCTGTGCATCAGATGTAGGATGACCTCACCCCCTCCTGGGGGCAGACATATTGGTGGCAGACAGCTTGGGGCACCATGCAGTTTATTGTGGTTCACTTCAGGCCAGGCAGAGTTCAGGCACTACAGTGGCGACATGATGTCACTCACAAGCATGCAGGCATCAGATGTGCTTTGAGCTCAGCTTGGTAGTGCATTGCCCTAGTCAGCATTGGCAACAAGCCTCACTAGTCTCTCAGACATGCTGTGCAGGAGTGTGTGTAGCTATCGTGCTGGGTATGTGATGGGCAGCTGCACAAAATCCTAACTTTGCTACCTTTTGTAAGATGGCCAGGCACACAGTGCAAGTAGCAGAGGGGTGCCATTAGTCGCTCCAAGGGCAGGAGCCAAGGGGGAGTCCCACATTGGTGTCGCCACGAAGAAGGGTTCCCGTGACATCATCTGGGGGTGCCTGGGACATCAGCATATAAGGGATGTATGTCGTTACAACGCATACTTTTACAACGCATACCTTTACAACGCATTTTTACACCGCAACATCCATTACAACGCATTCCATTACAACGCATGCAATTACAACAAATTCTTTGAAACTACCTTTACACCGCATTTCACTACAATGCATTCTACATTTACAATGCATACCATTACAACGCATACCATTACATTGCATGTATGGTAAGTATTGGATAGTGTAGGGGTAACAATTACTATTCTAACTCCAGGGGGGGTGCAACAGTAGGGTAAGTGTTGGATAGTGTAGGGGTAAAAATTACTATTCTAACTCCAGGGGGTGCAACAGTAGGGTAAGTATTGGATAGTGTAGGGGTAAAAATTACTATTCTAACTCCAGGGGGTGCAACAGTAGGGTAAGTGTTGGATAGTGTAGGTATGTGTTGTAATGGTATGCGTTGTAGTGACTGCGTTGTAATGACATGCGATGTAGTGGTATGCGTTGTAGTGACATGCGTTGTAATGGTTGCGTTGTAATGGCATGCGTTGTAATGGATGTTGCGTTGTAAAAGTTTCGTTGTAAAGGTAGTGCGTTGTAAAAGTTGCGTTGTAAGTGTTGTTTCCCGCATATAAGACATTGCAAGATGAAGGATTACCCTCTTTTCTCTCAACCGTGCAGCAGTATCCATCATAGCGCATTCTCACCCCACCAAATCCTGCAGGAAGGTATAATTGGCGTAATTTCTTGTAGTAGAAAAGGGGCTACCCCAAATGTGGACTGATTTACTGAACTTTCTCTGTGGAGGCATGCTAATTTATGTGGGCACTGGGTAGGCAGGGGGGGGAGGGCATAACTTGCTGGTGGTCCTGGGTCTATCTGCCCTATCCCGGGATGTATGTAGTTGAACATTTTCGAGAATTTGCCGGGTGACAGGTACCCCGGGAGGGACGGAGCACCATGTGGTGCCCTGGTGTATGTGAGAGATGAAAGGAAGTGCCTACTAAGGTATATATGCCCTGCATGCCCATGGCTAAGGGCGTGGGCGATGGATAAGGAAAGGGACCTTCTGGCACTTTGGATCCTGAAGTGTTCCGTGGTAATAGAAGGTGGAGGCAACTTTGTATCGTCTGCACAGACTTTAAATGTTTTGCTGAGCTCACGTCTTGCATTCTCATAACAATACTGTATGTTTTTGCTGATCTTACGTAATAATGCCAGCTTAACTATGGTTATCATTTAGCAATGATACTATGTGAATAAAAGGCTACACCCTTGGTTAAACCACATTTATTGCTGTTGTCTCTCTCCTTGGGCGTTGTTGCAGTGAGGGGCCACCGAGCTAAGTGGTATGAGTCCACTATAAAAAAAAAAAACTAGAAACTCCATTCTCGCATCATGTAGGTAATAAGTATACAGCATGTGCCCTGCTGCACCTACATACGTGTGTATGTGGGTGTGTGTCTGTGCGTGCGCGCTGTAATACCTGCAAAACAATTTCTATTGGAATGTTTGCTTCAAAAGTGGGAGGCAGGTGGCCCTTTTAATACTACCAGATGGCACACTGCACAACAACAGGTAGAGGTATTTATGCTGTTTGTAATAAAATGCATGCATGTCATGCAACACCTATATAAACCTCTATACATTATTTACTTATTGTAGTCTATCTATGCCGATTACGCTGCTTGTTTGCTTTGAGGCCCATAAAAAGAAATCCCCAAAGCACTTTTTTTATTGGTTAAACAAGTGAAAATTGAAGTTAAAAATCAACCAAAACAAGAATATCTATAAAGAGAGACTAACATTACATTACTTAATTATACTTTGGATTTTTTTTTAAAGCGCAATGGAAGATGTAGAGGAGATTCTATTGATTTAAAGCACAGTGATAAATTTCGAATTTATTCTAATTTCATGTTTATGTCAGGTATAGTACTGCTGAATGGATGTTAATTTGTTTAATCCTGGATCTAAACCTGTGCATTGAAAGAGCATGGCTAGATTTGCAGAAAGTGGATAGGATGCACAGGAGGACAGGAAGCAAACTGAAAGTGCTCACTGCGTATTTTCATCCTGCAGCATTAATTTGTCTTCTGAACTAAGTGGCTGCTCCACGAGATGGCGATGCAATAAGAATTGGCAAAGTCAATAGGCCTGACTTTAATTTGCAAATGAACTGATACAGCATGTGTCCATGCATGTGACTGCAGATGTTAGTAAATTAAAACCAGACCAGAATATGACTTTGCCTTTGCTTTTAGGCTATTTATTTATTACCAGGACTATCTATTGATAACCAGCTGAACAAGCAAATACATTTTTCTATGCAATGTCAACTAACAACAAGGATGGAAAGCATTGTGCAGAGACAATTGCAGGTCTTGTGCGCAGTAACCACCAATCACACAGTGCTGGGGCATTCTCTGTCAGAACTTCCACTGGAGATTGACGTCACTTTATGTCATTTTAAAGAGAAAGCATCAAAATGAATTGTGCCTCCATGTGAAATCATTGTACCTGACATAAATGTCAGACTCTTTGTAACTTGGCTAAGGAAGACTAAAAAGAAAGTGCCCTTTTACGACTAGTGGAGAACAGCCGCCATCTTGCAAGAGTAGAAGGGCCATTCTTGTCCTCCGGTGATCCCAGCTGCAAATTGTTATTTCGCAGTGATGCCACCTGTCTCTGAAGTGGTAGCCGCTGCCCGTTATAGCATGGAAGCGGGGAAAGAGCAAAGGATGGGAAGGAGCAGTGACAAGACAACATGCCATGAGGAAGCCATGACAGCAACATTGAGTGGATACTTAACGGGAAAGGAAGGATTGTATGGAACAACAATACCCTAAGGGAAAGAGGAACGGGCTGTGGCAATGAGGGCTGGACTGTGAACCAAAAGGAGCTGTGGCAAATTTTGTCAGACCAGCCCGCATACTACATGCAGCAAGCGAGTGCAGCGTGTGAGCTTGACCATTGCAATGGGGAATTGGAGGATTCTGCCCCAAGGAAGTTCGGGAAAAAATTGCAAATATGTTGCATTTTACGACAATTTTGTCATTATTAAACCTTATCTAATCATTGAATGGATGGATGGAGATTGGAGACAGGACTCCATGGCTCAATGAATGAACAGTTGGGTGGAGAGGAGGGGTGTATGCATTAATTGAAGAATAGATTGCAATGAAAAAAGAACTTTAGCTAGGTGAAGTAAATAGTCTCAATGCCCTGACTGAGAGTGGGTGCTATGGTTTTCAAATTCGTGTCTGCATTAAAACATCACCCTCTCTAATCACTACTACCAAAAATCTTTATGAAACATGAATTCCCTGGAGGTATATAAAACAGTGCACTGATTTAACGCCCAAAAGAATTGTACAGAAAGCATTAAGGTTTGATCTAAAATGGCAGAGAGAATGAGATGACCATACAGTGGCTGAATTGCACAAACCCTTGCATTCACTTCCACCTGACCACCTTGTGTGATCCTAGGCAATTACCTTTCTCACAGTGCCTCATTTTCCTTCATCATTACATGAGAGCACCTTAAAATTCATTAGTTCGGGTGTGTGCTGCACAAAAGCGAAATACTATAATGTTCTCTATCTATAGTAACATCCTAGGCATCTATATGGAACCAAAGACAATAGCATTGTGGTCCGGGTGGTGATGGAGGTATGAATGTTTCTAAATTCATGATTAGAATCTGTCACTTCTAACAACTGGCACTCAATGCAGTGCTATAACTGAATATGTTAAACCGAAATGTGTTGCAAAGATCACATTATAAAGAAGTGCACTATTTTGTTGAATCGCTTGAGGCAGGAAAGATGGCTGGCCCATCCCAAGCAACATAGCTGGCTCCCACCAGCAGTGAACTGCCCTAACCCTGCAAGATCACTGGGGAAAAGTCTGGTGACCGGTAGCACGAGTCCAGGCTTGGGAGCAATAAGGAGCAAACACAGCAGTGTACATTCAAAGCAACATGAATAAACTAAGAAAACACCCTTCCTTAAAATAAAATCAAGAAAAGGTTGGTAATGTAGTTCAGGACTTAATTAAAAAAAAAATATATATATATATTTTTTTTGTTTAAGTAGTGTATGTACATAAATGATTTTCTTTAAAAAATGAAACCTAACAAACATTGTAGTGCATTTATATACTTACACACATTGCACTTCAATTAAGATTTAGATTAAGAGCGAGTAAAGATCACATAATTTGCTTTAATTTATGCATAGTAAATGCAGCAAAAAAGTACTCGAAATTAGGCTGATTGCAAAACCAGCATTTAGCGCGATATCGTAGAGCACAGTTGGTCCGCATGTCCATTTTGGCCCCAAAAATGCATTTCACACAAAACAAAAAACCAGGGCAAAAACACAAAAGCTGCCTGGATTATGCTCACTTATGCGGTTGCTGTGCTCTTAGACTAAAGTTTTGCCACAAATGAATTCAGGTGGCATAAAGGTATTATTTCAGGAATTTTGTAACAAGTGTAACATGAAATTTGTAAAATGACGTGAGATTACGTCGGCATAATTGAAAGTTTGTCCCACGCCCCACCGTACTTTACATGAAAGCACATAATGTGATCTTTTTAGTGACAAAAGCCATTCTTTAATTAAAAATAGCTTCTACGTTCACCAGTCACTGCCCGCTGCTGAAAACAATGCACCTCATGTATTACAATGGACTTCCTCCTCATGAAGTGCAATGTTACATAAAGCAGCTGATATCTTGAGGTGAGAGAATTTGACTTCACTTTGCTTGATCGTTAGCATTTTACTAACATCATTGTGATAGAAGAAGTGATGACTATTGTACTTTTTAGGTCTCGTCCACAGACAACATTAGCCGTCTTGCAAGAGCTCTAGTGCCCACACCGCCATGCGCTCCCCTGCTTGTAAAATACACAATTACAATTCCCACTCAAAAGAAACTCAGGAGACATATTTGTGGGAAAGAACTGCTGCAGGTTTATTTCATACAACAACACAGGTGTGACGTTATGGTGGGGCATCTTACGGGCGATCCAAAGCAGGCAGCCCCTCGCTGTCCCGCATGCCTAAGGAGCCATCTTGCACGGTGAGTCGATGCTCTGACGGTGCAGCACATTACCATTTCGTTATACTCCCGCCCCCCCTGTCAGGGCGGAGCAGTGTGGCACACCCCCGGTCGGTTCAGGCCCCCCCACCGCCCGAAGGACTAAGGGGCGCCGTCGCGGTTTTCCGGAACCTCCTTCGGCTCCTGGTCCTTGGCTCAGGCACCCTTACTGTGCCAGGCAGAGGTACCCTTACTGTACCCTTCTGCCGCAGAGGTACCCTTACTGTCCGTCTGCTTCCAGATCGCCCTGTAACTCCGCCTGCAACACAAAACCAGACCATTACACATTCTAAGACTTCGCTCCGCCGCTCTAGCTGCTGGGTCAGGCTTCAGGGTGGGAACAGCGCAGAGCCGCAGGAGAATCCAGGCAGGAAGGAGAGAGAGAGGCCGCGCTATGGCGCTGCAGCGCTATAAGTACTGAGGGGGCGCCCTCCTCCCCAGGTGAGCCCTCCCCTTTGGCCCGTGGGAGGTGAACGCAGGGAGGGGCGCCGATAGGTAGCTCGCTACCCGGGTGGGACTAAAGCGCTGCCCCGCCCATGCTCCCCCGTGGGTCACAAGGTCAGCGGCATAGTGCCCACACCGCCATGCGCTCCCCTGCTTGTACAATGCACAATTACAATTCCCACTCAAAAGAAACTCAGGAGACATATTTGTGGGAAAGAACTGCTGCAGGTTTATTTCATACAACAACACAGGTATGACGTTATGGTGGGTCATCTTACGGGCGATCCAAAGCAGGCAGCCCCTCGCTGTCCCGCATGCCAAAGGAGCCATCTTGCACGGCGAGTCGATCCTCTGACGGTGCAGCACATTACCATTTCATTATACTCCCGCCCCCCCTGTCAGGGCGGAGCGGTGTGGCACACCCCCGGTCGGTTCAGGCCCTCTGACCATCCGAAGGACAAACGACGCGCCGTCGCGGTTTAGCCGGAACCTCCTTTGGCTCCTGGTCCTTGGCTCAAGCACCCTTACTGTGCCAGGCAGAGGTACCCTTACTGTACCCTTCTGCTGCAGAGGTACCCTTACTGTCCGTCTGCTTCCAGATCGCCCTGTACTCCGCCACAGCTCTGGAGGAGGCCCCCGTCGATGACAGAGCCCCCCCACCCATCATGCTACTTACAACCTGCCACTGTCAGAGCCTCTTGTATGTCTAGGATGAAAACATCCATACCCAACCCAGACAAGTGCACCCCGTCCTTCTCATAATACCCTTCACTTCTGTCTTATATGAGTGCAAGCCTAATGAACCCCAGGCCCCTCTTCTCCATGAATTTCTGCATGGACCTGTTGACCCTCCTGCGGGACTGCTCTATTGCAACCAGCGATCTAGCGCCCCTCCACACTTTGCGAGGAACAATTTCTGACCAAAATAGCTCGGTGGCCCCTAGCTTGTTGGTTACCGCTGCCACATCCTTCTGCATGGCGTGAATCAGGGCCCTCCTCCCCAGTGTGACCAGATCATTCCCTCCCAGGTGAATAATGAGGATATTAGGAGGACCGCCCCACCAAGCATTGTTCAAGCTTGTACTTCAGGTGACCCCATTTCATCCCAGGAACACCCAACCACAGAATTTGCGTCCTCGCGAAAGCCAAGTTCCATTTCTTTGATGTCGCCCATTGTTCCAGCCTGGGAACATAGGAGTGGCCCATCACCCACATGCAACAGTCAGCTGTAAAGAAAACAAGACATTGTTCAACCAACACTAAAAAGAGGGAGAGGACTAGACACAGTCATGTTAACACTTTGTTTATTAGTGCACACTGCAAACTTCACCTGAAAGACGTGATGACATATAAATACAGCGACCCGTTCACCAATAGGCGTAGCATTCGTTTCCAATGTTACAGATTACTAGCCACTTAGTACAGCATAACGCCCAAGCAACCCTCCTAAGGGCGGATGTAGCCCTGGTAGCAAGAGGATGACCACCTTCCTACCCTTTTGACTCCTTCCTCACCCAACCCGGCTCTAAATGCCGCGGTGGCTGCCCCAATCCTGAACGAGTGGCTGGAGAATTTTTGACCTGCCCCTGACAAACCTGCCCTGGCCAAGGCAGCGCCTATCACGCGTTCAAGTTGGAATCTAGTTAGGGGCGTGTCATCAGCATTTATGAGGAAGTGCCCTCCCAAAAATGGCCTGATCCTCAAGTACTCCCTAACCGTGGCAACCGGGCAATACCTGGGGTCCTCCAACGCCTGTAGTATTATTGTCACTCCCTTCCCGGCCTGGTCCGTCTTGGATTTCCGCACCCTCAGTACGAGGGCGTCCCTTGCACAGACATCCATCATGTCCAAAGCTCTCCCAGATCTATCTGACTTGGATTTGGCCACTAACTCGCTTGCTCTAAAGGCGCCAAAGAACGCCAAGCAGAAGGCTGTTGAAAAAAGCTGGGCTTCAAATGCTGAATTGGTCACTATCGGCAAGATGTCCACCAAGCGCTGCAATGTGGGAAATTCGATCCCTACCCTCTTGTCAGAGGACTTGACCTCCTCACGGGCCCACCCCTTGAGTGCTGCCCTAATCCTGAATACCCCCGTGGGGTCCTCGGCTCCACTAAGCTTGATGTTGTGTTTGCCCCTCCTCCCCAGGTGAGCCTCCCCTTTGGCCCGCTGGAGGTGAACGCAGGGAGGGGCGCCGATAGGTAGCTCGCTAGCCGGGTGGGACTAAAGCGCTGCCCTGCCCATGCTCCCCCGTGGGTCACGCGGTCAGCGGCATTCTCATTGCACAACATACATGATAGAACTCACAGCATACTCATACATAACGATGCCCTTCAACAGATCCTTTCAGCCATTGGCTACCGTGGTTCAGCTGGCTTTAGCCATTGGTGAACAGGGTTTCGCATCAGAGTTGGTATCATCCACAGTATTTTGCGCTTGTGAATGCACTAAAATGGAGTCAACACACATTAGCAATAATACTTGGGTTACATTTTGTTCAAATTATTTTAACCCAGTGGCACCGCATTTTACTTGCTTACCCACACTTTCCCCCCCTAACTAATATATTGCTCCTTGTTCTCCTGCCCATCCGCCTCCCTCTCTCTGTGGTTTTTTATATATTTAGGTCTGGAGGAGCCAGGCAGTTGGAAAGGACATTTGGGCTGCTCACTTTTGTGTTTGAGCTCCCAAGTAATTTTTGTTTTTATTTGTATTTATGTTATGACATGACTGTCAGCTATGTTGGAATGGTAAAATAAAATTTAAAAAAATGACAGCCGGTGCACCACGATGCCTGCATGCACACGCCCCATGGCAGTGTCAGAACGGTAAAATAAAATTACAATTATTAAGTGTGCAAGAGAGTAAAAAGGAAAGGGAGCAGCCTCGTAGCACTTTACAGCTTCCACTCCCTTGAAAACACATAAAATAAAAAGTATTGGCACAGCCATTACATCTGCATTCACCTATTAAAAGCAAGACTTATTGGGCCACACTACTTTTTAAAAGATCAGATGCCACATTGATTACTTATAGGTTGAAAAGCAGCAGCATAGAGGTGGCAATGTTTATCCTTTAGTTCTACTTTCAGTTTCACCTTACTTACAAACTTGTTCACAGTTCATGTTCATCTCAGGAACAAGAGCTTTAAAATACAGGATTATAACAAACCTGCAGCAAATGTTTCTGCTAAGGATCTCCTTCCGCCTATTGAGTGTTTTCAACAGCTAAGTTGCTGCTACTCACTTGCCAGCCAGCCAAATTAATGAGAATGTAGCTTAAAGGATCCTGCTGAGACACTGCTAAAATGCAAGTTACAGGCTGTTTTCATATTCAATATATCAATTAATACATGGTGGATTTGGGGAACTGCTAATCTTAGAGAGTTTTGAAAATGTGTAATAACAATGGATATTTATATTGTCTACACTGCAAAGAAAATTGTCTATTGCTGTTTCCACCCGGATTAATTACGCACATTTCATAGCACTTAGTAGGATAAAAACCTGAGATGGCCCAGCTAGGATTCAGTCCTGTCTCCAGTGTTGGTACAGGTTCCTGCAGTGGGTGCTAAACTGCAGTACTGAACCAGGTTCACTGCAGAGATTTCACCTAATGTCATCTATTGCTTGAGTTTAGGAAGACTCATATTGTCCACACTAGAATCACCATCTCCCCACCTGACAACACGACTTTGTGTGTTTTATCGCAGTTATTATGTTTGCTTTCTGTTTACTTGGTAGCGCTAGCAATGTAAGACATACCGTAGTGCCCTGGTGGTACCACAGAATAAAGAATACAGCTGGGAAGTGAATTCACATTGCTTTAATTAAGAATTCATAATAATGATTTATGTTTTATAATGCTTGCTTCCACAATACCGAGACAACATAACACTGTACAAAGAGAAGTGTGTTTTTTTCTGTTACTCAACTCTAGGGTCTGATTGGAACAAGGGGCCGAAAGTAAGGGTAGGTGGCAAACTCCTCCGCTGAACCGACAAAGTTCCTGGAGTTATGGGCCTCGATGTATAAAGCATTTTGCAATTCGTTAAGGCCGAAATTCGCAGAATTTCGGCCTTAACGAATCGCAAACGGACATTTTGCATCTTTTGGGATGTATGTGAAATTAGCAAAGTAAGGAATCACAAAAAATTGCTATTCCTTATTTTGCTTAAGCATTTAAGGAATCGCAATTTTGCGATTCCTTAAATGCCATGTATGAAGCTTTTTTAATTTGCGAATTCGCAAATTAGGATTAATAAGGAATCGCAAAAAAAATTGCGATTTAAAACATACATCCCATTTTGCGATTTCTTAATAGCGAGTCGGTAAAAATCGCTATTAAGAAATCGCAAATATTAACGATGATACATCTAGGCCTTAGTCACTCTGCACTCCACTTGCAACGTGGAGTTCGGTAAATACTCCATCTACCACTGGCAGAGCGGGGCTAACCAGAGCTCTTGCAGCTCACCCATAGTTAGTACTTGCCCCCGCTTTTTACTGCTTCTCTGGGAGAGTGGGGAATCCGTTCTCATCACCGCTTGTCCTCCGCAGGAGCCCCATTTAGAAGACCGAGCAGTGCAGATGTATTTAATAATTGCAGTGACTTTGCGGTACGGTGCGCAGAGACGTTTGGGCGTCAGGTGTGGCACCAGAGGTTGTTTGGAGGCGGGGGACAGAATGCACTTCTGGTAGGTGCTATCTTGGTAGGCCGGACACAACATGCTCGGCTGGGGAGGTGGTGGGGGTCTATGTAGGTATACATATTACACCATTGCAGCGAATGGGAGCAGATGGCATTGCACATATTACAGATGTCTCCTCTCTGTGGCCATCTGTCCTGCCATGTTCAAGATGTCTGCTGCTTTGTGGGCTGCCTGTCGTCCATGCAGGGACCCCCATAAGAGGGCTGCCCCTTTAGTGCCACAAGATGGCACACGGGACAGCCCAGTGTCGCGAGGCCCCTTCGGGGTCCCGCTCGTCATTTCCGGCCCAGGTGAGGAAAGGGAAGAGGTATATGTTCTCCCCCCGCCCACCTAGCGGCCTCTTCCTCCTCAGCCCTGATGCCGTAGGTGGGAAAGGCTATCCCCTCATTATAACCGCTAAGCACCGAGTGGCTAAGGCCATGATGCAAGTTGACCCATCAGGTTGTAGGCCGCGAGGGGCAGCTTGCCTTTGGATCGCCTGTAAGATAACCCACCATGTTGGCATATTTGGGATGCTAATAAACCTGCAGCAATTTTCCCACAAAAAAGTTGTTGTGTCTGGTTATTTATTCGGTATGATGCTGCATGAGGGGTGGTGAGTGTTACCGATATTGGCACTATAGCCCTACCTTAGATGGAGCTGTGTAATGCATGGTTTCTGTGCCCTGTTTCGACGTCCCCTCACATACTTGTACTGGTTGGTGGAAACAGTGTGAGTGAAAGTGTTCCATCCATGAGCCACCTAAGGTCGGATGCAGATCGTGGCAAATCAGTCTAAGCTGATCAGCGGCAGCCAAAATGATGGGTGTTCTACCTGGGTGGCTGAGAGCTCACACCAGGTATTCATTCCAGGGGTGCAGGCAAACATGGTTGACAAGAGGCCCGCGTAGGAGCTTGTCCTCCACCTCCATGTCCCGGAAGCGATTCTCCACCCCTCCTAGTGGCTCCAGCAGAAGGAGGGGAAGGGAGCAGTTGACAGCAAATAAGAAAACAGACCAAGCTACAACCGGTCTAAATAACATCCTGTGCAATGTAAGATCTCTAGCAAAGCACCCTATTGAAATATGGAACTTGATCACCCTGCACTCCCCAGAACTCTGTTTTTTTACAGAAACCTGGCGAAACCCCACAAACTATCCATTGATCAATCTAGCCTTTCCAGACAGCTATAAATTCATACATCTAGACAGGGATGAGAGAAAGGGGGGTGGCAATGCCATAGCCTTCAAAAACCATCTCAATGTGAAATGGATTTCCACCTTAAGTAATGATAGCATGGAACTGGGAATTTTCAAAATAATTATGTCACCAACCAATAGTTGGAATGAAGCATTGATCTATCATCCTCTGGGGCCTAGAACTAATTTTACTAATCAATTTATTGAGCAAATAGCCATGCATGTTCTGGCATCCAATACACTTATTCTACTGGGTGACTTTAACTTCCATGGTGAAGATTACTCTAATCCAGAAGTTAATAAGCTTTTTTCTAGCCTAACTCTAATTGGACTCTCCCAAAGAGTTATAGGCCCTACTCAACCGGGCAGGCCACTTCCTCAATCGAATTTTTACTACTATCGATCACCTCACCTGTAACCCCCCAATCCTTTAACATGGACTGATAACTCTATGATCATGTTTTCTATTAAACTACCGTCCAGTATGAATCTAGAAAGGAAATGAAAGACAGAAAAATGAGACTCATAGACCTTGGTGTGATCTATCTCAGGAAGCCTTCAAAGAGATATTTCGCCCTAACCCATCTGAGAGCAATGCAGACGTCTCTAAGTTGTTGGATGGCTTCAATTCCGCCTTAGTGACAGTATTTGATTCAATAAATCCTCAAAAAAACTATAGCTCCTTTAAGCGGCGGCTATCAGCCCACGGGTACACCTCTGAGCTAAAAAACGACAAATCCAAATGTAAGATACTAGAGAGACGGTGGAGAATCAGTAAAGATCCCCTAGACAGACAAGCATACAAACAATCTCTGTCCAGCTATCCTCAGAATATAAAAACAACTAGACGAACCTTCATCATGAATAAAATAGATCATTCCAGCAATTCCTCAAAAGTCCTGTTCAACATAGATAGTTAAGGACTTTGTGTCTCCACAAACTTCCACACATTTCCCAGTGGAATCGCAAGAACTCTGTGATTTATTAGCGACTTAGTCTTATGAAAAAATCGCGAGTATTTATGCTAACTTTCCAACTGTGGAGTCTCAGAACCCTGAAACCTCCACTAGATCCGGAGAATTGGGAAAGCTGACATTTAGCACCCTGATAGGCTCGAAATAATCACACTGGATGAGGTGTTTAACTTATTATCCTCTGCCAAATCCTGCTCGCCCGAGACCCCTGCCCCCCTAAAACAATGGCCCTTCTTGCCAAGAGCTGTGCTCCTGAAATCCGATCTTTTTTTAACTGTTGAATTCAATTAGGTATTATCCCCACTATTTGGAAAGAAGCGTACGTACGATCAATACTAAAAAAAACACAGCTGACCCCCAGGTACTTAGTAACTACCGGCCTATTTCTTTGTTACCCTTGTTGGGCAAACAATTGGAAAGTACTATAAATAGGCAGCTAAGCCTATATCTTGAATCAAATAAAATTCTGGACCCCTCGCAATCAGGGTTCCGTCCAGGTTTCAGCACTGAGACCGCTATTCTGGCAATGACTGATTCCCTTTGGCAGGTAATGGACGCAGAAGGATAAGTGGTCCCATCTCCCTGCGGCATTTGACACCATCTCTCACTCAAAGCTCGTGGAGAGACTACACTCCTGTGGTATTCAAGGCACAGTCTTAAAATGGCTGCTGAATTTCTTGTCGGATGGACTACAAACCATTATGCTAGGGCCATACTTTTCAGAGAAAACTCGGCTGAACAAGGGCGTACCCCAGGGCTCTTGCTTAAGCCCAACATTATTTAATATTTATGTGACCCCTCTGACAAAAATGGTAGAACAACTAGGTTTTGAGATAATCTCATATGCTGATGACACTCAGCTTATGTTTACAATTGGTCCCAACCTAGAAGCCAAGAAAATCAGTTTTTCTGCAGGTATGCTTGCTATCTCAAACTGGATGACAGAAACCAGTCTTCAGCTGAACCCCAGTAAGACTGAGGTCATGTTAATGGGGAAAGCTTCTACCATCTGGTCGGATGATTGGTGGTCTCCATAGCTGGGAGTAGCCCCATCCCCAAACAATGTATAAAAAATCTTGGATTAAAACTCGATCAGACATTATCTATGAAAGATCACATTGCGGCAACAACTAGCTCCTGTTATTATAGCCTACGTCTCTTACGTAAGATTCTTCCTTATCTGCCCACTAACCATCGTAGAACCCTGGTTCAGGCCATGGTGATTAGTCGACTTGATTATGGCAACACTCTGATGGCTGAAGTGGGTGGGACCTCGCTTGCTAAATTGCAAGTGATCCAGAACACTGCAGCAAGAATGATCTTAAATCGTCCAGCAGGCTCTCCCTCAGGTCCCTTAATGAGAGAGCTTCATTCTAAGGAATTGATCTCACTTTAAAATCTGTTGCCTCACCTATAATGCCTTAAATGGCAAAGGCCCCTATTACTTGCAAAAGAAATATACTAAATATGTATCCTGTCGAAACCTGAGGTGAAATACATTAGCCCTTTTGCAGGTTCCCCGAATATGTCTTAGTCGTATGGGGGGGCAAAGCTTTTCGGCACCTTGCACCACGTTACTGGGACCAATTACCTATTGCTCTGCGTGAATGTGCCTCATATATATAGTATCTTTAGGAAACAATTAAAAGCCTTCCTGTTCTAACTTTGCCGTTATCTTGACTCTGGTCTCAGTTTTCAACCTTCTCTTTCTCTGTACAAGCGCCAAAATGCCCCCAGGTGAGGTGTGCACTATAGAAGTACTGTTAACATAACATGACATGGCATGACATGACATGACATGACATGACCCTGCAGTGAAAAGTACCTTCTGCAAGCAACTGCTCCCTCCTGTGGACCTGGAATGCTGGACTTAAGGCAAGAGATATGCATATTATATTTGTGTTGCTATGCTCCACATGCATGTGAGCACTGAGCAGCACTCACTGCAGCCTGTGGCACCCAAACCTCAAGGACTGCTGCAGGGAATGAGGCGAGGGGATGCGGTGGGGTCGTATTAGCGGAGGTCGCACAGGCCGAGCACTACTCTGCTTTCACGCGGAACTGTGTGGAATTCCACAGAGTTTTCTAGGACATACGTGGAATTCCATGAGGTGAAACTCCGTGAGCTCCGCCCAGGCCTAGCATAAAGCTGAATCCCTTAAGTGTGCCATCAGGGTAGCAGTGACTGTGGGAGAAATTAGAAGGTCAATTTACAATTCTAACTTTAGTCCTAGAATATTTGGGGAAAGAGCAACTGTCACCCAAATATTCTAGGGGAAATATTAAAAGAAATGTGCACTTTCTTTGTTTGCGTCATGGCACACCTTTTAAATGGTGCGCCCTGCACAAACAAGGAAACTGCGCCATATTAGAATGAATTCGCTGCCCCAAGGACAGCTGCGTACTTGTGCTGCCCTGGATACAGCGCATTCAAGTGAAATGCGGAGCAGCTTGGAAGCAGCCGCTCTGTGTTTCACTGTGCAGGCGGCAACCCGCCTACACTTTTAACAGGAGAGAGAGATCCCCTTGCAGGCGGGTGCAGTGAGTGACTGCACATGCCTGTAAGGGGATGTCTTGGGGGTCCATAGTACCCCTTTTCTCTCCTCTAGAGTGCCTCCATTCGTGGGGCACTAACAGTATACTTCCTGACAGCTTCTTTGCCTCTGTGCCCAGGTCTATAATACAGCGTGGTTGCAGAGGCAAAGTGATTCCCACATTTGCATGAGGCCACACCCCACTGCAAATGAGGGAACGCCCTCAGGTGATAGCACCAGCACTATATATGTGCCAGCTCTATCTGTATTACAGAAGGCGTCGCACAAGCGTCTGTGGGCCCTTCGGTAATACCAAAAAGTACCTGGGGCATTCAAAGAGCGTGCTAACACCTGTTGCGCCCCCCCCTGGGTATTTCTGAAAAACGGCCCCAGTAGTCTTATTTACTTTTGTAACTCCAGTTCTGGAATAATTTGTGGACAGTAATAAATTTCCCAATTAATTTAAGGAAGGATTAAAAAGTAGTCATTGTGAATTAGAGAAAGTGCTGCCCTGAGGGACAAACCCAGGACAAAAATCTAGGAATTCCATTGGAAGCTCGATCTGGAATCGATGAAGCTTTCACCTGTGACTTGTTGTTTTCAGACCAGTGTTATAAAAGTTGACATTTAAGGTTTTCAAATTTACAAAATAGATGTAAAGCGGCATAAACCGTTACAAGGCCTCGGAATGGGTTGCTACACCGACAACACTGTACCACATAGAGAAGAGCGTCTGCTTCATAGAATGTTGTTGTAATATGTACTGATGGATTACTATTGATGCAAACAGCTAAAGTGCTTAAATAGACATAAGGTCCTGAGACAAATGATTGCTTGTGCTTTGGTTGGGGACATGTCATGATTTTCGGGATAACCTGCATATTTTGAGACACGGGCAAGTCTAGTTTGTTTCTGGTTGTTCCCCTGCTGTCATGAGACAGACAGATTAATATGGAATGGAATGCACCACAGAGAAATTCCCAGGGGGATTTGCTTAATTCATTAATTTCCATTCACTAGTTTTGTGATGCCCATGCTTACTTTCCAAGTCTGAAAAGTTAGTGACCAATATTAGAGATTTATGCATACCCGAGAAAGATTACACCTAACTAGGGTACACTTGCCATTGTATATATACACCCTAAACACATCCCTACAACTTATTCTATCCCAGAAATATAGGCAAAGCCGCAACTTGTGGACAATCACAGGATCGGAATACAAAAATAGCTGCATACACTTTCACCAACCCATTAGACACCTATGCTCAGCCTTACACTCACTCTTACAAACGGCCGCATTCACAAAAGTGAAACTGGAGGTCACTCATCCTCCTACATTGCACCCAATGCATGGAACAACCTCCCTCAACACATCAGAGCCTCCTCCTTATTTATTGAGTTCTGCAAGAAGTTGAAGACTTGGCTCGTCGTACATGCACCTTGGGGACAACATACCTACACACCTTGTTCAAGAGCCTGGATACCCTCTGGGTGATTAGTGCACTATACAAATCAACATAACATAGCATAACATTACCTAACGGCGGTCGCCAGTAGGCAGTTATAGTTAGGACCTAGTTTCCATAGGAAAAGTGTTTTTTGTTTTCCCAATAACTTTTGCGCCGGTTGACGAATCTCTTGAAATTTTCAAAACTTGTGGCCCGCTCTGGTCAGCTCCTATCCTGAAAGTTTCGGAGTGATTTGCCATGCGTAGGCCAGGAAAAAAGTGTTTTCCATGGTATTTTCCATAGAAAACTTTAGAAACGGCTACAGCCCGAACTGCTGAACGGAATCACACGAAATTTGGCAAAAAGGTAGCCCTTGTTTCAGAAAGAACTATTTTTCTTAAATTGTGTGAATCTGTTTAGTAGTTCCTGAGAAATAAAAAAAAAAGAGGTCAAAAAATGCATTTCCCATAGGAAACTTTAGACACGGCTACAGTTCGTACTGCTGAACAGAATTACATCAAATTTGCCAAAAAAGTAGTGCTTGGTTTAGAAACTGCCCTTTTTTAACTGGTGTAAATCTGTTCAGTAGTTGCTGAGAAAATAAAAAACATAAAACTTCCGATATATAGAGGCACGGAGGATCCGCGTATCCTCCTGACCGTGAGCTTTATTCTAATTAGCTGTCAACACTCCAAACCAGGAAGTGTTGGCAGCCACCTTGTGCCTTTGCACCGGGGCACAAGAAAAGAGAAAAAGAAACGTGAAAAACCAGAAAAGGGGGCAGGGTAGAAACACCCTGACAACCTAGGCCTGCTCAGGGGGTCCCAAAAAAGCATTTAAAAAAAAATAAAATCAGCCGAATTTGCAATGGGCGCGCGAATCTGGCCCAAAAAAAAAAAAATGAAGCGCAGGTTCCCATGCTTCATTATTATTTAGCCTCCTGGTGGGCCAAGTCCCGGGGGCATGCTGAAATAAAATTGTGGGGGCCTATGGGGACCTCCGCAGCCCCATGGACCGCCACCCCCAGGCTTTGATTACATATTTGCAGGGGGCACATGGCCCCCCACAGCCCCGGGGACCGCCACCTCATGGGGCTTGTTTTTTCAATGTTTGGGGGCCTCCAAGGCCCCCCACATGCCCCGGGGACCGCCACCTCCCCGGGGCTGATCATTGGTTGGGAGGGGGGATGCGCAGCCCCCCTACTGGAGCCTGTGATGGCCCTGAGGACCCCCACCCTCCAGGGCCAGCTCCTGCAGTGTCCCGGGGTGCCCTGCTGTTTGGTATAAAAGGGGGTCTTCAGCCCGGCTTGCTTGAATCCAGTGGCAAAGTGAGCAAGGGACTCACGTCTGAGCATACCCTGCCACACTTATGGCGGCCAAAAACAGTACAAAAGGGGGTGGTGATGGACGGAGCATCTGAGTCAATGAAAACACTCACACCCAGTCAAAAGGTGCGCGTTTACCCCCGGCGCTGTGCTCCGCCCTCCCCCCCGCTGCCATTTTGTTTATTTTGTTGTTGTCCGAGGTCTGCGTCCTCGTGAGCCCGCCCCGCCTCCCAGCTGAACAGCCCTCCCACTTTGTATTTACAGCGCTCCCGTACCTGGAAGCGCTGTGATCCCTCAGTGCTGCTTGCTGAGAGGTCGCTCCCCAGCCTCCCTGGCGAGTCCTGGTATCGTTGTGCTGCATTTCTGTTGAATTCCAGCTAAAAGTTTGTCCTTATCGTTGTGCACTGGGCGCTGCTTCGCCTCGCTTCTGATTAAATTGCATTGCATTGTAAAGCTTGCTTGTACTGTAGGGCACTGGGCGCTGCTTCGCCTCGCTTCTGATTAAATTGCATTGCATTGTAAAGCTTGCTTGTACTGTGGGGCACTGGGCGCTGCTTCGCCTCGCTTCTGATTAAATTGCATTGCATTGTAAAGCTTGTTTTCACTGTAGGGCACTGGGCGCTGCTTCGCCTCGCTTCCGCTGCTATTAATTTTACTTAAGTGCGCGTTTACCCACGGCGCTGTGCTCTGCCCTCCCCCCGCTGCCATTTTGTTTATTTTGTTGTTGTCTGAGGTCTGCGTCCTCGTGAGCCCGCCCCGCCTCCCAGCTGAACAGCCCTCGCCCCTCCCCCTTCCCACCATCCATTTATGACAGTAGCCCATGCGTGCAGCGTACACGCGCAGCGTTCGCGCCCAATCCGCGCCGAAGGTGCGCCAAAGGTAAGCCCGTCTACGCCCGTCCGCGCCTGGACCGCGCCCAGCACCAGAGCCCCTGGTCCTCGTAATGTCCACCCCTCCCGCACTACGTACGATGCCTCCACCCTCCTAGCCCTTAACCCCGGCCGACTCCCCAACTGCGTCCAAGCCGCCCCCACACCCATGGACCCTTTTCCTGCAACTCCTGCAAATTCGACGGCACCAAGAACAACTCCTCATCTACGAACACACAACAGGTATCCGACCCCAACCACCTACAATGCATCCTGCTCAACACCCGCTCGGTTCACAGACACGCCATTGACCTCTGGAATCTACTAGACACCATCTCTCCGGACGTCGCCTTCCTAACAGAAACATGGATGAATGCCTCCTCAGCCCCAGACATCACTATTGCCATCCCAGAAGAATACAAGATCATCCGGAAGGACCGTACCGGCCACACAGGAGGAGGCATCGCTATTGTCCATAAGAAATCCATCCGTATCTCAACCAGCTCAGACGTCAATCTCGCCAACTCTGAACACCTTCACTTCCAGATCCACACCGACCCCAAGACCACACTCAGAGGCACCCTTCTCCTCAGGCCTCCAGGACCCCGAGCACAATTCAGTGAAGACATCACTGACTTTATTACCCCACACGCACTCCCCTCCAAGGACTACATTCTATTGGGAGACCTCAATTTTCATCTTGAAAAAAGCAACGACAGCAACACCACCACCCTTTTGGACAACCTCACCAACCTCGGACTTAAACAACTTGTCACTACCCCCACCCACATCGCAGGTCACACACTCGACCCTATCTTCACCTCCAGCAAACATGTTTCCTTCAGCCATACCACAGCTCTCCTTTGGACTGACAACAGCTGCGTTCACTTTACCTACAACAAGCCCACTTCCAACAACCACCCCCAACCCACTCTGCAAAGAAACTGGAACAAAATCTCCATCGACCAGATCTCCTCATCGCTTCTTCAAAACCCCCCAGCCCACTTCTCTAACGCAGACCAAGCAGCCACCAACCTCACCCAATGGTTATCCAACAGCGCCGACATCCTAGCACCACTGAAAAAACGACAAATCAAACTAGGCAGCAAGAAGGCCTCCTGGTTCAACGACGATCTTAAGAAATCCAAGAAACTCTGTCGCTCCCTTGAGAAGGCCTGGAAAAAAGACCCAACCACCAGCACCAAGGACACCTTCAAAAACGCCACCCGCATACACCACCAACTGATCCGGAATGCCAAGAAAGCCGCTTTCAAGGACCGACTAGATAACAATGCCCACAACAGCAAGGAACTATTCAACATCGTCAAGGAATTTACCAACCCCTCGGCCAACTCGAATGACATCACCCCCTCTCAAGCCCTCTGCGACTCCCTAGCCTCATTCTTCCACAACAAAATTGCAGACATCCACAACAGCTTCGATAACCGACCCGAAGACCAACCCACCCAACCCCCTGCAGGACCCCCACCCTCCCTGAACATCCTCAATGACTGGAAGCCAATCTCCACTGAGGACACCATCCGTCTGATGAACTCTATCCATTCAGGATCCCCCACAGACCCATGCCCTCACCACATCTTTAACAAAGCAGACTCCATTATAGCACCGCACCTTCGAGACATCATCAACTGCTCCCTCAACTCCGCATCCTTCCCGGAAAGCTGGAAACATGCCGAACTCAGCACCCTCCTGAAGAAACCCACAGCTGACCCCACCGAACTCAAAAACTACCGCCCTATCTCACTCCTTCCATTCCCGGCCAAAGTCATTGAGAAAGCGGTCAACAACCAGCTCGCTGCATTCCTCGAAACCAACAAATCCCTCGACTCCTCACAATCCGGCTTCCGAGCCAAACACAGCACTGAAACCGCCCTCATCGCAGCAACAGACGACATTCGAACTCTACTGGACAATGGAGACACAGTCGCCCTCATCCTCCTCGACCTCTCCGCAGCCTTCGACACGGTCTCAGAAACGTCGGAATCCAAGGAAAAGCATTGGACTGGATCACCTCGTTCCTCACCGGAAGAACCCAGAGAGTCCGTCTTCCACCATTCAAATCAGAAGCCACTGAAGTCATCTGCGGCGTACCACAAGGATCTTCACTCAGCCCCACCCTCTTCAACGTATACATGAGCCCCCTCGCGGTCATCGCACGCCAACACAACCTCAACATCATCTCCTACGCCGACGACACCCAACTAATCCTATCACTCACCAGAGACCCTAACACCGCCAAAACCAACCTGCATGAAGGAATGAAAGAAGTAGCCGAATGGATGAAGCACAGCCGTCTGAAACTGAACTCAGACAAAACAGAAGTCCTCATCCTAGGCACCTCCCCCTCCGCCTGGGATGACTCTTGGTGGCCAGAGGCCCTTGGAAAAGCACCCATCCCGACGGACCACGCACGGAACCTGGGCGTCATTCTGGATTCCCCACTCTCGATGAACAGACAAGTCAACGCCGTTTCTTCATCTTGCTTCAACATTCTTCGCATGCTCAAAAAAACATTTAGCTGGATCCCCACCGAAACTAGAAAAACGGTCACCCACGCACTAGTCACGAGCCGCCTGGACTACGGAAACACACTTTACGCCGGTACCACCGCAAAACTCCAGAAAAAACTCCAACGCATCCAGAACGCTTCAGCAGGCTCATATTAGACATCCCGCGTAAAGAACACATCTTTGGTCACCTGAAAAACCTCCACTGGCTCCCCGTCAATAAGAGAATTACTTTCCGGCTCCTAACCCACGCACACAAGGGCACTCTACGAAATCGGACCCGAATGCCTTAACACACGACTGTCCTTCTACACCCCCTCCCGCCAGCTACGATCCTCCAACCAAGCCCTTGCCACTGTACCTCGCATCAACAAAACCACCATGGGAGGTAGATCCTTCTCTTACCTGGCAGCCAAAACCTGGAACTCACTTCCCACTCACCTTCGCCTTACTCAGAACCACCTTGCTTTCAGAAAGCAACTTAAAACGTGGATATTCGACAAGTAATTCCCCACCCTCCTTCAAGCGCCTTGAGACCCTCTGGGTATGTAGCGTGCTATAAAAATTTAATGACTTGACTTGACTTGAGTTTAATCCATCACCGTTCTTTAGCCCACTCTGCCACCCCAGTTCAGACATGGCTATATCCAAATCAGTCTGACCCTGTGCCTCATGGGAACAGTCCAGCCCGAACTGCAAGCCATGTCTTCCCTGGACCAGAAACAAGCTTCCGAGGACCGGTTTCTGGCATTCCAGCCGTCTTCAGCCCGGCTTGCTTGAATCCAGTGGCAAAGTGAGCAAGGGACTCATGTCTGAGCATACCCTGCCACACTTATGGCGGCCAAAAGCGGTACAAAAGGGGGTGGTGATGGACGGAGCATCTGAGTCAATCAAACACTCACACCCAGTCAAAAGATCTGGGTTTAATCCATCACCGTTCTTTAGCCCACTCTGCCACCCCAGTTCAGACATGGCTATATACAAATCAGTCTGACCCTGTGCATCATGAGAACAGTCCAGCCCGAACTGCCAAGCCTTGTCTTCCCTGGACCGGAAACAAGCTTCCGAGGACCGGTTTCTGGCATTCCAGCCGGCTTCAGCCCGGCTGGCTTGAATCCAGTGGCAAAGTGAGCAAGGGACTCCCGTCTGAGCATACCCTGCCACACTTATGGCGGCCACAAGCGGTACAAAAGAGGGTGGTGATGGACCGAGAATCTGAGTCAATCAAACACTCACACCCAGTCAAAAGATCTGGGTTTAATCCATCACCGTTCTTTAGCCCACTCTGCCACCCCAGTTCAGACATGGCTATATGCAAATCAGTCTGACCCTTTGCCTCATGGGAACAGTCCAGCCCGAACTGCCAAGCCATGTCTTCCCTGGACCGGAAACAAGCTTCAGAGGACCGGTTTCTGGCATTCCAGCCATCTTCAGCCCGGCTTGCTTGAATTCAGTGGCAAAGTGAGCAAGGGACTCACGTCTGAACATACCTTGCCACACGTATGGCGGCCAAAAGCGGTACAAAAGGGGGTGGTGATAGACGGAGCATCTGAGTCAATCAAACACTCACACCCAGTCAAAAGGTCTGTGTTTAATGCATCACCGTTCTTTAGCCCACTCTGCCACCCCAGTTCAGACATGGCTATATGCAAATCAGTCCGACCCTGTGCCTCATGGGAACAGTCCAGCCCGAACTGCCAAGCCATGTCTTCCCTGGACCGGAAACAAGCTTCAGAGGACCGGTTTCTGGCATTCCAGCCGTCTTCAGCCAAGCTTGCTTGAATCCAGTGGCAAAGTGAGCAACGGACTCATGTCTGAGCATACCCTGCCACACTTATGGCGGCCAAAAGCGGTACAAAAGGGGTGGTGATGGACGGAGCATCTGAGTCAATCAAACACTCACACCCAGTCAAAAGATCTGGGTTTAATCCATCACCGTTCTTTAGCCCCCTCTGCCACCCCAGTTCAGACATGGCTATTTGCAAATCAGTCTGACCCTGTGCCTCATGGGAACAGTCCAGCTCAAACTGCCAAGCCATGTCTTCCCTGGACCGGAAAAAGGCTTCCGAGGACCGGTTTCTGGCATTCCAGCCGTCTTCAGCCCGGCTTGCTCGAATCCAGTGGCAAAGTGAGCAAGGGACTCACGTCTGAGCATACCCTGCACACTTATGGCGGCCAAAAGCGGTACAAAAGGGGGTGGTGATGGACGGAGCATCTGAGTCAATCAAACACTCACACCAAGTCAAAAGATCTGGGTTTAATCGATCACCGTTCTTTAGCCCACTCAGCCACCCCAGTTCAGACATGTCTATATGCAAATCAGTCTGACCCTGTGCCTCATGGGAACAGTCCAGCCCGAAGTGCCAAGCCATGTCTTCCCTGGACCGGAAACAAGCTTCCGAGGACCGGTTTCTGGCATTCCAGCCGTCTTCATCCCGGCTTGCTTGAATCCAGTGGCAAAGTGAGCAAGGGACTCACGTCTGAGCATACCCTTCCACACTTATGGCGGCCAAAAGCGGTACAAAAGGGGGTGGTGATGGACGGAGCATCTGAGTCAATCAAACACTCACACCAAGTCAAAAGATCTGGGTTTAATCCATCACCGTTCTTTAGCCCACTCTGCCATGAAGACGGCTGGAATGCCAGAAACCGGTCCTCGGAAGCTTGTTTCCGGTCCAGGGAAGACATGGCTTGGCAGTTCGGGCTGGACTGTTCCCATGAGGTGCAGGGTCAGACTGATTTGCATATAGCCATGTTTGAATTGGGGTGGCAGAGTGGGCTAAAGAACGGTGATGGATTAAACCCATATCTTTTGACTGGGTGTGAGTGTTTGATTGATTCAGATGCTCCGTCCATCACCACCCCCTTTTGTACCACTTTTGGCCGCCATAAGTGTGGCAGGGTATGCTCAGACGTGAGTCTCTTGCTCACTTTGCCACTGGATTCAAGCAAGCGGGGCTGAAGACGGCTGGAATGCCAGAAACCGGTCCTCGGAAGCTTGTTTCCGGTCCAGGGAAGACATGGCTTGGCAGTTCGGGCTGGACTGTTCCCATGAGGCACAGCGTCAGACTGATTTGCATATAGCCATGTCTGAACTGGGGTGGCGGAGTGGGCTAAAGAACGGTGATGGATTAAACCCAGATCCGTTGACTGGGTGTGAGTGTTTGATTGATTGCCATGCTCCGTCCATCACCACCCCCTTTTGTACCGCCTTTGGCCGCAATAAGTGTGGCAGGGTATGCTCAGACGTGATTCCCTTGCTCATTTTGCCACTGGATTCAAGCAAGCCGGACTGAAGACGGCTGGAATGCCAGAAACCGGTCCTCGGACGCTTGTTTCCGGTCCAGGGAAGACATGGCTTGGTAGTTCGGGCTGGACTGTTCCCATGAGGCACAGGGTCAGACTGATTTGCATATAGCCATGTCTGAACTGGGGTGGCAGAGTGGGCTAAAGAACGGTGATGGATTAAACCCATATCTTTTGACTGGGTGTGAGTGTTTGATTGATTCAGATGCTCCGTTCATCACCACCCCCTTTTGTACCACTTTTGGCTGCCATAAGTGTGGCAGGGTATGCTCAGACGTGAGTCCCTTGCTCACTTTGCCACTGGATTCAAGCAAGCCGGGCTGAAGACGGCTGGAATGCCAGAAAGTGGTCCTCGGAAGCTATTTTCTGGTCCAGGGAAGACATGGCTTGGCAGTTCGGGCTGGACTGTTCCCATGAGGCAAAGGGTCAGACTGATTTGCATATAGCCATGTCTGAACTGGGGTGGCAGAGTGGGCTAAAGAACGGTGATGGATTAAAGCCATATCTTTTGGCTGGGTGTGAGTGTTTGATTGATTCAGATGCTCCGTCCATCACCACCCCCTTTTGTACCGCATTTGGCCGCCATAAGTGTGGCAGGGTATGCTCAGACGTGAGTCCCTTGCTGACTTTGCCACTGGATTCAAGCAAGCCGGGCTGAAGACGGCTGGAATGCCAGAAACCGGTCCTCTGAAGCTTGTTTCCGGTCCAGGGAAGACATAGCTTGGCAGTTCGGGCTGGACTGTTCCCATGAGGCACAGGGTCAGACTGATTTGCATATAGCCATGTCTGAACTGGGGTGGCAGAGGGGGCTAAAGAACGGTGATGGATTAAACCCAGATCTTTTGACTGGGTGTGAGTGTTTGATTGATTCAGATGCTCCGTCCATCACCACCCCCTTTTGTACCGCTTTTGGCCGCCATAAGTGTGGCAGGGTATGCTCAGACGTGAGTACCTTGCTCACTTTGCCACTGGATTCAAGCAAGCCGGGCTGAAGACGGCTGGAATGCCAGAAACCGGTCCTCGGAAGCTTGTTTCCGGTCCAGGGAAGACATGGCTTTGCAGTTCGGGCTGGACTGTTCCCATGAGGCACAGGGTCAGACTGATTTGCATATAGCCATGTGAGAGCTGGGGTGGCAGAGTGGGCTAAAGATCGGTGATGGATTAAACCCAGATCCTTTGACTGGGTGTGAGTGTTTGATTGATTCAGATTCTCCATCCATCACCACCCCCTTTTGTACCGCTTTTGGCCGCCATAAGTGTGGCAGGGTATGCTCAGACGTGAGTTCCTTGCTCACTTTGCCACTGGATTCAAGCAAGCCGGGCTGAAGACGGCTGGAATGCCAGAAACCGGTCCTCGGAAGCTTGTTTCCGGTCCAGGGAAGACATGGCTTGGCAGTTTGGGCTGAACTGTTCCCATGAGGCACAGCGTCAGACTGATTTGCATATAGCCATGTGTGAGCTGGGGTGGCAGAGTGGGCTAAAGAACGGTGATGGATTAAACCCAGATCTTTTGACTGGGTGTTAGTGTTTGATTGATTCAGATGCTCCGTCCATCACCACCCCCTTTTGTACTGCTTTAGGCCGCCATAAGTGTGGCAGGGTATGCTCAGACGTGAGTCCCTTGCTCACTTTTCCATTGGATTCAAGCAAGCCGGGCTGAACACGGCTGGAATGCCAGAAACCGGTCCTCGGAAGCTTGTTTCCGGTCCAGGGAAGACATGGCTTGGCAGTTGGTGCTGGACTGTTCCCATGAGGCACAGGGTCATACTCATTTGCATATAGCCATGTCTGAACTGGGGTGGCAGAGTGGGCTAAAGAACGGTGATGGATTAAACCCAGATCTTTTGACTGGGTGTGAGTGTTTGATTGATTCAGATGCTCCGTCAATCACCACCCCCTTTTGTACAGCATTTGGCTGCCATAAGTGTGGCAGGGTATGCTCAGACGTGAGTCCCTTGCTCACTTTGCCACTGGATTCAAGCAAGCCGGACTGAAGACGGCTGGAATGCCAGAAACCGGTCCTCGGAATCTTGTTTCTGGTCCAGGGAAGACATGGCTTGGCAGTTCGGGCTGGACTGTTCCCATGAGGCACAGGGTCAGACTGATTTGCATATAGCCATGTCTGAACTGGGGTGGCAGAGTGGGCTAAAGAACGGTGATGGATTAAACCCAGATCTTTTGACTGGGTGTGAGTGTTTGATTGATTCAAATGCTCCATCCATCACCACCCCCTTTTGTACTGCTGCTGTTTGGTATGTCAGGGCGGGAGCCGTGCGTCTCCCGTCCTGTCAAAACTGGTACAGATTTTGGAAGAGAGAGCAGGCAATTCCCTCTGCTTTGGCCCATGCTAGTAGCAAGCGCCTCCAAGCCCATATATGTGGTGGGTCCTGCGCCTTCCATCTTTTAGTTATGAGGCGCTTGGCAACCACCAATCCCAGGTCAAGGAACCTGGAAGAGACTTTAGCGGTCGGGGTTCTGCGGAAATGGTGCAACAGGTAAACAGGCCATTCGAAAGGTATGTCGCGATTTGTGCAGGTGTGTAGTAGCCCACCCACTGCCTGCCAATACGAGTAAGTAAACCGGACCCCCTGGGGGAACCCTTCAATGGTATGGCTGGTGCGTAAGGGATCAGCGCTTTGGTAAGATATAGACTACGGCGGTAGCATTTCTACGCCACCGCCAGGGGAAGCAGTATCGGCGCTGCGGCTTTGGTGGCTGGGTGAAAGATGGTTGTTAATTGCTCCAGGAAGTAGGGTGGCAGCGTGGTCGCAGTATCTTCCCGACCCCTATCTGCTAGCTATCGGGCTATCCACTGCAATTGTGCAGCTAGGTAATAGTGCTCGAAACAAGGCGCGGCAAGACCCCCCTGGTCCGTTGGCAGGTATAACTTTGCCAATGCCATCCGGTGCCTGGCGTTGCCCCAGAGGAAGTCTCTAAGTAGTTTAGTGAGTGTGTCAAAGAAGGACGCCGGGACATACATGGGCAAATTGGCAGAGTAATACCAGAGACGAGGAAGGATCACCATCTTTGAAAGTGCCACTCTGCCAGTGACTGTGAGTGGGAGCGTGTTCCAGAAATGCACCTGCGACTTGATGGCAGACAAGGCCTTCCCCAGGTTACCATCAAAGAGGTCCGTTGGGTGTCGGTATATCTGGATTCCTAGGTAGCGGAAGGTGTCAGCTCTCCATTGCACCCTTGTACCGTGCATGATATAACCCAAATCTTGGACTCCCTCACCGAACGCATAAAGACAGGACTTGCTGGCATTGACTCGGAGCCCCGATATGGCAGCAAAGTCATGTAGCGTGTGTGCCAGCAGGGCAGGTATATTTTCCACGTCTCTGACAAAGACCATGAGGTCGTCCGCATAAAGCGATACTAGGTGAACCGCGTCTCCCAATGGTATTCCATCTCCTGACGCAAGGGGTTCTATTGCCAGTCGGAACAGGAGTAATAGTGGGCACCCCTGCCTGGTACCACTGCGTATTGGTATAGCATCCGAGATGTATGGCTCCAATCGCACCCGGACTATGGGATTTTTGTATAGTAGTTCGACCATCTGAAGAATCCCAAGCCCTGCTCATATCGCATCAGCACTGGCACTAGATAGCTCCACTCTAAAAAATCAAAGGCCTTCTCCAGGTCTAGTACAAGACATCCTGCTCTGGGCCACGTCTGCACACTGTCCGACGCCACCCTGAAAAACCGTCCCAAATTCAGCGATGTGCTACGTTTGAGCACAAAACGATTTTGGTCACTATGAACCAATTCGGGGACCACCTGTGCCAATCGCTCCCCCAGCATTGTAGCGAAGATTTTACAGTCCACGTTGAGGAGCGCCAGGGGCCTGTATGATCCTGGGTTTGTAAGGTCCCTATCTGGCTTAGGCAGGGACACCAGATATGTCTCCCGCATCGAAGGAGGAAGTGTGTGTTCCTCCAGAGCTAAAGTGTAAAGGGCGCAATATTTCCCGGTAGGCCTTGTAATATTCAACCAGGAGGCCATCTGGTCCCGGTGTTTTCCCTGAGGCCATGGACCCAATCGCCTCTCCAAGTTCCTCCAAGGTGAGGGGACCATTAAGAGTCTCTTGGTGTGTTACTGATGCTTTGGGCAGCAGAACAGATTCCAGGAATTTCTCCAGGTCAGGGCCAGAACAGCTCCCCCTCGACTGATATAATTGCACGTAGTGATCCAACATCGCCCTGTGGATCTCACGCTGCATGTACACCAGAGTCCCTCTAGTACTGCGGATGGCTCCAATGCGGGTGTGGCTGCCCTCCTGCTTCAAGAGCCAGGCCAGCAGGCGGCCCGCTCTGTCTGCTGAGGCATGCGTGCGGGCTGTGTGAGCTGTATAAAATAAATAAATAAATAAAATATTGTTGTGGCATCTCAGTTGTTCTATAAGTTCTGTGCTGTGCCTGAAGGCTTTCCAGCTGGCTCGAGCGTCTGCCTCCACCTTCTCTCTCACGTTCATATTGGAGCAGCTGTGATTCTAGGCGAGTAAGTGCTATTGCTGTCTGTCTGCGCATGTTCCACGTGACCCCTAGGCAATGACCCCTAACCGCTATTTTCAGGTCCTCCCATTCCACCAGTGTATTGCTTGCTGTGCCTTCGTTGAGTTGGAAATACTCCAAAATGACCGCCTACAACGAGGAGCGAAATCCAGCGTGGGTGGTTTGAGGCGCCATGTAGGTATAGGCGGACAATCGGCTTCCCAACTAAGCTGAAGTCTCATTGGATTGTGGTCAGAGTGCGTCCGCCCCAGGTTCTCTGATACCTCAACTAGCGGGATTAGGGACTGGTAACCCACCTCCCTGTCCAATCGTACATGTAGGTCATGTAGTGCAAAATATTAGGAATAGAGACGCTCATTAGGGTGGAAGAAGCTCCATCTATAAGTCTAGAAGTACCCAATGAGAGAGCCAGTCCTGGAGTGCCTGCGCATTTGACACAGCCGATGTCTTCCCGAGAGGTGGGAAGGACCTATCTAAGAGTGTATAGAGCACTGAATTGAAGTCCCCCCCCAGTAACCAGGGGATCCCAGCTTACGGGGTCAGCATTGTGAACAATTACGCCAATAACGAGGGCTGGTCTATGTTTGGGGCATATATTGAACCCAGTACCACTGATTGGCCGCTAAGCATTCCCCGTACTATGGTGTATCTGCCTTCGAGGTCCACCACCGCATCTTCACAGATGAACGGTGTGCCTGCCCTTACCCAGATAAAGGTGCTCCTTGCATGCGCAGAGTATACCGTACCATACACCTGTCCCCTCCAGCACCTACCTGTCCAATTCCGGCTGTGTCATGCATGTCTCTTGTAGTAGGGCAATGCCAATCGAATGTCTCTGGAGGTAAGCAAATTTGGAATAGCGCCGAGTGTGGGTGTGCATCCCAGGGATGTTCCATGTGATTATGTTAGCACGTGCCATTTCTGGTGGGTGTAATCACTACGGGTGGCGACGCTAGGATATGTCACAGGGTACAGGGGTCGTGGACGGGTGTAAATATGTTGGTCTCCTGCAACTAAACCATTATGAACTAGGAACAACATAACATCTGGGGCGAACATTTTGGATTGGGTAGCACAAGCTAAGTCAGTGTGTTGCCTGATGGGGTACGTGTACAGGAACTGTTTTTCTACAGCCGTCCCCTCTTGCCCCCTGTGCATGTGGTGTGCCATCGAGATAATCACTAATATTAGTGTGTGAGGCCATCAGCTTTCAGGCCCGGTTGTTGTCTCAGGGGCATGTTCTTCCTTGGATAACAGGCGTAATGCGGCCGATTATGGGCTCAATGTCACAGTGTCAGTATCATCTCCATGTGAGGTGTGTTCGGTAAATGGCAGAACTGACCCACCCTCCCCGTGCAAGAGTGTAAGTGTTAACAATCAAGGTACTACTTGCGTGAGCTGTCTGCAACATAGTCCATCACGCCGATGCTTCAGCCTATAATGGCAGTTGATGGTGGTGAGGAGCCACTGATCACCAGCATGTCCCGTGTGTAGGAGTCCCGTTGTTCTTTAGGGTGAGGGGTGTCAATGGTTACAACCGCTTCCAGAACCTCTTCTCTCTCCGGTCTTATCTTCTCCGGACTAGGGGCTTCCGTCTCTGGTTTCGCGTTCTTTATTGCCCCTCGCCGTCCACGTCTTCTGTATGTCCTGCCTGTTGGGGCGTCACCGTCTGGGTCTGAGGGTCTCGTGTCTGTCCATATCCCGGACTCTTCCAACCAGTCCCTTGCTTCCGCAGGGGAATCAAAGAAGCGGGTCCTGTCCTTCACCACCACTCGCAACCGGGCAGGGAACAGCAGTAGGTAAGTTAGCTCCAGAGCTCCGAGTTGGCGTTTCACCGCTGCATAGTTGTTTGTCCAACTCTGCACAAGGGCAGTGTAATCCGGAAAGAGCATGACAGGGGTACCGCCCACCTTGAGGCTTTCCATCTTACGTGTTTCAGGTAGCACCACATCCCTGTCCCTGTAGTTTAGCAGTTTAAAAAGAAACAGCCGTGGCTTGGCTCCTGGTTGGAGTTTCCGTGCCGGCACATGGTGGGCTCTTTCCACTACGAACTGCATGGACAGTGTTCCCTGAGGGAGGAGGTCGCACAGCCAATGTTCCGTGTATTGTTCAGGGTTCTTCCCTTCCTCACCTTCCGGCAGGCCCACCACTCGAATGTTATTGCGGCGGGAACGTCCCTCCGCATCTTCTGCCCTGTCTTCCAGGGCATGAATACGGTCCATCAAATCTTGGAGCACAGCTGCATGGCTGTGAGTAACAGGCTGGAGATCCTTGAGCACCTGACCCTGCGTGGTGCCTTTTATGGCCAGCTTTCGGTGGTCCGCTTGCAGCAGCGTGAAGTCCGAGGTTACCTTGTCTAGTCGGGTTTCCAGAGAGGTTCTAGTACGTTCCAGGGCGGCACCGATTTTCTCCACCGCAGCGAGGACGGTGTCCATTTTTGCCGCCAAAGCCGTGGTCTTTGGCTCCATCTCCCCCTCGGTTCAGAGGCGTGTGTGGTCCAAGCCGCCCAAAAATAGGGGCCCTGTTGCAGCTTGGCTCACATCCGGCCCCTTACAAGTTGCTGCTCTGTGGACATTCGCTCACAGCCACTCGAGGAGTATTGTTACAACAGCAGTGATGTCACTTCAAAGACCTCGGTCGGGCGTCCAGTTTCCCCACTCACGCCGGCCACCCGGGGCATGACCAGGCCCAATGGCACCAAGCCCGGCCCGTGGGTCCCGTGCATGGTCAATGCTTCAGCTGCTGGCCACTAGGGTAGAGCTCCCGGACTTCCAATGGGAGGGCAGCCTGTAGCGATCCTGAAGGAGGGAACATCTAGCTGTGCTAAGGATGGCAATGGCACAGGGTTTCGCAGCCACGGGGTGAGGCTATTACTCTAGCTGTCACCACAGGTGGCCGCCCGCGCAGCTCTGTCCCTGCAGGCTGCACAACACAACTGAGGATGAGGGCCCACAGCTTATGTGCTCATCTGAGGTCCTCTTTCGCTCACAGCCTCAATGCTCAACTAACATAATGTTGCACAGCTGCCATTAAGGATTTACAGCTCTTTGACTTTCAGAGGCCACCCCCTCTGAACCTCGGCCCACACGTATACTCCTTGTCTTTGTTGGGGCAGGCTTCCCCAGTCGTCCATCCCTCTAATGTAGTGCTCTCGTGTCTGCACGGCCTCGGTCTAGGGGTGGTAGATGTCTTCGCCTGCTCCACCAGGCCAAGTTCCCAGAGGCCAGCCAGTGTCCCCGTATGGTGCCCCTGCTTGTCAGCACCAGTGCGGCCGCACTCCCGCCTTTCTGTCCCTCGCTTCAACTTTGTGAGGCTGCTGGCCCTTCTACTATGGCCTTGTCAGCCTGCCCGCACTCACCGAGGCGTCCCAGCTCTAGCCGGCTCCCACAATTCCGCCCGATGTCTCCAATGCGGCCCAGGTTCACCGCGCCGAGGTCTAGGCTGTCCCGCAGTAGCCGCTCACGGTCCCCTGCAACACCTCCATGACAGAAGTTCTACCGGACCAGAGCTCCTTATCCAGGGTATATATACTATGGTGTCACTGCAATAGTTAATCCTTCAGGTACCATTGTGCCACACTTGGTCCGATGCCCCCTGTGAAAAGGCCACCAACGCTCTGGTTGAGGCACTTTCCAGCCCTGCCGGGGCTGTCGCGGAAACGCGGGCAGCTGCCTCCCGCCGCTGATCTCCTGCGCGTGACCTCAGCCCCGCATGTATCAGACCCTGGGAAGGCAGAGTGGTAAAATCTTGGGGCCTTATGGGGGCTACATCTGTGTCCCAGCTGCTTGACTCCTGTAATCCCAGTCGGCGGAGTCGAGGTCCATCACTGCGGGGACCACTCAGACGCGGGCTGCCCACTGCAAGGCGTCTGTGTGCGACCTCGCGCTCAGCAGGCTCCTGCTTTCCTCTCTTCGGTGGCTGTGGTCTTGTTGGCAAAGCAGCATGATGCAGGGCACTCCAGCCACCACTCTATCTCCGCTGCCTCACCTGCTTCCGACTAGGAAGATTCTTCTCCAGAGGAGTTGCCAATTAAGCGCGGGCGGCCATTTTCCCAGTCATAGATCGCCCTCACGCGGCCTCACTGTTAGCAGGGCTGCACAGTCTATATCGCAGCAGCTGCCGTCACAGGAGGCGAATCGGCTCCTTTCCAGGTTCTCCAGACACAGCAGGTATTTAGCCTCCTGGTCCCACCGGTCGTCAACCTGGATGGCACACCGTCAGAATATTTGGCGGATTAATGGGGGATATCAGTTCGGGCACTAAGAACTCCCATATGCCATGATGGCCGGCTAGCCACCCCCCCGTGAATGTACACCTTCATAATGAGGCCCCTGGTGTATGTAACAGTGGCTTCCTCAAATTGCAATTTCTATATTCACATTCACAAATAGGAAATCGCTATTTAGGTAATCGCAAAATTGTGATTTCCTAATAAGAAAAGAAAAGGAGAGAAAGTCGCATTTTGGTTGTAGAATGATGATGTCATCATACCAGGAATTTTACAAATACAGGGTGTGGCCACAACCCTGAAGCCTAGCAAGCTGCTAAAAGGAAGGAGTGCTCCCTGCTCACTACCTGAGATGGTTTTTGGCAATTCTTGCCAAGGAAGATGGGGACAATGATTCTGGCAGCAGAAAGAGGAAGGTCACATTTTCGGGAAGGAGTTGGAGTTTATAATAGAAGGAAGTGTGGCACACATGGACCAGCTCTTCGGAAAGGCATCATTTACTGTTCCAGAATCCCATTAGACCTAGATATGAAACAGCATTCTGGAGAAGGTGATCTCTCTTTTTGTGATCCAGAGGACCATACCTGAGATCAGGAAACGCTAGTATGATCTGAGATCCCAGACACATAACAAGCATTTGCAATGCAATCGGTCTCGCCTTTGGGACCTAATATGTATTTAGCTATGCAGCACATTAGCCTGGGTGCTGAAGCATCTACTGTTCTTTAACATGGAGGCAAAGTAAGCACCAAACTGCGTGACCCGCCAGGTATGGGAACACATGGAGAGAAATATTGCCTTTCAGTGGGAAATGATATACTCCAAAGCTCTGTTTTTAATATAGAAGCAGAGCCTTCAGTGGTCATATCACTGAAAATACAATATATGAAAAATTAAAAAAAGAAAGTCCCTCAGCAGAAAGCATTTCTGGTATTTTACTGACCTCTGCTGATTGTTTTCTATCAAGACAGTTAAATAGAGGCAGTTGAACAGAAAAAAGTCCATACGTGGAAGCAGACAAGTCCTAGGGCTGATCTCCAGAGCCCACAAAATACATACACATATAAGTATATACTAAAGTATATACAAGAGCTCTCGAATGCTCGACCTAAAAAGGAGAAAGCAGGATGGCTGTGGGTCATGGCACAGGCGATGGACCCTCCAAACAACCTTTTCCCACGGCCATGGAGACACACATCGAGGGGATACTGGAACCAGAAAGTGTGGTGGGAGTGTCAGTCCACCATGACCTCTGACTGCCCCAACCCACACACTGTTCCTAAAACCCTGCCCCTTTACTAACCCCAACCTATGTGCTGCCTCTTGCCATTCATCTCCCCCTACCTTAAGGACTAAACCCTGCCCCTTTACTTACGCTACTCCTCCATCCCCCACGCTGTCCCTTAAACTACCCCAACCCCTTCCACTGCCCTGAAACTTTAAGCCCTAAAAACTAACCCAATTACACATTCCCCTCCCACTAACCTAAGGCCTAAAACCCTGCCCCTTTACTTACATTACCCCCCACCCCAGCGCTGTCTTTTAAATTACCCCAACTCATTCCACCTCCCTGAAACCTACCGCACCTACCCATTCCCCTCCCACTGCCTTAAAGCCTGAAACCCTACCCTTTACTTACACTACCCCATCCCCAGCTATTCCTAGAACTACCCCAACTCCTTCCACTGCCCCTTTACTTACACTACCCTGACCCCCCACCCCCACGCTCTCTTAAACGACCCCCATCACTTCCACTGACTGCAATCTACCCTGGACCCAGCCCTAAAAACTAACTTGAATACCCATTCACCTCTCACTCCCCTAAAGCCTAAACCCCTGTACCTTTACTTACACTAAAAGACCCCCAACCCTGCACTGTCTCTTAAACTACCACAACTACTTCCACTGCCTTGAAACGTATACCGACGCTGCAGCCCCACACCCCTCACTGTCTTCCTGCTTCCATCTTCCCTGTCTTCTGCCCCTGAAGCATCTAGACAGCGCACTGCCTTAACCACGCATATGCGTGGTTTAGGCATACACGTTGTTAGGCAAGCGTGGTTGCTCATGCGTAGTCGGAACACCTGTGGTTAAGACCGTAGTCTTCCAACTGTTCCTGTCACAAATACATGATGCAGAGTTACAACAATGTAGTGAACAGACATTAGCCATTTCTTTACACTAGCTATATTCATGCATTTCTACAGATACTTGTCACCAAGGTACCAGGACTTGTCAGAGGCAATTGATCCATACTTATGAAACTGGAGAACACCACTTTACTAACTCCTATGCCCATCACTCGAACTGCCAGAAGAGCAACTGTTGAACCATTACCAGACTTTGCTGATGAGGGAAAATCACAACGCAGGGACACAGCAACATCTGTTGGCAGGACACACAGACAGCGGAGAGGCCAACCAGTCCCTAATGAGAAGGGATCAGACAACATGGAAGTGAGTTTGCCTGTGTTTGGTGGCCTGGGGAAGTCCATCATCTCTGTACAGTGCCTGCAAATAAAGCCAGTCAGGACTGTCAACAGGTATCTGCTAGAAATGTCAACCTCGATGCAGCAATTGCAGAAAGGGCAAGACCGGTGGATTGCTGCCATGGAGAAGGAACACTGTGTGCAGAGACAGAGGCACAGGCAGGGCCTGGCTCATTTGATGCTTCACTTATAAAACAATTAGCTGTAGCCACAACAACTCTAGCAAGAACTGTAAACATACAAACTAACATTGGGCACTGCTGTCAGGATGTTGCACGTGAGCTAGTTTCAAGGGACCACAGCCCTTGAAAATATACAGACCCACAACCTCTGTGTCCCCAACAGTCTGCCCCCACCTGAGAGCAAAGAGGGCTCCAGCCATTGTGACACAACTATGCAGGAGGCATGCAGTACCAGGCATACACGTTGAAGCACTTCTGTCTGACATGTCCACACTTCCACAGAACAGTGTTGCTGACAAAGCACTCAACCCCAGAGGCGGTAAGAAATGTATCCACTCAACGCTCATGGTCATGAGTCTACTGTTTTTTAGTTTGCAATTACATACATTTTTGCTTAGATGACACAATGTTACATCTACAATGGATACTGTTGAATTAGGAGAGATACATTATTGTCACAACCTGAATAAAAGGTAATCTTTCAGTTATGCACAATGCTATACCATTGTGTGTGATGCCCATTTCTTGGTTGTTGTAATCACTCTTACCTCAAAAGTAGTTGTTGGTGATCTCTGTGCATCGCGCACAACCATCTGCACAACGTGTCTTGTCCTGCTGCAAATGTAGTTGTCGTAATTCATCACCTGAGTCAGATTAGACCTCAATGGTGATGTTGTGTCGATCCTTCCTCATGGTGACAATGATCTTACAGCACATTGCAGGACTGTACAGTAGTGCTCCACCAGACTTGTTGAGGCAGCCTGGACTTCAGTATCCTCAAAGATGGAGCACGTTGACCTGTGTGCCCTTCTTGTCCTTGGAGTCTGGTGTGGTGTGAGTATGAAGGGACGCAAGGCATTTGCGCTGTCTCCTTCAGGGCATGAGAAGGAAAACCAGTAGGTCACATAACACAAACAGTTCTGCTCACTGTATTCATTGAGTTAGCAATTCTCTTACCTAGTAAACAACATAGCCACATTCGCCCTGTGACAATAGGCTTTGTAATACACTGTGGCAGAACATAAACGAGCCATGGATCTGGCCATTAGGTCTGTTATGATACAGGAGGCATCACACACTACCTGCACATTGAGTAAGTGAAGCATTTCCTGTTTCAGTAGAGGGATTCATTAACTGAGAGGGACATATAGCAATATGTGTGCCATCAACACAGCCAATGACATTGGAGAACTGTGCTACCCAGTAGAACATTAATTTGGTCTGTTGCAATAATTGGTAAGTATTTGGGAAATATATGCATTTGCTAACCATGATGTCAAAAACCTGTAAAAGAACCTGGAAAAGGCACTTTGAGACACACATCCAGACCCTACTATGACTCCCTCATAACTGCCAGAAGTTGAGAGGTGTAGGCAACACAATAAAATTACATTTAGGTGGGATTGCGTTGCTCCTGTGTGTTAGGGTCTGAAGCAAAGATTTTAATTCAGCAATTAGGTCCAGGATTATCTCACTACTGAGCCTGTACTTCTTCAAAATCTCCTCCTCTGTCTACTCAAACAGGGTGACCCTCACCTTAAATATTCCCTCCTGTCACCTCCTCCATCTTTGCCTGCCAGCCAAAATCCCCATCCCCCTCGCCAAAACATAGAGGCCCACCATTCTGAAAGAGCCAGATGTATTTTTGGTGCCTTTTTATAGTTTGCACCTGGTTACCACCTGATCCAGATTGATGGTAATTGCATTACATAAATAGCCATTTTGCAACTATTCACAATTAGGAAATCCTTTGCTCACGCAGCTAGAGATTCACTGTCTGGAAATCTCTATTAGCGATTTCCTATTTAGAGATTTCTAGATAGAAATAGTATGTTGCCCCATCGCAAATTTCTTTTGTACATACCAAAATGACATTTTGCATTTCCCAACTGCCCAAAATTGTGATTTGCACCGTTAGGAAATGCAAAATGCCTTTGTATATATGGCCCAGAGTGAATTATAGTTGAACAATTTCAGAAAAAGTGTGAGGGGTCGGTGTCTTCTACTTCTCAAACGAAACCTCTGCTGGAACAAATGTTCTAAAGCAAAGCAATTCCTAGCACCAACATTATTGGGACAGTTGCAAAATGTTATGGGGTAGCCCTGTATTCCTGAGAACCTGGGCAAAAGAATGATACAAAAATAATGGAGAATGTGTAAGTTTAGACTTCCTTGACTAATTAGGTATGGATATCCCTAATAGACCCCTTCGCTCATCAGCAGCTTACTTGCTCTCTATCCCCAGAACCAAGAAAGGCTCCTGGGGCAACAGAAGATTCACAGTCACCGCTGCCAGACTATGGAACACACTCCCCCTTCACATTAAGACCATTCCCACCCTGCTTTCCTTACGGAAGCAACTAAAAACCTGGCTCTTCAACCAATAATTCACTCGTTCCCAGTCAGTCCTCCACTCAGCCATCCTTAGCGCGAGACACCCATGGGTATTTGCGCGCTCTACAAATTGCCTAAATAAATATCAAATTATTTGAGAAAATGCAGTTATATTCAGTGTATAGTCATTTCATTAGAATGAGATCGCATTGCACAAAGGAGTTCCAACAAAATGGTGAAAGTGAGTAGTGACACAAGTAAAAGAATGAGCATTGGTGCTATATACAAAGCACATGCACAATACTAGGGGTAGACACAAATGTGTATTTTCAGTAACATGACTCAGAATAAGAGTACAGTGTGTAAATTACCATTATTGCTATCAGTCGACTTGTGTCGTTGTCAGTGTTTTGACCCTACTGAAACACTTTTAAACAGGGTCGTCATCATCAGGGCCAAACATGTTAGCAACTGTAATGCAACTGTAAAGAATCAGTGTAGATTACAGTTTTAATGTAGATTCCCCAATGTCAGGACACCATGAAGTTGGATCACGTCTGAACTGGGGTGGTGTGGTGAGCAAAAAAACGATGGATTTAGGCCCAGCTCTCTGTACTGGGGTGAATGTATGACATTGTTCTGCATTCGGTCCATCAACTGTTGTTTTTGCATTTGTCACCCCGAGTGGGACGGGTATGCTCAGACGTGAGTCCCGTGCTCTCCACACTACTGGAGTCAAGCTTACCTGGCTGAAGACGGCTGATAGCCAGAAATCGGTCCTAGGATGCTTGATTCCGGTCCAGGGAAGACATGGCTTGGCAGCTTGGGGTGGACTGTTCCAATGAGGCACAGGGTCAAGGCGGATTTGCCTATGGCCATGTCTGAACTGGGGTGGTGTGGTGAGCAAACAAACGATGGATTTAGGCCCAGATCTCTGTACTGGGGTGAATGTATGACATTGTTCTGCATTCGGTCCATCAACTGTTGTTTTGAATTTTGGATATCGCCAAGAGGCTGATATCGGACAATGTCGAATGATCGGTGTATGTAACTCACACAAATCTGGAGCCGCCAGGCAGATGCGGGCTATGGAGGAAGCTCTTGGCAATATCAAAAGTATGCCCCTGGTGTTGTACATATGCTATGTATATAGCACCAGCGCACGTTCCTTCACTCGTGTCACTACTCACTTTCACAGTTGGTGTAACTTTGTTATGATGCAATGTGTTCTCATACTAATGAAATTACTGTACAGTTAATACATTTACCTGTATTTTGCCAATTCATTTGATACCCACATCTAATTAGCCAAAGAAGTCTAGGCTTAAACTTCCTCTGAGAGGACAATTTTTCAGGTTGAGCCTAGACAGCTCTTGCGCTGTCTGTCGCTCAGCAACCTGTTGTATATGCTTTGTGGAGTTCAACTCTGCCCAATTCTTGCCATTGCTTTTCATTTGTCTATGTCAGTGTCCTTTAGAAATCTTTGCTTGCTAGTGGTCAGTCCTGTCTCTTTGTCTTCCCTTTTTCTCCTCCGTTTCTACCACAAACCAGGAACTAAGAACTGTGTCATTATGGTTGTTTATCTGTTATTTGGGGGACTATATTTTCCTTGGTTTCCTGTGTTGTACTGTTTGCCTGTGTTCAGCTTCAGTGCCATAGCTGCTTATGTTTTAATATAGCATTCCTCCCTCTCACCCCCTTTTAATGTCACAGCTGTGTTAGTGCTGTCTCTTGCTCCATGCCTCCCCCCATTGCTATTTTTGTTATCCTTATTGTAATTTTGGATGTCAACCATCAGTTGGGCTTATTTTTGGTAGGATATTGGTCTGGTTTTGGTCTTTATTTTAAGGAGAATAGGGCTTGTGAAAGTCTTGAAGAGTTGAAATCAAGTCTGAGGCGATCGAATGTTTAAAGACCCTTCACTGGGAGGCAAGTCTCTGGGGAATCTGTGGTCTTTCGATGTCTTTGCTGCCCTGATACTTTTTCTTCTGCAGGGAGGCGGCTGGGTGATTACTTCCCCGTTTACCCCTGTATTCTTTAATTGCTAAAATTGCCTGTGAATTTGTTACATTGGAAGTGTACATTTATTGAATGGCGTTTTCTAAAAAGTGACCAAAGAGATTCATGTGTGCAGTGAGAAGGTACATTATGACGTCAGCTGAGCCCAGGCTACATCAATGGTGCTTTTCCCATAATATCGCTGGGGCTGCTGCCAGGGTTGGATTGCCATGACTTTGGGTAGAGCCTCGTGCAGGAGATGACATTGATGTCACCTTTCCCTTCTTTGTGCCATCCCATGTTTTCCTCTGATTGAAAGTCAAGGAACAGACTGTCATGGCAAACATGAACAAACAAAAAATATACCATCACAAAATGCTGTCCTTCTTACAGTGCTAGTTGCTATATTAAAAGCAAGACAACAAGATGGTCAGAGAGAGCCACGCGCTTGTAAGGCCTTGCTGCAGAGATGAGGATTAGACCCAATGTGCTGTGTAAAAGCCTTGCAGCGAGCAGAACAAACAGAAGCTTTTGTGTTTAAAGCATACCCTTGAGAGCATGGCAGCTACACCCATCTCCACCCACAGCTCCTTTATTCATCAGCCTTCTGAATCAACTGCAGGCTGCGTGCCTTTTAATTCAACTTTATGTACACAAAGCCCAATCCGCCAGCCAGATCTCCACTTCACTCCCTCATCCTCTCTTGCCAACACCAAGCCACTCTGCCACTTCACACCTACCGCATTGTTGTTCTCAGATGCAGAATTGAGAAAGCTCCGTCTGCCCCCGCCCTCACAAAACTCTTTTCTTTAAGAGGGGCGGTTGCAAAGGAAGTTCACGTTTGCAAATTCTAATGAAACTCAAGAATCCAGCAACACTACTGTACTTCACAGAGATGCGCAATAAAATGTAAGGCAGGCTGTTATGGCAAGCTCGTTTGCTTGAGCACCTGCTCCTGAGATCTGTCCACAAAACTAAATCTCCATTTTCAAATCAAGCAGGTACCTTTATCCTTTTGCCTTTTCGAAATGAGTAAATATGTATTTGACTTAGCTAATGCTAACAACGTGTTGTGTACAGCACTATAAAGCTCCAAACCCTTACTTTAAGCATTTTGTAAGCATCAAAACTCAGACTGCATTTTTCTGTAGTGATATAAAGTTTGTTGATAATCTTTTGCTGTGTATTCAGGTTGGCCATGCCTTTGTAAAACCCTCTTTGCCCCTCTGCTAACATTCCATGCAGGTTTACCCAGGTCATGTGGCGAATTCGCAATATTTTCCCTGGTTGTACACTTCTGTCTGGGACTAGTAGAGTTGTCTACCTTACCTGTCCTTCTTTTTGATTTCGGTCGTAATCCCACACCAGTGTATAGAAAGAAAGAGGTCTTTAAGAGGTTGCAGAAGCTGGGTGTGTTTGGTGTACAATGTGAAATATTACTGCAGGAATGGGGAGGGTTCCAGAAAGGGGAAAGCACATATCAGCCGTCCACTACATTTTCACACCTGTTTTGAAAATTATTTTGCCTTCCTTGTTAGTAAGACATCCTCACATTTGAAGGAGAGTATGTGCATTTCGCTAAATTTGCTGTTTATGTTTTTCTAAAAGGTTGTGCCCGTGGTGTATGCGTGACGATCCGTGTCCTGTTTTTCAAAGGTAAGCGTGAGTGCTTGACTTTGACAGATGTTGCCACTAATTCAACCAGTCACGCTCTTGGATTCATTGATAGCCACAACTATATTTCCATTCCCTATAAGTGGAAGTTTTTCATTCCTGCTAGGAACATGAACACAATCTTTGTTCCTCTTCGACTTTTTTTTCTAAATAAACAAAGCTACTTACTTGCACCAGACTTAGGCTCTCTCAGTCTTGTTTGCCCAAATATAAGATGGCAACATTGAATAAATAATGATGTAACTCCGAATGGCTTTATGACCTACTACATCAGAACATTCAAAAGCCAGAAAGATAGCATGGTGGGTTAATGGAACGGCGACACATGCAAGCTGCTGCTTTCAATTTCAGTACAGCCTTTTATCCTCTTGAGGTCGTTCAGAAAATGCTAACTGTTAGATTACCAGGCATAGAATATATCATCTGATAGAAGAATATCATACATTAAATACCATTCAACACAAATATTCTGTCCTAAATGACAATTACAAGACTATCTCACCACTGAAGTTAGTATTGAAAAATCTGCACAAAGGTGGCCTATAATTTTCAAAACGAGATTTAGGAGACAATAGTTATGTCAGACAATATTTATTCAAAGATTTTCTGGCATACAGCTTTCTTGGGTAAACTGTATATTCCATCTCCGTTACACCACCTAAGTAAAATCTGCCACAATTATAGGTTTTTGCTCTGTCCACAGGGTATCCTGCCCTTGCAACTCAGACGCGGCTCGTCGAGGACCGCCAGTACTGCAATCTCTGCACTTATGCTATATGGAACAGGACAGGTCCAATACTCCTCGAGATGAGTCTGCCTCATACATACCAACATTTGGAAAACTGCTTTCCATTGGCTATGTGTTTTGCACTTTACATTTGCTTGCTTTCTATAGGCTGGCATTATTTGTTTTAAACTGTTTAGCTTTAGTTTGTTCCTCCTGTGGAGAATATCATAATTACTGTATTCTGCCACAAGTGCTCGCTTTCTATAAAAAAGCAATTAAATCTTCTACTCATCTTGGCACATTTGCTTTGCGTTCAAAGAAATAAGTCAAAAATCAGGCTCTGTCTTCCAAGGGAGTTTTTTCTTTTTTTTTAACACCCCAAAACTCAGATCTGGACCTTAGTTCCTACCTATTTGTTTTTTTATCAATCAAAAAAGCAAAACTATCCCCACAGTTGCACACCACACAATTCAACTCCACACAATTCCAATCCACACCACATGATACGACACCAAACCATGTAATTCAACTCAACAACACAATTACACAACATACCACGCTACTCCTCTACTTAGGAGTGTTTCCTGCACCTTTCCAGTGATTGCGAGCAGCCCGGTGGCAGTGGGCTTGCTGGCGGTAGCTGGATGGTCGCTGTTTCATTTTAAAATTGCATTTTGTCCGGCTGATTGCGAGCGGTGGCACGCTCTTTTTAACGCTGTAATTTCAGTGCTTTTTACCTGTGTTTCTAACCTTGCCCTCAAAGTTAACAGGTTACTAACCTGCATCTTTCATTCCATGGGCTGCGCGTGGCTGGCTGTGGGCTGATCGTCCTAGGCGGGCTCACAGCGGCCGCAGCCGCCATCTTTGGTTGGGCAGGACCGGCGAACTCCACCCACGCCACTCCCCCCACGCTACTCCTCTACTTAGGAGTGTTTCCTTCACCTTTCCAGTGATTGCGAGCAGCCCGTGGCAGTGGGCTTGCTGGCGGTAGTTGGATGGCCGCTGTTTCATTTTAAAATTGCATTTTGTCCCGCTGATTGCGAGCGGTGGCACGCTCTTTTTAACGCTGTAATTTCAGTGCTTTTTACCTGTGTTTCTAACCTTGCCCTCAAAGTTAACAGGTTACTAACCTGCATCTTTCATTCCAGGGGCTGCGCGTGGCTGGCTGTGGGCTGATCATCCTAGGCGGCCTCACAGCGGCCGCGGCCGCCATCTTTGGATGGGCAGGACCGGCAAACTCCACCCACGGCACTCCCCCCACGCTACTCCTCTACTTAAACGGCTTACATGTGTCAGCGCAGCGGACGAGCGCAGCGGGCGCGACGAAGGTGCACCGGAGTTGCGCCAGAGTTAAGCCCGTCTGCGCCCGTCCGCGGCTGGCAGTGGCTAGGGGCACCCCACTCTGCTCGTTTGATTACATACTCCTCATCTCAACTCTGCTCATATTGGACCCCTGGCACTATCTCCTACTCTGTAGCTTATCATGTGTCTGTCCTTGGCTTGTCTACTTCCCCTCCCTGTTCCCCTCCAGCGATTGTGTCACAGATGATACCCTCGCTTGTCTTCCCATCCCCGACCCTCCCTCATACGTTCACTCCCCAAATACCGGCATTCAACATCTCAGCCACACTACTTAATACCAGGTCAGCGGTCAACCATCAGTACGAGCTATTTGACTATATTGACACGCACGCCACGAAGTGTGGCTCAATGATTAGAGCGGCAGACCCTGATGCAGAGGTCTAGCCCGGGACCAGTGTTCAACTCCCCGCCTCGGCGGGTCTTGGGCTCAAAATTCCACGGACCTGATAATTCTCGCCTCGGTGCCTATTCCAATCATGGAGTCCCACTCTGCAACTCTGGGCAATAGCTTGCTTAATCTCCACAACGGCCCCCACAACGCTAAGGATGCCTGGCCTCCACCTTGGGGGTGCCCAGGAGTGGACGCCTCACAGGGAAAGCCAGGATGGGTTCCACAGCGGTATTCGTACAAGCGCCTTGAGACCCTTGCGGGTGAGTAGTGCGCTATACAAGTATCAATTTTTACACGCGCCCGATCTCTTGTTTTTAACCGAGACCTGGTTCAAGGCTGACTCCCTGCCAACATTCTAGCTATATTGCCCCCCTCATACTCTGCCATCCGAGCTGATCGGCCGGAGGGCAAGAGGGGTGGAGGAGTGGCCTTGATAGCTCGCACTGATCTCCACTTTCAGATCCTTCCCTCCCCCCTTATTCTGGAAGTGGACTACCTGGTAGCACGCTCGACCTCATACCAGACACCTTTGACTTGTGTTCTTATTTACCGTCCCCCCCAACTCACCCCTTCCTTCAATTCCAGCTTTCAAGATCTCCTGGCCACACTGGCGATAAATAACTCATCAGTTCTAGTCCTAGGGGACCTCAATTTCTGGCCCAATGACCCCGCTGAAAACTCCCACTCCAAGGACTTTACTGACCTTATGACCAGTCTTAATTTCATACCCCACATCCACATTCCCACTCACACCCATGGTCATATGTTGGACCAGATCTGGGCTTTAAATGTCCCCACATCACTTCCCATCGTTTCCCCCTGCCCCTGGTCTGATCACTCAGTTATTTCATTCTCCCTTGCCCTAGCCCCTGAGGCCAAGCCCCTACTCCGCAAGAATATCTGGATCAGGAAATGGGGCAAAGCTGATATGCCGTCCTTCTGCTCGTCCTTGGCCGAGACCAGCCCTGACCTCTCAGGCCTCACAGCCCCAGTTCAGCTGGCAACCATTAACAACTGGCTGACCCAATCGGGCGACGAATTCACCCCCCTGAGACGGATTACGGTTAAAAGGGCCCATGCAGCTAATAGATGGTTTAACTCAGACCTCAAGGCGAAAAAGCTAGCTGCACGGAGAGCTGAGCGAGCTTGGAGGAGAGCTTACTGCCCTGTACTGAAAACTGCATATCTTTCTGCCCTCCAGGCCTATAAAAAAGGCATTCTCGAGGCCAAGACTGATTTTTACTCCAACAGGATATTAGCGGCAGAGTCCCAGTCCAAAGAAATTTTCGCCACTGTCCACGAATTAGCCTCATCCGATAGACCCACGGCAACGATCCCCCCTTCCCAGCATTTATGCAACTCGCTCAATGAATTCTTCATTGAGAAGGTTACAAAGATCAAAATCAACATACCCCTCCCTTCACCAACATTCGTTAACCCCTCTCCCCCACCCACTGCTTCTAAACTGACCAGTATTCCTCTGCTGACCATGGACTCACTTCCTCCGTTGCTTCAACGGGTAAAGTCGGGCTCCCCCCTGGACTTCGGCCCCGCCCATGTCCTCAGAGAAATTTTCCTGGCTTGCCCTACCCCTCCCCTCACACTCCTTAACGACTCGCTCAGCAATGGAGTCGTCCCCAACTTTCACAAAGCAGCGGTTGTTATCCAAATCTTTAAAAAAACCTGGCGCCGATCCCTCATCCCCTTCCAATTATCGTCCCATTTCCCTGCTGCCCTACTTGGGAAAGGTTTTGGAAACCCAAGTCACCAGCACCCTGAGCACCCATGTGGAGGCAAATCACTGCCTCTCTCCCCGCCAGGCGGGCTTTCGACCTCTACACTTGGTAATGGATGGACTTCGCGAGGGCATTGACACCAATCTCCCGCAGGCCCTTATCCTCCTGGACCTGTCCGCCGCCTTTGACACGGTGGACCATTCCATCCTCCTCACCCGTGTCAAGGTGGCGGGCATAGAGGGCTTAGCCCTCTCATGGCTTGAGTCCTTCCTGTGTGACAGGGCTCAAGCGGTCCACCTTGCTGGCTTCACTGCCGCCTCCCGTAAGGTGGAGTGTGGCGTCCCTCAGGGTTCTTCACTTTCCCCCCTTCTGTTTAATTTATACATCTACCCCCTCATTTTTATGTTACAGCAGCTGGAGGTCACGGTGTTCAATTACGCCGATGACCTCCAGCTAATCTTCAATCTTTCCCACTCTCCCTCGTCCGCTCAGAATGTTCAAACTGTTATGTTATTCATTCAGGACTGGATGAACTGCAACCACCTCAAGCTTAATCCAGACAAGACTGAGCTGGTCCTGACTGGAGGTGGTTGCAGTCCGTGGTCCCCATCTTTTTGGCCCTCATCACTTGGTGCCCCCCCACTCCCGGTCCCTAAAGTCAAAACCCTTGGGATTCTGCTTAATTCTCAACTTTCTGTGCACTCCCAAGTCAGTTCGGTGGTATCCTCCTGCTTCTTCTCTCTCAGGATAATCAGGAAAATATCCCGTTTTTTTCCCCTTCCGGCGCTAAAGGTTATTGTAATGGCTATGGTGCTCTCGCGCCTTGATTATGGAAACATAATCTACAACGGCGCGCCGGCCTACGCCATACAGCGCTTGCAGCTAGTGCAGAATCAGGCTGCCCGCCTGATTCATGGACTGCCCAAATTCCATCGAGCCACCCCATTGCTGAAGGCACTGCACTGGCTGCCCGTGAGAGAACGGTCTTTATTCAAACTAGGCTGCCTTACCTTCCAGGCCAGGATGGGCACTGCTCCTGAGTTTATTTGCTCAGCTGTCAGGCCCTATTTACCGGGCAGAGAACTCCGCTCTACTCACATGGCACTCCTGGCCATACTCAGAAAAAGAAAGCTGGTGGGGCGAAATTCGCGGCCCTTGCACCTGTGTTCTGGAACTCCCTCCCCCTGGCGCTCCAAACTTCATCCTCTTATTTTGAGTTCCGGAAAAACTTGAAAACTTTTCTTTTTTCTAGTGCTTTTGCCACCTAGTATGTCCTCTCCTGCTACTGATTGCTGGTCGTAATCTCCAAAGCGCCATGAAACCGCTTGGTATAAGAGCGCTCAATAAATGTTTTTAAATTCAAATTCAAATTCACATACACCCAATCCACACCACATAATTCCACATCTACCACAAAATTCAACAGCACACCACATAATTAAACTCCGCTATATACGGTTCCACAACACAAAATACCATTCCACATAATTACACTCCATTCCATAACACACAATCCCACTCCACATAATTCCAGTACACTCAATACCATATAATTACTATCCACTTAATTCCACTGCACACCATGCCACATAATTCCACTCAACATAATTCCACAACTAACAATTCTAATCCAGCCCACATAATTCCACTACACACCATATACATATACTCCATAGAACATGGGTAAAAAAAGACATTGTCATTTATAATGTCAATACCTCTAACTCTAGCAAATGCAAGGCCTATTGCATTTTCAGTGCTTGTTTTTATTATTACTGGGACAGAGTATCATGAGTATATATAGGAGAGGAGGCAGTATCCGCAAATTTAGGTGCGAGATTGCATGCTGGTGGCATAGCACAGATTCCACTTACCTCTTTCTAGACATTATGTGCCCGATTCACAAACTACACTTCTGAGTACGTTTATACTTTTGAGTAAGTTTACTACTCGTTGGTATTCACAAATTTCACTTTGCATTAACTTTTGTAGTACATTACACTTCTGTGTCCCTCACTGCACATGGCAGACCACTGGCATTGCAAAACTCTCCCACAGTATTGCAAAACTCTACCATAGAAAATAATGGAGGTGGGCACCTGTAGGAAATAATGTACAATTCAATTTATTTATTTTAAATAGTTAAATATAGAAATAAATATAAATCCCTTTTGGTAGTTCTTGCTTTTTGTAGCCAGTACCACACTGCATGCTGGGTCATTTAAACTCCTACAAATGGAAACAGTAAAACTACGAAACCCATACATATAATGAGAAAGAAAAAAACTATACGTGGTATTGAGTAAACAGCCAGGAGTGAATTATTGGATTTAAAACGGGAAAAGCGGATCTACAAATATGAGGATGCAAAGATAAGTCCAAAGTAAGAGCCCCAGAATGCGAAATGATGTTGGTATCAAACCTGCCCTGGCTGAAGGTGTCACAGACAGCAGTCCGCTCTGGAAATATTGTGGCAAGGGGGTCTCTCTAATATGCATGAAAAGTTGTTATATCATAGGATTTCCCATCCGTAACGCTCATAACACCCTCAATCAGGTGACAGAGCTTAAATAAAATCATAAATGGAGGTCTGCCCCTGAATTCCATACTTTGTTAGGTACTGTCAGGGTCATACCAGTAGTGGTTGTATGTATAGCCTCTGGTTAACAGTAAATGCCCACTTGTTGGTGATATTAAACACAACTGGCCCAGCTGTGGTTCCTGTCACATCTTGGCCCAGCTGTGCTTGCTGTCACAGCTTGGCCCAGCTGTGTTTCCTATCACAGTTGCGTTTCATATGTAGAATGCCTCCAACAGCCACCCTGTGGATACTACAGCAAAAGAAGCAACCAGAAACAAGCATGGGGTGTTGTGATTAGCAGCTGTATTTGTAAATATTCCACAGAAGCAGGGCTTTTAATGCTGTATAAACAAACAATGATTCTGTCAGATTTACTCAAAAAAGGAATATACACACTCATATGGAGGCTTTAAAAATATTCTCTTAGTGGCCAATCACTGAAATAATTTGCACATGTTATTTAGAATTTGTCGCAAATGATAAGTCATGTAGTAGGTCACATATATTAATTAGCGTACATGTATATACACATAGAGGTATGTAAAAGTTTTTTATGTTGTGCAATTTTGGGTGATAAATTACTTGTGCGAATTAATAATCTGAATGATGCATATAGTTGTAACCGATGAGTTAATGATATTGCACCAGAAACAACTCCAATAATTCGGTTAGAAGTGTGATTAATATTGTAGTATAGTCATGCCACATTTTTCGTGCGGGCCACCAATTCTTTAAAGTGGATGCAAATTCAAATTTCAAAGCTTTATTCGACATTTGTCATAAAAGCATCCTTCCTAACCTTATTACAATAAATACTACAGCTAAAAATAATTCTAAAATACATATTAAACATGACAGTCGAATATTATACATGAGAAATACAAGAAAATTTTCAATTATTTCTAAAAATAGTTTCTTTTAAAAACAATTCATACAATGGAATGATCAGATTAAAGCAGCCCTATTTCATGTTATTATTACATTTGACTTTAAAGTGCGTGTGCGAATTGTCCATGCCCATGCAAGAAATTTGGCTACGGCAACTACAAATGGTGTAGAACAATCAGATTCAAGTATTCTAAGGGCTGTCAATTGGCTACGGGTGCCAATATTTAGGCACACTGGCTTTAGCCATTTGCGTCTAGGGCTAGCATATAATGGGCAGCAAAACAACAAATGGGAAATGTGCTCTATTTGGTCTTTACAATAATAGCAATGTTCATCCCACATTGGAGACCAGTGTTTTTTAAAGGCGTTCACTGGTAAAGTTCCTATACGAAATTGAAAGTATAGCTTTCTATCATGTGGTCGTTCTATTATGTCCCAATATGTTTCACATGATAGATACATTTTAATATCACAAAAGCGAGTTGTCAGTTTTGATTGGGAAACTTTACAGAACATTGTTACATACACCATCTCCCAATATAGTTCTTTCAATTTTGCTTTCGAAGGAAAGCTAGCCACATCATGATTGCCCCAGAGGTGTTCCAGCTTTAACAATACAAGAAGCCCCCGTAGTTCTTTTAGCCATTCAATACAATGAAAACGATCGAACTCGACAACATCCTCCAGAGCTGCAGCATAATGGCTCAGCTCTGGGGTCACCATCAAGCGTCTCCAGTACAGGAGTGGCCGTAGTCTTGCTATGTCCTCGATGTTTTTTCTACCAAGGTCCAGTTTCAAGGGAGTTGTGGGTGTGCTTTGGGGGACCATAACAAGCCCTCGTAGAAATCTGTTTTCTGCACGTCCCAACTCTCCCAGATTTGAAAACCCCCATAATTCGGATCCATATAAGCAGGCGCCTAATACTTTCATATTATATATTTCAAGTGCACAGTTAACCGGCTTTGTTAGCGATTTACGATGTTTTAAAGCAACTGCGCCTGCAAGCTGGTTAAACTTCAGTATTGTCTTGTTAATATGCGATTTCCACTTCATGTTTCCCTGAAGGGTGATGCCTAGGTAAGTAAACGCATCCACTTTCTCTAAAGGGGTACCTTTGTATTTAATTACACCTTTGAAAGAGGACTGATAGTTTAGGCACATGAATTTGGTTTTGGTAGTATTCAATTCAAGGCCCCTACTATCACAGAATTCACCAAAGGCATCAACCACTTTTTGGAGACCGCTCGGGGTGCGTGAAAGTAAAAGCGTGTCGTCCGCAAACATTAAGACAGGGACGTGGGAGCCTGCTATAATTGGAGCATCGCTTGGGGATTTCATTAAATGGGCAACAATTCCGTTTATGTAAATTGAAAATAGTGTTGGCGCTAGGACGCACCCTTGCCTTACTCCTCGTTCTACTGGGAAAGGGTCTGTAACTTCTCCTTGCTTGCCCCATCTAATTTTAGCAAAGTTGTTTTCGTGGAGGCGAACTAGGAGGGTGAGGAGTTCCTGGCTTAGTCCTACATCAGCCAGGGTCTGCCACAGTTTTTCTCTGGGGACCAAATCGAAGGCTGCTTTTAAGTCCACAAAGACAGCATACAACGAGCCCTTTTTAAGTGTGACATTTCTCCAATAGATGGTTATGAAATAGAGAACTTGGTCAACACTACTAGTCAGTGGACGGAACCCTGCCTGGTAAGGATGTTCTTATCGTCTATCCATTGTTGCAACTTATTCTGGACTAAGCGCCCCATCAGTTTTTGTGCTGTATCTATAAGACTGATGGGTCTATAGTTTTGGGCTAGTGTTTTGTCTCCTTTTTTAAATATGGGGATTATTTCTGCTCCCTTCCATGAATCGGGCACTTCCCCTCCCATCGCCACAGCATTTGCCAACAATTTAAAGTAAGAGCACCAGGAATTCCGGTCCGATAAAAATACGTCGGCCGGGATACCATCCATGCCTGGAGCTTTTCCCCCCGCTATACAATCCAATGCTTTGCTCACATCCTTCTCATTAAATATTTCGTTTTTAAAGAAGATGGATGGGGGAGGTTGATAAGAAATGTGGGCAGGATTACGGGCATACTGTGGTTTGAAAAACTCAGTCCATTTATTTATGGCAACATTATTTTGTGGCTGGGCAGCTATCCCTCCCCTCTCCCATTTTACTATAGCCCAAAAGCGCTTAGAATCCTTTGCTGCACAGGCCTCCTTCAATTCCAACCAGCCTTCTTCATCCCAGCGTTTCCTGGCCTGTTTTTGGGTTTGTCTATATACGTCTCTCGCCCTCCTGATTGCTATTACATTGCCTGTTTTCAATTCCAAGCTAAAATTGAGTCGTGCCACCCTGCAACTCTTATCATACCAGCCTTGCCTTGGTTGAATTTTTTTCGCTTTACAGGGATCTGTTCTTTTAGTGAAGAAACTTTGTATTTTAGAAAAGAGGTTTTCATGGGCCTCCATCATGTAGTCTTGGAAGCTAGACATCCCTTGATGAGACTTGATGTTATTTACTTCATCGACTACTAGTTTTTTGAGTACCTCTAGTTTGGATGCGTCCTCTATTAGCATTCTCCATTTGAGGTGGCGTAGGTTATTCGAGCATGCAACATCCTGCGTCACCATTCCATTGTTATTAGTGTGCACTATAGACTCATAATGGGAGTAAAAGGTCAATCGCAGAGGGTTGTGATCACTTTCTAATCTTGCTTCTACAACCATGTCTAACATTTTACTCCAGATCCTTACGTCTAATAATATATAATCAATTCTACTAGTTGATCGGCCATTATCAACCGTATTATTCCCTCTTAAGTCAGAAGGCGAGCGCCCATTTGCCGCTCTCGAGCCTCTAGCTAGACAGAGACTTTTTAGCTGGATTGCCACACTACTCCATTTTTTAATGGCCGGCAACTCCAACTGGGGTATTCCCCACTTGGCGTCCTCTTCCTCAGACAAGATCCCATCCTCTTCACCCAGGGGCTCAAAAGTGGCATTGAAGTCCCCGCCCACTATTATTTGGCTTTGTGGTGTTAACATATCAATATATTGCTCTAAAGTTGTTACAACATTCGAGGATTAACCACTGGCCACTCCCCTGGCGTAAACATTGAACAGGATAAGCTCTTGACCATTTTCCCATCTAATGTTGAGTGCCATAATATCATTAGATGGTATGGATAGTTGTTTAATAGTACAGTTCAAAGACTGGCGTATCCAGATTAACAAGCCTCCAGAGGGACGTCCTAAGCGATTACTGGTTGCTGGGATGTAAAAATTAAGATACCCCTCTCGAAAGGTTGGAGTAAGAGACCAGGTTTCTTGCAGCATAATGATATCCTGATGGTCAATGAAGTCAACCCATTCCAGTGTAGTTACCTTACTTGCTATGCCTGCAATATTCCAAGATACAAGGGACAGTAGTGTAGTTTCTTGTTGTTGCAATAGCTGGTCATTTTCATCATTGTTTGCAAATGTTTTACTTTCTGGTATTGCTATTTTCCCCTCCCTTAATGTAACCTTGGTCCCTTTCGCCTCTCTAATACAGATAGTACCCTCTGTAACTAACTTTGGCTCTTCAGGTGCAGGGTTTTTACATACCATGAGGTCTAATTTCTGTTTATCTATTTTCTGATTGTCCAAGTGAGTATATATCATATTTTCTACACTTACATACTTTTGCATCATCTGCCTATTGGGAGAGACTGGATCACGGCTTGTGAGTCAATCACATTCATTTAAATCGGATAAAGCCGAGAAGCAATTTTCCAGATTTAGCCCCCAATCACAGGTTGGTCCACCCCTAGCCCTTCTATTTCCAACTACTGACCACTTAGTCCTCAAGATACTTGGCTTTGCCACAAGGCCTCTTCTGCTATAAAAGAAGTCCAGCGTTAGTGGGATTATTTCTGCCGTTGCGTTGTGGCGGAAAAATATTAAGCAGAATGTCTGGTAATACATCTGGGCCCTTGAGGTTTAGTACCACACAATCTCCAGCGAATTTCTTGGCTTTCGTCCCTATCCACTTTACTCTTCTTGCTGTTAGCAGATCTTCGGACAGCTTTTCTTTGCCCCATGGAGATATTTGCATATTATTACCTAACCACTGCAAAGATTTATTTAAAAGGGAATCAGAAGTCTCAATCTGGTCTTTTTTCAGCGGTGGAACATTAGCAAGTACTAAAACCAGGGGTTAGGCTTCCACTATCAACTCTACAGGGTTTGATCCTTTATGGAGATCAGGTGTTAAAACATTCACTTGGGTTGTCGGAGGGACTACAACTATGGAGTTGTTAAGATCATTTCTAGCTCTGGTTGCACCTATCTTGGTTGGGTCAGGTATAACTTTTGGATTCCCTATCATATTCGCCTGTTTTTCATCCATTTTATTTATGATTAAATTTGGTATTTCCCCCACGTTATCATTTGTTATTTTTAAAAGGGTCTCCAGTTTGTGTACTTTATCGGACAAATGGTTTATTTTGGATATGAGAGGTTTAATTAATCGTGATATCTTAGATTCTAGCATACCCATAAACTTACTTGATAGCAGGTCATCCCAATCTATGGTCCCATTCCCTTCCTCCCTTATTTCTTCCGTGACACTTTTGTGTTTAATTTTAGGGGGGGTTGCTGGTTTTTTACTACTGGACCGTAATCCTGGTATTTTGGGGGGGACCTTAGTGGCCCCTTTGGCTGCTCTTGGAGCGGGGACTGGCGTTGGCGGAGTGATGCACTCTTCAACTATCTCTAAGTCATTGCAGGACATATGTAACTCATCCCCCATTAGTAGATCAACATTTGTATCTGGTTGTGAGGCATTAGGTATTATAGAAACATTTAATACTGAGCAATCATTATTTTCTTCGGTGCGTGCATCTATTACATTCATTGCATCAGAATCCAGTTCAGTCAAACCTAAAGCTTCTCTTTGAGCACATGGAGGAGAGTCAATAAGCCCCAAAGAGGACCTCCGTTCATTATTTATTTTTGCCACCATGTGTACTAGATAATTGTCCATAGTATTGGCAGGGGTGATAGGAGTTTTCTGTTTCGACATATAGGAAGAAAACAATCCTACTTCAATTTGAACAAGTTTGTAAAAAGCTACAAGCAAGATGTAATCCCTGCGTCTATAGACAGTCAATAGCAGCGGGGCGCAATGACAGATGACTCACGGTACTGATGATGTTAGAGACCTGGCCAGTCCAGCCGTGGCCGGTCTTGGACGGCCTTAGACGGCCCGCCCTCTGCCCGGGCTCCGCCCTGCGCCGCCCGCGCGCGTCCGCGAGGCGGAGGTAGCCGTCTCCTTTTGGGCGCCTCCTGGCGCTGTGACCCGGAAGTGGGCGTTACAGTGTCCCGGGCAAGCTGGGAGTTGTGGTCCGCTCCTCTCCGCGGCCGTTTCGATGGAGTTTCACGGCGGCGGGGGCGACCACAACGTCAGGGACCCAGCGGCGGCAAGGCAAGATGCAGGTAAGACCAGCACTTTGGTAGCTCAGCGTGTGGTCAGCAATGGCAGCGTGGCCCCTCCTACGGCAAAACAAGATGCAGGTAAGACCCCCGCTCGGCTCCGGGAGCCGTCTCCTTTTGGGCGCCTCCTGGCGCTGTGACCCGGAAGTGGGCGTTACAGTGTCCCGGGCAAGCTGGGAGTTGTGGTCCGCTCCTCTCCGCGGCCGTTTCGATGGAGTTTCATGGCGGTGGGGGCGACCACAACGTCAGGGACCCAGCGGCGGCAAGGCAAGATGCAGGTAAGACCAGCACTTTGGTAGCTCAGCGTGTGGTCAGCAATGGCAGCGTGGCCCCTCCTACGGCAAAACAAGATGCAGGTAAAAGTGGATGCAGTGTTTAGTGTTCCGCCCATTTTGCTGCTGTCATTCACTCCTCCCAATTAATGACCTTCTGAAAGTTATCTCTCCCCACAGTTTCGGCTGAGCATGAGTGCCATGATGCAAAGGGGATGGTTGTATTAGAAAGTGTGTATTGTGAATGAAACTTTCCATTGTGTACCTGATGTATCTTTTTGAAGGATTTTCGTTGGAAGTAACAATGCATTCATGCAAAAGAACAATTCTATGAGCTACTGTTTAGGAAAAGTTTCATATTATGTTGTACAGCTCCGGAGTGCAATTGCTGAGAAAGCAAGCAGAGGGTTTACCTCACCTTAAAAAATGGGTTAGCGTCAGGAAACTTTAATAAAAATGTGGTTGTTTTTCATTCATCAGTGTGACATAATCATGATCATACTATGATGCCAAGAACCAGACACACCATCATGGTCCATGCATTTTGCAATTATGAATGGAATAGAAATAGCCCGGTATAACTCAAGGACTGCAAGTGGCTGTCTGGATAACATGGTATTCATTTCATTTCCATGTTCATGAAAAACTGAATTTGCTGAATTTTTTTATTTTTGTCTCCTGCAATGAATTGAGTGCTGGGTTCTATAAGTGTTGCCAAAACGAATAGGTCGGTTTTACTTTAAACGAACGTTCTTTTTCTGTTCATTTGCTAGTTTCTATGCGCCGGTGTGTGAATTAGTAATCTTGTGACTGCGAGAATAAGTGAGATGTTAGATGATTGAATTCAGGAGTAAGTCGCATTATTAGAGCGGGGGCGGGGAAGGGAGACTGGCCACAGGGGTCATGAGATCCGTCCTGCGATGACTGCAAACTGAGTAAAGTACACCCCTTTGCACACTTGACTCTTGGGTAAGGGGAGGAAGTCATAGTCTTCTCAGGGAGGTTCAGATGTACAACTACTTTGCTTGTTCCTTGTTATTAACGTGGGCAGGAAAGTCTCATGTCCTGGCACTTGAATCCTGGCCTGCATGGCCTGCTTTTTGGTTTTGCAGTGGTCGTGGGTGGGAAGGTTAGTTCCAGCCCATGTCTTTGGTATATGCCATGGCCTCCAGGATTTGCCAGAGGAAACCCAGGTGTCAGAGTGGTCCGGGCTTCTTTCGCCTTTGTGGCCTAATGCATGCAAGTTCTACGGCAATGCAGTTGTGGCTCCCATTGGCCAAGTGGTCAGCAAAAATGTGTCCCAGGTAGTTGCAGCCTTCCCAAGGCAATTGCTTCTACCACAGCGTCTTCATCTGTCAGCGATGGCAGCACCAGTCCATGGCCTGCAGCAGCTAACAGGGGGACACAATAGTTGTTGAATATGTGCAGTCATCTGGTGTAGTTGGTAACAGGACACTGAAGAGGAATTAGGAAATTGACTCACAGCACAGGTCACTCACTGCTTTGCTCACTTAATTAGTCCATGTTATCTGGTTGTTCATGGCAATGGGAACATTCTGATCCTCTCCTACACCAGGGCCAGAAAGATTCCTTTATCTCTCAGATGGAGGGAAGTCTCCAAGACCCTGGGGAGACCATTAACTTCTCCAGCAGAAAGTGCAGACTTCAAGTGATGTCCCCTCACCTCAGGCAGACACCAGTCTTTGAAGTACGCTCCACAGCTCTCCCTTCCTTGGTCATGACGAACTAGGAATTGGAACAAAGTGGGGTGGTCTGGGTCACACTTTTATACATATTGTTCAAACAGGAGTTGTAGAGTCTCTGCCCAGTACTTCAGAACTGGTTTAGGTTGGGTCCTTTCCAAATGTCATTTTCAGGCTGCTCTCCAGGCACAGTCCTTGTGTAAAGTGGTGTTTTTTTCTCAGCAGATAGAAATGTGTGTGTCTTCAAGCAAGGAGTAGCCTAAACAGTGTGGCCTCTCTGCACCAGGCTGTCATCGGTCTTTAACCAATATTCAGGAACAGACAAAAGGGAAGGCCTGGCCTCAATACACTCATCTTACAACAGAAACTGCCGTCCGACCCCTCACCCCACCAGCAGCCAAATTACAGTGCCCAGGAAAAACTAATCAGCAGCCCCTTCCTCATGGATTTTCTATAGGTAGCCACTCCAAACCAAGCACATCCAAGAAGGATCCTACTGGATTTAGTACTCAGACCCACACACACATACAGTCATACTACCATACAGATATCACACCCTACTGCACACACACGCACTGGTCATGCACATGGGAATCCAGACCAAGTCTCTGGGTTTCACATTACAGCTGAACTTTACACAAGAGGGACCAGTGGATGTCTCTTTCACTGACAAACATAAAAAGGTCTGGTCACACTATAAATCACAAAACACAATATTCTGCCAGGCCACCATTGCTGTTATTTGATACTCTCAAGACTGGGACAAAAGTCCACAATTGCTATGAGGGCACACTTGGTGCACCCCTTCAGGTCACAGAACAGGTCAAGGACAGATGTATGCCTCTGTGTACACTCTAGATTAGTGTGAGGCCAGTGCCAAGATAAAAGTCAGAATCCCAGTAGGATAAAACCAAGCTCAAACCTGCTATGAAAGTCTACCACAGGGGTTGTTGGACTGCTCACACAGCCTACTATGCTGACAAGATTGGTAATGTTCAAAACGCCTCTCAGGTGCTCCTTTGAATTGTCATGTCTCTTATGGATCTTTACTCATTCACAGACAAACTTTAATGAACTAGTAAACTTTTTCCTTAGAAAGGTCTTGGACATCCAAGCCTCCTTTAATGCTCCATTGGTCAAGGATCAGAGCAAAAATCATCTTATGTCCCCACATTCCATCATGCCCACTTTCCATAATATAAAACTTTTACGGTGCTTTTAAAATGCCATCAAATCAGGCTCTCCACAAGATCCCTTACCACCAGGAATTATGAGAAGGGTCAGCCCCATGCTGGCCTCTTATCTAGTTTATCTGCTCAGTTCCTCAGTATCTGAGGGCATGGTTCGTTCCTCTAGCCTGGAAACATGCTATAGTCGTCCCCTTGGTAAAAATCGAATGTGGATGCTAAATCATGGGCGATTTATTGCCTTATATTGTTTTTGCCTATCTGTGCAAAGATCTTGGAAAAACTTATCAATTACTAACTGCCGCAATTTTTGGAGTGCCATAACCTGCTGCATACTTGCAGTCTTTTTTTCCGCCCAGGTTTCAGTACGGAAACCGGCCTGCTAGGTGTTACTGAGTACCTTAGGTGGGTTTTGGATTGTGGAGGAACTGTCACTTCCATCCTGTTGGATCTTAGCACGGCATTCAATACGGTGTCCCATACTGTTCTCCACAGGCTAACAGACATCGGCATCCAGGACTTGGGCCTTATCTTGGCTGCTTCCTGCGAGACTGGTTGTTCATGTGGTCTCCAAGCCTTATCAGTCCTCTGCTTTTCAGCTGCATATGGGGTGCCACATGGCTCGTCGTCGGTTGAATGTTTATCTTGTTCTCTGGCTGATATCATGGAAAATAATGAGTAAATGAATGAATGAATGAATGAATTAATGAAGCTTGTACAGCACAAGAGTACTCCAAGGAGTGCCCCTTCACTCCGCACAAGGGGCCATCGATACAGAGTTCAATAACCCAATCATTCCTGTTTAAAGAACCACGTTTTCATTTTTATCCTAAACAATGGGAATCTCATCAATTAATCGCAACTCTACTAGAAGGCTTGACTTTGTTTTCCTTTGCTGATGACACATAAATCATTGTGTCTCTCTGTGCAAGTGATGGTACAAGTCCACCTAATCTCAGCCCCTGATCAGGAGGGGCCCCTGCAGGTCAGAGCTGTGGGGTGGGCTTTGGGGGACTCGACAGACGACGAGGAGGGAGAATTAAATAAATATTTAATTTTCCCTCGTTGTTGTCTGTCGAGACAACACCTTCCCCCTGTTCTTAGCTGCCGGGGCCGCTCCTGCCCCTGACCTGTGGAGACTGCAGGATGGATTAGAGATAACTGTCTCAATTTGAATAAAAATAAGACTAAGGTTTTAGTGGTGGGCAATTAGCCTTAACTATGGGGCCCACAATAGTGGCTGGACGAATTGGGCTCCTTTCCTAACTCTGGTAAAGTGGTCAAAGAACTAGGATTTTGGCTGGCTTCTAAACTTACCATGGTCTACCAAAAAAACAAGATAGCAGCTTTTTGTTTTGGCATACTGAAATGCTTGACGAAAAATAATGGCTTCTCACTCCATCTACTGAAATGATTACTGTGCAGGCCTTGATCAATTCCAAATTCGACTATGTGCTACTAAATCTGCAGTTGCAGCTCGCCTTTTATGCCATATTCCTAAAACTGTCTCAGATTTTCCTCACTTGCGGACTTTTCACTGGATCCTTATTAGTAAACATATCCAGTTCAAAGCTTTATACTATATGCACCGGGCTTTGTTCGAGTGGGGACACACTTACCAAAGGTTAGCGGTTCAGCCATGCATCCCTAATCGCTCTCTTGACTCAGGCAATTTGAATCTTGCAGTGATCCCTCGAGTGAAATTGTCAACCAAAGGGGGGAGGCCTTTTGACTTTGCCTTCCTGGTTCCCACCCTGTTGAAAGCTCTTCCCCAGATGCTATGTTGTTTTGCTCCATTTATAAATTTAGAAACCTATTGAAAGCTTGGGTCTTCTAAGCTACATTTTTCATTGTCAGCTGCTTACTTAGCTCTGGGAACCCCCTCCCCCCTCCCTCTCCCACACCCTCATATCCTCCCCCGGATGGCCATGCCTTTTCTTTTTATAAATTATTATAACATTGGAAGGTTGGGAGCTCCATTGAAAGGAATGAGTGCTCCGGGGTTCTAATGGATGGTAGAAGACCGGAGGGCCAAAATTCCCATGTTTGTTTACAGCTATTGCTGTGAACAAAAGGCCTCACGGAGCCTGAGGGCCGTGAGGCCTTTGTTTTACAAATTAGAACATTCTGCCCTCTAGGAGCGGAAGGTCCTAATACCATTAGAGCCCTCCATAGCTGGCTCTGCCAGCCATTAAAGGCCCACTCCCTTGTTAAAGGCCCTCGCCGAACGCTGTATCAGGCCTTCAATGCCCAGTAGAGCCTCATACGGCTATATTATAGAATAGAATATAATGCCAGTGTCACATGCACTTAGGTGCTCAGGGCAGGGTTACATGCACATTAACCATGCATGGGACATTCCAGTCCAAATGAATAAATGGCCAACTTCATATATATCTTAATGTTTGAGTAACTCACTGCATGGGTAAATGAATATGCTATTGATTGAATGCATATATGAATGGATGCATGAATGAGTGTATGGATAGAAGAATGGGACATGAGTACATTGACTGATGGCTAGATGGATGAATGGTTGAGTGTATGCATGTATGCATAAAAAAGTGACACATGCCAGCACTGAATGAGTAGAATTAGCTCAAATCCTGGTTGCTGGAGACTGGCAGGGTCACGTTGGTGGCAGGAGGTTGTTCTCTATTCCCATCACTGCCACTTTCTTACTCATCCATCCGTGTGCCCGCGCGCCTCCTATTTATTCTTTCATGAACCCATTCACTCACCTGTCACCCATTCATGCACTCACTTGTCTTTCCATTCATACATACATTGACTGATTGTAACGTTTACTCATTCATTCAAACACACAAACTTTGAAAGAAAAAGCACTTTCATTTATTACAAAGCTTTACCAGTTGATTTTGCTAATGCGTGCTTTACTTACCTTTAATTCTTTTTTTCTCAGGTTGTCCTAGTCTGTTCTCTGAGTTCCTTCTGTTTTGGGTCACGGTAGACTCGAAACCCTTGTCTTTACCCTGTCATTTTTATTTTAAATGAATTGCATTTGAGACATCTTAATCTTTTGGGAAGGTTAACAAAATGAACTGCAATGATTTAAGAATTTTAAGGCATATATTTCTTATTTTGCCCTGTCTTGCTCTGTGGCATTAGAACTCAAACAAGGTATTGTAAAGTGCCAACACTTTGATAATCAGCCCCGAGTACTAATAATGAGCGGAAATGCAGCTAATTTACATTATGTATGATTTATTATGCACAGACTGATTAAAAGGCCGAACCCATAGGAATTTGCAAACACTTCTGAAATTAATTGATTTCCCGTTAGGCAATGAGCCCAGAAGACACGGTTCCTAAAAGAATGGCCCTTCATGTACACATTATAATAATACGACACTGAAAAAGATCATGCGCTCCCAGTCTTTTATAATGGGCCTAGTGCACCCACACGCAGGGCCGCTGGAATTAGATGGAAATTGTGAATCACATTTTGAGCCATGTTTACAAACCTGTTACACAACTCAGTGCAGCCCCCAAAGTGGCTGCTCTGAGTGGCACGGCGTGGCCAGAAGAGAGCAGGTGAGCATCATATCTACAGGGATGTGGCACTTCTCCCATCTTCCTAGCACGGAGCACAATCAGGCTGCTGAGCGCCACGCACACACCTTTGCACCATAGTGCAAGGGTGTCGGCATGAGTCTAACATAAGTTTTGTATTGGAAGAGTATCCTTCCAGTACAAAACACCATGGCCCTAATTACAAGCTTGACGGTTCAGCGCCGGGTCCGCCCCGCCACCACACTGCCAAACCCGTATGCAAACCACCCACCATATTATAAGTTTTGAAGTCACTGACGGATGGTTCTTTTGGCGTTCCCGTGACGGCGCATAGGGGGCCCATGTTGTGCCCCATACATGCACCCCATGGCCCTGAGGCAACAGGGGGCCCTGTAGGGTCCCCTGTGCGCCTCTTTGCCACAGTTTTCTTGGCAGGCAGACCCCCATGACAGCCATGTCAAAGGGGAAACTGGTAATATGTTCGGATGGACCACAGGGGTCCCGGCAAGCATATTGGGGCCTCATGACTGCAGTGCCACCGCCAGCGAACGGCGATTCCTTGCCAGCTGCGGTGGGGCAATGGTGGTACGGCTGCCCTAATGGTAATAGTGCAGTTGGAAGACCACCACCTCTGTGCCCCCGCGAGTCTGGCGGTCTGTGGACTGCCCGACTCGTAATGGAGCCCTATGCTTAGAGAAGCTGTAAATCAGGTCCTACGTTGCATGTATGCTGTACAGGGCAGTACAGATGGAAAGTCAGAAAAGGAGAAATTAAAGTTTTTTTCAGTTTTTACGCCTGCTTCAACCTGGTGTTATTTTTGGGTGCAAAACCAGTGGTCGAAGTGGGTAATAAAAAGTAGGGGAACTGTGGGTGGAGAATCAGGGGGCGGGAATAACCAAAGATTGGATCAGTGGGCGGAGTCAGAGGTATGGCTAGAAATCGCAAAACATACCAATTTTTAGTTCGTTTAGCCTTTTTTACTGACCAGTTACAGCTTATAACGTTATTTAATTCAAACAATGGATAAACATGTTTATTTAAGGTTTAATTCAGGAAAAAGCAGATACTCATAGGGAATACAGGTTTATGTAAAGCGTGCGAAATATAAGCAGGAACAATGGCATGGGCGCAAATTCAGGATGGTGAGTGCAAAAATTCAGGACAAGGGGTCAATATTCAGCACACAAATTCGGGACAACAGGTATGCTTTGCAGACACATCAGTGAATGTCATGCAATAGTATATAAATAAATAGGCTAGAACATAAGTACAAGTCACTTCTACCCCGTCACCGCTCCTTCCCTGTCATTTTCCCTGCCCGGTCACCGCTCCTGCCCGGTCACTGCTCCTGTCCAGTCAGCACTCCTGCCCCATCACCACTCCTGCCCCATCACTTCTCCTCTCCCATCACTTCTCCTGCCCTTATCCATTCACTGCCCCTATCCATTCACTGCCCTATCCATTCACTGCCCTATCCATTCACTGCCCCTATCCATTCACTGCCCTATCCATTCACTGCCCTTATCCATTCACTGCCCCTATCCATTCACTGCCCCTATCCATTCATTGCCCCTATCCGTTCACTGCCCCTATCCATTCACTGCCCTGTCCATTCACTGCCCTATCCGTTCACTGCCCCTATCCATTCACTGCCCTATCCATTAACTGCCCTATCCATTCACTACCCCTATACATTCACTGCCCCTATCCATTCACTGCTGCCCCTATCCATTCACTCCCCCTATCCATTCACTGCCCCTATCCATTCTCTGCCCCTATCCGTTCACTGCCCCTATCCGTTCACTGCCCCTATCCGTTCACTGCCCCATCCATTCACTGCCCTATCCATTCACTGCCCTATAGTTCACTGCCCCTATCCATTCACTGCCCTATCCATTCACTGCCCTATCCATTCACTGCCCCTATCCATTCACTGCTGCCCCTATCCATTCACTGCCCCTATCCATTCACTGCCCCTATCCGTTCATTGCCCCTATCCGTTCACTGCCCCTATCCGTTCACTGCCCCTATCCGATCACTGCCCCTATCCGATCACTGCCCCTATCCGATCACTGCCCCTATCCGATCACTGCCCCTATCCATTCACTGCCCTATCCATTAACTGCCCTATCCATTCACTACCCCTATACATTCACTGCCCCTATCCATTCACTGCTGCCCCTATCCATTCACTGCCCCTATCCATTCACAACCCCTATCCATTCACTGCCCCTATCTGTTCACTGCCCCTATCCGTTCACTGCCCCTATCCGTTCACTGCCCCTATCCGTTCACTGCCCCATCCATTCACTGCCCTATCCATTCACTGCCCTATAGTTCACTGCCCCTATCCATTCACTGCCCTATCCATTCACTGCCCCTATCCATTCACTGCTGCCCCTATCCATTCACTGCCCCTATCCATTCACTGCCCCTATCCGTTCACTGCCCCTATCCGATCACTGCCCCTATCCGTTCACTTCCCCTATCCGTTCACTGCCCCTATCCGTTCACTGCCCCTATCCATTCACTGCCCCTATCCATTCACTACCCCTATCCATTCACTGCTGCCCCTATCCATTCACTGCCCCTATCCATTCACTGTCCCTATCCATTCACTGCCCCTATCCATTCACTGTCCCTATCCATTCACTGCCCCTATCCGATCACTGCCCCTATCCGTTCACTTCCCCTATCCGTTCACTGCCCCTATCCGTTCACTGCCCCTATCCATTCACTGCCCCTATCCATTCACTGCCCCTATCCATTCACTGCCCCTATCCATTCACTGCTGCCCCTGTACATTCACTGCCCCTATCCATTCACTGTCCCTATCCATTCACTGCCCCTATCCATTCACTGTCCCTATCCATTCACTGCCCCTATCCATTCACTGCCCCTATCCATTCACTGCTCCTGTCTGTTCATTGCTCCTGCCCGGTTACCGCTCCTGCACATGACTAATCACCGCACCTGCCCCGTCAATTCTCCTGCCCCATCACTTTTCCTGCCCCGTCACCTCTCCTGACCCGTCACCTCTCCTGCTCCGTCACCTCTCCTGCCCTGTCACCTCTCCTGCCCCATCACCTCTCCATCCCTGTTGCCTCTCCTGCCTGGTCACCTCTCCCGCCCCATCACCTCTACTAACGGGACAGCAGGTAAACAACCTTCGTGTATGTAAGTAACTTGGTCAGTGCGCAAATGATTCCCTTAGCACGGGTCTTTACAGGCAGGGGTTTTTACGAAAATTTATGCCTTTAGAGCACATTCACTCAAGAGAACATTCACGCAAAACCACCACAACTTGCTGTAGAAAACTGGGAACCTCCGAGATACTCGGTCAAAACGAACTCTTGGTCGCCTTTTCTGGTTCAGAGCAATACATGTCCAGTTCATTACAGACTAGAACATTCCCCAACACTCCAAACAATTTTGTCCTGCAAAATACGGGTATATCCACAAATGCCACGTTCAGAGCTGTCTGTTAAAAATGACAGGCCCTGAATAATCAAAAGTACACAAAGCATACAAGTCGATAAGCAAGTATCACGACAAAACACCAAGAGACTAACATCACATTACAGAACAGGCCTGGAATGTTAAATTAGCCGCTGTGCAGGAAAACCCAGAATTACTGTCCAGAAAAAACTATAGAGTATGCTGAAGCCACGGTGTGGCTGTGGATCTACAGTTTCTGGCCCTGGTTGCTTCATGACATTCACAGGAATGGACATCTTCAAGGAGCTGGACAAAGGAGTATCAAGTTTAAACTAGATCAGTTGGCACGGACATTAAGGCCTAAAAACACAAGTCACAATTTTTCATGCGTTTGTTTTCCTCACAAACTACTTACAAAGACATCTTACCACCTTAACCAAAAAATAATCATGCAGGTTTCGCAGAGTTGGTGGCAAGTTCCCGACAGTCCTCTGTCTGTGGAAAGCTCCTCTGTAATCACCAACTCAGCATGATATGGTAAAGGCAGAGGGCGGCGCATTGTCATTCGAAAGGATTAATCAGCCTCAATCGGAATGACAATGGGCCGCCCTCGGTCTGTGTGAGCTCAGGGAGGGGCTGCTGCAGCCTCTGGAGTTCAACAGAGAAGTGTGAGCAACCCCTGGAAGATGAAAGAATAATCGTTTTGTAAGTTGGACTATTCTTGCCGTCCCGGGACGATTTTTTGAACGACAGAAGTAGGGGAACGGACTGAAAGAATTTTTAAAAGTAGGGGCACGCCATGCCCTTCCGATCCCGCCCACTTCTACCACTGTGCAAAACCCTGCCTATTATTGGTAGTAGATAGGGTTTTGTGTCAAAAAGCGTGGGTGATAGATTGGGAATGCCCAAATACCACCCATGCAGCACCCCTCTGATAAGTTTGTTAGCTGGCAAGTAAATCCAACAAAAAACGTTTGCGCCGGTTTGCGCCGTCGCTTTTGCGACACAAACCCAGTGCAAAAGGTCTGTAAATCTGGACCTATGCGGCAGGGTTGATTATACTATGCGGCAAGAAATGATGACTCATGCAGCATAATGGGCCACATCCTCTAGCAGTATTAAATCACAACTTCTCATTTCAACACACATTAATACTGTCTCGGTAAAGAGTTAACCACATTGGTACCAGTTTATCCCCTATATGAAGCAATGAACAGCTCAAAAGACGCCACTAAACAGCACCACCCATGGTGTTTTCTTTCTAAATTAAAATTTGGTTTCTTTGAGCTGGACACCATTTCTTTTATTCAAATCTACATATTATGCAGCCCATTATGGAGTGTGTGGAAGTGTGGTAAATTCATAATTATGTGTAAAATGCCGCTTATAATGCTAGAGGCCCTGACTTCACAACATCCTAACTTCATGATATGCTGGGAGCTCTAAGGGATAACTTCTATTATCAAACAGCGTATAAATGATGCAGTTTTCGGAAATGTGGGGTAAATATTCATTGCTACATCATGGCATAGTGGAGGAGAGGAGGGGAGGGGAGGAGCTCTTAAACGTAGCCATGAGATGAGACTTGTCAAGAAGAGGCTTAGGGTTAACAGGGCAAAGGTATCTTCAAAAAGGAGCTTTTTACTACTTCCCTCCTGAAGAGATGCAGACAATTTCAATAACTCAAATCAAATCAAATCAAAATCATCTTTATTTGGTTTTTGGAGAAGACCATAAAGGAACAATAAAACATTTTTTCCAATTAAAATACAATAAAATACAATACATTTCAATAACATAATTCAAATAAAGTAGAAGGCATACAAACCCTAGAGGCAACCGCAGTTTAATAGCAAGCAATAAATAGTATAAATAGCTGACGTGTGACAAGTAAACCATTGCAATTGGCCTTCTGCTGTGCAGCAACACATACAATAAACAAAAGTGGGGTGCCAGTGCTGATGTGAATAATTTGAATAAACGAATAACCAAACAGAACTTGAAAAATTATTGAAGAACGGGAATTACTAATTAATAGCTTTTTATTTTGAATTTTTTTTAAAGAAACTTACATTTTTTACATCATCCAGAAGAACATATTAAAAAAGGACACATAAAAATTGGGAAACTAACTATTACTCATCAATCATTCAATATTACAGACATGTCACAGGCATTCAGACACATTCAACCACTCGGGGTAAGGGACTACAAAAACATATGATACAGTCTTAAAATATATACAGTCTGTACTACAAAAGAAACAAGAAGCCACAATCTGCAACCACAGTTTTACAATAATTAAAAAAGAATAATTTCTGTAATGTACATTCCTATATATTAGATTAGATGTTCAAAGGAAATTTTTTTGGACTAATGGTTCTTGGTAATGTACGAGCGGCAGGGAGGAAATCATTTGATAACCTGTCGCTCTCGCAGACAATCTGTGGCAAAAGCCTACGCGTTTCGAATCCCACTGATTCTCTTGGGATTCTCTTCAGGGCCTCATGTAGTATTTAAACAAGAAAAAAGAAAATATAGAGACAAAAAGACAAGTAAGGACATGAATTTAAAGCATTTAATCATAGAAGAGTAACAAGACCAAACATCAAGGAGCCTGTCTACAGTGCCCAAACACATACCCAGCAGCTTACCAATAAGTAAGAAAGCCAGATTTTAGGGAAGCGTCTAGATAATTGGTGAAATCTGTCATCCGAATCTAGAGTTGAAAAAACATACATCAGAGTCAAACGGGTTGGTTTAAAAAAGGGGGGAGTTTTTTAAGTTGTAGAATCTTTTCTTGCTACTTGCCTCGTATACAAATCGTGGTGGTTATACTCTTCGAGTAAGATGCCAGGAGGGAGGTCAATAAATCAAAAGACGACAGGGGCAGTGCGAACGTCTGCCTGTTTGAAGAAATAGAGAAGTCTTTTTAGACTGGACTTAACTTGTCATCTGTTCAAATGACAAAAGTTAAAAATAGTTCTTACCAAAGGTGGGAAGTTGTCAGTTTCAATAAGGTAAGCGAGATGGGGGAGTATTTTACAAGAGCAGTCTGGACAAACATAAGATGGAGGTTACTGAACCACACGAAGTAACGTGTATATTAATAGAACGTAACAGCAAATCGATCTCTTACCTAAGTCGGTGTGTATCCGAAGGATCAGAAATGTGGTGAATATCACGGAATAGAAAGTGGTTATATTCTGAAAAATAATGGAGAATCTTTCAAAAAAGGAAGAATCATAATAACCAGTTTCGAAAGGAGCTAAAGGGTAGTTCGGCTTACCGCTTTTACTTGAATATAGGCGACGGGGTCGGATGAGGATGATTACGTCATTTTAATTCCTAAAACAGGAATTTCATACGGAAACGTTAGCGGGGTAAAGGAATACGTGCATTCAAACGTGATTTTCTGTTTAAAGGGACAAGACTTACCGCCATTTATGCGGACGGAGACTTTTACTTTATTGGAGCGGTCTATCAGGTTACAAAGCCATGCAGCTTATTAAAGCAACAGAGAAACAAACATTAACGTAACACTAATTTTGAAGGGCAGGATTAGTTGCAAAAACGGCGAACAAGGGACAGAGTACTTACTTCAGGTTTTAAGAAGACCGTCGGACCGATCGCGTTCTAATCGGCACTACCCCTGGTCGCATGCGTATTGAAGGCCAGGGCGGGGTTTTTTCAGATTTTTATATGACGCAATGGGGGTGGTGCCGCCTCTCATTCATAGTAATACGGAGGCTTGGACAAAAGTCTGGGCCGGATTAGAGAGTGGTTGGGCCGGGTGCTGAAAGTGCGATAGTGGCTCATTGGTGAGCAGTAACTCACGAAAGTATAAGATTCTAACAACCTAATGGCATATACCGTGCCAATATGTTGCAAGCCGAGAATAGCTCGCGGTTCCTAAATGAGGCAAGCAGGAAGGTCATGTGTGTTGGCAAAAAAACACACAGGAGATTATAAGTAACACAACCCGGTGGCAATTCTGCACGTTGTGTAAGAAGGAAGGCATGTTTAACAGGGTGGTATTTTACACTGTGGGGGGTCAGCAAAAAGCTCTACGTTGCATGTATAAACACACAATGGATTTCACAGTTTAAAGATTTCGCTCAATTCGTTAAGACCAGACGTTGCCGTATCAAATTTTACAATGAGGAAGGCTTTTTTTTTGGACAGTTGTAGGTTCCAATCGCCTCCACGCGGGTCCTTTTCGATTCGCGATATCACTGTCCATCTAAGATCACTGATTTTGTGCTCCATTCGTGTCCAATGCTGTACCAATGGGGCGTTTTCAACTTTCTTTTTAAGTCTAGATTTGTGTTGAGAGATGCGCTGACGTACCTCTTGATTGGTTTCACCTATATACAGACGTTGGCATGGGCATATTATGCCATAAACTACAAACTTAGTCTTGCAATTGCTGAATGCATTGTGTTTCCAGGAAATTCCATTATGCTGGAAGAGTGAACCTTCAAACGTGGACTCACAACAGAGACAAGTTCCACATTTGTGGTGTCCTGTTACGGGGGGCATTCCCATCATTTGACGTAACGTTGGAGGTTTTGGGGCTGGCATTGCCGCTCGGACAATGTGGTTGGCAATATTATTTTCCTTCTTTAAAGCGAACAGCGGTAGGTCTTTGAGGCTCTCATCTAAGTTCTTGACCAGGTGCCAATTTTGTCCTATGACCCGTTTAAGCTGATTTGCATTGGGGCAGAAAGTGGTGACACATACCTCTCGCTTTACATCAGGCTTGTCTTTCCGTTCTAGGAGTGTTTCTCGTGGGGTCTACTGGGCTCTCTTCATACAGTTCCTTACTAATATTTTTGGGATAACCCCTGTCACAAAGCTTAGATATCAAATTCTCAGAATGGTAGTGGAAGTCATCTTTATACGTGCAGTTTCGGCGAACCCGCAGAAACTGTCCGTAAGGGAGGTTTTCTTTGAGGCTTCTTGGGTGGTTGCTGTCAAACATCAAAGATTTATTTCGGTCAGTAGGTTTGACAAACAACGTAGTTGCCAGTTTACCTTCTTTTGGAAAAACCTCTAAATCGAGAAATGAAATTCTAGTTGTAGACTGAGTTAGGCTGAATTTTATATCAGCGGTCCTGGAGTTTAGTCATTGATAGAACAGGGACAAGGTGTCATTGTCTCCTGTCCATATCATGAACACATCATCAATAAATCGGAGCCAAGCTCCGATGTATTGATGAAATGGATTGTTGTTATGTATATTAGTGTTCTCGTACATTGACATAAAGAGTACTGCCAACTCCGGCGCAAAGGGGCAGCCCATGGCTACCCCTTTGACTTGGTAATAGAATTCTCTATTGAAGCAAAAATAGTTTCTCTTTAATGCAAAAGCCCCGAGGTCTACCAGGAATTTCGTCGGTACTCGCGTTGGGCGGGGTCTTGAGTCTAAGAAGTAGGACAGTACCGCCACTGCTTCATCCTGGGGAATCTGTGTGTACAGGGATGTCACGTCTAGGGTGAATAAAATGTCCCTGTGTTCACAGTAGTTGATATTCTCCAATTTGTTGATGAAGTCAGTAGTGTCTTGTAGGTAAGATATCACCTGGCTCATGAATTCCTTTAGGAAACAGTCTACGTATTTAGCAGCTGGCTCAAGCAGATAACCACATCCAGCCACGATGGGTCTGCCTGGCGGATGATCCGGCCCGGACTTTTGTCCAAGCCTCCGTATTACTATGACTGAGAGGCGGCACCGCCCCCATTGCGCCATATAAAAATAAAAAAAAACCCGGCCCTGGCCTGCAATACGCATGCGCCCAGGGGTAGTGCCGATTAGAAGGCGATCGTTCCGACGGTCTTCTTAAAACCTGAAGTAAGTACTCTGTCCCTTGTTCGCCGTTTTTGTAACTAATCCTGCCCTTCAAAATTAGTGTTACGTTAATGTTTGTTTCTCTGTTGCTTTAGTAAGCTGCATGGCTTTGTAACCTGATAGACCGCTCCAATAAAGTAAAAGTCTCCGTCCGCATAAATGGCGGTAAGTCTTGTCCCTTTAAACAGAAAATCACGTTTGAATGCATGTATTCCTTTACCCCGCTAACGTTTCCGTATGAAATTCCTGTTTTAGGAATTAAAATGACGTAATCATCCTCATCCGACCCCGTCGCCTATATTCAAGTAAAAGCGGTAAGCCGAACTACCCTTTAGCTCCTTTCGAAACTGGTTATTATGATTCTTCCTTTTTTGAAAGATTCTCCATTATTTTTCAGAATATAACCACTTTCTATTCCGTGATATTCACCACATTTCTGATCCTTCGGATACACACCGACTTAGGTAAGAGATCGATTTGCTGTTACGTTCTATTAATATACACGTTACTTCGTGCGGTTCAGTAACCTCCATCTTATGTTTGTCCAGACGGCTCTTGTAAAATACTCCCCCATCTCGCTTACCTTATTGAAACTGACGACTTCCCACCTTTGGTAGGAACTATTTTTAACTTTTGTCATTTGAACAGATGACAAGTTAAGTCCTGTCTAAAAAGACTTCTCTATTTCTTCAAACAGGCAGACGTTCGCACTGCCCCTGTCGTCTTTTGATTTATTGACCTCCCTCCTGGCATCTTACTCGAAGAGTATAACCACCACGATTTGCATACGAGGCAAGTAGCAAGAAAAGATTCTCCAACTTAAAAAACTCCCCCCTTTCTTAAACCAACCCGTTTGACTCTGATGTATGTTTTTTCAACTCTAGATTCGGATGACAGATTTCACCAATTACCTAGACGCTTCCCTAAAATCTGGCTTTCTTACTTATTGGTAAGCTGCTGGGTATGTGTTTGGGCACTGTAGACAGGCTCCTTGATGTTTGGTCTTGTTACTCTTCTATGATTAAATGCTTTAAATTCATGTCCTTACTTGTCTTTTTGTCTCTATATTTTCTTTTTTCTTGTTTAGATACTACATGAGGCCCTGAAGAGAATCCCAAGAGAATCAGTGGGATTCGAAACGCGTAGGCTTTTGCCACAGATTGTCTGCGAGAGCGTCAGGTTATCAAATGATTTCCTCCCTGCCGCTCGTACATTACCAAGAACCATTAGTCCAAAAAAATTTCCTTTGAACATCTAATCTAATATATAGGAATGTACATTACAGAAATTATTCTTTTTTCATTATTGTAAAACTGTGGTCGCAGATTGTGGCTTCTTGTTTCTTTTGTAGTACAGACTGTATATATTTTAAGACTGTATCATATGTTTTTGTAGTCCCTTTCCCCGAGTGGTTGAATGCATCTGAATGCCTGTGACATGTCTGTAATATTGAATGATTGATGAGTAATAGTTAGTTTCCCAATTTTTATGTGTCCTTTTTGAATATGTTCTTCTGGATGATGTAAAAAATGTAAGTTTCTTTAAAAAGAATTCAAAATAAAAAGCTATTAATTAGTAATTCCCGTTCTTGAATAATTTTTCAAGTTCTGTTTGGTTATTCGTTTATTCAAATTATTCACATCAGCACTGGCACCCCACTTTTGTTTATTGCTAGTCTGGCTCAGCCTTGCTGATTACAGCCAACCCGTAGTTGTTTTTTCGCTATAATAGCGGGCGATTGAACGCGAGGTATCTTGTACGCTTCATCCATTCTGAAGGGAAAGTTGAACTATTCCTCCTTTCTTATATTAAGTGGTCATTCATTTCCTATTCTTTGTGTACTTGTTATTATTTTTTCTAGTGTTATAATCTTCCTTCCTTTTTTCTTCTGCCTTTTGAGTAATGGCAGAAAAGGACACTTTTGCTTCTACTAAAGACCACATCAGGAACCTGCTTAGTGACCCACCCATATTCTCTTCGGTCACCTTGAGCGAGACAGCGACATCGTCCAATGAATCTGAGAAGCTGCTTCGCCTAAAAAAGAAACAAATCAGGACAGACCTCCATGGGAATTTCTTATTACAACATCTCAGAGAAGGCACTATTCCAGGTGGGTTACAGATTAAAAATATACCAGTAATCTTTACAGAAGATCCGATTTTCAAAAAAGCTTTCTCTTTAATAGAAACCAAATGCAGTAGAGACCTTATGGTCCTAACTGTTGAGACTGCGGTAAGAATTTCCAAGGAAGAACACGCAGAAATAGCCAAATTAGAGGCTGAAATCAGTACCAACCCTACCATAGCTGACGCTAAAGTAATGCTAGAAAAGGTAGCTAAAGAGATACAAGAGTTTAAAGTCTACACTATAACACAGAAAAGTAACCAATTTGAGAAAGATAAAAAAGTTTCTCATTGGAAAATATATATCCATACCTTCAGGTAGACTTTTACTCAAAAGCAGAATCACAACGCTTTCTCCCAGACAATCAAGGGAGGTCGAGGAAACAGTTCATCTCTTTCTCAGATACGTCATCTTCAGGGACAGATAGTGACACTAGTGGCAACTATAATCGCCCAAATAGGAATCGGAATTGGAATACTAATCAACAGCAGAATCAATCATCTAATCCTCATTTTTTAGCGAGAGGCCAGACGTGCCCCAGAGGCAGGGTGAGATACACAATCCCATGGGAAATGAAAACACAAAGCTAGCATTACAAAAAATAAAAGCGTCGCCAATTTTCAACCTCTCTAAGAAGGTACTTACACAAGAAGAAGAAAGTATCTTGGCAAAGGGTCTATCATTTGTCCCTTCTAAAAGAACTGACTTTGTCAAAATGAAATCCGAGTTTATTGAATTCTGCAGAAAATTGAGACTTACTCTTTTCTTCAGTGATAACCCGATTCAAAATTCGGTGGAAGTCACTGGTTTAAGAAATAGATCTACCTTCTGTCCTCCTGCTAATAAAATTCCGAAAGAACTTGTGATCTTTGAAAAAAGCGTTCTATCCGCCATTTCAGCCATGGAAAAAGAAAGAAAATTTGTGAAATTCAATACCACTGAAAAGCAGATGACTGCATTAAACAACCTAAAAAACGACACCTCTGTAATAGTTAAGCAGGCCGACAAAGGCGGTGCTATAGTAGTGTGGGACACCAATGACTACACTACGGAAGTGATGAAGCAGCTAGATGATCCCAGTTGCTACCGCAAGATAGGTAAAGATCCCACCACAGACCTTCAAAATGAACTTTTTGCTATAATACAGGAAGGATTTGACCAAGGATTTGTCGGCCCCAAAGAGCTGGAATATTTAAAAATCAAACATCCGAAAACCCCGATGTTCTACGTATTACCTAAAATCCATAAGAATCAAGACCATCCGCCAGGCAGACCCATCGTGGCAGGATGTGGTTCTCTGCTTGAGCCAGCTGCTAAATACGTAGACTGTTTCCTAAAGGAATTCATGAGCCAGGTGATATCTTACCTACAAGACACTACTGACTTCATCAACAAATTGGAGAATATCAACTACTGTGAACACAGGGACATTTTAGTCACCCTAGACGTGACATCCCTGTACACACAGATTCCCCAGGATGAAGCGGTACTGTCCTACTTCTTAGACTCAAGACCCCGCCCAACGCGAGTACCGACAAAATTCCTGGTAGACCTTGCGGCTTTTGCATTAAAGAGAAACTATTTTTGCTTCAATAGAGAATTCTATTACCAAGTCAAAGGGGTAGCCATGGGCTGCCCCTTTGCGCCGGAGTTGGCAGTACTCTTTATGTCAATGTACGAGAACACTTATATACATAACTAGCAGCCCGTCCCGACGTTGTCCGGGAATGAATTGCTGCCGGCCAGTAGTATATTGTTTTGTAGGATTTCGTTTTGATAGCCATTCTTATCTGTGACAGGCCTGTGAAACGCTTCGATTCACAGTGCACTGCTGATGCACTTAACAGTGCGCGTTCAGTAGTGTGTGAACTCGAGTATCCCTACTTTATTTTTCCTTGCAATATTATATAGCGCAAACTCAACATGGCATGAGCACAATTTACATTACAGAAGAACACATTCATTTGTGGTCGGCACGGGGAGACAAAGCAATTTGCCTGGAATCACAGGATGTTGAGCTGATGCCGAGATTCGAACGTAGCTTCCCAGCTCTAAAGTTTGCAATTCTAGAACTTGTGGCGGGAGGTGTGTCTAAAAGTGTATGTCGGTGCTGGCCATCAATGAGAGAAACCTGTGCCTTTTTCAAATCGGTGGTGAAAAAATACGAGTATGTTGCTGGAGATGAGGGCCGCCGTGCCACCAATGTACTTACCGGGGGAGGGTAAACACCCATTATTCCGCAACTTTCTTTCCGCATACCATCACTCCGCATACTTTCATTACGAAGGTACCATGACTCCGCAATGCCATTATAACGCATGGCATTACAATTTATATGCTTTTACCACGCATACATTTACAACAAAATTAGTTGTACATGCATGAATAGTAAAAGCATGTTTTTTTAAAATGTTTGGATAAGGTAAGTATGGGTATAGGGGTATATGTTTTGGGGTACTGAGGTATATGTTTTGGGGTGTTTGCGTATTTTAAGCGTTCAGATATAGTTTTGGGTTATGGGGTACAGGGGTAGTTTTAGGGTTTAGGGATAGGTATGGGTTTTGGGGTACAGGGGTATTTTTAGGGTTCAGGGCTAGGTTTGGGTTTTGGGGTATAGGAGTATTTTTAGGGTTCAGTGGTAGGTTTGGGTTTTTGAGTACAGGGGTATTTTAAGGGTTCAGGGCTAGGTTTGGGTTTTGGGGGACAGGGGTATTTTTAGGGTTTAGGGCTAGGTTTGGGTTTTGGGGTACAGGGGTATTTTAGGGTTCAGGGGTAGGTTTGGGTTTTGGGGTACAGGGTTAATTTTATGGTTCAGGGCTAGATTTGGGTTTTGGGGTACAGGGGTATTTTTAGGGTTCAGAGGTAGGTTTGGGTTTTGGGGTACAGGGGTATTTTAAGGGTTCAGGGCTAGGTTTGGGTTTTGGGGTACAGGGGTATGTTTAGGGTTCAGGGGTAGTTTTGGGGTACAGGAGTATTTTAAGGGTTCAGGGCTAGGTTTGGGTTTTGGGGTACAGGGGTATTTTAGGGTTCAGGGGTAGGTTTGAGTTTTGGGGTACAGGGGTATTTTTAGGGTTCAGGGCTAGGTTTGGGTTTTGGGGTACAGGGGTATTTTTAGGGTTCAGGGGTAGGTTTGTGTTTTGAGGTACAGGGTTATTTTAAGGGTTCAGGGCTAGGTTTGGGTTTTGGGGTACAGGGGTATTTTTATGGTTCAGAGGTAGGTTTGGGTTTTGGGGTACAGGGGTATTTTAAGGGTTCAGGGCTAGGTTTGGGTTTTGGGGTACGGGGTATTTTAGGGTTCAGGGGTATGTTTGGGTTTTGGGGTACAGGGGTATTTTTAGGGTTCAGGGCTAGGTTTGGGTTTTGGGGTACAGGGGTATTTTTAGGGTTCAGGGGTAGGTTTGGGTTTTGAGGTAAAGGGGTATTTATAGGGTTCAGGGCTAGGTTTGGGTTTTGGGGTACAGGGGTATTTTTAGGGTTCAGGGGTAGGCTTGGGGTTTGAAGTACAGGGGTATTTATAGGGCTCAGGGCTAGGTTTGGGTTTTGGGGTACAGGGGTATTTTTAGGGTTTAGGGATAGGTTTGGGTTTTGGGGTACTGGGTATATTTATAGGGTTAAGATGGGTTAGTGTTTAAGGGTGTTGCGGTATTTTAAGGAGTAAGGGTGGGTTATGATTATGGGGTGCAGGGTTTTCTAAAGGGAGCAGGGTGGGATTAGCACACGATAAAAGACTTGGCATGAAGGGCGGAACGTACCACACGCCCCCAGTGTTTGTCACGCCCCCAGCACACGCCCACAGCACAACGCAGACACGCCCACAAGGGACAACTTTGCTGGCACATTTCTTTTACCTTTTAAATGTATATGGTGGGCGTCTGCATAGCCTATGTCCTTCTGCTGCAACTGCCCTTTCCAACGCTGTATTTGGTGTTGTGATTGGTGCTGTACTTTTTTAGTTTACCCGCCTCAAAGGTTTAGGCTGTCTCTTTTTATTATTAGTATGGACAACAATCCATTTCATCAATACATCGGAGCTTGGCTCCGATTTATTGATGATGTGTTCATGATATGGACAGGAGACAGTGACACCTTGTCCCTGTTCTATCAATGGCTAAACTCCAGGACCGCTGATATAAAATTCAGCCTAACTCAGTCTACAACTAGAATTTCATTTCTCGATGTAGAGGTTTTTCCAAAAGAAGGTAAACTGGCAACTACGTTGTTTGTCAAACCTACTGACCGAAATAAATCTTTGATGTTTGACAGCAACCACCCAAGAAGCCTCAAAGAAAACCTCCCTTACGGACAGCTTCTGCGGGTTCGCCGAAACTGCACGTATAAAGATGACTTCCACTACCATTCTGAGAATTTGATATCTAAGCTTTGTGGCAGGGGTTATCCCAAAAAATTAGTAAGGAACTGTATGAAGAGAGCCCAGTGGACCCCACGAGAAACACTCCTAGAACGGAAAGACAAGCCTGATGTAAAGCGACAGGTATGTGTCACCACTTTCTGCCCCAATGCAAATCAGCTTAAACGGGTCATAGGACAAAATTGGCACCTGGTCAAGAACTTAGATGAGAGCCTCAAAGACCTACCGCTGTTCGATTTCAAGAAGGAAAATAATATTGCCAACCACATTGTCCGAGCGGCAATGCCAGCCCCAAAACCTCCAACATTACGTCAAATGATGGAAATGCCCCCCGTAACAGGACACCACAAATGTGGAACTTGTCTCTGTTGTGAGTCCACGTTTGAAGGTTCCCTCTTCCAGCATAATGGAATCTCCTGGAAACACAATGCATTCAGCAATTGCAAGACTAAGTTTGTAGTTTATGGCATAATATGCCCATGCCAACGTCTGTATATAGGTAAAACCAATCAAGAGGTACGTCAGCGCATCTCTCAACACAAATCTAGACTTAAAAAGAAAGTTGAAAATGCCCCATTGGTACAGCATTGGACACGAATGGAACACAAAATCAGTGATCTTAGATGGACAGTGATATCGCGAATCGAAAAGGACCCGCGTGGAGGCGATTGGAACCTATAACTGTCCAAAAGAGAAGCCTTCCTCATTGTAAAATTTGATACGGCAACGTCTGGTCTTAACGAATTGAGCAAAATCTTTAAACTGTGAAATCCATTGTGTGTTTATACATGCAACGTAGAGCTTTTTGCTGACCCCCCACAGTGTAAAATACCACCCTGTTAAACATGCCTTCCGTCTTACACAACGTGCAGAATTGCCACCGGGTTGTGTTACTTATAATCTCCTGTGTGTTTTTTGCCAACACACATGACCTTCCTGCTTGCCTCATTTAGGAACCGCAAGCTATTCTCGGCTTGCAACATATTGACACGGTATATGCCAATAGGTTGTTAGAATCTTATACCTTCGTGAGTTACTGCTCACCAATGAGCCACTATCGCACTTTCAGCACCCGGCCCAACCACTCTCTAATCCGGCCCAGACTTTTGTCCAAGCCTCCGTATTACTATGAATGAGAGGCGGCACCGCCCCCATGCGCCATATAAAAATCTGAAAAAACCCCGCCCTGGCCTGCAATACGCATGCGCCCAGGGGTAGTGCCGATTAGAACGCGATCGGTCCGACGGTCTTCTTAAAACCTGAAGTAAGTACTCTGTCCCTTGTTCGCCATTTTTGTAACTAATCCTGCCTTTCAAAATTAGTGTTACGTTAATGTTTGTTTCTCTGTTGCTTTACTAAGCTGCATGGCTTTGTAACCTGATAGACCGCTCTAATAAAGTAAAAGTCTCCGTCCGCATAAATGGCGGTAAGTCTTGTCCCTTTAAACAGAAAATCACGTTTGAATGCACGTATTCCTTTACCCCGCTAACGTTTCCGTATGAGATTCCTGTTTTAGGAATTAAAATGATGTAATCATCCTCATCCGACCCCGTCGCCTATATTCAAGTAAAAGCGGTAAGCCGAACTACCCTTTAGCTCCTTTCGAAACTGGTTATTATGATTCTTCCTTTTTTGAAAGATTCTCCATTATTTTTCAGAATATAACCACTTTCTATTCCGTGATATTCACCACATTTCTGATCCTTCGGATACACACCGACTTAGGTAAGAGATCGATTTGCTGTTACGTTCTATTAATATACACGTTACTTTGTGCGGTTCAGTAACCTCCATCTTATGTTTGTCCAGACGGCTCTTGTAAAATACTCCCCCATCTCGCTTACCTTATTGAAACTGACGACTTCCCAGCTTTGGTAAGAACTATTTTTAACTTTTGTCATTTGAACAGATGACAAGTTAAGTCCAGTCTAAAAAGACTTCTCTATTTCTTCAAACAGGCAGACGTTCGCACTGCCCCTGTCGTCTTTTGATTTATTGACCTCCCTCCTGGCATCTTACTCAAAGAGTATAACCACCACGATTTGCATACGAGGCAAGTAGCAAGAAAAGATTCTCCAACTTAAAAAACTCCCCCCTTTCTTAAACCAACTCATTTGACTCTGATGTATGTTTTTTCAACTCTAGATTCGGATGACAGATTTCACCAATTACCTAGACTCTTCCCTAAAATCTGGCTTTCTTACTTATTGGTAAACTGCTGGGTATGTGTTTGGGCACTGTAGACAGGCTCCTTGATGTTTGGTCTTGTTACTCTTCTATGATTAAATGCTTTAAATTCATGTCCTTACTTGTCTTTTTGTCTCTATATTTTCTTTTTTCTTGTTTAGATACTACATGAGGCCCTGAAGAGAATCCCAAGAGAATCAGTGGGATTCGAAACGCGTAGGCTTTTGCCACAGATTGTCTGCGAGAGCGACAGGTCATCAAATGATTTCCTCCCTGCCGCTCGTACATTACCAAGAACCATTAGTCCAAAAAAATTTCCTTTGAACATCTAATCTGATATATAGGAATGTACATTACAGAAATTATTCTTTTTTCATTATTGTAAAACTGTGGTTGCAGATTGTGGCTTCTTGTTTCTTTTGTAGTACAGACTGTATATATTTTAAGACTGTATCATATGTTTTTGTAGTCCCTTTCCCGAGTGGTTGAATGCGTCTGAATGCCTGTGACATGTCTGCAATATTGAATGATTGTTGAGTAATAGTTAGTTTCCCAATTTTTATGTGTCCTTTTTGAATATGTTCTTCTGGATGATGTAAAAAATATAAGTTTCTTTAAAAAAATGTCAAAATAAAAAGCTATTAATTAGTAATTCCTGTTCTTGAATAATTTTTCAAGTTCTGTTTGGTTATTCGTTTATTCAAATTATTCACATCAGCACTGGCACCCCACTTTTGTTTATTGCTAGTCTGGCTCAGCCTTGCTGATTAGAGCCAACCCGTAGTTGTTTTTTGCGTGCAGCAACACATGGCCGCATTTTTAGTAACTTTTGATCCATTTAAAATGGCTTTTTGTTAAAATCTGCAACTTCTGCAGCAGATTATGTGGCAAATATGACAAATCCATAATGAGTAAAACGTTGCTGCTGCAGAATTGCATAATTCCAGCGGCCCTGACTAAGATCCATTTCTGTCTGTCCATGTAATAAAATGGGAAAAATGGTTGGGAGACAGTAAATGTACAGTCACTGGTACCCCAAAATGGGGTGTCTTTCTTTAAGTTCCTTTTAATTATATTAGTACGCGGCCTCTTCCGCGAGACCTCTGGAAACTGGGACTAGGCAGGACAGCATCACCACATATTGCCAGCGCTGCCATGGAATTCGTACCAGTGCTTTTCTTTGCATTGAAGACACTTGCACTGCTCCTTCCCAATCTGTGTCAGTTTTGTATTCATTAAACTGGACAAGTCTTTTCACTTAAGAATAGTCAGAACTTTGCTATTGTCAGTGTTTTTTTACATAATATAGTCCCATAAGCAGGGCCACTTGAATTATGCAATTCTGCGTCTGCAGGGTATTCCACATAACTACTGATTTGCCATATTTGTCACAATCCATATTCTCCTGAATAATTTGCAGATTAAAAAAATATCCTGGCCCAAACAGATCACAGGTTACAAAAACTAAGGGGCAGATTTACAAGAAACTGACACATCTCCGCATTATAGCAGAGATGCACTCAAAAAAAACCTTGCGCTACAATGGAATGCATCGCATTTACAGTGTGGCGCACCGTAGTGCAAGGATTAACAGATGCATCCTGCATCTACTGGCGTAACGGTAACGCATTGCTGGAGTCGTGTCGCAAGCACGATGCAGTTCCAGCAATGCTCAGGAATGCTTCAATCAGGCGTAAGGTTTTGACGCAGTGGCATCGTAGAAGTGACGCAGTGAAATCTTGTAGATTTCACTGCATCACTTTTATGAGGCTTTCTTGCATCTGAACGCCTACCCTGTATACATTATACCTGACGCAGGTATGATGTGGCGCAGGGCTTTACAACGTGACACATCTCCTTAGATGTGTTGCAAAGTGGTGCATTGTTTACGCTGCACCTCTGTCACAAAAGTGACGCAACGGTGTTGTAAAAGTGTCGCAAGGGGCTTGTAAATCTGCCCCTTAAAACTTAGAGACACGTGTTGGTTTGCAATGGATGGCCCTTCGCAAACGTTGACCATCATCTTTCAATTGCCTATTTCTGTCAGGGCCGGACTGAGAACAAAACCCGGCCCTGGCAAAGTGCTCGGCCGCCACCCCCCCTCCAGACGGTGGGTTGGGGTTACCACCGAGCTCTTTGCTGGGGCTGGTTTTCGGGCGAATTTGTTATAGGGCCGATTTTGCAGCTATGCTGCAAAAACGGCCCTGTAACAAAAACGGCCCCCATGGGGCCAAAACCGGCCCCCCAACCGTGCGGCGTACCGGGGGATTGCCCGGTGCCTGCTACGGCCAGTCCGGGCCTGATTGCTGTATTTTGGTGTTAAACTGGTTCTAAGAAGGTGTAGCTTTTGCTGCCTAGTTCCAGTGGCCCCAGCCATAAATTACGAATTGTCTCACAGCGGAAAGAAAATAATAAACCACTATTCAGATATATATATCCTGATTGGATGGGCATTTTCACATATTTTTCTTGTCATTACAAAACTCTTCACACTGTTTCTGCTGTAAAATAGTTTTCATCTCTTAATTACTGGGTCACGGGAGCGTGCAGCCTCAATATATTGAGGGTGTCTCAGGTACCCCTTGTATTTACACTTGCAGCATTGTTATAGCAATCACCACCTGTGCCTGTGCCCAGGCACTGATGGTAGCCCTAGGCATTGGCATTATACTTGAAAGCTGCACAATTAGGCTTTGATAGGGTGGCTGCAGTCCCGTGTTCTTTCTTTCATGAAGGAAAAGAACAAAGCATTAAGTTCTACACGTGAATTGGCATTGGGTGGGCCATGGAGCTATTTAGGCAGGCCCTGGCCCACCAGGCCTGGAAAGGTTTCAGGAGGAAAGGTAGGACTCCTGGGAGAAATGTATGAAGCAACAGGTGAGGCAGTATTAGAACTAGGAGGTACCCAGGACATGGTGGCCCAGGTGGGGGAGGAGGAGTTGCAGAGTTGTAGGCAGTTGAAAACGGGGGACAAGCACCTGTGGTTTTACTGGAAACATGAATGAAAGTGAGGAAGGGAGTGAAGAGACGCGTTCGAGCCAACCGCAGGGGGGTTGGGGCAGAAGGACTCCAGCGAATGGGAGGTACAAGACAAAGAGAAAGGGGAAACGGGGTGGGCAGTGTGACTGCTGTTTATATACACTGCACCCCCTTTGGGCAGGCACGTGCCACGGAGCACAAAAGAGATGATTTTGGCCAGTGCAGACATGGACACATGTGAGCTACTAAACAGGGAGACACATAGCAAGGAGGGGTAAAACAAAGAGGAGAGTGAACCGGCCAAACGACCCAGGGCCATCAAATATTGAGACAAAGAGACTGCAGTCACTAGTTGCACCAGCAAAATGTGCAAGAATCACCCAGAAAGTATCTTACCTATGAACTTAATCATTATAGCGGAGATGAGCGTTGTTTGTTTGGCATGGCTTTATTATGATGAAGAGTTCAGGGCGTAGAGGGGTTTGGACCTAAAGAAAGTTTGGGAAGGAATCAACAATGAGCTTGGTTCGACCAAGCCGACTCTGGAGGTGCACACTGCTAGTGGCCTGCAACGGTCACAATTCCCCTTTCATGTGAGACTCATGCTGGAGATGGCAGGGTGGAGGCCCACAACCAAACAACCAGTGGGAGTGCATGCTAGAACTACAAGAAAGGAGTGTGATACAGGTCACTTTTAGGTTTCAGGAATGAAGGTTCCAGCTGCAGGGGGAAGCACCCACTGGTGCAATGTTTCCTGGGTCCAGGGTAGTTTGTTGAGGTGAAAGGAAGAGAGGTTCTGAAAGGGATTAAGGGAAAGGGCAAATACTCCAATTAAAATGTAGATAATGACCATAGGTAGTTGAACAGAGCAGCCACAATGGAGAAGCCACAACATCACTATGGGAGAGTTTCTCAGATCTTTTCTGATTTCAATATCAAGAAACGCTGGACTGATAATATAAATTCAATGAAAGGACTGGAAAAGGAGGTGCATCTTAAGCTACAAAAAGAGTTGCAGTCTGGCTGGATTCATACCCATCATTTGGCATGTTCAATATCTTGTTCTGAACTTCCAGCCTGAATGATGCAGCTTTCAGAGATCCTTGTCGTCTGCCAACAGCAGCTCCTACTAGCTGACGAAACTCTGTTGATGCGATGTCTGTCACACAATCTATAATTTCTGAAGAGGTTCTTTCCCCTTTCTCTAGGGTCTTCTTTGCTTCTCCTCTTACATCTTCTGGCAAGAGATCTATGTATGCATAGAATTCTGACCACATTTTTCTGTCATAATGATCAAGAATAGCTAGTGAATTGGTGACACGAACAGTAGCTGCTGACGTTAAACATTTTTTTTCCAAAGTTGGCTAAGTGCCTGCCTTCTCTTGTAGTGTAGTTCCTATATTGCCAATAGGCTCTGCGCATTGGAATAATATATCCTATAGATTAGACGTAGGACTGAGGTCTACTAGGTCTCTATTGATTATATTAGACTTAATTGTGAGTGCCAGCTAGCTCAGAGGTCACTAGAAACTTTCTCGAATACACAAGAAGGGATTAGTTTCTGACAACCGCATAAACATGACAACTTTGTTTCCCCAAGATAAAACTGATCTTCAGAGTCGTGGAAACAATAGATAGATATTTTACTCAGTCAATCGTGCATGCTTCGTTTCACCAGAGGTGCAGAGAAAATAGATAGATGGGCGTTTTCAATAAAAGGATTTATTGAACAGTCTTCTTTCTCAAGTATAGAAATGAACTGCTACAATCGTAAAACTAGTTGTAAAATATAATGCATACAGTAGAAAGAGTAGAATAAAATAATACTGTAAGAGCACCGTATGGTTCCTAAACCATAGATAACTACATACATAAATAACAGAGGCTAAAAGTACTCAACTGGTGCTTCTAAAATACGCCTACCCCAATGCACCTAACCAAAGCTTAGTACTATGGAAGAAGTAAGTGAGGTGTAGTATAAATATAGTATTCTTTTGTCAAGAATCTGTCTAAGATTTCGCTTGCTTCCAATCAGCTCCATACCTCCCAGTTCTTTGAAAACACCATGAGTTCTTGAACAAGTCAGTTCTCGAGCAAGGGGAAGTCCCTAGCTGCTTAAGTGGAGTTTTCCAAGAACTGGTTGTAGATTTTCAGAACTAGTGGAAGTAGCCCTGCCGTATTTGGACTGCATGAGCTATGTCTAAATATGGTTTCGATTCTTATGCCTATATAATGATAAAGGGCCAGATGTAGGAGCCCCGATTTCGGCCGTTTCCGTCCGGTATTAGGGTTTTCAGATGTAGAGGGCTGAAAAATACAGAATCGGTATATTTACCGATTCGGTAAAATTACAGATTCGGTAAATTACCGAATCGGTAAATATACCGATTCTGTAATTACAAATGTAGGTGGCACAGTTTACAGTGCCACAGGCCCTTAAGAGTCGGTATTTTACCACACAATCGTATTGTGTGGTAAAATACCGAATTCAGGTGTGCATGCACATCTGTGCATGCACACCTGTGCAATGTGACACACAGACATGCCCTTAGGGCATGTATGCGTGCCACATTGCACACAAGCCTGTACTTGGGGTGCTAGAGGGTGTCAAAGTGACACCCCCTTCACCCTTGCAGGATTCGGTATTTACTGATTCTGTAAATACGGAATGGGTATTTCCCATTGATTCCTATGGGCTTCAAAGCCCATAGGAATCAATGGGAAATACCCATTCTGTATTTACAGAATCAGTAAATACCGAATTTTACAGATTCGGTAATTCAGATTTTACAATTACCTACATCTGCCCCCTTCCCATTTACAGACTCTTACATACCGAATCGGTAAAATTCGGTATTTAAGAGTCTGTAAATGGGAATTACCTACGTCTATACCCATAGTGATTTATACCTATATGAGGGCATGAATTGGGAAAATTACAATAGGGTCCTAAAATGGTATACAACACCAACTCCAAGTTATCATGGTCATCCAAGATCAAGCACTAAAACATATAATCTAGAGCATGTTTTTTCAATTTTCATATAAAATGCATTTTAAATGGTTGCACACGAAAAAAAGAGCATTTCCATAGTACGCATTAAAAAGAAAATGATGCCATTGTAATATGTGAAAGGCTATCCCAATCGATCATGATATTACATTTATGAAATGACTCTTAGTTACAGAAAAAAAAATCGAGACCATTTCATTGCAGAATATACAAGCTTTCGCAGCTTTGGTATGTGTATTAGGTCAATATTGTTCCTAGGAAGTATTCAAAGAATTCTCGTTCTCTAAGAATAGTTCTACTTTAAGCAGATTACTTTTTTGTGCCAAAGTTTGTTTTGTTTTTTGGAAAAAGTCAAATAAATCTGTCGTAAAAATAGATTTTCACACTTGGTAGCTTTGTTTTGAAAAAAAAGAAAAGCTGAAGGTCGAATTTTGAGAGTTCGAAAGAACGCTGTGTGCTAATTTCAAAAGTTATTCTCGGTGTCAGGAGAAAACATTAAGTCATCAAGGCTGGCAAAGAAATCGTCTACCACAGTAGATTAAAGTTGAACCACTTCATTAAGAAGATCAATTGTACACAGATGTGAGGCATCGCCGTCAGCGTCAGCCGCGTTAGCAATGTTCATAGCAGATGGTACCTGTGTACCTGTTGGTCCATGTATCTCATCTTCAGCTCGATTTGCCGTGAGATCTCAATGAATGCCGTCATCAGGATTGGTAGCCGTTGGGGGCAACACAACACATGAGCCGGTACCGGACCCAGTAATGTGTCAACATCCATTGGCATTGCTGATGGAATTGTTAGACAGATATCTAACACGCATTCCTCTCCACAAAGAAGGCATTGTAGAACAGGTAAGATGCAATCTTGCCAGATTGGCCTGAATGACATGAACCATGTGGTATTCAGATCTCTCAAACGAGCCAAGCCAAGGATCTGTGTTATGCGTTCACGATACTTCATCGCCAGAATTGCATTTTCCCTGGTGATTTGGGTATCCCTGGTGGCCGGACTTGCCATAACAGAGCAGAAGGAATACAAATAGTATCCCTACTACGAGTCCCGAGATGAGAGGCAGGCCGCCGAACACCGAGTGCAAGAAGTTAGGAAAAATGCCCAGGACTGCTTCAAAGGGTGCTAACAGTCCCCCAAAAATCGTCTTAAATACATGTACAATACCGCTGGTATCAGACATGTTTAAGATATGACCTAACATTTCTGCGAAATGTATTGGGCAGTTTGTTGATAATAATGCATGTATCTCTGCAGAAGTCCTTGCAACTTGCAGATCATACGTCTCTCTGGACGAGGTCAGTGGCACAGTTTTTTATAAAAGAATGGCTTTCATTCTGCTTAAAGTATCAATTTGTGTAGAAGAGATGTTCAGTGAAGGCCATAGCTGTGACTCTCCGTCTGTCTTAGTTTTAGGAAACAATACTTGCATACAACAAGTAGGGGAGAGGAGTTGGCCTAATGGCTAGGGTGCTCGGCCTCGGACCTGGGGATCTGGGTTCGAGTCTCGGTAACGACGCCAAAACCTCCTGTGATTCTGGGCAATTCACTTAATCTCCCCGTGCCTAAAATGAATGTGTGTCCTCATGTAACGTAACTGGTGCTATGTAAAGCGCTCTGATACCCGATTAGGTTCGAGTCTAGTTTGCGCTATATAAAACTCTGCAAAAAAAAAGAAAAAGAAAAGTGACCCTGGCTGACACGCTAACGAGATAGGCAATTCCTGGCATCATTCCACAACAGCTGTGATCATTCAACATAATTTAGCTACCCTTGGAAAGCTGCCTAAAAATTGGATCTATCACCGCTATGGGCGAACCCTACAGGTGGCAAGAAAGGTTATTGGAAGAACTCTCTCATGCTCCAAGTAAATTAATACCTTGACACAACAGTGTACCACTTATTGAGTTTTTACAATTTTTACTACTAAGAAATACCTCCTTTCCTTCACTCCAACATTTGTGTGTGTATGGTAAATCCCAGGTCGACTTAATGTATTCTTTACCCAACTTTTCATATAGGCCTGCTGGTATGTGTTTTAAGCAATACTGAAACTGGAAAATCTTTACCAGGTCAATTGATACAGACTGGTTCTCCTTTCTTCCAGCAAGAGGCAGCAGTAACACTGTTCTTGATCTGTGGATTGCTAGTAAAGGTACTGGTTTTCTGTAAGAAGGCCCAAATTCCTTCTTGTCTGCTATTTTTTCTCTGACCAGATCCCCAATCTTTGGAATCCAGACAGGTATTGCTGGGACAGGTGTTTTTTCTTTAGTGGTCGTTCGCTTTTCGCTGGTGTTGCTTAGACCTCTTGTTTCATTTAAGTCCTGTAAAACAGCCAAACGATCTTTGATGTCAAAGGGTTTTTATTCCACCAGTGAAGTGTGACGATCGAGATCTTCAACCAACATTCTAGTACCAAAAAGGATTTCATATGGAGTGATTACACCCATAGAATTTCTTGGCAGGTTATTAAGACTACGTTGGACACTTATTGAATGTTTGACCCACCCGTCATTGCTGTATGTCACTTTTTTTCTCTCCACAACCGAATTTCCCTCAGGATGGAATGTACTTGAAAACCGCACTGCAACACCCAGGCTGGCCATGGCCTCCTTGTAAGCCCTAGAGCTAAACTCAGGACCCATGTCAGAATGTAGCGTGCCGATTGCGTATGTGCCGATAAAGACTCACAAATCTTGTATAACAGTTGGGGCATCAGCCGAGTGCTGAGGCCACATACAAATGAATCTTGTGCAAGAATCCACTGCGACTATGATGTATTTATAGTTACCATCCCTTTGAAGGGGAACGAAGTGGTCCTGGTAAACACATGCTAATGGTTTATCTGAAATTAGAAGGGGCGTCTGCGCCGGGCGTTTCACTGTTGAAACTTTCATTTTCTGTCAGATTTCACATTCCAAAACATAGTTTTGGGTTTGTTTCCTCATGCGTGGCCACCAGGATCGCTGTTTTGATAATGAAACTGTGGCGGAAACACCTGCACGTGGAGATGCAAGCCCTTCATGTGCTGCTAAGATTAGTCCTAACCTGTGTTCCTTGTTTGGGATTACTCTATCCCCAACTCCAGGGATTCGAGCAAACTGAACATTATTTGCATCAGTATTATATGAGTACTTGAGTGGAAAGTCTTTTGGTAATGTTTTACCACTATCTTTTATTGAAGCAGTGACAGCTTGCATTATTTCGCTGTCTATTTTTGTTTTTGAACGAGTGATTGCAACAATGGAAGCCGTTTGCACAGCTGCCTTCATGGCTTCATCTGCCAATGAATTCCCTTCAACGTGAACGCCATCACGCTGATGACTCAGTGTATGGATCACGTGAGTCTTTTGTAGTTCTTTCTGTCACAGAACTACTTGTTTCCAAAGCATTTTATGCTGATTGTGCCACCTTTTGCGTCTTTAAATCCATTTTGAACCCAGTTCTGCAGATATTCATTGTAAGACTGAACGCAGTAATACGAATCGCACACTATGAATGTGGGGAATTCGCGATCGGTATTTTCAAGCGCCATCTTGAAAGGTTGGAGTTCAGCTCGCTGAGCTGTACAGTCTCCGAGAGATTGAGTTTTTGTGACCACGGGTCCAAATTTACCATCATGCCAGCGACCTTTAACAATGGCGCACGCTGCACTATAAGCTTGTCTACCCCGAATTGCGGGCTGTGCTGATCCGTCTGTATATATTATACAGCCGTAATGTTCTAGAGGCAGAATTTCAGTGGGCAGAGGACATTCTTGTTCGTATTGGAGAAACTCTTGTGTCTTCAAATAAGGATCAAGAACGTATTCAACGTCTATTGCAGCAAGAGAATTAACCCATTGTATCCATCTTGGATGTAGAGCTTTTGCATTTGGAATGCTTGCCTTTGTCACTGCCTCTAAGGCAGGTACAGGAGTAACGATTTGTATGCGTTTACCCTGTGCGAGAGCTCCCTCTTTTGCTACTGCAGTTTGAACTGCTGTCAGAATTTTCTCTGTTGAAGTGAATTTCATTTCATCTTGTGTGTACGATGTGATTTGTAAGCTATTGGTACCTTTTCACCTTCATTAAAGGTTAGGTATGTGAATCTGCATCTCCCTGGGATGATTCGGATTGCAAGGTTGCGTTCATTTATGCGTGTGTGTAAATGTGTTGTTGCTAACATGTCTGTTTGCACTAAACACAAAATCTCTGTGTGTTTTTGAGTCCAATTAGTAATTTTGAAATCTGGTTTGATTAATTCGTAGAGAGATTTAACCCTTATAATAATTTAGAATGTAAGTTCTTCCGAAATTCAGGAATCCTAGAACTGACTGTAAGTTTTCAGTGTTTTTGGAGTTTGGAGCAGCGCAATTTTTCTAAAAGGTTTGCTGCCAGGCTTTTGCCTTCACTTGAAAGTTCATATCCCAAGAATAGGATGTTGAGGTGGGCAATCCTTGATTTCTTAAAATTAAATTTGTCCCCTTCAGAGGTGAAACCAAGTATTATGGTGTTCACCCTGTTCAAGTGCCTGTCTAAATCATCGTCTGTAAGATAGATCTCATCAACATAAGATAATGCCTCATCATCATACGTTTGCAGTAACTCTGTTACTCTGGCTGAAAATAATCCAGGACTATTGTTGAATCCCTGGGGGAGACGACAAAAGTGTTGCTGTGTCCCCATTATTGAGAAAGCGGTCAAGTACCTGCTTTCAGGTGCAATGTTTTGACAAAAGAAACCGTTAGAAATGTCTAATGTGGTTTTATATTTTTTACGCACAATGTTATTCATCAGTGCTGCACTGTGTGAATTTTGTACTGCAAAAGTTTTGCAACAAGAGTTTAAATGTCTGTAATCTAAAACTAGACGATATGTATTGTCTGGTTTGGAGACAGGAAACAAAGAATTGTTCATGGATGAGGTGCATGTTTCAATCACCCCTTGGTATTCAAGTTGATCTAAGATCTCCCTGACTTGTTTTTTTAGCTACCTGCTTTACCGGATATTACCTCTGAGCATAGGTTGATTTTTTTAACTGGATTTTATGGTGAGGAGAGTCCTCATCCCATCCCACATGATTTTGATATAATGCTGGAGCCTAGGCCACAGCCCATTTTCTGGCATAGGTGTATTTTTTATGAATAGGAATATGATTAGAGAAGACTGGCATAATGATCTCTTCGCCATGTGGGCACTCCCTGACAAATTCAGGTGGCCAGTCTTTTTCAGCCAGAAGAATGTCATAACCCTTAGATTTTCCAAAAAGAGTGCTTTTAATTTTCCTAGTTATGTCCCCCTCTGTCCGCAGTGTTACTTCGTATAACTTATGGGGTACACTAACCCTGGTGTCGGCAGTTTCAATCTGATTGTATTCATTCAGATCCACTGTCTCCAGATGATCTTTCAGGATCCCGCGAGCTATGGTGACCTCTGCTGCGCTGTCCAGCATTGTCTGGGCCCACTCCCCGTTCTTGAGTTGTGTCCTCAAGATCCTCGGCATGTCTCATTTAAACAGTTGCTACCTTGTTTTTGGAGAATTGAGTTTTCTTATTTTTCGGAACGTAATGATCGTTTTTGGACTTCCAGACTTAAAGAAATGTAAGTGGATAAGACAAACTTAAGACAGACTTGAGACAGACTTAAGACAAAATCCTAACTTAAGTCTGTTTTAAGTCTGTCTTAAGTTTGTCTTAAGACAAACTTAAGACAACATCCTAACTTCTTTGAATACCAAAAGTAGTAAGTTCATTCTTTGAATGCCAAAAGTAGTAAGTGCATTCTGTCCTACTGTTATTTTCATCATCGGCAGGGACTTCTTCTTTGCCACTGAGTGCGCCATCAATGACTTTTTCATGGAATGGAATAGGTTTTTATATAGCGCGATAGTTACTCGCAGGCGTCCCAGCGCTCTAGCCGAAGTACAGGAGGGTCAGGCGGGTTGAGGTTATCTGTTGAAGAAGAAGTTTTTTAATTTTTTCCGGAAAGGCAAGATGTTAGGTTCCGACCGGATGGAAAGTGGAAGGGAGTTCCAGAGCCTTGCTGCATTAGTTGAGAACATTCTTCCTCCACTTCTTTCTCTTTTGAACCTGGGAATGGTGACTAGAAAGGCGAGGGTCGACCTCAGCTGTCTGTTGGGGTGGTAGGGGGTAATCAGAGTATGATTGAGAATTGCTCCCTTTCTCCAGTAAGCACGGTGGGCGATGCACATGCTTTTGAAGCTGATTCTGTCTTTTACAGGTAGCCAGTGCAGGGCTCTTAGTTCGGTTTTCACTGATTGCCGGCGGGGAATGCGCAGAAGAGTCCGAGCAGCGCAGTTTTGAATAACCTGCAGTTTTTTCAGGGTGGATTCGGGGGCTCCTAAATATGGGGCGTTTCCGAAATCCAGCCGGGAGAGGATTAGACCCTGGACCATGATTTGTCTGGCCTTGAAAGGAAGGAGCGGTAGGATCTTTCGTATGAGTCTTATGATGCTCATGCAGGTGGCTGCCTGGTGGCCGAAGGTTAGTGCGTTATCCAGCCAGATACCCAGGCTCTTGATGGTTTCTCTGGCTACGGCAGCAGGGCCTAGTGCTGGCGGCCACAGTGAGTCAATAGATTTTTGAGGGGAGCTGCCCAGGACCATTAGCTCAGTTTTATCGCCATTGAGCTTTAGGTAAGACTGGCTCATCCAGGTGCAGACTGCTTCCATACAGCCTCTGAGATCACTGGAGTAGGAGGAGGGATGGGTAAGGGTAACTATCAATTGCGTGTAGTCGGCGTAAGACACGACTTGAACGCCGAAAGGGCGTATTATTTCTGCGAGGGGGAGCATGTAAATATTAAACAGTGTGGGGCTCAGGGACGAGCCCTGAGGAACCCCACAACTGAGAGGTTTGCTGGGCGATGTGATCATGCCCTCACAGACTCGGAAGGAGCGGTCAGAGAGAAAGGAGTGTAGCCAGGCTGCCGCAGTGGAGGTTATCCCTAGCTCTGACATTCTGTGACTTAAGATGTCATGATTCACAGTGTCGAAGGCGGCACTGAGGTCCAGTAAAATAATGGCCGCAGTGCCACCCTCATCCACAATCCTTCTGGCTCCCTCTGTCACTGCTAGTAATGCAGTTTCAGTTCCATGCACGGGACGGAACCCAGTCTGTGAGGTATCCAGGGAGTTGTTTGTTTCCAGGAATTCAGTGATGCATTTATTTACATGTTTTTCTGCAATTTTTGTAATCCATGGTAGCAGGGAGATCGGACGGTAATTTCCTGAATTCATCTGATCTAAGTTAGGTTTCTTCAGGAGGGCTTTAACTGTAGCCTGTTTCCACTTCGGGGGGACAAGTCCTGTTGAGAGAGAGTTGTAAATCAGATTCTGGATGGTGGGGAGAATGGTGGGTGTGATTGTTCTTAGGAAGCGAGCTGGGGCTGGGTCACTAGGGGATCCAGACTTTACCTGCAGCATTATAGTTTCTAGGCTGGTATGCTCCAGAGGTGTAAAGGATTCCAGGGAGCTAGGAGGGGTGGGTCTGTGGTATTGCTGTTCTGGAAGTGGATGAGGAGGTGGAGGAAAGGAGGAGTAAATCGTTGCTATTTTATTATAAAAATACTCAGCCTGCTCATTGCAGCGGGTTTGTGCGGTCAGAGGATCTGGTAGTTTGTCCGGGAGTTTGAGCAAGCTTTTAGCGATCTGATAGATCTCCTTAGGTTTGCATGCTGCTTCGTTGATCTTATTTTCAAAGAAGGTGGCTTGGGCTTTTTTTATCTTGATTTCATAGGTTTTTATGGACGCTCGATATTCAGTTTTGCTGGTGTTTGAATAATCAAGGCGCCATTTCCGTTCCAGTTTCTTACATTCTCTTTTTAGGGTACGTAATTCCTGTGAGTACCAAGGGGCATTTTTTGGTTTGTGTTTGGATTTAATGATTTTGGGTGGAATAATGGAGTCTAAGGAGGTGGTGATCCAGTTGTTAAAATTGTCGTTACTGACAATAGGATCAGGGTTGTTCTCTGGAACAGAAGATTCCCGTGTGGAAGTCCACAAGTTGGTATTAAGTTGAGTCCACTTGCGGTCTCTGCTTGGGGCAAGAAGTGTTAAAGGGCAAGAACCTGGTGGAGTCCACGAAAATGGGATCAGAAAGTGGTCCGTCCATGGAAGAGTAATGGGTGGACTAACTGTGAAATGGGTGCAGTTACTGAAGATGGGATCCAAGAGATGCCCATTTTCATGAGTGGGTTGCAGTACTAGCTGGGAAAGGTCTAATGCCAGCAGACTGTTACGTAGTTCAATGGCTGCCGAGTCCGTGGGATCGTCCAAGTGCACATTTAAATCACCTAATAGGGTGTAGTTGGATGAAGAGCAGATACCACTGGCTACCTCTGGGGCGAGCTGATTTATGAAGTTAGTCGAGGTTCCGGGTGGTCGATAAATGAGCGTCCCCGAGAATGTACAGGTAGGGGAGAAATCCAGCGAAAAGGTGAGGTGTTCGCAGCTGGATATATTGGTTGGAGAGGAGCGGCAGATGTAGCGTTTTTATAAATAATTGCTAATCCACCGCCTTTTCCTATGGAGCGGTCAGCTCGAAGTATTTGGTATTCTGCCGAGAGAGCTTGGATGATATCGGGGTCAGAGTCACTTTGAAGCCAGGTTTCCGTAAGGAATATGGCATCCGGGTCTTTGTCCAAGATAAGCAGGGATATTTTAGTGGCATGTTTGGGAAGGGATCTGCAATTGAGCAGAAACATGCGGAATGAGGGGGGGGGTGTAGAGGGGTGACTTTGAAATAGACAGTATGGGCAGTTGAAGTGTTTTGATGTAGGGTCCCAAGATGTGAGACACCGATCATTAGTGTAATTTCGAAGCTGATGCAATGTTTTGGAGGAGTACTGTATGGGAGAATTTTGGCCAGCAGTCATGGCCCCTGGGCCCGGTTGGGCGCGGACGGGCTCAGACGGGCTTGCCTTTGGCGCGCCTTCGGCGCCCCACTGGCGCCACCGCTGCGCCCGTCCGCTGCGCCTCATTGATAATTTTACCATCATCGACAGTGTTTTCACCAGCAGCGCCTTCATCGAAAGTGCCTGCGTCATCGATATCTTCGTTGACTGCATCTTCGTGTGTTTGTCTACTGTGTCTTAGGTCTTAGGGGACTGTACCATCATTGATGGTGGCGTTGTCATCACTGTCATTAATAGTGTCATCATCATCAAGGTAGTAGTCAATGTTGTCATTGTCTGTCTTGATGTCAATGTCATTGATGATGCCATCATTGCCAACGAAGTAGTCGACTTTGCCTTTGTAGGTGTTGATGTTGATGCCGTCATCGGTTTCATTGTTGATGATGTTGTCGTCGCCGTCGATTACAATATTAAGGCTGATTTAGCAGCTATCATTGATGGCTCCGAGGAGGAATTTATTTCCAGTGCAATGCCAAACTAGAGGAGGGTGCAGTGGGCTCAGATCTTACTGTTTCTGAGGAAACTCTTTCCATTTTCTGTCTATAAGGGTGCTCTTCTGATGTCCTCTACTCTCTTAAAGACTCATGATGAGTCTTTTTTAGTGCCTTTTTTGGTGACACCGAAGTTCTCTGATCACAAGATCTTTCTCTTTTCCGTGACCTCACCTCAGGATTTGAGGAATCCTCACTATCCTCTTCAGAAATCAAAGCCTTCTCAGATTTTCATTTTTGAAGCCATATAAGTAGACTCCCCTTTTATCTTCAAGAGTCTTAGAGGAAAAAATACGGCAAATCTTACAATCTTTTGCCTGGGAGAAGGATATAGACAATAAATACACTACTTATTGGGTCTTCTGAATAAATTCTCAATTTCTACAAGTTCCACATGGTCTGAAAAGTCCTTTCTTTGTTGTCTCCGACATTGTGAGTAGTCACAGGTTGATAGGTGCTGATTTGAACTGTCTTTCCTGATGAGCAAAACCTTTATAATGAGACAAAACTGCTGATGAACTGAACAGAGCTCAGGGAGACTCCCTTTCCATGATATGCGGTAGAAAATGGGAGAGAATGATGCGTCTTTGGGGAATGTTCCAGAGGGTGCTGTCTCCTGATTGGCTGAAGTGTGGTTCTTTATAAATGATGTGGATAGGTTAATGAAGTGAATTTCTTCTAGCCATTGCAGGCTATGTACTATATATTGTACTGCTTTATAATTTAACCGTGGTACTCCCACTTCAACTACGGAGAATGATTCAAGCATGTGAATCTATGAAATATGCCAATACTGGAAAACTACAGTTACACATAAGTCACTTATTTTTTTCTTAAATCAGTGTTGCTGGTACTGTGCCTAACTCCTGGGGGCAAATGGTTGTATATTGATAGGCCCTTCATTCTCTGAAGTTTATGATATGTTTTTGGAAGAGTGCAGTGTAAAGTGGTTAGTCAGAATCCATTGGCCCATGGTTTGGATGGAGTAATTTAGTCCTGAGGTGCCATCGTTCTGATGGGGTTTCCTGCTTCAGGACAAGCTGGCACACATATTTTTAGCATTTTAGATTGAATGACTTGAAAACATTCAGTAGGGGGGTGAGGTAGTTCTTGAAGGAGTGTTAAGAGACAATTTAGCCTTGAGGTATGCTAGTCTATGTTGACAGGAGGGCTTGCAGTTGGTGGATGTAAGGTGCTCATAGATATAAACTAGAGATATGAGGATTTGTCAGTCAGGGATGGCTCATTTGATTCTAGGTTCATGTAGTCTGAGTAGGAGAGAGAGATAGTGGACTGTGGACAAGATAGCAGACAACATGACTGCCCTCAGGCACGCCACCCACAAACACCACCAGCTGATCCGCACCACCAAGAAGACAGCATTCAAAGAACGACTGAACAACAACGCCCACAACAGCAAGGAACTCTTCAGCATCGTCAAAGAGCTCTCCAACCCCAGCACCGGAAACAACGACATCACTCCCTCGCAAGACCTCTGCGACTCCCTCGCCTCGTTCTTTCACAGCAAGAGTGCCGACATACACAACAGCTTCGGCGCACAGACCACGCACCCAACCTCTCAACGAACGCCCCCCACCACCACCCTCTGCGCCTGGACCCCGGTCAGCACCGAAGACACCACCCGCACGATGAACACCATCCACTCCGGATCACCAACCGACCCCTGCCCCAACCAAGTCTTCAACAAGACCGACTCCATCATCGCACCCCAACTCCGGGACATCATAAACACCTCCTTCAACACCGCCACCTTCCCGGAGAGCTGGAAGCACGCCGAGCTCAGCGCCCTTCTGAAGAAACCAACAGCGGACCCCACCGACTTCAAGAACTTCCGCCCCATCTCGCTCCTCCCCTTTCCCGCAAAAGTCATTGAGAAGACCTTCAACAGACAGCTTGCCACCTTCATCGAGATGAATGGTTCCCTCTGCCACTCGCAGTCCGGTTTCTGAGCCAACCACAGCACCGAGACCGCCCTCATCGCAGCCACTGACGACATCAGATCCCTGCTCGACAACAGGGAAACAGCGGCCCTCATCCTCCTGGACCTCTCCGCAGCATTCAACACTGTCTGCCACCGCACCCTAGTGCAGCGCCTCAGCAACATCGGAATCCAAGACAAGGCACTGGAGTGGATCGTCTCGTTCCTCACCGGAAGAACCCAGAGAGTCCGCCTCCCCCGTTCAGATCCGAGGCCACCGAAGTCATCTGCGGCGTACCACAAGGATCAACACTCAGCCCCACCCTCTTCAATGTCTACATGAGCCCCCTCGCAGCCATCGCACGCCAACACAACCTCAACATCATCTCCTACGCCGACGACACCCAGCTGATCCTCTCCCTCTCCAACGACCCCGCCACCGCCAGAACCAGTCTACACGAAGGAATGAAAGACGTCGCCGAGTGGATGAAGAACAGCCGCCTGAAACTGAACTCAGACAAGATGGAAGTCCTCATCCTGGGATCATCGCCCTCTGCCTGGGACGACTCCTGGTGGCCCCCTGCCCTGGGCACCACTCCCAAGCCAACGGACCATGCACGTAACCTGGGCTTCATCCTGGACTCCTCCCTCTTGATGACCAGACAAGTCAACGCCGTCTCATCATCGTGCTTCAACACCCTGCGCATGCTCCGAAAGATCTTCCGGTGGATCCCCACCAAAACCAGGAAGACGGTCACCCAGGCACTCGTCACCAGCCGACTGGAGTACGGAAACACACTCTATGCCGGAACCACAGCCAAACTTCAGAAAAGACTACAACGCCTTCAGAACGCCTCCGTACGACTCGTCCTGGACATCCCCCGACACAGCCACATCTCCGGCCACCTGAGAGACCTGCACTGGCTCCCCGTCAGCAAGAGGATCACGTTCAGACTCCTCACCCACGCACACAAGGCTCTCCACGACCTGGGGCCCAAGTACCTCAACAACCGACTGACCTTCTACACTCCCACGCGCCAGCTACGATCAACCAGCCTCGCCCTCGCCGCCGTTCCACGCATCCGCAGAACCACCACCGGAGGAAGATCCTTCTCCTACCTGGCAGCCAAGACATGGAACTCCCTCGCCATCCACCTCCGGCTTACCCAGGACCATCTCTCCTTCAGGAAGCAACTCAAGACCTGGCTTTTCGAGCAGTAACAAACCCCTCTCCCCCAGCGCCTTGAGACCCCTCCGGGTGAGTAGCGCGCTATACAAATGTTATGATTGATTGAAAGTCAAAGGGAAGAGTGACTTCAGCTCCAGTTCTGTCAACTGTAATCATTAGTTCATTCTAGATGGAAATGAGCACCAATTAATTACCTCTTTGAGGGTAGATCTTTTGTTGATGGGCTGAAAGTAAAGTGTTTTCTTCCAGAAAGTCACAGATCTGATTGATGGGTACCCTTTTCTCAGTTTTCTTAAAAATGTCGGTTAGATCAGCTGGGTCGAACTTTTTCATCTTGATGACCATTTGTGAGGACAGAGGCTAAGTTGTGAGGTTAGAGAGTTGTTATGGAGAATTGTTCTGGGGTGGTGACAGTTGATGAGAGCCCAATGTTCTTGAAGGTTTGAACAAGATATGGGCCAGCATATTTCTTTTAACATTTCTTTGAATTAGGAGAGCAATAATTGATATAACGAGTGCAGCACCAGAAATCCACCTTGCATATTGTCATCATAGAATTGTTCTGAGTGACCTAGAGGCTGGTTGTTTTGCTGTATCAGCATCTTTGCTTTTTGAAACGTGGTGATGTGTAGTTTAGTTCTAGAATGGGAAGGTATTAGTAACAGTGCTCTTATGGCTGTGAAATTCCATGAAGATCCTATGAAGTTCATTGATAGAAATTTATGTGCACAAGATCTTTTCAGGGAAATGTCATATTTATGCATTCCTGATGCAATTGTTTCTGGTCCTTTTGAGCCATAGGAGTCAAGTTCTGTCATGTTTTTATCTAGAAATCCTCCTTTGGTTTCTAAGTACGGAGATTTCTATCTTCATCTGTTTTATCAGTTCATTAAGCTAAGGTTCTAAAGTCAGTAGCTGGGATTCTGTGACATCTTGGAGAGAATAATTCAATCAAATCAAATACAACTGTTAGCTCCACTCTTACACATCACAACTACGCAGTATATACATTCACTGAGCACCATATATTTTGTGTGTTCTAATGTTGTTGAAGTAAAGTGTGCACTCAAATGTAAAACTGAAGTGCATACACTTCAAAAACTAGAGCTTCATAAATGTGTGCATATTAATGTTTAGCTTAATCATGAAGAAATTTCATTTTGTACATTTTTACACATGTTTCAAGAATATATCACAAACAAATAAAGAAGTGCATCACATTTGCAATTGTGATTTTAGTATTCATCTAAAATATATTTTGAAATAGCATGTGCACCTATATTCATGCACCTAAAGTGCACTCTGAAGCTTGTTTAACTTGACTATAGTAGCCCTGAATCTTGAAATTTATTTTTCTGCTTGCCTTGCATGATCTCTACTCTTCAGCCGCTGTCCCATTAGTTATAGAAAGGAGTATTATGTATTAGAGATAGAGAAGCCTGAGAAGAAAATCTTGGTAGGAAGTGTGGAGAAGGTACCTTTGTGAAGAAGCTGTTTATTCAATTTGTATCTGCAACTCCTGAGGTGCTCAAGGACATGGGAGAGCCAAGGTTTGATGGGGGGGTGGGGGGGGGAGAACTCCAATGATGCAAAAATAACGTAAGGTTCACCACCATTGGTCCAAGAAAAGGTGGCGTGACAATTAGATCATGAGATTATAGCGGTATGCTTTAAGTAATGTATATGCTGTTCAGCTGTAAGCCGGATCTTTTTGGACTTTGAGACCTCTCTGCTTGCCCCGTGGCTTGAGAGTTTATGACTACTTGCAAAACACTGGTTCCCTTTAGAGGTTTTCTACTGAAATACTTGCAATGCTGACACCTTCCTGAATTCTTAAATTCCCCGCTGCCCATCTTTAATGACCTATCCATAGGTAGATTCAAATTTAGGTTAAACTACTTTTGAATTATTCATGTTCAGGGAGGAGGAGCTGAGCTTCCCAGAAGAGCATTGAATTTTATTCTTTTGCATTTGGACTATTCTGACTGCCATCTTTATTGGACTTTTGCTTTCAAGGCCGAATCCATATCAGATGCCTTAATATACTTGTTGTAATACTTCATGTGCACAATATTTTTGTGCTTTGCTGACTTGGTAGCTTGATACTTATTGTTTAATAAATCCACCTTAACATTGATTACTAAATCCTGGTCCTTATTTTGTGACCAAATGGGTAACACTGTTAAAATTGTGATGTGTTGAATGCTAGCTTCCATCCCCTTTCAATCCACCACAAAGGTCTATTGATTCAAAATTGTAACCCCAGCCAATGCACCATCAGTCTGAGGTGGCCGTGTGGTCACTACTGTCGTAGAGGTTGTTCTTGTGTGGGGGGGGGGGGGGGTGATTATGTGATGGTGGTTGCACTAAATGATCCAGTGATTTCCTGTTACTCTTATGAGTCCAATTAGAGAGAATATTGTGTCCAAGGTGTGGTCAGTGGTAGGTGTAGGTCCAAAGGCAAGTTGAGAGAAGTGATCACCTCTATGTTTGTGTGAGGGATTCCATTTAATGGAGGTTTTGATTGTGCAACCCAATGTTCAGGAAAATTGGGGTGCAGATTCTTCCATGCTCCTGTGGTGGTCTTGGGTGAAGATTTAGGGGCATATTTATGAAGGTTTCGCATTGCTCTTGTGCCGCTAAGGGTGCGGAAGGGCAACGCAAAACCTAAGTCGGATTTCTCAAGCCATACAAGGCCATCTTGCATGGGCCTGTAAGGCTTGATAAATTCAAAGTAACGCAATGCAGAGCAAATCGCTGCTATGCTTTACTCTGCCCCAGGGAGGCGTTCCAAGGGTGGAGTGTGGGTGTTCCCATGCATGCACCCATGGATTTAGCACTTTCCCGGATTTACCAACAATGGTAAACCCGGGAATATGTCAAACAGCTACGCTACGCCCCCAGTGGAGGCATAACAAGGAGAAATATGCCTATTTCCCATTTTTTCCTCTTTTGATCTGTGCTGCATTCTGTAGCACGGATAGAGGAAAATGCCTCAGGAGACAATGCTGTTTACAACGCAGGCACTCTTGCACCATGCTACAAGCGTGCCTGCATTGGTGCTAGGCAGCACATTGTGCAGCAGCACCGGGGAAATGAAAGGAATGCGCAGTATATTGTTAAATACGGTGCATTCCTGCCCTTTCCCTAACACGCTGCTGCCGCACTGTGCGGTTTCTTAATAAACATGCCCCATTCCCCATAATATCTGAGTGACAGGAGAGGGCCCTATTAGGGACTGAGGACATGTCCTTGTTTATTCATCATATGGTGAAAGGGAAACGGCTCCGATTGTTCGAGGATGAGAGGTAGAAAAGGGGCAGGTAGTTAATATGGAACACATCCATCGGGAGACAAGAAAAGGTGGAGATCTTAGGTTGAAGGACATGTGGAAGATGGAGAGAAGGTAAACTGTTAGATGTTAGGGATGAAAGATCTGTCTTCCTCTCCCAAGAGGTGTTTTACCTGGGTTAGATAGCACTATTGTGACAGAAGTATGGGGACTGGTTAGTGAGGCATGAAAGATTTAGGGGCATATGTATCAACTATTTTTTTAGCTGCAAACGGTGCGATTCGCAAAAAAAATAGCGTTTGTGACAAAAAATTCGCAAAACGCGATGTATAAGTAAAATTGCATTGCAAAATTAAGGAATCGATAAATTTGCCATTCCTTAATTTTGCGTGAGCATTTAAGGAATCGCAAATTGCGATTCCTTAAATGCTATGTATGAAGCACCCAAGTTGTGCGATTTCTCATTAAGAAATCGCAAATTACCACCAACTCCAAGTTGGTGGTAATTTGTGATTTTTTATCACAAATGCACTTTTTGGCATTTGTAAAGGTGCCTTAGGGCATGTATGTGCGCCCTTTGCGCACACATGTTCATTTCAGGGGTGCCTCAGGGTGTCCTTATGACACCCTTGAAATTATTCTCAATTTGCGATTCTCAAATTGCTAATCGCAAATTGACAATGACTTACCAATCATTCCTATGGGCCTCCTGGCCGATAGAAATACATGGGAATGTATTGCTTAATTGCGATTTCGCAATCTGCTAATCGCAATTAAGGAATATTACGAATTCGCAAAAGAATTGTAAATTTTTAAATACATCCCATTTTGCAATTCTCAAATAGCGATTCTCAAAAAAAATCGCTATTTGAGAATCGCAAGCACTGATGTTGATACATCTGCCCCTCAAGGTTTCAGAAGGGCTGATTAGAGGAGGGGAAAGAAGAGGATTGAGTTATGGGATGTTATGGAGAATGGGTGGTGGTAGAGACCGAGCGGAACAACTGCATTATTTTTTTCGGTAATTATGAGAGGGTTTATGTGTGTTGGGGGAGTAGCCGAGCACGCTCACTCAGTGGTGCCCCTTATTCTGCTACAGCTGTACCCTCACCACTTTTTTAACATGTGCCATCTTCTAACCTCTCTTTGGTTGGTACAGGAAGCTACATTCTTAAGTATGTGCAAACCACTGCTGTGCACTCATTCTAGAATGAATGAATGAGTGCAATTATTTGTATAGCACAACAGTTAACCAAAAGAGGGGGTCCTGGCATTTAATGCTGCAGGAAAATTGGAAATATATGGTCCATATTTTACAGCCCAAGTCAGTGTCCTGGCACCGAGTAAGTATTCTATCACAAGGCAGTAACAATCCACTTCTGCTTCCAAGATTTAGCTTTCCCTCCAATCCTTTGTTGACTTTATCGGTGCTGCACTGTCTCCGGGTCAGGCTTGCCTTATGCAATATACTCTATACAAATATACATACACTCCATGAACCCTGTGCCAGTCAACAGTTACCCATCACGCCCTACCTTTGGGCATGCTCAGAACCATTCCACTGAAGAATGGAATGAGACTTAGAAGTTCTTGGTTTAAACAGTGACAAAACTACTTTTCGCAGGAGCAATATCCTATCCCCACATGAACAGCGATGTTGTGCTCAACACCACAGTATCACGGATGCACTTTAATGTTTGTAACCCGTATTCATTGGCAACATGAATGCACATTCACATACACAGCGCATACATGAGCACACACAACTTATGAATGCGCACATGTTTACTCACAGACACCCATACAAACACAGACAAGTGCACACACAGCGTGGTTTATACATGCACACAAACAGGTGCACACATGTGCGGACACACGCACACAGCATGGTTTATACATGCACACACACACATATGTGCACACATACGTGAACATACGCACAAAGCATGGTTTATACATGCTGCACACACACACACAGCGTGGTTTATACATGCACACACACACATATGTGCACACATACGTGAACACACACACAGAATGGTTTATACATGCTGCACACACACACACACAGAGTGGTTTATACATGCACACACACACATATGTGCACACATACGTGAACACACACACACAGCATGGTTTATACATGCACACACTCGCACACGCACACACACGGGCACACACACACCACACACAGCAAGGTTTATACATGCACACACATACACACAGGATGGTTTATACATGCACACACACACACACACACACGCACACGCGCACACACACATACACAGTAGCTGCAGTGTTATTCCCCAGCAAAATCAAATGTGACTGGTTTGTATTCAGCTATTTTGCAGTGGGAAGAAGCTGGCATGGATGTAGGAATGTAAAAGACCCACAAGCATAACAACTTTCCTCTGTATTTGTCTATTCCAGCCAGATCAGCGCATTCAGCTGGCAGCATGAGATGCAGCTCTCTGGCTCTCCTTGGAGGTTCAGGACTTGTAAATTTCCATTCTTCTCACCCCGCGATAAGACGCTTTAAAGTCAGGGGCATTGTGGACAGAGTAGACCAAACAGGCCCCTCTGGCATCCCCAGTATTCAGAATATGTTCAGTGATTATTTAGACTGCAGTTGCTTTGTAATGCTGATACAGTGAAGAGACAAACACGATTCGTGTTCATTGTGGGTCAGAAGAGGAAAATTAAAGAATGTAAAATGGGAAAGCAAGGATAAATGACAAATGCAAACAAAAGGTATTTGAAATGGGCAGAGGCGAGGATCACTAACAATTTAGTAGTCTCAAGCTAGGCATGCTAGTCTAGCACGAGACACCATTCTACACTTTCAAAAAACGTGTCGCTTGCATACTGAATCTGTGCAAAATAGGTAACAAGCACTGGCTAAGCAAATAGGTTTTGCCTTTTGGCTTTGCCAATGGTTTTTGCCAATGTTCTTGCGCATCAACAAAATGAGAAAATAAAGTGAATACCTCAGCATCAGCAGAAAACACACAATGATATGTATGCATGCATGCGTCTTCACACATGCACAAGCATTTGTTAAAACAATATTATGGTCCTGCATGTTGACGTATATGTATGCACACGAATCATCACACATACACATGTACGTGTCACAACACTACGCGTTTGCCTCATGCTGGAGTATATATGGGTTTGTTTGCCACCAGGCATGAACACCAATACATTGTGATACAGTGGCCATTTTGTTTAAATTCACCGTTCTAAGAAGGCGGATGCCAATCTCAGAGCGGTAAATCATCAAAATATGAGTAAAAGTGCATGAAAAAGAATGTCCCAGTAGCAAACTGCACTTGCTAGTCCCTCCTAAAATGGTCCCAAAACTTTTTTTAAAAAAAATAATGCACAGAGGAGTGGCAGGGAAGAAATAGTGGAGCTGGTGGCTGGGGGGAGAAATCACCGCCACCCAGTAGTAGGAGTAGCAGTGTGGCCGATGCTTGGAAAGTGTAACCGAGTAGTAGAGAGAGTTCGAAATGAAGCAAAAAGCTGGATAGGGAGAGGCAGGGGGAGCAATCGTTTAGCTGAGGGAGGAGGGGGTTCAAAAAATGAGGGAGATTGTAAGGGGAAAACGGCTTAGGAGGTCGAGAGCAACAAGGCACCCGTTAAAAAAAAGAAAAAAGTAGTTTCCTAAATGCACACAGTCTATTTTCACAAGTCATCCAATCAGAACACAGGGCCTGATTTCTGGTTTGGCGATATGAGTGCTCAATCACAAACGTGATGGATATCATTTCTGCCTTACTGCAAGTCTAAATAAATCCGTCTCATAGAAAAGAAGAAATGAGCCAAAGGAAGGATAAACATAGACCATAGAGAAGAACTATTGAATAAGAAGCAGGGAAATGAGATAGACAAGAATGTCATCCAATCAAAAGCAAGGGTCTAATCCAAAGCCCACTACATGCAGGCCACAACACTCATTGGGCTGAAAGGACTTCAGCTCCCCCATTAGGTGTCTTAGAACTGGGCAATTGCAGCTTGCAGGGCACACACATGACTTTAAGTGAGGAGTGCTGGGGCTGTGCTGCAGATGGGGCCCAAATGGTAGCCTCCAAGGTCACCCAGAGACTGAAGTGCATAAAATAGTAAGGGAACTGTTATTCTGAGTCAGTGGAGCAAGGTTGAGAGAAAACCATCTGCAAACATTTTGTGGGCCTTTCACATTCAAGTAAACACATATAAATTATACAGCACCTGACCTCTGCTGTGGGTGTTCCCGTCCGGGAGCGACTGTCCGGCGGCATGCGGTCCTCGCTGCTTGCAATCTGGGAGTGACCCAGTGGTCCCCTGGTACCTGCAGAGTGACCGCTTCAACACTCGTCGGACGCTTCTCGGAACCTGAGAACCACCGGAGTGAGTCCTGTGATTGGCTTAATGGGGGTTCCCGCGTAGATGCCCCCACTCAGCAGTCTAAGCACACAGCCCCCACTTCCGGGACTGGAGGCGCGAGGACAGCTGAGGTCGGCCTTCTTTCAGCCCTTCTATCACCGTGTACCCCCTCTCCAATAACTTCTGTTGCAGTCAAACAAAGTGCTGCTGCAGCCGGGCAAGAGCGAGGAACCAGTGAACTTTCCCAGGTATGGGGGCTCGAGAGCCACGACCGGCTTATTCTGATTGTCGTCGACGTTACTCCAGTGGACCCGAGCCTACACGCCTCCTCTCCCTTCCTGACTTTGATTTTTTAATTATGTACCCCCCTGACTTCTTTTGGCACTCAAATTCATACTCACTGGGTCACTCTCATGGACTTCTTTAGTTTTGTCCTGCCCACCATTTTGCTGCTGTTCTCGGCCGCTTTTCTCTGGACCCTGACCCGCCATCTTGTACATTCCCTTGTCCTTTAGCCTTTTCCCTCGTTTCCTCCTTGACGATCCTCTGATTTGCCTTTTCTCCATATGCTTGTATCCCTCCCACCCTCCCTTGGTGCTGTGACTGCGTGCCCCCTCCGACCCCATTTAATGGAACACTGCTCTCCTGGGTTTTTGGGTCTTGACCTGAGAAAATCTACTATTTGTATATATATGTATATAGAGATAACTCTAATCACTAGTATATGCAGTGGACCCTTGTACGCTCTACCATTCCTATGCGACTCTTAGAGTATATCCATTCGTATCCCTTCCTTGTGTGACTTTTTAACTTGTACATTTGCAATTTTTTTTCTGTTTGTATCTTTTATGTAACGCATGTAATCCTAAATCCTTATGTATCGCAACTGGTTCTTATGTAAAGCGCTCTGACACCTTAGGATAATGTTCGCACTATATAAAATCGCATTTAATAAAACAAAATAAAATAAAATAACTAGAGAGTCACAAAAATGAACCTGGGTAGGTGCTGTGTATTTTTAATGCTATGAGGTCCCAGCTAGCAGCTGAAAGCACTATAAATATGCAAGTCATTATTTTAAAATGGTAGTACACACAATGTACGACGGGCTGTAGCATAAAAAGCTATTCACAGAGAAAGGAGGCTCTGTTTATTTGTTGTTGCTTCTTGAGCTTCATAGTGTCACGCCCAATCCGCCCACTTGCACAGTGCAAATAAAGACATCGGCCCCAATAGGGAACCTAGCGGAGTGCAATTCTCATGTGGAATTTCATTCCACAGTTATAAAAGATCCAGTGTTCATGCACATCCATTGTTCCTGCAAATGGATTTACTGGATGTAGGAAAAACAAATTAGAGTTCACCAGCTAGAAAATCTGCTAGGTAAAATCACTGTGGGAAAAGCCTGCATTGTTTCCTGGACCTCTTCCATGACCCCTGCTCAAACTTAGAGAAGGCAGCAAGGGAGCATTGCCTGTTATGTTATGTTATCAGGGCCGGACTGGGAACCAGAACCGGCCCTGGCAAAGTGCTCGGCCGGCCCCCCTCCCCCCTCCGGGAGGAGAGGGGAGGGGGGAGAGGTGCGACCGCGCTCTTTGACAGGGCCGGTTTTCGGCCGTTTTTGTTACAGGGCCGTTTTTGCAGCATAACGGCCCTGTAACAAAAACGGCCCCAGGGGCCCAAAACCGGCCCCCAACCATGCGGCCCACCGGGGAATTGCCCGGTGCCCTCAACGGCCAGTCCGGGCCTGTATGTTATGTTATAGGTATTTATTGTGCGCACAGCTGCTCCAGCAAAGGAGCGTCCTGGTGCCACCAACAAGGTAAAACACAACACAACATGCAGCCGGAGACAGAATAGGACAGCTAAAAGAAGAGACTAAAACAAAAATGTTTTAATAGCTTTCCTGTCTCCACCAGCCAACATTACTATCTCCCTCCTTCACACTTCTCACTTCCCCTCCTTCTACTTTTACCACAGCCCCTGCATTCTTTTACCACCTTCTCATAGCAGGTGATTAACCTGGCCCTTATACCCCACGGAAAAGGATATACCGTACTGAATACCACCTGGTAATCTCGGTATTGCCAGCCATTCCCCATTCTGTGGGGCTTCACTTGTATTTGCACTATACTGGCGGGTTGTTACAGCACAGTACTGGTAAATACTGATCTGGAGTTTGCATCCTGCCAGGACTGTGCAACTTGTAACCAGGGTCTTGGTGGGCTACATAAAGTGCCTGGGGACAGGCCCAGTTATATCCTTCCACAACATCTACAAATATAGAGCTGGGGTACTTTACCATACTTTAACTTCAACAGCTTGTCTGTATTCCCGATCCCAGGTGATTGTTGCCTTAAGTAAATTGTATTATGGGTGGTGTAGGTCATGTGGCATTCCTATGGCTTCTTCCTTCCACCAAGGTGGTTTGTGTTAACTGGATTTGCTCTCTATTCTCATACCTTTCTAAAACTCCGAGGTTGCTCCTAATAAGATGAGACCCTTTCATATCTGCACACTTTCTTAGTTCTGTTTTCTATGTGGTTCGAGCTCTATAAACACTGACAGCTCCATAGATGGCAGTATCACGTAGATGATAAGAGCATAACTCTGGCCCTGGGGTAATTACCATGTGAACTACTTATCGCCTAAAATCTAAGTCACTTGGAATCAAGGCCTTATTCTCCAAATCATTTTTTGTGCTCCTATCGTGAAAACAGACATACAGGAACATGGCTTACATTATATTAGTCTCAGTTTGGAACCTCAAAGCTCACCTAGTTTGCCCCTTTTTCTGTCTGTTGTAGCCTCATTTTTTTTAAACATCTGTTTATTAATTTTTTAATCTGAAAGAGACACGTTAGTGATAGATTCCTTACCTTAGAATATCCCCACCGTCAGACTGGATCCAGAAAGTTTTTCGTCAGCAGTACCCCTGCGCGTCAGAAGGTGGCGTTGTGCGGCTCCGCATCCATCGCTGGAGTTGTATGCACCGATATGATGTCACGGAGACTACTAAGGCCCCACCCATGCGCGCTGATGTCAGTTCTTTCTTTTTCCGCGCCAGCAAGCACAGATACGGTTAGAGCACCTACCCTAGTCACTTTGACTAACTTTTTTGAGACTTTTGTCTCCCCCTTTTTTTTGAGTCTTTGACTCCTGGTGTCATGTTGGGATGCATGGGTTTAAATCCTGTGGGGCCTGCCGCCATACCATGTCGGTGGCCGACCCCCAGGGCGTCTGTCTCTACTGTCTGGAGCGCGACCATGACTCCAGGTCATTCTCCGACTCTCTGGCCGTGGCTCTGAAGGCCTTGCAAGAGCGGTCCTGTAAGCTACTGGAGGCCCAGCAGTCGTCTCCACGACGTTCGAGGTCCAAGGGTCAATGAGGGACCGAATGCGGAGCCATCATCTTCGCTCCTCGGGGTCAAAGTCTTCACACGCGGAATCGGGTAAGAGACGTCATAAGAAGAAGTCGAAGAAGTGCTGCGCTCTCTGCCGTCCCCCGGTCTCTGGATGCAGACGAGGGGGCTGGGGGTACCTCCCCAGCTCCTTCGTTGAAGCCTGTGAGTCCCGTGGCCTACCCACCTTATCCGGGTCCTTCGGCAACTCCGGCCCAGGTGCAAGATTTTCTTGCTGCCATGGACTGCCTTTTCAGGCCTCGGGCTCTCGCCGGCACGCCTTCGGGCCTGCCATCCCAGCTGAGGGCCGTCCCTTGCCGCCAGCTCCGCTACTGGCACCGGTCCTCTGCTGGCGGCTCTGGCCCGGCACCTCCCGCTGCTCCGTTCCCGACTCCGCAATGGGTTCCGTTTGTTCCACCTCCGCCTTTGCCCGGGTTTCCGGACAGTTTTGCTTCAGGTTGGGACCCTAATTGGGATATGGAGCCGGATCGGCGCAGAACCGGCGCCGTTCCCAGCGCCGGTGGACCATTTATATTCCCCTGTCCCTCCCCTGTCGCTGCAGCCTATGCCATGGGCAGTGGAGGAGGGGGACGACTGGGAGGGGTCTGAGGGCCCTCTTGCACAGCAGTGCGAGTCGGAACAGGAGTGGGCAGAAGAGTCGGAGGATGCAGGTGGCCTTGACCTCTCCTCTGAGCCTGGTTTCTTTTCTCCTCCTGCTGCGGCCATGGAGTAGGGCATCAAATACACTGTGGTGCTCCGTAGAGCAGCTGAGGCCCTTGACCCTGACCTGACTACGGTGACTCTCAAAACTAACCTCCTCACTGAAGTTCTTCAGCCGGCGGCACGCTATATTGAGCTTCCGCTACTCTTCAATGAGGCGTTAACTGATGTGCTGATGGGCACCTGATCTAGATCAGCCACGGGGGTTCCTGTGGATAAGATCGTAGCCAGGCGTCATCGCCCAGCCCCGGGTGACCCTGCCTTTTTAGCGACCCACCCAACTCCGGAGAGCCTGGTCATCCAAGCCTACACCTCCCAAAAGCGCATTCCCTACCGCCCCACCGGATAAGGAATCTAAGAAGCTGGAACAGTTTGGCAGGAAACTGTTTTTCTCTGCCAGCTTAGGGCTGCGGTCGGTGAACACTGCATGCCTCTTGGGCTGCTACTCTCACGCTGTGTGGGACACGGTTACGCAGACACTGCCTCAGTGTCGGGAGGAAGTTCGGGCAGTGTTTTCCCAAATTGTTGCTGTGGGGAAAGATGCAGCAAAGTTCATCATCCGTTGTGGACTGGACACCGCAGACTCACTGGCTCGGGTGATTTCCACCACAGTGGCCCTCTGTTGCCATGCCTGGTTAAGTTCCACCGGGTTTTCAGGGGATGTTCAGAGTTCCCTTATGGACATACCTTTTGATGGTACCCTCCTGTTTGGTGATGAGGCAGATAGTGCGCTGGAGCGTTTTAAGGAATCCCGGGCTACGGCCAAGTCCTAGGGTCTCTCCACAATGCGCCTGGCCACGTATGCTTTTTGTTCCATTCGTGGCCATGGAAGGGGTGCCGCGGCACATTTGTTCAGCCAAAAGCCAGCACATAACCAAACTCAGCACGGCCGCGGACGTGGTTCCTGCTGCTGCGGAATAGGGGCCCAGCATGTGGGTCAGTCCACCTCCACTCAAAGCCTTCCTAGTCCGAGCTTTGGGGTGCACCCCACGCCGGTGGGTGGCAGGATTCGCCATCACCTCCCCGCTGGCGTTCTGTCACTTCAGACAGAAGGGTGCTGCAAATCGTCCGAAGGAGCTACTCCCTTCCCTTCGAGTCTGCCCCCCCAGCCATGCCACCTCAGTTCCACCTCATGTCGGGGGCTCACTTTGCGCTTCTCCTACAGGAAGTCATGGCTCTCTTGGCCAAGTGGGCCATCCAGCGTGTTCCTGGGCCAGAAGTAGGACGTGGTTGTTATTCCCAGTACTTTCTGGTCCCCAAGATGGAGAAAGGGGCCCGTGCCCCATCTTGGACCTCAGGAACGAGAAGGAAGGAGAAGTTCAAGATGTTGACTCTTGCTCAGGTCTTGGCTGCCCTCGATCCTGGAGACTGGATGGTAGCGTTGGACTTGCAGGACGCATATTTTCACATCCCCGTCCTGCCGGCCCACGGGCGTTACCCGCGGTTCACAGTAGGCCAGGAGCATTTTCAGTTTGCTGTGCTCCCCTTCAGCTTCACCAGTGCCCCTCTGGAGTTCACAAAAGTGATGGCGGTGGTCGCAGCTCATCTGCACAGATCAGAGGTTCCACTCTTCCCCTATCTCGACGACTGGTTGTTGAAGGCGGGCTTGCCTCAGGCAGTCGTCTCCCACCTCCAGACTAGGGCCGACCTCCTGCAATTGCTGGGGTTCTCCATCAACGTGCTGAAGTCGCACCTGAGTCCCTCTCAGAAGCTCCCCTTTATCGGAGCAGTTCTGGATTCGACTCAGTTTCGGGTTTATCCTCCTGAGCAGTGAGTACGGGACATTCAGGCTATGATTCTGATCTTTCAGCCTCTATCCTGGGTTTCAATCAGGATGACCCTCTGGTTCCTGGGCCTAATGGCCTCCTGCATCCTGCTAGTGCAACATGCCAGATTGCAAATGCAGGCTCTGCAGTGGGACCTGAAGTTCCAGTGGGCACAGCATCAGGGCAACCTGTCCAATCACGTCCAGATCTCGGAGGGCACTGCATGACAATTGCAGTGGTGGCTCACGAATCACGATTGGGTCAATGGCAGATCCCTCTTCCTTCCCCAACCGGAGCACACAATGGTGACGGATGTGTCCCTCCTGGGATGGGGAGGCCACTTGGGAGAGGCGGAAATCAGAGGCCTCTGGTCGCCAGCGGAGTCCCGGCTCCATATCAACCTCTGGGAGCTTCGGGTGAAAGCATTCCTTCCCTCTGTCCGGGGAAGTGTAGTGCAGGAGTTCACGGACAATACCACTGCCATGTGGTACTGCAAGAAACAGGGCAGGGTGGGGTCGTGGATCCTATGTCAGGAGGCTCTGCGCCTTTGGACATGGCTGGAACATCAAGGCATTACCTTGGTGGTTCAACACCTGGCAGGTTCTCTGAACGCCAGGGAGGACGAATTCAGCCGCCAGTGCATGATGGATCACGAATGGCGTCTGAACTCGGACTTGGTGCAAGGTCTCTTACTGCAGTGCAGAGATCCTTTGTTAGATCTATTCAAAACCGAAGAGAATGCGCAATGTCATCAGTTCTGCGTGTTGGAATTTCCAAGGCGGCACTCGCTCGGTGACGCTTTTCATCGCGAGTGGAGCTGCGGTCTGTTGTACGGTCTGTTGTACGCCTATACCACTTCTGCCCCGAGTCCTGAAGAAGATTCGGCGCGACCGGGCCCAAGTCATCCTTGTGGCTCCGGATTGGGCACAAAGATACTGGTATCCCAAGCTACTCAGCATGGCGAACGATCCCCAGATCCGACTGCCTCTTCGGGAGGATCTTCTGTCGCAGCAGCAGGGGACAGTGGAGATTGAGCGGCGACAGTTGACAGCTTTTGACCTTCCTCCCAAAGTCTGTGATGTAATTCTGGCAGCCAGGCGTCCCTCCACTAAAATGGTATACGCCTGCAGGTGGAACACATTTGTCGCATGGTGCACAGCAAAGGCTGTGGATCCCCTTTCTGCTCCTCTTTCCAAGGTCCTTCTGTTCCTTCTCTCTTTGGCCCAGCAGGGCTCTGCTCTGGGCACTATCAAAGGTTATCTTTTGGCCATCTCCGCCTTTCTAGGGGTTCCAGATCAGCCTTCTCTTTTTAAGTCCCTGATTGTTATTCGCTTACTCAAAGGCATTACACACACGTTTCCTCATGTGCCTTTCATAATGCCTCAATGGGACTTAAATCTTGTCGTAACCTACCAGGGCAACAGCAACTACTACTGCCTTGGGACACATGGCGTTCCCTTACAGGACATTTGTCAGGCGGCTACGTGGGCCTTGCTGCACATGTTTACCAAGTATTACTGCCTTGACAGTGAAGTCCAGAGAGACGGCTTCTTTGGCCATTCTTTTCTCCGTGACTTTCTGGTGTAATCTTGTTTGCAGACCCACCACCGGGGTTGGTATTGCTGGGGTATCTATTCTAAGGTAAGGAATCTATCACTAACGTGTCTCTTTTAGATGCTTAAGTTACTACTTGTGTAACAATATCTCTGTAAGAGACATTAGTTAGTGATAGATTCTTTACCGCCCCACCCATCCTCCCCATTCTGCAAACTAATTTCTAGGGTTAAGGTCAACCCTTTCAGGGCCCTAGTTTCATGGCACCAGTGGTCAGTTTCTTGCATGGCTCTGCGTTCCTAGCACGGAAAGTCATGTACAGAACTGACGTCAGCGCGCATGGGTGACGCCTAAGGAGTCTCTGTGACATCATCTCGTTGCATATGATGCCAGCGACGGACCTGGAGTCAAACGACCCCACCTTGCGACGCGCAGGGGTACTGATGACGAAAAACTTTCCGGATCCAGTCCGATGCCTGTGGATATTCTAAGGTAAGGAATCTACCACTAACTAATGTCTCTTACAGATATATCGTTACACAAGTAGTAACTTGTGCATAAAATATATTTAAACTTTACAGAAACACACAGTCACTGGATGATGTCATCAGTGTTGTCATCAGTGATGTTATCAGTGATGTCACTGACCATGTCATGAATTCAATTAAATGTTATTGAGTTTACTTACAACACAAAAAACATAAAAGAGCGGGCAAAGTATGATGTCATGAATGATGTAATATGTGAAGTCATCAGCAGTGCAGTGCGGGGTGTGAGTTATAGTTAGCTGAACTAACTATAACGGCAGAATTTCTATGGTTTTGTACCAGTGAAATGTCCAACTAACTATAACTATAACGTCCCTGAAACTTATGGTTTTTCAGTGAATATATATATATACATATATATGCAAAAAAACGCTTTACAAATTAAGCGGAATGGTGCATGGGAAATGTTTAGTTAATTAGAAGCGGATTTCTACATCAAAATGATGATATTAATTGCCTTAAACTTAAAAAACAAAAACAAAGAGGATAATATAAACAACACTATCCGATGTGGTAAATGCAACATAAAACATTAAACACAGATGAAAGTTTGACACAGGTTTATGCTGTAAAAAGTGTACATATTTTTATTAAGGAATCATGGTGACCGTGAAGGTGTTAGAATCAGAGTGTTTTTTCCTACTACTCTGCCTACGCAATGCTGGTGGTTGAGAATATTTGAAACTGTGCTTGACATTCTATCATCTTCATGGCCAAAGCATGATGTCTTGCACTCTCTTCCCTAAACCTTCTTAAATGTTCTAGATGAATCTTTACCACGTCTTGCTAGCATTTTTCAGCATCATCCAAGGCACAGAGCTGCCTATCAATCCTCAGAGTGAGCCTTTTGGTGAGTTAGAGAGCTCATGCAGAGTAACCCCTGTACAACAAATATCCTGCCTCACATTATTCCTTGTTCATGAAACTGATCCTCCCAGTGGTCAGCATAAGCCCATACCAATCCTCCAGCATTTGTTGCCATCTCACATAGCTAGCAGCTTGAAAAGCAGAGAGGGGAAGCACCTCGGAGGTTGTGGGAGATGGGGATACCTGCTCTTCATTAGGGATGTGTACTCCCTCATGTTTGAGAGAAGACTGGGGATGCACCTTCATGGGAAGAATGTGTAAGAGATTATACAAAGAGAACTGTATTTTTGGAATTTGGGGGCTGTGTGGAAGTGCCTGCTGCTTAGGTGGAAGGACCATCTGTGGATGCTTAGTTGATGACCGGGGATTAGGAATCCTCAGAAGGGTTTTAGAGTGAACACTGCTGCCTGGTCAGGAAGAGGCCTTCTTAGTATTTTGTGTGTTAAAGCAACAATACCTTCCCCTTCATACAGGTCTTCTGCTTCATTGACCAGCTCCTGCTCCTCCTCCTCTTCTTGGTGAGCAGTGATGGTCACAGACATTGTTGCTTGGGGGAGGAGCAGATTATTTCCTCAGATTGCCCTCCGTCCTTTGCTTGTAGATGGTTCAGCGTTATCCGACACAATGTCACCAGTACCTGGAAGACGAAGATTTCAACAATTAACTACTTTACATCCAGTTTTGTTTCAAATTATCAACACCGTTCTTTAATAAACATTGTTCTACTAATAAAGAATAAAGTTAGTACCATGTGAGCCTAAGTCAACGTATGCTGTTAAGGGTTGATTCGTGGATTACATTATTATAATTCAACTAGTTAACTCACCAGTTCCAGCCACAGAGAGATCTGTTTTTTAGGTCTGTTTTTTAAGTCTCCCATGAGGTTAGCTGCTTCACATGGGTTCTTGTAGATGGTGTTTCCATTTATGTCGTGCTCCAACAGACATACAGATAAGATGTAGGTTCAGTTAATATTGTCAGCCTATATAGGTCATCGTGACCTTAAATGCAGATACATGAAGAAGGCATACAAGAAGTTCTGCACTGCCATGACAAAAATCTTGAAACAGTTAATATACTAACAAAAGAAAAGAAAAAAGAGTTAGTGAAATGGCAAATGAGATGCAGAAGTTAAGATCATAGGTGCCCGGACTTACTTGATAGATAGATGATAGATGACCTAATTGCTTCAGCCAGGATGTCCTCTGATGTCACAGTTGAGGACGTTTTCAAAGTTGGCATCAGGGGCTGTTGTATGGCAGAAGATGGCAGGAGAGAGATATACACAGGAAAGTAAGTCATTGTAAATCAAAGAAAATTATTCTAGGTGCAGGGTTTCACTACTCATTTTGAGAGGCACAAACATTATTATTGTGATAGTTAAAACAAGGCCAGGTATATCTTTTAGTGCTATCTTTATATTGTCTCTTTCAGGCCCAAGTTGAATGTCAATACAAATATGTAAAATAATAGGCTGACATATTGAGCACGGTGCCAAAAGGGATGTGTGAGATAAGACATGCAGCTACTATTCCAGTAATATATAAAAATATTAGATCCTTAGACAAAAGAGCAGAGATTGAACTTATCAGTGTGACTGCTGTATGATGCCAGTCCTGGCGTTGTAGCACTGCTGGGAGCAGTAGTCGATGCTGTGACAGGTGGTGCATGGAACAACAATTCAAGCCCATGAAAGTTAGAAATAAAAGCATTACTGTACGTTAGAATCCAGAAACCCTAACAAAGATATTAAATAAAAAATTCGAATACAATAAGAGAATTAGTATGAGAGCGGGTATTTGGATAAACAAACAGAAAAGTCTTCGACTCTGTGAAGCTGGGAAGACGCTAGCCTCTGACTTAAAGTTTAAAAGCCAGAGATACATGATCAATGCTATTAAGGATGGAAAAGGGAACATCCATACTAACTCAAACAAAATTGCTGATACATTTAAAGACTTTTACCAAAACCTGTATGACTCCAATTCCTCCGTGATCCATCAGAACATTCAGAAATATCTCAATGAGGTGGCACTTAATTCCCGAAGCGACCAAGAAAGGGACTCTATTAACGGCCCGATCAATTTGGAAGAACTGGAAGCCGCCATTAAGAAACTCAAACCAGGCAAACCACCTGGCCCAGACGGGTTTATTACATCCTTCTATAAAATGTTCAGGGAACACTTAAGAAAACCATTACTACTTCTATACTCCTATAATTGCAATCATCCCAAAAGAGGGTAAAGACGTCCTCCTAACCAAGAAATATAGACCAATTTCTCTTATTAATCTGGACTGTAAAATATATGCCATGATTTTATCTAACTGAGTACAAAAACACATTGCCAAACTTATACATACATCCCAAACAGGATTCCTAAAACGAAGACTCTCTAGCGATAACACGAGAATTTTCTGCCACACAATTGAAAAAGCAAAATTGCTTAGCTCCTCAACTGTTGCCATAACTCTGGACGCAGAAAAAGTGTTTGATAAAGTAGACTGGACATTCTCACACGCAACAATCAGGAAAGTTATTCTAGGAGAAAACTTGATATGGATGATCATGGCATTATACCAAAGCCTACAGGCAAGAGTAAGCGCAGGAGGAGCTATTTCCTCTTCTTTTCTGTTAAAATAAGGGACTAGACAAGGCTGTCCCCTGTCTCCATTGCTTTTCCTATTAGCAATCAAACCATTCCTCCAATATCTAAAAGTAAACTAGATTATCCCCAGCATAGACTTCGGCAAAACTACTTTCAAGGTCACAGCCTATGCAGATGATATATTGGTAGCCTCAAAGGAAGCTGCCATAGCTATACCGGCTCTCGTGAGATCTATTTGCGATTATGCACTATGCAGAAGTATTGGGCTACACTCTCAACAAGGAAAAGACAAAAGTAAAATTACTTAATCTTTGCGGAAGTAGAGATGTTTTGGGAGACTCCGGGTTGACATGGCAGACAGGTACGACTAAGTACCTAGGCATAGAATTCTCAAAACAACCTTATTTCTACCCTAGAGGAAAACAAAACTATGATTCATAAAAAAATTTCAGATCTACTAGATGGGTGGTCTCCAAAATTCTTAACATGGTGGGGTAGAATAGAAACAGTCAAAATTATGATAACACCTCTTATCAACCACTTCATTAGTATGTTACCTATGATACTTTCATATATTTTCCTAAACAAAATCGATAAGGTCATCAGTAACTTTTATGGCATGGGAATAAAGCAAGGATTTTCCTTGGAAAACTCAGACTAGCCAAGAACAAAGGAGGAGTAGGCCTACCAAATTTTAAGAACTATCAAACAGCCTACCTCTGCAAACAGGGTGCTGCATGGTTCTTAGATAAGCTTGAGTACAGACCCCAGCGGCTAGACGTAGAAACAAATCTGATTAAGGATATCTCACTTCCGGCAATCATGACAATGCAAGTCTCTGTTACCACATTTTAAGTACATTATTCTAAATGCTAAGAAAGCTCTGGCATGCCTTGATACACAATCCAACACAAAAATATGTGCATCAAAGGCAATGGCGATTTGGAAATAACCCCAAATTAAAAATAGACAGAAAACGAATATACAGGAGGGACTGTATATGGGGGTATATTCTCAGAGACTTATCGCTGAGTTAACAGCAATCTATCACAGCCATGGTGGCGATAAATACACCGCCCTATTCACAAGCTGGTGCAAACAGCCCATATCACCAGTTAACCTGCAATAGCAGCCGCAAAAAACATTGCCACAGATGACCCCCGCAACTATCGCTAATGAGATGCAGAGTAGGCGTTCCCTTACCAGAACCCGTGACAACACCACTCCGCAACATTCTTAACCACCAGCCAGATCAGCGATGAGAACCCTAAACAGGCAATAATGTGCGTTAGCAGCAGGAAATTAACACCTGCTCTGACCTGGTGTAAAGTTGGATGGCAGCCTGCACCAGAAAAGAGAGCCAAGACCTGAGCCACACATGAAGGGCAACAGATGGCATGAAGCCACTGACTAAGCAGATGGGGGCCCCAACAGGCCCACAACATCCACCGCCCCCCCTTACCCAGGCAGCCGCCCGGACCAACTCTGAGGCAGCGCAGACAAAGACAGCAACCCTCAGAAAACGCAGCAACCTCACAGAGCCAACACCAGAGAATGCCGTTGCCCACTTCAGTCCCAAAGGGACAACCATCCTCCGCATCCTGACCACCATTGTCCACAGGCTGACGGTACCAACACAGCAGACAACCAACATCCCACCTCAGACAAAGCTGCTGGCCGTGCTGCACGTGTAGGCCCCTGGTACCCTCCAACCAACAACCGCTAGTGTTGGAGGAGTCTCACAGTCAGCCCAATACAAGTTCCACACAATAGTCGTGGGTGACATCATCAACATGGTACCCCACTATCTATACTACCCCCACACTGCACAGGAACAGCTAGAGACCAAGCAAGGTGCCTATGCCATAGCTGGCTTTCCGCACATGTGAGGGGACAATTGACTGTACACATGTCCTACTTGTGACCCCTGGCAACACTGCACACAATAACTGCAACAGAAAGCACACTCATTCCATCAATGTGCAGGCAATCGTGGATCACACGGAAATCTCCACCAACATTGATGCCAACCACACCGGCAGTGTGCATGATTCCCACATCATCCGACAGTCCATCATCAACCAGCGCTACCAGGATGCACCTACGGAACAGCACTGCTCGTTGGCAAGTACCAAATGAACACACCACACACCTCGACTCCACAATCATGCAACGCACACCACTGGGAATGCATACATAACCAACTCACATACAACATGCCAACCAACATGCCCACCCACCAGACACAACAGCACAACTCACTGTGTGATCCTGGGCCAGCCATGCACAGAAGCCATCAATGGCATGGCACCTCAGCCACACAACAGTAGATTGTGGGGAGAGTTGGGGACCAGGCATGTGTGAAGGGGCAAGTGGCCGATGAATGAGAATTTACACAATGCCAAGTGTGGCATGGATGTGATGGCCAGAATGCAGTATGCAGACCACACACATATCCATGTCGACATGCACCGCTGGTGTTTGGAGTGCAGTGGACATAAGATGCAACCATGTCACCCCAGCCAGTGGGGAGGATCGGGGAACTGTAGCTTGTTACGTCCCCCTTGTAGGCGTGAGCGGAGTAGACTGGCCCGGCGTACGCCAGGCCAGCGAGGGATGTGAATAAAAGGCACGTGACTCTGGCGTGGTCCTCTTCCGGAATGCCCAACGTGTCTGCCAGGGCAGCGCCTCTCACCCTGCCACAAGGTCAATGCCGTCACCGTGAGCGGGGTTGCCTGTGATACTGTGCGCCTGCTGTACCCCAGGACGCTGGCCCCCGAACCAGTCTTGACCGCCCCTGCGCACCCAGGCCTCAATGCCCCCTTGCCGACACTGGCGTGTGTCGAAGAGGGCCCACCACGTGCTGGTGCAAGCTCCAGGCCTGAGGCCCGCAACCCTGGCAACCTGCTACGACCATCAGGGCCTCCGCGAGCAAGGCCCGCAGTACTCCTTTCTCGTTAACGTACCCTACCGGCTGACACAGCGGACTAGTAGGTCACACATTTGGAACTGAGTCTTGATTACTCTATGGCAGAGAATGATGTTTATGGCTGACTTGAAGTCACTATACTCCATTTGATTTGGTGCCACCAAGTCTGTGCATATGCAAAAAAAACAGTTGATGGACAGAATGCAGAACAATGTCATACATTCACCCCAGTACAGAGATCTGGGCCTAGATCCATCGTTTTTTTGCACTCCACACCACCCCAGTTCAGACATGGCCATATGCATATCAGCCTTGACCCTGTGTCTCATGGGAACAGTCCAGCCTGAACTGCCAAGCCATGTCTTTCCTGGACTGGAATCATGCATCCTAGGACCGGTTTCTGGCTATCAGCTGTCTTCAGCCAGGATAGCTTGACTCCAGTGCTGTAGAGAGCATGGGACTCACGTCTGAGCATACCCATCCCACTCGGGGTGACAAATGCAAAAACAACAGTTGATGAACAGAATGCAGAACAATGTTATACATTTACCCCAGTACAGAGATCTGGGCCTAAATCCATCGTTTTTTTGCACTCCACACCACCCCAGTTCAGACATGGCCATATGCAAATCAGCCTTGACCCTGTGTCTCATGGGAATAGTCCAGCCCGAACTGCCAAGCCATGTCTTTCCTGGACTGGAATCAAGCATCCGAGGACCAGTTTCTGGCTATCAGCCGTCTTTAGCCAGGATAGCTTGACTCCAGTGGTATAGAGAGCATGGGACTCACGTCTGAGTATACCCATCCCACTCGGGGTGACAAATGCAAAAACAAGTCTGTGCATTGCATTCCAACAACACGTATCTGTGGGCCACTGCTGACCACTGTCTCCGGCCTAAACTGCGGTCAAGTAGGTCACACATTTGGGACTGAGTCTTGATTTAGCAATGGAAGAGTTCATATCATTGTACCAGCATCATTGCAGACTGCATCCTCTCTCAGCTCCCGTGCCACTAAGTCTGTTCCCCGACATTCAAGGACACTCTCTGGTTGGACTTCGGTAGCGTCTGAGTCAATGGACTGGTGGGTTGTCTTCATCCTCATGTAGCTGATACTAAAATGCTGGTGGAAACAAGACTGTAGCATTCCACTCCTCCATTTGCTGCTTCCGGCGGCTTATGCCCTCTGCATCATGCCCTGGAGGACACCTTCCACTGTCCCCCACAACCCTCTGCCACATTCACCTCGGACATCGATGAGGACCCGCTCAGTCCACGTGGCCCTGCCTCAGTGCACTGCAAGGCACTGCCCCGTGGCAGGGTGTCTGTGCCAGCCACTGTGCATCCGGGGCCACCAACTCTGTGCTGGTCAAGTCAGGGACCCTTTCTTCTGAGATATTGGATGGCCTCTGAGACGATGGCCTTGGGTCATCAACACCATGTGTCTGTGGTCCTGCGCTGTCCGCTGCCTCCGGCCTCAACTGCGGTACACCAGAGCTCACACATCAAATCATTTCCAGACCGGCATGGAGGTTGCATCCACGCAGGAGGCACACACCACCACCGCCAGGACCACCTCCAACCGCCAAATGGTGGTGTCGAAATGGTCATACTGGCAGACTAAGGGAGTTGCCCACACCTGTCGTTGATGCCATCATCTGCCTGATACCCTGCTCAGCACTCCAGGTGCCACTAACACAGTGCACCACAAGTCATCGTCTATTATTGTTTTGGTTATGCGCTGTGGCGAGTTCACGCAGCAATGTCTCGCCAGGCAGTGTGGTAGATCTGGGACGATGATGGGTAAGACGATGCAGGTGTGACACCGCCCACTGCAGCTGGAGCAGGAATATCCCGAAGGGACCCAATCCTAGACATTTTGTTCACATGAGTACACTCAGCTCTAGTGCCCCAATCTCTGTGCACTGCAACTCACAGACACTTTTGTTTGCGCATTTGGTGACCTCTTTGCTTGCTCTGGCTACCACCATAATGCACCGCTGTTGTCTCTGTAATGTTGGTGTTTACTGTTTCTGTTGTAATAGTGTTCACTGTTCAAGTTGTTGTCAGCACCAACCACTCCGTGCTGGCTGGCCTACACTCACCCCACACATATCCAGCACAAGCATCACTGTACATGTGACCCTGCCAATAAAGGGGCAGGGTGCACCTGCCTGTAGCCAGTTTCACGAACTATTTGCATGTGTCCGTGTGGTCACAATGTGTGCATGAGGGCCTCGGGCCCTACAACATGACATTGTGCTCTGTACAGCAGACGCAGCCATGTCCTCGCAGGCAGCATGTTAGTGCTTGGACATGTAGCTTTGTCATCAGCCACTCATTTATGTAAGGGGAGTGTACTGGGCCATCGTACCGAGGTCCAGCAAGGGTGTGTGAATGGTAATTCTGGGGCTCTGGGCGTGGTTCAGTACAGGAAATGTGCAAATGCATGTGTCTTTGTCGCAGTGCATGTCTCCTTTGTGGGGTGCAGGTTTGCCCTGATGGGACTTGGAGACACCGTATGTAATGTTATTGAGCTTCGCATTTGAATACGATGTGTGCTTCGGTGGCATGTTGGGTACCAGCCGTGCTTGCGGGTGCTTCCTGCTGTGTGGTCAGTGCAGGGGCTGGGTTCTCCTCTATGTAGCTTGTCTGCCCTGGTGGTGGGTTGCCTGGGATGTCCATGAGCTGTTGTAGGGCGTCAGTGTAGAAGGTGTTGTGGTCCTCTCCAGCATCACTAATGTTTTGTCTGGTCTGGTCATCTGGAGGTGTTTTATGTCCCTCTACAATGTGAAGGGGAGATGCATGTTGATATTGTGTTGACATGTATGTTTGCGCATTGTTCTTGTCGACATGCAGACTGTATGACAATGATCATTGTGACTGTTTGGATGGTGTTTCCAATTTGATGCAGGACAGTGGACTTTTGTAACTACGTGACGGATGTGAGATTGTACGCGTATATGTATGAATCTAACGGTTTCCTGCTCTATTCGATGTGTTTGGCTTGTTTCTGCCCATGAGCGGACCGAGTTGTGTCCCCTGTTCTGCAGTGTCAGTGTTGCACTTTGTACAGCATTGTCGTGGGATGTGCTGTTATTGCTATGTGTGTGTGCTGCAGTGTGCCTCGGGATCAGAGACATGATCCAGGGTCATTGTGGGTGTGAAATGTGCTACACATCGTTGTGCATGTGTGTCATTGTGCCCATCTCCCCCCGCCGCCCAGTCCCTGGTCATTGCTCACCCTGTTGATGTTGTGTCAGGTCCTCTCGAGCTGTGTCTGGACTTCTTCCTCCTTGCTCCATCTCCACACTGATGACTGTGGCCTCCCTTTCCTCTAGCTCCTCCTGTGGCACAGGACTCCCACCTCCTGTTGCCTTTGCTGCCTTCCTGTTGGCAGCGGGTTTGTGCTTAGTGTGGCTTTTCACATTATGCCAGCGCCTCTTGCCCTCCTCAACACTTGGTCTGCATTCACGTTAGTCTCATTGTGGGTCAGCTGATGGTAGTGTACTGTCACCTCCGTGATGCTGACCTAGTTTTGCTGAGGACTGCACCCCGTCTTCCTCTTCCTCTCCTCAACCCCGGGGTTCCTTGCTGGTGGTCTGTGGGGCTTGTGGGGTTGGCGTTGGCCTCTGCACTGGGTCCGAGTGCATCCATGTTGCTACCCACTTTGGATTCTTTCTGGTGTGTTGTTTTTGTAGCTTTTATAGTGCATTTTCCCGCCAGACGCGTGGGATTTGCAGGCCTGCTGCCTGTTTTTGCGGTTTTTTGTATCGCGATTGGCCTCAACGCAACATTTTTTGCGTTTGTGTTTTGCATTTTTGTGGCGTGGCGTTGATTTTAATGCAGTCATTTGACGCGTTATCTGGAGACTATTGCATGGTACAATCGTATTGTGTATACTTAGATAACACGCCTTAATTTTCCTGCGACAGACTGGGATGTTGAGAGTTGTGTTAAGTTAATTTTGTGATGGTTATCACACGTTCTTGAGAACATGCCCCATGGTCTCGAGAATCTACAAGTCCACTCCCTGAGCCACTTAAAGCTCATATGCTAAAAGAGAAGAATTGGGAATCTGAACCAAAAAAGTAAGGCAATTAAGCTAGATTGGGAACGAATCCATATGATGCCTATCAAACACAAAATATCCCCCACACTGTCCCAGACAAACTATATGATCACAAACAGGAACTATTGGACTCCAGCCAGACTTCATAAACTCAAGCTAGTCCAGTCTCCACAATGTTGGAATTGTATTTCTCAAAGAGGTGACTTACCACACATGCTTCTCTTTTGCCCTTTATTACAAAACCTTTGCATCAAGGTCCTTGAATACATCTCTCAGACATTAAATATCTTCCCAGACAAAGAGATTTAATATATCTTATTTGGATTCCACGACCCGGAACTAAATAAATGATAATGACAGCTTGCTGCTTGACCTAATGCTGACTCTGGCATGTAAAATAGTCCTGTGTAACTGGAAAGCCTTTGATAAAAATGTCATTCAAAATATGGCAAGAGTGGTTAACCTTCATGAGAGGAGCAGATAATACTACCCTCCAACTCTCCCCTTGGAAACCTAGACACAGGAAAATGTGGGAATCTCTTGACTCTGCCTCTATGGCTTTTAAACCCCCTTGAAAATTGCATTATTACCCTGCTCAAATGAGCTTGCAAATTTTCTCACAAAAGGACTGGGCTACAACACCCCACACCAAGTGTGTTAGGATGTCACGTTGCGGATTATATACAGTCAATAAGAACACCCCTTGACCCCGAGTTGGTTCTTTCCTTTCCCTCGCTGCTTATTTTTCCTTATTATCTATAGTCTCTTATATATCAATTTGAGGACAGAAGTTATATGCTACATACTGTCACAATTGGCACAATTGGTTGCGTTGACGCTACATAGACTGAACGAAATGCCTTTTATTGTATTCAAACTACATCAGGCCGCTCAACATGAGAACAATACTTGTTATGATATGTTATATCTGCTGTATCAAATTATATTGTTTAGTTTGTAAAAACCAGTGACCAAATAGCAATAATGGAACAAATACCTTCTATCTACACTGACTATGGTGAGATTTTTGTTGCAGTCTTGTTTCTTTGTATTGTTTTGCAAAAAGCAATAACATTTATTGAAATCAAAAAAGTGTATGTTAGAATCCAATATATAGGGGGAGGTTAGATTTGAATACAATTAAAAGACATAGCAAAACATATATTAACATTTAAGTTTTGGGAATACAAATATTTGAGAAGAATCCTCTAAAGTGTATTAGTCAGTCTGTTAGCATAGAGAAATACTTGTCTGTGTAGGTGCATTACATTGTAAGATCTGCCCTGTGTGCTGTCCTGCTCCAGTTGCAATGACATCTGCCCCAGCTGAGCAACCAATCCGGCTGTACGAACAGTAGTACAATAGACATTAACACAGCATGTATACATTTAAGAACTTGTGTTACAGAGCAATTATTAAGGGATATATATATATATATATATACAGATGTAGTGAACAAGGCGGACTTGTCCGCCGAAACGCGTCTGATCATATATATTGGTGAATAAAACCTTAGATCTTCATCCACGCAGTCGGTGCCTGTTCTTTTCGAAGCCAAGCCAGGATTGGGAATATATATATATATATATATATATATATATATATATATATATATATATATATATATATATATATATATATATATATATATATATATATATATATATTCACTGAAAAAACCATAGGTTTCAGGCCTTATATAGTTAGGAATTAGCATTTAAAAAACCATTGAAATTGCTCCTATATAGTTAGTTGTACTAACTATATTTCGCGCACCCGCAATCCACTGCTGAGGATGTCACATGTTACATCATTCATGACATGGTCAGTGACATCACTGATGACATCTCAAATGACATCAATGATGACATCACTGATGACATCATCCACGTGACAATCGCACTGTGCGCAGACCCCGCGACCCCCCCCCCCCCCAATTTTTTTTTGGGGCCTGGGGGGTCCTTGTGGGACCCCCTGAGCAGGCCTAGGGGGTCAGGGTACTTCTACCCTGCCCCCTCTTTGAGTTCTACACGTTTGTTTTTCTGCTTTCCTGTGCCTCAGTCTACCGAGGCACAAGATGGCTGCCAACAATTTCTGTTTTGGAGTGTTGACAGACATTGGCAGCCAATCAGCATGCAGCTCACGCACGCTAAGGTCCGCGCACGTGCAAGGACAGTGCAAGGACGGTGCGTGCACGGGCGCGCACCGTGTCCCACTTATAGATATATAATTTGAAAAAAGTCGATTTTCTCAACAATTACTGAAGGGATTTTCACCAAATATACAAAAGGCACTTCTGCATACCAGGCTCTACCATTTTGCCAAGTTTGCAGTAATTCCTTTCAGCCATTCGGGCTGTAGCTGTGTCGAAAGGTCCTATGGATAATTGCATTGGACTCAATTTCACATTCAATTTTCTCATAAACTACTGGAGGGATTTACACCAAACATACAAAAGGCACTGCTCCATACCAGTCCCTACCATTTTGCCAAATCTGGTGTAATTCCGTTCAGCCGTTCGAGCTGTAGCCTTGTCAGAATGTCCCTATGGAAATTAACATGGGGAAAACACGTTTTGGGACCCCCCTTTTTTCTCGGCCCCTGCTTGACGAATCCCCCCCCAAACTTTCAGGGAAGGAGCGGAGCGCAGCGAGGCAAATTTAAGGAAAATTACAGGCAGATCCCTCAATCGGCGCCAAAGTTATTCCCAATAGAATGTTCGGCATTTCCTATGATAACTAATGTGTATATGTTTTAACTAGGTCCTATCGCCAGTAGGTAATATATATATATATATATATATAAAGTGTGACTAACATTGCAGGTATGAGTGAAGGACAGATATGGAGGAGTCATTGTAGGTTTGTTTTTATTGAGATAGGGAATGTCATTGTTGCCACGTCTTCCAGGTCGATGTGTGACTAGCAGGGCCAGAGCCTGTTTTCTCTTTAGAATTCTAGGACATGTAGTCTTATTTAACCCAGTATAAATCCAGGAGTGCAGGTCCCAGATTACAAGGAAAAAAATTAGACTGGCCTACCTAGTCCTGGGAAGCTTGGCAGCTATGGAGAAAGTGGTGGTTATGATTTTTCCTGGCAGTCAATATAGCAGATGAGTGTGCACTGTGGAGAGGACATGCTTCTCAAGTGGGGTGAAAACAGAGGCAGGCTCCAGTTGACCTGCCAGTAAGAACTTGAATCAGATGAACCCTGAGAATTTCTTCTTCTCCCACCTTCTCTCATCTTGCCATTTTTTACTTAATGTCTTTCACGGTACTTGGATGCATTCAGAGAGTCTGTGACCTCCTGCCAAAGGGCTGACTTTTGAGTTCCACTGAGGGTGAATGGAGGCTGCCCTTGTAGTTGTTTGTTGTATTTAACCACAAATGTACTTACAAGGGCTGTCTCCTCACCTGCTCAGTGCAAGGATACCCTTGCAAGGGGAAAGGGTGCTTTACAAATACACATAAAAAATAGCCTAGGCAGCATACGTGAGGGAGAAAGGTGCAGTGATGGGCGCAGGACGCTAGAACTGAAGAGGAAAGAAGCAAATCCTATGATGAGGGTATGTTTTGTATGAGAATGTGTGGCAGGTGTGTATGGCTTCTTTAAGGTGTGTATCAATTTCCCATTCACTGCCATGCAGGGGTTACCAAATCACTGCCAAGCGGAGGCTCCGTCCTGAGAGCAGAGATGCTGCCCTTGTGCAGATGTTTCATATACATACACTACAACACAGATCCTCTGTCCCGATGGGGGAGTCTCCACCCTAATCCACCCTCCATCCTAATGGTTCCTCCAGATTTAAATTACAGTTGTAAGTTAGTAACTATGCAGTCATAAAATACCCTCTAAACTAGGGGCTGGAGACATGTAAGTCTACACTTTTCAGTAACTGATTTTGTGAAAAGCCAAAATTTGTAAGGTTGCAAAAAAGTATGAGTAAATTGCACATGTAGATTACTGACAAGTGCAAGTTATGTTTGTGAGTGGGTCTCCGTGTGCACAGAGCACTGGAAATGGTAAAAGTCAAATGCTGTTATTGACTGTTAATACCTGCGTAGTTCCTAGAGGTGCTGGTGCTGCCCTCTTGAATGTAGAGGAACAACCAGAGTTAGGATGTTGAAGAAAACCACAGAGTATGGCCTATGAGTAAGATGAAGCAGGGACAAAACTATTTTGCAGTCAAGTCAGGTAAAGGTAGAACTGTCCAACAGTACCACATTTCTATTCTGCTGTGAACAATGCCCCCTATGAAAGGATGGGTTTACACTGCACTGAGCAGTGAACAGGAAAATATACATCCAACACCGGCCAAAATCAAAAAATGGTCCCGGGGCTATGTTGTAGCACAAATGTCCGCATGGTTCATATGGGAAATAGAATTACTGATGTTTATTTACAAGTTTGTATTTATTTGTTTATATAGTACATAATTCATAACATAGTTGGTACTAGACACTCACTTTTGTGATTGGCAATGACGCTACACGAGTTCTTGTGTGATTTTATATACAGTCTGAGAATTCTGTGCTGGTGGGCTAGTCCTAATTAACTATACACAGTGGTTCAACATTGTTGGTAGGTTGCCTGTTCTATGTAGAATATGTTAAATTTCAGATGGGTCCTCATACTCATTACATCAACATTGTCGTAAGTTTACCATAAAAGTGGTGAATATCTTGGTTACCAAGGCTGATGTAAGAAAAGTTTTGACTTACAGATCATTAGGTTTGGGGCATTGGACATGTTCAGATGGTCATTCCATTGTGGTTAGCCTATTTTCTTTGCTTTTGCACCTGATCCTGGGTGTCTGATTGTGTTAATTATTTTCTGTAGGGATTAGGCTGAAGCACTATCTAGGCTTCATTGGGTGAGGCATATAGTTGTGAAGGTTTGACCTATACAGGAGCAACTGTAAGGCTGTTGAAATGTGGTGAGACTGATAGGTGCGTTCTTTGGCAAAAAATTAGGCATACTGCTACATTTGGTGCCTTTTATAGTATTTACATTTTTTACGGCTAGCAGTTAAAGGACATTGATAAAATCCAGGCAAGAGCTGACTAGTGCACCCACGACCATCAAGTGGTGTTCTGATGAAATAAGGGGACATTTCTTTAGTTTGTGTATGGAGGTTGAGGTCATTTTCCCATATTACACCTGCGTTGTTGATCTTTGTTCTGATATTCACCTATCTCTGACTGGCATAACATGGTCAATCAATCAATCAATCAATCACTCAATCAGGGATTTATAGAGCGCACTATTCAGCCGTGAGGGTCTTAAGGCGCTGGAGTGAGGGGGTCCGGGCAGCTCTGAGGTCATCCGAAGAGCCAGGTCTTGAGGAACTTTCTGAAAGCTTGCAGTGTCAGGCTTTATCTGATGCTGAGTGGGAGTTTGTTCCTGGTCTTGGTCACGATGTAGTCCCGTTCTGGCTCTATGGATACAAGGGATTTCGGCCAGGGCTGGGTCGGAGGGGCGGAGGTTTCTCTTGTGGGCGTGGAAGGATATTCGTTCATTGAGGTATTGGGGTCCGGTGTTGTGGTTTGTTGCCGCGTGCGAGCAGCTTGAAAGTCACTCTTTTTTTGATGGGGAGCCAGTGGAAGTCTCAGAGGTGCTGGGTGATGTGGTTGTGTCATGAGATGCTGAGGACAAGTCTGGCTGCGACGTTCTGGATGGATTTTATGAAGGAGAGATTTGTTGATTCCGGCGTACAGAGTGTTCCCTTAGTCCAGCGTGCTGGTGATGAGTGTGTGGGTGACGGTCTTCCTGGATGAGAGGGGATCCATTTGAAGGTCTTGCAGAGTATGCAGAGGGTGTTGAAGCATGTGGAGGATACGGTGTTGATCTGTTGGTTCATGGTGAGAGAGTAGTCGGGTATGATACCGAGGTTGCAGGCTTGGTCCGTGGTGTGGGAGGGTTTCCAAGGGCGGGAGGCCACCGGGTTTCGTCCCATACCGTGGGTTGGACACCACTAAAGAGTCAAGGTTAATTTATAGCTGCAATGAAGCAAAAGAAAACAAAAGTGCAGTCACTGATTCATGTACTTCAAGATATGGTGCCCAGCGCCTGTTTATTCAGCTTCAGCACCACTGCAGACATGGGACTGATATAATATGAATGCTCATCATGAAATAGTAAGTCAGTTGCCTTTATTATTTCATGGGTTAGGAAAACTCAAGACTATGAAAGTACAGTTATACATAAATAAGGACATTCTTCCTATTGCTCAAAGACACGGATGGATTGCATTTCATGTACAGGGAGCTGTTGAAAAGGAACTTGAATCGTTACTCAGACATAACATCACTGGGTTTCTCTCATAGTGGAAGTAAAAGAGACAGTGTAGGAGCTATACGCTCGCATGTTGACATGTGTCATGCCAACAAGATAATAGAATGAAAAAAACATCCAGGTCCCCATATTGCTGACATGATAGCACAATGGATTAGAGTAAAGGTTTCCTCTCGCCTTGATTTAAAAGAAGGATATCATCAGTTGGAACTTGAGGAGAATTGCAGGTGCATTACAACCATTTTTACACATATTGATTTGTTCCGATATAAAAGACTACTATGCTTCAGTGTGCCATCTGCTGCAAAGCTTTCTTTAGACGTCATTCGATGAATCACACAGCCTGTCATGAACATGTTTAACTATAGTGATGACATATTGGTTTTTGGAGCTACCCAGAAAGAGCAAGTGTGTGGTTTACTGTCTGATGCTGGTTTTAATTTGAATGCTGATAAATGTGAGTTGTAAAGGCAAAGGTAAATTCTTTGGCCATCTCTTTTCTGATGGGGGTATGACACCCGATCCAGCTAAAGTTCAAACGTTGTGTACTGCTAATCCCATGTTATGTTCATTCCTCCGAATGTCCAGTTACTGTTCTAGATACATGGAAACCTTTGTCACTGTTAGTGCTCCGTTGAGAGACTTACCAAAAAAGAATGTTTAATTTCATTGGTCACATGAGTGCAAGCAAAGCCATCTTGTGGCCAGCCTAGTGCACTGCGTGATGGCCTATGAGGTGGCATGACACAGGACTAATAAAGAGCATGGCACTGCTTGAGCTATTCCCCATAGTAGTGGCATTCTAACTTTGGCAAGAGAGCCTGGTGAACAGGCAAGTAACACTGTGGTCTAACAACTACGCAGTGGTGCAGGAGATAAACCTAGGGGCTGCAAGCTGCCCTGTCAGTGCTGGATCTGCTCAAGGTGTTGCAAGCTAAAGGGAAATATAGCGATCAAAGCAGGACATGTATCAGAATGTGATAACTCCATCACTGATGCTCTTTCTCATTTTCAGTGGGAGAGGTTCCGCCAGTTGGCGCCATAGGTAGATGGATAGATGACACCATTACCAGCCGACCTATGGGAAGTAGTGGAGTAGACTTAACAGTACTCATTGACAGGGTATTGGTATCAATAACAGCCATCACATATTGTAAGTGTTCGGAATGCTTCAAGAAGGCGACAGGGGGGAACGTGCATACCTGTACCAGTAACAAGAGTGAAAAGTTCATACAGTGGTCATCCACCCAGGGCAAGTCAAAAGCTTGGACCCAGTCTCACTTAAGCGCAATAGCCTGCTACTCAAAGCGTTACAGGGAGTGGACGCAACAAGCACATTCTACTAGCGCACAGCATTTGGGTATGGGGACTACTACAGCCCATTAATAGCGACGGTAGATTACCTATTGACATTTCAAGACTAGGCAATCCTGCACTTATTACAGGTCACATGCAACTCTGACAAGGAGGCTCACCTATTTAGGGCAGCATTCGCCCTAGCATTTTTTGGGGCTTACGCAATTAGTGAGCTGGTGACTCCCTCCAGAATGGATCCAAGAAAGGCCTGTCTCCACTTGGAGACCTCCTTCTGGGGGAGACTTACCTACTGTTACACCAGCGGCATGATCGATGCATTCTTTCATGTCATGTTACTTAAACGAGGAATGCATGCCTGCAAAGTAGGGAAACTCTGGTTCCCAGTGTTTCTTGAAAAAATATTCAGGATGGAGGGGGAAATAGAGAGTTTCAGGTCAGAAAGGTGACAGAGTGCAACCCTGACCTTTCAAGTAGAGTAGAGATGTTAAAAAAATCACTTCTTAATTCTTGTAATAGTTTCTTGTTCACAACGATCTACTTTGCACCTGCAACTTGGAAAGAAGCGGAGTCTTCCCCTTTGTCTTGAATATATTACGTATGTTGTCTTCTCACCAGAAATGTATTCACTCTTTAGAGGTCAGTGTCCCAGAGTGAACACTCATATATTACTGATAGCACTCACGAACCTAAACATTAGGGGTCTCATTTACAATCATTTGACGCATGGCAGAGCAGCTAGCGTTCCTGCCGCACTGCCGTGTGTCAAAATAAAAGAGCAGGAATGCACCGTATCTACAAGATATGGCATATTCCTGATATTCTCCCCTGCGCCGGTGCACAAACAGCTGCTGTTTACCAATGCAGACACACTTACGTCATGTTGCAAGAGTACCTAAGTTGAGGAGATGATTGTTTATGTTCTTCCTGCACATAAACAATCATTGATGGCATTTTCCTCTTTCTATGCTTGCTGCAGAATAATAATTATATAGAAAACATCCCATTGTGTATATCTCTGAGAACAAGAGTGCACAAGTGACTGAGCGAAAAGGATCTAAATCTGTTACCATGATCCCTGAGGGGTCAGGGTTGTCAGGTTCAGTGGTTCCCAGAAACTATTTGTTTCCTGTTCGGGTTAGGGGGGCTTATGGTAGCACTGTGAGCTAGCTGGTCTCTTAGCCAACACATACTACAGGGGTGCTTTGAATCTGTCTAGGCATCGCACCCAAAGTTTACGATGTCCATAAATGTGCAGATCATTCTTACAGTTCCAACACCGGAATATCAAGGTTCATTTCGGTCAAGTGAGATCTTAAAAAACTCCACTGGCTTCCAATTCCGTTAAGAACACGCTTTAAAGCTTTGTCTATTGTCTTTAAGGTAGTCAACGGTATTGGTCCGGATTTCTTGCAGAAGAAATTTTCCTGGTGCATTCCAGGGAGGACATTGAGATCCTTAGGATCTAAACTTGTTCAAACCCCCCCCTCTTAAAAAAAAAACAAATTGGGGAGGTAGAAGTTCTGTTCATTGTGCAGCTAAAGCTTGGAACGAACTCCCGTTCCAACTCAGAAATGCCCCAGATCTTATTTCTTTTTGCAAAGGCCTTAAGACATGGCTTTTCTCATGCTGCTAGACTTATGTTATGTTCTCCAGGCAATCAGTACTTAGCACCAGGACACCCTAGGGTAATCACGCGCTCTACAAGTATTAATAACATAACATAACATAACAGTTCTCTCGCACACTAGCCGTCCAACACTGAAAGCACTCTTACACCCCTCACAAACTATTAATCACACATGACCATGAGCATTCTCACAACCTGCACAGACTAGCAGGAAAGGCAATATGTCTGGCTTATAACTGGAAGTGCTTCTTCTTTTATGGCTGAGTTTGTGTTAAGTATTTTGGAAGAGCGAGTGGATGAATGCAACAATACAATATTGTGTGGATGAACACCTGCTTGCGTGTAAGGATGATTGTTACATGGATGATGAGCGATTTTCATACATAGGCCAGTTGTTGCTTCATTCAATTCACATCTTCTGAACAGCACTCCTAAAAAAAGTTTTACAAACACTGTGATAAAACAAAAAGTTAACAAAGACAAGTGACTGGGGCCATTGCCAGACCTATTGGATCTGCCAATGCTTGTTTTCTAAATTGGCTTTAGCATGCCTAATTTTTAAGGTGTTAATGCAATGGTTGCTGGTTTTACTATCAGAAACATTTTTATCTGAGATATTTATTTCAGTGCTTTACTTCAAGGGACATGATTTTAAATGTATATATATTTTAGATCATCAAACAATTATTTCAGATGCTTTAAATTTGCTGACCACTCAATACCCCTAAACACCATCCATTCCTGACATCCTCACAGTCACTAGCTCTTTACTGTTTACTCCACCCAACACTGAACCCAAAAAGCAGTTCACTACACCTAAACTACACCCATCCCTGACCCTTACATTCAACCCATCCATGAGCCCTAAAAGCTCTTTCTAGCCCTAAAGGTCACCCATCCCTGAAACCTAAAAGCCCTTCCTATCACCAAATTCCACCTATTTCCAACCCCTAAAAACCTCTTTCTATGCCTAAACTGCATTCATCACCGAACCCTTAAAACCCTATCCCACCCTGAGCTCCAGCCATTGCTTAACCCTAAAAGATCCTCTACCTCCCTAATTACCAGCCATCCTTTACCCCTAAAAACCCTCCCCATCGCTAAACACTGGCTATCCATAAAACCTAAAAATACTTTTCTACAACTAAACAGCATCCATCCCTAAATCCTTTAAACCCCTCACCACCATAAACTGCAGCCATTCCTTAACCCTAATACTATTCCTCCTTTTATACTCCTCCCATCCCAAACCTAAAACTCCTCCCCACCCGTAGATTCCAACCATTCTTTAGCCTTAAAAACCCTTCACCACACCTAAACTCTACCCATTACTGAATCTTAAAATCGTCACTGCCCCAAACTCCACCTATTTGTGAACCTTAATAACACCTCAACACCCCTACACTCTCTTATCCCTGAACCCTAAAAACCCCTGTCCAACCCTAAAATCCACTTATTCGTGAACCATATAAACCCCCTAAACTCTACTCATCCCTGAATCTTAAAAAAACCCTTGCTATGCCTGACTTCCACCAATTCCCTGACTCCTAAAAATCCTTCACCACTCCTAAACATCACCCATCCCTGAATCCAAAAAGTCCTCACTATTTGTAAACTTTGCCCAAGTTTCATGTAATTTGGATTTTTGCTTAAATGATCTTTCTTTTAAAATGTTTCCTTTAATTTTTTATTTATTTGTATTTCCTGAAAATTGCCTTGATTTAAAATTGGTTTTCTATGATTTGGTTACCTTTACTGTGATTCCTCAGTTTTTGTTTATCCACCAATCTACTCAATCTCACACATGCATGCAGATGCACAGTTTGACAATCATTTTACACACTGATCTCACTGCTCTTTAGCCAAGACCTTTTGATTTCACAAAATTTATATATGTTATAAACTTATAAGGATTTTCTGCCAGCCCGCTTCACTAATTGGTCTACTTTTGTGTATGCTTCTTCTGTCCACTTTAGCATACAACATGAGCATTGGGTCAGCCCACTTCGGCCACTGGCTAACTTCACGCTGAGTAATGCCATTCAGTCCTTTCATAAGCACAGCCACACTCAAAGTAGTTCCCTTAAGTTGCAGTGAATACCATGGCAATATGTGCTTTCTGAGGCAAGATCATGTTTTTGTTTTTAGCCAGTGCTGTTTCATATATACTGGCAAGGGCCTGGCAGCTTCCAAAACAATAGAATTTTCCAAAAATCATGACAAAACAAAACACAGGATGCACTAACAAAGCCAAAAAGCTGGGGTCGTGTGTGATATTGTAGTAAGAAACATTGTCTGACATAAATATCATGTCCTAAATATCTCTTTCAAAAATATTGTCTAGTTGGGTCTAGATTTTCTATTATTAACTCCAGTGGGTTTATAGTTTTGTAAACAGTATTTAGAACACAATATTTTTGTTAAACAATTTTCTGACTACCATATGTTGGCACCATACCTCTGTTTGGCTGTAATAGCGTATTTATGGAGGGCAGACCAAGCAGACATGCATGGCGTGTACCAGAGCAGCAACCAGAGCTACAGCTAGACTTTTAGAAATGTTCCTACATGAAATGAGGGAATACATATATTTTTATACACTTTTATATACATTATATATACATTATACAAAAAGTGACAAGAGATAAATAGCGCATTGGCTTTAGAATACAGAATTAAAATAGAAGCAGTGGCCTTGGCAAACCTGAGTTTAAGGGTTTATGTAGGACTGAATATATGTGGATCAGAAAGGAGGGTTGGCTATGTTGTGGAATGATGATAACCGGAAAAGTGGTGGGGCTCTTCAGTTCATACCAATATCCTTAATATAAACATTCATGATGTACTGGAGAACATCCTTGATTTGTGGAAAATGCTATGAGCCGCCAAGAGTTTGAAGAAAGCAGCGATGGGAGGACAAATATGTTTTTAGATGACTAGCTTTTTGAAGATGCCTATGAGGAGACAAAGCTGTCTCACCCTTAAAATGTAGCTGACATAAGGAAACACACTGGATCCACTGCCAAGGCCCACATAGTTGTACAGAAGGGCATTGCAGTGCTAACAGATGGAGTTAGGAGCCCACAGTTGCTCACAACTGATTGGCTGATAGGAGTATTCATTTAGAAGAATCGAAAGTGATGGGTGAATTTCTTGAATTTATCTCAGTCACTTGCAATGACTCAGTCAGCATTCCATTCCACTGTTATTTTTGCCCACTGGGCCACTTCAGACAGATAACTGCAATATGGGAATCAGTCTTTGCCCTGCTCCAATAGGAAAAGTCCTGCCAAGGATGCATGTCCTCCAAATGTGGGCTCAAGCAGCGAATGACCAGTTTCTACCCGAATAGGCTACATCAGGGAAGAGCAGCTTGAGCCCAATGGCACAGAAAGCAGGGATCCACTCACTGACTGACTGACAACAATATTCAGGAATACAATGAAGCACACAAATCACATACAGGATGACATTCCTCTGCATCAAGACCGAGAGCACAATATCAATGACAGCTTGGGATTTAGATGCTAAAGAGAGGAAGCCTTGAGGGAGTGGGAAGGAAGCTTGTGATATGGGACATCAAGTTGTTTCAACCATCACAGAAGTGAAAATCTATGAAAACATCACGTGCTTTGATGTGCAACATGAATGTACTGCTTCTAAAGAAAGTAGGGCTTTAGGCACTTCTCTGTCAACAAATGGATCTGACCAAGAGGAACCATAAGCACCAGAAATAGTTGTTTAACTTTATTTTTTCTAAGGCCTTGACTATTTATGCAAGACATTTACTTTACTGTTGCCTAGCGTAGGTCAGGGGTGTCCAATATAGATCTAGGAAGGGAAGATCCATTCCAGGTTTTTATGATGACTAAGACCATTAGGTCCATGTAAATTAATTATCTCAAGTACATACCCTGAAAATATGACATGGATCTGGCCCACCTGGATCTAAGTGTGATTGCCCTGGTGTTCATTGATGTAGAACTCAGTTATTGATGGGAAATCGAAACAGAGTATCTGCCACTTTTTACTACTTTGCAACTTTTATACTGGTCTTAGAAAGTTTTATCTAAAGCAACTATTTTTAGAATACAGTACGTGTGATATAAGAGCTGCAATGCAACTGTTGTTTGATCTGTCGTCCCCTAATATATGTTACCGTGTAGCCACCTATGTCCTTAAATGTATCGGGCACAGGAAATCAATTATTATATGATCTCCGTTGGTAACGATATCTATTGACCAACTGTGAGCTATCGCCAAACCTTTGCATTTCTCTTATACCTGATCTTTTGGTATTATTATGTTTTTAGATCCCATATCGCTTGTTCCCTTGGCTATGTACCCCTCTGGACCTACCTTTTAAAAACTTTTTGTATATAATTGTTGCCAAATACGTAAGAGATTTTATAGACATTGCACTCTAGTTATCCTTGCATATTTTGCACACACTATTGCACTTTATGCCCAGTTCAGGCCTTTCTTTTGTTGCTGCTAAAATACGTAAGAGACGTTATAGACATTGCACTCTAGTTATCCTTGCATATTTTGCACACACTATTGCACTTTATGCCCAGTTTAGGCCTCTCCCCGACTGATACTACCTCATTTGGCAAATTTTGCACTAGTTTTAAAAATTGCTGCTAATACAACGTTCTTTTTGTACTTTGCACATACTATGTCACTTTAGGCCTAGCATAGGTCTCATATTTTGTACCATCTATTTGTATGCTGTATCAAAAGCTAAACGACCGCTATATACAAGCGATTATTTTTAACATGATATGTCTTTGCATTAATTGCTAAATTGCTGCTAAAATGCTATGTCCAATCTTTGCTTATTTTGCACACATTACCGCACTTTATGTCCTGTATAGGCCTCTTGTCTAGTACTATCCCACTTGGCATGCCCTGCACCAAATGTTTATATTGACGCTATACCTAGTGATTACTTTCTTCTTCAGGTTTTATCTTGATTGGCTGTACTAATGTATTAATGTAATTTGTTTTAGCATGTTTCATCATTCTTTAATCCTTTTCAAAAGTGACTTCAATTGTATCTATGAATGTTGCTATATGGTTGTACTTGTACAAACCGAATAAAGCATTTTGAAACTGAAAAACTGAGTGGACCCAACCAATCTTAATTTGAAATGAATTGATGAATTGTATTTTGTTCCTGGTTTTGATGCTCTGGGAGGTTCCTATTCGGTCTCCGATCCAGTGAAATGTGGGAACACTGTTTAGTATGTTGGGGTGTCTACATAATAGGCATTTCTAGCTACAGGTGTTCCATTAAGTGACATCTTTGGGCACACAAAGTGAGGTCTTGAGGCTTCCTTGGAAGTTTTGAAGAACTTAGTCGTGCGTTAAAAGACATTTAGAATCCTACATGGTTTAGATGAGTTAATGATTAACATTGAACCAGTAGTAAAAACACCCTGGCAGGATGTCAAACATAAAAAATAAAGGACAGATGGCTGCATGGCAGTACTGTACGACCAGATCCTTATAAAGTTTTACACAGGATTTGTGTTATGCTTTGTAAAGAACCTAACTGTGGAAAATCCAATTAAAAATGTTGAATAGAAGGGTTATTGCGCAATGCCGAGGGTGTCTAGTGATGATTCTCACGCCTTTTCCCCCCACCATCATACACTCCCTTATTCTGTATCTCATTTTTGCAGGTTCTTTTTGATCCCTCTTTTCTCCTTGTCACCGTTTTTTGTCTTTCCCTGTTCTTATGAAGTCACAGACCAAGTTTACACATTTAAATCTCCCAGAGGAACACCAATCTTTCAGAAGGACACAGGGCAGGATCTCACCACAGCTTCGTCCCTTTAACAATAGCCAGATCCCACAGCATGTTAGGACAGGTGTTGGGTAATTTTGCAGCACAAGATTGTCATTTTTGATGCATTTGTGCAAACTTTCTTTCCTTAGCATTTATTAGTTTTGAACGCTTAGTAATCCCCAAACAACCAACGTTGTGTGCATTTTGTACATTTTGTAGGGCCTTTTGTAAAAACAAACGTGGGCGCTGTGCAAGAGTGCAGAATTTGCAGTTGTTAGTGAGTCACAAAATAGTTATACCCTGGAATGACTGACTATCAGGCACAGACAGGTAACGAAGGTGTGTACATTATCTGCAAAGCAAAATATAGCTCATCTTGGAATATTGCTTCCTCCAAGCTTGTCAGGAAAGATGGGTTTAAGCCTTGATGTCTTGAAAACTGTACTGTTAAATTCACTGTTTTGCTGCCATTTTGGAAACTTTTTGTCCCCAAGTGACCTTTCTCAGGTGTCCGTGGATGAAGACTGGTTTCGTGTAAGGTGTCAATGACCCTAACACATACCACTCAGTGCATTGACGTTGTCACGATCTATTATGAAATGCCACAACTTTAGACACCTAGCAGAGCAATTCACCTCAAAAGTTGGAAAGGAATGTTTAGAAGACTTGCTGTGGCTCTTCCAAAATCTTAGCGTTTCCACCCCATCCCCCAATCATTTTTGAATTTGCATCAGCTATGTGAAAAAAAAAACATCATGAAACTGATCACACATTATTTGGTTGGGAAAACGGTCTCAAGTGTATTAATATACAGCACGGGTCTCCAACCTTTTTCGCAGTGAGAGCTACTTCTGATCAGTGAAAATCATCATGAGCTACTGAAGGCTAAACAACTCGCGCATTGTTAAGAGGAGCCCCTACGCCCAGCTTTACTGACTTTAAGCCTAATATCCATAGAGCCAGATGGGATGGTTTGAACAAAATACCTTGACTAAGGGCACAATGACAGGGCTTCTATGTGTGTCAGTGAGAGCTTGATCTTTGGGGATGTATGGAAGTATGTATATGAATGGATGTATGTGTATAGGTAAATATAGCGAGCCTTTGTCATATGTACTTGGGGCACAGGAGATACCGTTCGCCATTCATGGCACCGTTACAATTAATGTAAATGTAATTATATATGTATGTAAATGTAAATGTATTTATATAGCGCAAATCGCCCACATCGCAGGCATCTATGCGTTTGCTTAGGGAAACCATGCTGGTATTCCCCTGTGAGATACCCCAACAGGGTATCCACAAGGTGAAAGCCAGGCATCCCGCCGCAAGGGGCCGTTGTGGAGATTAAGCAAGCTATTGCCCAGAGTCGCAGAGTGTGAACCCGTGAGTCGAGTAGGCACCGGAGTGAGAATTATCTGTGGAATTATTGAGCCCAACCCCCGTCGGGGCGGGGAATTGAACCCTGGTCCAGGGCCGATCTCAGCTTCCGGGTCTGCCGCCTCTAACCCCTGAGCCACACTTCTCCACGAGAAAAATTAAAACTTAACATGCAACCATTTGTCTAAATGGCCGAATTTTAAAATGCAGGAAAGTGTTCTGCACACATGTTCATAATTTGAAACATTTTCTGCACTTTAAATTTCTCCCATTTAAAGAAATGGCTGTAAGTTACAGTTATTAGTGTGACACCTTCCATTTCAAAGGGTTGCATTTACAAACAGCAGGAATTTTGCACACAGTGGCCTGTAGACACAATACCAAAATTATAACAGAAAAATACAGCCATGTTTAAACGGGATGAATTAAAAGTGATGAAACATGCTTCATAAAATATTAAGATGTAATTGACTTAATTGAAGGTGGAGAAAAACATTAAGACTAAGGGTCTTATTGCGAGTTTGGTGGTCTGTGGACCATGGTACCCACAGTTGCGGTTTGACCGCCGTAAGCTCAGCTGTCTGACCGCCATATTACGAGTTGGGTGGATTGCATTTGGAAGACTGTGGCTGAATCCCAACACTGTGAGCACACAGCAAACAGTTAGGGTTGTGAACGGGTAATAGCAGCTGCCATAGGGGAGTACAGAGGAGTTTCTCCACAAGTTGGCTTTTCCACAAGCTGACCAACCATGCCATTGAGACCGGCCGCTGCTAGTCATAGGAAACTAAGGATTTGGGGTGCGTAATCACCCCGTTCTTGCTCCTTCACCTAGAGTTCGCCGTGGATCCCTTTTGCCAGGTCCCCCCTTCTCAGTAGGATCTTCACTCCGAGGATTACGACCCTGTTTGCGGCTATGTACAGGTGAGTCCTTTTTGTACCACATACCCATTGCCTGAGCGGCCCACATAGGGGCATGACACCTGCAATGGGTAAGTGGTATTTTTACACTGGTATCATGCAATATGTGCATCCGACATATATCCAGTCAAAAGGCTCACAAAGGCATAATCAATGCATGTGGAAAAATAATCACCACTGCTGCAAAATGTCCGCAGCAACACCACGGTCACTGTGGTAAACTCGTAAAACGGTGGCCTATAGACCACTGGTGCTTTGTCTCTTGGCGGCCGCGGTCGCAGTGTTCGGGCGATCGGACTGCCAAACTCTTAAAAGGTCTCTTAATGTTTCGTAGAAGTATTTTTGTTGCTTAAAATTTCTCCCATTTAAAAAAATAATGACTATACTTTTCAGTTAGAAATATGGCGCATTGTCTATAGGCCACTGGGAGAAAGAAGCCTGCTGTTTGTCAATGCGACACTTTGGAATCGGAAAAACAGAAATGGAAGAATTAACTTAAACATTAAGTTAACTTGTCATTTTAATTTTCTCCCATTTAAAAGCATTCAGAAACATTATTTTGTTCTCATGCTCTAATATTAAGTTGACAAGGACTTTGATTTAATTCAGCTCTTTAGTTCTTTACCTCTGTGCCCCACCCTGGGTCATAAATTCAATTAGAACATAAATCTGACTCGCTATCAGGCCCTGATACATTCATATGTATATATAATAAACAAAGCTTTCTGTTAACTTTATGGTTCAAATCTTTTTATTAGTTTCTTAACAATATAACATTGCATCATCATGAGCACACAGTGCTCCACTTTCTAGCGCAGCACGAATATACAGAACATGTCCCCAAACCCCCCCTCCCATTTTGGAACTAAAGTAATAACGAAAGATGTCAGTGATGTGACCACGCGGGTTGCCAATCTTCCTTCGAATGAGTACTCTCTGAGGGTGGGTTCGAAGCAATGTCCGTCAAACGGAGAAGGCAAAGATATTTAGGACAGGTATGCTCTTGATGTTCAGAGGATAATAAGGCAATGAAAGGGTGGCAGAGCTCAGTGTGCGATGTGCCCTGTGCCAAAAGAGTGAGGGTCAATCTTTCCATCTCCAGTATGGGGCGGTGAAGCCACCCCCAGTAAGTTGGAATCCGTTCAGAGCCCCATTCAGTCAGAATGTGCTGTAAGGTGGCTCCTAGAGCTAACCTAATCTGTCAACCCCTGCCTGATTTTAAGAGCAAGGTAAGTGAATTGGGGCGCCCCAAGATTACATAGGCAGGACATTTGGGCAGTTGGGTATTAAAATGAGTGTCTACATCTTCCAGGATTTGAGTCCAGTAGGTGGATAGTTTCGGACATTACCACAGCAGGTGCAATAAGGCTCCATGGGAACCGCAGCTGTGCCAGCAGTTTGCTTTCTACCTGGGGTTGCCCCGCTGCATGATACGGGAGTGATATACCAGAATGTGTTTTTTTCAGTAGCCATTTGGATACTGGCCATATTACGGGTGGTGTGACTGGCTAATATATCCCATTCTCTGGGAGTCAAGGCTCTACCCAGCTCTGACTCCCAATGTCTCTGACTTGTGTGCTTAACCCATGGGATTGGCTGGTGTAGGAGGCAAGGGCTAAATAGTTCAGTAATAAGATGCCTATCAGAGGATTTCGATACGAGCAGGGCCGGCTCTAGGGTGGTGCGATTGGTGCGACCTCACGGGCGCTGACTTGGGGTGGGGGTGTCATTTTTGAAAATGGGTATCGTCGTTTTAAAAGCACCTGCTGCCTCGTTCCGGGCCTCCAGCAGCTTTCAGACATCAACTAAAATGTCAAGAGAAGTCCAGTGATGACTCATCTTCCTGGAAAGAGACCGGAGGTTTGTCTAGTGTAAATGTTGATTCATCCAAAGGTAGCGCAGAGGGTTAAAATGCCTGGAGCTAAGAACGTGCACTATGCAGATAACGAAGTGTATATAATGTAAATAGGTCAGTAAGTTACTGCTTCTGTCAGAGAGCTCCTTTTGATACTGGTCGTTTATAAGTCAGAATCCTACTATAGAACATTGAGCTATTAACTGTCACCCTAGAGCTGCATGCAAGCTGCAAGGTATATATTAGACCTAAATGTTTTTTTGCCCAGTCTTTCATTATCCTAATCTTGTGAAAAGGGTTCATTTGGGTAGAAAACAATTCTTATTATGAAAGAGAACCCTTAACAATGATGTTGCGTTTTAAATTCTCAGTGTGTGCCTTTCCTAAATACGTACTTTAACTACATTGCCTACCAGTATCAATATCATGCCACTCCTACACTACACCTTGTAGTACTGTCTGATGTAACGTTTCTATACACTGATTTACACACATATGATTGTCTCTGTGCAATGTGTGTTTGGTATAAAGTGCTCTGAGACAGTGGTTATGGAGACTTGAGAGGCACTGTTAAAGGGTGCTAGTGAGGGAATCTGTGGCAGAGGTGGTCATGGGAGGGGGGCGCCAACGGACATCGTGGCACAGGGCGCCACCTGCACTAAAGCCGGCCCTGGAAAGTAGCCACGGTGAGCAGGCGTTGGGCCCCAGGATGAACCATGGGGTGCATCAGCCAGTGCCTAATTTGAAGATAGTGGAGTTGCTCTGTTTAAGGCAGTGCGAACTCTGAGCATCAGGCAAAGAACAGGGGACCCTCTGCATCATATAAGTGGACAATGGGGCGGCCCTCTGCTTGTTGCCAAAGCTGGAACTCTGCTAGATTCAGTCCCGTAGTGAATTGCCTGTAATTGGGGTCAGTTGAGAGGGGATTGAGGTCAAGCCTTTCCGTTTGACGACTCGATCCCAGACGTCTAAAAAGGATCTAGTAAGGGGAGACAAATAAACATTTCTCATTCTGGAGCTTTTAGGTAAGAAGGGGGTTTTTCAGAGGTGCTGTCCTGACACTGCTCTCTCCATGAAAAGCCAGTGCTTTTCAGATTCCTCCTGGGACTATTCGAGAATAAAAGAGAGCTGTGTCGCTTAATAGTATTGTAGAAAGTTTGGTATGCCCAAGCCTCCCTCCCTCAGGGGTCTTTAACTCAGCTCTGCCTTCATGCAGGATTGGCCGTTAGCCCAAAGAAAGCGATTAATATTGCGCTGCAGGATTTGAAACCTAGCCACGGGGGGCTCCAATGGTAATGCCTGAAATAAAAATGGAATCTTAGGTAAAACTGACAATTTCCCAGCAGCCTCTCGTCCTAGACAGTACAGGCGGAATGGACTCCACCTGGTTAGGTCTGTTTTAATCTGTTGATGTTAAAGGATGCAGTTGTCTTAGTGAATAGAGCCAGTTATATAATCAGGTAGGGAATAGAGGAGGTTGCCCATTGTATCGGATATTTGGAGTATAGGGCCAGTTGAGGAGCTGATTGTATTCCAGGTATGGAATCGAGGTGGTTGTTCATTGTATCAGTTATCTGGAGGATCGGCACAGTTGAGTGGCTGGGTGAGAGACAGAGATCAAGGGCCTGAGATTTATGCACATTACAAACTCCTCACCCACACATACAAAGCGGTAGACAACACAGGCCATGCCTTCCTGAATAGCTACATTCATTTACTGCAACCTGGCAGACACCTCCGCTCTACCGGACTCTCACTAGCACACGCCCCACGCATACACATAAGAGGAACGGGAAACAACACTTACAACGCAACTTTTACAACGCACTACCTTTACAACAAAACTTTTACACCGCAACATCCATTACAACGCATGCCATTACAACGCAACCATTACAACGCATGTCACTACCATGCATACCACTACAACGCATATCATTACAACGCAGTCATTACAACGCATACCATTACAACGCATACCTACACTATCCAACACTTAACCTACTGTTGCACCCCCTGGAGTTAGAATAGTAATTTTTACCCCTACACTATCCAACACTTACCCTACTATTGCACCCCCTGGAGTTAGAATATTATTTTTTACCCCTACACTATCCAATACTTACCATACATGCAATGTAATGGTATGCATTGTAATGGTATGCGTTGTAAATGTAGTATGCGTTGTAGTGGAATGCGTTGTCAAGGTAGTTTCAAACAATTCGTTGTAATGGAATGCGTTGTAATGGATGTTGCGGTGTAAAAAATGCGTTGTAAAAGTATGCATTGTAGCGACATACATCCAAGAGGAACAGACGGTTGTGCCTTCTCATACTTTGCTCCTAAAGCCTTGAAAGACTTCTCACAACACATCTGAGCCTTCTCCTCTCTTCTTGACTTTCACAAGAAGCTGAAGACCTGGCAGTTCGAGTTAGCCCTCAAGGGCTGGCCTCACACACTGGCTACATAGCCCCTGGAGGCTCTCACAGGTGATAAGCATGCTACAAAAACACTGGTAACATAATAGATAACATAACATATTCCAAGGCCTAATTCATTAGAGCTGAGGCTTCTTGTGGTCCCTGCATGCAAATAACCTGTTTGTGCAGGGTTCACAATGACAAATGGTGTGGAGTTTACCATACCTGGTAATTATCAGGTGCCATAAAGTCTGCTTCTGTGGATTTGATTTTGGCATGAAATTATAGGGTGGGGAAGGCCCATGAAATACCAGGCCATGGCCATTTTGCTGCAGAAAGCACTGAAATTGGTCCTTTCCACATGGAATTTGGAAACCTGAAATTGGAGAAAAGTATTGCACCTAAAGATTTTAGAAACATATGGTATAGGATTTAACTAGGGGGTGCAATCATTATTGTATAACCTACGGGACACTCATAACCATGGCCTAAAAAGACGGTCATTTCTCTCACATACAGTTTGGAAGGGGCACATATATTTTCTCCTGTAGTAAGCACAGGGATGTGCTTCATACTTGGCTAGATTTATTGCTGCCGTAGCTGCCTCTGGTCTGTTTTCTGTCCTTCAGGCATAGTGTATCTTCTGCTGTTATTCAGTGTACTGTACAAATAAATTGGATGCGCTTTTGCAGCATTGTTAAGTTTGTGTTTTTTTTAGCTTCAGCCGTATAGCAGATTAAGGATCTGTGTACCAAGCAGTGGTGACTAGTAGTGTAAATATATAGGGAGCTCTACGGCGGCAAACTCACCATATTCTTCTCCTCTGGTGTGCACTTTCTCCCAGTCATCGTCCACATCGAGCAGGAAAGGGAAGGGCTTCCTTCCTGCTCAGTGGACACCCATGCAACCAATCCTGGAACTGCTCTCATGCTGAGAGCATCTCCAGGATGGTGGGAGCAGCCTGACCCAGTGTAAGCATGGGCGGAAAATCCGTTCCGCTCGTGGATTTTGCGGATTTTCGGTAAATTCGCAATCCGCGAACGCTCGCGAATTTACCGAAAATCCGCAAATTCGCACGCAGCGTATTTTTTTTTCTTGGTGATACAATTTTGCAGCGCGCGGCGTTCACTTACCGTCATTCAGCGTTTGCCGAGTTGTTTTTCTCGATATTTTGCGAGTGCTGCGCCATTTTGGATCTTGCTGCGAGATCCCGCGGGAGTGTGGCGACCGCGATTACGTCATCGCGCCCGCCACCTTGCACAGCGAGAGTTTGTCAATGCGAGTACGCCGTGATCACGTATCGCGGGAGTTCGCAATTGCGAACTCGTACATGCGGCGGGCAGCAACAATCTCGCACTCGCGAAAATACAAAATTTGCAATTCTGCACAAGAAATCCACCAGCAAGCAGCATAAACCTTCTGAAAATGATGATTTTTATCAGAATAACTCCTCAGGTTGACATTTGCCTGCACTTTTTTTTGCAAGGAGTCCATTTTTGGGGGGGGGGGGTTGGGCGGAAGGAAGTGCCCCACAGTCTCCAACTTCCTGTTCCTGTCCAGCAGGCTCCTCCCAGTGCTTTCTTCATGTGCTGGTCACTTTCATTCAGATTCTTCACCTGGAAGGATTACTTTTTGTGGATGCTGCTGGATATTTGGATTTGAGGCCTTTTTGACTTTCTTTGGATCACTTTTGGATTAGAAATTTCACAAGTAAGTTTGTTTGGGGCATTATAGTTGCTGCAACTACAATTTTAGAATTTTCGATTTTTGCGCTGTTGTTGGGGCCTTTTGCCCAGGGGTACTCAGTGGTGGGTGGACTGAGTCTTTCTGTGGGGTGTCTTGAATTTAAACATCATGGAGGGCCTGGATGGCTTGGGATTGTGCTGATTTTTCTGTGATTTTCGTTTTTTTGGGCTGTTGTTGTGGCCTTTTCACCAGGGGTAGTGAGTGGTGCATGGGCCTAGTCTTTCTGTGGGGTGTCTTGAATTTAAACATCATGGAGGGCATGGATGGCATGGGATTGTGCTGATTTTTCTGTGTTTTTCGATTTTTTGGCGTGTTCATGGGGACAGGCCATGCGGGTGGGGGCGATTTTGAGTGCTGCTACAGGCAGGCCCTGGCCATGTGCTGAGAGGCAGGGGGCCATTTTGAATGCCGGCAGTGTTCTTAGGTCTGCAACCATTTTGCCTAGCTTTCAACCTTTATGCCCAGGGGTAGTGAGTGTTGCATGGGCCTAGTCTTTCTGTGGGGTGTCTTGAATTTAAACACCATGGAGGGCCTGGATGGCTTGGGATTGTGCTGATTTTTCTGTGATTTTCGTTTTTTTGGGCTGTTGTTGTGGCCTTTTCACCAGGGGTAGTGAGTGGTGCATGGGCCTAGTCTTTCTGTGGGGTGTCTTCAATTTAAACATCATGGAGGGCCTGGGATAGTGCTGATTTTTCTGTGTTTTTCGATTTTTTGGGGTGTTCATGGGGACAGGCCATGTGGGTGGGGGCCATTTTGAGTGCTGCTACAGGCAAGCCCTGGCCATGTGGTGGGAGGCATGGGGCCATTTTGAATGCAGGCAGTGTTCTTAGGTCTGCAACCACTTTGCCTAGCTTTCAACCTTTATGCCGAGGGGTAGTGAGTGTTGCATGGGCCTAGTCTTTTTGTGGGGTGTCTTGAATTTAAACATCATGGAGGGCCTGGATGGCTTGGGATTGTGCTGATTTTTCTGTGATTTTCGTTTTTTTGGGCTGTTGTTGTGGCCTTTTCACCAGGGATAGTGAGTGGTGCATGGGTCTAGTCTTTCTGTGGGGTGTCTTGAATTAAACATCATGGAGGGCCTGGATGGCATGGGATTGTGCTGATTTTTCTGTGTTTTTCGATTTTTTTGGGGTGTATAACTGAACTGATGTTCCTCTGTCTTCCATTGCTTTTAGGTGCACAAGACTCAAGAGAACCACTAGTGCCAGGAAGAAGTCCTGCAGCGGTGTGTGTGTGCAGCATAACGTCACGCGACGTCACGTCTGGCCACAGACAACTCTGCAACTCGTGCAACTGCGGCCTGCTGTTCTGACCTGCTCTGAAGAAGATGGCCCCAAAAAAAGTTCCCCGTAGCTCCTTTAGCAAGAAAGTTGCAAATAAGGAGCAGCAGAAGCAAGTTACCAAGGAGACTGGTGTGCCGCCCGCCACATTTTTTGGGAGTAAAAAAAAAAGTACGCCTGCAGCAGCAGCGGGATCTGCTGGGGACCAAGCTGGGAGCAGCACCCCCGCTCCATTGGGCTCAGTGCCACCACCACCACCATGCCAACTTAAGTCCAAGCCCTTGAGTGCTGCAGAGGCACTTAGTCTAGTTGTTCAATCACCATCGACCAGTGATGTTGGCTCATCGCAAGAAAGTAGCAGCAATGTCCCTCAATCAACACAGGTTGTTGTAACTCATCTGACGAGTGTTGAACAACCACAGCCGCAACAACAACCACATGTGCAAGTACAAGCCCAAGTACATGTGGAAAGAGAGGCAGCGCAAGGAGATGCTCAAGCAGAGGTGCATGGAGGGTCACAAGTGCCCACAATAGTTGTTCCTCCCGAAGTAGGGGAACATCAGGAAATCGACAATCAAGCCGAGGTATCATTTGAGGAAGCCACTCCTCCTGATGATCATTCATTGTCTTCCACATCCCTAGCAAGGAAAAGATCAAGGGTGGTGTCTACATCTTCTTCAAGCCCACCTCCTTCTGATGATACGGATCTAAATTGGAAACCATCACTGCCGTCTGAGAATGAGGCACACCATGATCTGACAAAGGTAGTTAAGCGTAAAAGGAAGGTCGTCGAAAAACTCATAGTTATGCAGTGTGATGAGGCTCAACAAGAAGTGGCGGATACTGCTGCTGATGAAGGCTCTCACGACGACGACCCAGTCATCATAAAGGTCACTGCAGCCCCAGCGGGCATGCAGCAAACAGACATTTTGACCCTAGCCCGAGAAGCTGCTGAGCGTGATGATGATGTCGACGAGGAGGCAATGGAAACACAACAATCATTGGAGTTAACTAGTACACCAACACATACTGCTTCCATATTTCTTCCTCGCCAGAAGGGACCTCCATCCACCTCGACCTCAATTAGTGGTGGTGAAAGTGCACAACGTACTAAAGTTCAGCAATCCACATCCTCCACTTCATCTGGTATTAGCAGCATGACCAGGACCACCAGTATCGCCGCCTCCTCCGGCCCCCACAGACAATTCAAGTCCCCAGCTTGGGACTTCTTTAGTGTTTGCCCAAAAAGGGAAAACTTCGCCATTTGTAGCATTTGTAAGCTTGCAGTTAGTCGTGGTAAGTTTGGTACCAACTATGGTACCGGAGGCCAGAGAGGTCATCTTAAGAGACAGCACGCTGTCCAATGGTTTGCGCACCTACAGGCGATCAAGGAAGCCCGAATTGCACGTCAAGAAAACATTGATGTTTCATCTGATGATGACGAGGAGGAAGAAGACGTGTCAAACACTTCACTTACACCCAGTACCCCTGTCAGCAGCACACCCCATGTGAGCCACACTAAGAGTGTGGGAGAGAGTGAGACACCAATGCGAAAAAGTTCATCAGCGAGCGTAATTAGGTCAAAGAAATCATCATCATCCCGTAAATGCTTGGTCCAGGGCAACATTAGAAACATGTTGTTTACAGAAGCGCCATATGAACGCAACCACCCACTGACGCGTCTGTATAACACTAAGCTGGCTAAAATGCTAGCTCTGGACCTTCTCCCTTTTTCTTTTGTAGAAGGGGTTGGTTTTCTAGAATTAGTGGCAGCGCTCTGCCCTAAATGGAAGGTTCCTAGCCGGTTCTATTTTGCCAGAGTTGCAGTTCCAGCACTACATGAAGATGTGCTGGAGGTGATTGGGGCAGCTTTGCAGAAGAGTGCTGTTCACACTATACATCTGACAACAGACATGTGGACCAGTGGCGCAGGCGCTGATTACATGTGCATCACTGCATACTGGGTCTCTTTTTCAGGGGTTAAAGCAAAGCTAAACGCAGGTGTTGACCCGGACCAAGTTTTTAAAGCTGCTCGGAAACATGCAACACTAGCCATGTTTGGCTTGGAGAAACGTCTCACAGCACAAAACATTTTGGATGAGTTTAACACAAAGGTCTTTTACTGGCTGTCCCCAAAAAAACGCCAGATTGGTTATGTTTCCACGGCTAATGGCGCCAATGTAGTTAAGGCCATGGAGCTGGGTGACTATTTCAGAGTGCTGTGTTTGGCGCACTGTATAAACCTGGTTGTTAAAAAATTCTTGAGTGATGAAGACAGTCTAGCGTTCGAGGTAGTGGCCACCTGCCGAAAAATGTGCAACCATTTCAGCCATTCTTTTAAGGCCCGGAAGCATCTCAGGAGCCTGCTACATGAACGCCGAATGCCAGTGAAAGCACTCATCCAGGAGGTGGCAACACGTTGGAACTCAACCTTCTACATGCTTGAGCGTCTGTATGAGCAGTATACGGTACTCGATCACTATTTCTTAAAACAGGGTACAGCTCAGAAGGACCTGAGGATGGATGCGGCGCAATGGCACCTCATTAAAAGCCTGACAGACATGCTTCGTCCTTTTGAGGTCTTCACGCGTTCAGTCAGCAAGGAGGACTGTAATTTGGGAAAAGCTATCCCATTGTTGTACATGCTGGAGCACCAACTGAAGGCGGTGTCTTCTGTGTTTCAAAAAGATGAAAAAAACAAGACCCTTTTGTTTTGGCGGAGAAATTATTAGAGCGCCTACAAGGTGATGAACGTCTTAAAATGATCCACTCATAACAGCATTACATTTGTGCTACTATTCTGGATCCACGCTACAAAAAGGCGCTGGCAGGCCGAGCATTCTTTCCTTTTGCTGATGAAGATGTTACAAAGTACAAACGTTGGCTAGCCTTGTCAGCCAAGAGGTTTGAAAGAGAACGGCAGCTCATTGAAGGAAAAGGCAGTACATCAGCATCAGCAGGCCATCCCCAGTCAAAACAATCCACTTCTGCACCTGTGGCTGTGGCACAAGTGACCTCTCAGCCGTTAAAGACACCGGCAACCGGATCATCTGCACCAAACACAACAGTAACATTGGAAGCTGAAGAGGATTGGCTAAATCGGCTTGGGTTTGGTTCTCAAAAGGTCACAGCAAAAGCTAAGCAAAGTGGAGGAACCCTGGAGGACCTTGAGTCGATGGTGCAGGACTATTTGAATGACTCAACAGAGGTCTATGTTAATGCTGACCCATTGGCGTATTGGCATGGGAAAAAAGAATTGTGGCCACAGCTCTCCAACGTGGCTTTAAACTACTTGTCTTGCCCACTCGCAAGTGTGTCTTCTGAACGTGTTTTCAGTGCTGCTGGTGGCAATGTAACTCCCAAACGGAGCCGCCTCTCGCCCAAAAATGTGGAGAGGTTAACAATGATCAAGATGAATCAGCACCTCATACCACCAGATTACAAAGTACGAGAAAGCACGCCAGATGAAGACGAGGTGGAGAGCAACGTAGATGAGGGTATTTCTTCTCTGTTAGGTGACACTGAGCTCACCCTGCCTGAATTCGCAGAGTATGATGACGAAGCCTTATTCTTATTCACTGACACCGAGCCCTGAAAATGAGACAATGAATCAATAACTTTCTTTTTCGTCCTTATTAACTTTTATTCCTGTGTGTCTGTCTTTCTTTGTTGTGCACAGTTAATATAATTCAAACTTTAATCACCTAATCACCAAAACAAGCCCATCAGCAGAACTGTCTTCACTTGTATGCTTATTGATTTGAAGGTGCCGCAGTGTGCATTCCTCAGGTTCACAACTTCAGAAGAACATGCGCCTCTATCCTCCTCCTCCAGACTTCTATTTCCCTCAAAGCAGAGGGCTGGATTACGCCCAATGAAGAAAGACTCAGCACTAAGCGTGGGCGGAAAATCCGTTCCGCTCGCGGATTTTGCGGATTTTCGGGAAATCCGCAATCCGCGAGATTTGCGGATTTCCCGCAAAATCCACAAATTCGCACAGAGCGGATTTTTTTGGCGGCGCGCGGCGTTGGTGATACAATTTTTGCGGCGCGCGGCGTTTCTCATCGTTTGCCGAGTTGTTTTTCTCGATATTTTGCGAGTGCTGCGCCATTTTGGATCTTGCTGTGTGATCCCGCGGGAATTTGGCGAGCGCGATTACGTCATCGCGGCTTGCCAACTTGCACAGCGAGAGTTTGTCAACGCGAGTACGGCGAGATCACGTCTCGCGGTACTTCGCAATTGCGAGATTTGAGATGCGGCGAGCGAAAATATAAATTTGCAATTCTGCACAAGAAATCCACCAGCAAGCAGCATAAACCTTCTAGAAATGATGATTTTTATGTGAATAACTCCTTAGTTTGACATTTGCCTGCACTTTTTTAGCGAGGAGTCCATTTTGGGGAGGGGGCAGGGGGGTGGGACGAAGGAAGTGCCCCATAGTCTTCAACTTCCTGTTCCTGTTCAGCAGGCTCCTCCCAGTGCTTTGTCCATCTCCTGGTCACTTTTCATTTGGATGTGGACCTGGAAGGATTACTTTTTGTGGATGCTGCTGGATCTTTGGATTTGAGGCCTTTTTGACTTTGTTTGGATCACTGTTGGATTAGAAATTTTACAAGTAAGTTTGTTTGGGGCATTACAGTTGCTGCAACTAAAATTTTGGGATTTTCGATTTTTGGGCTGTTTTGGGGCCTTTTGCCCAGGGCCCAGGGTACTCAGTGGTGGGTGGACTGATTCTTTCTGTGGGTTGTCTTGAACTTAAACATCATGGAGGCCATAGATGAATTGGGATTGTGCTGATTTTTCTGTGTTTTTCGATTTTTTTTTTTTGTAAAATTTTGTGTTTTTCGATTTTTGACCTGTTGTTGGGGCCTTGACCAGGGGTAGTGAGTGGTGCATAGGCCTAGTCTTTCTGTGGGCTGTCTTGAATTTAAACATCATGGAGGCCATGGATGGAATGGGATTGTGCTGATTTTGCAGTGTTTTTCGATTTTTGGGCCTGTACTTGTGGCCTTTTCACCAGGGGTATTTGAGTCTAGCATGGGCCTAGTCTTTCTGTGGGCTGTCTTGAATTTAAACATCATGGAGGCCATGGATGGAATGGGATTGTGCTGATTTTGCAGTGTTTTTCAATTTTTGGGGGTGTTCATGGGGAGGGACATGCCATGTGGCTGGTGGCCATTTTGAGTGCAGCTACAGGCACTGGCCATGTGCTGGCAGGCAAGTGGCCATTTTGAATGCAGGCTTTGTTGTTAGGCCTCCAACCATTTTGCCTACTTTTCAACCTTTATTTATGCCCAGGGGTAGTGAGTCTTGCATGGGCCTAGTATTTCTGTGGGTTGTCTTGAATTTAAACATCATGGAGGCCATGGATTGAATGGGATTGTGCTGATTTTGCAGTGTTTTTCGATTTTTGGGCCTGTACTTGTGGCCTTTTCACCAGGGGTATTTGAGTCTAGCATGGGCCTAGTCTTTCTGTGGGCTGTCTTGAATTTAAACATCATGGAGGCCATGGATGGAATAGGATTGTGCTGATTTTGCAGTGTTTTTCGATTTTTGGGCCTGTACTTGTGGCCTTTTCACCAGGGGTATTTGAGTCTAGCATGGGCCTAGTCTTTCTGTGGGTTGTCTTGAATTTAAACATCATGGAGGCCATGGATTGAATGGGATTGTGCTGATTTTGCAGTGTTTTTCGATTTTTGGGGGTGTTCATGGGGAGGGACATGCCATGTGGCTGGTGGCCATTTTGAGTGCAGCTACAGGCACTGGCCATGTGCTGGCAGGCAAGTGGCCATTTTGAATGCAGGCTTTGTTGTTAGGCCTCCAACCATTTTGCCTACTTTTCAACCTTTATTTATGCCCAGGGGTAGTGAGTCTTGCATGGGCCTAGTCTTTCTGTGGGTTGTCTTGAATTTAAACATCATGGAGGCCATGGATTGAATGGGATTGTGCTGATTTTGCAGTGTTTTTCGATTTTTGGGCCTGTACTTGTGGCCTTTTCACCAGGGGTATTTGAGTCTAGCATGGGCCTAGTCTTTCTGTGGGCTGTCTTGAATTTAAACATCATGGAGGCCATGGATGGAATAGGATTGTGCTGATTTTGCAGTGTTTTTCGATTTTTGGGCCTGTACTTGTGGCCTTTTCACCAGGGGTATTTGAGTCTAGCATGGGCCTAGTCTTTCTGTGGGTTGTCTTGAATTTAAACATCATGGAGGCCATGGATTGAATGGGATTGTGCTGATTTTGCAGTGTTTTTCGATTTTTGGGGGTGTTCATGGGGAGGGACATGCCATGTGGCTGGTGGCCATTTTGAGTGCAGCTACAGGCACTGGCCATGTGCTGGCAGGCAAGTGGCCATTTTGAATGCAGGCTTTGTTGTTAGGCCTCCAACCATTTTGCCTACTTTTCAACCTTTATTTATGCCCAGGGGTAGTGAGTCTTGCATGGGCCTAGTCTTTCTGTGGGTTGTCTTGAATTTAAACATCATGGAGGCCATGGATTGAATGGGATTGTGCTGATTTTGCAGTGTTTTTCGATTTTTGGGCCTGTACTTGTGGCCTTTTCACCAGGGGTATTTGAGTCTAGCATGGGCCTAGTCTTTCTGTGGGCTGTCTTAAATTTAAACATCATGGAGGCCATGGATGGAATAGGATTGTGCTGATTTTGCAGTGTTTTTCGATTTTTGGGCCTGTACTTGTGGCCTTTTCACCAGGGGTATTTGAGTCTAGCATGGGCCTAGTCTTTCTGTGGGTTGTCTTGAATTTAAACATCATGGAGGCCATGGATTGAATGGGATTGTGCTGATTTTGCAGTGTTTTTCGATTTTTGGGGGTGTTCATGGGGAGGGACATGCCATGTGGCTGGTGGCCATTTTGAGTGCAGCTACAGGCACTGGCCATGTGCTGGCAGGCAAGTGGCCATTTTGAATGCAGGCTTTGTTGTTAGGCCTCCAACCATTTTGCCTACTTTTCAACCTTTATTTATGCCCAGGGGTAGTGAGTCTTGCATGGGCCTAGTCTTTCTGTGGGTTGTCTTGAATTTAAACATCATGGAGGCCATGGATTGAATGGGATTGTGCTGATTTTGCAGTGTTTTTCGATTTTTGGGCCTGTACTTGTGGCCTTTTCACCAGGGGTATTTGAGTCTAGCATGGGCCTAGTCTTTCTGTGGGCTGTCTTGAATTTAAACATCATGGAGGCCATGGATGGAATAGGATTGTGCTGATTTTGCAGTGTTTTTCGATTTTTGGGCCTGTACTTGTGGCCTTTTCACCAGGGGTATTTGAGTCTAGCATGGGCCTAGTCTTTCTGTGGGTTGTCTTGAATTTAGACATCATGGAGGCCATGGATTGAATGGGATTGTGCTGATTTTGCAGTGTTTTTCGATTTTTGGGGGTGTTCATGGGGAGGGACATGCCATGTGGTTGGTGGCCATTTTGAGTGCAGCTACAGGCACTGGCCATGTGCTGGCAGGCAAGTGGCCATTTTGAATGCAGGCTTTGTTGTTAGGCCTCCAACCATTTTGCCTACTTTTCAACCTTTATTTATGCCCAGGGGTAGTGAGTCTTGCATGGGCCTAGTATTTCTGTGGGTTGTCTTGAATTTAAACATCATGGAGGCCATGGATTGAATGGGATTGTGCTGATTTTGCAGTGTTTTTCGATTTTTGGGCCTGTACTTGTGGCCTTTTCACCAGGGGTATTTGAGTCTAGCATGGGCCTAGTCTTTCTGTGGGCTGTCTTGAATTTAAACATCATGGAGGCCATGGATGGAATAGGATTGTGCTGATTTTGCAGTGTTTTTCGATTTTTGGGCCTGTACTTGTGGCCTTTTCACCAGGGGTATTTGAGTCTAGCATGGGCCTAGTCTTTCTGTGGGTTGTCTTGAATTTAAACATCATGGAGGCCATGGATTGAATGGGATTGTGCTGATTTTGCAGTGTTTTTCGATTTTTGGGGGTGTTCATGGGGAGGGACATGCCATGTGGCTGGTGGCCATTTTGAGTGCAGCTACAGGCACTGGCCATGTGCTGGCAGGCAAGTGGCCATTTTGAATGCAGGCTTTGTTGTTAGGCCTCCAACCATTTTGCCTACTTTTCAACCTTTATTTATGCCCAGGGGTAGTGAGTCTTGCATGGGCCTAGTCTTTCTGTGGGTTGTCTTGAATTTAAACATTATGGAGGGCATGGATGGATTGGGATTGTGCTGATTTTGCAGTGTTTTTCGATTTTTTTGTGCTCTATAACTGAACTGATGTTCCTCTGTCTTCCATTTTTTTTAGGTGCACAAGACTCAAGAGAACCACCAGTGCCAGGAAGAAGTCCTGCAGCGGTGCGTGTGTGTGTGCAGCATAACGTCACGCGACGTCACGTCTGGCCTCAGACAACTCTACAATTCGTGCAACTGCGGCCTGCTGTCTGACCTGCTCTGAAGAAGATGGCCCCGCCCCCAAAGAAAGTTCTCCGTAGCTCCTCTAGCAAGAAAGTTGCTAGTAAGCAGCAGAAGAAGCAAGTTACCAAGGAGGCTGGTGTGCCACCCGCCACTTTTTTTGGGAGCAAAAAAAAAAGTACGCCTGCAGCAGCAGGATCTGCTGGGGACCAACCTGAGAGCAGCACCCCTGCTCCATTGGGTTCAGTGCCTCCACCACCAAGGCAACTTAAGTCAAAGCCCTTGAGTGCTTCAGAGGCAGTCAGTGTACTTCTCCAATCACCATCGACCAGTGATGTTGGCTCATCGCAAGAAAGTAGCAGCAATGTCCCTGAATCAACACAGGTTGTTGTAACTCATCTGACAAGTGTTGAACAACCACAGCCGCAACAACACCATGTGCAAGTACACGCCCAAGTACATGTGGAAGGAGAGGCAGCAAAAGGAGATGCGCAAGCAAAGGTGCATGGAGGTTCACAAGTGCCCACAATAGTTGTTCCTCCCGAAGTAGGGGCACATTTGGAAATCGACATTGAAGCTGAGGTATCATTGGAAGCCACTCCTCCTGATGATCATTCATTGTCTTCCACATCCCTAGCAAGGAAAAGATCAAGGGGGGTGTCTACATCTTCTTCAAGCCCACCTCGTTCTGGTGCAAGTGATCTGTCTTGGGAACCACAACAACTGCGGTCTGACAGTGAGGCAGAGGCACACCATGATCTGACACCGGCACCTAAGCGTAAAAGGAAGGTCGTCCAAAAACTCAAACCTATGGAGTGTGATGAGGCTCAACAAGAAGTGACAGATACTGCTGGTGATGAAGCCTCTAACGATGACGACGAGCCAGTCATCACAAAGGTCACTGCAGCCCCACCGGGCATGCAGCAAAGAGACATTTTGACCCTATCCCGAGAAGCTGCTGAGCGTGATGATGATGTCGGCGAGGAGGCAATGGAAATGGAATCATTAGATTTGGAGTTAAGTAGTACACCAAAACCTACCGCTTCCATATTTCTTCGCAAGAAGGTACCCACCTCGTCCTCGACCTCAATTCGTGGTGGTGAAAGTGCAAAACGTACTGAAGTTCGGCAATCCACATCCTCCACTTCATCTGTCATTAGCAGCAGGACCACCACCACCAGTATCGCCGCCTCCTCCGGCCCCCGAAGACATTTCAAGTCTCCAGTTTGGGACTTCTTTAGTGTTTGCCCAAAAAAGGAAAACGTAGCCATTTGTAGCCTTTGTAAGCTTCGATTTAGTCGTGGTAAGCTTGGTTCTAACTATGGTACCGGAGGCCAGAGAGGTCATCTTGAGAGAAGGCACGCTGTCGAATGGTTTCCGCACCTAGAGGCGGTCAAGAAAGCCGGAATTGCACGTAATGAAAACGTTGATTTGTCATCTGCTGATGACGAGGAGGTAGAAGAAGACGATTCAAACACTTCACTTACACCCAGTTCCCATGTCAGCAGCACACCCCATGGGAGCCACACTAAGAGTGTGGGAGAGAGTGAGACATCAATGCGGAAAAGTTCATCAGCGAGCGTAACTGGGTCGAAGAGATCATCATCATCCCGTAAATCATTGGTCCAGGGCAACATTAAAAAGATGTTGTTTACAGAAGCGCAATATGAACGCAACCACCCAATGACCCGTCTGTATAACACTAAGCTGGCTAAAATGCTAGCTCTGGACCTTCTCCCTTTTTCTTTTGTAGAAGGGGTTGGTTTTCTAGAATTAGTGGCAGTGCTCTGCCCTAAATGGAAGGTTCCTAGCCGGTTCTATTTTGCCCGAGTTGCGGTTCCAGCACTACATGAAGATGTTCTGAAGGTGATTGGGGCAGCTTTGCAGAAGAGTGCTGTTCACACTATACATCTGACAACAGACATGTGGACCAGTGGCGCAGGCGCTGATTACATGTGCATCACTGCACACTGGGTCTCTTTTTCAGGGGCTAAAGCAAAGCTAAACTCAGGTGTTGACACTAACATTGTTTTTAAAGCTGCTCGGAAACATGCAACACTAGCCATGTTTGGTTTGGAGAAACGTCACACAGCAGAAAACATTTTGGATGTCTTTAACACAAAGGTCCTTAACTGTCTGTCCCCACTAAAACGCAAGGTTGGTTATGTTTCCACGGACAATGGCTCCAATATAGTTAAGGCCATGAGGGACGGTTACTATTTCAGAGTGCCGTGTTTGGCGCACTGTATAAACCTGGTTGTCCAAAAATTCTTGGGTAATAAACGCAGTGCAGCGTACAGTGTATTGGAGAACTGCCGAAAAATTTGCAAGCATTTCAGGCATTCTTTTAAGGCCCGCAAGCAGCTGAGGAGCATGCTATATCAATGTCAAATGCCAGTGAAAGCACTCATCCAGGAGGTGGTAACACGTTGGAACTCAACCTTCTACATGCTTGAGCGTCTGTATGAGCAGTATACGCAACTCGATCAATATTTCTTGAAAGAGGGTATAGAGGAGCTGAGGATGGGTGGGCCGCAATGGAACATAGTTGAAAGCCTAACACGCATGCTTCGTCCTTTTGAGGTCTTCACGCGTGCAGTCAGCAAGGAGGACTCTAATTTGGGAAAAGCTATCCCATTGTTGTACATGCTGGAGGACCAACTGAAGGAGGTGTGTTCTGTGTTTCGAAAAGATGACAAAAAGAAAGACTCTTCTTTGCTTCTGGCTGAGCAATTATTAGAGCTCCTACAAGGTGATGAACGTCTTAAAAAGATCCACTCAGAACAGCATTACATTTGTGCTACTATTCTGGATCCACGCTACAAAAAGGCGCTGGCAGGCAGAGCATTCTTTCCTTTTGCTGATGAAGATGTTACAAAGTACAAACGTTGGCTAGCCTTGTCAGCCAAGAAGTTTGAAACAGAACGGCTGGAAATTGAAGGAAATGGCAGTACATCAGCAGGCCATCCCCAGTCAAAACAATCCACTTCTGCACCTGTGGCTGTGGCACAAGTGACCTCTCAGCCGTTAAAGACACCGGCAACCGGATCATCTGCACGAAAGACAACAGAAACATTGGAGGCTGAAGAGGATTGGCTAGCTCTGCGTGGGTTTGGTTCTCAAAAGGTCAGAGGCACAGCAAGAGCTACGCAAAGTGGAGGAACCTTGGAGGAGGACCTTGAGTCGATGGTGAAGGACTATCTGAATGACTCCACAGAGGTCTATGTTAATTCTGACCCATTGGCGTATTGGCATGGGAAAAAAGAATTGTGGCCACAGCTCACCAACCTGGCTTTAAACTACTTGTCTTGCCCACTCGCAAGTGTGTCTTCTGAACGGGTTTTCAGTGCGGCTGGTGGGATTGTAACTCCCAAACGGAGCCGCCTCTCGCCCAAAAATGTGGAGAGGTTAACAATGATCAAGATGAATCAGCACCTCATACCACCAGATATAAGAGTACGAGAGAGCGTGCCGGATGAAGAGGAGGTGGCCAGCACCATAGATGAGGGAATTTCTACTCTGTCAGGTGGCACTGACCTCACCCTGGCTGAATTCGCAGAGTATGATGACGAAGCCTTATTCTTATTCCTGGACCGTGATACCGACTTCGAGCCCTGAAAATGAGACAACGAATCAATAACTTTCTTTTTCATCCTTATTCACTTTTATTCCTGTGTGTCTGTCTTTCTTTGTTGTGCACAGTTAATATAATTCAAACTTTAATCAGATAATCACAAAAACAAGCCCATCAGCAGAACTGTCTTCACTTGTTTGCTAATTTATTTGAAGGTGCCGCAGTCTGCATTCCTCAGGTTCACAAGTTCAGAAGAACATGCTCCTCTATCCTCCTCCTCCAGACTCCTATTTCCATCAAAGCAGAGGGCTGGTTTACGCCCAATGAAGAAAGACTCAGCACTTGTGGGGGTGTTGTTCTACCTCTTTGCAGGTGAGTTGACGGGTCTGGGGCCATTGCTGGGAAGCACTAAAAGTGGTTTGTGCCAAATCCGAGGCGGAAAATTTTTTGTGTTTTTGATGACTTGCTTGCCTTTGAGGTGCTCTTAGGGGGGGTTCCGTCTGTTTGTGGGTGAGTTTCGTGGTCTGAGAGCATTGCTGGGACACTCTAATCTTGATTGCATTTGCTTTTCAGGAAATCCGTCGTGCCAACCCCGACTTATGGCCTAGCTACGCAGCGCGTTTGGACCGAAGGCCCAGAAATATTGCAAGTATGAGATTTTGCTTTTGGCCTGTTTGGGGGTGTTATGCTTCTTGGCGGGTGGGTTGCCGGGTCTTGGGGCATTCCTGAGAAGGTCTAATACCGGGTAGAAGTGGTTGGTACAAAATCCAGGCCGATTTTTTTTGGGGCTATTTCTGACATTTTGCTCTATGTAGCGTTTTCGGGGGCCTGTTTGGGGGGCTTCCTGGTGTTTGTGGGTGAGTTTCGTGGTCTGGGAGCACTGCTGGGACACTCTAATCTTGATTGCATTTGCTTTTCAGGAAATCCGTCGTGCCAACCCCGACTTATGGCCTAGCTACGCAGCGCGTTTGGACCGAAGGCCCAGAAATATTGCAAGTATGAGATTTTGCTTTTGGCCTGTTTGGGGGTGTTATGCTTCTTGGCGGGTGGGTTGCCGGGTCTTGGGGCATTCCTGGGAAGGTCTAATACCGGGTAGAAGTGGTTGGGACAAAATCCAGGCCGATTTTTTTTTGGGCTATTTCTGACATTTTGCTCTATGTAGCGTTTTCGGGGGCCTGTTTGGGGGGCTTCCTGGTGTTTGTGGGAGAGTTTCGTGGTCTGGGAGCACTGCTGGGACACTCTAATCTTGATTGCATTTGCTTTTCAGGAAATCCGTCGTGCCAACCCCGACTTATGGCCTAGCTACGCAGCGCGTTTGGACCGAAGGCCCAGAAATATTGCAAGTATGAGATTTTGCTTTTGGCCTGTTTGGGGGTGTTATGCTTCTTGGCGGGTGGGTTGCCGGGTCTTGGGGCATTCCTGGGAAGGTCTAATACCGGGTAGAAGTGGTTGGGACAAAATCCAGGCCGATTTTTTTTGGGGCTATTTCTGACATTTTGCTCTATGTAGCGTTTTCGGGGGCCTGTTTGGGGGGCTTCCTGGTGTTTGTGGGTGAGTTTCGTGGTCTGGGAGCACTGCTGGGACACTCTAATCTTGATTGCATTTGCTTTTCAGGAAATCCGTCGTGCCAACCCCGACTTATGGCCTAGCTACGCAGCGCGTTTGGACCGAAGGCCCAGAAATATTGCAAGTATGAGATTTTGCTTTTGGCCTGTTTGGGGGTGTTATGCTTCTTGGCGGGTGGGTTGCCGGGTCTTTGGGGCATTCCTGGGAAGGTCTAATACCGGGTAGAAGTGGTTGGGACAAAATCCAGGCCGATTTTTTTTTGGGCTATTTCTGACATTTTGCTCTATGTAGCGTTTTCGGGGGCCTGTTTGGGGGGCTTCCTGGTGTTTGTGGGTGAGTTTCGTGGTCTGGGAGCACTGCTGGGACACTCTAATCTTGATTGCATTTGCTTTTCAGGAAATCCGTCGTGCCAACCCCGACTTATGGCCTAGCTACGCAGCGCGTTTGGACCGAAGGCCCAGAAATATTGCAAGTATGAGATTTTGCTTTTGGCCTGTTTGGGGGTGTTATGCTTCTTGGCGGGTGGGTTGCCGGGTCTTGGGGCATTCCTGGGAAGGTCTAATACCGGGTAGAAGTGGTTGGGACAAAATCCAGGCCGATTTTTTTTGGGGCTATTTCTGACATTTTGCTCTATGTAGCGTTTTCGGGGGCCTGTTTGGGGGGCTTCCTGGTGTTTGTGGGTGAGTTTCGTGGTCTGGGAGCACTGCTGGCTATATATACTTTAGGTGACCCTACCTCTTGAACGCCGAGACGCTGTGGGAGCGTTCTCATCCTCTCTGCCTGGGATTTTGCTCCTCGCCGCTCCTGCTACGCAGGAGCCGCTTCGTCCGTGGGAGGACAACGCGGACCCACCAACGCTGATTGCCATCGCCTGTTTGACGTGCCGCAGAGGGAAAAGGAACATCGGTGGAGGCTGCAGGGGTAGCGCGGCAGGGACTCACTATCCCAGGAGTCCCTGCTGACCACGTGACATCCGGTCAGCGCCCCCCTGCGTGCCCGCCCTCTCCGGCAAACAGGTCAAATTGGGAGCACCAACGCCGGTCTGTGTGACCCTACCTCTTGAACGCCGAGACGCTGTGGGAGCGTTCTCATCCTCTCTGCCTGGGATTTTGCTCCTCGCCGCTCCTGCTACGCAGGAGCCGCTTCGTCCGTGGGAGGACAACGCGGACCCACCAACGCTGATTGCCATCGCCTGTTTGACGTGCCGCAGAGGGAAAAGGAACATCGGTGGAGGCTGCAGGGGTAGCGCGGCAGGGACTCACTATCCCAGGAGTCCCTGCTGACCACGTGACATCCGGTCAGCGCCCCCCTGCGTGCCCCGCCCTCATTGCCGTCCTATAACATCAGAGGAGGTTCCGTCTTGCGGGACGCAAGCGGGACGCCGGGCGAAGCCCGGGCAAAGGGCGGGCCGTCTGTGGCCGTCCGGGGCCAGCAGGGGCTGGGTCGGGCCACCTCCCCAACAACTAAGGTAAACTTGTTAATTGCTGTTGGCAGCGGACGTTATAAAAGCTTACTGTAATCCCGCATGTCTTCATTGTCACCAATGACCACCCGTTCAGGTAGAAGCTCCAGACGAGGGGGAAACCCGACCCTATGTACAATGGATAATTTCATAACTCGTGCTGTGTCCGTAGTAGAAAAGGAAATTATCCTGGCAGAACGCAGATTGTCAAGGGAATACCTGGCTCATAAACGTTCCTCACTAGGACCACTAGTCAATGCTATATCTCCGGTTAATACCACTCCTGCTGAACCATTATTATCTGCTCCAACTGGTCCTTTACAACCTTGTGTTGTCGACCCAAGTCATGATAATGGCGCTTTTAACATTATCTCGGACCTTGGACCTACAGGCAGTACCGAAATAGGCACCGGTGCAAACAATTGTTTGATCAACAAAACACTTGCTCCACCCACATTACCTGTAATCTTGGTGCATGATTCACCTTCAGTGCCAGTTCTCAAAACACCGTCGCCAAAAAATAGTCGACCAGCTGTCAAAAGGAAGAGAGTGGTCTCTCCGAGAAAAGCCTACAGACTTAAAACACTTAAAAGAATCCGTAGGAACTACACAAATGGAGGCACCTCTTGTAAACTTGTAGAGCAAGAAAAAATAACCACGAGGCCAGAAGTAAATACCCCACAAGCGGGGGTGGACCATAACGCCACACCTGGCCAAAAGCAGATTTTGGACTGTCTCAAGAATTCACCTGCCAAAAACCCGCTGGTTGATCAGATGCAAGAACTCATGACAACCCTGCTTTCGCCAGTCCTCGAAAAATTGAAAGGGCTAACAGAACGTCTGGATAAATTCGAACAAACCTCCCTAGATAACTTTTTCGCCCTAAAATCCTTGGTAAAATTACACTCTAAGATTGGCGGAGAAACTATAAGGGTGGAACCTAGCCCGACAGTTTCTAAACAAACACAATATCCCAGACAACCGAGGAGTGTTAGTGGGACCCAGCCGAACAGACCCACTAATGATTCAAGGAAAGACCAAACGGAACCTGTCAAAGCACACTTAAATAAAGGTGGTACTCAGTTGACTGTCCCGCCGAAACCTGCACCTCGGAAAGTAAACTTGGTTAACACAACCACCATACCTCATGCCCCGGCTCCACCCAAGTCGGATGTCGGGCCTAAAACTACTACCTGTTCTACTAACTATGGCTCGGACAATAATGTTAAAGTAACTGACACTGACGGAGACAAACCAACAATGAAAAAGACCCCCAATGCACACCTCCCTCCGGGATGCCAACCATACGTAGTTGTGCTCACCGGGGTCCCCCCCCTGAAACCCAACAAAAGGGAGTCATACGATGAGCTGAAAAATAAGACACTGTTCTGGCTCAAAGAAAATAGACCTTTGCCTTACTCGGTCAATTGTCAGGTTATCCAAGTCCGAAGAATTAGCTGGTTGGGAACAAGGCAGAAAGACATAGTAGGTGATTGTATTCTAGTCAATTTTAAGGACCCCTCGGTGGCTCAACTTGTGTATAGCCAGAACCAACGAGGTGGTTATCTAGGAATTGGTACTTACGACCTCAGCTACTTTTACCCCATGCAGCGGCCCCAAGATAACAGAGATCAATCCCGGTTAGGCCCGATGAATAACAAATACTCTTTTTTTGATCCTCCAACTCCAATAGGAAGAATGTTTCCAGATACCATGGAAGGGGATAAAAATTGGTCATGGTGGGGTTACTGACAAGAAGGAAAAAGTGGTACACATGAAATTCCACCCTCCCTGTATAGTACCAAAGAGAACCCCTGTTTAAAACCAACTGTACATTCTGGAATAATGCTCCCCCCACCGGATAACATGGAAACCAGACCGGTCATAGCTCTGTCCCCTAGCCCCTCCATAGTCCATCAAGGAGAGGCTATACCGAACAGTGGCCATGTACCAGATCTAGTCAGGGCAATAGTGGCACCCAACGATTCGCAGGATTTGACAATTTCCTATGAGACCTCTGATGATTCCAAAGTAGGGGCAATAGCCTCTATCCTGGGTACAGGTAATAACTGCCCCAGCATTTCAGTGTCATGTAAATCTAACCGTGATTTAAAAATCTTGTCATGGAATATAGCAGGGGTATCCAGGAACCTATGCGATAGGAATTGGAGTTCATTTCTGGAAGAGTACGACATTATTCTCCTACAAGAATCATGGGCAATTAATATGGTGCATAGACTTGGATATAAAGCATACCATTGTGGGGCCACTGCTTCTGTGAGAGGCAGACCATCAGGGGGCCTGTTAATTTGGATAAAAGTATGTTTGGATGTCATTGTATCACCTTGTAATATTGGTTCTAAAGATTTGCTTGGGGTAAAGATTACCACGAAGGACATTGGGGACATTTATTTGCTAAACATTTATAACAGACCCAACCCTCGAAATAAGGAATCACTGGTTGTGGAACAGTTAAACACGTTCTTGAATACCCTGGAGCAGGACCCTAATATAATTATAGGCGGGGACTTCAACTGTCAGTTTGAGCCCGTCATGGGGTTAGAAAATATCCTTGAAAATGAGGATAGGGCCAACAATATTCCCCGGCTAGATAGTGTAAAAGCAGTTAAAAGCTCGGTGGCAGCTATGCAGATATATGAGCTGACGATATCTCACAACTTAAGAGCATGTAATGGTAGATTGGATCCGGATAGGCCATCTAATTTCACTTATACCAAAGGGATTGCAAAGTCACTCATTGATTATGTATTGATTACTATTAACCTTTGGTACCTGCTGTTGTCTTTTTCTGTTGTGAATAGACCAGAAAGCGATCACTTCCCCCTTGAGCTAGGGCTACTCCCGGCACTATTCCACCCATTAGATAGTGGGTTGGAAATGAACAATGACGTGGGTGAGGTTGAAGTTTCTAACAATAGGAGAGCAATAAAGTGGCCGCACATCTTGGCAAAAGAGGACACACTCATAGGTATTTACAATATTTTTTCAAATACCATTTCTTCATACAATAAGTTGGTTATGGGATCCCACGAAGTGCTTATTATGCACTATCAATTAATAGAAGAGTTAATCCCCCTTTTGAGCAAACCATGTAACAACAGGGATAGTAAAATTAAACGGCAATTGGAACTGGAGACACCATGGTATAACAACCAGTGTCGCCTGGCCAAAGAGAATCTCATTAAGGCCGTAAAATCTAAAGATCAAAAGAAGGTTGAAGAGTGTAGAACCGTATATAAGAACCTTCTCATGAGAGCGAAAAAAGAGTGGGACGATTCAATTTGGGACGACCTCTTAAATGCTGCCAGGTCGCATGATCAATGCACCTTTTGGAGCCTAATATCCAAAAATAACAAAACGGGGAGCTCCAATAGAGACTTTTTCTTAGATGGAAAAATTTGGTATGACCACTTTGCAAAATTATATGATGCACCTGAGGTACCCCTTGAAGATCCTTGCTCTGGATCTAGTCCTCTTCACTTTAAGCCGGAAAAATTCACCACAGAGGAAACATTGTGTGCTATTAAGGCAGTTAAGGCAGGTAAGGCACCGGGTCCGGATAAATTACCGGGCGATCTATTTATTCATAATATAGAAGTTTGGTGCCCTTACATAAACTTTTTGTGCAATTCTATTTTGCTAGGCACTCCGATCCCCGAATCATGGAAGGGGGCGGAAATAGTAACCATATACAAAAAGGGAGATCGCTACAACCCCGGCAATTACAGACCTATAAGTCTAATAGATATTTTACAAAAAATCTTTGCCAGACACATTTTAAATCGCCTTTTAGATTGGATTGAGGATACCAAAATCCTCTCAAAATACCAAGCAGGTTTTAGAATTAGGACAAGTACTGTAGATCAGGTACATAGGTTCATGTGCATCTGCTGGAAGTATGTCCAGATTAAAAAATGCAGCATATATGTTGCATTCATGGATCTACGCTCAGCGTTCGATCTGGTCCCCCGCTCACTGTTATGGAACACTTTAGGGCAAATGGGTGTCCCTGATGAATTATTGTCTAACCTCGTAAAACTTCACACAGACAATTTTGCAAAAATAAGATGGGGAAGAAATGGTGAACTCACTCAAGCTATCCCAGTCAGACGGGGGGTGCGACAAGGGTGCGTGTTGGCCCCGACTCTTTTTTCTTTATTTGTAAATGATATCCCCCTATTTTTGGCACAGTGTAATCACGACTCCCCTAAATTATGCAATGAGGCTGTTACAGCGCTGCTTTTTGCAGACGACACGATTTTAATTTCTCAAACTCCAAAAGGCTTACAAAATTTGGTAAATCAATTTTACAGTTATTGTGAAAAGAAGGGGTTAGAAATTAATTCAAGTAAAACCAAATACATGGCCATTAACCCTCCAAAATCCTTTAAGAAAAATCTGGCCTTAAACAATACAAAACTTGAATATGTGGAATCATTTGATTACCTGGGTATTAGGTTTGATAGCAAAATGTCTTGGGCAAATCAGCTAGAAAAAAGTAGATTGATATTAAAACAGAACTCCTTCCCCATTCTGAAAATTCATGGAAGGAGTACTTCAAAAGCTATATCACCCGCAATTGAAGTGTTCAAAGCTAAAGGACAATCTGCGGCCCTATATGGAGCCGAGATTTGGGGGCCGTATGTTAAACAAACATTCCATACTGTGGAGAATATGTTCTGCAGGAGGTTGTTAAGGCTACCAACACGAACACCTTTAGCACCTGTTTTTCTAGACATAAACTTTAAACGCACAGACTATCTATGCTGGTTGAGGCCACTGATTTACTGGGTAAGAATCTGGACAACCCCGGAACTCGCAGACTATAGGGCGGGTCTGCTGGAAATTATGGAACTGGATACTTACAATTCAATTCAGTGGCTGAGACATATATCCGCATGGTTCACTAAACTGGGCCTTTCACACTTTTGGAAAAACCCAACATCCATGCAACCTAATTGTAAAGATCAGGTAAAATCCGCCTTTTGGTATTACATGAATTCTAACATACATAATCGTGTTACAGGTTCATTATCAATTGAGTTTTTGCAATTCAAGGACATTCCCATATTTGAACAATTTATGGACGAGGTGGAACCACCCCTGGCTAAAACCATGTATCTCCAATACAGGTACGGGGTCCTCCAAATAAATGCCAATACGTGCCGGTGGGGAAACCCTAACCCCAACAGAGATGATACACTTTGTAAACTATGCGACCTGAAGCAAAGGGAAGATGAGGCCCACATCCTCTTTTTTTGTCCACTATATAATGCTCAACGTACAAAATGGATAAAACCCCTTTGTAAAAATTTGGGTATACGCTCATACAAAGAGGCAGAAAGATTACTCAGATCCTTGCCCACTAGACTGATAACTTTTGGAGTCAGTCGATTTCTCTTTAGTATCTGCTTGATAAGGAAAAAGTATGGTTTTAAAACATAGATTCAAAGTTTTTAATTCTGGCTTTTAAACTATTTAAAAATTTTTTAAATATGTGTTTTTAATCAGAGGTCTGTAAACTCCCTTGTATGTAAAATGTATATGTCCCTTTTTTGAATTGTAAACAAATTAATGTGATTTGTAAATAACTAGGATTCATGAGGATTGCACAACAACTTGCACTTTATTCTTCTAATTGATGTAACTTTGTTTAATGTATAATGTATTTTTATTTGTTGGCTTGATGGCAAATTGCCGAATAAAAGCTTTTGAATTGAATTGAATTGAATATACTTTACTTTGCAAGAGGTTTGAAGCAAATCCATGGTGGCTGAGGGGACTTAGGGCCTAGCTGCAGAGCGCGCGCGGAGTGATTTGGGAAATTTGTGAAAAAGTGACTAAGTCCCCATTTTTGTACTTTTGCTCTTTGGCTGTTTGGGGGTCTTCTACTCGTTTTCTCCTGGGTTGACGGCTCTGGGGCCATTGCTGGGAAGCTCTAATACCGGATAAAAGTGTTTTGGACCAAATCCCAGGCGGAATTTTTTGTGTGTTTTTGATGACTTGCTTGCCTTTGAGGTGCTCTTAGGGGGGGTTCCGTCTGTTTGCGGGTGAGTTTCGTGGTCTGGGAGCACTGCTGGGACACTCTAATCTTGATTGCATTTGCTTTTCAGGAAATCCGTCGTGCCAACCCCGACTTATGGCCTAGCTACGCAGCGCGTTTGGACCGAAGGCCCAGAAATATTGCAAGTATGCGATTTTGCTTTTGGCCTGTTTGGGGGTGTTACGCTTCTTGGCGGGTGGGTTGCCGGGTCTTGGGGCATTCCTGAGAAGGTCTAATACCGGGTAGAAGTGGTTGGTACAAAATCCAGGCCGATTTTTTTTTGGGCTATTTCTGACATTTTGCTCTATGTAGCGTTTTCGGGGGCCTGTTTGGGGGGCTTCCTGGTGTTTGTGGGTGAGTTTCGTGGTCTGGGAGCACTGCTGGGACACTCTAATCTTGATTGCATTTGCTTTTCAGGAAATCCGTCGTGCCAACCCCGACTTATGGCCTAGCTACGCAGCGCGTTTGGACCGAAGGCCCAGAAATATTGCAAGTATGAGATTTTGCTTTTGGCCTGTTTGGGGGTGTTACGCTTCTTGGCGGGTGGGTTGCCGGGTCTTGGGGCATTCCTGGGAAGGTCTAATACCGGGTAGAAGTGGTTGGGACAAAATCCGTGCGGAAAAGCCTTTAGTTTTGGCACTTTTTGTAACTTAGGGTTCGTTAGGGTTAGCCCTAGCAGCAGGATTGCATGTGTTTCGGGGTGTTCTAGATTTTTCAAACTGAGTTCTGGGGTCTTAGAGCACTCGTGAGAATGTGTAATTTTGGTTGCAAGTCATTTGAAGAAAATCCATGGTGGGAAAGGGGGGATTTGGCATAGTTAAAGAAAGCCTTTGCCACTATTCTTAACTTAGGGTTCGTTAGGGTTAGCAGTATTTCTATTGCATGTGTTTGAGTGGGGGGGATTTCGAGTCTTGGAGCGATGCTGGCTATGGCTACTTTTGCTTGGTTGCTTGCAAGTGGTTTGAATGCAATCCACGGTGGGTAATGGGTAATTAGGGTACTTCGGCCTACTTTTACTTTCAAAGTAAGTTTTGTCACCAGTTTTCTGCTAGGCCTCGTTTTTTGAGATTTGATTGGGGGTCTTCTACATTTTTGCGACTGGCTTTAGTAAGGGTCTGGGTGGGAGCACTGCTAGGAAGATCTAATTTTGTTCTAAAACACAGTTTACAGCCTACATACCTTATATTTATTTATCAGTGGTGTTGTAATATTATATCACTTCCTGTTTTTCGTTGAATAATTACAGGCCGGGTTTCAGTCTCTGCAATGGGGAAAAAAGGATGGAGTCAGGCTTCACAGTAGCGAGCCACAATTCAGCATCAGGCAGGCAGTGGACAGGGTGTCTTCTGGTGACCAACATCGATGGACGAAGCGTCGGCTGCAATGGAGGAGTGCCGCTAATAGGAGGATTTTTTTTCTGCGGGCAACTTACTTACCACTTCCAACAGGACCACTACAACCACATAGATACAGTATCCCTTGCCTTTTTCTCTGACTGTGACTGCATTTCTTGGCTCTCTCTCTGCTTCTACATTGATCCCTTAACACATCACTTAGTCCACTCCACTATCACATCTGCACCACACATAGTCATTTGTAAGTGCTCCTACGTAATTCGCAAGTCGCAGCACGCCCCAGGCCGTAGAGGACTGGGATGGCCCCAATGATGAAGCATGTCACCAAGGGGCAACCCTGGTGAGTGAGGGGACACCTAGAAAAAAAGCAATTTCTCCTTTTCTATCTACTATACCTTCTGTCAGGTTACGCAGCCCCTAAGCGCCTACCGTACTATGAAACTACATTTCCCATGAGTAGGCGGGAGACTTGCAGACTATTTAGTGAGACTATATGAGAGTACCCTTGTATGTTAGGACAGCACTTCACTGATGCCTGTCTTGTCTTCTGTTACAGGTATCCTTTCCCTGCTGACCCTACCTTTACCCATCCCACATTTTTTATTTTAGTTTGTTATTTTTCTCCCCCGCCTAATGCCTCGAACACCCTGTGTTTACACTTCTGGGTGTTGGTGACATTTGGAGGTGGAACCATATTTGCATCGACTGGATCACGGGGAGTAAACCTGACACCTTCCAGACCAACCCCATTGAGTGTTGTTGTGAATGGATTTATAGTGACCAGCAAGGCTCTCAGGTATCTGGCTACAGAGACCTTATGTTGAATATAGTTATCAATATTTCCACCCACGCCCTGTACTGTCGCATTCTTTCTTCCACAGTTGTCGAAAGTACTAATTACTTTTAACTGACATGCATGCAGTTACAGTAGTGTATGCACTTTCAAAGATTGATGGATAGGTTTGTACCCAAAGATTTGTTTATGTTCACAATTGTTCGTCCATGCTGTGCTACTTTTTCTTGTCTCCCAAAACCTTTCCCAAAAACCCCCGTACCCATCCATTTTTCAAACCCTAACCCTCTTCCCCCGGGCTGTGTGGTTTTGATTGATGTGTGACTAAATTACAGCAATAAATCCACACACTTGCTGGGGAGGATAAGGTGATAGCAACAGGCTGGTGAAGAAATCCCAGCATATATTCTTACTCTGCTTGACAAAGACCCATGGCTAATGTCAAAGAACTTCAACCGAATTAGTTATACTTTAACATTTGTTAGGCTACAACGTGGCACTGTTCTAGTGTACTTCTGTCACCTGCTATATTCTGTATTGTACCTTTGTATTGCTCAGGAGGACAAACCAGATTTCATTTTCTTTTTTTCATAGGCAAGCAACTGCCACTGTGTCACACCACTAGTACCACCGCTATGAGGAAATTTTATCCGCCCAGGATTGCCAACCTTATTTGCTGTTTCCCGTGGAGCCAGCCCTGGGCCTAGCCCTACTTGCAAACAGAAATTACAGGTAAGATAGGCGTTTGGTTGGAGGTAGTATAATGGAGTATTAGGAGAGACGAGAGATTTGATTGACGGTAGTACTACTAAAGTCCTAGGACTATTCAGGAAAACAAACTTACTGTTATGTTAAACCCCCACCCACCAGACTCAAAAGCAGTAAAAAACAGGTATGGTCAGATAAAGTTTCAAAAAGTATATTTTTATAGCCCTAACAAAAGAATCTCCCGCAAGACCCTCCCTAACCCCAACGATTGTCCTTCAAAAGTCCCCAAAAATCCCAACTCCCAATTCCCACCCCCCAAAAGTCTCTAAAAAAGGGGCAAGGGACACTATGGCAGGGTGCTGTTGGAATTAGCAGCCAGGGCATCATGCTCCTTGCGGAGGGTGGCAAGTTCGAAGCGGAGGCCCTCCACCACGTTCTTATAATTATGGACCTCCTGCTCCAGGTAGGACAGTCTGAGGGATAAGCGGCGCCGGTGTGCCTTGCAAATCCTGTGAGGGGCAGCTGCTTTCTTTGCTGCTGGGCGGTGGCGTTTGGCTTTGGTAGCCCGGCTCCGTACCGCTGGAGCACTGCGCTGGCTGGCAGCCCGCACGGAGGAGGAGGCAGCTGTCCCAGTGGACGTTGTTGTTGTTCCAGACTGCGTCTCCTCCTCCTCCAGGGACACCAGCCGCCGATATTCAGCAACAGTGGCATCCAGCCTCCGTTGCCGGGCCATTCGAGCCTGCTCCTTCCTCCTTGATGGTGTCTTGGATTTGGAAGGAGCAACTACATGAAAAAAGAAAGACATAGTCTGTAACCAATGCTCCTTAAGATTAACACAAAATGATTGAGCAGAAAGTTGTCACAGTACAAGTAGCAAATTGAAAGCACAGTGCATAACTATTGAGGACAGTATCTATGTAACCTCCGACTTCTTCATCCTTGCTCTAACATTAGTGGGAGTTTAAGGAACAAATTCTACGAGCACTATGGACTTCTATTACAGTCGACTATGACAGTACACCACTCTTATTCTTCTTCTTCTCTCTTGTTTAGGAAAATTGGTACGTTATCTTATGCAAGCCGGCATAATGCCAGCGCAGTGAACTTGCACCCGAGAAAAACAGACGCACACCATGGTGAGTGAGACAGACTTGCGTTACTGTACCGGTCCAGTACATGCAGGTGGTGAAGCTCTTACTTTTCTATTACGGGTGGCACTGAGAATACTCTGTTAAAAGGGCTACTGCTTAATTAATTTAGCTTTCACCCTACAGTGCAAATGAGTATTAGAAAAGGAAAATGAAGAAGCTAAATTATCTGATTATCTATCACTTCACATGGGATGTATTTGATGACATATGGGATGACTTTAGGTGCTTTGCTTATTATTGAGTGAACAGTGATACCCCCACACATGAATGACGTACTACTACTAAACTAAAGTTATTAAGGGAGGTAGGGAGTGCCCACCGTAATAACTGGATATATGCTGTGCTTGCAGTTGCAATACAAACTACTGCTACTATTCATGGTAGTCTTTGGACAACGTTACAACTTCTTTTCCTTGCCTTTCCTACACTGGAACGGACGTGCGGGTGCGGTGTTACATGCTCTTCAAAGTAACACTTAGTTCATCCAGTGACCGTCTACTCTCTCTAGATTCACATATGCTATCTAAGAGTCAGATAATACCATGAATGATCCAGGCATCCATCCATCCATTCAAAGTATATTGCACACATACTGTTTCTGTCTCACCCACCCAGGCTGTTCTCCTTCCACCCATCCTTGCTTCATCATTCACCCAGCCATGCACCATACCATTTTCTTACCTTCCCAGCCACCTCGGGGACCAAGCAAACACATATCATTCTTCTTTGCCAGTCATCATTACATTTCTCGTGCTTCCACACTTACTTACACCCTTCTTTCGCTTTTCGTTCATCCCATCCATCAAGTTCACCTCAGATCTGATTGGGATTCTTCTCGCCAAAAACTTCACAGCTAAGTCGAAGTACATTTAGAGGAGGCTACTACCTGCTTTTTTTATAATACACCCGTGCAGAAAGCACACTCTGCAGTCTTCAATCTCAATGACTAAGGAATGTATAGCTTACCTCTGCCCGCCACCACCGTGTGAACCCTCACAGGCATGTCCTTTTCCGGCACTTGCACCGCCTCCTCCCCAGAGTTGTCCTCCTCGTCCAATGCCACCACCTCCGCGCTGGCCCCGTCTCCAGATGTTCCACCTACAAAGTACATTTAATAATGTTAGAATACACCACTCACTACTATATAATATTTGGTCTAGGAGGAAGAAAGAAATGTGAAAAAAAGTGTACAATTTAATAATTTTTGACTGTGTACTCTAGAGTAAAAATGTCCCTTTTTCCAGGGAAGGCTGTTGTCTTGCTGCACTTTTTGGCACAACTGATGAATGTTTGCTTTTTACTTTTTAACACGCACCACTTTTTCTCCTAACAGACAGAACCTTGACTTCTAAGAACACGAGCAGGATCAAGTTCAAACCAGGTGAGAGCTCGGCTCGACCACAAGAAATGTGTCCAATTAATCGTCAGCACTAAGCACTTTTCCATTTTCAGTTACACGTTCACTTTTATGACAAACTTGAATTTAATAAATGTGTTTACTTTTAATAAAGCTTTTAAACTTAAATAGACTCTGTGGTTTTTGGTCCTCCAGACTAGAGTGGATGAGCTAAAGGTTTTCGAATTTTTGCAAGCATGAGTCCGTGCCTCTGCCATCGGTGACTTTGGGAGCTAAATGACTCTGCCACACTATCTAGTCAGTAAGGAGATTGGGGGTTCAACTACAAAGTCTGTTATCACTGAGGTATGTGGAAAGTCTAACAGTTACAGCACCTATTATAATTGATAAGCTAAGCGATGCATTATTTAGTGTCCATAGTTCTGTTTGTGCAGATTTGTCCCTGCAACAGTAGTAGAATGGATTGTCCTATCCAAACCAAAAGTAAAGTAGTATCTTATTATTTCTTGGTGGTGGTCATTCACCTTTTTATTGTTGGCAATGGTCAAAGCATAAACATTTAGAATACTTGAAAAGACATTATGGACAATCCCAGAGGACTACACTCAGTGCATAGAGCTATTGCTGACTAGAATGGGAGTCCAATGGAAATGCCAAATGTGCAATCTTAGTTAGCTACACAGACAGACTAATAAGAATAATCTAGTAATACCACACGGAGTCATAGGGATAAGAATTTAGATCCTGTCTACAAGAAGATCAAAGACGATTTAGAAAAAATCGAATGAGGAACGCTAGGAAAAAATAAGTACTCTATATTACAATTAAAACTTACTGGGGCCAGCAAAGGAGCCCTCGACTGCCCGGTCCTGGCCTGCATCGACAACAGCACCCTCCTCCTCCTCCTCCTGTGTCCTCCTCTTGCCCCTGGGGGAAGCTGATGTACAACATGAAAGAAAGAAAAACAGAAAACATGGATGATATTTATTTCTCAACCAAATCAAACATTTAAAAAAGAACTAACAAAGTAACAAAATATTTTTGCGAAATAGCAAATAGGGAACGACTCCACGGGATATATTATTGACCAATCTCATGTGGTCGACTACGTCATTACTTTAGTATTGCTTGATTTGCGGACCGTCGAATTGGAAACTACCCTATGTAACTCACTAAACAAAGTACTAAAAAGGTTTGCCTAGGATTGGCAGGCAGCAGTCCGCAGCACGCAAAGTGACAGCCAAAGTCCATCGTGATTGAAGATCAGCGACAACACTAAAGTTTCCTACTACATTCACCAGGCATTAAAATACTCAAACTATTAATCCACCACCACTATTTCTTCTTATCGCCATGTGTACAAAGGAAGGACTGGACTTGAGTCTGTAGGGGCTGATTTATAAGGCCCTTGCGGCTCTTTTGCTCCATTGTTGCGTGACTTTTGTGACGCAGCGACAGCACAAAAGAGGCGCAATGGTGCGGCGTATATTAACAACGTGACGCATGGGAGATGCATCACGTTGTAAAGCCCTGCGCCAATAGGGGTGTTCCGGCGCAAGGGAGGGCGTTCCTGCGCAGGAACGCATCCTAAAAGTGGCTGAGGGAAATCTACAAGATTTCAATCAGTCACTTTGAGGACAATGATGCGTGGCTCAAACCCTGCGCCTGCTTGAAGCAGACGTACGGCTTGACGCAGCATTGGGGAGATAGGGCACCCCAGAGAATTGATGGAGCTGCACCATCGTTGCGACGCAACTCCAGCAATGCGCCACCTTTACGGCACAGATGCGTAACGCTTTGGTGACGTTTTGGGCCCATGGCGCGCCGCATTGTAATACGGCGCACCATGGGTGATGGTGGCGTGACGCACAATTACTGGCGCATCCCTGCAACTTTGCAGGGATGCGCCGGTAATTAAAAATCTGAACCTTAGTGTGTAGCATTGCGCAGTTCTTTCAACTACACTCATACATAATTTCACAGGCCAATGAAATGAACACAAAATCTAAAAAAAATAAGCATAGTAGCAACACTACTGAGAAGGAGAGCAGTGTACCTGAAATGCACAGAAGATTTTGAAATAAAATGTACCTACAATGTAATGAGCAGCATTATTGCTCTTGGTAAAAAACAAAAATTTGCAATATAATAACACAGCAGGAGAAAACATAGTAGTAAAGACATAGCTACTACTACTCACCAAGCCCGGGGATCTCAAGGCCAAGGAGGTCGAGCAGATCTCGCTCACGGGTCAGGACATCCGTCCAGCGGTGGGTGGCCTGGTTGTAGGTGCGCCAGACCCGAGAGTGGTGGTAAATGGCCTGGCACACCTTCTCCCACCGCTTCCGGCGCTCCCGGGCCCCGTACCCGGCACTGATCTTGCCGCCTCCCATGATGGTCCTGGGGAGGCGGCGCTGAACATAAAAAATGAGTTGGGCCACCTCCTCCGGGGTAAAGATCTCCCGTGGCATCACTAGCTCCCCCCTCAAACGCCCGCACGGGAGCCGGACACGGGGTGCGGGACCCTTCCCCTTCTCGGGATGCTTCCCGGCTCCCTTCACCATGGTCTGGGCGGAAAGGAATAAAGAAAATAGAATAGGGAAGAGAAGAAAAGAAAAGAGTTTACAAAAGTAGTTTAAAATTAACCAAAAGTAGCAGTAAACACAAAAATATAGGGCTAGAAAAATAGAGGGATAGATAATAAGTAAAATAGATAAAAAAAAAGTTCAAACAAGCAAAGGATGGCAGAGATTGACAGAGGATACAAAGACCATGCCCAGAACCATAGCAATGAATGAGAAACAAGATGGCCGCGCCCGTTCACGACCGCGCGAACTACCGCGCGAGATTTTCCTTGCGAACACGCGCGAGACTGTACTGGCAAACCGCGGACTTTGCGAGATTACACTTCGCGCCCGGAAACGGAAATACGTCAGGCAAACAAGATGGCTGCGCCCTTGAACGACCGCGAGGGTAACTTCGCGTCTTGCGCTACGAGCGGCTCGCAAAAACGCACAAAACCTTGCCAACTAACACGCCGCAAAAAAAACAAATTGCATATTCGCACGAATTTGCGGCTTCCGAATCCGATCTTGCGCGTGTTCGCACCCCGCGAACCCCGCGAAATTGCAGAAAAACGAGTTTTTCAAAAGTGAAAGCACTCGGCAGGGGCAAGAGTTCAAACTCATCATTAGTAACAATTCCCGGTAGTGCTTCCTGACTGGGGCCCCTCAGAATTCAGTTGCTAGTTGCAACAATTGTATGACCCTGCTCTGACCCTCACAGCAGGCTCATACAATAGCTACAAGTAGGCCACAAAGAAGGTCCTGGGGAAAAAAAATGCACTGCAACAGAAAGCAAAATTACAGATAAGGAAGCAGGTGCCAGACTGGAATTTTAAAACAGTGACACATTAATAAACTAACCCCAAATTAATTCATCTGAGTTGAAGCAGGGATGGTGTGCTTGCTTTTCCCCCCCATAATCTACAGTAATGATGAACCAGAGGGTGGCATTGATGTAACAGAGGGTTGCAGTGGTGAAACAGAGGGTGCTGGGAACCTGTGATGATGAACCAGACGTAGAAACAACATAATTCGCGACCGTTGCGCGACGAAATGTAAGTTCGCAATTGCGAACTGGTACGAAACCCTCGCGAACTGGCAGAAATCCTTGCGAACACAAAAAAAAAAAAAAATCCGCAAATTCGCAAGAATTCGCGGATTTTGCGGATTGCGAGTTCGCAAATCCGCAAATTCGCGAACGCGAGATCCGCAAAATTCGCTCATGCTTACTCAGCACTTGTGGGGGTGTTCTACTTCTTTGCGGGTGAGTTGACGGCTCTGGGGCCATTGCTGGGAAGCTCTAATACCGGATAAAAGTGGTTTGGACCAAATCGGAGGCGGAATTTTTTTTGTGTTTTTGCTGACTTGCTTGCCTTTGAGGTGCTCTTTGGGGGGGTTCCGGGTGTTTGTGGGTGAGTTTTGGGATCTGGGAGCACTGCTGGGACAGTCTAATCTTGATTGCATTTGCTTTTCAGGAAATCCGTGGTGGAAAACGGGAGTTATGACCTAGCTGCACAGCGCGTTTGGACCGAAGGCAGAGAAATATTGTATGAGATTTTCCTTTTTGGCTGTTTGGGGGTGTTGTTCTTTTTGGCGGGTGGGTTGGCGGGTCTTGGAGCATTCCTGGGAAGGTCTAATACCGGATAGAAGTGGTTTGGACAAAATCCATGCAGAATTTCTTTTTGCTATTTCTGACATTTTGCTCAATGTAACGTTTTCGGGGGCCTGTTTGGGGGGCTTCCTGGTGTTTGTGGGTGGGTTTTGGGGTCTGGGAGCACTGCTGGCTATGGATACTTTAGTTTGCAAGAGTTTGAAGCAAATCCATGGTGGCAGAGGGGAGTTAGGGCCTAGCTGCAGAGCGCGCGCGGAGTGATTTTGGAAATTGGCAAGAAAATGTCCCCATTTTTGTACTTTTGCTTTTTGGCTGTTTGGGGGTCTTCTACTAGTTTTCTCCTGGGTTGACGGCTCTGGGGCCATTGCTGGGAAGCTCTAATACCGGATAAAAGTGGTTTGGACCAAATCGGAGACGGAATTTTTTTGTGTTTTTGCTGACTTGCTTGCCTTTGAGGTGCTCTTTGGGGGGGTTCCGGGTGTTTGTGGGTGAGTTTTGGGGTCTGGGAGCACTGTTGGGACAGTCTAATCTTGATTGCATTTGCTTTTCAGGAAATCCGTGGTGGAAAATGGGAGTTATGACCTAGCTGCACTGCGTGTTTGGACCGAAGGCCGAGAAATATTGTATGAGATTTTCCTTTTTGGCTGTTTGGGGGTGTTGTGCTTTTTGGCGGGTGGGTTGGCGGGTCTTGGGGCATTCCTGGGAAGGTCTAATACCGGATAGAAGTGGTTTGGACAAAATCCATAAGGAAAAGCCTTTTGGCACTTTATGTAACTTAGGGTTCATTAGGGTTAGCCCTAGCAGCAGGATTGCATGTGTTTCGGGGTGTTCTAGATTTTTGCAACTGAGTTCTGGGGTCTTAGAGCACTCGCGAGAATGTGTAATTTTGGTTGCAAGTCATTTGAAGAAAATCCATGGTGGGAAAGGGGGGATTTGGCATAGTTAAAGAAAGCCTTTGCCACTATTCTTAACTTAGGGCTCGTTAGGGTTAGCAGTATTTCTATTGCATGTGTTTGGGTGGGGGGGTTTTCGAGTCTTGGAGCGATGTGGATACTTTTGCTTGCTTGCAAGTGGTTTGAATACAATCCACGGTGGGTAAGGGGGTATTTGGGCCTACTTTTACTTTCAAAGTACGTTTTGTCACCAGTTTTCTGCTAGGCCTCGTTTTTTGAGATCTGATTGGGGGTCTTCGACATTTTTGCGACTGGCTTTAGTATGGGTCTGGGTGGGAGCATTGCTGGGAAGGTCTAATTTTGTTCTAAAACACAGTTTACAGTACACCTAACTTGAGGGGAAAGATCTGCTAAATTAATTTGCTCATACTTATTTATCCTTCAAAAGGTGACTCAGACAGAGTACGCACTTTCAAAAATATTGTACTGTCTGTTAGGAAAATCAAAGTGTGACTTTTTGCACTACACAGCGTACATACCTTATTTTTATTTATCAGTGGTGTTGTAATATATCACTTCCTGTTTTTCGTTCAATAATTACAGGCCGGGTTTCAGTCTGTGCAATGGGGAAAAAAGGATGGAGTCAGGCTTCACATTAGTGAGCCGCAATTCAGCATCCGCCAGGCAGGCAGTGGACAGGGTGTCTTCTGGTCACCAACATTGATGGACGAAGCATCAGCTGGAATGGAGGAGTGCCGCTAATAAGAGGAATTGTTTGCTGCATGCAACTTACTTACCAAATTCAACAGGACAACTACAACAACATACAGATACAGTATCCATTGTTTTCTTCTATGAGTGTGACTGCATTTCTTGGATCTCTCTCTGCTTCTAAATTGATCCCTACAGCCATTCTATAGGTTTTACTTCGGCTATTTTTTAAACCTAATTTAATGTAAGAAGTGTTTCTCTGAGTGCAGAGATAGGCAAGTGAAAACGCTGCAGCCCTGTACTGTCGAATTCTAGTACTACTTACTTTTCAGTAACAATGCATGCAGTAGTGCATGCACTTCCTTTATGTCACTTAAAAGATTTATGGTTAGCTTTGTACCCAAAGATTTCTTTATCTTCAATTATTGTTTGTGCATGCTGTGCTTTTTTTTCTTCTCTCAACAAAACCTACCCAAAAAGAAACCCCCATTCCCATCCATTTTCCAAACCCTAACCCTCTTCCCCCGGGCTGTGTGGTTTTGCTTGATGTGTGACTAAATGACATCAATAATTCCACACACTTGCTGGGGAGGATAAGGTCATAGCAACAGGCTGGTGAAGGAATCCGAGGATATATTCTAGACTTACTCAGCTTCAGTACTATTTCTTGTAGTAGTAGCCAATGTCAAAGAAATCCAACACAAGTACAAGTTATACTTTCAATACTTTACCATTTGTTAGGCTACATTGTGGCACTGTTCTAGTGTACTGTCACCTGCTACATTCTCTATCGTACCGTTGTAATGCTACAGTAAGGACAAACCAGGTTTCATTTTCTTTTTTTCCATAGGCATGCAACTGCCACTGTGTCACACCACTAGTACCACCGCAATGAGGAGGACATTTCATCCGCCCAGGGTTGCCAACCTTAATCGCCATTTCCCGTGGAGCCAGCCCTGGGCCTAGCCCTACTTTCAAACACAAATTACAGGTAAGATAAGCGTTTGGTTGGAGGTAGTATAATGGAGTATTAGGAGAGACGAGAGATTGACGGTAGTACTACTAAAGTCCTAGGACTATTCAGGAAAACAAACTTACTGTTAAACCCCCACCCACCAAACTCAAAAGCAGTAAAAAACAGGTATGGTCAGATAAAGTTTCAAAAAGTATATTTTTGTAGCCCTAACAAAATAATCTCCCGCAAGACCCTCCCTAACCCCAACGATTGTCCTTCAAAAGTCCCAAAAACAACCCAACTCCCAATTCCCACCCCCTAAAAGTCTCTAAAAAAGGGGCAAGGGACACTACGGCAGGGTGCTGTTGACTTTAGCGGCCAGGGCATCATACTCCTTGCGGAGGGTGGCATGGTCGAAGCGGAGGCCCTCCACCAAGTTCTTATAGGTTAGGACCTCCTGCTCCAGGTAGGACACTCTGAGGCATAAGCGGCGCTGGCGTGCCTTGCAAATCCTGTGGGGGGCAGCTGCTGTCTTTGCTGCTCGGCGGTGGCGGTTGGCTTTGGTAGCCCGGCTCCGTACCGCTGGAGCACTGCGCTGGCTGGCAGCCCGTGGGGGCACGGAGGAGGATGCAGCTGTCCCAGTGGATGTTGTTGTTGTATCCGTAAGTGAAAAAAAGAAGGGAGGCCTCCTCTATAGTTAAATAGGGGACAAGGAGTCTAAGTAGGAGGAACAAAGGAAGGTCCCACACCAAATCAACTCAAAAAGAACCCAAGTGTAGTTCACATATTCCTCAAAATGCCAGGTCTAGCTTAAAGTCTGTACCATTTAAACATAAACAAATGTTACGCAAAATATAAAACATAGAAAATGTGTGTCTTATAAAAATATGCAGTTTATTACAATTCAAAGATAAAAACAAACAGTTTATACAATAAATGTGCCCAAATCAACAATAGCTTATTTATAAAAAAACAGTTAAAAATCACTATTTTAAAAACATTTCATCATGAATGTCACAGTTGTTCTTGTAGTCGACGCAGCGTTTCGGTGAATCGGTGATAACACCTTCTTCAGGACAAACAATTCTATAAAAGAACATTGCAGTTAGAAGCATGCCATGATTTGGAAAAACGGCATATTCTACCTTTTTATTATTTACACATTCTCCCTAATTTCTGGGCGCACATTATGACACACAAAGAGGGGGGTTTTATTTATATTAAAACAGTCACAGATAGACTCTATGTGGTACATTACTAAAGGCATTCGGTCTATATGACTCTACACTTGGGTCTTGTGGCATGAGAACATATAGTCCTCATGAAGGTAGCTATGAGGGTTCAAGAGACCTGTAGCATACCTGTGTGTTGATTTAACACTATCCTCACTCTTTCAATTTGGAGGAGTTTTTATGGTCGGCTTCAGTCAGACATCTGGAGTCTTTAATTTCCAGTTTGTAGTCCCTTAGTAAAAAGATGATTATGATTACTTTTCTTGTGGTCATAAGTCCTGAATTATAGACATTTCTATTTTTATCGACTTCCCTGAATATACATGTTAGTTTTACCTTCTTATATCAGGAGCTCTGTAGTGATGAGGATACCGGAGGGGGGCCACCGTATTGAAAATAAGAGCACTGTTGGAATAAAGAAGTAATCTTATCTTTCAGGAATCTGCTCAATCATAGTTTCCGTTGTTTAGCTGATTGGCTAGCATGTCCTTAGCATATTTTCTTAAGGAAAGAACTCACATTTATGTACTAAAGTTTAACGAAGTGGAGTGCACATTGCGATACATGAGGCATTATGCTGCTTAATTCTAGGACTAAGCCTAGTGTGTCGCAATAAACTTTACATGATAGAGTACATCTGTTATTTCTTAAGTTTCACTCACCTAAAAATAAGCAAGTTTCTTATTCATATGAACGCCACTGGATGTTTTCAATTTTGTCCGCAGCGACACTCTATTAGCAATTGTGGTTGTTAATAAATGCAACCTGTAAGGAATCATATGATGGCCTCAGTTTGTATTCTTTTTAGAGTTCATTGACACAAACAAAAAAATTTTTTTGAACTTACTGGGTGGCTTTATGTAATTGCGTAATTTAAAATTTATATTGGGTTTTGTGATCTCATTCTACTGATTTTTGCCCATGTTATTCAATTGTAGGGGTTTTGGCGTATAAATTAGTTTTAAATTAAAATTACTATTATTCGCTATCCTGCTAGTACTTTATTTGCGATAGCGGGGTGATTAAACACAGGCACTGACAAAAATCTATTAACTAACAGGTAGTATTTGCGTGCTGCTCTGGTTAAGTTACTAGAGGGAGATGTTAGTTAGAACTGGGGGCCTTAACACAAAAGCGGGATGGTATAACACAATTCAGGGATTGTTATTACCTTCGTGTTGTGGATCGGCCTCCCTGCTCCCCTCTCGGTCCTTTCGGCGTCTGGTTGTCAGGACGATCTGCCAAGTATGTGTCTTGGCGTTCGTCCGCTTGTCTTTTAAACGTCAGTTTCAGCGGGAAAAGCAATCAATTACGTGACGTTTTCTTCTCCGCGTCACTTTTACTTTTCGATTGGTTGAAGAGAAGAACTAAAATTGTAGTTCTATATATTAATCGCGCACAATGTTGACAAGTGTGCGTCTGTCAACAATACGGCGCGTTTGTTATTGTTCGAAGTGACAAGCAGTGTTGAATTACTTACGGGGGTTTTTTAGTGTGTCTTGTATATTTGCGCTGTATTTACTCGAAAACAGCTATAAATGACCTTCCGTTTCAGGAAGTTACTTGTTTTATAGGTTTTATGTAGTTTTCTGTTCTAATATATAGTAGGAGTGCTGCTTTATGCAGGTAGTTCTCACTTTGGGATTCATTGAGCTCCAAACTATAAAGATTATTATCAGGATTGGATATTTAGATTTTGGATGAAGTCAGGAGAGTCTGGTCCTATACTCCCGGTGTTATTATAAGTACATGTTATCTTACTAGCAAACTAGTGGGAATTACTGTTATTATCTTAATGAGATCTAGGTCGAAAACATGAATAGTGCTAACTGTTTCTGCGCAGAGGTACATGAGAGATATGCAGATATAGGGCTATTGCAGGATTCTTTCCCAATCTTCCCTTGTGTTGAGACCCTCATTCACTGAATTAAAACGGGACATATAAAATTGCTCCCGTTTTTTCCGTTTCATATTAATATTACCTCCTCTCATATTTTGAGTGATTATCTCCAGACCACACCACTTTAATTGTTCGATTTTGTGACCAGCTGATTTCCAGTGGTCTACGAGTGGGGCTCCAGGTTTATTGCATCGTATTGCAGATTTGTGTTCATTAAGTCTGACTCTAACTTCGCGGGATGTTTCACCAATATAAACACAGTTGCAGGGGCACTTGATTAAATATATTAAGTTTTTAGATCTGCAATTTATAAAAGATTTAGTGTAATGTTTTATTTTTTTATGCTCTATCTGGTTGCCCTTGATCACGTTGTTGCAGTTTGAGCATTTGCTACACGGGAATGTCCCGACTGGGAGTGGGTTATTGTCTATAGTTCTCTGTGCTTGGGTTGTTTCTCTGTAGGTGTGTACTAGGCTGTTCTTGATTGTTTTATTTCTTCTAAAAGCAAATATTGGTTTAGGAATCTGTTGTTTGCTGCTGTTGGTAGTGATTAGGTTCCAGTTCCGGTTTATTATGTTTTTAATTTTATTGCTCACTCCGCTGTAGTTTGTCACGAAAACTAACCTGTTGTCAGTTTCTATATCTTTTGTTTTTCGTTCAAAAAGATTATCCCTATTGAAGTATTTAGCCCTTTTGAGGGCTTGATTGACCATTTTTTTGGGGTATCCTCTGTCTGTAAGTTTTTTGGATAATATTCCTGCATGTTTCAGGAAGTCTTGGTTATCTGTGCAATTTCGTTTCAGTCTGAGGAATTGCCCGAAAGGGATGTTATTTTTCTGACATGGGGGATGGTGGCTGTCGTAATGCAGCATGGTGTTTCTGTCGGTTTTTTTTGTAAAAAGCTCAACTATAAGGGTGCCCGCAGAGTGTTTAATGACTATGTCTAAGAATTCACATCTTTCTTGGTTGTAGTGACTGGTGAATCTGAGATTTTCATCCCCTAGGTTGAACCAAGATATGAACTCCTCCAGGGATTCAATGGGTCCTGTCCAGATAAAAAAAATATCGTCTATATATCTAGACCATAAAGAAATATTTTCAAAAAAAGGGGCAGCCGAATTAAAAATATGTGTTTTTTCAAATTGGGCCACATAAAGGCAGGCCAGACTGGGAGCACAGGTGGCTCCCATGCTGGTGCCCTTGGTCTGCTTGTAGAAATCTTTCTCAAACAAAAAAATATTATTTTTGAGGACTATGGTAACGCAATCTATAATAAAGGTTGCATGTGGAGTTGGATCTTGATCATTTTCACATAGTAATTTGCTGATTGTATTTATAGTACTATCCTGTGGTGTGTTGGTATATAGGGCTTCGATGTCAAGCGTGACCAGGTATTGTGTTTCGGGGTTAAAGGGAAGGTTCTCAATTTTTTGGATAATTGCCGCCGTGTCTTTTATGTATGCTTTTTGTTTAGTAACGTGAGGTTGCAGGAAGATGTCAGCATATTTACTGAGGGGTTCCGTGAGGGAACCTATGCTGGACACTATGGGTTCCATGGGGGGTCTGTGGAGTCTTTATGGACTTTGGGAAGTCCATAAAGTGCAGGTATAGTGGGGTTAGTGTTTAGGAGGAATTTATATTCTTCCTCACAAATGATATCTTCCTCTTTTGCAAAGTCTAAAAGATGTTTGATGTTGGTTTCAAGCTCAGACCACTCACTTCTGTTGGACTTTCGATAGTGATCAGTGTTATTCAGAAGTAAAAACATTTTCTCGTTGTAGTATGTTGTGGACATCACAACAATGCTCCCGCCTTTGTCGGCCGGTTTGATAGTAAGCACAATTTTATCCAATTCTTCTGTTCTACAACAAAAATAAGACTAATGACGTTCTTCAAGGGCAAGGAAAGAATCACCTGTCCCAACAAATCAGGCCTTAAAGTCAAATCCACTTGGACTCCCCAATTGGGCCAAATTAACAAACAAATAGAAGCCTTTGAAATAGCTGTAACAAAAAGTGTTTCAGATTTTGTAGAACAGAAGAATTGGATAAAATTTAATCTGGACAAGAAAGAGAAAGAAGCATTGCGTGAATTAGAAAACAACCATATGCTTACTATCAAACCGGCCGACAAAGGCGGGAGCATTGTTGTGATGTCCACAACATACTACAACGAGAAAATGTTTTTACTTCTGAATAACACTGATCACTATCGAAAGTCCAACAGAAATGATTGGTCTGAGCTTGAAACCAACATCAAACATCTTTTAGACTTTGCAAAAGAGGAAGATATCATTTGTGAGGAAGAATATAAATTCCTCCTAAACACTAACCCCACTATACCTGCACTTTATGGACTTCCCAAAGTCCATAAAGACTCCACAGACCCCCCCATGAGACCCATAGTGTCCAGCATAGGTTCCCTCACGGAACCCCTCAGTAAATATGCTGACATCTTCCTGCAACCTCACGTTACTAAACAAAAAGCATACATAAAAGACACGGCGGCAATTATCCAAAAAATTGAGAACCTTCCCTTTAACCCCGAAACACAATACCTGGTCACGCTTGACATCGAAGCCCTATATACCAACATACCACAGGATAGTACTATAAATACAATCAGCAAATTACTATGTGAAAATGATCAAGATCCAACTCCACATGCAACCTTTATTATAGATTGCGTTACCATAGTCCTCAAAAATAATATTTTTTTGTTTGAGAAAGATTTCTACAAGCAGACCAAGGGCACCAGCATGGGAGCCACCTGTGCTCCCAGTCTGGCCTGCCTTTATGTGGCCCAATTTGAAGAAACACATATTTTTAATTCGGCTGCCCCTTTTTTTGAAAATATTTCTTTATGGTCTAGATATATAGACGATATTTTTTTTATCTGGACAGGACCCATTGAATCCCTGGAGGAGTTCATATCTTGGCTCAATCTAGGGGATGAAAATCTCAGATTCACCAGTCACTACAACCAAGAAAGATGTGAATTCTTAGACATAGTCATAAAACACTCTGCGGGCACCCTTATAGTTGAGCTTTTTACAAAAAAAAACGACAGAAACACCATGCTGCATTACGACAGCCACCATCCCCCATGTCAGAAAAATAACATCCCTTTCGGGCAATTCCTCAGACTGAAACGAAATTGCACAGATAACCAAGACTTCCTGAAACATGCAGGAATATTATCCAAAAAACTTACAGACAGAGGATACCCCAAAAAAATGGTCAATCAAGCCCTCAAAAGGGCTAAATACTTCAATAGGGATAATCTTTTTGAACGAAAAACAAAAGATATAGAAACTGACAACAGGTTAGTTTTCGTGACAAACTACAGCGGAGTGAGCAATAAAATTAAAAACATAATAAACCAGAACTGGAACCTAATCACTACCAACAGCAGCAAACAACAGATTCCTAAACCAATCTTTGCTTTTAGAAGAAATAAAACAATCAAGAACAGCCTAGTACACACCTACAGAGAAACAACCCAAGCACAGAGAACTATAGACAATAACCCACTCCCAGTCGGGACATTCCCGTGTAGCAAATGCTCAAACTGCAACAACGTGATCAAGGGCAACCAGATAGAGCATAAAAAAATAAAACATTACACTAAATCTTTTATAAATTGCAGATCTAAAAACTTAATATATTTAATCAAGTGCCCCTGCAACTGTGTTTATATTGGTGAAACATCCCGCGAAGTTAGAGTCAGACTTAATGAACACAAATCTGCAATACGATGCAATAAACCTGGAGCCCCACTCGTAGACCACTGGAAATCAGCTGGTCACAAAATCGAACAATTAAAGTGGTGTGGTCTGGAGATAATCACTCAAAATATGAGAGGAGGTAATATTAATATGAAACGGAAAAAACGGGAGCAATTTTATATGTCCCGTTTTAATTCAGTGAATGAGGGTCTCAACACAAGGGAAGATTGGGAAAGAATCCTGCAATAGCCCTATATCTGCATATCTCTCATGTACCTCTGCGCAGAAACAGTTAGCACTATTCATGTTTTCGACCTAGATCTCATTAAGATAATAACAGTAATTCCCACTAGTTTGCTAGTAAGATAACATGTACTTATAATAACACCGGGAGTATAGGACCAGACTCTCCTGACCCCATCCAAAATCTAAATATCCAATCCTGATAATAATCTTTATAGTTTGGAGCTCAATGAATCCCAAAGTGAGAACTACCTGCATAAAGCAGCACTCCTACTATATATTAGAACAGAAAACTACATAAAACCTATAAAACAAGTAACTTCCTGAAACGGAAGGTCATTTATAGCTGTTTTCGAGTAAATACAGCGGAAATATACAAGACACACTAAAAAACCCCCGTAAGTAATTCAACACTGCTTGTCACTTCGAACAATAACAAACGCGCCGTATTGTTGACAGACGCACACTTGTCAACATTGTGCGCGATTAATATATAGAACTACAATTGTAGTTCTTCTCTTCAACCAATCAAAAAGTAAAAGTGACGCGGAGAAGAAAACGTCACGTAATTGATTGCTTTTCCCGCTGAAACTGACGTTTAAAAGACAAGCGGACGAACGCCAAGACACATACTTGGCAGATCATCCTGACAACCAGACGCCGAAAGGACCGAGAGGGGAGCAGGGAGGCCGATCCACAACACGAAGGTAATAACAATCCCTGAATTGTGTTAGACCATCCAGCTTTTGTGTTAAGGCCCCCAGTTCTAACTAACATCTCCCTCTAGTAACTTAACCAGAGCAGCACGCAAATACTACCTGTTAGTTAATAGATTTTTGTCAGTGCCTATGCAACTTAAATGCTCTGTGTTTAATCACCCCGCTATCGCAAATAAAGTACTAGCAGGATAGCGAATAATAGTAATTTTAATTTAAAACTATTGTATACGCCAAAACCCCTACAATTGTATAACATGGGCAAAAATCAGTAGAATGAGATCACAAAACCCAATATAAATTTTAAATTACGCAATTACATAAAGCCACCCAGTAAGTTCAAAAAAATGTTTTTGTTTGTGTCAATGAACTCTAAAAAGAATACAAACTGAGGCCATCATATGATTCCTTACAGGTTGCATTTATTAACAACCACAATTGCTAATAGAGTGTCGCCGCGGACAAAATTGAAAACATCCAGTGGCGTTCATATGAATAAGAAACTTGCTTATTTTTAGGTGAGTGAAACTTAAGAAATAACAGATGTACTCTATCATGTAAAGTTTATTGCGACACACTAGGCTTAGTCCTAGAATTAAGCAGCATAATGCCTCATGTATCGCAATGTGCACTCCACTTCGATAAACTTTAGTACATAAATGTGAGTCCTTTCCTTAAGAAAATATGCTAAGGACATGCTAGCCAATCAGCTAAACAACGGAAACTATGATTGAGCAGATTCCTGAAAGATAAGATTACTTCTTTATTCCAACAGTGCTCTTATTTTCAATACGGTGGCCCCCCTCCGGTATCCTCATCACTACAGAGCTCCTGATATAAGAAGGTAAAACTAACATGTATATTCAGGGAAGTCGATAAAAATAGAAATGTCTATAATTCAGGACTTATGACCACAAGAAAAGTAATCATAATCATCTTTTTACTAAGGGATTGCAAACTGGAAATTAAAGACTCCAGATGTCTGACTGAAGCCGACCATAAAAACTCCTCCAAATTGAAAGAGTGAGGATAGTGTTAAATCAACACACAGGTATGCTACAGGTCTCTTGAACCCTCATAGCTACCTTCATGAGGACTATATGTTCTCATGCCACAAGACCCAAGTGTAGAGTCATATAGACCGAATGCCTTTAGTAATGTACCACATAGAGTCTAGCTGTGACTGTTTTAATATAAATAAAACCCCCCTCTTTGTGTGTCATAATGTGCGCCCAGAAATTAGGGAGAATGTGTAAATAATAAAAAGGTAGAATATGCCGTTTTTCCAAATCATGGCATGCTTCTAACGGCAATGTTCTTTTATAGAATTGTTTGTCCGATTCACCGAAACGCTGCGTCGACTACAAAAACAACTGTGACATTCATGATGAAATGTTTTTAAAATAGTGATTTTTAACTGTTTTTTTATAAATAAGCTATTGTTGATTTGGGCACATTTATTGTATAAACTGTTTGTTTTTATCTTTGAATTGTAATAAACTGCATATTTTTATAAGACACACATTTTCTATGTTTTATATTTTGCGTAACATTTGTTTATGTTTAAATGGTACAGACTTTAAGCTAGACCTGGCATTTTGAGGAATATGTGAACTACACTTGGGTTCTTTTTGAGTTGATTTGGTGTGGGACCTTCCGTTGTTGTATCCGTAGACTGCGTGTCCTCCTCCTCCAGGGCCACCAACCGCCGATATTCGGCGACAGTGGCATCCAGCCTCCGTTGCCGGGCCATTCGAGCCTGCTCCCTCCTTGATGGTCTGTTTGATTTGGAAGGAGCAACTATATGAAGAAAGAAAGACATAGTCTGTAACCAATGCTCCTTAAGATTAACACAAAATGATTGAGCAGAAAGTTGTGTCACAGTACAAGTAGCAAATTGAAAGCACAGTACATAACTATTGAGGACAGTATCTATGTAACCTCCGACTTCTTCATCCTTGCTCTAACATTAGTGGGAGTTTAAGGAACAAATTCTACAAGCACTATGGACTTCCATTACAGTCGACTATGACAGTACACCGGTCTTATTCTTCTTCTTCTCTCTTGTTTAGGAAAATTGGTACGTTATCTTATGCAAGCCGGCATAATGCCAGCGCAGTGAACTTGCACACGAGAAAAACAGACGCACACCATGATGAGTGAGACAGACTTGCGTTACTGTACCGGTCCAGTACATGCAGGTGGTGAAGCTCTTACTTTTCTATTACGGGTTTCACTGAGAATACTCTGTTAAAAGGGCTACTGCTTAATTAATTTAGCTTTCACCCTACAGTGCAAATGAGTACTAGAAAAGGAAAATGAAGAAGCTAAATAATCTGATTATCTATCACTTCACATGGGATGTATTTGATGACATATGGGATGACTTTAGGTGCTTTGCTTATTATTGAGTGAACAGTGATACACCCACACATGAATGACGCACTACTACTAAACTAAAGTTATTAAGAGAGGTAGGGAGTGTCCACCGTAATAACCGGATATATGCTGTGCTTGCAGTTGCAATACAAACTACTGCTACTATTCATGGTAGTATTTGGACAAAATTACAACTTCTTTTCCTTGCCTTTCCTACACTGGAACCGACGTGCGGGTGCGGTGTTACTTGCTCTTCAAAGTAACACTTAGTTCATCCAGTGACCGTCTACTCTCTCTAGATACACATATGCTATCTAAGAGTCAGATAGTACCATGATCCAGGCATCCATCCATTCAAAGTATGTGCACACATACAGTTTCTGTTTCACCCACCCAGGCTGTTCTCCTTCCACCCATCCTTGCTTCATCATTCACACAGCCATGCACCATACCATATTCTTACCTTCCCAGCCACCTCTGGGACACATATCATTCTTCTTTGCCAGTCATCATTACATTTCTCGTCCTTACACCCTTCTTTCGCTTTTCGTTCATCCCATCCATCAAGTTCATCTCAGATCTGATTGGGATTCTTCTCGCCAAAAACTTCACAGCTAAGTCGAAGTGTATTTAGAGGAGGCTACTACCTGGTTGATTTATAATACACCCGTGCAGAAAGCACACTCTGCAGTCTTCAATCTCAATAAGTAAGGAATATATAGCTTATCTCTGCCCGCCACCACCGTGTTAACCCTCACAGGCATGTCCGGCACTTGCACCGCCTCCTCCCCAGAGTTGTTCCCCTCGTCCAATACCACCACCTCCGCGCTGGCCCCGCCTCCAGATGTTCCACCTACAAAGTACATTTAAGAATGTTAGAATACACCACTCACTACTATATAATATTTGGTCTAGGAGGAAGAAAGAAATGTGAAAAAAACAGAACACAATGTAATAATTTGTGACTGTCTACTCTAAAGTAAAAATGTCCCTTTTTCCAGGGAAGGCTGTTGTCTTGCTGCACTTTTTGGCACAACTGATGAATGCTTGCTTTTTATTTTTAACACGCACCACTTTTTCTCCTAACAGACAGAAGCTTGACTTCTAAGAACACGAGCAGGATCAAGTTCAAACCAGGTGAGAGCTCGGCTCGACCACAAGAAATGTGTCCAATTAATCGTCAGCACTAAGCACTTTTCCATTTTCAGTTAAACGTTTAGTTTTATGACAAACTTGATTTTAATAAATATGTTTACTTTTAATAACGCTTTTAAACTTAAATAGACTCTGTGGTTTTTGGTCCTCCAGACTAGAGTGGATGAGCTAAAGGTTTTGGAGTTTTTGCAAGCATGAGTCCGTGCCTCTGACATCATTGGGGATCCTCATCGGTGACTTTGGGAGCTAAATGTCTCTGCCACACTATCTAGTCAGTAAGGAGATTGGGGGTTCAACTACAAAGTCTGTTATCACTGCGGTATGTGGAAAGTCTAACAGCACCTATTATAATTGATAAGCTAAACAATACATTATTTAGTGTCCATAGTTCTGTTTGTGCAGATTTGTCCCTGCAACAGTAGTAGAATTGATTGTCCTACTATCCAAACCAAAAGTAAAGTAGTATCTTATTCTTTCTTGGTGGTCATTCACCTTTTTATTGTTGGCAATTGTCAAAGCATAAACATTTAGAAGACTTGAAAAGACATTATGGACAATCCCAGAGGACTGCACTCAGTGCATAGAGCTATTGCTGACTAGAATGGGAGTCCAATGGAATTGCCAAATGTGCAATCTTAGTTAGCTACACAGACAGACTAATAAGAATAATCTAGTAATACCACAGGGAGTCATAGTCGAGGCAGGATAAGAATTTAGATCTAGTCTACAAGAAGATCAAAGACGATTTAGAAAAAATCGAATGAGGAACGCTAGGAAAAAATAAGTACTCTATCTTAAAATTAAAACTTACTGGGACCAGCAAAGGAGCCCTCGCCTGCCCGATCCTGGCCTGCATCCTGAACAGCACCCTCCTCCTCCTCTCCTCCTGTGTCCTCTTGCCCCTGGGGGAGCTGATGTACAACATGAAAGATAGAAAGACCAGAAAACATGGATGATATTTGTCAACCAAATTAAACATTTCAAAAGAACAATAACAAAATATTTTGGTGAAATAGCAAATAGACAACTATTCCACGGGATATATTGACTGATCTCATGTGGTCTACTACGTTATTAGTATTGCTTGATTTGCGGACCGTCGAATTGGAAAGTTCTTATGTAACTCACTAAACAAAGTACTAAAAAGGTTTGCCTAGGATTGGCAGGCAGCAGTCCGCAGCACGCAAAGTGACAGACAAAGTCCATTGTGATTGCAGATCAGCGACAACACTAAAGTTTCCTACTACATTAACCAGTCATTAAAATACTCAAACTATCAATCCACCACCACTATTTCTTCTTATCGCCATGTGTACAAAGGAAGGACTGGACTTGAGTCTGTAGGGGCTGATTTAGAAGCCCCTTGCGGCTCTTTTGCTCCATTGTTGCGTGACTTTTGTGACGCAGCGGCAGAACAAAAGAGGCGCAATGGTGCGGCGTCTATTAACAACGTGACGCATATGGGAGATGCATCACGTTGGAAAGCCCTGCGCCATCAGGGGGCGTTCCGGCGCAAGGGAGGGCGTTCCTGCGCAGGAACGCATCCTAAAAGTGGCTGAGGGAAATCTACAAGATTTCAATCAGTCACTTTAAGGACAATGATACGTGACTCAAACCCTGCGCCTGCTTGAAGCAGACGTACGGCTTGACGCAGCATTGGGGAGATAGGGCACCCCAGAGCATTGATGGAGCTGCACCATCGTTGCGACGCAACTCCAGCAATGCGCCGCCTTTACGGCACAGATGCGTAATGCTTTGGTGACGTTTTGGGCCCATGGTGCGCCGCATTGTAAATACGGCGCACCATGGGGGATGGTGGCGTGGCGCACAATTACTGGCGCATCCCTGCTACTTTGCAGGGATGCGCCGGTAATTAAAAATCTGAACCTTAGTGTCTAGCATTACGCAGTTCTTTAAACTACACTCATACATAATTTCACAGGCCAATGAAATGAACACAAAATTGAAAACAAATAAGCATAGTAGCAACACTACTGAGAAGGAGAGCAGTGCACCTGAAATGCACAGAAGATTTTGAAATGTAATTTACCTACAATGTAATGAGCAGCATTATTGCTCTTGGTAAAAAACAAAAATGTGCAATATAATAACACACAGAGCAGGAGAAAACAGAGTAGTAAAGAAATAGCTACTACTACTCACCAAGCCCGGGGATCTCAAGGCCAAGCAGGTCGAGCAGATTGCGTTCACGGTCCAGGACATCCGTCCAGCGGTGGGTGGCCTGGTTGTAGGTGCGCCGGACCCGAGAGTGGTGGTACATGGCCCGGCACACCTTCTCCCACCGCTTCCGGCGCTCCCGGATCCCGTACCCGCTACCGATCTTGCCGCCTGCCATGATGGTCCTGGGGAGGCGGCGCTGAACATAAAAAATTAGTGCGGCCACCTCCTCCGGGCTGAAGATCTCCCGGGGTACGACCTGCTCCCCCTCAAACGCCCGCACGGGAGCCGGACACGGGGTGCGGGACCCTTCCCCTTCTCGGGATGCTTCCCGACTCCCTTCACCATGGTCTGGGCAGAAAGGAAGCTAAATAATAAAGAAAATAGAATAGGGAAGAGAAGAAAAGTAAAGAGTTGAAAAAAGTAGTTTAAAATTAACCAAAAGTAGCAGAAAACACAAAAATATAGAGCAAGAAAAATAGAGAGATAGATAATAAGTAAAATAGACAAAGAAAAACTTCAAACAAGCAAAGGATGGCAGAGATACAGAGAGGATACAAAAAGCATGCCCAGAACCATAGCAATGAATGAGAAACAAGATGGCCGCGCCCGTTCACGACCGCGCGGGTAAGTTCGCACGAGATTTTCCTCGCGAACACCCGCGAAATTGTACTAGCGAGCCGCACACTTTGCGAGATTACACATCGTGCCCGGAAACGGAAATACGTCATGCAAACAAGATGGCCGCGCCCTTGAACGACCGCGAGGGTAACTTCGCGCCTTGCGCTACAAGCGGCTCGCTAATACGCACAAAACCTTGTGAACTAACACGCCGCAAAAAACAAATCGCATATTCGCACAAATTTGCGGCTTCCGAATCCGATCTCGCGCAAAATCGCGCACCCGCGAATCCCGCAAAATTGCAGAAAAACGAGTTTTGCAAAACTGAAAGCACTCAGCAGGCGCAAGAGTTCAAACTCATCATTAGTAACCATTCCCTGTAGTGTTTCCTGACTGGGGCCCCTCCAGAGTTCAGTTGCTAGTTGCAACAATTGTATGACCCTGCTCTGACCCTCACAGCAGGCTCATAGAATAGCTACAAGTAGGCCACAAAGGTCCTGGAAAAAAAAATTGCACTGCAACAGAAAGCAAATTACTGATAAGGAAGCAGGTGCCAGACCTGGAATTTTAAAACAGTGACACATTAATAAACCAACCCCAAATTAATTCATGTCAGTTGAAGCAGCTCAGGTGTGCTTGCTTTCCCCCCCCATAATCTACAGTGATGATGAACCAGAGGGTGGCATTGATGTAACAGAGGGTGGCATGGGTGAAACAGAGGGTGGCAGTGGTGAAACAGAGGGTGCTGGGACTGTGATGATGAACCAGACGTAGAAACAACATAGTCGCGACCGTTGCGAGCCGACAAGTAAGTTTGCAATTGCGAACTGGTACCAAACCCTCGCGAACTGGCAGAAACCCTTGCGAACACAAAAAAAATCCGCAAATTCGCGAGAATTTGTGGATTTTGCGGATTGCGAGTTCGCAAATTCGCAAAATTCGCGATCGCCAGATTCGCAAAATTCGCCCATGCTTAGTGCTCATTTTGAGGCTGTGTACCTGTGCCAGCAATCCCCCGGCTGTTTCACAGCTCAGGATTTTTGGGTGCGCACTGCGCATGTCGGGCTGGCCATAGCAATAGAGCCAGCTAACCCAACATGCGCACTGCAGGGGCAGCTGTAATCTGCAAATCCTCAACCCCTGCCCTCCCACTGCTATGGTTAAGTAAAAATGGCATTGATATGCCATTTTACTTCTTTGTCTGCGCCTGCTGTGCTTGCAGCAGGCAGGGCGAACTCCTCCCCTCAAACGGAGGGGCCGCCTCTGACCCAAAGTAATGATTAGGACAAGGAAAGGAGAATCGGAATAGTGAAACTTACTGGTAATTGATCCAAACATTCTAAGTTTAACAGCTTTTCTTTCTATCCATGCCCTGAACTGTATTGTAGGTCTCGAGTGAGCCAGCGCATGCGCTGCCCTGGCAAGTCTTTTAGTGAGTGAGCATTTTAAATTGCTAGCACACACTTTCTGTGTGGCCTCAAGCTTGAGAGCACGCGAGCGAGCACGCGTGATAACTTTCACTTCTGCTGCGTGTGCACCACTCGCATGTTTCTTTTTTACTTGAGGCGCGCGCGCGATCTCATTTTCACACGGCCAATGCTTGTTTTTTATAGAGATCCTGGCGCACGCACGCAATCTCATTTCCACGCAGCCAATGCTTGTTTTTTATAGAGATCCTGGGAAAGCCAATGCCGCACGGTTCCTCCAGGACAGCCTTGGGATATAAAAGTATTTCATCATTCACTTTAGAGTCCTGCATCCATGTTTTTCACCTTCTTTACTAAATACAAAGGCGTCTTGGTGTGGCCTAATGGCTTGAATTGCTAAGTTTGGAAATGGGGACTCAGGTTTGAATCCCGGCCCGACTTGCCATCTTGTGATTCTGGACAAGCCGCTTAATTCTCCTGTCGTTAAAAACAAGCAATCTTTGCCAGGCAGCTAAGTTTTGAACCCAGCATTCCTTACCTGACCTCAAGTGTGCTTCTGGGGTGCAGCTGTGGCTGGGCAGCCCATAATGTCTCACAGCTATAGTCCTGTGGTGGCAGCTTGCATGTGGGGCGGTGCTATGGTGGGGTTTGATAGGCGTCCCTTTCCATGACTTCACATACATGCAGACTCGAGACCAAGCCCTGCTGCCTCTTCTTATGCGCCCATGTTCAGTGCAGCTCTCGAGCCGCTGTTAATGGGGCGTCACCCCCTCCTAGATGGGGCTCATCACAGCCCCCTCATTTTTTAAACCTTTATTTATAGATTTCCCAACATAAATCAGACGTTTAGATTCTATTACATATCCCATATTGCTCCAATTGCATAACTCCTAACAACAAAGGTTCCATGTGCACATTCTACTCAGTTGTCTGGTATAACCTTTGGCCTTTTGCTAAACGCCAGAATGTACTTTAAACATGCACCTCTGTTAATCTGATAAACATCTTTGTAGGTAGTCCTCGGTACGGTGTCTGTGTCCGTAAAATCCGAACTAGTCCGTTAAGTTTGTTTTGAGGCACACTCTGTTGTGCTGCAGTCTGCGCCTCACACAAAGTACTCTGCAATAAAATACCACATTGTGACATTTAGCACACAACCGTTGACCCGTCTCAGAAATAATGTGTTTAAGTTGGACTCTTTATTGCCATTTTAGTGACAGAACCAGAGGGAATGCTATCAATTGCGCCTTGATAATCGAGTGTGAGCAGCAGGGCTGGTACTTGATGTACCCCCTGCAGGCATTTCTAGGCGCTTTAGGCAGGATATGCCTGGCACTCGATTTCTTCATTCTGTCTGCCTCTCTCCACAACCCCCTCCACCCAGACCCCTCCCCTCCTCGTGGTCCTCTCTAACATTCTTCACTCTTTCTTTCCTTCTGTTTCTTGTTCTCTATCGCCCACTCTTTTCCAGTTTTCCGATTGCTTCTTCGTGTCTCTCCTTCTACTCTTTGTTTCTGGGACTTTCCTTCCGCTCCGTGTTTCTGCTCCCCTCGGTTCCACTCTGTGTGTGTGTGTCCCTCTCTCCCCCACACTCGTTCCTCGCTCTCCTTATTCCCATCTCTCATCCCCTGGCTTTTCTCCTCTAGCCTTGCCCCTCTCCTGTCCCATTGCCCCCTCTCCCTTCTCTGAATCCACTTTCCTTCGCTCCCTCCCCCAATTTTCCTATTCTCATCTTTACTCCTAATGTAAATCGATAAAAAGCGCATTATTGATCTTATTTGAGGCTACTCGTGCCACCAGTTTCTGCCTCTTAACACATTTCTCCTTCCTGCCCTGGTGGGTGCACTTTGAGGGGTCAGGGGTATCGCTCTAAAGACCCCATCCATGCCGGGTCATCTTAATTAACAAATATACCAAAGTTTGAGATGTGTTTTTAGTTCTAACTTATTCCAAGATGCCTGCTCTTTGCAGGCAGGCACATAAAAAAAGCAGACTGTATTTTAGTAACATTTACACAAAGACATTTATCCAAGAAACAGTCCAATCATTCATGACGATACTGGTGCACTTAGCAGTTCTTCTCCCTATCTTCAGAATAGGTGTAGAATTCTCTGGCTGGCGGACAGGGTTTGATAAACGTTCTGCAGGAAGTACTATCACTTTAAAGAATTTTGGATGCCTTCTTGTGAGTGCATCTCTTTAGCCACTACTCCTTACCCTTGCATTACCAAACTCTACATTCACTTAATTTCTTCAGAAACACAATGGAGTAGCACACCAAATGATAAGTAAGGGCCCTGGGGGATAAAGACTGCATCTTCATTAAGAGGCTATAAGCAAAGAAGTTGCAAGCAGTCAATTTATTACAAATTATGCACTTACAGTGCAATGCTTGCAAAAAACATTCAGAGCAGCCATGTTGCTGCTCTATATATGTCTGCCATTGGGATGGGTATCAGCACCAATGCTGCATTTTCTCTAACGGAATGAGCATGACCCCGGTGTAGGTTCAAATGCTCTAACGCCATGAAATTGAGACGATCTTCCAAAAAATGTTGGCTTAATTTGCATTGTTGCCTAAAGAAATACCAAAGTTGCAGGATTATTGGATAAACAAATGCAGCAATGCTCAATTCAGGGATATAAACCTCTTGGAGTTGGAAATGAAAGATTTATCACTGCTATAAACTGAAAGAAACTGAAGTCATAGTTTCAACTAAACGAAAAAAACAGATTGAAATAAGAGTGTTGCAAACTAGACAGAGTCACTCATGAGAGTCAGTTCGAGATCACACTTTTATCAGACAGTCATCCAAATAGGAAAGAAAGCACATCACCTGAAGGTGGGCTGTCATCACTGCAAGAACCTTCATGAATACTTGTGGAGGAGAATTCAGGCCAAAGAACTGACTGAAGGAAGGATCAAGACACACCCTTCCTACATACAGCAGATTTCTTGGTTCCAATAAATGCACATCTATTGATGAAGAAAAGACAACTATTTAAATCTTAAGGAGCGCGATAATCCTAGAACTTTAGAGAAGCTCCCTGTGCCGCTGATGGGAAGATAGCCTTTCTTTCTCTCAAACTCGACTTAAATTCCTAAAATAAATAGCTCAAACGTTCAACAATGCATCACAGTTTAGAGAATCCAGACTTTAAAAACAGGTTTTTCCAGATATCTGATCCAAATAAAACCACCTAGCCCCGAGGAAGAAACTAAAGTACAGTCCTTGTTTATTCCATTACCTCGTTGGTCAGGAAACAGCTAGAGGGGATTCAGTATGTTGTGTTGTACTTAAAGATTTTGTGTCGCAAAATACTGATACGGCTCTAGATTTTACAAAATCTAAGGAAAACAAGCATTGGCATAGCCAATAGATCTTGCCTTTGGGAACTTATAAATGTTTAGATATTGTGCTGCATAACTAAATACTTATAAGGTCCCAAAAGCGAGACCTATTGGCTATGCCAAATGCTTGTTTGTGTCGTTTTTGGGTCCTATCTCCCTCTGGATACTTGAGGTTCAGATTCCTGGTCCTCCGGATAAAAAAAGATTCCTTGAATGTGAAGCAAACTCCCTGATAGCTAAGCAAACATCATATGCCAAGGCTGAAACCTGTATATGAAGTGGTTTGAGATGACACACATGTACCCAAAAAGAATAACAATATAAAAAATAAAAGAAAGTACATTGATTCAGTTTGGGATTTTCTTTTGAAGCCTATTCCCCAAATACATGTGGTTGTTCGTCCTTATTCAATGACAAACTGTTGACAATTGATAAGGTTCACCTGAAACTACTATACAGATATTTTGATGATCAGGTGCAAACAGGGTGAGATTCGTGCTTAATTTGTGCCAGTCTTTTTCGGGGCATGGCATCAGGACTTATTTCTCAATACTTGAACTTATTTCTGACAATCTACCACATGGTGGCGTCTATTTTTTCAGCCGGGTTCACCCACAGATTGTTTAAAAATGCAATATACTTTACATACAAAATAAATTAACAATACTTTGTCCAGGTTGTTCTTGCAGCTATAGCGACATGGAATGATCCAAATGGCCACTTTTATTGCAGTGTGTCGGTTATAAGGTAATGATGGTTCAGGCATTTGGTAGCTTTGACAGGATGCACAAGGCCCAGAGGCCTGCTGTGAAAAACCTTTTGTATCAGCACTTATATATTTTATAGGGCATGCATGCAGTCTCCCTCACATGAAAAACGTGCATACAGTGCGACTTTACAACTTTAAAACTGCTCCGATTTGCAAATATTCGCCACGTTTTTTTTTAAAGCTAGTCGATTCGCTAATGGGGGCCACATTTCTTTTGCTACCGGACCTATTTTCACTCCCAGCCCGACCCTGGATTAAACAATATCACAGCGACACCACTTAACCATTAGTGGGTATTGTAATATTCGCAAATCAATCACATGATTCCCAAAGCCTAGCGTTAATACACAATTCAGGGACAGGGTAATGCCTGTTATTTCCCAACACGGCTCCCAAGTTCAGGTCGAGTTTAGTCGTGCGTCGTTCTTATAGTTTTTAAAATCCATGCTCTCGAGCACCACCAAGTGGTTTAGAGAGATAATGAAACAAAAATTCCCTCATTATGTTCTATTGAAGCAAAGGCAATTTCAGACTGCAGGCAGCTAAAAGAAAGGCATTTTTGCTTCAAAAATCATGAGTCGCAAGCCGGAATCGGGTCTTGCAAAAGGGGAACAACAATACCTTGACATTTTGAAGAAACTTCCAGGGGGCGAAGCATGGGGGAGGTTTGAGGTGCGACGTCACAAATGCTTCTTGGTCTGGTAGTTGGACCAATCAGAGAGTCAGTCCTGAGTTTAGTCGCATCTCGCGGATAGATATCAAAATGTGAAAGCAGATAACCCGGAATCCATACCGGCTTGGCTTCCCTGCTTGTCCAAATTGTGTGATCTTGGCAAACATTTGATTTCAGAGCCTCCTTTTACTTTATTATAACATATGAGTGCCCTTTTAAATTATTGACTTCAGGATGTGCACTGTATAAGCATCTCTTGATTTAATAGACTATTATCAGTGCCACTGGAATTGTGTGACAGGAGAAGGCCAAATTTTGCGTAAGGGTTGGCTAAATTATGCGGCATGAAAAGGCAACTTTTGTGGCATAATGCTGCACATTTTGTCATAGTATTATTTCATTCTTTTTTCATTTTTACTCATGTTAACACTCTCTGGATTTAGGCAGCACTTTATCAGTATCAGTTTAACACCCAAATATAGCAACAGGAAAAAGAAAGGTTATTAGTCAGCTTTTGCAAAGGGCCATCACGACGTTGCAATTTGATGAAGACATGTAAATTACACTTTTGTATGAAATTTACACTTGGATTTTGTCAACAGACGAAGAGTAATAAACTTACTCAAAACGTAAATAACTCAAATGTGTTAGTTACCTTTGCGGATCAGGCATACATAAATATTAAATTTGCACACGTAGAAGAACTCCTTGAATAGGTGCAAATTTACTACTTTTTAGAATTCACAAACATTGGCAGTATAATCTGCGCATTGTCTCTGGTTTCCAAGCATACTACTGGCAATCAAACACCCAAAAAAAGATTAAAGGAATACTTGCAATTAGTCTAACCAATGGGAATCGCTCAGGTAGCATTCCAACCCATTGTATTTTTGCCACTTTTCCATTCTAGAAAGAGGCTCACCTAATGCAAACCAGTACTGACCCTGTTCCTCATGGAAACAGTCCACCTTGAATCTTGGTCATTTCACCCTTCCACCTTGCTTTCTACTGCTTTTTTATTTGGGAAATGTGAGATTCATACCCCTCGAATCTCACGGACTAAGGTACGCTCCTGAGAATTTCTAGTAGTAACATTTATTTTGCCACTCTGAGCTTATTTTGGTTGAAAGGTTTTTATTTGGACATTAATATATCACAGACCTGTTTGGTAGGAGCCTGGCATGCTCTACACATAAATAGCATGTCAAAATGTAACATGAGAATCCATGGTACACATGTTCACATGATGGAAGTGGGTCCACTGAGGGACTACTTTGCTGTCCTACGGGGTATCCAAAGATATTGGAGTAGACGCCTCACTCACTTAATTGTGACATGCTTCATCATAGGTGCCTAGCCGCAACCTGGTAGAGTGATACCACCAGGGCAGAGTCAACCAAAACATTTTATGGGGGAATTTCTCAGATAATATCATGCTGGCCAATGCAGGGTCCCAGGTGAAAGTGGAAGAAAGATTAAAAATACCTCGCAGTATACCCAAATGGATTCTTTATTGATAGAGTACTAAGGGCATGATTAAAATATATTACAGGGTTTTGATTAAGATTTAACTGCCTTATTCACCCTGGTTTTACAGTCCTAACATGTTTTGGCCCATACAAAGAGGCCAATCTGACCTGCGGCCTTCTTCAGGGATGTGTGTGTATTTCCCGGCTTAACTACACATGCATTCCATGTGCATATATGAGGCCTTATCCTCTCACCTGGGTCAATACCCTGTCAGTGGAAGATCCCTAAAGACAGAAAGAGGCATATTACAAGGAACACAAAATCATAATGTGTCCACACACCCCTGGTCTGAGAAGTGGTCCTTCTCTCAAAAAAGGAGGCCTGCTAAATCATCATTCTGCGAGATTGGCTGATGTATCTGTTATTTAGTATAGCACCCTCACTATACTGGTTCAGTGCTGTAAGCTGTCCATTTCAAATTTGTGTGCACCTTCCAAGATTCAGTGTAAAATTACATGCCAAAAATTCACAATTGAGTGAAGAATGCTGTTTTGAATTTTTTTTAGCACAGGCTGACGACCTAACCCTCCTGAAGGCATGGTGGATCCATTATCTCACAAAAGAATGGAATAGAGGATCACTTATACAGTTAGGTGCTAAAATGTTAAATGTTGTCTATTGTGCATGCATTAATCAATAGTTGAGCTCACATTCATACTTCCTACCCCATTTCTGGGTTATTCGAAGGTCATCCATAGCTGGCACCTGGTGTCAACTCTAGTAGGAGAAAGAGGATATCGATGTCGGGTAGACAAGGGTTAAAACAGATTCCTATCAATACTCTGGGGCTTATTTACAAGCCCCTTGCACCACTTTTGCGTAATTTTTAACATGGGAAAAGTGACGTACAGGTGGAGCAAGGGACTTGTAAATAAGGCCCTTTTTATTTAAAAACAGTTTTGTGTTCTCTTAGGGTAGGCATCTCGTCGCTGTAATATTAATTGGTTCCAGATTCATTAAGGGTTCTTACATATCCCGCTATTAAGGTGGGTCACCGTATGTATTCCATCGCATCCCAAGGGAGATGGGTACTGTGTGTATTTTTTACATCTACCGCTAAGATTGACTTTTTACCATAAGCAATTCAGGCGCTTATTTACAAGCCCCTTGCACCACTTTTGCATCATTTTTAACATGGGAAAAGTGACGTACGGGTGTGTAACAACAAGATTCTCAGACCAAGCAGCCTACCAACCGTAGCTAACCCAGTCCTCACGTAACCACACTCTTCTCAGGCCACTATATACATGATATCTAGAATACTCACCTGAGAAGGTGAAAAAGAGCTATTTACAAGCCTATACAGTCAAAGATACCACTAACATCTAATGGATTCCATATCTTATCCTATAATTACCTCATCTTATATTCTTTAACGTCTCCCGACGATATCTTTAATGTCACCCGACGATATCTTTAACGTCATCGACGATATCTTTAACGTCACCCGACGGTGTCTTTAATGTCACCCGACAATATCTTTAACGTCACCCGACGATATCTTTAACGTCACCCGATGATCTACACTAATGGGGATTCATCTTTAAAAGTTATTTCCTAAATGAAGTTCACACTCTCCCTCCATCATCAGTTACCTTTTCAGAAGGGCATATCCCATCCTTCTGTATGTCAGCACCTGGTTAAAAGGAAAGGTTAGTCCCATTCATAAAAACAACATTCAAAGATATTTAACATTAAATCTTTATTCTACAATTCAGCATAACAGAATGAGCAAAAGAAACATGAGTTAAGTTAAGTCGCTACCTGTAACCTAAAAAGGGAATAGGAATGAATGATTAGATATGTGATTGAGGCACTCTTTGCCAGATGGCCCCCAAGTGTTGTTAGGTATTTCTGTGGCCAATTCCCTTTCCCACTGTGACACATAGGACTATTTTTGGGAGGGAGTTAACTGTAGGAGATATCGGTAAAGCCACGAGGTGCCTGCCTTGACTGCACATAATATTTAGGTAAAGGGACTCTATGGGTGTGGCATCGCGCTGGCAAGCCCAACGGGTGGTAGGCATGCCTGCCTAAAGAAGTGCCTAATCCAGTTTGAAGCTGTGTTAGGACACATTTGGAAACCAAGTCATCCTGTGACAGCAAATCACCATCATCAAAAAGTGGGCCCAGCAGAGGGAGTTAGGGTGGGTGAAGGTAGATGTGGCACTTTTACAAGAAACTCAGGATTGTGAGTCAATGTGGTGAGTCTAAAGAAACAAACCGGGGCTGCCCTATGCTGTCTTATCTCTCTTTAATAGGACAGTAGTAACAATGTCAGAGGCAGTAGAGGAGGGAATTGCAACTTAAATGATGTCAGAAGCCATAGTAGCCCCGAAAGAGGGGATGGAGAAAAAGCCTGCTCCACTTGAACCCAGGGTTTTCTATCAAGGTCATGGTTCCAGTCTAAGGAGGGAAGGAGTTGCTCTGCCAGAATATAAGTGTAAACATTGGGGAAGCCTAAAACACCCTCCAAGACCGGTTTGCTCAGTTTTGCTCCTGCCACTCTAGGGGACTTGCCTCCCCATACAAAAGCTAACATTTTTTCAGGGATATGCTTATGAAGCGAGGAGGGGAGGATAGCGGAAGAGTCTGGAGAACATATAACAGTCGGGCATGAAATTTATTTTCAAGCTGTTAAGTCTGTTCAACCACGAGATTTCATGGGTCTCCCAGTCATTTAAGTCCTTAAAAAGGGACATGAGGAGGGGGGTATGTTGTAGATGTATAAGTCCTTTGTTAGAGGCCACAATTGGATACCTAGACAAGTAATGGCCGACGTCTCCTACTGGAAGCCTTCCCTTCTTATAGGGCCCTCTAGGCTATTTTGTGGGATCATCGACTTCCGTGCACCGTGACTTACTGAAATTAACTTTGAAGCGTGAAAACTGAGAGAAGGTGTTCAACTCTTCCATCAGAGCCGGATCCGTGGTCCTGAGGTTCATTATGAAGCAGAGTATGCATTTGGCAAATAAGGTATGCTTATGTTCGAGTCCCTCAACTACCATGCCACTAATCTGAGAGTAAGTTTGTATCTTTGCTACTAACGCTTCCATCATGAGGGCAAATATTATGGGCGAAAGAGGGCCGCCATGGGTGCTTCATGTAAGCTGAATTGGTTGGGAGAAGGACCTGTTGATTTTGAGTTTAGCGGTAAGTTTCTGAAAGTTGTCAAGGATAAATGTTTTCATTTTGGGGCCTAGGTGGAGTTTGTCTCGGACTTTTGTGAGATAGCTCCAATCCACCCCATCAAGCGCCTTTTTGGCGTCAAGAGAGAGAATGGAGACTTCCATAAGGGCTACCGCCAGCCACGCATTGTCATTTGCTTGTCTATTGCAGATAAAGCCCATTGTTTTAGGGCATTTATAGTTGGCCAGACCTGGTGCAGGTGAGCAACTAGGAAGGAAGGAAGCAAAAATCTCCATATCACAGTTGAGGAGCGAGACAGGCCTGTAGAATGACACTGTGAGGCGGGTTTACCCAGTTTTAAGAGAAGAGTAATTGTCGACTCCAACATACTATCTGTAAACTACTCAAGAAGTCAAAAAAGAATTAAAGACAAGCACTAGAGGCTCTATTAAGAGAGAGACAGTGGCTTTATAAAAAGTGGCAGTATAGCCATTAGGCCCAGGTGACTTACGTGAAGGGATACTACTAAATACCTCTCTGACCTCACGTGGGGTAATATCTTCCTCCAGAAAGCATAACTCTTCTGATTATTCTGGGGGGCGAAAGGGATCAGGTAGTCATCTTGTCACAGGGCACTAAGCTGTTGGGCCTGATAGAGAGTGGAGTAATAGTTACTAAAAACCCCAGGATTTACTCCATCTCTTGATGAATAGAACCCTCATTATCCAGTAATTCTCTAATGTGGCTGTGGGTGGAGTGGATGCATATCTTATGCGCGGGCGTCTATCCGCCTTATCCCCTTGTTCATAATATGTTTTGTTGATGTAAAGGAGCATTTTGGCTGCCGATTTCATTAGGCGGTGTTACAATACCGCCTTACAGCTGGAGTAGGTCCCTTAAACTTAAAGTCCTTTGGGAGTCCCCTTCCCTATGTTGCCCCTCCACTGTGCATATCTGAGTTTCTAATTCTTGTTGGCAAAGTGTATTCGCTCATTCAAAGGCTGCAGTGTAGGAGACAAGCTCTCCTCGAAAGACTGCTTTTGACACATCCCTTAGGATCGCAGGCGCCATCTCACTTGTGTAATTTTCAAGAAAATAATGTTCTATTGTTTCTTTGATACAATCGCAGAGGTCTGGGTCCCTAAGTACAACATCGTTAAGGTTCCATTGTGGAGGGAATGGACGTTCTCGGATCACCAAGTTCAGTGTCATCCAAACTTAGACATGGTCAGAGATAACGCTAACATCAATTTATGGGGGCCATTATGATATCGGGCGGTTCGCCACCGCCCAACAGGCGGTGGGGATTCTCCCGAAATCTTTTCCCGCCCGCCCTTCAATTACCCCCGCCATATTAAAATGGCGGGGATACAGTGGGACCGAAAAACGTCTGCCGCTTTACCGCAGGCAGGCAATTGTTACGATTGCCTGCTGTGCGGGTCAGGCCCATAATATGGTGGCAGTGCCTAGCAAGCACGGCCCACCATATTATGATGTGGGCGGATTAGGGCCTTTCCATGGCGGCGATGCCACCATGGAAAGGCATGCAGTCTTTTGCATTGGGGGCCTGTTATGAGCCCCTGGGGTGTTGGGGGGTTGGGAGTGCACTTGGGGGGTACCCATGGTACCCCCTACATTGGCAGGCACAAGGTGACAGGCACACGCGGTGCTTGTCATGTTGAGCATGTGAATGCACAACATGCCACTTTCACATTGAGGTGGGTGCTGCTTGCAGTACCACCCACCGCAATGCAGAAGATACGGGATGCGACCACCAGGGTGGGTTCCATTGTCGAGGAAATGGATGTTATGTGATCACCAAGTTAAGAGCCATCCACACTGGCGCATGGTCAGAGATAATGCTAACATCAATTTATGGGGATCATTATGCTATCTGGCGGATCGCCACCGTCCGACCGGCGGTGGCGATCCACCCAATATCTTTCCCTGCCCGTCCTTCAATTACATTCCACCATATTACAATGGCGGGCGGTACAGCGGCAGGTGGAAAGACCGTCCCCAGCTTTACCGCAGGCAGGCAATCGTTCGTTACGATTGCCTGCAGTGTGGTCCTGGCCCATAATATGGTGGCGTGCCTAGCATGCACCGCCCGTCATATTATGATGTGGGCGGATTAGGGCCTTTCGATAGCGACGATGCAGCCATGGAAAGGCAATCAGTCATTTGCATTGGGGGTCTGTTGCGGCCCACCAGTGTTTTGGGGGTAGGGGTACACTTGCCGGGTAGCCATGGTACCCCCCTACATTGGCATGTACAAGGTGGCAGGCACCAAGCTGTGCCTGTCACGTTGTGCATGTCAATGCACAACATGCCACTTTCACATTGCGTTGGGTGCTGCTTGCAGCACCCGCCCGCCCCAATGCAGAAGATACAGGATGCGACCGCCAGGGTGGCAGTCGCATCCTGATTGCCCCAGCGGGACCGCCGCAACTCTGGCGGTTGGTCACGTTTTCCGTAATGGTGGCAGGTGGATCGTAATGGGGCCCTGTGTGTCAATAAGACTGGGCAGGAAAGACCAGGAAATCAAAAAAGAATCAATTCATTAATATGTCTTTTGGACTTCAAAATAGAATGCATGGACCTGTTCTTTAGGGTGGTGGCGACGCCAGGCACCTGAGAAGATCATGTCTAGTATACCCTGAGTCAGACTTGGACGTAGGTGAGCTTCGTCCCGTCGGGGATGGGAACAGTCCAGACTAGGGTCCAAGGGAAGTCCAATGGAACATTAAAGTAACCCTGAGCACTATGTTGCCTCGGCTGAAATGGGAGACTCTCAGAAAAAGGTTAGTTTGGAACTAATCTCTATGGGGGAGAGGAGTTGGCCTAACGGCTAGGGCGGGCGACATCGAATCTGGGGAACTTGGTTCAAGTCTCGGCAATGACGCTGAACATCATGTGATTCTGGGCAAATCACTTCATCTCCCCGTGCCTAACAAAAATTAATGTGTTCTCATGTAGTGCAAATCGTGCTATGTAAAGCGCTCTGATACCCGATTCAGGTCAAGTTCACGCTATATGAAACTGTAATAACAAAATGTATATATATCCTTTAAGACCATAAATTGAGGCAATGGACAATCGAGTAGAGCCAAATTACCCTGTATGCCTATCTGTATTCCCTCAGTGTCCATGTATGTTCTGTTTAGGGTAAAGGAGATGTCTCTACGAAGTAAGATAGCCACTACACAGGACTTGCGGTTGTAGCATGAATGGAATTGTGTGGGATGCCAATAGGCGTGGAGGCTTTTAGTGTCAGCTCTGAGAAGATGTGTCTCTTGTAAAAGTGCCACAGCTACCTTCTTGCGGCATAGCCAATTTATTAATGCCCTACATTTGAGCAAGGTGTTTAGGTCCTAAATATTAAGCGATACTATGTGAAGGGTGGCCATATGTAATCATAAATATATATACTCCCAGCGCCTCTAGAGTAAAACAGTATATATGTGGTTCCCAAATTCTAGCATAGTGTATTATGCTGGTATATGTCAGCAAGAATCACAACTTAAAAAATATATTAGCAAATATTAAAAACAAAAGTTAGCAGAAGCTGTAAATTGTGCGGCCAGATGGCCAAAGTGAACAGCAGTAGAGGGGGGGTGAGCTCGTAATTTGGCCCATGTGGCCTCCCGCCAATCGTATAATCATGACGAGGTGGAAAAATCCGTTATTGGCTAGAGGGGAAGAAAATCACTTACCCCCTAATCCCGGACATCCCAGAGCAAAGGAAAAATCCAACCATCTCTCTGCCGGAAAGGGCCAAGTGACCAAGGTTGAGTGTCATCATCAGATTAAGGGGGAAGTTGTTCCTTAGCAGCCTTCCGTTTTTGTTTCCGCGCTTTCCTCTTGGCCTAGCAGGAGGGCTGTAAGTGCCATCCACTTCCCACATCTATTAGGGAAGGTCCCATTGTCGTGAGTCCTCTATAGCGCCTACTTTGCTCCCTTATGTTAGACTAACCGCACGTTTGTAGGCTGCTTTTGCTTTGCACACGTTATGAAGTAGAACACTTGTGTTTGAGCCACACTATTATTTTAGATATACTCTCTGCGTGTTTTATTATTCAGCTCTTTGTTCGGATTCAGTCTAAACATTTGGTAAAATGTGGCCTGTTTTTCTCCATGTTTGGACACTAACACCTAGACACAATGGAAAAGACTAAGCTGCTGAGTCCAAGTAGGGATTTCCTATCATATAAGCCAAGACTTGCCATTTTGAGGAGGATTTCTAGCAGAGGAGAGGTCCCGGAATGAGAGCACCAACTTTGCCCAATCTGAGATGCAGACCAGTAGGGCAAATCCAGTTATGGGACCCAAAACTGTCGCAGAGATCTTTGTTATATTATTGGCAAGGCTTAGACAGGTACACCAATTCCCATGATAGGGCTTTTCATTGTGTACGGTTTATTGGTGATGCTAATTACATTACTAAGTTTTGTATGTTTTCTAATTGCAGCATAGATGCTTCATAGTAGAGCACAATAGTTTAAATAAATATTGCAAACTGTTTTCGTGTCTCATATCTTTTTATGGTGGACATGCTTGAGTGAGAGAATGAAATGTTAGCGCGGTTCACTGAGGGGACAAAAGTGTTGTGTTCTGAAATGCTAACTTACCTGCCACTCTGAGAAGGTTAGGAGTGCAAATGAGACACTATGAGATAGTCTGGATTGGGGCTCATGGGTATTAATGTGCTATGGTGACTGAGTCCCTACATACTGACGTTCAGTGATCCAAGCACAGTTCTGTTGCAAACAGAATCCCTGCGACACTATGATTCAGAAGGCTTGATCACGCCAGCTGGGGGTAAGGGAGGCGGAGTGCCTCACTGTATTCCTGAGGCCTATGAGTGGCAATTCTCCTATCCTGATGAGTAACATGAAGGCGGAGCAGGAAATCCCAACAATATTGAATGTTGTTGCTCTGTAAGTGGCGAGTAATGCCTTTGAAATCCTTACTTGCAGGCTAATGTGTGGGTGAAGATGTCCTGAAATAAAGATATTGAGTCACTGCGGAAGTCAATCAGCTCTTTTGGCATGCAACTCTCAGAATATGTTATTGTTGATGAAAGTAATGTCTTTGAGTCAGAGTGTCTTGGGCCAAGTTCTTTTTTTGTTGGAAGGTAGAATACACCCTGTGAGTATGGGCTAGGAGAATCTAAGAGCCACCGGGAAGCTGCAGAAGTTGGGCAAAAAAGGCCTGGATATGGGACTACAGATCGGCTGGCAGAATGGAGGAAGCCAGGCCACAAATGCGGATAATATTGCATCTGGAGTGATTCTCCAGATTCTTTATCTTGTCCTGAAATACCTGTTACCCCCTATCCAATTGTTCAACGCGAGCTGTTCTATTAACATTGTCAAGGATATGATCTGACACTGTAGTCTACACAGTAGTCAGGCGAGCATCCGTCTGATGCAAGGATTGATCAAAATCAGAGATGGCACTAGTAAAATCTTGGCAAAGGGAAGTGAGATTCTTACGGAATCCAGAGAGCAAAAACTGGATGTCCTTCTTAGTTGCTTTAGCATGCAAATCTGAGCCCTCACTTGGAGCTGAGGGCTGGTACTGAGAGTCACTGCTCGCCAGGTGGGATGGATCAAGATTGTGAATCATTTTGCAAATTGAGGAGGAATGTTGTGGCTTAAATTTTTGCCCGCCATAATAGGATGGGTATGCCCAGACATGGGTACCTTTCTCACTGAGCCACTGGATTTAAGCTGCTCTGGGTGACGAGGTCTAATACCTCGAAACCGGTCCCAGGGTAATTGTTACTAATCCGGGATGACCTGGCTTTGCAGATCGGGCTAGACTGATGGAGCAAGGATTCGCACGTAAAGTGCCTTGCTCACATTCAAGAACCTCGTTTAAACCTGTAATACCATTAATCAACTTGTTTGTCATTAATATTGCACTTTTACATTACACGCGGGTGTCCCAGAGATGCTTGCCTATGTGTCTATTAATCGTAATGAGGCTTGCACACTACAGAATCGCTGCATCGCAGAAACCCAGTCTGCGCATGCGTCGGTCATACCCATGTGATGTGACGCACTCGCAGTTCTGGAGGGATTTTTCGTTCATGCGCATTACTGCTAATATGGCCGCTTGTCTTTAAACATGCTCTCCGCTTGCTCCTGCTGCTTTTGCCCAGCTGTCTATTTCTGCCTAAAATCCTAATGCTATAGATATTATAAAGTAAGGGATGTAGTGCAGCTATTCATGGTGTACAGTGTATTCATTTTTTCTATGTTTCTAATTTGTTTTCGCTTACTTTTCATGTACCGCGTATCTGTGGGCCTGGGAGTGGGGAGTCGCTCCATCTTTGAAACCCATTACAACCCAATCATGTGATGAGGGATAATTCAAACCGCGCAGAAGCAAAACCCCGCCAGCTGGCTGCCGAAGCTGAGATGCTCTTGAGAAACTGAACTATGACCCAGCGAGAGGAGCCGAGCTGCACCTGAACTTGAAACAAATTGATACTTTACTGTGTGTCCTATTGTATTCCTTGCTGCCTATGGCATGGGAACTGGAATGTAAGCAGTGGGTACTGAAATATAAATATTAATTATGGGAACCCAGAATTTTAGGTGGTGACAATGACCTAACCACCTCTCCTGACCAATCCAATGTTGGGGATCCTGTCACTTGCAACATTTGTGGGTGGTCTAGGGACCCGAAAATGGTATAACTAGCCTAGTTTTAGCTAGAGAAATTGTCCGACTTGTCCGAGTAGCTGACCTGTCACCGACCCTACGAACTCTATAGGTGATTGATACAGAGGGCTGCGGAGCACTATGTGCGTAATTTCCACAAACTCCAAGGGGTGGAATAGTCTTAAGTGCTGGCGAAGCACTTTGCTGGGAGATTCGAGAACCCAATCGGGGTTACTGGCGGATTCCGTGCAGGGAGGGAGTAGCGCAGGCGTTGCATCCGAAGCTGCAGGTGTTGGTCGTGCCCTTTGGTGAGCCCAGTCCTGATCCAAATCCTGAGGGGTATCCTGTCCTGACTGTCCATGAGCTGTACCTGCTCGCCTACTGGCATCCTAAGTCCTTGTGGGTCCTTGTCCTCGCCTTTTCCCAACTAACCCGTGGCCAGGGTTAGTCCTCATTCCTGTCCTAGGTAAATATATATTGGGTGAGCGTCTATCTATTCACTATTCTTTCCTCTTTAATAAAGCACTCTTGCCCGTATTATTTCCTCTGCTTTTCCGAAATTTTCATGTTATTGTTTATTAGTTATGTTCCATTTTTCCCATACCTGTAGGACATTATTGAAACAGTTTTACTTAATTAGTGTGATCTAATTCACTTGTGTTTAGAATCTAGGTTTGAATTAGCAGTTAGACTAAGATCAGTTTGAATCACTTGTAGGACTTTAGCAAATTCACTGACTAATGTGTTTAAACTCACCTACCTTAGTATAAGCCTGAAAACTGGATAGCATGTTCCCTGTTACCCTTACCCAGTAGTTTCCCACTCGCACTCAATGGTGCTTGCCCTCATACATAGCTATATTATAGTAATAATCCTGATTATCGATATACTAATCTGTATTTGCCTTATTCTTATGTTATTCTGATTTTAAACTTTCTATATATAAAAATCCTTAAAACCCTTCAGGTGTCTGTGGTCATTATATGAGGTATTTGGTATGATTGAATGTATAAAATATTGTGGTTAGTCTTATCTTCTGTCCACTGCTAGCTCCTGATCCGTCAGGAAAATAGGTGCCTGTGGTAAGTCAGGTATTCTGGTAATAGTGGTAAAGAAACACATAGAATTACTGATGGTGTCGTGTAAAATCGCCCGATTCACAAAAATACTGTCATAAACACATCATGGGCCCAAGTGCGTGAAATCTGGTAAAACTAAGAGTCGGGCGACCTGCGCGCTCTATCAGTAATTTTCTGGTAGCAGATAGATGGTTAGGACTAGTTAAGATAGATAGATAAGATAGTTTTAGGAACTGTGAAAAATAAAATGTGCTGCTAAAATCTATTGCTGCTAAAATAAGTTTTGTTATTGCATTTAAATGTTATAAAAAGTTTGAAATTATATTTTACGAATTGCTGCTATATTATTGCATGTAATTAACATAATTGTCCGTGATTGTTTCATGTTGTGGGAATCCCCGGGGAAATAGAAAAGCAAGTGGTGAGTAGAATCCACTTGGCTGTGAGGTCACGGGCTAGGAGGGAGATTAGTGTATGGTTAGGCAAAACTGGAAGCACTAATTAGGATTTTCTTGAATTATTGAATAAATGATAGCTACAAGTACCCTGTTGAAACTCCCATTGTGATATCACCTAGTAAGGGTCACGTGCCGAAGGAGTAATAGGTTCTTCGGAGCTTGAATGACAGCAGAGGAGTCCGCTGGTGAAAGTTTGACTTAGTATATGGCCCGGAAAGAAGTGGATGAGTCAAAAGAGTAGCAGGTTCTCTAATGCTTGAGTGATAGGATAGGCAGAAGAGATCTATCTGTAGTGAATGAAAAGTAGACAGAAGTGGTTTACTTGCAGTAAGAGAAAAACCCTTTTTCTTTTTAAAACCCTCAAGCAAAGTGGCGAACGTTATACGTTGTTAACTAAACTGAGCACTTGCACTTTAAGAAAAATTCAAAGGTTCCGTTACCTTGTGAGGGAGGGAGTCGGTCGCAAGGCTGCACTGACCTCACTCCGTGCCGCGCTGGGATTGGTTGAGCCCGCGGGTGTGTAGCGAAGCCAGAATTGTAAAGGAGGGGTGAGCGCCGAAGAGTGAGACCGCATCTCACGAAGGGGCCGCGCACCCATTGGTCAAGAGTATTTGCAACCTCGGTGCTGATTGGTTGCTGTGAATTAAAAGACGCGCTAGCATTGGAAGCACAAAAAAATAAACAAAATTAATCAATCCGAGCTTGAAGATAGTTTGGAGAGGTGTATGTAGTAACCTGAATTCTTACCTAATCTGAAAAATCTAGGTTTTCATAAAGAGCAGATGCTAAGAGCTAGACCTTACAATATATACGGAGGAAAGAGAAAATTGACATTTGCCGAAAAGATTAATATTATTTCAAGAAAGACAAGCCCATTAGAACTAGGGAGGGTGTGATCATTCCACCACCTAATACTCCCACATCATTTATGATGTTTGACAAAGGGTATCATACCTGTGTATGGCTAGAAAATTGGGTAAAGTATACTGAAGATGACGGATTCCTAGCATTTCCCCTCGATGGTACCTTTAATGGTAGAATCCTGTTTAATTTAAGGACCCGAATGAATGAACTATACCCCCGACCCAGATTAACGCAATATGAAGCTTTAGAGGAATGGGAGATTGAGGCTCTAGAGCGAGACAGACCCCGAATGGATAAGGGAGTGAGCAAATGGTATCCTAAAGTGCAGCGAGAAACAAAAGAGAAAAAGATGAAACAGTGGAGACAGAATATGATGGTTGAGGGACTGTTTCCAATGTTTGGGGTAACTGAACCCGAGGGAGGAAAGAGGACAGAGAAATCCCGACACTTGATGGCTATGGGGGACTCGGAGGATGAGTACCTGGAGGATTTATTAATGAAAAATCCACCTCCTTATGTTGAAGAGTCTGGGCCCCTAAGCTCAAAAAATCAATTTTTCCGACATCCTAGAAGTAGGAGGGCCAGTGAGACAGATATAGCTGGTACTGGTAGCAGACCCGGAGATAGTGACGGATTTTGCAGACCTAGCACAGCGGTCCCAAATTACCAACCTTTTGGTGAAGTCAGGCCAGGGTTAGCAATCCCAACTGCCCCAAGTATATACCCTCCATTAGTACCCCAAGTAATACATGACAACTCTATGGAAAGGGTTTTGCATGAACGAGAAAGAGAAGCACTGATTAAACAGCGGAATGAATTAATTCAGACCATAGCTCAGATAAATCCCAGTCCTGATGCCCTAACAATCCCGGTGACTATTGGTCCTGTTGTTCCTCTTTATGGAGATAGACAGGCTAGTCCAAGTACCCCCATTATTACACCAATTGTAGCCCCACCACGAAAAGAACCGCTCATAGTTGATGATCAAGCAAGTGAATGTGAGTCTGTGATTTCCCTAATGGATCTGCCCATAAGGGAACCCGGAACCAGTGTACCGCGGTCAGGACATCAGACTAAGGCAAAGGAAGTCCTAATTGAAACAGCTTCAGGGACTCGGAGTGCCACAGTAGTTACTCCGGAGGAACTGGATCGATGGACTCGAGAAATAGAGAAAGAAACTCCTCAGCCCAAACCTTTAGATATCTACAAACTGAGGATAGAAATGGAGGAACTAATGGCTGGAAATGTGGGATTAGACAGATTGAATACTTTTAGTGAGGAGGAGTTGCTATTTATCAGCAAAAGCCTTACCCGGAACACCAAAGTGTTCCATAAAAAATTAATGGACACAGCCATGGATATGGGAATAGATGTTAGTCGATCCAAGGTATTACAGAAACCCTACAGAGCCGAATTTTCCGACAAAGATTTTGAAAACATGAATGTGTCAGGAAAGAAGATACAGATAAAAGAATTGCTGAACATACTGGAGAAATGGGGAGATTTAGACAAATGGAAAACCAGGTGGGCAAAGAAAAAGGAAGACAGTAAGGCCAAACCAAAAACTTCAGAATATGTACTAAAAGAAATAGGCAAGGCAGAAAACTTGTATCCTATGAGAGAAGTACCGGGTGGGAAATATGTACATGTCCCATGGTCCCGGCAGGATATTGTATCTTTTACAAATGACTTCCCAAAATTAAGAGAGAAACCAGTAGAGTGGTATCGGCAGGTTGAGCGATTCGTGAAGGTTCAAAAATGTCTTCTAAAGGACCTGGATGGGTTCTTTGACATTGTAGTTCCTGTAGACTTGTGGACAGAATGCAAGATTGCAGTTGATTGGCCCAGTGAAGAATTTGAGAGAGACTCCAGAACCGGAGCTCCTTCACCAGACGTAATGAGGAAGTATGATAAAGTCATACAATACCTAAAAGAGAAAGTGCCAGCAAAAGAAACTGATTGGACCCGAATAGATAGAACTACCCAAAACCGTGATGAAACAGTGCACTCCTATTATGAACGGTTGCTACAGGTATTCAAGACCTACAGTGGAATCGATAATATTGAAATGAAGGATATGACCCATTTCATTTATCGATTCGTGTTGGGTTTGAGACCTGAAATATCCCAATGGATCAGAGATAATAAAATCTGTTGGCAGGGCAAACCCATAGATGAGGTCCTCAAGTACGCAAAGTACTGTGAGGATGAGCTGGAGAACAAAAGAAAAGCCCTAAAGGAGAAGGTTATGTGGGCTCAAGTAAAATTGGCTGAACAACAAGAGAAACAGTTAAGTAAGATGAATAATAATGCTCAAAACACTACTTCTGGGGGAGGAGGGAAGCCCCGAGTAAAGAAGAGGCCAAGAAGAAATTCCCCTGCCACGGGTGCGATCAGATAGGGCACTGGAGAGATGAGTGTCCACATTTGCAGGCTGGTAATGCCCCCATAAATGGTTTAAATCCACAGGTGCAGAAAGAGGGGCCACGAAAGAACCAGCAATAGGTAAAACAGCATCCGTTGCCTCGAGCTCCTAGACCTAATTATAAGAATCAGACTCAGCAGAATGAGAGGGTCGAGGTATGGGAAGGAGGGGATGAGAGAAATGCAGCAACTTCGCAATTCCTGTTAAATGATACATTTCTCTGTGACGAACCATACTGACGGGGCCTGAGAGGGGAGGACGAGGAGTGCGTGCTTGGCGCCTCCTTACCGGTAGACCAGACAGGGTCATACATTGAAGGAAAGGTTGAAGGAAATGACGTCACCTTTCTATTGGACACCAGTGCTACCCGTTCTACTGTGAGAACAGTGGACGTTCCAAACCTACCCCTCTCGGGAGAAGCCATCCAAGTAGTGGGTGTGTCAAATCAGATAATAAGTACTCCTGTAACTGAACCAATGGAGGTTTCTATAGGGAACTTCAAAGAAATGCACAGATTTGTTGTCTGTGACTCTAGTCCAGTGAACCTACTGGGACGTGATTTGTTGTGCAAAATGAACTGCACCATCTTTTGCACACCAAAAGGTGTCAAAATTCAGACCCCAGCCGAAGATGGCCCATACAAATTGATGTTACTGAGGCCTGACATAGAAATTAAGACACTGACAATACAGGACTTACTGGAAGAGCTCCAACAAAAAGTGATACCTGATGGTGTGGGATTTCACTGGGAAAGATGTGGGATTAATGGCAAATGTAGACCCAGTTAAAATAGCCATTAAGACAAATGCTATTTACCCGAAAACCCGACAGTATAAAATGAGTGCAGAAGTCAAAGCTGGAGTTGCCATTGAAGTAAAAAGGTTGCTAGAGTCAAACATAATACAGGAAGTAATGAGCAGTCCTTGTAATTCACCCATAATTGGAATTAAAAAGCCTAGCGGAAAGTACAGGGTAGTGCAGGGTAGTGCAGGACCTGCGAAAGGTAAACCAGATTGTTGTACCTTGCTGTCCCATTGTGCCGAACCCTGCAGTGATTTTGTACCAGATCCCATGGAATACGGAATGGTTTACCGTTATTGACTTGTGTCACGCATTCTTTTCCATCCCATTACATCCAGACAGCAAATTTCTTTTCTCATTTGAATTTGACAGTCATGTCTACGTTTGGAATCGTGTCCCCCAGGAGTACGCAGAGAGTCCTTCGATTTTCAATCAGATTCTAAAAAGATGCCTTGCATCACTAATTCTGCCAAGAGAATCAGTTCTGGTCCAGTACATAGACGACCTTCTGGTGGCGTCTAAAAGTTGGAACGACTGTGTTACTGATACCATTGCCTTATTGAATCATCTAGGCAAGGGAGGACATAAAGTATCACCTGACAAATTGCAGTTCTGTAAAAACTCAGTGAAATATCTGGGGCACCAGATAGAAAAAGGTATCCGAAGGGTCACTTCAGAAAGAATTAGAATAATTCGAGATATGGATTTACCTAGAACCCAGAAAGAAGTCAGAATGTTCCTAGGAGTTGTAGGATACTGCAGACAGTGGATTGTGGGATTTGCTGTTTTAGCCAAACCATTGATAAAAATGACCAAGAAAGGAGTACAAGATCCAGTCACGTGGGATGACGAAATGAAAATTGCGGAACTGTTTGTGTTCAACTCCTGCATTAGGAATGCCTGATTATGCCAAGAACTTTGAATTGTTTTGTGATACACGAGACAATTGTGCACTCTCAGTCCTAACACAAGAACATGGTCTGACCAGGCGTCCAGTGGCCTATTTTTCGGCTACTCTAGATCCAGTGGCTGCTGGATTACCTGGATGCCTGAAAGCAGTAGTTGCAATGTGCACTAGCCTAGAGCAGAGTGAAAACATTGTTATGGGACATCCTGTGACTGTATATGTTCCTCATTCAGTTGTGATTCTGCTGACCCGAACCAAGACCCAGTATCTCACACCTAGTCGGCTGACTAAGTATGAGAGAATTCTTATAGGTGCTGAAAATGTGATAATTTCCCGATGTAATATTCTAAATCCTGCAACTTGTTACCCATCACCCAAAATGCATAAGTAGAGGGTGAAATTGAACATAACTGCATTGACTTAACTGAATTTAGCACCAAGCCACGTCCTGATATAAAAGAAACAGCCTTACCAGTAGAAGACATTGTGATGTTTGTGGATGGCTCCTGCTTGAGACATGAGGATGGAGGGTTGAGTGCTGCCTATGCCGTAGTCACACTAGAAACGACCCTGGAGGCATCCTACTTAAGTGAAATAAAATCTGCCCAAGTAGCTGAATTAATTGCATTGGCCAGAGCTTGCAAACAAGGGAAAAATAAGAGAGTAACCCTATACACTGACAGTCAATATGGTTACGGGGTTGTGCATGACTTCGGCCAGCTATGGTTGCAAAGAGAATTCATGACTTCCTCAGGTACCCCTATCAGAAATGGAAAAGTGGTACAATTCCTACTGGAAGCAATCCAGTTACCCAAAGAATTGGCGGTGGTCAAATGTGCTGGCAACGACGATGTGACAGCCGGAAATCGATATGCTGACCAAAATGCCCAATATTGTGCCCGATACAAAATGTCCCTAAAAATTTAATTATGGGGAGGCGGAAACAGCTGCCAACTTATGGTGTTTGAGAATGTATCTACTTGGAGGGAACTGAAAGAGTTGCAGCAAGCAGCAGAGGAGGAGGAAAAGGAGAGATGAGAGGCAGATGGATGTCATCCTAGGGACAGGGATGGTGTTATGGTTAATAAGGAGGGTATACCTGTATTACCAGACAGTATGGTTGCTCCAATGACCAGATTGATACATGGAGACACACACATAGAAAGAGATGGTATGTGCCGTATGTTCCACGAAGTGTTCTACAATACGAAGTTCAGAAACATTGCAGAGCCCCTTTGCCAGAGGTGCTTGATTTGTCAGCAATTTAACCCAGGAAAAAGAACAGTAGTAGACCAGAGTACAATTGGAAAAGCTGAAGGTCCCTTTATCAGAATGCAGGCGGACTTTATTCAGTTGCCCATGTGCAAAGGATATAGGTATGTCCTAGTTATAGTCTGCCTATTCTCAAGATGGGTGGAGGCCTACTCAGCAAAGAAAAATGATGCTATTACTGTAGCCAAATTGTTACTAAGGGAGCTAATACCTAGGTATGGTTTTCCAGAAACAATTGAAACAGACAGAGGTGGGCATTTTGCCAACGAGATCTTATCAGAACTCTATAAAGCATTTAAGATTGAGCCAAAACTGCACTGTGCGTATCATCCAGAGGCTTCTGGAGTAGTTGAACAGGTGAATGGCACTATAAAATCAAGATTGGCAAAAATGTGTAACTCTACAAGATTGAACTGGATAGAAGCTTTACCCCTTGTCCTGATGGGATTGAGAAGTATTCCAAACCGAAAGACAGGCCTGAGCCCCCATGAAGTACTAATGGGAAGAGTGATGCGACAGGCATGGGTACCTGGACTCAAACTGCTTAGTATTTCTGATGATTTGGTACTAGAATACTTCAAGCAGCTGGGTGACCAAGTGCGTTCTATCTCTCACCAGATTGGGGAGGACGCTGTCGAATGGCCAACAACTCCAGCCCATAAACTGAAACCTGGGGATTGGGTTGTGTTGAAAAAACACACCCGGAAGAGTTGCCTTGCATCACAGTGGGGAAAACCGAGGCAAGTGATCCTTGTGACTACAACTGCCGTGAAGTACGCAGGCGTGCCAAAGTGGATCCATGCCAGCCATACCAAGAGGGTAACCGGAGAAGAAACGACTGAAGCTGAAGGTGGTGCAGCTGAGGAGACTCCAGATGAGGGTCCGGAACTAGCTGATATCAAACTACCGAGCACCAGTCAAGACGAATGGTTCCCAGCAGACGATCTGATTCTTGATCCAATAGGAACCAGAAAGTATTCCTACTTAGATAGAGAGTGGGATAGTGAGGATGAGACAGGAATAGAAGGAGAAGATCAGGTTAACGAGAATCACATCAGACCTGATCAGGAAGTAGGTCAAGCAGGGACAGACCATGTTATTGACACACCTCCAAAGACTCCAGAAACTGAAAAGGGACGGATAGTAATTAAGGCTGAAGTTCATGCGGAAGAAGATCAAGGGTTCGAAGTGCATGAACAAGGAACAGATAGAAATAGACGAACGTGTTCAGGAGACAGAGTCAAGTCAAAGCCAAATTCAAGATATACCTGAACAAGGCCAACTTAGAAACCAGGCGGAAGAAACTGAAGAAAGACCTGGGATTAGTCAGACAGGAAGGGAAAAAGATACCGACAAAGAAACAGTGCCACAACTGAACGAGAATAAGAGGGCTCGTGAAGAGAGTCAAACTACAGTAGCAGCTAAAAGGCTCAAGAAGAAAAGTGTACCCAGATACATAAAAAGACTGAAATTAAGGTTAAAAACAGTAGAGGAAAAATTAGAAGATCGAAAAAGAGCTGCCAGTGAAAGACAGAAAACAGGAACTCAGCCAAACAGACGAAGTACCAGAATAAAAAGACAAAACAAAAATTATCGGAGTCCTGAATGGACTTACTTGGTGTTGGAGGAAATTGATGATCCTGAAATAAGCGACAAAAGCGACCAATAATCGAGTGCCAAACCAGAGTTCTAAAGAAGAAGACCCAACCTGAAAGTAAAATTGCGTAAGCCTCTTGTGTAAAGTTACAAAGAGGGGTTGGAAAGCTTCTTTGGAGCCAGAATGTCTGATTCAAATGTGAATGGAAGACCTAGAGGAAACTGTTGTAAAACATGCTGTAAAATATGCTTATGTAGCGTAGCAATAGTACTGATAGTATGGATAGGACTAACAGTCTTTATACCTTTTATGATAAGTAAAGATACTAACCTGTACCCTACTAAATCAGTGACGCCAGACACAGAAGTTGTACAAACCGAAGAAACACTACAAGGTGTAGAAAGATGTGAGAATACAGTTAGCATGAAACAAACCAGACCTGACTTAGATGCATCAGATGAGGAAGGACTACATTTTCACAGAATCAAAAACAGAACCCATTTAAATGTCTGTAACGGGGTGTACAGACGGGGTCATCAGGACAGCGGCACGGGACTACCCACCAACGAGGGTACGAACCAGGGGAGGTCCGACTTAACCTTTGTCCCCTCCCCTCCCCTCTCTATGTCTCACCCACAGGAACCGGCAACAACGTGGACCGAGTCGGACACTATGGACTGGCCCTTTAACTGCGAGGAGACTACCGAGTGGGAGGAGTCAGCATGGCAGCCCTGCCCATCAAAAGGAGAACCAGAAGCCTCTCAGGTGTGCTTGTTCACCTGGAGGACGGAAGGCGAAAGAGGAAGGAGGACGGAGATTCGGAAGGAGGAGGAAGGATTCGGAAGGAGGAAGAGCGAGGAGCAGAAGGAGAGAGAGCGAGACGACTCGGAAGACCTTGAGCCTCGAGGAGCGGGAGAGGAGGTGGAGAGTCGGACGACAGGAGACGAACAGCGAGCAGAGTCGGCGCCTGCCCAGGACGGAGGAAAGCCAGGAGGCCACCGTTTTCACGAGCCGCCCAGCCACTCACCCAGGGGAGGTGCGTGGCTCCTCCAGGTACGTGATCGTTTCAGGGGCTGGATGGGAGGGCAGCGTACGTTAGGTACAACCCCGAGGGACGTTTAGTTTAACTGGAGGCGGAAATCACACTCACTGCCGATCACGCGTTAAACTGAGCACCGGGAGTCCCCCTCACTTACCCCCCCCCCTATTTGCACAGTTCACCACGTTGTACAGCACCTGACACTTCTGTCTTTCCATCTTTCCCTCGGACTGGGTGACCGCTGGAGAGCCACTCCAACAGTCGGGACGGACTCGGAGGAGGAGGAGCCGCCTGTCCGAAGACCGGAAGGGACCAGGAAGAAGGAAAAGACCGTACACCGCCGTCGGAGCCGAAGCCGGTCCCCAAGAAAATACCCTGCCCGTAAAAGCTGTACGGATCAACTGTTTGCCACATTAAAGCCTAACCTTCCAAGAGCACGCCTATTGCCTATCTCTCCTGCGCCGCCACCCGCTAACATTGTAACAATGTCTTTGTAAACCTTTTAGTGCACTATGTAGAAGCTATGGAAATAGAAGATTGTTATGTCTGCATGAAGCTACCTACTTCTGTAGCTGAAGGTGTGACCTATCACCATTTACCCCTGACCTATGGAATTTCCTGTAGTATATTAGCAAGCTTATTTTACAGAAGTACCTTACAGTACTACTACTCAAACACTGACGTAATCTTTTCTGAACTTCCTATTCGGGGAAACCTGAACATTGTACATGTTAGAAGCGAAGTGACTCGTTATATGGGAGAATACTTCCTGACTATAGGTGACAGAGATTTAAATGAAGCACGCAGAGATAATTTAACTTGTTCATTACATGAACAGGAGAAAATGTTCTTGAAAATGGCAGAAAAGAGAAGGAAGAGTTTCCAGAGAAAGGCAAATGATAAGAGACAGAAAACTCCTAAATGGGCTGAAAACATGGAAAGCACCTCAATTGGTGAAGCTAATCCTGCACTGTTGCTGGACTTCGAACGAAAAGGGAAACTCTGTCTTCATAGAGAAAGGACTAGTTATTATAACAATGTATTCATCGATTCCAGTGAATGCGAACATAATTACAAGGTAATTGGAGGTTGGGGTTTCAAAAATGGGTCAGAACCTGTGTGTCCCGGAATTTATTATATATCTGGAAACAAGGATTATTTCAAATTGCCAGATCACTGGTATGGAAGCTGCTATTTTGGCATTGTCTTCCCGAAAATATACCAAGTGAACAACGCCGCTGGAAGCAATGAAAATACTAATGGTTTAGTGCGTAGTAGACGAGAAAGTGTAGGAGAAATTATAGGTGATATATTTAGTGCACTGATACCTGGAGTGGGAGTGGTTCTGAGTACTCACCGTATTTGCAAATTATCTACAGTAGTGGATCGATTATCAACTGACACTGCTGCTGGATTCCTGCTGGTCAATACGTAAATGGTTGCGATCAGATCAATGGTTTTACAGAATCAACTTGCTCTTGATACCTTATTGGCAAAAGAGGGCGGAGTCTGCAGGATGCTGAAGGCGCAACATTGTTGCACTTACATTCCTGATAAAAGCGTAGAAATTAAGAAATATGTGAGAAACATAACTAATTTGGAAAAAGAACTCAAACCACTGGAGGTTGATAGTGCCTGGAAGAGACTAACTGATGGTCTCTCCTCTGTAGGTAGTTGGTTTTCTAACCTAGGTAGAAATCTCGTGGGAAAAATACTGATGCCAATGGCTGGAATAAGTTTGATTGTGCTGATTATTATAATTTGCTGTAAATGCCAAAAATGCCGAAAGAAGTACAGAGTAAATAAGAGGGGAGTGAAACGGAATGTTGACGAGCTGGAATTAGAGGAATTAGCACTGTTGTAAAACTGCCAATGTATATGCCACTTTATTTTTTCAATAAAAATCTTTAAATCAAAAAAAAAAAAAAAAAAAAAAAAAAAAAAAGAAACCAGATATACAAAAAAGCTAAGAATTTTCATCCTAATAAGGATGCTGAAAAGAGGCTCAACAACAAATTTGTCGAGATTGAAATGAGTGAGATGTGAGAAAGGAAGTTGGCATCTGTTTCCATTAATAGTGATGATAGTAAATATCATCAAAGAGGGGATTGATGGAGCAAGGATTCGCACGTAAAGTGCCTTGCTCACATTCAAGAACCTCGTTTAAACATGTAATACCATTAATCAACTTGTTTGTCATTAATATTGCACTTTTACATTACACGCGGGTGTCCCAGAGATGCTTGCCTATGTGTCTATTAATCGTAATGAGGCTTGCATACTACAGAATCGCTGCTTCGCAGAAACCCAGTCTGCGCATGCGTCGGTCATACCCATGTGATGTGATGCACTCGCAGTTCTGGAGGGATTTTTCGCTCATGTGCATTACTGCTAATATGGCCGCTTGTCTTTAAACATGCTCTCCGCTTGCTCCTGCTGCTTTTGCCCAGCTGTCTATTTCTGCCTACAATCCTAATGCTATAGATATTATAAAGTAAGGGATGTAGTGCAGCTATTCATGGTGTACAGTGTATTCATTTTTTCTATATTTCTAATTTGTTTTCGCTTACTTTTCATGTACCGCGTATCTGTGGGCCTGGGAGTGGGGAGTCGCTCCATCTTTGAAACCCATTACAACCCAATCATGTGATGAGGGACAATTCAAACCGGGCAGAAGCAAAACCCTGCCAGCTGGCTGCCGAAGCTGAGATGCTCATGAGAAACTGAACTATGACCCAGCGAGAGGAGCCGAGCTGCACCTGAACTTGAAACAAATTGATACTTTACTGTGTGTCCTATTGTATTCCTTGCTGCCTATGGCATGGGAACTGGAATGTAAGCGGTGGGTACTGAAATATAAATATTAATTATGGGAACCCAGAATTTTAGGTGGTGACAATGACCTAACCACCTCTCCTGACCAATCCAATGTTGGGGATCCTGTCACTTGCAACATTTGTGGGTGGTCTAGGGACCCAAAAATGGTATAACTAGCCTAGTTTTAGCTAGAGAAATTGTCCGACTTGTCCGAGTAGCTGACCTGTCACCGACCCTACGAACTCTATAGGTGATTGATACAGAGGGCTGCGGAGCACTCTGTCCGTAATTTCCACAAACTCCAAGGGGTGGAATAGTCTTAAGTGCTGGCGAAGCACTTTGCTGAAAGATTCGAGAACCCAATCGGGGTTACTGGCGGATTCCGTGCAGGGAGGGAGTAGCGCAGGCGTTGCATCCGAAGCTGCAGGTCTTGGTCATGCCCTTTGGTGAGCCCAGTCCTGATCCAAATCATGAGGGGTATCCTGTCCTGACTGTCCATGAGCTGTACCTGCTCGCCTACTGGCATCCTAAGTCCTTGAGGGTCCTTGTCCTCGCCTTTTCCCAACTGACCCATGGCCAGGGTTAGTCCTCATTCCTGTCCTAGGTAAATATATATTGGGTGAGCGTCTATCTATTCACTATTCTTTCCTCTTTAATAAAGCACTCTTGCCCGTATTATTTCCTCTGCTTTTCCGAAATTTTCATGTTATTGTTTATTAGTTATGTTCCATTTTCCCCCTACCTGTAGGACAATATTGAAACTGTTTTACTTAATTAGTGTGATCTACTTCACTTGTGTTTAGAATCTAGGTTTGAATTAGCAGTTAGACTAAGATCAGTTTGAATCACTTGTAGGACTTTAGCAAATTCACTGACTAATGTGTTTAAACTCACCTACCTTAGTATAAGCCTGAAAACTGGATAGCATGTTCCCTGTTACCCTTACCCAGTAGTTTCCCACTCGCACTCAATGGTGCTTGCCCTCATACATAGCTATATTATAGTAATAATCCTGATTATCGATATACTAATCTGTATTTGCCTTATTCTTATGTCATTCAGATTTTAAACTTTCTATATATAAAAATCCTTAAAACCCTTCAGGTGTCTGTGGTCATTATATGAGGTATTTGGTATGATTGAATGTATAAAATATTGTGGTTAGTCTTATCTTCTGTCCACTGCTAGCTCCTGATCCGTCAGGAAAATAGGTGCCTGTGGTAAGTCAGGTATTCTGGTAATAGTGGTAAGGAAACACATAGAATTACTGATGGTGTCGTGTAAAATCGCCCGATTCACAAAAATACTGTCATAAACACGTCATGGGCCCAAGTGCGTGAAATCTGGTAAAACTAAGAGTCGGGCGACCTGCGCGCTCTATGGGTATGCCCAGACATGGGTACCTTTCTCACTGAGCCACTGGATTTAAGCTGCTCTGGGTGACGAGGTCTAATACCTCGAAACTGGTCCCAGGATGATTGTTACTAATCCGGGATGACCTGGCTTTGCAGCTCGGGCTAGACTTCCCATGAGGAGCAGGGTCAAGACTGATTTGCATATGGCTGGGTCTAAACTGGGGTGGCACAGTGAGCAAAAGAGCAGTGGGTTCAACCCAGATCTCTTGACTGGGGCTGAATGTATGATTTATTCAGCATTCTGTCCATCATTTGTTTGCATAGCACTTTTTGCCCTAAGTGGGATGGGTATGCCAAGACGTGGGTCCCTTGCTCACTGTGCCACTGATTCGAGCAATACCCTGAAACCGGTCACCGGATGCTTGTTTCTGGTCCAGGTAGGACTGGCTTGGCAATTTGGGCTGGACTGTTCCCATGAATAGCAGAGTCAAAACTGATTTGCATATGGCTGGGTCTAAACTGGGGTAGCATGGTGACCCAAAAAAAAAAGATGGATTTAACCCAGATCTCTTGACGGGGGAATGTATGATTTTTTTCAGCATTCCATCCGTCATTTGTTTGTGTAGCGCCGTAATAGGACCAACACATCACAGTTCACTTCCACCGGTGTCTGTCAGAGAAAGAATTCGAGGCTCATGCCATTTGCTCAGTAACACCGCTATAAAGCATATAGGTTGGGTCCCAAATATGGCTTGGAAACAGGGCATAGGTAGCTCTGTGTTAGGCTATTAAGCATCCCAGTCTCACTCAGTGCCAGAAGCAGGGTGTCGGCAAAGTCACTGGGAAAAGGCTTAGCTCCAGCAGCGGATGAGTCTGGAAGTGTAAATGGGGCAGAGCAACGGTGTGACGCAGAGGAAATCCAGGTCGCTCTCCAAAGGGCCCTCCTGACTGGATAGGGATGTTGCAACTCCCAAAACACAGGCTTCAGCTCAAAGCACATCCCCTCTTCACTCAATCATTCTGACAATGAGGGTGGTCAAGATTATTGAGTGTCACACACATAATGGAGTCCATTGATACCGGACATCACCGCTCCTCCAGTCCGTTCTCTCCCCCTCCAACCCCACCTCCTGTCACACAGCTAGACGCCCCACTGATGGGCCAACCCCAGGCCTGGGTCTGCTCTCCTGTGTGAGCCCAGGTGGGAGGAAAGGGCTTTGCCCAATATGCTTAATTCTCTTGGTCTTGCTTAATGCCCAAGGCCTTTACAGCAAACATTGCATCTGGTAGGTCGGGGAGAGCATGTTTTCATGGATGCTCCTCTGGCAAATGTCACTGTTGTCCTCCCTTATGCTAAGAATTTCCTCCAGTGGGCCAGTGCCAGCATTTTGTCAACGTTGCCACATATGCAAACAATTTCTTCCCTTATGCCAGTGCCAGCATTTTTTCTGTGAGGCCCCATGCCAAAATGTACCTGTAGTGTGCCAGTGCCCGCATTTTGCCATGAATGCCTCTATAAACTAAGACGCGTGCCACGTCCAGCAACAGACTTGCAAGCGTAACAACACATTCTCACTCATTTACTCATCATTCACTCACACTCCTTTTTGCTCAGTTATTCATGCTCATTTGCACTTATTCATTTTCACTCCGTTTCTTGGACTCCCTCTTACACTGACTCACTTATTCACACTCTCTCTTTCACTCTTACTCTGACTCACTTATACTTTCTCACTCACTCACTTTCACACACATGCAAACGATCTGACGCACAAACGGTCATGCTCACACAAACATGCACTCTTTCACCCACATGCATGCACAAAACATGCATTAAAAGCATTTTATTTTAGTTAACTAAGATGCCAGTAAAGGGCACATTTTAGGTCCTGCAGCGCCACTTTTCATAATAGTAATAGTGAATAATAGGCTGTTCGCTATTAATGTAATAAAAAAGAGCAGAAAACAAGGAGGTTGAAGCTAGATGCTGATAGCGCAAACAACCTCTGTGTTCTTGGCACTGATTTTACCACTTCTGAGGTCAGGGGTTACAAAGGCAGTGCCAGTGGTCGAAAGGGACAAGCTACAGGGTTACAGCTGCGAACCCTGGCGACCCCTAAATGACGTCCATGCTGTGCCCTCATTAATCTAAAAAACACTTTGGCTAAAAGTGCAAATTATTATTTTGGTTTCAAAAAGCACATATTGCCATAGTGCTCCCTGCTACCTGTGTGCAAATATGCTCCCTGTGAAAGGGTAGAATGCCATCACTAACAGTAGAGTTAGCCAATAGGTGAAGTGGGCTGGCCCGTTGCACCATGCTGTATGCTGGAGTGGGTGGAAGAAAAATGTGAATGATACAATAACAGATGACTCGATGAAGAGGGCTGGCTGAAAGAACCCATAAATAGGTATATGATACATGCAATTTTATCAAAAACAAAATATAATGGCTAGCATATGGAAGAGGTGTGGCGCAGCGGCCAGGGTGCCTGACTCTTGACCACGGGGTTCAGGGTTTGATTTCCCGCCATAGGTGGCAGGTCAGCCCAGCACAATGTGACTCTGGGCAATAGCTCGCTTAATCTTCCCAAGGGCCCCCTAGTTCCGGGAAATCACTTCGGAGGTAGCTGTGCGCTTTACAAATACAAGGTTTTTTTGTTTTTTGTTTTTTTTAGCATCAGATCTAAAACAAGAGAGGCATCAGGAAAATATATGGGGAACATCCTTTATGACGCAACTATTACCCCGCAATACCATTACAACGACTTTCGCTGGAGTACGCTGTTGGATAGGGAATAGTTTAATTTTCTATCCAACACTTTCCCTACTATCCACGGGGACTGGAGTTGCAATAGAAAATTAAACTATTCCACTATCCAGCGCCCCCCAACGAAGTTGTTGTCACGACTTGCGTTGTAATCTCCGCGTTGTAATGGCATGCGGGGTAAAAGCATGCGTTGTACTGACATACAACCAGATATATATGGTACAAACTTTCTCCTAGTTTAGTGCCATGGCTGTTTACTGGTAGTTCAGCCACTCCACCCCACTCAGACCGAGCCACGCACAGCATTACTACCTGCATGCAGGCACATGTTAAAATCTAGATTGCGACGTAAACATTATCGGAGCCATCTTGTCCCTTTTTAGGCTCATATGTGCACGTAAGTAGCAGCCATTTTGAATGCCAAGGCCTCTCTGCCCACTGCCGATAGCCAGCGCGTCTCTCTCTCTCTCTCTCCCTCTGACCTTGCAAGCATCCCCCGCGCACTGACAGCCCCCGCTCTCACATGCTTGGGCCATAAACCACTCCTTCAGGGCGGCCCTACCTCGGAGCTACATCCCGTACCCGGCTAACACCTCCCTCCATCCCTTTCATAATCACACATCCTTTGATGAACCCCCTTCCTCTGTGCCCGATTGTCCGGCCTGAACCCCTGCCACCACCTGGCCCTGCGGATGCTGTTTATTGCCCCCTACAGTAGGAAGCTGCCCCTCTTCAAAGGATCTACGACTGATCAAAGCCCCCACCCCATGAGATCTGATCAGCCGCACACATTCCGGGAACCGGCGGAATGTCCAGCTGCGCGACAGTCATCACCTACTGAGATCGGGGTGGGGACTTCTACTGTAAATGTGTGTGGGAACGGGCTTGAAGCGGGAATTCCGAGGATGTCTTTCTGTACATCAAAGTATTGACAAAGATGTGTTACATGCAATAAAGCCATAAACCTGTGTATAAGAGGCCAGGCCTCAGAGATGCGGTTAGAGCACCTCGAGAAGATACCCTGTTGACTGATTTGATGTGTCCTGCTCCGTCAGAATAAACTTCTGTTTCCTGCCTTCCAGTCTCCAGCGCCTGCCTCTTTGTTTGGTAATTTCGAGTGGTATGAGAGGCGACTAATGCCAGGCAATACTTAAAGGTTATCTTTGAAATCTGCCTACCCTTTTACAATTGGCGCCCCAGGTGGGGCCCATCAGCGACACGTGGATCTAGTGGGAGAGGTCCTGACGACAGAGTGAACGACTGCAACGATCGGGAGTGCACCTGCCCAATAGACCCTCGTCTGGCAGCCGATCATCCGAACTACACCGGTTCCGAGCAGACCTCTCTCGAGTGATCTACGGTCCTGACTGGGAACCATCAGGAGTGCCGCGGCAATTACGGAGAATAGAGGACGATCGGGTGCTGGAAGCGGAAAACGAGAAACTGTCCATGCGGTCCGGGTAAGGTCGTGTAACACGACAAATTGCGAAACGATTGTTTGATTGTTTGAAAAATACTAGTATTGCTCATTGATTGTTTTTGAGATATTCTCTGCCTGCAAACGAGGAAGAATAGAAATATTCTCTCTTCCTTTGCAGATAGTGAAGGGTAGGTAACGCGGACTTTTGTCCCCCTTTGTAATCTGTCGTGTCTATTCTTTTTCTCCCCACTGATTGATTGATTGTCCGAACATTGATTGTTCGAAGTTGGTTCTTTTGAGATATTCTCTGTTTGCATATAACGTAGAATAGAAATATTCTGTTTAGTCTTTGCAAATAGTGAAGGATAGGTAGTGCGGACCATTGTCCCCCTTTGTAATCTGTCATGCCTATCTTCACCCCATTGATTGGTAGTTGGTTCAGCCCGGACCGCTTATTAGAGATGAACCATCCAGCTCCACTGGAAGGCACCCCTAATAAGGACATGTTCACTAAATATCGATTAGTCGCCGTAGCTTATAGTAAGCTATGGCATAAATATACAAGAAAGGATCAGGTAAGTCAGTGGCCACTGATAGGATCCTTTGATGACGATAAAATAAACGTGCTGGAAACAGCCTTTCGTAACAATAAGACAACGCCCACTATGCTTGATAGTCTCGGCATCTGGCGCAAAGAAGCAGAGCAACGAAAAAAGAGAAACGAAGTTAGATTAGAGAAAGAGCTACGAAAAGCAGCTCACCTAGGTGCTTAAAAGTTAGAGGAAGAGATAAAGGAGAGAGAGGAGGCCAAACAGAAGCAAGAGTCCGAAACATCGGGCCAGTGTCCCGTTAGAACACCCTCTACGCTCTACCCTGAGTTACCCTCGAAACAACGAGCGAACGATGATTTATTACTAGGTCCCCCAATCATCTACATGCCCCCTCCATACGCCCCTTCCCAACCCCTAGTACAGCACCCGCAGCCCCCTAGTACAGGTGAGAATAGTGCTAGGACCTCGGTCCACACGGCCTCCGCGCCGGCCGAGCCCCTTGTACTCAACGCAACGCAAGCAGTAACACTAGATGACCCTGAAGCTAAAAGGAAAGATCCCACTAGAATGAATCGATTAAGAAAAGATGAACGAGCAGGGATCGATAAGATAGTGAAGACACTGGTGGAACGAAAAGAAAGTGAGGAATACGTAACGGATATGTACAATTCATATGCCAATAGCCACAGACGACACTTTGTTGTGCGATTTTGTTATCACACCCTCAATGCCTATGAGGACCGATACCAGGACAAAGGTCCTGAGAGCCAAACGACTCTGTATAGGAAAGTTGACATTGGGGATGAGGGCGAGTGTGATGTGACGGACCTCTTCACGCATACGCTTGAAGTTTTCCGCCACCTCACTGAACAGAGGCTAGAAACTAACGCTACAACTCCTGTAGGGACCGAGCCCCGAACAGAAAAAACTGACACAATGATGCCTATAAAGGAGGCTGCTCCCTACTGGGTTCCCCCACGAGGACAGGGAATGCATGATGACATTAACCACCTAGATGCGAGAGGGAGGGTAGTTTATAACTGGGTCTACCAACCATGGGCTCAGCAAGACATCCTGACTTTCCGAAAATCCTTGCCTGATTTACGAAAAAAACCACTGCCTTTTATACTGAATTAGGCACAGCCTTGGGTTCGACGATTATGACCCTAGCAGACATCGATTTTAAGCATGGGCGAATTTTGCGAATTCGCGAATTTACGAATTTGCGAATTCGCAATCCGCAAAATCCACGAATTTGCGGATTCGCAGATTTTGCGGATTGTGTGGGTAAAGGCCGGGCGGGAAAATGGTGCACATCGCTGGTGTGAGGGGCAGGGCCAAACGGGCAAGGATTATATGCGAGTTCACATGCCTCTTGTGTGCATAAAAGGACAGGCACGGATCAGAGAAGCTCGTGGTCACAGGAACTGCACAGGGATTGAGCTTGTGAAAGTCAATAATGCAAAGGCCTCTATCAAGCATCATAGCTATTTTTCGACGATAGATATGGGGAGAACGCACACCTGCCCAGCCTCGACAAAACTCAAATTTTTGGGGGGGCTGATTAACTTTGCCATCACACCAAAGAACGCCGGGGTCCCTCGAGTGAGCTGTCCATCAAGTGGGTAAAGGGCGCGAAGACGGTGCACACCACTAGTGTGTGGGGAGGGGCCAAACGGGCGAGCCTTATATGCGAGTTCACATCCCTCTTGTGTGCATAAAAGGACAGGCACGGATCAGAGAAGCTCGTGGTCACAGGAACTGCACAGGGATTGAGCTTGTGAAAGTCAATAATGCAAAGGCCTCCATCAAGCATCATAGGTAATTTCCGATGATAGATATGGGGAGAACGCACACCTGCCCAGCCTCGACAAAACTCACATTTTTGGGGGGGCTGATTAACTTTGCCATCACACCGAAGAGCACCGGGGTCCCTCGAGTTCACATGCCTCTTGTGTGCATAAAAGGACAGGCACGGATCAGAGAAGCTCGTGGTCACAGGAACTGCACAGGGATTGAGCTCGTGAAAGTCAATAATGCAACGGCCTCCATCAAGCATCATAGGTAATTTCCGACGATAGATATGGGGAAAACGCTCACCTGCCCAACCTCGACAAAACTCACATTTATGGGCTGCTGTAACTATTTTAGGATGGCGCCGGCAAGCTGCCAGTGCCATCCTTAAATAGTTACTAAATTAGCTTCATCAGGAAGCAGCTAATAGATAAAATAAAGCAGGTGCTCGAGCACCTGCTTTATTTTATCTATTAGTGCTTCCTGTTGAAGCTAACTTAGTAACTATTTTAGGATGGCGCTGGCAGCTTGCTGGCGCCATCCTAACATAGTTAAAAGTTCAACAGGCTTGAACTTTTGCCCCCAAATCCGCCGCTCGCGGATTTTCAGTAAATTCGCGGGAGTTCGCGGATCGCGGAACTACCGAAAAATCCGCGAAATCCGTGAGCGGAACGGATTTTGCGCTCATCCTTAATCGATTTGTTCTTCGGGCTATGTCTGCCAGCTGATGTGTGGAAGCAAATCCGGAGTGTCGACCACCTTGAGCTGTTCGGACATACCTGGTCACAACTCGATGGCATAGATAGACAACGAGAGCCTGGACAAAAACCTTTAAAATCCATTGTAGACCTCCCAGACAAGATCGTTCAGAAATTAAAAACCCTGATCCCAGAAAAGAAGGTGGACTGGTCGATAGTAACGGCCTGCCGCCAGAAACCCCAGGAAGACGTATCAGAATACTTCTCCCGGTTTGAGACGGGGGTTTCCGATTACAGTGGCCAGGACATGACCACTGCGACCGGACATCATCTGTTTGTCCAGAATTACGTCAAAGGTCTGTCGCAGGAAGTCTCGCAGAAACTACAGACTAGCGAGAGTAGTTGGGCGGCCTCCAAACCTGCGGCTATCCTTCAGATGGCCCAGTACTATGAGCATCAAAAGAATGAGAACGATAGGGCGACTGAGAAAAAGAAAAAGGACCTAAAAGAAAGGGTGATGATCGCACAGTTGCAAGGGGTGATGATAGGAGGGGAACAGTACAAAGGAAATTACCAATCGAATGCTCCTAGAAATCTACCCCCTAGAGACCGTACATCCGCACCCTACGCTGGACGTAAAGACATCGATGAGAACCAGTGTACATTTTGCAAGGGATTTGGTCATTGGAAATCCCAGTGCCCGGTTCTTCAAGAAACGAACAAAAATAGGGACACAAGAGACCTTGCGGGTGGGCCAAGAAATAGAGGAGAGGGACGAGGGTACACGAACGACACCAACAACGACAGGCCAGGCAGACCGAACACATTTGACCGTCCCCGACAGAACCAGTACCAACAGTCTGACTGCGATGACACCCAGGACTTCGCATAGGACTGCCAAGGGCAAGGGAGGGATCCAGTCGAGCTCTATGTTGACCAGCAAGGTCCTTATGTCACCGCTAAGGTCCTGTATACGAAGTCTCCATTTTTGGTAGACACTGGCGCAACACGTAGTGCGTTATCCAAACGACTGATTCCAAGGGGACCCTTGTCTGGCTCACATGTAACATCAATAGGTTTTGATGGAACGCCCTCCACTAACCCCTTGTCCACACCGATCTCCTTTGACTTGGAAAATAACACCACTGACACAACGTTTTTGCTCTCATCCAACACCCCCGACGCCATTATGGGACTTGACTTATTGAAACATTTCCGAGCTACCATTAGGTGTTCGCAAGACGGAGTTCGAGTCATTTTATACGACCACCCGACTCTGCTCAGACTTTGTCCCACACGACGCATGTTTTCCATAACTGATGCTGACTTGTCCCTACTCGACACTCTACCTCTGTATCTGTGGGCCAAAACTGACTCGGAGGTAGGACGCATGATGATTGACCCAGTACATATAACTGTTCGACAGGACGCAATGCTCCCAAAACTTCCACAATATCCAATATCGCCCGAGGGCGAGAAGGCATTGGTAAAGATTATCCAGTCCTTGATAGATGTAGGAGTGGTAGGGGAAGTAGTTAACAATGTTTGCAACAGCCCTATCCTACCCATTGTAAAGAAGCAGGGTGAGGGAGATGAGAAAGCGTACCGCTTTATCATCGACCTACGAGAGGTCAACAAAGTAGTTGTACCTCAGTACCCCGTAGTCTCAGACATCACCACCATTCTGACTCTGATTCCCTCCACTGCCACCACCTTCACTGTAATCGACCTCAAGAACTCATTCATCTCCATACCCATTCACCCAGACAGCCGATACCTTTTCGGCTTCACCTTAAAAGCCCGCTCATATAGATTCTGTAGAGCACCCCAAGGCTACACTGAAAGTCCCAGCATCTATAGCCAGACCCTCAAGAGACAGCTGGACGCAGTCCAGTTACCGGATGGAGTGGTGTTGATACAGTACGTCGATGATATCCTTTTGGCGGCCGACACCACTCCACTTGCAGTCACAGCCATCATCCAACTCCTGCACTTCCTCTGGGAAAATTTCCACAAGGTCTCCAAGAAGAAGTTGCAATTCTGCCAACCCCAGGTCACTTACCTAGGCCACCTCTTGTCCAAAGACGGGAGAAAACTTACACCCGATCGAATTCAAACCATTCTAGAGACCCCTGTCCCTAAGACCCAGAAACAAGTCCGCTCCCTGGTAGGCCTCACCTCCTTCTGTCGACAGTGGTTGCCAAATTTCAGCCTCATTGTGAAACCTCTACTTTCCCTGCTGGCTAAAGATGTCCCCTTCCCGCTCCCTTGGACCCCTGAATGCCAATCCTCCTTCAAAGAACTTCGAGATGCCCTTTGTTCTGCACCAGTCCTAGGAACCCCCGATTACACGAAGCCCTTCTCCCTCTACACTTACGAAAGGGAGGGTGCACTTTGTCCGTCCTGACTCAGTCGTTCGTCCCCAAGCAACGCCCATGTGCCTACTTCTCTGCCACTCTTGACCCCGTAGCCAGAGCTTTGCCTGCCTGCCTTCGAGCTGTAGCTGCCGCTGCTGTCTCTATCCGACAAAGTGAGGGGATCGTGCTCTCGAACACCCTCACGGTGTTAGTGCCCCATGCGGTTGACACCCTCCTGAACCAGACTAAGACGCAGCATCTGACTAGTGCACAACTGACTGGGTACAAACTAACTCTGCTTGCACCCCACATCACACTGAAAAGATGCACCACGTTGAATCCAGCCACTTTGTTACCCTTACCAGAGAACGAACCCAATGCGCCCCCTATACATGACTGTGTGACCCTCACGGAAAAACAGACTAGTAGTAGGGTTGATCTCCGAGACACTGCTTTTCCAGATCCTGACGGAGAGCTGTGGGTGGATGGCTCTTGTATCAAGATCCCCGATGGCACCACCTCAGCTGCCTATGCAGTTACCACAGCCCGAACTGTAGTTGAGACCGCCCGCATCACACAACGATCTGCACAGGCAGTGGAACTGATTGCCCTCACATGAGCGTGTATCCTAGCAGCAGGGACGACAGCAAATATTTACACAGACAGCCAATATGCCTTTGGGGTGGTTCATCATTTCGGGCTCTTGTGGAAGGAGAGGGGATTCCTGACCTCACACAGCACACCCATCCTGCACGGAGATCTAGTCTCCGCTCTAACTAAAGCGGTCCTCCTTCCCAAACAACTTGCTGTAATCAAATGACAAGCACACAAAAAGGTGACAGATATCATTGGGCAGGGGAATGCACTGGCCGACATCACTGCCCGGACCACAGCTGAGAATAGGACAATGACACGCATGTACGTGACCAGGTCACAAACCGAAAAATGGAAGGACGATAGGCAAACTATTAGGGACATTCAGATGGCCAGCTCACCACACGAATTGACTGAATGGGCACGGGTGGGACTGAAAGACGATGAAGGCTGCTGGCGGACAAAAGACACGAACAAATGGTTGCTACCCAACTCATACCTGATCCCCATACTGACCATGGCACACTCCCCTGCACACATAGGATCTGCCCCTATGGCCGAGCTTGTCTCCAAAGTTTGGCACAATGACAAGATCACAGACTCAGCTAAACGTCTGGTCCAACAATGTCTGATATGCCTGCAACACAACCCTGGGAAAGGAACTGTAGTACCACGGGGAGAGTTTGGGGTCCCCAATCATCCCTTTGAAGTCCTACACATGGACTACATCCAACTAGAAAGATGCCAAGGTCTGAAGTATGTACTTGTTGTCGTGTGCGCATTTAGCAAGTGGGCGGAAGCCTATCCGACTCGCGACAACACTGTCATTGTTACTGCAAAGGAATTACTGAAGGAATTCTTCCCTTGCTACGGCCTTTGTCGAATTTTGTGGAGCGACAATGGCCCCCACTTCGTAGCCGAGGTTATCCAACTCATCTTGAAGGGGTTGGGTGTAAAACAGAAATTTCATGCAGTCTTCCACCCCCAATCTGCTGGACTGGTTGAGCGACATAATGCCACGCTGAAGCTCAAACTAGCTAAAATAGTGGCTACCACAGGACTGAAATGGCCAGACGCTCTCCCACTGGCATTGCTATCAATGCGTTCCACCCCCACCAAACACCATTTGACCCCTCACGAGGTCGTTTTCGGCCGACCTATGAGTGTTTGGTCTGCACCAAAACCGACATCCATTCACGACGTCCCGGACATCCTAATGTCTGACTATTTGTACAATCTGACTAAAACACTGTCTGTTATCCATCAACAGGTGCTGCAGGCCATCCCCGATTCTTCCAGGGGTCCCGGACACGACATCCAACCAGAGGATTACATATTGATCCGAAACTTCCAGCGTGCAAAGAGTCTGGAACCCCGGTGGACGGGCCCCTGGCAAGTCTTGATCACCACCCGAACAGCTCTTCGAGTGGAAGGAAAGCGAAACTGACTGCATGCACACCATTGTAAAAAAATCTCCTCAACCCTGATGACGACCGACGACGTGGCCACCCAAGAAGAGCTCCTGAACAAAGACCGACCATCCCTGAGCTGTTACCTTGATACAGAAACACTTGAACTGGCAGAATTCCCCGATCCCACTGTGCCATCCAGAGAAGGGTATAACCTGCAACGAAAGGAGGGAGCTTCGGCTAAGCAGACCACTGACTAAGTTACAATTCTCAGAGCGGTGGCCTAACACTACTAAGGCTGCCAGGAGAGAAGCCAAACGAAGTTTGTGGTTCTGCCCGCTACCGAGCCCCTTGAAGATGATGGAAGAGCCCGATACGAAGATGATGAAAGCACCCGACACGAAGATGATGGAAGCAACCGGACATCCGAAGACCCACTACAGAAACCCAAAGACTGACAAGATACACAGCTCAAAAACTATTGCCCTCTTTATCGCCTTTCTATTTTGCCTCCTCCTCATGACCACCCTCTGGATCGTGGAAGAGAGTGCACCAGCTCATAAGACATTTCTAACTACTGCACAGCCTACCACCATGAAAGAACCTGGTCTCTCTTTCACCTCAACTCCGAGAAAGACGTAAGGAGTTCTGGAACAACTCCTTCGTGCAGTTGCTGCACCAACACAACCTTGCCGCCAATGCCACAAATTGCTGGATCTGTGGGTTGTTACCACATGCCACTGGACATTCCATCCCCTTCATCCCTTCACCTTTCTCCGTTCATGGCTCCTGCCTTGCTTGGCTGATCCTCTTGCAAGAGAGCTACAGGGATAATGCCACTTCCAGCAAAACTGTGTCACACTTTTATCATGGGGTCTGGCTGAACAAAACAGGAAGAACTGCTGCTCCCTTTTGACCTCTGACATCCAACACCTCTATTCACATGGACATCCATGCCAAAGAACGGGTTGAAATGCAGGTGTTCAACAACCCAGCCAGACCCACCTTCTCCTACCTCCGGAAACAAACAGCTGCCACCCTGACTGTGGCTCTGTCTGTCGTCAACGTCTCGAGCCTTGTATGCATCGAAGGCCTCGGGACACAGTTGGTGGGCCACAGCGCTTGCCGCATCACCAAAACTTTGGAATCAACTGATCCACCCTCTTTTGTCACCTCTCCGAACATGTACTTTGTCTGTGGTACAAAAGCCTACACTTGGCTCCTAAAGGGCTGGGGAGGTACCTGCTACATTGCCTTCATCCTTCCTCCAACCTATGTGGCCCCAGCAAACCATCACCGACAAAAGCGAGCAAAAGACATTGAGCAAGCCGACTCCACCGGAGCACAGTTTCTGGCTGCACTTAAGGGACTTGTTCCACTCTGGGGTCCGATGGCGAACAGCCGTGCCATCCGACATTTGACCCAGGCAGTTGAAACGACGATGAACATTACAGCTGACATCCTCACAAACAATACAGCTGACCTTCAGGCGGTCCGCCTGGTGGCCCTTCAGAACCGCCTTGTTCTAGATGTGGTTCTAGCGGATCGTGGAGGAGCATGCCGTATCATTGGGTCCAGCTGCTGCACCTACATACCGGACAATTCGCCCTCAGTCTACAAAGTCATTGAACACCTCCACAGACTTTCCTCAGAAGTTCACCAGGAACAAGAAGAATGGTCGCTTGGGAGTTGGTTCTGGAGTGCTGTAAAGGACTAGGGGTGGAGGTTGCTTATGATCGTATTGATACCAATTGTCGTAATATGTGGATTCTGCCTGGGAGTTCAATGCTTGCCACCCCGGTGCTCACTTTTTGCTAACTGTATCTGCCCTAAGTCTCTGGACTTCGAAGCTGAACGCATGAAAGCTTTGTATGAAGTAGAAATCCGTGATATGATGGGGATAGACATAGATTGACAAGCTGGCTAGATATGTTGAAAAGGGAGGACTGTTAAAATCTAGATTGCGACGTAAACATTATCAACGCCATCTTGTCCCTTTTTAGGCTCATATGTGCGGGTAAGTAGCAGCCATTTTGAATGCCATGGCCTCTCTGCCCACTGCCGATAGCCAGCGCTTCTCTCTCTCTCTCCCTCTGACCTTGCAAGCATCCCCTGCGCACTGACAGCCCCCGCTCTCACATGCTTGGATCATAAACCAATCCTTCAGCGCGGTCCCACCTCGGAGCCACATCCCGTACCCGGCTAACACCTCCCTCCATCCCTTTCATGATCACACATCCTTTGATAAACCCCCTTCCTCTGTGCCCGATTGTCCGGCCCGATCCCAGGCCACCACCTGGCCCTGCGGATGCTGTTTATTGCCCCTACAGTAGGAAGCTGCCCCTCTGCGAAGGATCTACTACTGATCAAAGCCCCCACCCCATGAGATCCGATCAGCCGCACACATTCCGGGAACCGGCGGAATGTCCAGCTGCGCGACAGTCATCACCTACTGAGATCGGGGTGGGGACTTCTACTGTAAATGTGTGTGGGAACGGGCTTGAAGCGGGGATTCCGAGGATGTCTTTCCGTACATCAAAGTATTGACAAAGATGTGTTAAATGCAATAAAGCCATAAACCTGTGTATAAGAGGCCAGGCCTTAGAGATACGGTTAGAGCATCTCGAGAAGATACCCTGTTGTCTGATTTGATGTGTTCTGCTCCGTCGGAATAAACTTCTGTTTCCTGCCTTCCAGTCTCCAGCGCCTGCCTCTTTGTTTGGTAATTTCGAGTGGTATGAGAGGCGACTGACACCGGGCAATACTTAAAGGTTATCGGTTGAAATCTGCCTACCCTTTTACACACACACAGTGCTTATTGTGAACAACTTTACATGCAGCAGATCCTCAAAAAAGAAACCTCTTTATGAAATCACTACAGGTATTCATGACTCATGATATGTAACACAAAAAGGTGCCCCCGACCATGCATTGTTAGGATGTTGAAAGATATGAGATGTTTTGTGTCCAAAAAGAGGCACAAGGCTGCAGGACTTATTTCTTTATATGATCAGGGAACATCACGTTGGCAGAGCAGCAATGCTGTATTCCCGAGCATGCTTTAATGGTCCAATGACCTCGTCACCAAGGAAGGGTTTCAAGATACCGACAGTTCTACCATGGGTCGCTGATTCACTATGAAGCCAGGGGTTGCGGGAGCGACATCACATTAACCCAAATGAACTCATAGGAAGTGACATAATAAGACCCATGGCCCATCAAACTCACACTCTCTTGCACCCACTTACACTAACTCTCATTCATTCTCACTCACTCACTTGCTTTAGCTGTTAATCTTACTCATACTTACTGACACACAGGTCCAGGTTTACTAACATTTTGCAACATGTTTGATACACTTTTGTGATGCAAACCTGGCACAAAGTGTTAGGGTGAGATTTACTATTTAATGCTAATACTGATTTACATTGGATTGTATCCCAAAGTAATGCAAAATTGCACTAAGTGCTGCTTTGCACTATTTTGCGTCAAGGAGCAGTCTATGAGTGGACTCTTAGAGGTAGGTGTAACGAGGAGAAATGTTTGCATTTCTCCAGGTTTTATATTAAATAAATAAATATTTCCAGCTTTGCATGTGTGCTGATGGCCAATCAACATTTTATTTTTGGCAGTTTTAAAAACTCTGCATTCGGTTTCTGCACGAAGAAATTGGGAGGGGGGACACTAGCATATTTGCCAACTCTTCTGATTCAGGTGTGAGATTTCAAGGCTACTCTTCGCCTCCCGATTCCTGCATGCAGCAACCCGAGTCGGAGTTTTGTAAAACTATAAAAAATAAAATAATGATGCCTGTCACACAGGCTCCAATCTCGCAATCCAACAATTACCTCTGACACCAAAGGTTAACACTTTCTCTTTATTTCTTGAGAGGGGGTTAGAGCATGTGACAGGCCACGACAATTTATTTTTTGGCAGTTCTACATAGCGCAAACAAAAACGGAGTTTAAACAGTGGCAGTCGGCACAGGTAAGAGCGGTGAGGGTGCTAGAGGGTGTCAAAGTGACACCCCCTGCACCCTTGCCAAATTCGGTATTTACCGATTCGGTAAATACCGATTCGGTATTTGACTTTAATCCTATGGGCTTCAAAGGCCCATAGGATTCAATAGCAAATACCGATTCGGTATTTACCAAATCGGTAAATACCGAATTTGTAAGGAATCGGTAACGATTCCAGATGTTGGGTCCTACATCCCATTTACCGATTTTGAAATACCGAATCGGTAAAATTCGGTATTTCAAATTCGGTAAATGGGATTTACCTACATCGGGCCCCAAGTGTCGCCACGTAGCAGGAACAAAAAACAAATATAAATGACTGTAAAAAAAAATGCTTCAAGGGTTCCATGTCCTGTCGCTATAATTTCTTACAAGCTTTTGTGCAGTCTGTCTTCACCCTCTCAGCCCATGATGCTTTATTCCAGGTTTTGGTTGGTCTTTAAGTATACACCACTTGTTCCTATCCTTTGCTATAGAAGTTTATGTTTCAAATCATTTTATTGAAACACTAAAAGAGACAATCCAAAAACGGTTTCCCGCGGGGCGGGAGGGTAAGTCGACACACCACAGGAGAAGTAAAATTAAATTAACAAAAATTTAAAACCACTTAAAATGCCCTCACGGCATCGCAGAGTTGGCTATGCGGCGAGGGCAAGGGAAATGTTTTTTTATTTTTTTAAACATTTTTACCTCTCCCGTCATATGTCAACATACCTGACTCCCACACTGCCCTGCGCGCCAACCGCCCAACCGCTCTTACCTGTGCCGGCCGCCACTGAGTTTAGAACTCTGATTTGTTTGCGCTATGTTATTAAACTGCCAAAAAAGAAATGCTGATTACCACCCTACATGGCAATAGACATGATTCAGGAAGGTTCCCTATGCTCCATATAATTCAGTTCAGAAATACATTTTTAAATCTTTCTCTTCTCTGCTCTAAAATGTTGTATGTATGGGCTAGCCTTGAAATGGTAATCTTCTGCCTGAATCGGGAGGGTTGGCATGTAGGCCTAGTTAACAAGAGTCAGGGAAACACATTTCTGCATGAGATAGAAAGTTTGTTTTAAAAGCAATCATATTATATCAGCGTGTACATGTGTAATCATAGGAAAAATGAATTCTGCACGCGGTTGATGATGTACGAAAACACAAAAGCAAAAAATCCTTAACACGCATGGGAATCAGCGTTTCAGGGCCTATTCCCCTGTGCTTTACACAGAGGTTTCGGTTGCTTCCAACACTCGAAAGTTCCATGTGAAAGATCACAACTTGTGATACCGATGGGGCGTGTAATACAGGTTACTCTTGAATTACCGGGGCCGTCTTAATCGAGGCTCTTAGGGGCCCGATGTAGGTAGCCCTTTACCGATCGGAATCGGCCGAAAATACCGATTTTCGTCCGTTTCCGATCGGTAAAGGGCTATCGAGATTTAGGGGCACATTTTCGGTAATTTACCGAATCGTTATCATTACCGATTCGGTAAATTTACCGATTCGGTAATATTTACCGATTCGGTAATGATAACGATTCGGTAAAATTACCGAAAATGCAATGTAGGTAGCCAATGTTCCATCAGCACATGGCTTACAGAATCGGTATTTTACCATGGAATACAAATCCATGGTAAAATACCGATTCCTGTGTACATGCACATCTGTGCATGTACACATGTGCCATGTGACAGACAGACGTGCCCTTAGGGCATGTCTGTGTGCCACATTGCACACATGCCCGTTTTGGGGGTGCTAGAGGGTGTCAAAGTGACACCCCCTGCACCCTTGCCAAATTCGGTATTTACCGATTCGGTAAATACCGATTCGGTATTTGACTTTAATCCTATGGGCTTCAAAGGCCCATAGGATTCAATAGCAAATACCGATTCGGTATTTACCAAATCGGTAAATACCGAATTTGTAAGGAATCGGTAACGATTCCAGATGTTGGGTCCTACATCCCATTTACCGATTTTGAAATACCGAATCGGTAAAATTCGGTATTTCAAATTCGGTAAATGGGATTTACCTACATCGGGCCCCAAGTGTCGCCACGTAGCAGGAACAAAAAACAAATATAAATGACTGTAAAAAAAAATGCTTCAAGGGTTCCATGTCCTGTCGCTATAATTTCTTACAAGCTTTTGTGCAGTCTGTCTTCACCCTCTCAGCCCATGATGCTTTATTCCAGGTTTTGGTTGGTCTTTAAGTATACACCACTTGTTCCTATCCTTTGCTATAGAAGTTTATGTTTCAAATCATTTTATTGAAACACTAAAAGAGACAATCCAAAAACGGTTTCCCACTCCTTACAGCACTGAAGTTTTGTATACCTGAAATTCTGCAACATAACCATCTCGCACGTACAAGTGTGCTGCCTCTGGTGCCCGTGTCAGCAACATTCAGATTTCCTTTTCGAAACATGCCTGGTGTCATTAGTGTAAAATATTCCCTTTCACTTCAGGTAAAAGTTACAGGACAAGTAGGTAGGAGAAAAGGTAGGAAGAAGAAGAAAGGAAACATGGCTAAAATAAAGGGTGTGCAGGAAGCCCCAGTGGGTGGGTTCTTAATGCTGAACTACAACATACATGTGATTTTATAACAAAGACACACTTCCAGCTCCCACCAGGCCCTCTGACCCCAAGGGTCATCAAACAGTGATCATTGCCCAGTGTACTTGTTCAGAGCAGCCCTTAAAGGAGGCCAGAAATGACTGAGCCGCGCCTCATGCCTCCTCATGCTTGTAAGCTAAGTTTCCCCCCCTTTTATTATCTCAATATGAGCTAGACACCAAAGCGAAGCAGGCAGTCCCAAAGTCAGCATTATTTTCTGCTCTACTTGTAGGTCCTTCAATCTGGCTTGTGTCACCGAACACAGGGAAAGGAGGGTACGTTTACCCTACATTTGTAGTGCTCGTCTCAACACTGCCTCTTTCTTGAGGATGGAACCCCTTTGATATGGATCCTATAGAACTACAGTAATTGTACCACCATAAGCTCACCTCCTAGCTCTTGAAGGAAATCTATATATCTTCTGGACTAAAGTGACTCCCTTCTGTCCTGGTGAAGCAAGGTGGCTTGTGAAGAAGATTCCGTCTCCTCAGTGGCTGAATATTTGGGAGGAATAGCAGGATAACTCAACACCCACCCACACTTGGGCTATGCGCCTTCAGTTCTCCAAAGACTCAATTCTGCTCAGCGGTGTTGTCTGAGTACTAGAGATGCTTCCTCTTAATCCAACTGGGAGTTTAGTTCATCTTCTATTGTCTTGGTGTAGTGTGGCACCCAGCTCCTTCACTGACAACTCCTCTTTGGCAACTTTACATTCAACTGGCTCCAGGCAAGATTCACTTGTCACCATCGTTCTCCCACTTTATCCAGCTCCTTAAGGATCTTGTTTAGGGAGACATCACTTCACTCGGACTCTCTAAGTCACTTCCGGGTGTTGTCTGAACATCTTCCACTTCTGCATTCATTTGCTTGTGCTGCACACTAAAAAAGCCCTCCGTATCTTTCATTGCAGTGCATTGTGGTAACCCATTGGTGTACCAAGCCTAACACTGCGACGCACCCAGTCCTTCTATTGTCCATCAAACTTCTCCCCTTTGTGATAGAAGTTTAACATGTCAACAACTATATTGCATTCAAAATGCAATGAAATAAAACATAGGAGGACATCTCTCAGAACAACGGTAGTTTTAGGGAAACATGTAAGCACAGCCTTGACAAATAAAATGTTAACCAACGTAACAAGCATAGGCAAAGCCAGTAGGTTTGGCATTGGCCACCAGCCTTTTGTCATGGTTTTTACAAAACTTTATTGTTCAAGAAGATGCCAGGCCTTCATCAACCACAACACAACCACAACACAAAACAGTAGCTAAAGGAAAAAAATGTTTTGGTCTTAGAAAAGCACACGTTACCTGGCACTAAAGGACACTACTTAGTTTGTAGAACTGCACGGATTCTCAGGACGCTTAGAGCACTTTATAGGGGCTTTTACCCTTTTTAAATCGGCACAATTGTTACCGATTTTAAAATTTGTCACCTCACTGTTTAAAATTGTTTAAACTCTTGACTGCTGCCACAATACCACAGAACTTCATTCGCATACCCGCACTTTAAAAAAACGAATGTACCTCATTTCCCACCGCTTTGGTGTGGCTAGAACTCTTGTGTGCACCATCTTGTATGAGGGAGGGTCGGGCTTGCTGACATCTGTGGGCACCATTTTGAGTAGCGCTCAAGCTGTCTGGCTGCTCCTCAAGGACACCTTATTTAAGGAGGGGTTGTTAGTGCCCAGATCTAGTTTGCAGAACTGCACGGCTTCTCAGGACGCTCAGAGCACTTTATAGGGGCTTTTACCCTTTTTAAATCGCTGCAATTGTTACCGATTTTAAAATTTGTTACCTCACTGTTTAAAATTGTTTAAACTCTTGACTGCTGCCACAATACCACAGTACTTCATTCGGATACCCACACTTTAAAAAACCGAATCTACCTCATTTCCCGCTGCTTTGGCATGGCTAGAACTCTCGTGTGCGCCATCTTGTATGAGGGAGGGTCGGGCTTGCTGACATCTGCGGGTGCCATTTTGAGTAGCGCTCTAGCTGTCTGGCTGCTCCTCAAGGACATCATTTATAAGGGAAAGGATACAAGCGTGTAGCGCGCGCGCGCAGCGGGCGCGCCAACGGCGCGCCAGAGGCAAGCCCGTCTGCACCCGATTGCAACCCGGAGGCGCCCGGCGCCGGCTACGCTGCCCGTTTAGACAGTGTCCAAGGACGTATAATTTATGGAGGAGAACAAATGCTAAAGCTCGGAAAGGTAGAACATAAAGCATCCCCAGCCCTGACATGTGTGAGAAAGGCTGGAAAGATCCTTTTTGGGGGTATGATCAACAGCCATTCCCTGGTTAAACACTCTACCGAGGTATCGGGCATGTTAGAGGACTTGGGACTTGATGCTCTGTTTGTAACAGAGACTTGGACTAATGCAGAATCAGCTGTTGATATTTGTTGTGCATGCCCTATTGGTTATAAAATTCTTGATAAGCCCAGAACCACGGACAGAGGAGGAGGTGTGGGGGTGCTATTTAAGGAGGAGCTGGACCTTAGACTCCTACAGGTTGACGAAGTGGGGAGGATAGAAATGCTGGGGTTCTCCCTACACTCTTCTAGTGGGAACCTCCTCACAGGACTGGTGTGCTATCGACCTCCGGGTGGGACTGTACACTATCAACATCTCCTTGAATGTATCACCAATCTGGCACTGACACACTCTAATATGATCATCCTAGGTGACTTTAATCTTTGGGAAGATGGGAATGTCAATAGTCATTTACGTGACTTTAGGCAAGCATGTGCAAACCTGAATCTTTCCCAATTGGTGGAAGGCTCCGCACATCAGGGAGGTCATACCCTAGACCTGCTATTCTCCAATCAGTCATCCACTAAGATACTTGACATTCTACCACAGACTTGGTCTGACCACTATCTTATTCACTTTAGCATCAGGCTGAAAAACAACGGGATAGTGTTGGTCAGCAAAGATCTTATAGAAAGGGCAGGGAATGGGCGAAACTTGCTAAATCTGGAACTCCAATATATGACCTGGATGTTACCCATTTTGAACCAACGTTGACTGTAGAAGGAAACTACAATGTATATACAAAACACATAGTTGACATCCTGGACCAGGTAATCCCCAAAAAGGCTATAAAAAATAGAAGTAAAATGTCGGCTCCGTGGTTTAATGAGGAGCTCAAACAACTTTGTGCGCGCCGCAGGACGGCAGAAAGAAAATGGAGGAAAGGATATGATGAGGATGATAAGAAAGTTCTCAGGCGGATACAGTTGCAATACAAAGAGGAAATCCTCAAGGCCAAGGCAGATTTTTATGCCAGTTCTATTATACAGGCGCCGAATAGTACCAAAGTACTTTTCAAAATTATCAAGGACCTTTCCTCTCCTATTTGCCTAGAAAATAAAGTGGTAGCCTCCCAAAAACTATGCGATGAAATAGATACACATTTTCAAGACAAGATTACTAAAATTGTGAGCAACCTGCATATCAACGACAAGGATGAACAACCTCACCCTGAACTAGGGATTGAGGCAGCCCCACAACAGCTTGTCTATCTAGATAATTTCAAAGCTCTAACGGAAGAGGAGTTTGTCCGTTTGGGAGATATTGTATCCTCTGGTTCCTCTCTTGGTCCTCTTCCCCACAAAATATGGAAATCTATTGGGTGTAATACCTTTCCATGGCTGAGGCAGATTTGCAAGCAGTCTTTGGAAGAAGGAATAGTCCCGGAGTGCTGGAAACTGGCGGTGGTCTCTCCACTGATAAAAAAACCTTCTCTGGACTCGTCAATACCAGCAAACTTTAGACCCATTTCACTTCTCCCCTACCCAGTGAAGATAATTGAGAAGGTGGTCAGTAGGTCTCTGTCGTATTTCCTGGAGGAGAACAATCTTTTAGATATAGACCAGTTTGGTTTTCGGCCCGGACACAGGACTGAGACGGCTCTGGTCACCATGCTGGACAACCTGCGGATGCGAGCCGACAATGGGAATGCTACAGTTTTAGTACTTTTCGATATGTCGGCCGCATTCGACTCGGTGAACCATCTCATACTGGTGGAAAGATTGATGAGGATAGGAGTGAAAGGCCTGGCGCTGCAATGGTTTGAATCTTATTTAGAAGGCCGACAGCAGATGGTAAATCTAGCACCATTCTCCTCTGGTAGATCTCTGGTTGCCCATGGGGTGCCGCAGGGCTCTGCGATCAGCCCCATTCTATTCAATGTTTACCTGCAACCTCTGCTTTCCATCATAAAGTCCTCCGGGGTCTTTCTAGTCAAGTATGCTGATGACACACAACTAGCCTTTTCCTTGGAAGGGGACCATGCAATATCTCTGGAGGCGTTCCAGCATTGCATGCGGCAGATGACTGATTGGCTCAGGAGGAACTCATTACAATTTAATAGCGGAAAGACTGAGGTAGTATACTGTTTTGCAGGAAGGATGTCCAGACCTTTTCCATTGGACTTTAGACTCACACCAGAGGAGGAACCTTTAATACCGGTCAGGAAGGTTCGTAATTTGGGGGTGATGTTTGATGATGACCTCCAGATGGAATCTCAGGCATGAAAGACTACCAGTGTTTGCTTTGCCTTAATCCGTTTGTTACGGAAAATACTCCCTCTACTTCCTAAAGAGGCTCGCTCTCTGGTGGTAAGTAGCACTGTGGGAAGCAGGCTGGATTATTGCAACTCCCTCTATTTGGGGGCCCCTTCTTATATTCTTCAGGGACTGCAAAGAATCCAGTCTGCAGCAGCTAAACTGGCTGATGGCAGGCTACGGAGTTCCCCCTCTACCCTGGCTTTGAGAGAGCTACACTGGCTGCCGATCAGGGAGAGGGTCCACTTTAAGACTCTCTGCTTGGTCTTTAGAGCGGCGCATGAACTAGGTCCCATTCCTCTTCAGAAAAGGTTCACATGGTATCACCCGACAAGACAGCTCCGCTCCTCTAGTGCATGCCTGCTGATGATTCCCCGGTTTAAACGCTCGAGGTTAGGAGGTAGGACATTCAGCGTGGCTGGCGCACGGCTATGGAATGAACTCCCTCTGAGCCTTAGACAAGCCAACTTCCTGCTAGAGTTCCGTAGGAACTTGAAAACTTGGCTCTTCCATAAAACGTAAGCCCAGCTCCTCCATCTGGGTCTGCTGCGACCTTGTTCTATTCTGATCTAGTCTGTAGTCTGAAGCGCCAGGATACCCGTAGGGTGACAGTATGCGCTATATAAGTTCCTAATCATCATCAAAAATCAAATCATCATGGATGTGCTCCTTGTGAAAGGGCAGCATGCGGTAACTCATACCGAAGTCAACAAGGGCTGAAGTGGGCTTTCATATTGCCCCTTGTTACATGCTGGGGTGGATAGAAGAAAAATGTAAATGACAACTAATGACTAATGGAAGGAGTCTGCCTATAACTAACTATAACTATGTTATATACATACTTTTAGTAAAATCAAAAGGTCTTGGCAAACAGACCTAATAAATCCAATCCATCTGGCATTGGCTGCCAGCCTCTTTCAAGAAAGAAAGAAAGAAAGAAAGAAAGAAAGAAAGAAAGAAAGAAAGAAAGAAAGAAAGAAAGAAAGAAAGAAAGAAAAAAGGAAGGAAACAAAGAAAGAAAGAGAGAGTGAAGGAAATGAAAGGAAAGTAAGAAAGAGATAAGGAAAGTAATGGATGGAAAGGAAGACGGCAAGAAAATAGGCAAGAAAGAAAGAAGGAAAGAAAGGAAGACAGACAGAAAGAAGGCAAGAAAGGAGGAAAGAAATAAAGAGAGAAAGAAAGAAGGAAAGACAGAAAGACAGAAGAAGGAAGGAAAGAAAAAAGGCAAGAAATTAAACAAAGCACAAAAGAATAAAGGAAAGGAAGAAAGAAAGAAAGAAAGAAAGAAAGAACGAAAGAAAGAAAGAAAGAAAGAGAAATAAATATATAAAGAAAGATGGATATAAAAGATTGCCAGATAGAAAGAAGGCATGAATGAAGGAAAACAAGAAAGACAGAAAGAAAGAAAAAAAAGGAAAGGAAGTGTAGAAGGCAGGAAATAATGAAATCTGGTATGATGTGAAATAGCAACAATCGGATAAACAGCGAGCATTCCTAAAGGAATGTACGACAGCATTAGAAAGAGATAGGAACTGATAAAGCTGGAACGTGCCCTGTGCTCACATTGTGTACAAAGCTTCCTGCAACCTCATTAGGTTCTAAATGCAAAGGCAACATTGAAGTATTAATGTAGTAGAAATAAAGACAATAGTGCTGGAGGGAACTAGCTTGTGTGTGAATGTGCTCCTTGTGAAAGAGCAAACTGCAGTCACTCAACGTGAAGCCAACCAGTGGCAGAAGTAGGCTGACTCACTGCCCCATGATGTACACTGCAGTGAGCAGAAGCAAAAAGTTAATGACACAATAACAGACCAGTGGGTGAAGATAGCTTGTTGAAAGATCCTAAAAGTAGGTTTATTATACATGTATTTTATTTTAAAATAAAAAGGGCAAAAAAAACAAACCTTCACCATGTTGTGCTCTGAATATAATTGTAGTATTGTACCACGGTAAAACAAAAGTGTGCTGCCTTCTCCACAATATACAGCTGCTATTTTAGCAGTCGACAACCATGCAACCGCCATTAGCAAATTTACGGCAAGCAGTTATGGAATTTCTTTTCAACTTAATTGCTAAATTATATATCAATATCTTACAGTAGCAGCAAACTTAATTCTAAAGAACGTCCTAATCGGTGTTGCAGTGCGGTTATTTGACTGTTGATTAACCAGATATGGTCATGACAACATTTGCTATGCCCATGGCAAATTGCTTCTGCACCAATTACTTTCTTTTATGTGGGGCCAAATACCAGACTTGTGCAGCGCTTATAATGACTCAATTTAATGGAAATCTAATACCACACTTCTGTCGCGCTCTTATCACGCAAGATGGTGTATCCAAAAACAAGTGACTATTAGGAATAGTGTGGAAAAGGCTACTTTAATGAGAGTTGCACAACTCAGTAAAACAACCTTGGCTCTCAGCCTTACATACAAGAAATACTTTCGCCTCATTATACATGTTCACAAGGCCGGCTTTAGGGCGGTGCAACTGGTGCTGCCGCACTGGGTGCTGGCCTGGGGAGGGGGCATTTACAGCAGGGGAGCACTGTGATTAGCAATAACTCACGTTTTAAAAACACCAGCTGACGAGTTCCATGTGCGACCCGCTTTCCGGCAGCAATAAAAATTTCAAGATAATTCTTGTTTTTAATGTTCCTGCTAGAGAGAGAGCTCAGAGTTATTCTGTCTAGTGGCTGATTTGGCTTGCAATAAAGTAGCACAGAGGGTTAAAATGTCTACTGCAAAGAACGCATACCGTGCAGATCACAGATCTGTATTTTATGTGGATAGCTGAGTGGATTGCTGCTTTTGTCACACAGTTCCTTTTGTTACTGCAGTTCATAAGATACAACCGTAACATAGAACAGTGGCTATTACTGAACTGTCTTCAAACAGCTGCATGCAAACTGCATAAAATAGGTTAGGACGTTATGTTTTATTCTCCAGTCTTTCATTGTCTATTTCTAATGTTGCTAAATATGGTTCATTTGGATAGATATACATTCTTATTACTAAAGCCAGCCTTTACCAGTGCTTTAAAACAACAGAAACGAATGTAAGAGAGGGGCTGTAGAGAGAAGAGGGGCACTTTGCCCAGGTGGTAGTGAGGGAATCTGAGGAGGTCATGGTGGGACAGGGCGCCACCAGCGCTAAAGCCGGGTCTGCAAGTTCATTACTGCCCACAAAACCTCTCCCCTCCCCTAATCCCAAGCTCCCGACGAAAAACCCAAGCCAAGTTCACTCACAACTCTCCTCAGTCAAAACTCCTGCATCCAAACCTCATGCATACAGCAAATTCATAAACTCTCCTTTTCTCCTCCCGCGAAGGTTCAACTGTGCCTTAACATGACCAACATTTCTATGTCTTAAGCTAAAGTTGTGTACCAAAAGCACCACACAACTGTCCACAAAGTGACAACATCAACTTATGACAACTAAATTAACCCCAACGAAAACAGCACCTGCCTCATCAAAACCAAATAACAGGGTGGGCAAAAATTTCCCTACGTGGTCCCTGTCAGCCGGGGTGTACCTTACCAACTAAAATTGCACCCGGTGCCTAACACGTCCTATGTCCCCACTGAAAACACCACCAGTCCTCACATCCCCTACCCCTGGACCCTACCACCTGCCTGAGAATTCTAATTCCTCAGGGTAGGGCATTCTGCCACCCTCCAAAACACCATCATTACTCTTTTTATTGGCAATTTATTGACGGGTCTCTTAAGAGAAGAAAGATGAGTAAATCTTGTGAGCAATTGTACTTATGATTAAGTAGGTCGAACACCTGCACCCAAAAGAAATGGAGCCTAAATCCAGAATGTTATAATGCTCAACTTCAATACACTGTGAGTTGTTGTGGAACCAGTCCCTGACTGACTCCACAACACACACACGTGTATAATAACATGGAGCTAATGCAATTAAACCAACATCATTACGATTTGTTAAAGTGTGCTTAAGCTAACTAGGCCTCAGGTAGGCCTCAATGCTATCTTATTCAAAATGGATGCTGTATCATGATGTTCATTCTCTGTTTATATTTCCATATTGCTCAAAGTTGTCAATTTCATGGTGCACAACTCCTGGCTGGACTATACGTTATATTCTATCTGCTTCCCATCCCCTCATTCTTTTCGCCTTCCCCCAAGTCCCCATCGCCAAGGCTCAACCTTAATGACATCTTCTGATTTGAGCCTCAGTGTGTCGAAAGAAAGAGCACTTAAACAATGTCTTGAATAAGGTGCTATTTCTCCAGTGATATACAGCATCACAAGTCATTAGGAGGACTCGAAGGAAGGAAAAAAACATGTATTTTGTGTATTCAATTGGAAGAAATCACAGATAGGGCAAAATACTCCAAATGATTCTGAGCCATGGTGTCTGTCATTGACCCAGCAGAGGTTAATATCTTCTCAAACTTAATGAGGATCTTCTTTTCTCAGGAGAACTTGATGACGTCAGGAACAATTAGCACGGATAGGGTGCTGGAATGGTGATAGCGGATAAGATTGATAGCTGGATCAGGGCAATGCAGCTGCAGATCTGAGTTGCTTGGGGTTGGCGGGGCATTGGGCTGATGGTTGCTGGCTAGAGTGGCAAAGCTTGCTGTACTATGAACTTATGGAGGCCGAGTCAGTGGGAGGATCAGGAGAAGAGGAGGGAAAAACAAAGGTCTAGAATCTAGCATGATTCTGCTTTCTGTTCCAGAAGACCCAGTGAGGATCACAGGATTCAGCTCCACATTGGTTTCTTCCTTCGGCTGATGGGGAGCCAACCATTCACCGCAGGGTACCAGGGAGAGGGCCAGCATGTAAATATGGAGTACGGTATCACAGATGTCATTAGTAGAGCACCTAATCTAACTGTAGTAGTGACACCGTCTTATGATGTATGTGTATGCTCATGTCATGATGAGCCAACCATTGCAATTTAGGGGCTGAATTATATGTTAGCGGTGTGTTTACTCCGTCCTAGCGGCGATGAAGTTTACACACCGCCAACATAATGGTCTGCCTGTCCCATTTAATTGCGGGAAGATCATAGGTTTAGCTGCGAGGATGACTGTTCCATCACGGCCATAACCAAACCTCTCTGACGCCCGATGAAGTAAGGGTCATCAGAAAAATGGATACATGTTTGCCTGCCTAATTGAGATACACAACATGTAGCCATTTTTCTACTGTCCGAAACTGCCAGGCAAACCCTGACAGTGAGGGACAGTAAAATGTAAATAATGCTCCACCCACCATGAAAGATAACTCCTGTGGCAAAGGGCGCTTTTTACATTTAAAAAAAAAGAAAATCCTGTCTTGGGATTTTCTTTTTCAAAATAGAAACATACAACTGTTTGGTGCAGGGTGGAGTCATGCTGGTGCAACCCCACACCAAACAGGGAATTGCATTGATAGGAACCGCTATGACACAGTTCCTGGCAATACTTTATAAATGACCGCCAGCTTTGTCCCTCTACCAGGGTGACAGAGTAACTTACTTAGTCCCCCCCGTGGAACAAAGGGCCGAACACCAATATATAAATTGGCCCCTTTTTCTCTTGAGGGACCTGATGGATAACCATAGTATATTTCCAGGTGGATGCAGAGTAATATGTTCATAATCAGTTTATCAATGATCGAAAAATCACATTTTACTGAGGTAAACATTCAATATTTTCAGACGGCATTAGTTCACAACTTTACGATGATTTGTTGTCAGACTTGAGGTAACATTGATTCTTTGTACTTTACTCACCATTCATAGGCACGTTAGTGATTGTTATTTTTAGACCAATTTCTTTTTACATTTGATTCTATTATAGATTTGCATTTTTTAATGATTAAAGTGAGGTCTCAAATGTGGCAGTTCAGCTGGACTGTCCCCATGGGGAACAGAGTCAAGACTGATTTGCATATGGCTGGGTCTAAATTGGAATGGCGTGGTGTGCAAAAAAACAATGGATTTAACCCAGATCCATGACTAGGGGTGAATGTTTGATTAATTCAGCTTTCTGCCTATCATCTGTTCTTTTTGCATTTGTGGCCCTAAGTGGGAAGGGTATGCCCAGATGTGGGTCCCGTGCTCACTATGCCACCAGATTCAAGCTAACCTGGCTCATGAGGGGTGTTACCCCGAACCCGGTCCCAGGATGCATGTTTCTGGTTCAGGGAAGCCCTGGCCTGGCAGTTCGGCTCGACTGTTCCCATGGGGAACAGGGTCAAGACTGATTTGCATATGGCTGGGTCTAACCTAGAATGGCATGGCATGCAAAAGAATGATGGATTTAACCAGTGGCGGCTGCCTCGTAACGGGGGTTTGGGGCAGGCAGGGGCGGTGGAAATGCATTAAAAGAAATTATAATAATGAAAAAATAAGCCTACTTTTTCCTTCGCTGCCGCCACCACCTCTCCTCTGTGCTCTTCAGGTCTGCTACAGCAGCGCAAGCACTCAGGCTTCCGGCCTCTCCCAGCCAATTATGACACTGAACGTGCAGCGTCCTGATTGGTCTCAGCGTCCAGTTTGGATGCTCAGGCAGTGCCTGGGGAGGCTGGGCATGTTCTCCACTTGGGCTGTGAAACATGGCCCAATGGAGAACATTGCAAGTGCGCATGACCCCAGAGGGCCGGACAAATTGTTATGTGCACTTAGAGGCAGAAAAACCACTCCTCACTCTTCTTGGCGTCATGGAGCCCAGCCCGCCCCCGCCTGGCTCCGAGTGCCGCATAGAAAAATAAAATTGCTAATAACGTCCTGTTATTATCATTTTATCTTTCTTTTGTGCACTTCTTACATAGCAGTGGGGCGATGGTCCTCTGTTTTAGCGGAGGAGCCGTTACTGGATTTATCCCAGATCTGTGACTGGGGGTGAATGTTTGATTAATTCAGCATTCCGTCCATCATCTGTTCTTTTTGCATTAACCCTGTAGACAGCCTTAGAAAAAAACTCAATACATGTTATTCTTAAGATAGAATGTTAATTAATAAACAAATCCCATACAAGGTAAAACAACAGTGAGGGACAACATATTGGTAAAAGTGATTGTCTTCTTTACCGGGTATGCCCAGTCAAAGTTTAATTACCAAATATTGAGAGCTCAGTCAAGGGTGCCCAATATCCATACTTAGCTGGGATGTAGCTGGTCTTAAAGGGAAGATCGACAATCTTGACAGGCGGGCATTGGTATCTAGGTTTCACATAATTGTACAAGAGGAATCCTGGTTCTGTATCCATATATTTCTCGATGGGTACACCTGTTACACCAAGCCTGCTACTCCTTCTATCAGAGGTAGGGCAAAGGGGTGCCTTCTAATATGGCTTAGCACACATTTATGCATAGACATAACAGTTGTCAAATCAAAGTCACCAGCCTTCTTAGTCTTAACAATACATGACAGATTGGCACATTTTTCTATTTTAGGTAATCCATTTTTAGAACAATGATTTCACTAACTCTGCTTGTACCCATTTTACTGATTTGTTGATTTTTTAAAAATCAAAACAACAATCTCAAGGTGTGAAAGAACATCAAACCTGTTAGATGTAGGGATAGAGGAAGGGTCGCTAGAATGGGGAGATTATGGGTGTGTGTGGAGGTGCCTTAGCAAAAACTCCTACTAAATGTGGCATATTCGGGCAGGGCACAAGAGGGTACGGATACACCCATGCAGCCTTGGGATAGATGTCTGAATGAACCAACGAGGAGCCTGCTATAGGAGTTTACTTACTATTCTTTTTTTTAAAAATATTTTTTTATTGATAACACAAGCAGTCAATAGTTACAAAAGTAGATCAGTATCCATTAGTAGAAAGTAAACATAAAGATCAAAATTCGAGAGGTACAGAGACCAAATCATATGACAAAATAGCAGAAAAATCACACATTACTGAAGTAAGTCAGCATCCATTGCTAAAAAAACCAAAAGCATAACATACAAAAATCAATTCATAAAACTATAACAATCATGGAAACAAGGTTCCCCAGATTTTATCAACTTTCTTGAGTGATCGATCACCTCTGATTCTAGCTAAAGAGAATTCCATATCATATATTTCATTCACTAGAACCCACCATTCAGTTACATGGGGCGGTTTGTCCGAAATCCATGCCCTTGCAATTATCAGTCTAGCACATGATATTAAAATAAAAAGCAAATCCTTAGAAGCAGCAGTAGTTGGCTGCATACCTAGAAGTATCATCTCAGCTGATAATGGGTCATATATCAATTGCTTCTGTTTCAGAATATTTTCCACATTATCCCAAAATATACGCAGTACTGGGCATGAGACGATCATATGCTCTAGGTCGGCAGCCTGCAAGTTGCATTTCGGACATTTGTTGCGATCGTAAGAGACATTGTTACCCGACGACTTAGAAATTTGAAGCGGAGTATAATATAACTGACATACAGTCTTGTAGGCTTGAAGTTTTAAGCTTGATGAGTGAACTAGGTTATTAATATTATGTAAAAATGTAGAAATATTATTCGATAATATACCCATCCCCAATTTGGAGGCCCATTTCTGCGCCAGTTTAAAGCAATCATCAGTTTTGAATTGACTAAAGCATTTATACCCTAGGCTAATTATAGCTTTAATTTTTTTTCCAATAAATACATGTCCATATTTCTGAATCTGAAATTTCCTTAAGCTTCATTTTACCAATAAAAAAATCACGAATCTGTATATATTTAAATCGCATGTATTCAGGAAGTTCGTAGAGTAATCTAAGGGTTTCGAATTCTAAAAAGCCTGTTGAGCCATATAGATCAGCCAGCTTGGTTATGCCTAAATTAGCCCATGCTCTCCCCACTGAGTCGCTAAAAATACCTGGCAAACCCGGGTTATTCCAGATAATTAAGTTAGGGTGAAAAAACGAAGTTCCATCAATAGCCATAATCATATTCCAAATGCGAATCACATCTTTAGCGGTCTTAAACCTTACACTCTTAAAATAATGTGGATCGTTGGTTCTGGCTAGAAATTGTGTAGAATTAGGTCCCAGCATAAATTGATGAAAGTAGTACGGATCGCTAGAATTAAAGAGAATACGGATTCGACCCAAGAAAGAGGCGTAAAAGTAAATTTTAAAGTCTGGGAAGTTAAGACCTCCTTTAATAAATGGTAACTTCAAAGAGGAAAGTGCTCTGCAATTTTTTTTAAAACCCCAAATGAAGCTACCTAAAATGCCATCTAATTTTCTAAAGAATAAGTTATTAATAAGCAGAGGAATCAACCTGAATAAATACAAACATTTGGGTAGGATATTCATTTTAATAAGGTTTATTCGTCCAAACATATTTAGGGGATCTTATGCCATTTTTTAAGGAGAGCTGTTGTATCCCTTAGTAAAGTATCATAATTTAGTGCCTTTTTATCCCTAATATTGGAAGTTATTTTAATGCCTAAGTAAGTAGCTGTGTGGCAGATGCCAGTGACCGGGACCAATGGTTTATAATTTACAATGTTTTGTGTTTTATTTAAATTTAATTTATATCCGGAAACAGGACCAAAATCATCTGCTTCCTTAATAATCCCAACCATGGCTGCTGCCACATCAGTTGTATAAATTGCCAAGTCGTCGGCGTAAGCAGTGATTTTGAGTGAATTGTTACAATGAATAAATGGTTTAATGCGTTCTTGAGCCTGCATTGCGTTGATAAATGGCTCCATAGAGAGAGCAAATAAGAGGGGGGATAAGGAGCACCCCTGACGAGTCCCTCTTAAAACTGGAAAACTAGCCGATGTTAAATTAGCATATCCTATTTTTGCATTTGGGCAGTCATAAAGTGCCTGAATTCTTTTCACAAACTGCATCTTAAAGCCAATTTCTTTAAGAGTTGTCCAGAGATAATCCCACTCCACTCGGTCAAATGCTTTTTCAGCATCTAGTAACACCATGCCGAGTGGGGAGGGATTAGTAGCTGCAACATCGAATGCTGTGATGGCCATGTTAACATGTGCAGTTGTATCTCTGCCTATCACAAAACCATGTTGGTGTTGACTGACTAGTTTGGGCATGATAGGAGCTAGTCTCATAGCCAATAGTTTAGCGTAAGCTTTAGCATCAGCATTAATCAAGGAAATGGGTCTATAGGATCCACATTCTAACGGTGTTTTGTCCTTTTTTAGAAAAAAATATATCTTTGCAGTTCTCCAAGAATTAGGGGCCTTGCCAGATTCTCCTATTTGTTTAATACCAGAGCATAAAATAGGTAGCAATTCTTCGCTGCAGCTTTTGTATATTTCAATAGGGAGCGCGTCATCTCCCGCTGCTTTCCCCGAGGGGAGGGAAGAGATAGCAAGTTTTAATTCTGTAAGAGAGAAATTTCTTTCCAATTCTTCCATCATTTCTGTTTCCTTTTCTAGTACCCAGTTCTTTTTTATGTATCTCTGTAAGATATCTTCCGTAGGAGAGTGTTCAGGAGTATAGAGTTTGCTGTAGTATGTAACAAACTGTTGTATTATTTTTCCAGGCTGGTTGTAGTTAACTCCCTCAGCCCCTTTTATGCTTTTAATTAGAGAGCTAGCTCTATTCCCCGCTACTTTATAGGCAAGGATCTTGCCTATTCTATCCCCCCTCTCATATTTTGCTATTTTATATTTATGAAGTTTAGAACTTATTCTCTCTCTTAAAGTTTTTTTAGTTTTAGAACGTAAAGTAATCAATTTAAATTCTAGTTGAGATTTATTTTGTGTGGTAGGTACCCCCATATTCTCTTGTCTAATAGTTTCTGCTAAATGTTTCTCCAGTGAGCGAATATTCAAAGTCATTTCCCATATCTAATTTTTCCGTTAATGTGATTTTTCAACTGAATAACAAATGATGTGTCTGTCAACAAATATCTGGGAAATGAAAATAACTTAACTTCTTGTTTCTTAGATAGAATATTAAACCGTAAAAGGATGGGGTTGTGGTCCGACGTTACTCTAGGACAGGTCTTCATTTTACAACCTTCCAAAATATTATCAGAGGCCCATGCCATATCAATTCGAGAACACATTTTGTGGGGTGCTGAAAAGTATGTATATCCTGCTAGCATAGGGTAGAGATTCCTCCATATATCTTTTAAATTATGAATACGGGAGAGTTCGAGAATAGCTGCTCTCGTCTTCCGCATACGTTTAGATGGATTAAGCTTCGTAGTATCTATTGCGTAGTTCATGACGCAGTTGAAATCGCCCATAAGTATGAGCTCCCCTTCCCAATCTAATAGTTCTATATTTAGTCGGTCAAAAACCCCCACATCATCAGTATTTGAACCGTACAGGGCACATAATACGTATTTGGAATTTGCTAAATTAAATTGTATAATTGCCCATCGACCAGCTTTATCGGAGACTGCTTTAAGAATTTCTACCTTAAATGCTTTCTTCTTAAGTATAGGCACTCCCCGTATTGATGCGTTCAAGGTAGTGCATGTTATTAATTCGTACCCCTCTTGTTCCATCATTTTACGGTCCTGAAAACGAATATGAGTCTCATTTAGCAGTGCAAAATGAGGATTGTACATTTTAATTTCTTCGAGGACTAATTGTCTTTTACTTCTATTATTGAGACCTAAAACGTTCGAGGCTAGACAATTAATCTGATACATATCTTACATCAAATATGTTCTGATTTTCCAACTTAAACTGACAAAAAATACTTTTCTCTGCTTGTGTCATCTATTTTCCCCCTTTGCCTCCCCACCCCCCACCTCTCCCTCTACCCTCCAGCCCTTGAAGCCCCCCCATAGTACCTACCCGGAAGCCTCCTTCTATCAACTGCTGCCGCTGGTAGGGCAGCCAACCAGAGAGGTCTCCCCAAGATCCCCCGTTCCTCCATATTAAACTCATACGAAAAATAAACAAAATAAGGTGCCCTAATTGTTTACAGGTAAGCATAAGAGATTAACATTAAGTATTTCAAGTAGTTGAGTCCATCTTTGCAAGTAATTGCTCAGCCTCTTTAACATCATTGAAGAAGTAAGTATGCCCTGATTTCATAACTTTGAGGCAAGCAGACTCTTGAAGATATACCATTGCCCCTCAGGATTTAAAAGGGTCTATCAACTTGCGCAATCCCCATTGTTTATCCATGGTATTCTTGCTAAGGTCAGACTTCACAGAAAAGGTTACGTTCTCAAATGTCACAGAGGTATTTGGTCTGGCTTTAATTGAAACAGCTTGTCTTAGTAAATAGTTGCCAAAGTAAATCAAGATAGGCCGTGGATATTTACTTTCCTTGTTTCTGGAAATAATGGGCAATCTGCGAACCCGCTGGAGTTGAGAGTCCCAGTCCCAGTCAGATAGATCGGGAAATGCCCTCTGGAACAGCTTAACCAAATAAGCCCCGGCATCTGAGCCCTCCAATCCCTCGGGTATCCTGAAAAGCCTCAGGCTCTGCCTCCTTTGTCTATTTACTAAATCTTCCACTTTGTTCTGTAAGGCTCCAATATCTTCATCATGTTGATCGGTTGAAGACATTGTAGTCGCTAATGACTCCTCCACTTCAACCACCCTTTGCTGTAGTTCTTCAATCTCTTTTGTAACCCCGTTCAATTTGTTAGTAACTTCCTGCAAACAGTTATGCATTTTAGTAGTATCTTTCCTTAATTGAAGAAAATGTTGCTGAGCCTCTTGTCGATGTACCATTAAAGTTTTCAAAATTAGATCTAAGGATGAATCAGCTATAGAAGCCGAGGGAGAGAAAAGGGATATAGCAGGTGTAGCCTCAGCAATAGGGGTTGCTGGGGAAAGGAATTTATCTTTATCACCCAATGTAATATGACCAGTAGGCGGTGTGATATCAGGCCCAGCTATAGTTGTAGTTGCAGTAGAAGAAGCCTCCAGTAGATCTGGTGACGTCGCATTCCTGGAAGAGATATCTTGCGAGTTCTTTGTATTATCTCCCTCTATGGGGCTAGTTCCCGACAAACGCAAAGCCATGTTCTTGACACCCCCTTTAGCTTGCATCCACTTACGTAAGGGACTCTGGTCCCTAATAAGCTTCCCTCTGTTAGTTGTTGGGATCAATGTAGTAGATATAGCTGAAAGATTCGTAATTTTCCCTTTTTTTACCTTACTTTTTGCCTTCCCCCTTCCTTTTTTGATGCCCGAAATTTTGCTGGCGTTTACTTGCGTAGAATTGTGCTCTAAATCTTCATCTACACCCTCTCCCTCCTCTCCCTCAAGTAGTTCCTCATATTCGTCATTAGAATTGTTTCCTTGTGTCTCTTCTAGTATTTCGACATTGTCGCTATCAGGTCTGCTTGCCACTAAAGCAACATCCAATACCTGTACGTTTAAGATTTGAGGAGGCGGTGGGACAGTTGCAGTTTCTGAAGTTATCTCCAAATCGAGTTCCTCAGATTGTACTTTATTCACTTCTCCGCCATCAGTCACAGACAGCACATTCAAACCCTCTCCACTGACTGCGGCAATCCCAACTGTTTTAATAGTATCAGCCTCCCCCCTTGATACGTTGTTGCTATCTCCCTGTGTGGCTACATTGTTAGCCGCTTTAACAGTTTTATTACCCAACAAGTCCTTGTCTTTATCCTTGGTTTTGCTTTTTGTCGGGGTATTTTCATCTCTTGGGACCAAAGGCGGAGGAGGGCGAGTAACTTGTTGCTTACCTCCTGTTTTCTCAGGAGAGTTCGTTGTCAAACGTGGGATCTTTGCTACAGCTTCTTGTGTGACCGATTTAGTTGACAGCGCGCCCCCCTCTTCTGTTCCTTTCTCCAAGGGGGCACCTCTCGCCGTTCTGTTAACCCGCGGCGCGTTCTTACGCGCCATCCGCACCGTGTTCCTTCGCTTCTTCCACGTCCCTGCAGCTCGGCGGCGGCTCGGCGGCGGCTCTCCCGTAACTCAGACCCGGCCAATCAAGCCAGGCAGAACTAGTAGCTCCGCACCACGCCGCAACGCAACACCGTAATCTGCTCCGAGGCTCACTGCTCGCAGTTTCTATGTTTTGCAGACTCTCAAGCACCTTTCCTTTCTCAGCAAAGTATCATTGAGTTACAGATTCAATGAAACCAGGTCGACGGAACCGCCAGTATCTCTGAGTTCCCGGGAGATCTTGCTGTAGCGTCCTGACTGCGGCGTTCTCAATCCGCCATCTTACCTTGCTCCCAGGAGTTTACTTACTATTCAATAAAAATAAAAATGCTAGCATGATTTTGGTTAAACATTAATCTTTATACATTTAATTAATATGTTTAAATTATTTTATTACTTAATAAAGATTTAGTTTGAGGAGTAAATTGTATTTTAATATTTCCAGATTAATAATAAATAGTTTAAATACATTTATCTTTGTATTATTCATTAAAAAAATACATTGTAATATATTTTCCTGTACTTTCCGATATGGAGATCCCCATCTTTGTGTCAGAGGTCTCTCAGTAGTGGACGTGACTACCAACTAGTCAAATCATAAACTATGGTCATAAAGTTAATTATAGTAATTTTACAGTTCTAAGCATAAACATAAAAGGCTCCAACCACTAATTGGGGGATGGAGGCATGTAAGTCTAGAACTAGGCATAAATTATCACTTGCAAATGTTAAATAGCAAACAAAAGATGTGTCATAGTAATCAGTGTGAATAAATCTAGATTAAAAATACAGTATTAAACTATCCAAGCAGAGACACTTTAAGGCTTGGGTAAAGTGGGCAATTGTCCAGGCTACCAACCTTCCAAGAGCCACCGTGAGAAAGTGAATTGTTATCTCTACTTGATTTATCTATTCTATCCCTTCATCTAAACCTCTCTCCCTTTCTGCCTACCTCTACCTCTGAATCTCTCTCTCTCTTCCCTATGTCATTTTAAGGGTTTTAGGGTACCGAATAAGGCATATTGCAACGGTTATGTATGACCCACGTTAAGTTTAACATTTAATTTAGTATTTTTTAACATCATGAGGGCTTGAGTGAGTAGGAACTGGGTAGAATTGTTCTGAAAAGGGGACCCCAAATATGTCTAGCCCAGGGCTCCAAAAATCCTTACGATGACATAGTATCCAAGACATATACTAAACACCGGAAAGGATATAAAAGTGGGGAGTTCCGTGTAAATATACATGCTCAGCAAAAAAGAAAAAAAAAACAGTTACATGTAGGTGTAGTAGCAAATATACAGATGTATATTTATATTTCTGAATCTGACCTGCAGTTTCAATTAACTTGCACACATACACACAGAGCAATATTACTATCACACGTACCTAGTAAGCAGTGTCGCACTCTTCCCCTCTCTAGTAGATGCATGCACAAGCGCACACAAACAAGCCTGTGCACACACACAAACACAAACACACAGGAATGGTGACGGAACACTGTCAGACACATCAACACACACATCGATAGACACATACACCTCCCCAAATGAAGAAATACTGTGATATAAAGGAAACAAGTCCTATTGGTTTTGGCAATGATTGTTCTTAAAGTTGTTTTTCCTTGCAATTGATCTTTGACCCTAGTCACACCATTTACGCGAACCAGTGTGTAAAAAAAGATGACCTCTCTAAGCACAGCAAGGATAGTGGCAAATTCACCAAATCAAAAGATGTGAAGAGAATGTGGTCTAACGGGTAAGGCCGTGCATCTGGGTCAATCACTTAATCTCTCTATCCCTAAAATGAATGACAAATGAATGTTTCCTTGTGTGTAACGCAACTGGTGCTCTGATACCTTCTGGGCAAGTTCGCCCTATTAAAAACTCCGGAAAAAGCAAAAAGTTAAAAGCAGAGATATATGTCAAAGTCTCTTTTAGTTCTGCAGCTGAACATCTGCCCTTTTCAGGCATGGTACCGAATGCAGTTGTTTCCACTTGGTCAGGCATGGTTTGACCCGTGGCCAAAAACCTCGATTTTTATTTCTTGACTAACCTTTTCTTTATGGAAACAGCATTTACAATTGTTTCTTTCAGATTCCGCCGTTTCCCAGGGGAGTGCAGTTAATTGTCGCGGAATGAGTGTAATCTCGTAAAGAAAACATGTTTACGGGGTACATGGCTCCTTCTCTGCAAGAGGCGGCTTGTCTACCTGATCCAGAATGCCCCGCGGGTGCCAAAAAAGCTGGATTTACACGAATGTTGGCAGTGTCCAGCCTCGGCTCTAAAAAGTGTGTGTCTGAGCGCCAGCATTCTCCGTCACCTGCAAAGAATGAGGCCTTTGCAGGGCTGGCCCAAGGGTATCCTGCCCTAGACCAAACTGCACCCTTCGCTGCAACCTAAAATAAGCACGTATGCACCGAAACCCTTACAGTGACAGGGCTCAAAGTGCACGAAAGCACCTCAAGGGACATTCACTGCAAGGAATGTAATCGATTGCGTCAATCTGAAGGCCTGGCCATGAGGCAAAGCTCCTCTGCAGAATATTGATGGGTGCATGTCTAAGACCCTCAGTTTAAAAGGTATGTAGAGACCAGTCATTAAGCTGTAAAGCAATATAAGTGTAGACAGTGGCGGCTGGTGAGATTTGAAAGTGGTGAGGTGTAAACGTTGGGCATGATTTTTATATAGCACGCAATGTGAACACGTTCTAAGGACAAACCTAGGGTCCAGGGGGAGTACCTCTCCTGAGAAAGAAATGATAAAAAGATTGGCAAATGGTGCATATTAAAGCAAATTAATGTGGTGATAAATCAAGGCTTATTAAGCAGTGGAAACTATAGTCTTGAAATATTAAACACATAAAAAACTGCCCCAAATCTTCTTGCATTAACTTGTTCAACAGTTACTGTAATGTGTAAATTGTTCTGCATGACAACTTTAGCCCTCTAAAATGTATGCTTGCCCAGTGTCTTGCACTGCATGCAGCATTAACTGTGGAAAAATATGCTGTAACCAGACTTCGAGAAGCACCCACAGATGCTAGCTGTAACTAGTCATAGAAATATGTGCAGACAGGTCTTTCAGTGAGATGAAAAAAGGGGGTCCTCTCTATAAAGGAACATACCAAATACATTTCTGTGATTCCCATAGTGTGCTATCAGACCGGTATTTTGGTTTCACTCGGAGATGTAATTTTATCCAGATGAATGGCACAGCAGCTGACATACGCCTAAAGCCTGTCCGTTTGATTTGCTTTGTCAATGAGTATAAACTGTTTTAGATACATGAGTAACAACAATTTCACTTAAATAATTAACATTGGAAATGTTTAAATTCTGAAATATTGAATCTGTGAATTAAATAACATTGAGGCCTGTGGAAGGAGTTTTGGCCTTCAATTATATGTGCTTTACGTTAGATAAGTATCCTCTTTTTCTCTGCATTTATTGTTCATCTTCAACACCATCTCCTTCCTCTTCAGCGTCCTCTTTTCACTCTTCCCCGAATGCCCTTACTCGTATCTCTCACTTGACCGCCCCCAACATGCACTGCACTCCCTCAAATTTAACCACTTCAGTTTTTCTTACTTTTGCCTTGCCAATATTTTGACATCAGTTTTCCCCTTCACACACATATTCACAGAATTTCAGTTGCAAATGGAATACACAAACATTGTTCTGTGTGCTCGGCAGAGAGACAAACCCACTGACAGGCACTTTGTTTGGCTTTAACCTTAGTGCCTGAGCGCTCAATCAAAACGCCCCTCAAACACCTGGCATGGCTCAAGATTCAAAGTATGCACAGAAAGATATACAGATAAACAACCACATTATAAACAAGCTAACTACTGGGGAATGCAAGATTAGGTAAAGCATGTAAAATAAGATAGGAACTAAATCGCTGAAATGCATTCCCTCAACGTTTATACCATTAATTGTTTGCAAGTCAATCCATGTTTTTAGCATCAGTGTTAACTTAGGGGCATGTTCACAGGGCTAGTTTTAATGCCATACATCAGAGAACTGACCACTGTAAGCACATGTTACACAGTAAGCACATATCTCTTGCTTTGGGCCTGACTCAGTGTCAGTCGGTGTCAGTCAGTCTCAGTCAGTGCCAGTTAGTCAGTCTCAGTTAGTGTCAGTTAGTCAGTGCCCGTCAGTGTTAGTCAGTCAGTGCCATTCAGTGTCAGTCAGTCAGTCAGTGTCAGTCAGTGTCAATCAGTCAGTGTCAATCAGTAGTGTCAGTCAGTCAGTCAGTGTCAGTGTCACTCAGTCAGTATCAGTCAGTCAGTGTCAGTGTCAGTCAGTGTCAGTCAGTCAGTGTCAATCAGTAGTGTCAGTCAGACAGTCAGTGCCAGTCACTGTCAGTCAGTCAGTGTCAGTCAGTCAGTGTCAATCAGTAGTGTGAGTCAGTGTCAGTCAGTCAGCGTCAGTCAGTCAGTCAGTGTCAGCCAGTCAGTGTCAGTCAGTCAGTGTCAGTCATTCTGTGTCAGTGTCAGTCTATGTCAGTCAGTGTCTGTCAGTCAGTGCCTGTCAGTCAGTCAGTGTCAGTCATGTCAGTCAGTGTCAGTCAGTCAGTTTCAGTCAGCCAGTCAGTGTCAGTCAGTCAGTGTCAGTCAGTCAGTGTAAGTCAGTCAGTCAATGTCAGTCAGTATCAGTCAGTCGGTGTATTCAGTAGTGTCAGTCAGTCAGTCTCAATCAGTCAGTGTCAGTAAGTCTGTCAGTGAGTCCGCCAGTGTCAGTTAGTCAGTGTCAGTCAGTCAGTGTCAGTAAGTCTGTCAGTGAGTCAGCCAGTGTCAGTCAGTCAGTTAGAGTCAGTCAGTGTCAGTCAGTCAGTGTCAATAAGTAGTGTCAGTCAGTCAGTGTCAGTCACTGTCAGTCAGTCAGTGTCAGTAAGTCTGTCAGTCAGTCAGCCAGTGTCAGTCAGTCAGTTAGAGTCAGTCAGTGTCAGTCAGTCAGTGTCAGTGTCAGTCAGTGTCAGTCAGTCAGTGTCAATCAGTAGTGTCAGTCAACAGTCAGTCAGTGTCAGTCAGTCAGTGTCAGTGTCAGTCAGTCAGTGTCAGTCAGTCAGTGTCAGTCAGTCAGTGTCAATCAGTAGTGTCAGTCAGTGTCAGTCAGTCAGTGGAAGTCAGTGGCAGTCAGTGGCAGTAAGTCAGTGTCAGTCATTCTGTGTCAGTGTCAGTTTATGTCAGTCAGTGTCTGTCAGTCAGTGTGTGTCAGTCAGTCAGTGTCAGTCATGTCAGTCAGTGTACGTCATTCAGTCAGTTTCAGTCAGCCAGTCAGTTTCAGTCAGTTACTGTCAGCCAGTCAGTTAATGTCAGTCAGGGCCAGTCAGTCAGTCAGTTAGTCAGAGTCAGTCAGTGTCAGTCAGTCGGTGTCAATCAGTAGTGTCAGTCAGTCAGTGTCAGTCAGTGTCAGTCAGCCAGTGTCAGTCATTTAGAGTCAGTCAGTGTCACTCAGTGTCAATAAGTAGTGTCAGTCAGTCAGTGTCAGTAAGTCTGTCAGTCAGTCAGCCAGTGTCAGTCAGTCAGTTAGAGTCAGTGTCAGTGTCAGTGTCAGTCAGTCAGTGTCAATAAGTAGTGTCAGTCAGTCAGTGTCAATCAGTAGAGTCAGTCAGTGTCAATCAGTAGAGTCAGTCAGTCAGTGTCAGTCAGTGTCTGTCAGTCAGTCAGTGTCAGTCAGTCAGTCTCAGTCAGTGTCAGTCAGTTGGTGTCAATCAGTAGTGTCAGTCAGTCAGTGTCAGTCAGTGTCAGTCAGCCAGTGTCAGTCATTTAGAGTCAGTCAGTGTCACTCAGTGTCAATAAGTAGTGTCAGTCAGTCATTGTCAGTAAGTCTGCCAGTCAGTCAGCCAGTGTCAGTCAGTCAGTTAGAGTCAGTCAGTGTCAGTTTCAGTCAGTCAGTGTCAGTCAGTCAGTGTTAGTCAGTGTCAGTCAGTCAGTGTCAGTCAGTGTCTGTCAGTCAGTGTCTGTCAGTCAGTGTCAGTCAGTCAGTGTCAGTCAGTGTCAGTCAGTCAGTTTCAGTCAGTCAGTTTCAGTCAGTCAGTGTCAGTCAGTGTCAGTCAGTCAGTGTCAGTGTCAGTCAGTGTCAGTCAGTGTCAGCCAGTCAGTGTCAGCCAGTCAGTGCCAATCAGTGTCAGTCAGTCAGTGTCAGTCAGTGTCAGTCAGTGTCAGTGTGTCGGTGTCAGTCAGTCAGTCAGTGTCAGTCAGTCAACGTCAGTCAGTATCAGTCAGTCAGTCACAGTCAGTGTCAGTCAGTGTCAGTGACAGTCAGTCAGTCAGTGTCAGTCAGTCAGTCAGTCAGTGTCAGTCAGTGTCAGTCAGTCAGTGTCAGTCAGTGTCAATGAGTCAGTGTCAGTAGTGAGTCAGTGTCAGTGAGTCAGTGTCAGCCAGAATGAGTCAGTCAGAATGAGTCAGTCAGTGTCAGACAGTCAGTGTCAGACAGTCAGTGTCAGTCTGTGTCAGTCAGTCTGTGTCAGTCAGTCAGTGTCAGTCAGTCAGTATCAGTAAGTGTCAGTCAGTCAGTGTCAGTCAGTATTGTAGTGTAGTTCCTATATCCCTGATAGGCTCTGCGCATTGGAATAATATACACTATAGATTTGACATAGGACTGAGGTCAGTATGTCTCTATCGAGTACATCAAACTTAATTACTTGTAGGTGCCAGCTAAATCAGAGGTCACTAGAAACTTCTTGAATGAACAAGAAGGGATTCCTTTCTGACAACTCCATAAACATGACAACTTTGTTTTCTTTAGAGTCGGAACAATATCTTCAGAGTCGTGGAAACAATAGATAACCGTTTCACTCAGTCAATCGTGCATGCTTCGTTTCTACAGAGTTGCACAGAAATAGAGAGACAGGCGTTTCAATAAAAAGGGTTTATTGAACAGTCTTATATCTCAAGCAAGAGATATGAACTGCTACAATCGTAAGTCAGAATGCGAAGTATAATACGTACAGGGTTAGCAGTAAGATAAAATAATACTGTAATAGCATGTCGTGTAGCTATGAGATATATTCGTTAAAATACATACATAAATAACACAGGCTAAAATACTTATCTGGTGCTTCTAAATAATTCTACCCCAGTGTACCTAACCTAAGTCTAGTACGAGGGAAGAAGTAGGTGCTATCTTAGTTTGGTTTAGTTATGCCAACAGTTGCTATAGTTTAGGTGTGCCAAGAATTGCCAAAGGTTTCTTTAGTTTCTAATCAGCTCCATACCTTAGAATGAGAGAGGCTGGTATCCCTTACCAGGGTTTCGATCTCTAACACCCCGCAAGGGGAATCAGAAACACTGGAGCTGGATTCTCGGCGAGGAGGATGACAGCGTCTGTTCAGTGCGTCAGTTGGGGAGATAACTTCCTTCGGGACTAGCTGTGGCAAGCCGCATGCAAGTAGGTAGTCGAACCGCACATGCCTTGCCATAGCAAGTGAAGGTATATTTATGCCTTGAAGGTGTTTAGGAATGCAAGTATTGACGTAAAGTTGTGCATATGACCGTCATTAATGAACCCCTAAGGAATAGATGTTCATGCATAATAAATGAGTTCTTGGAGAAATCAAAATCCAGGCAAGGGGAAGTCCTTAAAGCTTAAGAGTCTGGTTTACCAAGAATTCATTGTGATGTAGATGAACTGATGTAAGTAGCCATGCCTGTATTTGGTTAGCAGGGATCATGCCTAAATAAGGACTGGGTTTCTACCCCTATATAAGGGCAATATGAATTGTACCTATATAAGGGCATGAATCGGGAAATTCATATGGAATCTAAATCGATATACAACAGTGTCCGTCAGTCAGTGTCAGTCAATGTCAGTCAGTGTCTTTCAGTCAGTGTCAGTCACTTTCGTCAGTGTCAGTCAGTCAGTATCAATCAGTCACTGTCACTAAAGCGATATACAACAGTGTCCGTCAGTCAGTGTCAGTCAATGTCAGGCAGTGTCAGTCAGTCAGTGTCAGTCACTTTCGTCAGTGTCAGTCAGTCAGTATCAATCAGTCACTGTCAGTCAGTCAGTCAGTCAGTTAGTGTCAGTCAGTAAGTGTCAGTCAGTTAGTGTCAGTCAGTCAGTGTCAGTCAGTCACTGTCAGTCAGTCAGTTAGTGTCAGTCAGTTAGTGTCAGTCAGTCAGTGTCAGTCAGTGCTGACGGAGCATTAATGACTTGTCCAGTTAAAGGCACCGCCCCCTCCCACAGACACACTGGCTGGTCTGTGATGGATGTCCACCCCCAGCTGAGGCAACGTCCGGCCCCCACCACCTCCCTGAGTGCGTAGGAGGGAGGCAGCAGCCCAGCCCCGGGTCAGCTTGGCTGCCTTCCACTCCTCCACGGCAGTAACATCTCATCAGAAGCGATGTTGTGCTGCATAATGTAGCGCCTAGAAGCAATATTGTGCTACATTGTGAAACCTTAATTGAACGCCCGCCTCTAACCGCACGTCAACAAAGCATGGTCTTGCCAGGACCCATGAAGTTGTTTCAATGCACAGTGTGGCACATGTAAGAGATGGAATTTTAAGTGCCTTGTTTAATGAATTAGTCGATGATTGTGGAAACATATGTACGTTTCCACAATCATCGACTAATTCAATAAACTCCTGCTGCCATCCAGGCTCTATCCCGGCACTGCACCTTCTCTGAACAAGCTCTCAGCTTTGGCAAAGGCAGCAGCTTGTTTATAATTGCATCGCGCTTTCACTTTAAGTGAAAGCGCGATGCAAAAATAAACACGCGGCTAGCTTTGCCAAAGGTGAATGATAACAAAAAAGTGCGTAGCAGCTAATTAGGAGTCACTGTCTCCTGCCGCCAGTAAGAGATCCAATCCCGCTGGGCGGGGATAAAAGGAGACAGGGTGGCAACAATGAGGGATTGACATGTCTTCAGTGCAATGATTGCACTGCCTTTGGCATAATTTGTGATGCCAAACGACGTGCATGAATCAAAGCTGAAGGGGGAGCTGGGACACTGCTTCTGGAATCGTATCGATTTCAAGATGCCTCGTATGACGAGAGTAGCGCATGTGCTGCTTACGTCAGGCCGAGACCTAAAAAATTATGATAGTCATTCAGCCCCTGAGGAACCTTTAAAAAAAAGATGACGTAAGTCTCCTGGGTCATTGACTACATGACCATAGGAGATTTTACCATATTTCCTAAAGCATTCTGAGCTGGAACGGTTTGCTTTTCAGCTGGAGTGCCGGAACACTTGTGCTTGGTTCTATACCTACATTTTGTGGCTTGAAGAGTGTTAAGAAAATAAGGCAAGACATGTTTATGGCTTTTTCGAGTAAAAAATTCTTGATTTGAATTATTTTTGTAGTAATAATTCTTATTAATCATTGCCAAGTATGTACATCAGAATAAATTGAATTATAATTGTTGATAAATTATCGTGGTGATTTAATGACAAAGGCAGTAGGTCTGGTTTATACATGTTGACATGCTGACTCCTTGATAAATACATTAGGCCTGTCTTTTAGATTTTGGACTTCTTCCCTTTGACAAAGCAAGTAGGTCTGCCTTACTTAAAATGTCAGCCTTTACAATGATACTTTACGTTAAAAAATCATCAGAAATTCACTAAAACACCAAAGGTTAAAGTGATGTTTTAGAAAGGTACGGTAATAACATATAACTTTATATTAAAAAAACTTCATAAATTCACGGAAAAAAAGGTTAAAGTTATGTTATAGTTAGGTGAAAATGTCAGTTAAAATGTAATATTTCAAACTCAAAGAAACACTAAAATTCACCAATTTTAGTTAACTGAAGTAACTATTACTCATGCCCGAATCAGGGCGATAACCCTCTAATTTGTTTTTTTAATTTTGGACCCAGGAGTGTATGCCTGGGACTCCTCTTGCCCCATTTAAAAGGCGCGGGTTTCAGGGTATCCCTATCCTGTCCCATTATATCTATTTTTTAAAACAATTTCAGGACAGGGGCCCATGTCCTCGAGTCCTGTTATAACTGCTGCAACATTTCTGTTCATGTTGAGGCCAGTCAATCGCAGCGCACGCTTCTAAAAAGCCCCCTAAACCAATTAGAAGGCTTGCTTTTAAAAACTTCAGGCCCAAATTAGGCTGATTCACAGGATGTCATCAGGCGTAGGAGGAGGAAAGTTTGATATCAAGGGTATTGTTGTTCTTCCATGACTATCCTGTCACTAGTATAGTCTCCATCTCGGTGCGGTGCAGCACACAAAGGGAGACTCGCTTTCTTCGAATGATAAAATAGCAAAAGTGTATGAAGTGAGTGGAGGAGCAATATCATTTGTAGGAAATAATGTGTAGGTCAGGGAACTATCTTTGGAGTGGGCTGAAGAATGAAAGGAGGAATAGGATTGGTTAGGCAAGCAGTAGATTTGTTTGCCTGTAAAATAGCCTTTGGTAGAGAGTATTACTAATCAGGGTCTTCTTATTTTTTTCTCCTATCAAGACAACCATAGAGAACCAAGAAGGCCAACTCTACCACCACTTGTACACAAAAGAGATTGACAACCTCACATTTCTTTTCTCCTCACAATTGAGGTAAACAAACCAAAATTACTCGGTAGTGTGTTTGGTATATCCACTTAATACCTTTTTGCTTTTTATTTCATTATTTTTAGATATTTCTTGTTTGAAAAATACACATAAACACATTTAACACTTTAAACATAAATTCACTATACAAACAATTACATTCCACATTACATATATATACACTGTGCATTTCATACTGACTTTTATCAACAATTAATTCGTATTCACAAAATGATCTCTGATTCAGATTTAAAACCAAAGGACAAAGTAAACATTTGAGTACTTGTTGTTAAATATACAGCAACTTGATGCGTTTCAGTTTTAAATGTCATTTGATATACTGCAATTTAATGCATTCCTGCTTTAAATGCCGACGAGTTTCAAGCCCAGTTCATCACTTTGTGGGTTCTCATCAGGGCTCTGTCTCTTTTGTTTATCTACAGAGTATATGTGAAACAAAAAAGAATTCTCTTTTAGTGTTTAATTATATTTCTCTGCTGTTTCCCCTATTCACTCCTCCATTCGCATATGGCACTACTTGTACCTGAATTCCAGCGCTTCGCCGGTCGTCTGCTCTACGATTCACTCACTACCTTGCCTGTTTCTTTATCTACAATATAAGTTGTATATATAAGGGGCCAGATTCACAGAATGAACTTAAGACTCAATCCTAAACTTACTACTATTTTGGTATTCACAGAATGCACTTACTACTTTTGGCATTCACAGAATGAACTTACTATTTTTGGTATTCACAGAAGTTAGGATTTTGTCATAAGTTTGTTTTAAGACAAACTTAAGACAGACTTAAGACAAAATCCTAACTTCTGTGAATACCAAAAGTAGTAAGTTCATTCTGTGAATCTCAAAAGTAGTAAGTGCATTCTGTGAATACCAAAATAGTAGTAAGTTTAGGATTAAGTCTTAAGGTCATTCTGTGAATCGGGCCCAATGACTTTTGTTTAAATTTTGTTTGTAAGCTCAGGAGCTCGTTTGCAAAAGCATTGCGAAAGCCTACCTTCTCAGATCTTTATCTTCCTGTAGGCACCCTTATCAGTTATTTACCTCTTTCGTGGTATATTCAATAGCTGTAATCAATAAAAATGCTATGATTTAATTTTTGTTCTTATTTTTTTCTCCTATCAAGACAACCATAGAGAACCAAGAAGGCTAACTCTACCACCACGCACAGAGAGTCCCCATGGGCTTCACACCAGCCATTGCGGCTGGTGCAGGTATATCATATTTATTAATTCTCAGCTACTTTGCATTATGACCTTCTAGCTTTTCAATTTTTTTTAACTTCCCAATATCTGATGCTTAGGACAAAATATCGAGCTCAAAATATCAGAATACATTAATATAAGAAAACAAATATTGTAATGAAAACATTTTGTGGTATAGAATATTGTTTTCAAGAATATCATTGTGTTTCCTATCATTTTTAGTAATAAAGTTGCAAAATATATTGTTCTTAATTATTTTACTGAATTTTAGTTAAATTAATGTTATGTGTTAATACTGTTAGTATAATTGCTATAAATGTTTTAACATATCGTTTGTCATTTTAAGTGATTTAATATTTTTTGGTTACTGTTATTAGTAATTTATAGTGTTGTAGCAGGTGTTGACTTTGTAGAGAGTTAAGGTGGGAAGGTATTTAAATGATCAATATACTAGTTTTGGTATTCATTTGTTTTGCATTGTTAGTTAATTTTTAAATTGATCAAATATTATGTAAATTTTTATTTGTTATATTATGATTTCACAATTAACATTGCTAATAGTAAGTTATATTTTTGTTGCAGGTTATGAGATTTGTATGGGTATAGGTAGCGGTCATGCGCCCCTTTATTTATTCCTTCGTGCCAGCCCACCCTCCAGGTGCGTGTATCTTGGAAACATTGTATAGTGCGGGCCGGTTGGCTCCATCACTACATCCATGCTGCCCCACATCTACAAGTCCATCTTATGGCATGCAGCATACAAAGTCTCTGAGGCTCTGACTGGCTCCTGGAGTTGTTAGTATTCCCTGCCCCTGCCATGTCATCTCCAGATGATGGTTGGCTCTGAATGACTCTTGGTGGTTCTTCCCCTGCAGATATGCTTTGCTCTGGAGACCCTGGTAAGTTGTAGCTGTTTCCTCCTGGGGTGTAAGGTGGTGACATTGCCTCTTATCCATCTCCCGCACCTCGGTCGTCAGCTCTGTCCTCTGCACTTTGTTTGGTGCTTACTTTCTTAAACCAGGAGATGTTTCTTCTCCGCCCGCAAACACGCCGTCGAAATCTGGGACCTCCTCGACTCAACCGCCCCAGACATTGCCTTCCTAACAGAGACCTGGCTGACCCCCCCCTCAGCACCTGACATCGCCGTAGCCATCCCGGAAGGCTACAAGATCGCCCACAGAGACCACACCAACGGAACAGGACGTGGAATTGCCATCATCCACATGAACACCCTCAGCGTCTCGACTAGCACCGACAACACCCTCAGCACCTCTGAACATCTGCACTTCCAGATTCACACCGACCCCAACACCACCCTCAGAGGAACCCTCATCTACGGACCCCCTGGACCCAGACCACAGATCAGCAACTCCATCAACGACCTCATCAGCACCCACACCCTCGCTTCCACAGACTACCTACATCCTCCTCCGGGGAACTGAACTTCCACCTCGAGAACAACGACGTCAACTCTACCACCCTGATGGACAACCTCGCCAACCTCGGACTCAGACAGCTCGTGACAATACCCACCCACGCCGGCGCCCACACGCTAGACCCCATCTTCTCCGCCAGCCCTAACATCTCCTTCAACCACACCACCGAACCCAATTGGACCGACCACTGCTGCATCCACTTTACCTTCAGGAAGCCCACCGCACATCGCCACACACAACAGATGCCTCGTCGCTGCTGGAAAAAAGTCACCGAAGAGCAGCTAGTTACCGCCCTCGCCCAGAGCCAACCAGGCGACCCCACCGAACCCGACATCGCGCTCTCAAACTCCGACAGTGGATCAACGACTGCGCCAACACCCTCGCCCCGCTCAAGACATCCTCTAACAGCTACACCAGCAAGAAAGCCACCTGGTTCACTGAAGGCCTCCAAGCATATTTGCCGGAAACTGGAGAAGAACTGGCTCCACAAACGATCAGCAGACAGCCACAAGAACGCCACCTGCAGACACCATCAACTCATCAGAGCCACCAATAGGACCGGGTTCAAGGGTCGCCTGGATAACAATGCACACAACAGCAAAGAGCTCTTCAACATCGAGAAGAAACTCTCCAACCACAACGACATCCCCCCTTCGCAGGGCCTGTGCGACTCACTGGCCACCTACTTCCACCGCAAGATTACAGACATCCACAACAGCTTCAACGCCAAGACCGCCCGCCATCCTCCGAGACCCCCACCGCCGCGATCACCTGCCGCCTGACCAAATGGTCCAACTACAACGACAATGACACCATCAAAATCATGAACTCCGTCCACTCCGGATCTCCGTCAGACGCTTGCCCTCACCATGTCTTCAACAAAGCCAGCACAATCATCGCACCCCAACTCCGGAAAGTCATCAACACCTCCTTCGAGACAGCAACCTTCCCAGAGAGATCAACGCCTTACTCAAGAAACCCAAGTCGGACCCCAAGGACCTCAAGAACTTCCGTCCCATCTCCTTGCTCCCGTTCCCGGCGAAGGTCACCGAGAATATCGTCAACAAGCAACTAACCCGCTACCTCGAGGACAACAACATCCTGGACCCATCCCAGTCCGGTTTCCGCAGCAACCACAGCACCGAAACCGGCCTCATCGCCGCCACTGACATCAGGACCCTGATCGACAACGGAGAAACAGCAGCCCTCATACTTCTGGACCTGTCAGCCTCCTTTGACAGGGTCTGCCACCAGACACTACGAACCTACACGACGTCGGGATCCAGGAGAAGGCCCTGGACTGAACCACATCTTTACTCTCCGGCAGAACACAGAGCGTCCGCCCCCCCCCCCCCTTCAGCTCCACCGACACCAACATCATCTGCGGCGTACCCCAGGGCTCCTCCCTCAGCCCAACACTGTTCAACATATACATGGCACCCCTCGCCGACGTTGTCCGCCAGCACAACCTCAGCATCATCTCCTATGCCGATGACACCCAGCTGATCATCTCCCTCACCAAAGACCCTCACACCGCCAAAACCAACCTCCATGAAGAAATGAAGGCCGTCGCCGAATGGATGAGTAACAGCTGACTGAAGCTGAACTCAGACAAGAAGGAGGTCCTCATCCTCAGCTCCACCCCCTCAGCATGGGACGACTCCTGGTGGCCAACATCGCTGGGAACAGCCCCTACATCCACTGACCACACACGAAACCTGGGGGTCATACTCGACTCCACCGTCTCCATGACCAAACAGGTCAATGCTGTCTCCTCATCATGCGTCAACACCCTCTGAATGCTCCGCAGAATCTTCAAGTGGATCCCCACCGAAGGGAGAAGAACAGTAACACAGGCCCTCGTCTCCAGTAGGCTGGACTACAAAAATGCCCTCTACGCAGGAACGTCAAACAAACTCCTGAAACGGCTGCAACGCATCCAGAACGCTTCAGCACGACTGATCCTCGACATCCCCTGCCACAGCCACATCACACCCCACCTGAGAGACCTACACTAGCTCCCTGTCAACAAGAGGGTAACCTTCAAGCTCCTCATCCACACACACAAGGCCCTCCACAATGCCAGCCCAGCAAACCTCAAAAAACGACTCAGCTTCTACGCCCCACCCGCAAGCTTTGCTCCGCTGACCTCGCCCTCGCCATAGTGCCACGCATCCGAAGATTAAACGCCGGCGGCAGATCCTTCTCCCACCTCGCCGCCAAGACCTGGAACACCCTCCCCACCAACCTACGGCAGACCCAAGACCTCCTTGCCTCAGACGACTTCTCAAGACCTGGCTCTTCAATCAGTAGCATCACCCCCCCCCCAGCGCCTTGAGACCCTCACAGGTATGTATCGCGCTTAACAAATGTCTTGATTGATTGATTGATTGATTGATTGATTGATTGATTGATAGTGCGATGCCCAAACCCAGCAGAAACCATGGTGACTTCACACACCTCCGGCTCATATGGAGTGCGATACTTCCACCCAGGTTGATGGTCTTTCACTATGACTCAGTCACTCACTCGGATGTTCGTCACCTGCACCTTTCACGCTCGGCTCACCTTTTCATTGAAGGTTACTCTCCGTGCTTGCGCATTAGATTGATCCAGATCTTGTGGACACCATGACAGGTCCGCAGGATACTGTCCCGGTGAGCCCTCCGGAACAGCAAATGTGAGGGGACACACTGTGTTGTGTAATGTGGTGTCTGACGATATGCCCTCAGGAACTGTTGCAGACAGTGTTCTGCGGCTTCACCTCTCTCCAATCCAATTCGCATGGCCCGGTTCAGGGTCCGCATGAAGCGTTCTACCTCTCCTTTGTCTTGCGGCCACTGTGGAGTGATCTTGTGATGCTTGATGGAATGGGACGCCAGATACTCTTGGAATTCTCGACCCTGGAAGGGTGGCCCATTGTCCGATCTGATTTCTGCCAGAAGCCCCATCATTACGAAGATTTGGTCCAGGGTGGTCTTGACCTGGGGAAAAGCAATGGATGTCTCTACCCCCACGACCGGAAATTTTGAGTGAGAGCCGAAAAGGACGAGTGTGCTCCGCCCATCCGGGAATGATCCAAAATCAATGCTTACTTGAGTCCACATGGCTTGGCACAGCTCTTCCGTGATGACTGGGTGGGGGACCAGGTCACCGCTGGTGATGTTGCACGAGTGGCAGGCGTGAATGGTGTCTTCCACCAGAGTGTCCATACCAGGGACCCACACGGTGCTCCAGGTACGGGCCTTTGTTTTAGCTATCCCCTGGTGCCCCAAGTGTGCAAGGTCCACTACACTCCTCTACAGACTCCGGGGAATCACTATTGTGGAGCTACGCACAATTACTCTGTGCGACCATTCACTTAGCTCACTGCGAACCCTCCATAAATGTTGGCGCAACATCCTTTCTTCCTCCGTCAGAGCCCGGACTCCATCAAGGAAGTGCTGCCAGCTGCGGTCGAGCAGCATTCTCTTTACCTTGGACAGACCCTGATGGGACTGTCGAAGACCTCCTCTAGCGTGAGTGCTTTTGGGCAAGCTTCTTAAGACACCATCCGTACAAATTCTTCTGTGTGTTCCTCTTCGGTGGACTGTTCTGCCAGCGCAGTCCTGACAGGATGTCGCGACAGGAAGTCGGCAGGGTTGTTGATGCCAGGGTGGGACACCACTATGAACTGGTAAGCCTGCAGCTGGACTGTCCATCTCTTGATTTGGGGAGGTGCCAACCGGGCAGTACCCTCAAAAAGGGGGATCAACGGCTTGTGATCAGTCACCTCTTGAAACTCCTGCCTGAAGAGCTACAGATGGAAGTGATGGCATGCCCACTTAATCGCCAGTGCCTCTCTTTCAATCTGGGCATACTGCATCTCGGTCTCCGTTAGGGCTCTGCTAACGTAGGCTACTGGGACCCACTCCTTTGCTGACTTTTCTTGAAGGAGAACGGCCCCTAGCCCCACCAGACTGGCATCCACGACCCTTTTGGTATGTCTGCTGGGCTGGAAATAAGCCAAGACAGTCTTGTCCATGAGGGCTTCTTTGACAGCATGGAACACGGAGTCCCCTTTGCCGTCCACTCCCATGGTGTTCCAGTCTTCGTGAGTCTTCAGAGAAGTTCACAGAGAGATGCCAGATTAGGGATGAAGTGTCCACAATACGTGGCCATGCCCAGGAAACTGTGGACCTCTGTGGGTGATGTGGGCCTCGGAGCAGAGCGTATGGCTGCCGTCTTTTTTGGGTCAACTTGGAGGCTGTTCCGCGAGAAGATGTAACCAAAGAATGCTACAGACTCCTGATGGAATGAACACTTGGCTTGATGAAGGGTCAGCCCACGGTCTGCAAGCCCCTGGAGCATGTTCAAGTGGTGGTCCTCCAGAGTTTTCGAGAACATCAGGATGTCGTCACTCAGGTTGGTAACCCCTTGTAACCCTGAGAGTGTTTCTCGGATAGCATTCTGAAACACCTCGGTGGCTGACGACACCCCAAAGGTCAGCCTCTTGTACCTCCATAGCCCCACATGCCTGGAGAATGTTGTGATGTTTCTGGTCTCGGGGTGAAGCTCCAGTTGGTGGTAGCCGGCATTGAGGTCCAGTTTTGTAAACCACTCGGCTCCTATAAGATCCGTCACAATGTCATCCATGGTGGGCCTGAGGTGTTGCTTCCGCTTAACTCCCAGATTAGGAAGTTGCATGTCCACACACAGTCGAATGGCTTCGGGTTGTTGCGGCTTAAGAGTGTGAAACCGGGGCAGGCACCCACCGAGTGGGGTCCAAAACCTTCTCGATCACCCCCAGCTCTTCTAGCTTCTGCAGTTCTTCCTCTACCTGTGGGCATAGGTGAAATGGCACTCTACGGTGCAGGAGGGCAGTTGGTTTGACTGAGGGCTTGATGAGCAGTTTGAACAGTTTTCCCTTGAGGCAGCCAAGCCCTTTGAACAGCATGGGGAACTCTTTGAGGATGTCGTGGGCATGTAAGTCATGTACCTGGTTGGCAAAAAAACCAACCCTTGGTCCTCTGCCGTGTGGCAGCTGAGGAGCGTGCCTCTCTTCCGTTCGGTGACGTGGATCTGCATGTGGATGCAGCACCCTTTACTGGCCACTTCAACATTGATGACGCCGAGCAGGGGAAGCGACTCAGTGATTCCATACGTATAGATTTTCGGTTTTTGAGGGTGACAGGGGTGGTCGTAGAGTTAGTCGTTCGCACTGGTCACTATCCATGACATTTACCGAGGCTATGGTGTCTATGAGCACCTTGACTGTGGATTCTGCCACTGTGATGGAGCACGTTGGTGTGGGTCGACTGTGTTGGCCGTCCCTGCTCACGAATGATACCACGAAGATGTCATCATCATCTGCGCCCAGCCCGTAACCTGGCAGGGAGGCATCCGTCTGCTCCAGTGGGTCTTCCAGCAACAGCTGTCTGACAGCTGTCAACATTTCTCGCTGTCCCGAGGCCTTAGTTCTTGTTCTCCGGCTCTGACACACTTTAGCAAAGTGGTTTAGCTTCCCGCACCGTGAGCAGGTCTTTCCCCTTGTAAAGCACAGGCCAGCCAGATGGTTTTTAGGCTGCAGTTGCCACACGTCCCACTGCGCGACATCCTACTGTTCCCTCGAGGGGCTGCTGGGTGACTCTGAACGACTTCTACTTTTTCTTCCTTTATTGCCATTAGCTGACGTGGGCCCGAGGGGTTTGGGTGTCGGTTAAGGGGCGCTTCCTTCTGGTCAGCCCGAGCGTTCGATAGCTCATGTGATCTTGCAAGCACCAGGATCTCGTCCAGCGATATGCCCGGCTGCCTGAGTGTTAGGCGGTGCAGCGTGACCGATTTGCAGCCCTGTATGATTTGCGCCCTGATTTCTTCATGCTGATCAGGGACCATGCATGAGCTCACCAGCTTCCGTAGACATGCACAGAAGGCATCGATTGATTCCATCTCCCCTTGCCTCGCTTGGCCGAGCTTGAATCTCTTGAAATATGGGTTAATTTGGGGGTCAAAATGCCTGTTCAAGGCTGCCACCATTGCGCAATAATTGTCGTCACCTGCAGTATTCAGTAGAGTTTCGAACAAATGTTATAGCTCCATGGCACAGGAGAAGCCACCTTTCCTTAGGTCTCCCTCATCCCCATAAAGTAATGATCCAGGCGGTCAAGCCACGACTTCCAGCGTGACACGGCCGTTGCACGATCAGGCAGTTCACTTAAAAGGGGCAAGGGGTCTGCTGTGGCATGGCTCACTTGTTGAGGGGCTTGTTGCGGGGGTTGTAGCTGAGCCGCTGGGGCGACAGGGCCGTTCTGGTTTGGGGTGCTTATCTTTTGTGGTAAGGTATTTGTGGGCGTAGATGCCTGTGCCTATGGCGACTTGAAATTTGTTGTGCCAATGCTTGATGGCCTCCAAGACTGCCCAGATGCTGAGGTGCAGAGTGGAACCTCGCACCCCTGCTGCTGAGCTGATGTGACATCACCTGGATGATGCCACTCAGGTGCAATCTCTGTGGTGCACTTGCCTTTGCCAAGGCTTGATGTAGAGCTCTTGCTCAGTAGCCTGATGCAGCTGTACGCTTTTGTTCTTTGACACCCAGGCTCTGTTGCAGATGCGTGTTGGAGTGAAACTGTGGGAGGCAGGGCCGGTCCTAGAACTCCTGGGGCCCCAGGCGAAAGAGAAGATGTGAGGCCCCTCTAATTTGCATATATCTTCCAGTCGCAGCCGGCATGACTCGCGGGTGGAGGATCTTGCGGGAGTTCGGAAGGGGGGGGGGGGGTGGAGAACAGGAAGCAGGCAGCCTCCCTCCCCTCCCCTAAGCCAATCCTAATGCTGCAATGGCACGTTGTGATTGATCAGGACGCCGACCAGCCAGGAGCCTATAGGGAGGCCATTTTCCCCATGTAGGCTGCATTGCAGCCTACATAGAGAAAGGCCAGAGTGCGCATGACTGGTTTGGCCAAACAGTCAGCGCCCTTAGCAATTGACAAGGCAATCCTCTCCTGCCCTAAAACAGACCCGCCGGCCCCCAACACAACACTTCTGCTTTCTCGCAGTGCTAGAGGCAGAAACATAAAATGGTCGTTTTAGCATTTTGTGTTTCTGCTTTTGCGAGAAAGTAGTGGGGCGTCGCTCCTCCGCCCTAGTGAAGGAGCCGCCCTTGGTAACATCACAAGAAGTGACATCATAGAAAGTGACATCGCAGGACTATTGATCTTATTTGGCATCTCTGAAGAGACCTAACGTGGATATCAGTAACATGGACAAAAAGATAAATATACAAATTAAATAAGTCCATATATTTTAAAACTGTTAAATGGATTACATTTGTCTCATTAGATGGAAAAGCTATGTGCAGGTCTCACAAAGATCTATATTATTGATCACCGGAGTTTCCTGACATTTTTGTTGTTGCCGAAAATACCTGGAGACCAGGAAGGAGCCAGCAAGTCCTTTTAGAAACATAATACATTCGCAAACATGACCTAAAGTCAGCGCTCAATGCGATCTCACCGTTTGCACCGCCCTAGAGCCTCCCTGCTCAAGGGTCCTGTGACCACAATGACAGAGTCACTGTTGCTCTAGGGTGTGCTGCTTCGTAGGCCTGCCCAAAAGACTTGCGGTGGGCTTCAATAGGGATTGTGGTAGACAGGCCTTCAAGGTTAACCCGCACTTGCCACTGCTAGGGTTCACCTGCTGGTGCTAAGACACCAGGGCTTCTAAGGTCGTGCGGGTCCTTCCAAGGTCTAGCATGGAAATGTGCTCCCTCAGGAAGATTGGTCTGGTGGACTGGTCATGAAGGCTGAACCTGGCTCCCCAGTTCCAAATTCGGCAGCTCTGACCATAGTGCCACATCCTCTCTCCACTGAACACCATACTACCCCACTGAGAGAAACTCGAACTGCCTTCAACTGCAACCCAATTGTGTCCCGCTACTAACACCTAGAGGCGACTCATTTCAAATTACGCACTAGACAAGAGCAATATGCTGCCTAAAAAAAAAAAGTGACAACATTCTGGAAAAAGCAAACACTCATAAGGAATGTAAGATTAATTAAAGCATGTGAAATGTAAGCAGGAACAACATGGTTACCTTAACGCTTTAGCACTTATTCAGAAATGAATGAGTGCTTTTGCATGAAAAGTTAAGGCCATGACTACAGGGCCGGAACGGACCTGCTTCAATGCCCATTGAATATATCCTTACAAAACAAAAGCAATGTGGTTTAAAAAGACCACATTTGTGAATACAGAGGAGCGGTATGGACTTTATTTTCCAGTCCGCCCATCAAGGAGGTATTGCAGTACATCCAGAAATGGTGCACTTCCCCCACCTGGGGAAAACAATGCTGTTTAGAGAAAGACAAGAAAACAAAAGTAGCGCTTCACTGGTAAACTCTGTGTAGTGGCACTAATGTGATTTGGGTGTGAATAAAATCAATCTGGCCCCTTTTCGACCCACTCTGTCTTGCTTTAGTTATTTTTTACAGTTTGAATTTTTTATTTCTCTCTTTCCCAAGGCTGCACTTTAGAAGTGAAAAATGTCACAAAAAAGATGACCTTTCCAGCAAAAAACTTTTTCTTTTTTGGATTCATTTCACAGGGGAACAAATAAAGGAAAGGAAAAGAAAGAGGGAGTAGTGACTACAAGGCGCTGGGAAGGGGGCCCCCACACCCTGACCTTGCAGATTTCTATAGTGCTTAGAGGCCCAGGAAAGGGGGCCCCACACCTGGACCTTGCAGCTTGCTCTAGTGCTTCGAGGCCAAGGGAAAGGGGGCCCCCTCCCCTGGGCCTGAAGCAGTAACAAGGCCTTTCTTAAAACACTGCTCCAGCACCAGTTTCTCTGGCTGCTCCCTCCTCCCCTCACCCACTGCTCCTTACCTGTGTCCGGCTGGTCCTGGAAACAAAGGGGCCTTCTGTCTCCTAGCAACAAAATGCAGACAGGGAATGGCTGGTACTTAAGAGAGGTGTTGCCTCGCCCCTGACACTCTGAGCCCTAATTGCTGGCCCTGCCGCTTTGACTTCCCCACTCGGTTTGTCCCTCCCCCCACCCCTGCACCCCCAGGAATGCCACCACGCGGTCGTCGACACCAGACATCTCTGATATGTATTGTAATGTGTGGGAAGGGGGCCCTGGTGGAGCAGGGGGGCCCCCTGCCTCTCACCTGAGCACGAGGCGCTGGGCGGCTGCCCATACTGCCCATGCCTAGAGCCGGCCCTGGTGGGAGGGATGGAGGAGGCAGCTCCGGGCCACACGCGCTCCCTGCAGCCTAACAGTGGTGAGAGGAGACGCGCTCGAGCAGGTTACTCCTTGATGAGTGACGCAATAGTGACTCGGGCAGTGCACTGGCTCACCATGCTCTCCTGCTTGCATGGGCGCCTGTGCCCGAGCTCTTCTTCACTGCAGTACCCACGGGGTGGGCACCCGCTGCTGTCACGTACTTGCGGTCTCCGTGGGCATTTGGACACCGCTTCGGGCGCACGCAAGAGCCTATTCGCACCGCGCCATATCGTGGCCAGCTATGCAGGCTACTCGATCTGGGACAGCAGAAGGGTGGATGAGACCCGCCTTGTCGCCAGTGTGGAGTCTGGGGATGTCCGGAGACTCCTTTGGAAGGCAGTTGAGGCCTAGGGGCATGTACAGTAAATAATGCAACGTGCACACAGTGGGCCAAGACCACGAGCGGACATACATCCCTTTAGTTATGCCTACGGGCGAGCCCTCAATCCAGGTGCGTGTGTCTTGGAAACATTGCATAGTGCGGGCCGAGTGGCTCCGTCACTACAGGAGAGTCTGCGCACTGCGGGAGGCACAGGTCACCATCGTAAGCACCAAGACAGAACTCCAGACACAACAACCAGGAGACAAAGGGCAAGGGCTCAGTTCAGCTCAGAGCCATGGCACCCCGACACAAAGACACTACGGATATTTGCCACATGCAAGCAGCAATAAGGGAGCTTAGGAAACCGGGCAGAAGTAACTACCTTTAATCCAGGATAGAAATATATTAGTATATTAAATAAAGAGGCAAACTCTCACAACAAATTGCTAGACCTATCAAGTAAGTGTCAACGGCAATCCGACCTCACCCAGTAACTTTCATGGCCACGATCTCACAAAAGTAACCCTCGGGTCCTCAAGAAATTTCAATAAAACTGCGTCAAAATTTTGTTTTAATATAGAAAATTAACTAGAATCCTCAAAATTCCTGTAACCCAGATACCATTGCATCGAAAACCGACCAAGCTTCTTTTTTTTAACCACACGTGCCGTTTGCCTATTTAAAAGAAGGGAGGTTTTTTGCATGGTAAAAACGTTTAAATTCTTTTCAACTTAAAACAGCAACCAGTCCGCTTTCAGTCAAAGGACGTTAAAAATCATATTTTAAGTGGGAGAAAGAAAAATATTATTTGTCTCCTATGAACATGTGCACGTCCCCATCTTTCTTGCAAATATATGATTTAGACAGTCCCCTGAACTTATAATATTAATGCTCACTGGTGCGTGAAAGGAGGGCCGAGGTCCTTGACAGCAGCCTCTGGCAGGCGGCTCTACAAAGCCCGCACATGCTGCAGGCAACTCTGAAGTGACTCCTGTGAAATGTCACAACCAAAGCCAGCTATTTGTCGCCATGCACTTGTTTGATACAGAATGCGTGCCTCCAACAACCATCTATGAGACTCTCCTGCATGAGCACACATCAAGGATTCCATCAATTGAAACGATATTGAAACGATATGTATGGCCATGAATAGCGCCATCTTGGAGCATACTACCTTTGTATTCGTTCTTGGCTCTGCCATGGCTTTAATTAGTATACCTGAAACAAACATCTTGAACTCAGTACTTTAAAAATGTAAATGAGAGCTCAGTCATCATTATTTCCCCTAATAGTAATTTACCTCTAATGCACCAGCGTCTGAAATTATTTTTAGTATGAATCACATAATGTAGTGTTTAACTGGCACAGAATAATGTTGTTATGCGTTTCAAGATTTTTGCTTGTAGAGCAGTTCCACGCCCCTCCTTTACCGCTTACTATATACTCTCAGACACCGCTTGTATCACCACTTGTATTGTGATTTGTATCACAATTGTACAAATTGATTATTTCTTGAAACAAGAAGCAGTGGTGGTGGCGGGCAAAGACGGCACAGGGACACAAGGAGGCGTGGTGGGGGCAGGCAAAGATGGCACAGAGACACAATGAGGAGTGGTGGGAGGAGGCACACAAAGCCATGCATGCAGCGTGCGCGTCCCTGCTCGCTCCCACGGCAGTACTCCGTGGGAGTATACTTTCAAGAAAAGGTAGGACATACACCCCCCAGTAGCCATTTGCAGGCTACGATTTCTAAAGGACACACATATAAGCCAATCTAAAGCGTGGGAGGAGTCAGACCCCACAAAGTAAAAATAACAGCTCGCCTACTGCGCATGGCGCTGTTTAGGCTCGACCTAAAAAGGAGAGGAAAATGGAGGCTAAATGTAAGCTCAACAACACTCCCACCTTCTTCCTGCCCAGAGGAGGTTGCAGCCACCTCAATTAATTTTTCTTTCTTTTGCTGGACAACACTCTCACAGTAGGTTTGATTATGCTCTTCTGAACAAATAAATAATTAAATAAATAGCTGTTTAAAGTTGTTTTCATAATATATGCATTAGGTTTGAGGGATAGTGCCGTCTTGTACTCATTTGACCTCCTGTAAAACAACTTGATGGAACACTATCCCCACCCTTGGCCCTTCATTTATGGTAAAATAGCTAGAATAAAGTAAAAAAAAAGTCCCTCCTGGGGAGTGGAGCAGAATGATATTGTGTGGCATGGAGTGAAAGGCATTGTTTGGTGTGAAGTGGCATTGTGTGAAGTGGAGTGATATTGTGTGCAGTGGCATTGAGTGGCATAGACTGGCATTTTGTGATGTGAAGTGACCTGTTTTGAAGAGCCCAAGTGTGGAACCAAAGTAAGACTTACACAGTTATTGCTTTCATGGCATGTGATAGCCTAAAGTGAGTTCACAGGGCTAAATATTAAAATGCAAGAGTTGGGAATTTAGCATTTTTATTTTTGTACAATTATTATACATCACAAGTCAATTAAAAAATATTTGTGATGGTTTGAACACAACAAAGTTCTTTCTGTATTCTTGCATTTTAGCAGTTAATTCCTATACATTCTCCTAACCATTTTCATCCTCCTCAAGTAATTTTTAATTCTTCTGCTGGACAACACTATAACAGTAGGTTTAATTATGCTCTTTGAACAAATTAATAATAAAATAGCTGTTTAAAGTTGTTTTCATACTTAAAACATTTAGGGCCTAATTTTAAGTCCGCCCGGCAGCGTTGTGGTCTCGGGACCGACGACCTCTGGTCAGCGGTCCAGAGGTTGGTCGGCCAAGCACCACGATTACGATGCAACCACACATGGTGCAGTCGCATACTTCCTTTTGTCTAAGGGGGCTTGTGCTGCGGCTGTAAACCGGCTGTAGTATATACTCCCATAGACAAATGGGAGAATCGGTTTGTCCCTGCACCGTGTGGGAGGCACCTCAGAGTGCCTGCCACACGGTGCAGGGATCCACAGAGGGGCACCATAGGTGTCCCCTTGGACCCCAACCGAAGGCCGCAGGGTGAAGGGAGCCCTGCTAGGGGCCCCAGATGTTGCTTTCCGACAGGCTTTTCATATCAGAAGCTGACATCATAATCCCTACGGCGCAAATGCCATCCATAGGGTTTATGTGCCAGTCTCCGACTGACCGACGGGCTCATTAAGCCCGTCGGAATCTAGCCGGTATGACCGTCCAATATCACTTTTGACTGCCTGCATCATAATGCGGCTGGCGAAACTGAAACCATGATGAGTCACTCATCATAATGAGGGCCTAAGTGTGAGGGATAATGCCGTCTTGTACTCATTTGACCTCCAATAAAACAACATGGAGGAACACTACCCCCGCCCTCTTAGCCTTTGCCCTTCTTCTATGGTAAAAGGGCAGGTCGTAATAGCTAGAGAAAGGAAACAAGCCTCACTTTACTGACTGCATGACCCCTAGGATTAGAGGGCCCAATTCACAGAATGAACTTACTACTTTTGGCATTCACAGAATGCACTTACTACTTTTCGTATTCACAGAATTAACTTACTCATTTCGGTATTCACAGAAGTTAGGACTAGTAACTTTAGGACTCCTAAATGCTTTCTGTGAATACCGAAAGTCTTAAAATTAGGATTTTTCTCAATTTAGTAGTAGTAAAGTTAGGACTCCTAACTTTACTACTACTAAATTGAGAAAAATCGTAATTTTAAGACTTTCAGTATTCACAGAAGGCATTTAGGAGTCCTAAAGTTAGGAGTCCTAACTTTACTACTACTAAATTGAGAAAAATCCTAATTTTAAGACTTTCGGTATTCACAGAAGGCATTTAGGAGTCCCAAAGTTAGTAGTCCTAACTTCTGTGAATACCGAAATGAGTAAGTTCATTCTGTGAATACCAAAAGTAGTAAGTGCAATCTGTGAATGCCAAAAGTAGTAAGTTCATTCTGTGAATCGGGCCCAGAGTGAGCACAGGTAGTGCCACTTTGACAACAAGCATTGGCAAGGCCAATAGGTCTCCCTTATGTGAGAGCTATTGAGTTTGTTGGAGTAGACTGGCATGTCATGGAGTGGAGTGGCATTGTGTGGCCTGGATTGGGGTGCCATTGTGTGGACGGGAGTGGCATTGCATGGCATGGAGTGAAATAGCACTGTGTAACATTAAGTGAAGTTGCATTGAGTGGTGTGGAGTGGAGTGGCACTGTGTGGCGGGGTGGAGTGGCATTGTGAAGTGTGGAGTGGAGCTACTGTGTGGTGTGGAGTGGCATTGTGGGGAGTGGAGTAGAATGATGTGGAGTGGATGACATTGTGTAGAGTGGAGTGACATTCATTGACGTGGACTGGCATTGTGTGCCATGAACTGGCATTGTGTGGCTTCAAGCGGCACTGAGTAAAGTGGAGTGGAGTGACATTGAGTGGAGTAGAGGGTCATGCTGCAAAGCACTTCAACGCCTTACCAGGGGTAGTAAGCACTATATAAATACAATTACAATTGAGTGAAGTGGCATAACATTGAGTGAAGTGCAGTCAATTGGTATTGAGTGAAGAGAAGTGGAGTGGAGTGGCAAGGTATGGCATGGAGTGGCATTGTGTGGAGTGGAGTGAAGTAGAGGGGGATTGTAAAGTGTGGAGAGATGAGTGTAATGGCATTGTGTGACATGGAGTGGCACTGTGTGTTCTGGCATAGAATGAAGGGGCATTGTGTGGTTTAGAGTGGAGTGGTATTGTGTGACGTGAAGTAGAGGGGAGTGGCATTGAGTGGAGTGGTATTGTGTGGTGTGGAGTGACATTATGTGGCATTTAGTTGAGTGGAGTGGAATCTTGTGGAGTGGAATTTTGTTGAGTGGATTCACATTGTGTGGTGTTGTTGAGTGGAGTGGAGTGGAGTGGCATTCGGTGGAGTGGGATTGTGTGTCACTGTATACTGTGGAGTGGAGTGGCATTGTGTAGCATAGAGTGAAGTGGAGTGGCATTGTGTGGCATGAAGTGGAGTGGAGTGGAATTATGCCGCGCGGAATGGAATTGTGTGGTATTGTGTGGAGTGGACTTATGTTGAGTGGAGTGAAATTGTGTGGCATTGTGTGGAGTGGAATGAAATGGAACTGTGTGGCTTTATGTAGCATGAAGTAAAGTGGAATTGTGTGGCAATGTGTGTCGTGGATTAGAATGCTGTGACATTGTGCAGAGTGCAGTGCAGAGGAATTGTGTGATATTGTGTGGCATAGCATGGAAGTGTGTGGCATTATGTGGAGTGGATTAGTGTGGAGTGGGATTGTGTGCCATTGTGTGGCATGGAGTGAAATTGGGAGTCATTGTGTCAGAGGGGAGTGGTGTATGGAGTGGAGTGGAGTTGAGTGGCACTGTGTGGTGTAGAGTGGCATGAAGTGGAGTGGAATTGTGATGCATGCAGTGTAGTGGAGTGGAATTGTGTGGTACTGTATGGCATTTAGTGGAGTGTAATAGAGTGTAGTGGAGTGGAATTCTGAAGTATTTGTGTGGTGTGGAGCAGACTGTGGGGTGGGAGCAGATGAAGAAATAGCACCTGAATTACAGTGCAAACAGCAGACTTACACTAATCAAGATGAATCACTCTGTGCTTGGTCCATTCTACACAGAAGAAACACGAAGTGATGACCAGCATAAGCTGGCCTATTAGGTGGCAACAAAGAAGAGTGGCAAGGAAACCGACAAATGCTATGCAATGGGTGGGCTCCAAGCACTTTATTATAAACAACGCCCAACCCAGCAGACAGCTCAGCAAGACCTAAAATGGAGGTCAAATGCAGCTATGACTAACTTCAATTTTATGTATGGATTAGTCTCATTTCTAGACCTGGCATTTTTTGCCTGATTTTCCCCCTACCGTTTTGCTTTCAACCCTCCTGTTTTGCTGATTTTGTTTATGCTGGCTTTAGGACTCTGCACACTTTCCCACTGGTAACCAGTGCTAAAGTACCTGTGCTCTCTTCTCTAAACATGGTAAAATTGGCTAATAACCAATTGGTATATTTAGTTTAGTCCCTAGTAAAGTGGTAATACATGTGCCCCGGACTTGTAAATGAAATGCTACTGGTGGGCCCAGCACTGATTGTGCCACCCACTTAGGTAGCCCTTTCAAACACGTGACAGGTCTGCCAATGCAGCCCATGTGTGCAGTTATAAACTGCCATTTTTACTTCGGAAAATAAAAATTTTGCCAGGCCTAAACCTTTGTTTTTTAATACATATAAGTGAGCCCTAGGGTAGGCCCAGGAGAGCCCAGAGGGCAGGGAGAAGTATATATTGAAAAATTGGACATGTACTGTTAAGGTTCACATATCCTGGTAGTGAAAACTATTACATTCGTTTTTTTGCTACTATAGGGCCTACCTCTCCCATAGGATAACATTGGAGTTACCTCAACACATTTAATTAGCTGCAACTGGGAACAGGTAACTGGTTCATGTTTGGTGTCTTTGGAATCAATCACACTGAAAAATGATTTCTTATAGTGAAGTCAGATTTTTTGGTTACTATTTTGAAAATGCTACTTTTCGAATGCTGAACTAAAGCAAGTCTATATGCAGCTGGAATACACTCGGTAATCCTAATTAAAAAAAACGTATTTCATATACAAAACTTAATCAAGATCACATGTGCACCTAGAGAGGGGCTCTGCTGGCCACTTAATTCATAAGTGAAAGATCAAAAGCCCATATGTGTATATAGGATAGCCAGGCGCACTACATCCAAGTCACTAATTAAGTGTACACAAAATTATCAAAAATTATTAATACAATTATGTGAAAATTGACAAACTATAGACGAGGTATCCTATGCTTCAAAGAAGTTCATCAAGCATAAAACGTAGTTCAATCTGCTTTTATTCTTGATTGTCACAGATGAAATATAGTTCAAGAAAACAAAGTAGTTCAAAAAGAAAACCAATATGCTTGAAATCAGAAGGATTAACAGCGTAAAATTTCCTAATGCATTTCAAGCTACAATGTAAGCCCTTCGTCAGGGGAATCTGAAATACATTAATGAACTGCATTATTGTTTCTACTAACAAATGCTCAGAACTAGTCTGAAAATTAAGCAAGGCCAAAACTACATGTGGGCTCTAGTAGAGGACAGGGAGAATATGAAGAGACAGAGAGACGGCAGTGTTTGACCACATACTGTGCCATGTGAATAAAAGAAATGAAGCAAAGCCAAAACAACAAAAGCAAAATTTGAGAGTGCATGACCAACATCATCTAAACTACTCTACTTTAAAGTGAAACGTGGCGTTAACATGTGCTCATGAACCCTATATCTTGAGTGCCTAACATTCCCAAGTGAACAAAAAACAAGAGTGCCCGTGAATATGCTACATCAGTGAAAAAAGTGTATCATTATTTTTGTAGAGTCCTCCTGTCGACTCCAATATCCAGTATCCTGCGTGGAACACTTTAGCTATTGAGGTACACTTTTTTCACTGATGTAGCATATTCATGGGCACACTTGTTTTTTAGTAGTGTTCACTTTGGAATGTTAGGCACTCAATCCAGTTTTATTTGATATAGGGTTCATGAGCACACGTTAATGCCACATTTCACTTTAAAGTAGAGTAGTTTAGACGATGTTGGTCGAGCGCTCTCATATTTTGCTTTTGTTGTTTTCTGCTTTGCTTCATTTCTTTTATTCACATGGAACAGCATGTGGTTAACCACTACCGTCTCTCTGTCTCTTCATATTCTCCCTGTCCTCTAATAGAGCCCTGATGTTGTCTTGTCCTGAGCTTTTGTTAGTAGAAACAATAATGCAGTTCATTTATGTATTTCAGATTCCCCTGACATTATAGCCCGAAATGCATTGGGAAATTTTACTCTATAATCCTTCTGCTGATTTCAAGCATATTGGTTTTCTTTTTGAACTACTTTTCTTCAGGAACTATATTTCATCTGCGACAATCAAGAATAAAAGCAGATTAAACTACGTTTTATGCTTGATGAACTTCTTTGAAGCATTGAATACCTCATCTACAGTTTGTCAATTTTCACATAATTGTATTAATAATTTTTGTTAATTTTGTAAACACCTATTTAATGACTTGGATGTAGTGCGTCTGGCTTTCCCGCATAAACATCTGGTTTTTTGATCTTTCACTTTTCGAATTTTGCCATGTTCCTGCTGTAGCCAGTTAGCACCTGCAGCCTGGGTGTAGTTGGCAGTTAGATTTTGTGTATTCCTCCTAGACAGCCACACACAATAGAGAGCTTAATGTGTGCCTGGATGGGCCATCATTGGCAGGATGGGAGGACAGAGTTGGGCACAGGCCTACTTACACGTGAATAGGCTGTTTCCTGTCTCCTCCACACAAACTACTGCATACACCCTGTAGTTAGTCTGGAGCCGGGGGAGGCAGGAAACGAGTATACTTCAAAAGGAAACCTCTAGAAGCTTATGCCACTTCAAAGTAGGCACCTTGTATAAATATTGGACCTCATATAGGAGCTCTTCTGTACACTTCTGGAACCGAGGATACTCTGCAAGGATGATGGACTGCTGTGCTGCTGAAAGGACTGCCACTCTGCTGGACCGTTGCCCTGCTAGACTATTGCCCTGTTAAGACTACTCCCTTGCTGGACTGCTGCCTTGCTCATTTGCTGCCCTACTGCCCTCCTGCATGAGTGAGAGTTTTGGACATGCACATGAACCCAGGACTCCCAGAGTGACTCCAAGAGCTAGTCCGTTAGCTTCTTAATCAGAGCCACAGGGACATAACAGGCTCCCAAACACACAAACCCAACTTTAGTTGGAGTGAGTGACTGACCCCACGTTGTGCCCTCCGGTCCTGTACCTTTGATGTGGCCACAGAGAAGCTGAATTGAAGTTGTTGGTCTCTTTGCGATGTAGAACAGGCCAATTGGCACCAAAACCTTGTCACTCGCACAGCTCGCCAACACAAATTTCCATCAACTCGAATTTTCACGCTACAACATTGACTGCTCACTTGGAGCGCCACTGTGAAGCTCTGGCCTGCTTGCTCGTAATGACAACAGGATCATTGTGCTACAGCCACAACCATCCGCAAAGCAAGGCCTGCTCATCGCGCTACATAGATGATTGTCCTCAATGCTGCTCTGCTTCTCGTGGCCCATTCCACCATGAATGGGACTTTTTATGCTGGACTGAGAAGGTAACTTTTCAGTGGGGCTGAGCTGGTTCCTGTTTCAGACCTGCGCTCCAATGTAGTTGGCCTGAACTTGTGACTTTCTCTTGGTCTTGCACGACCAGATAACCCCGAGTGGCGCTTTGTGCTTTTTGGTGCTATTTTCACGTAAATCTTTAATATTGTATATCTCAGGTTCTACTAATTAGAATGTAGTTGTTTTGGTCCTGATTTTTTTCTCTATTATTGTTACTTGGTGTGGGATGTTTCTTGTGCTGTGTTTCGACTTTATTGTGTTTGAAATGCTGCATGAATACTTTACACATTTGCCAGTGAGTTAAGCCTGACTGCTCAGTGCCAAGCTACCAGAGGTTTAAGCCAAGGTTATTTTGGGGTTTGTTTGTGCCTCACCCTGACAAGGATTGTGGTTTCTGCTTGAGCAGGGTTTCATTCCCCCAACCAGTAATTTCTCACACTGGTGATCAGCTGTGAGGATTATGACTTGTGTTTGTGCAGTACCTTACAGTGATTATGTGTTATGTTGAAAGTCCCAGAAAAATGATCTGTGACCAATTTGAGTTTTAAATTCTCCTTGATTGGCCTTTTTGCTTTTTCCAAATTCATTGTTACTCTGCCTTCTTGTGACTTCACCAGCAAAAATGGAATTTGAGCTCCTCTGTTTGGAGAGCTACGGACTAGCTGAGCTCAAAGAATTTTTCAAGGAGACAGTGCTTCCCGCCATAAGAACCACCAGGAAGGCAGTGCTCGAAAAGTCTCTAGGGCATGGGCGGAGGCCCACCAGTTGCCACTCTTAACAGATTTCCAGGAGGGATAGGATGATGTGGAGAGGGTAGATCAGTGCCTGGATTCCAGTCCTGAGATGCAGTATTTAACCTGAGTGGGATGAATTAAGCCAGAGTTAGAACTCCATGCTAGAGCAGACAGAAGTGTGTCTTCCCGAGGCCTGTCCCAGAGGAGTTTGCAGACAGGAAGGCAGAAAGAGAGTTTACGCGCGTATCAAGAGAGAGAGAGAGGACTAGAAAGCTAGTCTGATTCCCCGTGGTTTATATGTGTTATCAAAAGAGACAAGTTTAATATCACCAATATTGTTAAGACTCTGATTAGATTTGTCATGGGCACCTCGTTGGTGAGTTCATGAAGCCCTCACCCACCAACCTAGTTGGTGGCATGCTTCATCATCGGGCCCACCCAGTGACACTGAATGTGTCCCGGGTGTGCTACGACGCCTGATTACAGAGGAGCTGGTATTATTCTGAGAGTGCAGTGTGAGGTGTGAAGTGAAGTGTGAGTTAAAACGGCTTGGCGAGGGTCCCAGTACCCAAGTGTAAATAAAATGTTAATATCTGGGTCCCCGTCAGCGGTTAAAATAAGGCTTGGTGATGTTTAAGGGAGGCGAGTTACTACCCCCTACATCCATCAGTTGGTCGACATGTTTCAGCCGGTGTCTTAAATTAAATCTGGCTTTCCTCAGGACCTTTTAAAATAGTGTATGGTGCAAGTTAAAAAGAGGGAGTGTAATTCAGGCTATGTGTTACACTCACTAAGGTGTTTCTCTACGTGTGAGAGGGGATTCCCTTCTCATATATGCCTGTACCGACAACATTGAAGACATAGACAAAACATGTAAGAAAAGGAGAGTCAAATTGGCGTCTTCGCCACATAGTGATATACATAAAAACGCCGAATCTACAGTGCGCAGTGGGTAGACTATAGTCGGCAAAAGTGTAATGGCACTGGTGGTACCATTATGGTGAGAATCGCAAATAATTAGGGGTGGTGTCGCTAAAACACGAGTATCACACATATGCATGAGGTACAAAGTGTGATGGGGCGTAAGTAAACATTCTTACGCTAAGATTTTGCAGCCAATGCTTCCAGGAGTGAAGCGGTAAGGGAAATAATGTTGGCCACTGGGAGTTAGAGACCTGTAAGGAGGGAAAAGCGCTTACCCAAAGATTGTTGCTTGGAGGTTGTCATACTCACAGCTTTTCTGGTCAGAGCCTGCCTTGTACCTGTTGCACCGTCCTCGTACTCCGGTAGAAAGAGCTGGAGTCTCTTGCTCGTTTTTATATACCTGCTGATTGGGTTAACTATCGGCACCTGTAGCGGGGAGTAAGGGTAGAAAGACTTCCCCGGGTGTGTCCCTAGCTTTCTGCTCTTGGGTGGTGGTAAGACACTGGTTTTAGCGCATGCGCGGGTCTATTAGTGTCTATTGCGCATGTGCGGAAGTGAGACACTGGTTGTTATCTGCAGGTCTATCACGCATGTGTGGGTCTAGCAGGGCAGGGCATGTGTCGTGCTCAACGGGGGAACACTTGTAGTGGTATACTATATGACACTATCAAGAGTGTGGGCTTGAAAATCAAGGAGGTGGTGATGCCATGTGATTTGGCAGGTGCATAACAGGCCAGATGTATTTTGCTCGGGCGTGGTGCAATTGGTCATCACAGTGTGCCGTAGGAGCAGGGGGCTATGGTTGGGTATGACAAGGTGTCACGTTGGAGTTGGGCACGATTGGGAGAGGTGGCCTTGAAGGACTGGGTTATTTAAGACCCAGCGGTGCCAGGAACAACACCTGAAACCTTCGTGGGTAACCTGTTTCGGCGTACAAGTGACAGAGACACGGGACACTTCCTTCGGCGTCAAAGATTCGAGGTTTATTTACTGCAGGGAACACAGAAGTCACGAGAAGTACACAACAAGTATGTTCGCGGGATCTGCTTCAATTTGCTACTGTGGATCGCTCCTTTTATACATATTTCTCCCATAGGCTTACATGGTACACAAAGGTTTACAACTTGGTTCCCATAATTATCCCTGAGAGGGGCCACTTTGATGTATTCAGGGTCCGGAGCATAAGTGCAGAAACATTTGGCGGTTCCCAACTGTAAAAGCCCATCTTCCCACCATTAGTACATTCCAATCAGAAATAAACAGATCGAAGAAGGGACAAAGACAGGTGCAGAGGAAAACAGGACAGTGGGGAGATCGGAAAAGGGTGTAAAAGGGGAGATATTGGGAAACACAAGCTACAGGCATCAAAGGGACGTGCCGAATGAGATGCACGGCTGAGACAATAGACCGGCACGGCAAGATGAGCCTCGAGCGGGGCCATCTGCCTTACAGTATCATCCCCCTCATCATAAAGACACTTTCAAAGGAGATGTGTCTTCCGCAAATGTCTTGGGAATCCCAGGGTCGCGAAGCGGACAACGTCCGTTCGCTGGCTACTTGAGGGCAAGAAACAAAATGGATGCCGTATCTAAGATGGAACCCGTGGGTACAGATGGATAAACCCACGAAACAGACGAACGGTTTAGGTTAGCACAGCGAAACTGCGTACACTCACTAAACTCGTCATTTGCGGTTCATAGATACCAGACTCGACCATATTCGTGCGAGTCGAAAACACCACTTACAATCGTCACGGAACCTCAGACGCTCCTTTTGCCCTCATGTAGGCAAGCAGTAGTCAGAATCATATTCGATATTCATCAGACCATCTAGATGTTGCTGTAACATCGCTCTGTCCAACCGAGCTCCTTTGGCAACAGGCGGTTGTCTTATACACGTCGCAGCACAGAGGCCACATAAGGCAGGACCACACTGCACACAAAGGCAACACGTGAACAGGAACGCCACAACAGCTCCGATAATCATCAGAATCTTCCAACCCCAAGTCGACATCAGGCGCCAAAACCACCCAAGCAGCGTCCAATCCCCTACGTCCACGTGTATGGACTCAGAGATCTTATGCAACTTTGAGATGGCTTGATAGACGGTCGGAGCGTTATCTGGAATGAAAATGCAGCAGCTCGAATGGATCACCTTACATACCCCACCTCGATCTGCTAAGATCACGTCTAAAACCATACGGTTTTGTAACGTCATAAGCCTATCCGCCTGAAGTTCTGTGGTGATGTTACCAAGGGCACTGGCAGTAATATTAGCTGTCGATTCCACCACTCGAGTCAATTGTCTCAGGTTCCTACTATTAACCATAGGCCCCCAAAACGGGAGGAAACCCTTGAAAAAGTCTCCTGCCTCTTGACCGGCAGTGTCCTCTTCGCTAATTACGCCCCTCACAACTCTAGTCTTGTGATAGTCTGCATCTACAGTGAACGTCGGAGGCAACAGATTTGCGATAAAACATGAGCCCACAAAGTTGGAGGGCAACCATGCATACGCACGATCATGGCAGACAAAATATGTACCCTTGGCAGCCAGAAACACAGGGGACGAGACCATCGGCAGAATGTAATTCTCGGAGCAAGCACTCTCTCCAAGACGAGCTTTCGATCTGCGGCCACGACTCATTAGACAGAAATTACCAATGTGGGGTACGACCCATATCGGAGGCGAGCTTCTAAGCTGTTTTTCACTCGTGAGCGCACTATACTCGACCTTACTCAGGACCCTATAGGCTTGTACCTCTTCCTCTGGGATGAGCGACGGCTCATAGATATCTCTATCCAAATCTTCTATCGCTATAGACAAAGGCTTATGATACGAGCCAGGGCCAGAGTAGGGAGAACGTGGCTCTCGACTGGGGTAAGAATCTAGTGCGCTCCGAAACATTGTTTGAAATGCTCAAGCTGAACCCTGGGAACTATAAGGTAGGACCAGATATGGAATTCCCTTATCAGTGGTATGTGGCATTAGCCCACACACCCAACAATTAGTAGTATTAACCACTAACTGGTGCTGATGAAGGAGCTGGATAAAGGAATTATTTCGGAATTCTGCACGTCTAACCGGTTCGTGTTCGGGTAAGATATGGAAGGAATGAGGGGATGCAGTGGAGGTAAGCTTAGGGTCAGAAGTAGGAGTAGGTATGGTAGAAGGTAAGAAGTACGACATCATGTAATACACCCCACCCGCCAATAGTACAGAAACAGTCAAAAACAATACGACCACTTGAAACATAAAACATTTGGTACGAATAAGTTGTTGCAATTCGAATCTTTGCGCCTGAGCTTCTTCCAAGTCCATCAGCTTTGAAAACGCCATCCCCTATGACCGTCCGCAACGTTTCTTGACGCACTTCGTTCTGTGTAGCAGTAGTCAATCCCTAGGGGTTCCCAGGAACCGACAGTCTTTAACCTAGCGTCAAGACCTACTAACCAGAAGGAAGTACACGCGCGGCCCTACGGCCTTTATTCACAATGTATGTACAAAAAGTGTTTCAGCTGTGGAAGCAAAAACACATGCGGAACGAAACTCAATATATACAAAAATAATCACAATAATACGGGTGTTCAGACTGATCGTAGCAAACGGGATAATGCAATTGTCAAGGGACAAAACGAAATTTCTTTATTAGTCTTTAGTGCTGGATCGCAAAAAGTATCGAGTTTTCCCAGGATGTGTCTGTTCATCAAACAAAGGATCCGATGAGGGAACAGAGTTCTGCTGATCAGCCGAATGTTCTGGTCTTGAGTCTTTTGGTGACAAATGTTCAACAATGTCTTTCTGCTGCACTGAGGACTCTCCGACAGGTTGTGCGTCGCTAAAAGGTACAAAAGCCGGCTATCCTTCGGTTTCAGCTGAAGCAATGCCCTTCCTCACCCACGAGTCTGCCGGTAAAGGTATAGGAACCTTCTTTGTATGAGTGGCATGCACCCAATTTTTTCGACCTTCCAAACGGACGGCAGTTCTCGTGGCAAGGAGGACCTGGAAGGGTCCAGTGAAGCGGGGTTCCAAATTCTTCTTGCGAGCAAAGTTGCGGGTAACCACCCAGTCTCCGGGTTGGAGCTGGTGGCCTGGACCCTCCGTCTGCGTCGGCAGTGCTTCGTAAACCTGTTGGTGAATTAACCTCAGTTTAGCAGTCAGATCATGAAGATAGTCAATCAACATTGGGTATTCAAGGCTAGAAAACACACCCGGTCTAGGGACCCCCCAAACATTCGCAGGACGACCGAACACTATTTCATAGGGACTAAGCCCTACTCGGGAGTGTACTGTCGCCCTTGTTGACAATAAAGCTAAGGGTAAAGCGTCAGGCCACGAAAGACCAGTCGTAGCCTGAATCTTCGCCAGCTTTAGTTTAAGGGTGCCATTATACCCTTCAACCAAACCAGCTGACTGGGGATGATTGGCGCTATGGAATTTTTGATTAATTCCAAGGCCCTTACACACACTCTTCATCACACTCCCCACAAACTCACTTCCGTTATCAGACCATACAATCCGAGGCATTCCATACCGAGGAAAGTATTCCTTCAGCAGGGTTTTCGCAGTCGACAGGGCAGTGTTGTCTTTGAGAGGGTAGGCTTCAATCCATCGGGAGAACGCGCAAACCACAACTAAAACGTATTTCAGGTTATTGCATCGCTCCATATGGATGAAGTCTAATTGAATCACCTCAAAAGGACATGATGGGGGAGCAAAATGGCCAGGAGGTGTTGGGGTTCCCTTACCAAGATTGTACAACATACATACCATACAATTCTTAACCAACCGTTCAGCACATTTCGTGATACCATCATTCTTCCACACAGGGGACAGCAACTTACAAATACCTTTCACGCTAATATGTGCTAACCCATGTGCCATTGTCACAACAGCTAGCACATACGTATCTGGCAACATCCATCTCTTATGTTCCGACAAGTCAACCCAACAACCATTCGCATCCAACTTTCCCGCACTTTCTTTCCACTTCGTCTTTTCAGTCTCGGTGGCCTCATTCTGTATCGCTTTCACACTCTCGATAGTATCCTCACACATGCTCGTTTCTGTAGGCCACCTAACCGAACTCGCCACATACATTTGAGTGCTAAGGTTCCGGGCAGTCTCCTTAGCAGTCTCATCCGCAAACGCATTACCACGACCGACATCATCCGTCACCTTACGATGCGCACTACATTTAACAATCGCTACCTGCTTAGGCAACGTAAGTGCATCCAAAAGATCATTCACAAGCTGGCCATGCTGAATCTTCGTACCATGCGACGTCATAAACCCTCTCTCTCTCCACAATCGTCCAAAGCTATGGGCGACGCCAAATGCATATTGGCTGTCGGTAAACACATTCACACGTTTCCCTTTCGCTATCACACACGCTCTAGTGAGAGCAATCAGTTCTGCAGCCTGGGCAGAGTTCTGATTCAATCTTGCAGCTTCCACAACAGTATTCAAAGTTACAACAGCATACGCAGTAGTCACGTCACCATTTGGCAATTTAAAACATGAACCATCCACATACAAAGTCCCATCGGGATCATCCAAAGGAGTGTTTTTAAGGTCCACGCGACCTTTTGTTTCCTCCTCAGTCCTTAAATAACAGTCATGAGCTGTTATTTCATCTGACTCTGTACTGATTGGCAATAAAGTCGCCGGGTTTAGGACATTACAACGTTTTATCTGAATATGACTTGCCAAAAGCGTCAATTCGTACCCAGACAATCTTGCACTCGTCAAGTGCTGAGTTTTCGTACGATTCAAAAGAGTGTCAACTGCATGCGGAACCATCACCGTAAGCATATTATCCATGACCAATCCTGCTGATTGTCGGATGGACACCGCAGCTGCCGCTGTTGCTCTCAAGCAACTCGGCAATGCCCTAGCTACCGGATCCAAGGTCGAGGAAAAATATGCACATGGACGTTGCTTACCACCAAAAGGTTGCGTTAAAACACTCAAAGCACAACCTTCCCTCGCGTGAACATATAATGTAAACGGCTTGCTGTAGTCAGGGGTACCTAACACAGGAGCCGAACACAATGAGTCACGCAATTCAGAAAAACTCTTCTGACATTCTTCCGTCCATGGTAAAGGAGTTGAAACATCCTTGCACGTAAGAGCCACCAATGGTTTCGCTAGCAATGAAAAATTTGGAATCCATTGCCTGCAATATGACGTGATACCTAGAAAGGCACGCACATCTCTTTGGGTTGTTGGCACAGTCATCCGGGCAATTGCTGCAATTCTTTCTGGGGTCAACCGCCTTCCCTCCTTTGACAATAAGTGACCTAGATAGGTTACTTCTTGACAACAATATTGGAGTTTAGAAGGTGACACCTTGTGATGTAAGTCACAGAGATGTTGCAGCAACGACACCGTAGCAATTTTGCAAATGTCCTGAGTATCTGCAGCCACCAATAAGTCATCGACATATTGGATTAAGGCCGCACCAGCCGGCAACATAAACGCATCCAGTTGACCCTTCAAGGCTTGACTGTAAATGGAGGGACTCTCACAGTAGCCCTGAGGAGCACGCTTAAACCGGAAACTACGACCACCAAGAGAGAAACCGAAAAGGTCTCTGCTTTCTTCGGCAATCGGAATGCTAAAGAAAGCATTCTTCAAATCGATCACCGAAAACCAAGATACAGAAGCTGGAATCAGAGTCAGTAGCGCCGTGATGTCAGGCACAACAGGGAACTGAGGAATCACAATTTTATTTACCTCCCGTAAATCGATAACAAAACGATAAACAGGCGGTTACGAGGGATCAGTACGTTTCAGAATGGGCAGTACAGGGCTATTGCACACGTTTCCCCGAGTTTCTTCAATAACATCTTTCTCGATCAGATCATAGATGATCGCTAACAATGCTCGTTCACCATCAAGAGAGATTCGATACTGGGGAATACGTGGCAATCGCACATTAGATTTCAGCTGAACAACATAAGGGGAGATGTCAAGCAGGCCCACATCATTGGGACCTGTTGCCCACAAAGATGCAGGAAGAGAACTCAATTCCGGTGGAAGCTTATCGAGAGACAAGTACATAGGACAGACAACCCTCTCACCCAAAGTAAGCTTTACTCCCGCAGGAGAACAATACAAAGTCGAATACAAACGTTTTAGCAAATCCAGGCCCAAAAGATTTTCACCACAACCAGTAGTCAAAATCAAAGGAGCTTGAAGCTCGCGAGGCCCAATTGTAAGGGGCAAAGGGCGCGAAACTGGATTGCTAACGGGGGCGCCAGAGAATCCAACGGAAACATTTGTTAAGCCAGACAAAGGTGCGCCAGGGAGTTTCGAATGCATTATGGAACTTTTCGCTGCACCAGTGTCCAACAGAAAAGGCTCAACGACGCCCGATGTAGCAACTGCGACGTAAGGCCCTCTCTGATCAACCGGAACTGATACCACTCCCTCTCCTTGTCTATGGCTGTCCTAGTAATTACTGTCGTCAGTTCCCTGATCGACGTAATAATCGTCTACATTGTACTGCGCAGATCGTCCTTGCGAGGATCCACGTTGATCAAAACAATTATTGGAATTTGAAGAGTTATCTGAACGATCATTTTGAGCACCACGACCCCTACCACGTGATGTCTGCTGAGAACCACCACGACCTCCTCTAGAGGGGTTACCACTATTACGATCATTTAGAACAGGACAGTTGAATTTTAAGTGACCCTCCTGTCTACAATAGGCACACTGATTGTACCCTAACGAAGATCTTTGGGAAGAGGAATCATTTCGCGATTGCGACCTATTTGACTGTGGCTGCGATTGATTCCGCTGCGAATCATTCTGAGTCGAACGCGGAGGATAAGCCTGCTGCAACAACACTTTAGTTTTGAGTTCTTTCGTCTTTTTATCTGCGCGGTCGTTCTCTTCTTTTTCTCTGTTCTCGTAATACTGTGCCGTAGCCAATATTTGAGCAGAAGTAGAGACAGCCCACGCACTCTCAGAATTTTTTAATTTGTTGCTCAAGTCAGGCAATAAATTGGAAACAAATTTGTCCACAAACAACCTCTGACCACCTTCGGTACCCATATCCTGACCGCTGTGGTCGATGAAAGCCTCCTCGAATCTCGTGAAGAAATCCGAGACACTCTCGTCCTTCTTCTGTTTACAAGCGGACAGTTTGTCCCAATTCACCCTCATAGCAGGCATAAGCGTTTTCATTAGGGTAATTATTCTCTGAGGGAGATCAGCAATCAACTGTTCGGGTTTAGCACCACCAGTTTGCAACCCATCCGCCGCTACAAGGGCAGCCCAATCACCACCTAATTCATTTGGATGATTTTACTGACGAATCTTAGCCCATACCGGCTGCGGTACAACATTGCCAAACAGCATATCGATATCGGCAAGAGTCATTATCGTAGCGTCTACGAGCTGCGACAATTCCTTATAGTACCCTGCAGGATTTTTACGAGGGTCAGGCAAAGATTGCTTCACCTGCAACACTTACGATCGTTTCCACGGGAGATGAATCCATACTCTCTGGAAGTGTGGCAGGATCGGCGGAGATTGAGTAGCATCACCGGGTATGTACACTGGTGGAACCTCTCGCATGGGAAACTGACCAGACGCATTGAACTGTCTTTCAACGTCCTCAACGAACAAGGCTTGAGGTATCGGAGAGGGACGGAGGGCCAATAATTGCTCGATGGCACGTCGAACATTTGTACCCACTACCATTCCGCTCGAAAACTGAAGCTGTAAGTTGGTCAAAGCAGCTAACACATCTTCCGATGCATCTGCCGAAATTTGATCGCGCAAAGCCTTGCACATTTCTTCAAAAACATACCTCTGTGTCGGTATATTGAATTGATTGAACGTATTCAATACCGAACGCGGAGGATTTCTATAGGGGTGCAGCATCCATGCCATCGCCATATTGTACAGCGCAGCACGTTCCCTATTACCGGGGAGCTGACTACGTCTTTGTGGACCGTCCGAATCAGCGGACTCAAGAATAGGTCCAAGAGAAGTAACAAAATTTGCAGCCATTGAAGGGGTGCGACGTCGAGTAGTTGGAGAAGTATAAGATAGAGTAGTAACAAGAGAAGGAGTAGAAACGGACGAAGCAACAGGAGTAAGTAGAGCAGTAGCGGGAGCAGGAGTATGTGGAAGTACAAGCGGAGGAGCAGTAGGAACAGCAGTAGGCAAAGGAGCAGGAACAGTCGGGAGAACAGGTACAGGTTGAGGAACAGGTTGGGGAGGAAGAATAGGAGGAAGTACCGGAGGTACCACAGGAGCTGTGGTACCCTGTGCATACGGAGGTGGCGATGTCATAAGATAAGACATTAAGGGATCCTCAATTAATTCTTCCTTTTTATCCGGCTCCGTAGGCAAAGCGGGATAGCATTTATCTATAGACATACGCTGTAGCCTATCAAATACTTCCTTTTCCCTATCCTCCTTATCACGCTGGAACTGCTTTGCTTTCCTCACAATGGTAGCAACACCATCTCTCTGATTACGTTTAGTCTGTCTGATCTCTTTCTGTCGGGCTTCTTTACGCCACAACCGAAAGGCATCAAACATGGCCGGCCTTGACTTTTTCTTAAACAATTTAGCTTCAAGATTATCTAAAATCGGGGTCTCAAAACTACTGTGAGGTGGCCAACTAAGGACACCATCTTTTCTTGTGTAACGAATCCAATATTCATTAAAAGCAATCGGGCCTAGCCCATGTTTACTATAGAGCTCATAAGTGGGAGTTCCAACCGGAGGTATCGGACAAGAGTCCTCCAGTCGGGAATCCATACCACAACAACGAAAACAACTGAACAAAGTACTACGGCTAGGCATCTCGCACACTAGCTGAGTTTCACAAACTTCAAGGGTTACAGGATTTACCAAGTCCCAGCAATGAACAAAAACCCTCGGTCTTTGGCGGCTGCAGTCGTCAAATATCACAACAAAGTACCAAGAACCACAAATGCAATGGAACCATGCAACAACTAAGCAACCACAACTAAGAACTCTGGGAGCGACCCACAAATACTTAACTTAAAGATCGATGGCGTCGCAAGGAAGGCCCGTCAATCGTCTCGCTATACCAAGGTCTACGCCAGGCGCCAAAACAGGTCTACAGTCAGGGCAGCAGTCCATCGCAGCCGTCAGGAGGCGGGAATCTTCGCGGGAAAAGTCGTCGGGCCACTTATTTCGACAACAGGATCGATGAAGCGGGGTGCACCTTCCCTCGGAGATTTCACACGAAGTTCCTCACGATCGTCGGGCTTGGACCGGTACCACTGATGCAGCCCTATGTTGGGCGCCAACTGAAGGACTGGGTTATATAAGACCCAGCGGTGCCAGGGACAACACCTGAACCTTCGTGGGTAACCTGTTCCGGCGTACAAGTGACAGAGACACGGGACACTTCCTTCGGCGTCAAAGATTCGAGGTTTATTTACTGCAGGGAACACAGAAGTCACGAGAAGTACACAACAAGTATGTTCGCGGGATCTGCTTCAATTTGCTACTGTGGATCGCTCCTTTTATACATATTTCTCCCATAGGCTTACATGGTACACAAAGGTTTACAACTTGGTTCCCATAATTATCCCCGAGAGGGGTCACTTTGATGTATTCAGGGTCCGGAGCATAAGTGCAGAAACATTTGTCGGTTCCCAACTGTAAAAGCCCATCTTCCCACCATTAGTACATTCCAATCAGAAATAAACAGATCGAAGAAGGGACAAAGACAGGTGCAGAGGAAAACAGGGCAGTGGGGAGATCGGAAAAGGGTGTAAAAGGGGAGGTATTGGGAAACACGAGCTACAGGCATCAAAGGGACGTGCCTAATGAGATGCACGGCTGAGACAACAGACCGGCACGGCAAGATGAGCCTCGAGCGGGGCCATCTGCCTTACAGTATCATCCCCCTCATCATAAAGACACTTTCAAAGGAGATGTGTCTTCCGCAAATGTCTTGGGAATCCCAGGGTCGCGAAGCGGACAACGTCCGTTCGCTGGCTACTTGAGGGCAAGAAACAAAATGGATGCCGTATCTAAGATGGAACCCGTGGGTACAGATGGATAAACCCACGAAACAGACGAACGGTTTAGGTTAGCACAGCGAAACTGCGTACACCCACTAAACTCGTCATTTGCGGTTCATAGATACCAGACTCGACCATATTCGTGCGAGTCGAAAACACCACTTACAATCGTCACGGAACCTCAGCCTCAGTTGAGTAGAAGTCCTTAAGTCAACTGGGTTGACTGGAAGTAGGAGGAATGGGCACTAGTAAAGGCCTGTGTGTAGAGGTTTATGTTAGCATGTGACCGAGTTCCAAGGGATCACATCGTTTAGGCCATTAGTATGTGAGGAGAGGCGGTAGATCCAACGCTGTTCTTTGCTCAGCAGTCTTCTCTCATTGTCTAATGCCTGCTCAGGGATTTGTTCGATGACTGTCCATGTGAGGTCATTGGGGGTATGGCCGTGGGTGATGAAGTGGTTGGTTAATTTACTGATGTTTTTCTTGCACCTAATGGTGCTTCTGTGCTCAGTGATCCTAGTACGTATTTTAAGGGTGGTCATGCCGATATAGCGAAGACCACAGGAGCAGGTGAGGAGGTAAATCACATTTCGTGAATTGCAGTTGGTGTGGCTGCGTTGTGTCCACACTTTGTTGGGTTCAAGGGTTAGAGTTTTGGTGTGGGTGGTTAAGTGGCACACACTACAATCATTGCATGGGTAGTGTCCAGTTACTTTCAGGAGGCCCCATGCGTTCAGAATAGTGTTGGGTTCTTGTGTGTTCTGCGTTTTGGGACGGGTGTTTACTAGTTGGTCCTTCAAGTTGTTGCATCTCTTGTAAGTAAAACGTGGTGTGTCCCACTGCCTCTGGCCAGAATTCAAGATCTTCCAATTCTTCTTAATGAGTTTGGCTACCTCATTGGAGGCTTTATTATACGTCGTGACGCAGGTGATAGGTTGTTCCTGCTCTTCTTTAGGTATGGTTTCAAGGAGGGCCTCTCTGTTCTGGTCTTAAAGTTAGGATTTTTCTCAGTTTAGGAGTAGTAAAGTTAGGACTCTTAACTTTACTACTCCTAAACTGAGAAAAATCCTAACTTTAAGACTTTCGGTATTCACAAAAGGCATTCAGGAGTCCTAAAGTTAGGAGTCCTAACTTTACTACTCCTAAACTGAGAAAAATCCTAACTTTAAGACTTTCAGTATTCACAGAAGGCATTTAGGAGTCCTAAAGTAAGGACTCCTAACTTCTGTGAATACCGAAATGAGTAAGTGCCTTCAGTGAATACCAAAATGGTAGTAAGTTTAGGATTTTGTCTTAAGTTAGTTCTGTGAATCGGGCCATCCATACCCAGATGAAGCCCTTCTGAAGAAGGCCAAAGAGAATATAGAAGCCAGCCAGGAGGTCAAGAAACTGTAATATGACCAGAAGGCCACTCTGATCGAGATTCATTCGGCCAAAAAGCGTAGTGGTGGAGCCTGTACAGCCCAAGGCCCTTCAAGACTCCTGGTCTGGACCCTGAAATAGCCTGGCGAAAGCACGCAACAGTGAGGTCACCTACTTGGTGGACCTCAGGACTACCAGGAAACCTTTAAAGGATTTGCACATCAATCGTCTCAAGTCCCAATTTGAGAGAACCGAGGTAACAATGCTCCTACTCACAGATGGTGGAATGGAGGAGGAAAGTGAACATCTTCCTGACCTCCTTTCTTCCAAGGAGCACGATATGATAAGTCAGTGGAGGATGTCAGCCTCTCCTCTACCCTGACTCTAGAGTAACAGTGGGGCTGCCTCCAGTTGCTGGGACAGTTTGCCTCCCTTTTCTCCCTTACCCCAGGACTCACTACATTATGCACCCTTGTTATCGGTACTGGGGACAGTATGCCTGTGAAGTGTAAATTATACAGGCTATATGATAAGGCGAGTGCCAGCATGAAGGAGGAAGTCTTCAAAATGCTTGAGCTAAGTGTCATTGAGTCTTAAAAGAGTCCTTAGTCCAGCCCATGGTGTTGCCCCCCAAGGCTACTCCTCTTGGTACCATCCTAGAATTTAGGTTCTGCGTGGATTATTGGGGGCTTAATGCTATCACCAAGAATGATGCCACCCCATCCCCTGGGGTGATGAGTTCAGAGTTTGGTTGGGAGCTAATATCTGGGTACTGGAAGATTACCTTGACTGAGGGGGACAAAGAGAGGTTCACGTTCTCTACCCTAGAAGGGCATTTCCAGTTTTGAGTAATGGCCTTCGGGTTGATGAATGCCTCTGTCACTTTCCAGAGGTTGGTCAACCAGATCATGGCAGGGTTGGAGACCTTCAGTGCCGCCTACTTAGAGGACTTTGCAGTCATCAGGGGAAGTTTTTTTAGGCTCTGCAAAGGCCAGTAACTTCCAGATAGGGTAGGATTTGTGGTCTACTTGGGACACAAAGTAGGTGGAGATAAGGTGCAGCCCCTCCAGGCTAAGATACAAACCATTCTGGCTTGATTACCCCACAAGACCCAGATGGAGGTGAGAGCCTTCCTAGGCCTTACTGGATACTACAGGAGATACGTTAAGGGGTATGGCACCATTGTTGCTCCCCTTGACAGAACTGACATCTAAGAAGCAGTCAGACAGGTGATCTGAACCGAGGCATGCCAAAATGGTTTTGACACTCTGTAGAAGACCATGTGTACAGCACCCCTGCTCAATGCCCATGACTTCTCTAGATAATTAATTGTGCTGCCCTATAGCAAGGCATAGGGGCCCTGCCATCACAGCTGAATGAAGACAGTGTGGATCAACCTGTAGTCATAATTAGCAGGACGCTTCTTCCCAGAGAACAGTAGTGGAGTGCAATAGAAATAGAAACCTTTACAGTGATATGGACACTTAAGAAGTTAAGACCATAACTGTTTGGTGCTCACATCCGGGTTCAGACACAGACCCCTCAGATGTCTAATACAGATGACGAGCAACGGCCGAGGTGGTCCATCTCCCTACAGGGAATGGGCTTTCCGAAGGAACAGCACACTGGAACAGACCACGCCAATGCTGATAGTCTCTCCAGGTTTTTCTGCCATAGTGAGGAGATCTCCCAGGAGGTTGGGTGGTTCTCCCCACTTTGAGCTAGGGTGGACATGTGTTAGACCTGGCATCCTTCGCATGGTTTTACCTCTAACTTGTTTCCTTCAATCCTCCTGTTTTGCTGATTTAGTTTTTGCTTGCTTTAGGACTATGCACACTTCACCACTACTGACCAGTGCATGCGCTCTCTTCTCTATACATTGTAGAATTGACTTATACGAAATTGCCATATTAAATGTACTTGTTAGTTCCTAGTAAAATGTTTCTACATGTACCCAGGGCCTGTAAATTAAATGCTGCTAGTTGGCCAGCAGCACTGATTGTGCCACCTACTTAAATATCCCTTTTGAGCATGCCTCAGGCCTGCTGTTGCAGCCTGAATGCAGTTTTAAACTGCAAATTCAACTAGGCTTTATAACCCCCTCCTTGCTAAACCTTAAACTTAATATATGGTAAACCACTGTACTAGGGACCTTGTATTGTATTGTATTGTATTGTAATTGCATTTATATAGTGCTTACTACCCCTGACGAGGCGTCAAAGCGCTTTTTCGGCAAGTAGCACGCTATTCCGGGATCCATAGAGGATTAGTGTTGAATTAGTATAGCGAAACATGCAAGTACATTTTAAGTGGTGGATAGGTTAGTGAGTTATTTGGATTTGGAATGATAGCAGAAGGATAGTGGAGGACAAAGGTTTGTATTTATATAGCGCTTGTTGACGCACGCTATTCAGGAAGCCGATAAAGGATTAGTGGTGAATTAATATGGTGAAATATTAAGTAATTTCAGTGGTGGATATTAGTCAGTTACTTGGAGTGAGAAGGATAGCAGAGGGATAAAAGGGGAAGAAAGATTTGAATTCATATAGCACTTGTTACCCCTGATGGGTGTTGAAGCGCTTTTCTGGCGAGTAGCACGCCACTCCGGAACCCATAAAGGATTAGTGTTGAAAATTAGTATAGTATAAATTTGAAGTAATTTGAGTAGTGGATATGTTATTCAGTTATTTGGGTAGTATATTAGTATAGTTGAATATGGAATTTGAGAAGTGAACATGTTAGTCTGTTAGTTTTGATTGAAAAGGATAGTGGAGGGATAAAAGAGTGAAGGATTTTTTTAGGTCTTAGCAGTAGGAGGAGGCTTTTGGAGTAAAAGGAGTTTTGGAGGGGAGGAGTCAGAGGGAAGAGTTTAGAAAGGTTTGTTTTAGGAGATCGGTATAGTAAAAAAGAGGTGTCAGATGATGCAAGGAGGGGTAGAGTAGGAGAGAGTCTAGAAAGGGTTATTTTGGCGATCATAGTAGTGGTATGGGGTTTGGAATAAATGAGACAGTGCATGTAGAGGATGTATTGATAGATTTATAGGATGAGAGATAGGGTAGTCCATTGGAAGAGTAGTAGAAAGAAGTTTGAGATGAGTCAAAAGGTTGGGCTAGAAGATATATTGAGTGAAGTATAGGCTGAGAAATAGGGTAGTGCATTGGAAATGGTAAATTAGAAGAAAGTGATAAATATATAGATCCGTAAGTACATTGAAAGTATATAGATACATAAAGGAGGTAAGTATATGTAGACTAAAGATATTGATAAGGCACAGGATGAGAAATAGGGTAGTACATTGGATATGCTTTTTCAGGAGAAAAGTAACAGACACTCAGATCCAAGTACATGGAAGGTACATAGATGCACAATAGAAGTATGTACATGTAGACCAAAGTTGATTTTTATTTATTTATTATTATTTTTTCTCTTAACAACATACCATTATTTTACATGTTTATACAAAGTAATACACAAAGATAGGTACATATCTATAGTGAAAACAAATGCTTATATACAGAGGGATATGCTGTAAATTTCTGTTTGCGTATGGTGCTTATGCGGGGAAGAGCCAAATCTTGAGTAGTTTTCTGAAGATAAGGTGGTTGTCAGTGGACCTTATGTTGGGGGGTAAAGAGTTCCATAGTATGGCTGCTTGAACAGAGAAGGATGTGCCACCCATGTCTTTTTTTTGTATGGTGGGATTTTGAGGCGAGATGCTCCTTTAGAGGGGAGGTTCCTTTGTTGAATGTGTTTACTGATTTTATTCCTGATGAAGAGTGGTCCTATTCCATGTATTGCTTTGTGGGTGATACAAAGCAGCTAGAACTTGGATCTTCTGGCAATCGGTAATCAATGCAGGGCTTTCAAGACAGGGTAGATGTGGTCTTGCGGTTTGATATGCAAGAGTAGTCTGGCAGCCGAGTTCTGAATCCGTTGTAGTCTTTTCATGGTCGTTAAAGGTGATCCGTGGTAGAGGCTATTGGCATAATCAAGTTTGGACAGAACAAGGTAGATGGTAGCTTAGACCTTGTGTGGAAATCCCTAATGAGGGAAAACTCGTTGCAGCGTTTTTATAATAGCAAAGCTTGATCTTGCTAGTTTATCCACTTGGGCATTTATCGACAGCTTGGAATCCATGGTCATTCCAAGGTTTCTTACTTCCTTCGATACTTTAGGCAGTAATCCCAGTTCATCAGGCCATGCGGAAAGCGGGTTGTAATGTTTCCATTCACCACACGTGAGTATTTGAGTTTTTGAAGCATTTAATTTGAGATGGCTCCAAGTCATCCACTGATCCATGGCTCTGAGACAGCGGAAAATTGGTGATTTTCTAATGTCTTTGGGGCATTCCAGTTGAAGTAGTATTTGCGTGTCATCTGCATAGTTATAGCACGTGAGGTGAAATTTATTGATCAGTACTGGTAATGACTTCATGCAGATGTTGAAAAGCATGGGCGAGATGATAGAACCTTGAGGGACCCCTGCTTTTGTGGAATACGGTCTGGAAGAGAAAGGTGGGGTATTGATGACATTAGTTCTGTTTCGAAGGTAGGACGTGATCCAGTCTAGAGCAGTTCCCTATGCCGGGTTCATAAAGTCTTTGTTTCAGTGTGTTATTGTCATCCGTGTCAAAGGCAGCTGAGAGGTCCAAGAGAAGTAGCGCAGCAGTCCCGTTGCGGTCAACTGTATTCTTTAGGTCATCCCAGATGGCAAGGAGGGCAGATTCAGTGCCTCTTCCTAGACGGAATCCTCTTTGGAAGTCTGAAAGTAGGTCATTCTATTCAATGAATTGTGACATCTGGGTGAACACTGCCTTTCTACCAGCTTGCCCAGGAAAGGTCGATTTGTGATGGGTCTGTAGTTATCAGGGTTCAGCGGGTCCAAATTGTTTTTTTCAGTAAAGGGCGTATGTATGACTTTTTGGAGTTCTGGAAATATTCCAGTAGTTATGGAATCATTGATGATTCTTCTTACTGGAGTGGCAGCAGAGGTTGTTATAGGAATTGTCTTGAAAGTTTGTGGTGGACAGGGGTCGGAAGAGCTGGCGGCTGGCCTGCTTGCTTTGACCAGGTCCATAAATTCATCGTTTGAGATGTGTTGGAAGGAACGGAGAGGCTTGATTAGAACATTCTTGGATTGTTGTTTTGTACAAGGGTTAGTGCTGGTGCTTTGTTTCTGTTTTAAGTACGAGTCCAACGTGTCTGCTTTATCTGTGTAATGATTTGCCAGTTTGTTTGTGAAATCTTGAGTAACAGGATGAGTTCCTTCTAGGAAATTTGGTTTGCGAAATTCATTGAGTATTTTATAGAATTCTTTATTTGCAAAGTTAGCGTTTTGAATTCTGTCTGAATAGTACCTTTTCTTAGCTTTTTTGATAGCCGACTTGTATAATCTGTTAATTTTCTGTGGGTGAAGTTTGTCTTGTTTGGCGTTTGTTTATAGCCAGGTACGTTGCAGCTTTCTAATTTGTTGTTTTATGTCTTTTATTTCTATGATTCTCCAAGGCGCTTTTTTTCTTTTGTTCTGTTGTGTGGTTTTGAGTGGTATCAGGATGTCAAAAATTTCCTGTAGCCACTCATATAGATTTTGAACAGAATTTGTAGTTTCCAGATTTGTACTGGATGTTAGTTGTGTTTCCAAGTGTTCCAAATTGAGTTTGTTCTGAAAGGTGGATGGATTTAAGGTAGTTTTAGGTGAGTCGCTTAGCTTTGTTTTATGTTGGAAAGCGAGCAAGTGGTGGTCTGACCATGTGACTGGAGTTATAGTTTGAAAGGTAGCTAGTTCAGCATTAGCAAAAATGACATGTAGGATATGTCCAGCGGTGTGTATTGGATTGTGGACAATTCGATGCAGGTTCAATGCGTCTATGCCGGTGATTATTATTTTTGGATGGGTCATATTGGGTTTATCAAACCAAATGGTAAGGTCAACCAGAATGCATAGGTTGGAGTGTATTGTTATCAGGTTTGAGACTGTGCCTAGAAGTGCTTCTGGGAATGTTGCCTTTGCTAGATGGAGGTCTGTAAAGGAGAAGGAAGTTACCGGAGGAAGACGGTGTAGGATTGCATCTTGTTAGAAGAGCCTCACTATTCTTTATGGCGATGTTGTCAATTTTAGTGATATGCATTGTTTGCCTGAATACAACAGCTAGACCACCTCCTTTTTTGGCTATACGATTTTGGGTGATTATTTGATAGCCTAGAGGAATGGCTTCATGCAGGACTGGAGCCTAATCCTCTCACAACCATGATTCGGTTATGAATAGTATGTCTGGTTTTGCATTGGTGAGAAGGTCGTAGTTGTGATGCTTGTTTTTAGAGAGGGATCGAGCATTTATTAGTAGACAGTTTAGTGAGTGGCATTTGGTGATAGTGGGACTTTGTTTTGTAGAAGAGTGATCAGTAATGTGTGGGTTTGTAGCAGGTGTGTTTTTAGTGCTGGTATTAGCTGTATTCGGATAGCAATCGTGTAGCTGTTCTGTATCGTGTTCCTCATCCAGCATGCTAAGAAGGCATTTTGATGGGTCTGCGTGTGTATGAGTTGGAGATGGTGTTTGAGAGTGGGTTGGAGTGCTGTGTTGCTTTTTTGGTGTAACATTGTTGTGAAGTAGATATGTGGAAGCAAAGTTGTGAGTTGTGGCATGTAACTTATATTTTTTTGTGTGTGTTTAAGGCGAAAGGTGTATGAATGAGGGGAGGTGGTGCAGCATGTGGGTCATGTAGTATTGTTCTAAATTGTCCGATGGATGAGAGGCGGTTAGAAGAGAGGTGCTGTATTGCTGTATCCGTGTTAGGTGTGGTGGAAGAGTGAAAGCTTGGCATTGGAGTTTGTTCCTTTGTGCGGTTTGAAAGGTGGGTATATGTTTGTATTTTGTGATGGTAAGTATTATGAGGTGTTGCGCTTTGAAGATCTTGTCGTGCTGGTGTGTGTGATATGTTTTGCTTTTGAGGAGTAGTGAAAAGGGGTGCTGATGTATATTTTTCATGCAATGGAGTTGGTTGTATAGTAATGTTTGTGAGAGGAGGTTGTTGCTTGTGACTTAGACCTGTCGGCGGCCTTTGACACCGTCCCCCACGAGGGTCTCCTCGTAAGACTTTCTGAGATCGGTCTTAGGGGGACGGTGCTCAATTGGTTTCGTTCCTTCTTGACGGGCCATCGACAAACGGTCTGGGCCTCCGCCTGCACTGCCGAGATGGCGCCATTGGGGGTCGGGGTCCCTCAGGGCTCTGTTCTGAGCCCGACCCTTTTCAATATCTTCATGACCCCTTTGGCGGCTTTGGGGGAGTCTTTCGGGCTCAGATCGTTTCTTACGCTGACGATACTCAGCTGCTCTTCACCTGTGAGAGGGGTGCGGACTTCAACGGAGAGAGGATCCGGGGTTGCCTTGAGGCGGTGTTTCAGTGGTTCCATCACAACAGCCTCAAGTGCAACTCGGATAAATCCGAGGTCCTCTTCTTCGGGTGCAGTGTAGATCCGGACTGGAAGGTGTGGTGGCCGGAGAACATGTTCCCACCAGCTAGTTCTTCCCAGGTGGCGAAAAACCTTGGGATTAAGATCGACAATGGCCTCACACTGCGCTCCCAGATAATCAGCCTTACCGGCACGTGTTTTGGCCTGCTCCGGAGGCTGCGAAAGTTTCTCCCTTTACTATCTGAGGAGCACAGGAAAGTCACAGTGCAGGCGATAATTGGTTCGCGTATTGATTATGCGAACATTATTTATCTTGGCCTGCCGCAATACCTGCTTCAACGGCTACAGGTGGTCCAGAACTCGGCAGCACGGGCCATTTTTGGACTATCTCGCCGTGCTAGAGCCTCGGGCCTCCTGCAGGCGCTGCATTGGCTTCCGATTCGGAAGCGGATAATCTTTAAGGCCTTGACGTTGGCACATAAGGCGCTGCATTTCACAGGAGCGAAATACCTTCAAAAAAGGCTGGCTTTTTATCATCCAGCCAGGTCCCTGAGGTCAGGGTCCTTGTACCTTGCAAATGTTCCTCGTGTCAAAAGGGCACGTATTGGAGGCCGTTCCTTCAGATTGCTAGCCCCCCAGCTCTGGAACACGCTGCCAGTGGTGCTACGCAGCACGTCTAACTTACTGGCTTTTAGGAAAGGGCTAAAAACTTGGCTTTTCACCTCTTAGCCGCGCACTAGTTTCTGTTTCGCTTTCCTCTCTTTATCTTCTGGTTTTTTTATTTTATTTAATTTCTTTTCTTTCTTGTTGTGTTATGAGATAGGTCTGCAACCAAAGCGCCGGGACACTCTTTTGAGTAGCCGTGCGCTATAAAAAAAACAGCATAACATAACAACATAACAGGGGGTGGTGATGTGTTTATGAGTAGAGTGTATGATGTGTGTAAGAGGGAATGAAGTAGAGGTGAGAGTGTTAATCTTAGACTGGTTTGTTGCAAGAGTTGCAAAGTGTGGTGGTGTGCAGTGTGTGTGTTGTGCATTAGTGTTATTATGGTAGAAAGGAGAGGAGGGTGTTTGTTGGACAACTGATGGAAGGATGATTATATGTTTGTTAGTGATAAAAGGTGGTCTGTTGGGTATAATTACAGCAGGGAGAGTGTGTCTGAATGGGATGCAGTTATGTATGGTGTTGATTGGTGTGTTAGTGATGAGTGTATTGGTTAGTGGCATAGGATAGAGTTGTGTACTGTCTGTAGGTGATGGTGGATATGTGTGGTAGTTGGGATAGTACTAGGGTGTGTAGATGTGGTTTGGTTGGGTTTGTGGTGCATGCTGGTACATTTATCTGTGAATAGTGTTGTGCGTGGTGTACATTTGGTGTGAGTGTGTTGCTCTGTTTGTGAATGTGGATGGTGTGGGCTGGGTATTGCTGAATGAGAAAAAGTGCAGCATTTCTGGCCCTAGTCCCGACCAGTCTCGAACAGGCTCAAACAAATAATTGCCCTTGTCCTCTCTGTCCTTAACAGGCTCAAACAGGCAACTGCCCTTGTCCTCTCTGCCCTTAACAGGCTCAAACAGGTAACTGCCCTTGTCCTCTCTGCCCTTAGCCTCGACGCCCGGGCTGCGACGCCCTTAGCCTGGCCTTTTATAGCCCTAGTAATCAGGTGACCCCTTTAGCCAAAGGGAACCATAGCCCTAACACTATCCAAACACAACACTAACCCTAAAATCTAAAACCAATAGGAGACCAGGACCTTACAGCCAATCTTAGCCCTAGTCCAAGCACCCAATCAGTTCATAAACCCTGATCTCTACGTCCAATAAAGGCCCTAGCCCTACCAGTAGTCCCACCCCAAGTCCAAGCAACCAATGGAACAGGTAGTCCTAGTCCTTACTTCCAATAAAAAGCCTAACTCTACTCTTTGCCCCAAAACTAGACCAGTAACCAATCACACCAAAAGCCCTAGTCGCTACTTCCAATTAAAGGTCTAACCCTAGCCCTAGTCCCACCCTACTCACAACAACCAATAACATAGGAAACCCTAGTCCCTACTTCCAATAGAAATCCTAACCCTAGCCCTAGTCCCAACCCTACAATGATTGAATCACAGACCCAGAAATCAATAGGAACCCTCAAATACCCACCCAATGAGGACGTTAACCCTAATCCAATAGAAACACCAGATACAACCACCAATCAGTGTACACATGTGCCAACCACTAGCAGACCATGTAATGTCCCAGACACCTCAGACAAAGTTTGCTGGCCAGAGAGTTGGAAGCTGCTTTTCCTGTTCAGGATCTCCTAGGAGACAGACAGGCTCAATCCACACTTTGGACTACTCTAGGTAAAGGCCTTGCTAACTTGAAATCTAACAATACTGTTTGAATAAAACTTTACTCCCTCGGCTGGCCAAAAAACGAAGTGCACAGGCCCTAGTAAACATAGTTTAAACAGGTCACAGAAGCACCCTCTGATGTAGAATATCCCTGTTGCTGGGGGGGGGGGAGGGAAGGCGGGGGGCTGGTTTCACTGGCTTGTGAACACAAAATGGTAGCTGGGGGTGCACTGTTTTAACATACAGATCTTAGCACAGAGCAGAGGAGAAATTTGGAAGGAAAACAGATTTGTCACCAAGGAATGAGAGGGATAAACTACAGAGGTTGGACTTCAAATCCCACAATTCAACACATTAAATGGAAGCAATTATGGGCAGGGAAAAAACACAAGTTTAAAACACAAAACAGGTGATAAAATAGGCAATCACAGGCAGGTCAATGCTACAATTTTAAACTGAAACAACCACAGGCAAAGACAGTAATCACAGAAAGGGAAAATCGTTTTTTAAACAACTTTTGTTTTGGGAAGAGAAAGCACTAGTCTGTCTCCTTACCACTTCCTGGAGGAAGGCAGCTTATAGCACAGTGTGCATTGTAATTAAAAGGTTGGACATGTACCTTTAAGTTTTACATGTTCTGGTAGTGAAAAAACCCCTAAATCTATTTTTCACTTCTGAGGGTCCCTTCTCTCCCATAGGATAACATTGGGTTGCCTTGTTACATTCATTTAATTAGTGCTAACTTTTGATTGGGAACAGATGGACAGTTCATGCTTGGTGTCTTAGAAATGTTAATTTAAAAACCTCTTTAATAGTAAAGTTGGATTTTGAGTTCAAACTTTGAAAATTGCACTTTTCAAAATTTTCCATTTTCCTGACTAGCTATTGTCTGCCTGCAGCCTGTTCCTGGGTCCATTATACTGTGGTCCGATAAGAATGCAAAACAGGTATAAGCCAATATTACCATGTTTTAGGGAGTAAGCACAAGTGACAGGTCCAATAATACTTTTTACTATTTTAAATGGATTTGTCACAAACTAAATTCCTAGAGCTCAGACTGAAGTGACGGCCTTAATTTCCCTTCAGAAATATTACAGAGATATTGTGAAATGTTACAGAAGTATTGTGGCACCTTTTAATAAACTTGTTTAAAACACTGTTTTCTACACTTTCATAGTGTCTGCCGTGCTCTGTGGCAAGACATAATGACGCAACACATGTTGTGTCATGCAATGCGGGTCCCATCTTGAAAGTATAGAAAGCAACTTTTCATACTTTTAACATATCAGATTTGGCACTTGCAAAGCCAATCGCGTTACTCATTCAGCATTGCCAAAGCAAGATTTGCCAGTGCTTGTTCTATAGGTCTATCCTGCCAGCTTTCTAATGAATGGACAATAAACATAAAGTATGGTAAAGCATTCTTGGCTAGGAGTGAAAGAGAAAAGGAAGCAGTTGCCGACAATTACTAGAAGTTAGATAAGAGCCCCGTGATCGTACTAACTGGTATCTTTCTTTTAAGGATGCTGGACCTCACCCACCATGGTGGCATACTACATCGTTGCATCCACTCCTCATTTGGCCATGATATTCCTTGACCAAGGTAGGCTCCGAAATGGTCAATCTGTATAGTGGCCAGATGGAGGGCCATTGTCAAGGAAGAAAGGGTTTTCCACACAAGTGAATTATTCAAGGATTCAATCAACACCTGAAGAGCTCATGTTCCAGCAGCAGTTCATCCACGTCTCCATCTCATCTCTCTGCATCATAGTTTAGAATGTTGAGTATGCATACTTAATATTTTGCACGTGTTATCTGTATTTGTACTACCCAATTATGCCTACAAGACCACAACACATCCCCCTCTTTATACATGAGGAAATCAAAATGATAGTGTGAAATAAGGTTAAGAAATTAGAGTGAAACAATGGAAAAATAACATCAGTCTAGCTCATCAAAATCTTCTCCGCATTTGTCTGCAGCATAGGTTAGAATCTTGAGCACGCACACTCAAGATTCTATGCCTGGAACTACTACCCATCAATCAATCAATCAATCAATTATGTTATTTGTAAAACGCACTACATACCCATGAGGGTCTCAAGGCGCTGAGGGGAGGGGGGTACTGCTACTGCTCGAAGAGCCAGGTCTTGAGAAGTCTTCTGAAGGTGAGCGGTCCTGGGTCTGCCGCAGGTGGGTAGGGAGGGTGTTCCAGGTCTTGGCGGCGAGGAAGGAGAAGGATCTTCTGCCGGCGGTCCGTTCGTTGGATGATGGGGGACAGCGGTGAGGGCGAGTCTGGCTGAGCGGAGCTGGCTGGTGGGGGTGTGGAAGCTGAGTCGGTCGGGTCACCGTTCTTCTTGTTTTGGTGGGGATCCATTTGTAGATCCTGCGGAGCATGCGGAGGGTGTTGTAGCAGGATGAGGAGACGGCGTTGACCTGCTTCGACATGGAGAGGGAGGAGTCGAGGATGATACCCAGGTTGCGTGCGTGGTCCGGGGGTGTTGGTGCTGTTCCTAGCGTGGTCGGCCACCAGGAGTCGTCCCAAGCTGAGGGGGTGGAACTGAGGATAAGGACCTCTGTCTTGTCCGAGTACAGCTTCAGTCGGCTGTTCCTCATCCATTCAGCGATTGCCTTCATTCCCTCGTGGAGGTTGGTTTTTGCAGTGTGTGTGTCCTTGGTGAGGGAGATGATCAGCTGGGTGTCGTCGGCGTAGGAAATGATGCTGAGGTCGTACTGGTGGGCGACGTGGGTGAGGGGGGCCATGTAGATGTTGAACAGCGTCGGGCTGAGGGAGGATCCTTGGGGTACGCCGCAGATGATGATGGTGGCTTTGGAGCGGAAGGGGGGAGGCGGACGCTCTGGGTTCTGCCGGAGATTCAAAGTCAAAACCACTTTATTCGATTATTTAAAATCATAAAATCATGCTATGCCGGAGAGGAAAGATGTGGTCCATTCCAGGGCCTTCTCTTGAATTCCAGCTTCTTGGAGGCGTGATTTTAGTGTGCGGTGGCAGACCATGTCGAAGGAGGCTGACAGGTCCAGGAGGATGAGGGCCGATGTTTTGCCGTCGTTCAGTTGGGCCCTAATGTCGTCTGTGGCGGCGATGAGGGCTGTCTCAGTGCTGTGGTTTCTCTGGAATGTGGACTGGGACAGGTCCAGGATGTTGTTGTCTTAGAGGTATCGGGTCAGTTGCATGTTGACCATTTTCTCGATCACTTTTGCCGGGAACGGGAGCAGAGAGATGAGCCGGAAGTTTTTGGGGTCTGCCTTGGGTTTCTTGAGGAGGGCGTTGATCTCAGCGTGCTTCCAGCTTTCCGGAAATGTGGCTGTCTCGAAGGAGGTGTTGATCACTTTCCGAAGTTGGGGTGTGATGGCTGCGTCAGCTTTGTTGAATATGTGGTGAGGACAGGGGTCTGACGGTGATCCTGAATGGATGGAGTTCATGGTTTTGCGGGTTTCGTCGTCGTTGACGTTGGTCCAAGAGGTCAGGCTGCGGATGCGGGTGGGGTACGCGGGTGCGGTGGGGTCTGGAGTTGTCAGGGTGGTCGGTGTGTTGAAGCTGTTGTGGATGTCGGTGATCTTGTGGTGGAAGAAGGTAGCCAGCGAGTCGCAGAGTTCTTGTGAGGGCGGGATGTCGTTGGCGTTGGCGCTGGGGTTGGAGAGTTCTTTCACGATGCTGAAGAGCTCTTTGCTGTCATGTGCGTTGTTATCCAGGCGGGTTTTGAAGACAGATCTCTTGGTGAGTCTAATGAGGTGGTGGTGTCTGCGGGTGGCACCATAGTGGGCTGCAAGTCTGTCCACTGTACCCATCCATAACAACAAGCCCACAGCAACTGGTCTCTAATTGAAATTTTATGTAAATTTTAGATATGCTATCCCTAATTTGTTGAGTTTGGAATGTAATGGGGGGCCACTACCCTGACATAATTGACCTAGTGATGGACAATACTGTTCTATTTATGTTTGAGGTAAGGTTAAAAACAACATGTGATATTGAGGGTGGCACTTATACCTCATGCCCATAGGTCGACATGTTTCAGCTAGTGCCAAAGCCCAAGCAGCTTTCTTCAAGACTAGGTCCCTGCTACAGTATACGCTACTTATCTATGCAGGTATTCATATGGTATGGTGTATAAATGATGCATAGGAATACATATAGTTTCCACCAGTGCCAATCAGGGTCGGTGGCTTTATCTGTTTGAAAGAAAGGAACAATAAAACAACCAAATTTCCACTGTGCAGGACTCTTGATTTTGTTTTGAACAAGAGAGTAACTTTTTTAAGTGTCTGCTTGCTTAGCCTCTCACACTTAAATACTAACAGAAAGGCAAAGCAGGGCTTAGTGCACCGTGAGACCCAGTTCTATTTGTCAGAATACCATAGACACCCAGAGGCCCGATTCCAAAGATAAACTTATACTTTTGTGTAAGTTTCTACTTTTCGGTATTCTCAAAGGTAAACTGAGGCAAAAAGTCGAACTGTACAACTTTTCAGTATTTACTAAGGTAAACTTAGACCAAAACTCCACCTTTACTGCTTCACAAAGGTAAGTTACTACTTTTGAAGTTATACTTTTGGCTTACATTTACCTTTATGAATACCGAAAAGTAGTAAAATTACACAAAAAAGTAAGTTTACCTATGTGAATCGGGCTTCCAGTGTTCACAAGCCATGCCTGAGTGAAAACAATCTGAAGGAACATCATTAATTGCATGTGAATTTGCTATAACTAATCCTAATGACCTGCAAGCAGTTCATACAAGAGATCAGCAAAAAAGGGGCCATTTGGCTGCAATTGAATAATATTACCAATTAGCTTCACTCATAAGAGTTATAGGAAAGTAGAGAGTAACGTGGTCATAGTTGCCAGGAATATTTGACCACTTACCCGGTCAATAGCTGGCTAGGGTGAAGTGACTATGCTCATTGTTGCAAAATGTTCTTTTTAGCATGTCACCTCAGACTCTTCACCATTATCTGGACTCTATTTTTTTTGGCAGTCAGACACTGTAAACTTTACCACTGCTAAACAGTAGCGCCTGTGCCCTCGCCCCCCCCCCCCCCCCCCCCCCCGTCCCAAAAACATGTGCTGTACATTTGGACCTCTCAATTTGGCTAATTAACTTCCCTACAAGTCCATTGCAAATGGTGTCTGATATAAAGTTCCAATGCCATATGTGGGCTGCATTGTGAATGAACACTACCCACATATATATTTAAGGTATATCTCTACCAGAAACACCATTGTGATCTGGCTGGACAGCAGTTTAAATACCCTGCTGTAACAAGTGGCAAGGAAAAATGCCCTTGCCCTGTGGGAAAAGCCTATTTTTCCACACATTAGTCACCCCTAGCATGTGCCTTGTAAGCCCACAAAGTGGAAGGTGGGGGTGGGGGGGGGGGATCGGGGTTGGTTACGTATACAAACAGGGAATACTATAGATTGAGAGTAATGGGCTCTCACAGTGATCTAAACCCATAAAGCTATTTCATTGTCTAGGCTTTTCTCTAAAGGGGCCTAGTTGGGGTTAACAATCTTTATTTTCTCCCTCTGCTTAGATAAATCGAAGAAAAATGCTTACAATGTATTTCTTCCTTAATTTTCAAAATCGGAATTAATGTTGAAAACCTATTTTGATAACTTAGATGGAAAAGTAACCATGTCAAAAATGTAATTTGTGCTGTGTAGAAACAAAACGGGCCTTTCCAGAACCGGAATAAAACAATCCTGGGCCAGAGCTTATCTTTGCGCATAGGAAGAACAGAACACTTGCATCAACCTATTTAGGAAGTGCAAACGGTGCGAATCGGTAAATTCGGCCGTTTGCGATTCCTAAATAGGTTTTTGGAATGCATCAAACTTTTTGGGAAAAATCGCTATTTTTAGCGAATTCCCAAAACGCGATTGCTTTTAAGGAATCGCAAATTTGCGATTCCTTACAAGCAAACCATGATTACTTTTAAAATTGCGAATTCGCAATTAGGGGGTGCAAATTACCACAAGAGTGAACCTCGTGGTAATTTGCGAAAATGTATTAAAATGCTCAAAATTGCATTTTAAAACACTGTCATGTTACAGACACACATGTCCTTAGGACATGTGTGTGTGAAACATGCACTTCAAAATACATTTCAGGGGTGCAGGGGGGGGGGTCCTTTGGACCCCCCCTGCACCCATGGAATGCCTTACCTTTTTGCGAATCGCTATTTGAAATTCGGAAAATGTCAATGCCTTCCCATTGATTCCTATGGGCCTTTTGGCCCATAGGAATCAATGGGAATTGCGAAATCGCAAATTAGAATTCGCATAATATTTGCGATTCGGTAACAATTGCGATTTTTACCGATTCACAATTATTATGCGATTTAAATCATGCATCCCATTTTGCGATTCCTTATTTGCGATTCCCTAAAAATCGCAAATAAGGAATCGCAAAACCGTACTTTGATGCATGTGGCCGTAGGTCTCCAGGAGTGGACGGGAAGAACTGGTAGAATGAAGGACATCTTTAACACTAGCTTTTTTGAATTGGAGATTGTCAGGAAGGGCTTCTCCTGTTTATTCCTAGGCACTTCCCAGACTGCCAGGCTCCATTCACAGTAGAGGGCAGCACCAGATTTGATCATTTTAGATGGGAGGAGAGCTCTTCTAAATAGGGAATTGGCTAAGGAGGCAAAGCCAGGCCTCCATGATGGCATATGGATTCAAACATCTTGGAACAGGTGATCCTGGGTTATTTTACACTAACAGGAAGTGCTGCAAAAGGAGGTGGGGTCTGCAAGAAAACAGTTTGCATTGGGTGATAGAATTTCTCCAGTCACTTAGTAAAGCACAGGATGAATCTGGCACTGCAACGACCACCTCCTCAGAACATTCCTGAACCTGGGAAGGCTCCACCTAAAGGGGAAGGCCCGGCTGGAAGAAGACGCCTGATGTCAGACTCTTGCTGGAAGAAGAGGGCTTACTTAAGTACTCAAGGACATGTAAATCCTATTGGGATTGGAGCTGCTCTTCAAGGGTTATTTGGCTGGCCTGGTGTTTGCCAGCTGTAGGAGCACAAAAAGCAGGACTTCTGATTTCAAGAGGATCCTGCTGATTACAGAAAACTGGGCTTGGAACCGAACTGGCTGGGGAGAGACATAGTGCCCAGTAGCCCACCCAGAGGAGGTGGAGGCTGTAGGACTGAACAGGAGGATCAGGAGGTGTAACAGTGGCAACCAAACTCTTAATGAGGCAAGAGCTACAATTTGGCTCCATTTCTCCTAATCTTTTGCCATACTGCAGGAGCACCGAGGCATCCCAGGTCGGTACCACATTGAATATAGATTCAAGCACAGCTTTACTACTAAAGAGTACACTATTACTCATAAGTACTCACCAGCATATCCGTACTTGTCTTCTGGCTAATTGCCCGAACAAGATGGGTCTTGAACAGTTGTGTGGGGCTTGTTTCTATCATGATTGGAGTTATGTTGATTGCAGCATTACGCACAATACTAATGCAACGCAACCGAAAACCTATGGAGCCGATCTGGAGAACGTTAAAGAAGGTATTTGAGATAAAAATAGGTGTTTGCGCCCACTGTATCATTTAACCCATATCAACCCTTGAGTGTGACTCTCTGTTTACTATTATGTCTGCTCCCCATAATAACACAAAACCAGTTGCTGTGGTAATAAAATTGGAAATAATTATAACCCATCCCACATTAAAGGCGGCAACAAGTAAGTGCTGGGAAGTCTAGTTACATGTAGTTGTGGTTCAGTTACTACCATGGGGATATTTTATAAAAAGAACATTTTAAAGCTTGTGCTTAGGAATAAAATATAATGTTACTGTAATATCTTTATTGTGCCTTCAAGTGTGGGACTACAGGGGGGCTCGTCATGACCAAGTTACAAATTTAACTCAAAATGAGGGTAAGTTAAATGGATGTATGATTAAAAATACTCTCGCATAATCACGTTCTGCTGTGTTGAAGGGTTATAGTTCCCACTCCTCACCTAGTACACATCAATATATTTGTCTGATGTTTTGTCAGTGTCTATATTTTATGGGATGTTTGTGTGTAATAATTTTAATATTTAACAGCTGTTGCATCACATTATGAAGTTAATGTTCCTTGCAAGTACAAACCAGAAATGACTAAGATAGTATGGGAGCTTTATGCCTTATTATGCTGCATGGTTTGATTGTAAAACATACAGGGGTTATAGGAGTCCTGAAGAAGGCCTTTAACCCTATTGAGCATTTTACATGGCCGAAACATGTTGGCTAAACACAATGGATGGATGAAAAATTGCCTTTCATCAAGTATACCCTCTTGATACTATTAATCATATCTAGGGTACCCATTTATTAAAAGTGAGACCTCTCAGGTATAACAAAAGGTATTTTTATAAAGATAAGTCAGTAAATTGTATCAAGAACTCCTATAAGCAGTTGAATACACCAAGGTAGTAGCCACCTACCTTGGTGTGGAGAACTCACTCACGTATGATGAAGCATGCCATGATAATCTGTGGGTGAGGTGACCTCTCCAGATCTCTTAGGATACTTGCAAGGCTCCCGAGGGTAATACAGTGCTTCACATTCCTTGCCAAACCCTAGCACTTCTGGTGCATGATAAATGTTTCAAGGGAGGATGTGCTTTCCTCTTTCTCCTATGTCCGATTATGTACACATCAATGTTTATTGCAGCATCTTTCTTTACCTCTCTCCTATGATGTACAACGGGTATAAACGTATACGTTCAGAAACATTATGTGGCTGGGATAAGTCCCTCTCATTTCTTACCACTGACACACAGACACACAACACCATTCTGGAATACCCAGTGTCCCCCTATGGAAACCTTCCACAGAATGGGACACAGGTGTCAACAGTTCACTTGAATTTAAATATAGTTATTGTCCACAATGATATGCACATATACAGCAACATAACATCTATGTGGCAAATGAGTTCTGTTTCTAAGATGGAATTTTACTGAAGGAAAGGTAAAAATGGGAGAAACTCTTAAGACTGTTCACTTAATTAGAGGCTCGAATGAAGGTCCATGAAAAATAGAAAGTTTGACAAGTCATTTATGGCTACATGTACTACCATTTCATTTTATGACTCGCGAATTGCGATGTTTAGTGACTCACAATTTGCGAGTCGCAAAATGAAATGTACAACGGTGTCTCAGACACTGTTTGTGATTCCCAAATGGGTTACACTGGACCTGCCTCATTAATATTCATGAGGCAGGTCGCAATTTGTAACGCATTGGAAATGGCCCACACTCACAGGGATGGTGGCCTGCTCGGGTCAGCAGACCATCATGTCTGTGACTGCTTTTTAAATAAAGCCCTTTTTTAAATGCAGCCGATTTCCCTTAAAGAAAACGGGATGCATTTAAAAAAGAAAAATTAAATGTTTCTGTTTAATTATTTAAGAGTAGGCAGTGGTCTGTGGGACCACTGCCTACTCTTAAAAAGGTTTTCGCTGACAGTCACAAAGGGGAAGGGGTCCCTCGGGGATCCCTTCCCATTTGCAACTGACTTACCACCTACATGAAGTAGGTGATACATTGTGATTGTTTTGCGAGTGCATTCCGGTTGCAAAACATTCGTGCATGGCCTTGCAACTCGCTATTAGGAAGGGACGCCCTTGGCACTCTCCTTCCACATAACAACTCGCAAACCCTATGTTGTGAGTTGGAAAAAGGTTGCCAACTCGCAGAATAAGGGTGATACATGCTACAATTCTTTTTAGCAGTCGCAAACGGCTCAATTCTCCATCTGCGACTACTAAAAAGGGCCGTACATGTGGCCCCAAGTGCCTTAGCTGCATAAGTATGCAGCTCAACCCTTCCACATTCACACTTACTGAGGAATGAGCAGGTGATAGAATAAAAAATATGATATCATTTTAGAACTGACAATGCAAACACACATTGGCAAAGCTCATAGGTGTGGTTTTAATATGACTACAAATGGAAGCAACATTTCGGTATAATTGGGTTTGCATGAGTTAGTAGCCTTGCTTATTGGCTTTGATGATGCTTATTTTAATAGGGAAGGGGATGTTAAGGAGATTAAGAGAACAAATCTGTTGTTTTGGGACTTGGGTTTCGGTGGTAGAGGGATTCAAATCAAGGATAATCACCATCAGGCGGGTAATATCTTGTTCTGTTTTGCTGTGATTATGGAGTAAGTTGAGTATCATGTAAGCATTGATGGCATGAGATTCAGAAGGTTTTGATCTGTCATAAATGGCTCAATGTACGTGTTAAACTTTGCAGGTAAATAATGAAGCCTTGGGATGGGGGTAAGTAGGGAGTGTGCAATCTTGACCTGCTGAGCTCTCATTTTGGAGAAAATTGACTAGGCAACTGAGCCCTGCTATTAATCCCCATTTAGATCCGTAGGGTATTGACAAGTGTGGGGTTGTCCAAGATGTGGAACACATCAGAGTTCAAAGAGGATAATTGGGGATGCTTCTCTAAGCACAATTCACAATACAGCAGTGCTTAATTTGTGCTGGTGGTTTTACAGGGCCGGGCCTTGTGACTTTCTCTCCTCTGGGCCTAATTATTAAAAATAAACTTTCCTGTGTCCTGTTCTCGGATGTTTGTCTGGTATGTCTCCAGATGATGGCCTTCCCAGGTCCAGGCACAATGACTGCATCACATTGTCAGCAGTGCATGCCAACCTTTCACTAAGGAACGTCATTATTCCAATTGGATTATTTATGTGGATGAGGGTGGGCTGATGGGATAGTTGGGGCAAGGCAGACTGGGAAAGTCTGTTGACGTCGGAGAAACTGAAAGTGCGTAGCATACTTTAACAGCTCTCGTGTAACCCTGGGCGTAGTTCGCGGAGTCGGACTCCGCGGAGCTACGCGAAGACGTAGTTGCACTCCGCGAACTACGCGTAGCTCCGCAACCATGCGGAGTTGCTTGCTGGGCCCGTTCGCGCGCCGTTTTTCGTCTTCGGGAGCGCGGTGCGCGTGTTCGGGGCGTTGCCTGCATGCTCGGGATGGCTAGCGCGCTAAATTACCCCAGAGGTTTGTCCCGCCTGCTTGCGTTCCCTTATTTCCTGTTCCGGGTCACAATTAACGTGGTCGCGTTGTGCAAGACATGTTCGGGAACTCATCTTCTCGTTTGCGCGTCCTTATGGCTTTATCGCGCTTCCAATGACGTTATCCCGTTCGCACAGTCGCACGGGAGGGTTTACAAACATGGTGGCAGACGCGACCGGGAAAAAGCGAACGCAGAACCAAGGTAAGCCATTGCCGCGCACGCGATAATGTTATTTAGCGCGCGACAATGTTATTTAGCGCGCGACAACTACGCTCCGCACCGGATAGCGGAGTTATCGGCAGCTACGCGAACTCCGCGGAACGCGGAGTTGCCAAAACTCCGCAAACTCCGCAAACGGAGCGTAGTTCTTCGCCCAGGGTTACTCTCGTGCACCACCTGAAAATGAAACCAGGTGAAACAAGCCAAACATAATTCATTCTGCCTCATGGCCTGGGCCTGGCCTGGGCCCACCACCAAATGCAGGCTCACATCAGTAATGGTGTTCAGTGCACATGCAGCTCTACACTGGCAGCACTGTATAAAAGCTGCCAGATCCAGCATGACTAGAAACCGAGCTGGACTAGAAACCGAAACTGGCCCTAGCAAAGAGCTCGGCCGGCCCGGGAGAGGGGGGGCTAGTGGAAAGCTTTGTGCCACTTTTGTTGCAGGGGGACGATATGTGCTGCAAAACCAACCCCTGCTAACAAAAACGGCCCTCTGGGGGTCTAAAACTGCCTCACACCCTGGCGGCCCACTGGGTGTCCGCTACTGCCAGTCCTGCCAAGATGGTGCCTCCCTGCAGTTCAAGGTAAGGGAAGTTTAGTTAATGCCTCAAACAGGTGTAATATAAGAAGATGCACAAATGCAATTGGCGAGATATGTAAGTTACACTTTTACGCTAGAGGCTCGATTGGAATTGATTTTACAGGTCCGAACGTTTGGACGCCATATGTATTGGGTAGACAAAAGTTGTATCCAATCTATGATTGTAACAACCAGCATACCACCATGCTTGATACAACAATGTAGTGAAGTCTTTCCAATTTTTAGTTATTTGCTGGAAGGCAACTGCTAACAATAAATCTAATTTTTTTGCATTAGAACCACAATCTGCCCAAATAGGGGAAAAACTACCTAAAAAGATATGTGAGGTAGAAAGAGGGTGAGAATATCCAAAAAATCACAATGTTTATTGATGCTAGCGCCCGACCTTCTCTGTCTCTCACCCCCTCCCAGCAAGAAGTGACTAAACCTCCATGATTTTGAGAGAGCGCAAAACTGTGTTAGAAATTGTAGGGGTGCACCATATTCACGAGTAATCAGCACCCGCATATATAGAGGATTATAATCATGTTTAAACGTGACACAGAGCTATGAACCCATGTGCTAGAATTTACATAGCTGTAACGTAAAGTGCTTTGAAAATACTAATGTCATGTTAACTTAGAAATGTGTTTGTAGTGTAATACTAATTCAGTTAAAGGATGCTCAAATAGGCATTGATGTATTTAAATGCATGTTTAGAAATTTACTATTGTATTCATGTAACGACATAGAAGTGTTTAGTTAGAGAATGTATTCCTTTTTGCTATAATGATGTAGGCCTAATGAGCGAAAAATGTTTGCCAATGTTAGTGGGTGACATCCCAAAATGTGCAGAGGCCCAGGTGGGGAGGCCGAACTAAGAATGTTTCACATTACATTAAATCACGGAAATGTCTTTCCTAGAAGGTTGCTTTAGAAAATTAATTGCAAGTAGCATGGAACTGTGAATCGATTTATGTGCGTTCCTTTGCAGGTGCAAGGTTAACTAGAGATAGTAGAGAAGGGCCCATTGTATATGAGCGTTAGGATGGTAGTCCCAGACACGGAGGAGTGGTTGCGGAATTTAGGGAAGCAACTTCAAGAGGAGAAGACTCTGGGACCCAAGGCCGTTTTTCAACGAACAAGGATGAAGATGTTGTAATGGATTTACTTTGAAAATTAATACTTTTGAGGGGGGCGTACCTTAGGGCGTGTCGTCCATATTGTGGGGTTTGTATTAGGGACAGCACCCCGGTAGGAGAGCAGAGTAGATGCGCACGAGGGCCAAGAAAGATGCTGGGTAGGCAGAGAGCTTTGCTATGCGAAATGGGGTCTTAGGCTAAGTCCGAATCAAGTGAGTGTGCTTCTTTGGAAGTCACCACGGCTGACACCTTTGTTAGGAGGGAACTTTGCTAAGTAGGGATGTCATCTAGTATAGTATAGGGACAGATTAATCTGGATGTATTTCTTCTTTTCTTCGATGTCTACTAAGACTCAAATAATAGCAATTCTTGCTAGTCTCGTGGTCTTGGAATTGATACTCGTCCTGTTTCTTAGTCGATTGAGACTTTTCCGTAGGATCATGTTTGTATTAGTGCCTGTTTATCTCTTGAACCTGTTACTGAGGTGTTTATATACACAATTGCTTTTGGCTTTATAATAAATCTTTAAACTTGACTTTTTGTCAGTGGTTCTTCGGGGAAACGGATGGGGAAAGCTCAACTTGACATTATGATGTTATTGACAGATTGCCTTCTACACTCTATGACAGGTAAAAAGGTCTAGTCGACCTGTGGCGGGATTCTAGAATTCTGATTCTGATTCTAGAGTGAAAATCCCACCTTTCCAGTTGGTAGCAGAGTAGGATGGTTTATCTTCTGGAGTGAGGGTAATCTAGAGTAGGTTAAGATTTCCCCAAGGCCCATAGAGATTTGGAGATGTGCGTCCGCAGAACCTCGGACGGAGGATGGCGTTCCACGGAAAATGACGGAGAGTGACGGTGCGGCAGAAAGCAGCAGGTCGAAAGAGTGTGAGTATAAAAAGGGTCATGCGTGTTAGATTGCGGTGTGTATTATGTTGTTGAATTGTATTGTCTAGCGGAGTTGAGTGCCTGTAGTGTGAGAGGAGAACAGGTTGTGAGTGCGCGCAACCGGTGAAAATCCTAAGCTCAAGGAGTGTTTAAGTGGTTCAGGTGTATCGAACACCTACAGTAATTGTCGACCATTGAAAAGGGGATCATGAGGTACCATTGATCGCCCGCAGGACCGAGATAGGGGGAACGAATGTGTGAATGAGTGGGTAACGGACGCTGGTCGGAAGTTACTGTGTGTATGAAACCTATCAGAGAGGCGATTGTTTGGTCATTAAGCGGACAGACATTTGCCAGTCGGTGACAATTACAGTCAGACTGTGAACGTACAGTCAGAGAAGTGATTGCTTGGTCGGAAGTGATCATTTCAAAGCGTATGATTGGGACGCATGCATGACCGAGAGACGAGCGGAGAAAGTAGGGGAACTGCTGCAAAACGGAGGCAAGTGACGTCAGGAAGAGCCGCGCTGGGATAGGACGGTTAGTGTGGAGCCGCGCTGAGATTGGGCGGTTGGCGAGAAGCGAGTGACGTCAGGAAGAGCCGCGCTGGGATAGGGCGGTTAGTGTAAAGCCGCGTTGGGATTGGTGGATTGTCATTGTGAAGTAAAACGAGCAGAGTAAACAAGGAATTGTTGTGGGTTTCATCATGAAATGTCTAAAAGGATTGCGAAGTTGTTTTTTGGGAGAAAAGAGACTAGAACCTCGGGGTGGGGAAGAGGCTCCACCCGAGGATACGCCAGCTCATTACATGGCTACGAGATGTTGGGTTACATACTATATTGTGGCTTGAGAACTGGTGTAAGATGACTGATGGGAATGAGGAATTGACTTTTCCTAGGTACGGGACATTCAGGTTAGAGGTGTTGTACCAGCTAAAAGCGATTATGTCTTCTTTGCGACCTTTGCCTAGGCCAACACAGTTCGAAGCATTGAATGCATGGATCAGGGCAGCTCACGAGAAGAACAGAGATAGGAGACAGGAAAGAGTGAACAGATCAGTCAGGGCAGTACAGGACGCGAGGTGGGATGCACTGGCCAAAAGGTAGAGAGTGCAAACCATAGAGGGAGACAGATTGTACCCACTGTTGGTCAATGAAAGGGAGGCTCAGAAAAAGAGTACAGAGGATGATGACAGCGAGACGGACGACAGTTTGATAGAGAGACTGCTGTCAGAGAGACCACCTCCATATAATCCAGAAGTAGAAGGGAAGTCACCACCACCAACAGGGAGAGAGACATTGGTAGTGGACGGTGGAGTACTAAGAGAGAGCGACTTGGGCCCAGTAGGGGACAGGTCGGGCTCGGTAGAAGGTGAGGGGGTACCTCAACGGACCTCAGAGGCGAGAGTAGTGGGAAGATTCACTGTACAGCAGGTACATTGTGAAGAGGGAGTCAGTTCCCAGATGCTCTTACAGTGCCCGTCACCATAGGTCCTATAGTATCAGTGTACAACCCAGAACAGACCCAAAACGAGAGTCTGCCACAAATGGACAGGGAAAGAAATACCAGCGAAGGTAGGAGTAACGTGGCAGACGAGTGGAACCAATGGTTCAGACCTATAGAGAGGAGCACCCCTTTGGCAGCATCAGCAGATTCTTCTAGGGAACAGGGGGGTTTAAGAGGACCGATGGATCTGAGAGGACCACGGCCCCGGTCGATTAGAGAATTGAGGCCAGATTTGAGAACTTGGGAGACAGTTGCGGATACCCAGAGTGATAGGTCAAGAGACGATGGTAGACATTGGAGTTCAGAGAATAGGGAGGTATCCCATTGCAGGTCTAATGGAAGCAGACAGGAAGGGGACCGTGGGAGTGAGGAAAATAGAGGTACGTTCACCCATGGAACTGCAGAGAGAAGACAAGATTGGGACTGCGAAAGATGGGAGCGAGGAAGTGTTCCTCATAACACCCCTGAGGAAGACAGAAGAGTGAGTCAGGAATGTAAAGGGAAAGACCCGAGCGAAACCTCTAGTCAAGGCACATTGAGAGCGGTGATAAAGGCAAGGAGAATAGATGTGCTAAGACTCAAGTCAGAGGTGGAGGAAATAGTGGAAGGTACAATACCCCTGGAGAGAATAGAATTTTACGAACCAGATGAACTGTTGTTTGTAGCGAAAGATGTTACTCGCAGAGCTAGGGCAGCTCACGAGAAACTAACGGAATTAGCGAACAAATATTCAGTGGATCTGACCAGGACGAAGGCATTTCAGGGTGGTCATAGGTTGCAGTATACAGAACAAGATCTAGACGAGAAGAGAGTGATCGGATTAAAAACCCACATCTGAGAATTAATTGTGGGAATCCGAATATGGGTCCAACTGGATAAATGGGAGGAAAAATGGTCGAAAAAAAAAAGTGTTAGGAGGAGCACTATAGAGACATCTCCAGGAGCGGGGCTGATGCATGCAGAAGCATATCCCTTGAGGGAGGTAGCTCACGGATTATATGTGCACGTACCCTGGAGCAGGGGAGGTTTGGCTGCTTTTACGAACACATTTCCAAAATTGAGAGAAAGCCCAGTAGAATGGTACAAGCAGGTAGAGAGGTTTGTTAAGATTTCAAAGGTACTGTGGGTTGTTTTGAACACATTGTTTGACATTGTGGTTCCGGGAGATCTGTGGCTAGCATGTAAGATCAGTGTTGAATGGCCCACGGAGGAGCCAGAACGAGATGCACTCACAAATGGACCTTCACCAAGAGTAATGATAAAGTACAAGCAAGTGATTACGTGGTTAAAAACAAAGGTGCCACCACAAGACATAGATTGGGTGAAAATAGATAGAACTCGACAGGAACCGAAAGAGACAGTCCATGAGTACTATGAAAGATTGCTGCAGATATTCAAGCAGTGCAGTGGTCAGGATGTGATGGATCCAAAGGACATGGGACAGTTTGTGTCCAAGTTTGTTTTGGGACTGAGACCTGAGATCTATCTCATGATACAACAACATTTGATTTGTTGGCAGAACAAACCTCTAGACGAGATCCTGAGGTATGCAAGGTACTGCAGTGATGAGATAGACTCTTAAACAAAGAAGCTCAAGGATAAGCTGATGCTAGTCCAGATGCAACCGGGAGGACAGGGTCAGTCTGGAAGTGGAAAATTGGGGAGAAGATCGAGCGGTCAGAAAAGGGACAGCGAGGATGGTCCAAGGCCAAGGGTAGACCTGGCGACTCTGAAAAAGACAACGAGGTGTCATCAATGTCACGAGATCGGGCATTGGAGGCGCGAGTGTCCCCATAACCCAGAAAATCAGGTACAGGAGGAGGAAGAGGAGAGTCAGGCCCCTCAAGTACCAAGAACAACAGTAGTAAAGCTCAAGGCGGCAAAAGGGGGGACTTCCGCTCCTAGAGCCCCTGTTCCCCAGCCACCGAAAATTGCGACAGGGAATAGGACTTACCAGCAGATGCCTCTCCTGGTAGACGGAGACGAATACTATCACTTTGACCCAGTGACAGGACGGTGCCTGAATGAAGAGGAAGAATGCACCTTAGGAGCAGCATTAGAGATAGATCAAAGAGGACCCTTTGTAGAAGCTGATGTAGCCGGACACCCCACCACCTTTCTGGTGGATACGGGTGCGACTCGTTCTACTGTACAGTCCGCAGTGGTCCCTAACTTGCTTCTTTCTGGACAAACTATCCAAGCTGTGAGAGTCGCAAATAGGAAGATGACAAATCCATTGACTGAGCCAGTTCCAGTAAGAATAGGAAACTTCAGGGACAACCATCAATTCGTGGTATGTGATTCTAGTCCTGTGTGTCTGCTAGGAAGAGACCTATTATGCAAACTTAATTGTACCATCTATTGTACACCTAAGGGAGTGGAGTTAGAGACGAATGATGATGATGCTGCCTTTAAGGTTGCAAACACACGTCTGTGCATTGAACTGTATCCTGCACTAACAGTGGAGGAACTCCCCTGGTATTTGAGAGAGACAGTCAGGCAGGAAGTTTGGGACTTTACAGGAGAAGAGATTGGACTGATCAAAGGTGTGGAGCCAGTTAGGATACAAGTGAGACCTAATGCAGAATTTCCAAGAACACCCCAGTACAAGCTGACTCCAGAAACGATTGCGGGAATAAAACCTGTGATTGAATCCATGATTAGACAGGGAATCCTGAAGGAAATAATGGGCAGTCCTTGTAACTCTCCGATCATGGGCTTGCAGAAGCCTAGCGGGAAGTTCAGGATTGTGCAGGATTTACGAAAAGTGAACGACATCGTCGTTCCATGCTGTCCAGTGGTACCGAATCCATCAGTGATATTGTTTCAGATTCCAGCACAGGCTGAGTGGTTCACAGTGATTGACTTGTGTCTGGCATTTTTTTCAATACCGTTACATGAGGAGAGCCAATTTCTTTTAGCTTTTAAGCTGGAAGATCGCATGTTAACATGGTGTCGTATCCCTCAGGGGTATACAGAGAGCCCATCGATCTTTAACCAATTATTGAAAAGGAATCTTGAAAGTCTAGTACTGCCCCAGAACTCAGTTCTTGTACAGTACATAGACGACCTCCTTGTTGCGTCAGAGACAGAAGATGCCTGTAGAATAGACGCCATCGCCTTGTTGAACCATCTGGCAGAAAATGGTCATAATGTATCTCCCAGCAAGCTACAATACTGTCTCCCAGAGGTACAGTATTTGGGACACAGAATAGAGAAGGGAATAAGGAAAGTGTCTCCAGACAGAATAGAGGCGATAATGAAAATGATGGTGCCTTCAACACAGAGAGAAGTTAGAATGTTCCTGGGAATGGTTGGCTACTGTCGCCAGTGGATTGCTAATTTTTCCCTGAAGGCGAAGCCCTTACAGAAACTGACGCTCAAGGACGTGAGTGATCCGGTACCATGGGACACAGACTGCATGATGGCTTTCCTTGAGTTGAGAGAGGACTTATGTCGTGCTCCGGCTCTGGGAATGCCTGATTACACCAAATTGTTTTCATTGTTCTGCTGCGAGCGAGAGGGTTGCGCGTTAGCAGTTTTGACCCAAGATCACGGAGGTGTCCTTAGACCAGTTGCATATTTCTCGGCTACTTTAGACCCAGTAGCTGCAGCGTTGCCCGGATGTCTCAAATCCGTTGCTGCACCAGGTGTCAGCATTGAAAGATGTGAGAATATCGTAATGGGACATCCATTGGTGGTACATGTTCCACATTCAGTAGAACTGTTAATAACCAGGACCAAAACGCAGCACTTGACCAACAATAGGCTCACACGCTAAGAGCAGGTTATACTCGCTGCGGAGAATGTGACCCTAAAGAGGTGCTCGGTTTTGAACCCTGCTACACTGATGCCAGTGCCAAGTGTTTTAGAGGATGATTGTGACAACCATGACTGCCTTGAAGTGACTGAACTGTGCACCAAACCTAGACCAGACATTGTTGATGAGCCTTTGGAAGACCCTGATGAAATTCTCTTTGTAAATGGCTCATGTATAAGAGACAATGCTGGACAGTTAAGAGCGGCTTTTGCCGTTTGCACGATTCATGGGATAATCGAAGCTGCCTGCTTAGAAGGAGTACACTCCGCTCAGGTGACTAAGATAGTTGCGTTGACGCGTGCCTGTTTGGCAGCCAATAAAATTTGAGTTACCATATACACCGACAGCCGATATGGGTTTGGTGTGGTTCACGACTTCGGTCAGTTGTGGTCTCAAAGGGGTTACATGACATCATCAGGTTCCCCTATCAGGAATGGGGAATTTGTCAGGTTACTGCTGGAAGCTCTGCAGGGACCAGCAGAAATCGCTGCGGTGAAATGTACAGCGCATAGCAAAGGTGCTGATTTTGTGTCCCTGGGAAATCGTTATGCCGATGAGGTTGCACGTTATTGTGCCGAGCAAGCTTACTCATTCACTGACCAGGTTATCGAGGGGATGCATAGAGGGACCAAGCTAAACATGATACTTGAAGTGGCAGATACTTGGGATGAATTGAGGAAGATGCAAGAGCAAGCGTCAGACTTCGAGAAAAGAGTGTGGGTGACTTCTGGTTGTATCAAAGGGGATCTGGACTTGTGGATTTCAGCTGATGGGAGAGCGGTGTTGCCAAATGAACTAGTGAGCCCAATGGCATGACAGATACATGGTCCTGTGCATTTGGGAAGAGATGCAATGATACGAGTGTTCAGGCAGACTTGGTACAATCCCAAGTTTAGGACGGCTGCGGAAGCGGTGTGTCAAAGGTGTGTTACGTGTCAACAGATGAATGTTGGGAAAAGGACACCAGTCACGTTAAGTCATGTTGGGAGGTCTGGAGGGCCGAATGCAGCTGGATTTCATTGAGATGCCGAAGTGTAATCGCCTCAGATATGTCTTGGTGATTGTGTGTGTGTTTTCCAGATGGGTTGAGGCATACCCAACTCGTAGGTGCGATACACTCACAGTAGCAAAATTATTGTTGAGGGAACTAGTGCCTAGATTCGGGGTCCCGACCTCTTTGGAATCGGACAGAGGGACACACTTTAACAGCAAAGTTGTGAAAATGCTCTGCGCTGCACTGAACATTGACCAGAGACTGCATTGTAGCTATCGACCAGAGGCTTCTGGTATAGTGGAGCAAATAAACGGAACCCTCAAAACACGAATGGCGAAAGTGTGTTCATCCACATCCCTGAAATGGCCAGATGCTTTACCGTTGGTGTTAATGAGCATGCGTAGTACACCAGACAGGAGGACAGGACTTTCACCTCATGAGGTGCTGATGGGAAGAGCTATGAGATTGCCGTCCGTCCCTTCAGCAGCCTTGTTAAATATCACAGATGATCTGATTCTTGACTACTGCAAGGGACTATCTGACGTCATCCATTCTGTGTCCCTTCAGGTGCAGACTGCTGAAATCCCGGCTTCTCGAGACCTTTGTCACGACCTGTGTCCAAGTGACTGGGTTCTGGTGCGGAAGCACGTGAGGAAGAGCTACTTGGACGTCTGCTGGCGAGGCCCGTTCCAAGTCATCCTGGTGACGAACACTGCCGTGAAGTGCCAAATTGGATACATGCTTCCCACACCCGAAGAGTCCCAGCGCCCCTGGAAGAAACAGCTCCTCTCGTTGAAGAAAATCCAGCTGTGGAGGAAGATCCACTAGAGGGGACAAGTCAAGCTGTGGGGGTGTCTGAGGAAGCTGGTAACTCATCTGACCGAGCTGAGGGAGATCACAACGACAGTGACACAGAATCTGCCTCTGAATGGGGAAGCTGCTGTGAAGGTGATCTCAACCCTGAAAGAGCTGAAGGCAGAGATGAGCAGGTTGTGCCAACGAGGAGCAGAGGAGTGAACAGCACTGAGACAAGTTGGCCTGAAAGACGGAAAAGGCTGAACGTGAGGTTGACTTCTGAAAGAGATCTCGCACCTGTATCTGAAGAATCAGACCCGGAGGGGGAAAGCAAAGAGTCAGAGGAGAAAGGTCCGAGGAGATCTAGGAGGGTGAGAGTACCTTGTCGAAGATACGCCACCCCGGAGTGGACCTACCCTTTGAAAAATGCCAGGTGTACTGAGATGCGGGAGGGTGAGGTCGGTGCTTGTGACCGATACGACTGCTAATGAAAAGTTGGAAGTGATACTGTTGGTACCTGGACTGGAAATCGAAGGTTTACTGACAATCACTGTTCCCAATCCCCCTCTCCTAAGCAAGATAAATGACTTGATCCTAAATAGAATGGTTTTTCCTACATTTGGCCCTGAAATACCTGCCTATGAATCAATAGTCCTTCACATGGAACTCTTGGATTACGTACTCTGTGCACTTGGAGAAAACCTTATCATTGATGCGCAGTAAAGACTTTGTAAATAGCTGCTAAGTTACTTAGAGCCGAGTGAAAGAAGAAAAAATTTAGGGACATCCCTTAGAGGACGCAGAAGGGTCAGGGTTGCCTGAATGCAAATGGAAATGAAGAATTGAAAGGGGATCCATGCTTCCCGGTGTGGTTCGAGAAAATTCATAAAGCCAAAGAAGAGTCTTTGTGTTGCTGCTAGAAACAAATCATACTGTCTGAGACCATGGAGGCTGGGAATCCGACTCGTAGGGCAAAATGTATTATAGGTACACTTATAGGGGTAGTGATATTCTTTATATTTTTAGTAGTTTTAGTTTCTTATTTAGCACCACAAGAGCAGGAAGCGGAGGTCGAGGGAACACCTACACCTACCATTCCTAGCCAGAAAGAGGTAAACATAGGAGCCGAGAAAGCTTTGCTAGCAGAAGAAAGCCATAGATTACAAGCAGATTTGTCTAAAGGAAATTTTGGAAAGAATGCGTATGCCAAGTTGTTGTATGAGTACATTGATGCGATGGATGCGAAAGATTGTTATGTGTGTATGCAGTTGCCTGCTTCAGTAGACGAGGGTATTAGATACCATCACCTGCCGTTGACGTATGGAATTTCATGTCGTTTGCTGCTTAGCATATTTTATGGGTGGAGTCATTTTGAATATTTCTTTTCGAATTATGATGCTGTGCTACCGGAAGTCCCAAATTATAAGCACCTGAACAAGTGGGATTATTATAAGTCAGAGGATAGACTTAGATACTTTTTCATTTCAACCCGAGCAATAGACATCTCATATGCACACCGACACAACTTGACCTGCTCATTGACTGAGGTGGAGAAGAAGTTCATAGAACAGGTAGAAGATAGGTATCAAAAACAAAAGCAGTTACAGACGTCCGGTCAAGGCAAAGTAGATTGGACGGATGAGGAGCTTGGACATAAGACAAGAGGAAGCTATGGTCCGATAGCATTGGATGTGGTGCAGAAAGGGAAGTTGTGTTTGCATAGGCCAAAGACGTATTACGAAAATGTGTATGTGGGCGAGACAGCTTGTGAACACACTTTCAAGATAGAATATTACACCAAGGATTTCCTGAAAAGCGTGGTGCAAGTGATCCCTATGGTGTACTTTGTCTGTGGGAAAAATGCGTACGTGAGGTTGCCGGATAAGTGGTATGGGACATGTTACCTGGCGATCATTTTTCCTAAGATATATCACACTGAGGATTTTGCTCAGGTAGAGGGTGGAAAATTAACAAGGGTAACGAGAGGAGAAAGTGCTGGTGCAATAGTGGGAGATGTGTTTGGGGCTGCGATACCAATGTTGGGAGTGATTTTAAATGACGTAAAGATACGGAGATTAGCAACAGTGGTGGATGAATTATCGATGAGTACGGCAAAGTCACTGGTGTTGATTCATGGTGAGATGCTATCGATTAGGGCAATGGTTTTGCAGAACCGTCTTGCTTTAGATGTCCTTCTGGCAAAAGAGGGCGGAGTCTGTAAACTTTTAAAGGTTCAGGAATATTGCACGTATATTCCGGACAATTCCAAGGATCTGAAGAAATATATTCGCAACATTACTGCAATCCACTATGAAATTAACGATTTGACGCAAGAGAATACATGGGAAAAGGTTGGCAAGGGGTTTGGAAGTGTTGGAAATTGGTTTGCTAACCTGGGAAGGAATTTTCTTGGATACGTGCTGGAACCCCTTATCATCATAGTGTCATGCGTGATTGGATTGTGGGGTTTGTTGAGATTGTACAAATGGTATAGATCAAATAGACTGGCAAGATCGATGAGGGTACAAGAGCAGAGAATGGAGAACTTGCAAGACAATCAATATCGAAGTCTAAGGGCATTAGAAATGCTCAGGCGAGGGAACGTTGCAACAAGTGCTGTGTAGCTCGGTCCCTACCCTAAGGAATGCGGGTTGGTGGTGATGACACAGGTCATCAAAGGGGGGACTGAGAGAGCACAAAACTGTGTTAAAAATTGTAGGGGTGCACCATATTCACGAGTAATCAGCACCCGCATATATAGAGGATTATAATCATGTTTAAACGTGATACAAAGCTATGAACTCATGTGCTAGAATTTACATAGCTGTAACGTAAAGTGCTTTGAAAATACTAATGTCATGTTAACTTAGAAATGTGTTTGTAGTGGAATACTAATTCAGTTAAAGGATGCTCAAATAGGCATTGATGTATTTAAATGCATGTTTAGAAATTTACTATTGTATTCATGTAACGATATAGAAGTGTTTAGTTAGAGAATGTATTCCTTTTTGCTATAATGATGTAGGCCTAATGAGCGAAAAATGTTTGCCAATGTTAGGGGGTGACATCCCGAAACGTGCAGAGGCCCAGGTGGGGAGGAAGGCCGTGCAGGCCGAACTAAGAATGTTTCACATTACATTAAATCACGGAAATGTCTTTCCTAGAAGGTTGCTTTAGAAAATGAATTGCAAGTAGCATGGAACTGTGAATCGATTTATGTGCGTTCCTTTGCAGGTGCAAGGTTAATTAGAGATAGTAGAGAAGGGCCCTGTTAGACGGAGACCCCGAGGGTCGGCCGAGCAAGGGGGAGAGGCCTCCTGGCGAGGGCTCTCTCCTTAGATCGTACGGACAAGGAACTACCCCCCCACAGATGGACGCCACACCAAGATAGGTTCTGTACACTTTTATAGGTATTCTTAGGCCGGGTAAACTTAATGATACAGCAAGACAAGGATACGATGATCTCGTCAATTCTAGTCTTTGTGGGAAAGGGGGTAGCGGGACAGTCTCAGTACCGGTCCGGTACAGGGGTAGCTGGTGTATAGCTCTCAATCCTCGAGCTGGAGGGTTCGCAAGTAGGGGCCGTGGCAGCGCCAGCAGGCTTTCGTAGATGGTTCGCAAGAGGATGAGCCGCAGCAGCGCCAGCAGGCTTTCGACGATGGTTCACGAAGAGGATGAGCCGTGGCAGCGCCAGCAGGCTTTCGAAGATGGTTCACGAAGAGGATGAGCCGCGGCAGCGCCAGCAGGCTTTCGAAGATGGTTCACAAAGAGGGGCCGCGGCAGACACCCAGCAGGGGGGTGGAGCCAGCGCCCAGGGAGGCTGGGGGGTGATCAAAACCTGGCGGAGGGGAGCCATCGATACTCCCTCTTCCATTGACTCGCCAAGTGGTCTCCTTACCCCCTGGGTGGATGGTGGTGCCTCGATGTCGGGGCCTGGCTGGGCCTGAGGCGGAGGTTGACCGGAGGCCACGAGGCCTGGTCGTGGAGGGTCCAAGATGGTGGCTGGGCTGGGGACGGTCGTTCGGGAAGGAACCCGGGCCAGCCGAGAATGTTGTTGTGATGGGCCGGGGCCCCGTCGGGGAAGAGCTGGGGGTTGACCTGGCGGCTGCAGGGGTGGTTCTTGTCCGGGGAACAGGGGTAGCAGTGATCCGTGACCCGCCATGCGGGGTGGGGTCGGGCCTACCACGAGGCCTGTCCAACATGCGTCCCCCACAGCTGAAGGCAGGGAGAGTCACCCATCCTCTTGGGTAATCTCCTCGCCGAGGCGGAAGAAGCGGGACAGGCCGTCTGCGTTAGCGTGGTCGTTGCCGGGGCGATGCTCCACAGTGAAGTCCAACCCTTGCAGGGAGATGGACCAATGCAACAGCTTCGGGTTCTCTCCCCGCATCTGCATCAGCTCTTGCAGAGGACGGTGGTCTGTTTGCACCCGGAAGTGGGTACCGAAGAGGTAGGGCCGGAGCTTCTTGAGGGCCCACACCACGGTGAAGGCCTCTCGCTCTATGGTGCTCCAGCGTTGTTCTCGGGCCAGCAGGCGTCGGCTGATGAAGGCCACTGGCTGGTCAACTCCCTTGGTGTTGATTTGGGAGAGGACGGCCCCAACGCCGTGATCGGAGGCATCCGTCTGTACTATAAATTCCCGGCTGTAGTCAGGGGCTTGGAGTACTGGGGCGGTGCACATTGCGGACTTGAGGTTCTCAAAGGCGGCCTGACACTCAGGAGTCCAGTGTACTTTCGGGGGTTTTTTCTTGGACGTGAGTTCTGTGAGGGGCCCCACAATGCTGCCATAGTCTTTTATGAAGCGCCGGTAGTATCCGGTGAGCCCCAGGAAGGCTCGGACCTCTGTTTGGGTGACCGGGGGCTCCCAAGCCCGAATGGCAGCGATCTTGAGTTGGAGAGGGGCCACCTGGCCACTTCCCACCTGGTGCCCCAGGTAGGTCACGGACCCTTGGCCGATTTGGCACTTGCTGTCCTTGATTGTTAGTCCTGCTTGCCGGAGGGCGGTCAGGACCTCCCGGAGGTGTTGGAGGTGTTCTGCCCAGTGGTGACTGTACACGGCAATATCGTCCAGATAGGCGGCGCTGAACTCTTCCAGCCCCGCCAATACTTTGTTTACGAGTCTCTGGAAGGTGGCGGGGGCGTTTTTCATGCCGAAGGGCATCACTTTGAAGTGGTAGTGGCCATCCGGCGTGGAGAAGGCGGATCGCTTCTGGGCACCCGGGGTGAGGCCGATCTGCCAGTAGCCCGCGGTCAAGTCAAAGATGCTCAGGTAGAGGGCGGCCCCCATGCGGTCGATCAGTTCATCCGCTCGGGGAATAGGGTGAGTGTCTGTTGGGGTTACGGCGTTCAAGCCCCGGTAGTCTACGCAAAATATGAGTTCTGGGGCGATGCCAGGGGCGGCGGCCTTGGGGACCAGCACGACTGGGCTGGCCCAGGGACTGTCGGAGGGCTCGATTACTCCCAGGGCCAGCATCTTGGCTACTTCTGACTGGATGCAGATACTTGATCAGGTACTCTGTAGGCTCTGTGCCGGATAGGGGGGCTATCCCCGGTGTCGACATCGTGGAGGCACCAGGGGGTGACCCCAGGGATGAGGGAGAACAGGTCGGCAAATTGCTGTAGCAAGTCTCGGCAGTCTTGGCGTTGGGCTGGAGACAGGGCAGCGGAGAGGTGGACTCCTTCCACGGAGCCGTCTTTCTCGCGGGTCTTCAGGAGGTCGGGAAGGGGCTCGGAATCCTCTTCAGCCCCACTGTCGGTAGCCATCAGAAGGCTAAGTTCAGAGCGCACAAAGTGAGGCTTAAGTCTGTTGGCATGGAGGACCCGGAGAGGGTTCCGGGGGGACTCCAGGTCTACCAGGTAGGTGACGGGGCCCTTTCGCTCCACCACCTTGAAGGGTCCTGTCCATTTGTCCTGAAGGGCGCAAGGTTCGACCGGGGACATGACCCAGACCTGTGGTCCCGGCTCGAACTCGATGGATGAGGCATTCTGATCGTACCATCGTTTCATGTCTTCTTGGCTGGCTTCGAGGTTGGCTTTGGCGAGCTCCCTGAACCGCCGAGTCTGGTTCCGGAGGGGCAGGAGGTACTTGTACACATCAGGGGGAGTCTTCTGGGGGGTCACCTCCCACCCTTCCTTTACCAGGCTGAGGGGACCCCGGACGGGGTGCCCATACAGGAGCTCGAAGGGGCTGAATCCCAGGGACTTCTGTGGGACCTCTCGATAAGCAAACAGGAGGCAGGGGAGCAGCACGTCCCATTGGCGGCGTAGGGGCTCTTCCAGGCCCATGATCATACCCTTGAGGGTGCGGTTGAATCGTTCCACTAGTCCGTTTCCTTGCGGGTGGTACGGGGTCGTGAATTTGTAGGTGACCCCACACTGTTGCCATAGGGACTTCATGTACCGGGAGATAAAGTTCGTGCCTCGATCACTGACGACCTCTCGGGGGAAGCCCACCCGCGAGAAGATCCCCATCAGGGCTCGGCCCACCACGGGCGCTGTCACGGTTCGGAGAGGGATGGCCTCGGGATAGCGGGTGGCATGGTCCACCAGGATGAGTATGAACCGGTGACCTTGCGCTGTCCGGGGCTCCAGGGGCCCCACAATGTCGATCCCGACCCTCTCAAAGGGAGTGGTGACGATGGGAAAGGGTTGTAGGGGGACTTTTATTTTCCGGCCGCTCTTCCCGCTGGCCTGGCAGGTGGGGCAGGCCCGGCAGTGGTTCACTACATCGTTCCGCATTTTAGGGCAGTAGAAATGGGTCACCAGGCGGCTGTAAGTCTTGTCCTGCCCCAGGTGTCCGGCGAGAGGCACATCGTGTGCCAGGTTCAAGAGGAAGTCTCTGAATCGGAGGGGGACCACCAGCACCCGGCTGGCCCCCAGTTCCGCAATCTTTTGCTCACTGTAGAGGAGCCCGCTGTCCCAATAGATCCAGTGGGCCCCCGAGGCATCCCCTGCGCTCTGGGCTATGGCTTGCTGTCGGAGTCCCTCGAGGGAGGGACACGTTTTTTGTTCCTGGCGGAACTGTTCCTGAGTGGGGCCACCTTCTTGGCGCCACTGGGCCAGCTCCGGGAGGTCTTGGAGTCGGTCCGGGCCTTCGTTGTTGGGCCCCAGTGGACCCGGCTCAGGGGTAGTCTCTTCTGTGACGACCGGCGGTGGAGGTTCGGGCCACTCGGGTTCTCCGGGGGATGAGATGGCGCAGGCGGCCATGGACCGGGTCGTGGCGCAGACCCATTCAGGGAGACCAAGCATCCCCAGGTGCTCTCTTCGCTCTATGGCTGCCCAGGGGGAGCTCTCGAGGTCGTTCCCCAAGAGGCAGTCACCTTCAGCATGCCCGATACCCCCCCCCCCCACTCGAAGGGGACGCGGGCCATCTGGCACAGGCTCTCGGAATTGTCCGCAGATCGTACTGGACAAAGTACGTTGGGCAGGATTTGATCGGGGGTCACCAGATGGCAACGGACTGCGGTCACACTGGCCCCTGTGTCGCGAAGGGCTTCAGCCCGGTGTCCATTAATGGTGACCCACTGGCTGTACTTCTGCGTGTTGGCGGGGAGGGGGGCCCGCGGGACCATGTCCCTGTCTCCTAGACATACCAGGGACATGGCTGCAGGTTCCCACTCGGTCTGGTAGTGCTCACATTCTTCGGTTTCTTCTTCGCCTTGCTCCTCTTCGAGGGCGACGGCAGTGATCTGGCGGCTCACGGGACCCGGGGCCTGGGTTGACTGGTTCCTCGGACAGTTGGGATCATTGGCGTAATGGCCAGGCCGCTGGCATTTGTGGCAGACAATGTTGGAGCGGAATCCCGGTCGCGTCGGAGGGCTTCCTCTTCCGGCCGTGGACGGGGTGTTGTTAGTGGGGGGCACCGGAGCGGTGTCCCTGCCCCGACCCTGGCCTCCTCCTCCTCCTCCTCGTGGACGGTGGGACCCCTGGGAGGCTCTGTTTTGTTCGCCCGGCCAACTCCGGGGGACCCGGGTGCTCTCCCATCGATCCGCTTCGATGGGGAGTTTCCGGGGTTCGGTCAGCTTGCTGTCGAGGAGATGCTACCTGAGTTCTACGAAACAATTATTGGAGAGGTGCTCCCACACGATGAGGTCGAACAATTGTTCATAGGTGGTGACCTGGCTGCCTTTGACCCATCCTTCTAGGGCTCGGCTAAAAAAGTTCACGTATTCTACCCAGGTGGTACCGGGGATTCTTTTACAGTCTCGAAATCGCTGCCGGTACATCTCGGGGGTGAGCCCGTAGCGAGTGAGCAGGGCGGCTTTCATGTGGTCGTAGGAGGTCATCTCTGCGTCGGGGAGTTGTAGCAGGGCATCTCTTCCTTCGTTGACGAATCTCCCCCACAACCCGGCTCCCCAGTCTTTCCGTGGAATTCGGTGAGAGGTCATGGCTACTTCGTAGGCCTTGAACCATTGCTGGATATCGTCGTTCCGGTAGTACTCCCGGACGACGTCTATGGGAATGTGGACCTTGGTGTCCGTAGGGGGAGCGAAGTTCTGGTTCTCGGGGACGCCGAGGTCCTTGTTTTGTCGTCGAATTTCTAGCTCTTTTAAATTGCGCTTGTGTTCGTACGCTAGCTTCTTCTCTTCCAGCTCCCTCTGGCTTTTTTTCTCTTCCCGTTCTTCCCGTAGCCGTAAGTGTTCGAGGGCTATCTCTTTCTCTGCTAGTTTTAGTTCCCCGTCTAAGCGGAGTCGAGCCAGTTCCAACTCGTGGAGCCGGTTCCTCTCCCGTTCTTGGGCCTCCTCGGGAGAGAGGCCCGTTCTTCTTTCTTCTCCGGGGGTTGCCGTTGTTTCGGTGGTCTCAATGTTTTCATTTTGGGGTGGGGGCGCTCCCGTCTCCACCCAAGACTCCAAGGCATGTTTGAGGTCATCTTTGGTGCTTAGTCCCGTGGTAGCGATGCCCAAGTCTATGCAGAATTGTTTCAATTCCTTGTGGCTGTATTCTTCCTGCCGTTCCATCTGGAATTTTGCGGTTGTTCCACTCTCTTTTGTCGTCATTGTTGCTGTACGTCGTGGGGCGAGTTACTCTCCGTACGATTATGCGTCGGCTCGGATCGCGCCGCTGGCCACCAATGTTAGACGGAGACCCGGAGGGTCGGCTGAGCAAGGGGGAGAGGCCTCCTGGCGAGGGCCCTCTCCTTAGATCGTACGGACAAGCAACTACCCCCCCACAGATGGACGCCACACCAAGATAGGTTCTGTACACTTTTATAGGTATTCTTAGGCAGGGTAAACTTGATGATACAGCAAGACAAGGATACGATGATCTCGTCAATTCTAGTCTTTGTGGGAAAGGGGGTAGCGGGACAGTCTCAGTACCGGTCCGGTACAGGGGTAGCTGGTGTATAGCTCTCAATCCTTGAGCTGGAGGGTTCGGAAGTAGGGGCCGCGGCAGCGCCAGCAGGCTTTCGTAGATGGTTCGCAAGAGGATGAGCCGCGGCAGCGCCAGCAGGCTTTCGACGATGGTTCACGAAGAGGATGAGCCGCGGCAGCGCCAGCAGGCTTTCGAAGATGGTTCACGAAGAGGATGAGCCGCGGCAGCGCCAGCAGGCTTTCGAAGATGGTTCACGAAGAGGATGAGCCGCGGCAGCGCCAGCAGGCTTTCGAAGATGGTTCACGAAGAGGATGAGCCGCGGCAGCGCCAGCAGGCTTTCGAAGATGGTTCACAAAGAGGGGCCGCGGCAGCGCTAGCAGGCCTCCCAGGATGAGTTCGTCTCGGTGTCTCTCGACTCTAGGGATACAACTGCCTTCCTGCTCTGGAGCTACCCCAGTTATAGGTCTGGCGCCCTTTGATGTCCGGACCCTCGCACTTGGAGGTCGGGGGGTCCGGGATGAGGGAGTCCAGACACCCAGCAGGGGGGTGGAGCCAGCACCCAGGGAGGCTGGGGGGGTGATCGAAACCTGGCGGAGGGGAGCCATCGATACTCCCTCTTCCATTGACTCGCCAAGTGGTCTCCTTACCCCCTGGGTGGATGGTGGTGCCTCGATGTCGGGGCCTGGCTGGGCCTGAGGCGGAGGTTGACCCGAGGCCACGAGGCCTGGTCGTGGAGGGTCCAAGATGGCGGCTGGGCCGGGGACGGTCGTTCGGGAAGGAACCCGGGCCAGCTGAGAATGTTGTTGTGATGGGCCGGGGCCCAGTCGGGGAAGAGCTGGGGTTTGACCCGGCGGCTGCCGGGGTGGTTCTTGTCCGGGGAACAGGGGTAGCAGTGATCCGGGACCCGCCATGCGGGGATGGAGGAGTGGCTGCGGAATTTAGGGAAGCAACTTCAAGAGGAGAAGACTCTGGGACTCAAGGCCGTTTTTCAACGAACAAGGATGAAGATGTTGTAATGGATTTACTTTGAAAATTAATACTTTTGAGGGGGGCGTACCTTAGGGCGTGTCGTCCATATTGTGGGGTTTGTATTAGGGATAGCACCCCGGTAGGAGAGCAGAGTAGATGCGCACGAGGGCGAAGAAAGATGCTGGGTAGGCAGAGAGCTTTGCTATGCGAAATGGGGTCTTAGGCTATGTCCGATTCAAGTGAGTGTGCTTCTTTGGAAGTCACCACGGCTGACACCTTTGTTAGGAGGGAACTTTGCTAAGTAGGGATGTCATCTAGTATAGTATAGGGACAGATTAATCTGGAGGTATTTCTTCTTTTCTTCGATGTCTACTAAGACTCAAATAATAGCAATTCTTGCTAGTCTCGTGGTCTTGGAATTAATACTCGTCCTGTTTCTTAGTCGATTGAGACTTTTCCGTAGGATCATGTTTGTATTAGTGCCTGTTTATCTCTTGAACCTGTTACTGAGGTGTTTATATACACAATTGCTTTTGGCTTTATAATAAATCTTTAAACTTGACTTTTTGTCAGTGGTTCTTCGGGGAAACGGATGGGGAAAGCTCAACTTGACATTATGATGTTATTGACAGATTGCCTTCTACACTCTATGACAGTTAAAAAGGTCTAGTCGACCTGTGGCGGGATTCTAGAATTCTGATTCTGATTCTAGAGTGAAAATCCCACCTTTCCAATTTCCCTTATATTGATACTATATGGTTTATCTATGTCACTTTATACTGCGCATCCTAACATAGAATGTAATTTTCATATGTATACGACATTGTTATTTTTCCTACATATTACTTATTTAGCTGATTTACATTGATATCCTTTATGTTTATCAAACATTGTTTTATTGAATGTAATATTCCTTTTTTATTGTTATTATCATTTCTGTATCAGTATTTCCCTTTTTCTTAATAAACTGGAATTGAATTTACAGGACAAAATCCTAGATACCGTGGTGCAAGGGAGAGTATCTTTCACTAAAGGTAGATCAAAGTAAAGGTAAGCCAAATGGCTTGGAAAGGATAGTAAGTGTCTTCAATTAACAGTAAGAAATATGTGCTTTGTTGTTCAATAAAAAAAAAAAACAGCAAGTTGCCCCTTGTCCATCGGCCTACAGAATTTTACACAGTGTGTCTGCACAGCTGTCCCAGGGCCCATGACACGTGTAGCACCTTCAGATAGACCAGGCTTTGTAGCCAACAGCACATAGCATCCTGAGACTTTAGGCCAGCATCTCTAATTGAAAGTCACTACAAGTTCCAGAATGCAACGTGCTGCTCTAGCTCGACATGTGCTCTGCCCCCGTGTGCTGGATTCTGTTGCAGTCCAAGTTTACGAGCCTCAAGCTCTTCTGAAAAGCAGAACATGGCCGTTTTATGCGAGAGCACAAAGCGTTCTCCAGCAGACGTGAACCTGTCTGTGCAGGACTAATCGAGGCGCCGATCGCAAGGGCCTTTGCGAGACGTCTGCGCCACGAGGTAAAATTATTTTACAACCGTATCACCACAGTCAATATTCCAATATGAAGCACGGATATGTTTCTGTTACTTTTCTTGCACCATCACTGCTGTAACAAGGGTGAAATAAGTGTAGGTTTTAGAAGGGATATCTCGGCATGCAGTGCAGGGTTCTTGTCAGCCACCCCCGGTCTATTGATCTCCCTCTCTCTCATTTTCTCCCTTTGACCCCCATTATCTCTCTATGGTATTTGGTGGACTTAGAAGGGCACTCCTAGACTGTGGAATCTTGGCCCTCAGATTTTATTTATGATACATATAGCTTAGAAGGTTAATGTGTAAGGACTTAATTTGTGCAGATGGTTACAGGTGAATCCTACCAGCACTTACTTCTGGGTACCAGCACTTGTTTTAACTTGTCACACTTTGACACAGAGCAAGAGGGAGAAAAAGCAAAAGGATGGAAAAAACTGTGACAAACAAGGATAGCAAAGGTGAAAGAGAAACTGAAAGAGTGAGATCAAGTGGAAGGGGATGTCTGGTGTGGTTTAGAGAGGCATAAGGTGGCATTAAGACTATGCAGCCTTGGTGTTCTGCTCCTCTGACATTTTGCAACTTTGCGCAGAACTGTGAGCACCAGCACATTTTTTTTTTTACAAATTAAGCACTGCAATAGAGACAGAGTGTCAGTGAGGGTTATTTTTTGACATGTAAGTTGGGAAAATACACAACTTTTGGAGTACCTTGGCCTGAAAGAGCCAGTATGTGGAGGTTACTATCGGCTTGATCCCAAGATCTAATTACCAGCTTTTTTAACTGCAGGAACATTAAAATATGCTATTGGAGCTCCAATTGCTGTGGCTGTTGGCACCTCCTATGGATCCTCGTTAAAGGCTTTAAAGTGTACTGAATCTAATTACAGGGCCTTGAAAAAATCCTGTATTGGTATTTTTCATCACTCCCTCCCCAAGTCAGGAGTACCGAGCATCTACTGCCTTCCTTTGATGTGGTAGCCATTTCTCAGGCTCCCTTTCGGGAATCAAACCTTGATTCTCCATTACCCATAGTCAACATGGTATGCACTTTAAGTACCATCAAAATTTTATAGAGCAGACATCGAATTGTATTGTCACCGTCATGGTGACATGCGTATAGCCTGAGGTTGTCTAGAGTCATCAAAGCAGTTGGGTGAGCTCGGATTGGTATTGGTCTGGTAAATGCATTCATCCTAGGAGGTCAGCTCTCATCTGCATTTATTGGCTTGAGAATTATCACAGTTATCCAAGTAACAGATGGATCAATAAAAGAAAATGTAATTTAAAATTTAATTTATATATATATATATATATTTTTTTTTAACTTTATTGTGCAATGCAAATATATTACAAGTATGGGCCTACAACCACAGGGGCCGGCCGCTAGAGCATAAAAGGCAGTCGTTGAACATCACAAAGCCGCAACCGATCCCTTAGAGGTCCGGCAAAATACACGATACATTTCTCAGCAACCCAGGATGAAATCAGGATATAGTTATTTTTGTTTTTTGGGAAAGAACAAAAAGAAAAACCAGACAAACAAATCTCAAGGCGGAGAGCATTATGGACAAAGTCGTGCTCCGACGAGGGGGACCTTCAATACAGGATAGATAATCAGATAGAGATGACCAGGGGGGGGAGTCGGTGGGGAAGCCAGAAAATCAGGAAGAAGAGTAGATTTCGAGGAATGTCAGGATCAGGGGGACAGAGAAATGTCCAGATTGGCCTCAAACGGGGGTGTACAGATGTTCTCTCGGTAAGCGTTCCATGGACCCCAGATTTTATTCCATGCCCTAGGCTTGCCTCTAGCCAAATACACACTCTTCTCTCTAAACATACACCAGTCCATATTCTCCTTCCATACTGACACGGTGGGGGGGCCGTTGGGAACCCCACAGCTGCACAATATCCCTCTTTGCTATCATGTTCCCAAGGGCCGCCCACTGGGCCAGAGGGACGTTATAATCATTCGGCTCCCACACATTCAACAAGCATCTCAGCGCCTCAGGCAGCAGAGCGACCCCAGTGACACATTCCATAACCGCATGCACACAAGTCCAATACGCAGCCACCTCTCGGCATTCCCAAATGATGTGGAGAAAAGTAGCACTCAAACCACACCCGGGCTTGCATAACCCATCCGAGGAGAAGCCCATAGCAACCAAACGAGGACCAGTAACATACACCCGATGAAGAATTTTAAGTTGGACGAGACGGAGACGGGCGGGAATGGCGACCTCTTTCGGGGAAGACAGTGCTCACTGCCAGTCTTCGTCATCCAACTCCAACCCGTCTCCAGTCCAGGCCTCCCTGAGACGCGCAAGGAGATCTGCCTGATTGTTGATTAACTTCTTATAAATCAATGAAATCGTACTGTCAGGCAGATGACCATCGAGTATACGGTCCTCGAGTGGGGAGGACTCGGGAACATTAGTGTCGGCAGCGAAGACCGACGTCAAGGCATGGCGGACCAGCGCATACCTGAAAAACTCTCTATCACTCAACTCATACTCATTCTGAAGTACCTCAAAGGTCTTAACCTCGCCTTTCACCCAAAGGTCACCCACTCTTCTTATACCAATCATATCCCATTTCTCAAAACCTTTCGTTGTCCAGAGGCATCCCAGTCTTTCGGACGCATACAGAGGGGTCGCTCGTGTCAATCGATCATTCCATCCCATGGCCGCATTCGCATCCTTCCACACACGCACAGCAATCTTGTTGGGTCCCGTTAGATTCCTCCCTGCTGTCCGAGAATAGAGCGCCCTGTTATAGTTACCGCCAGGCAACTGATGCTTTTCCATCTCGAAAGCCGGATTTGGACCGGGTGCATACATTGCGTGGTTGATTGCGGACAACTCGGAGGCCCAATAGTACCTCCTGATATCCGGGAGCGCCATGCCCCCGTCATACCAGGGGAGAGTTAGCTTTGCAAGAGCAATACGTGCGCGGCCGTCCCAAACGAGCCGCCTCTGTAAACCTTCCACCTCCCGAAAGTAGCTTGCCGGAATGACGTCAAACGAGTTCTGGAGTGCGTACAAAAACCGGGGCAGGGACATCATTTTAAAGAGTGCTGCGCGGCCGAGCGGCGACAACGGCAATCTACGCCACCGAGCCACGTCTAGTTTCAACCTTCGGAGAGGAGGAAGGAGATTGTGCTCATAGCGGGCAGCTGGATCAAGCGATATAAAAATCCCCAAATATTTGAAGCCGGATTGAGAGATCTGAATGGGAAATCTACTAGGTAATGGAGGAAGGCCGCCCGAGATAACGTATACACAAAATTTAGACCAATTTATGATCAAGCCAGAATTCTTGCCGAACATGGTGAGAACGTCAAACAGGACATTAAGGGATTTACGAGGGGAGGTAAGGTACAAAAGGATATTGTCGGCATACAACGAGACTCGGTCGTCAAAATCGGGGGCCCACTGAATGCCCTTTATCGACGGCTCCCATCGGAGCCAGGCTGCAAGAGGTTCTAAAGCAAGAGAGAAGAGCAGGGGGGACAGCGGGCACCCCTGTCTAGTACCCCTCCCGAGAGTAAAGGACTTGGACACTCTACCGTTGACCACCACCTGAGCCAGCGGTTCCCTATATAAAAGTTTCACCCACCCGACAAATTCCGAACCAAAACCAAATTTCGCAAGGGCGGTCCAGAGATAAGGCCATTCTATCACATCAAAGGCCATCGTGGCGTCCAAGGAAGCCAAGATGGCCGGCTCCGAAAGCGACCCCGCCCTCGCGAGAACACCATGTAGGCCCCGCAAGTTGAGAGCGGTGTTCCGGTGTGGAATAAAACCGGATTGATCCGTATGGATCAGGTCACAAATCACTGTAAGCAGACGATTGGCGAGGACCTTGGCAAGAACCTTAGGCTCAGCATTCAACAGGGAGATGGGCCTGTACGATGTGCAGCGATCCCGAGGCTTGCCCTCCTTGGGAATTACTACGATCGTTGCCAAACGCTGGTCACAAGGGAGGGTGCCAAGGCCACGTGACTCCATAAACATATCGCAAAGATATGGTGCGACTTTATCCGGGTGCAGTTTGTACAGCTCAATAGGCAAGCCATTCGGGCCCATAGCCTTGGCTGAACGGAGAGAACGAATTGCGGTCGCAATCTTGTCTACAGACAACAGAGCCTCCATGCACTCTCGATCCTCCTCAGAAAGGCAGGGCAGCGCAATGTCCCGCAGCAAAGAATGGGAGTCATCCTCATCTCTATCGGACACCGGGGAGTACACAGCACGAAAATAATCTGCAAAACACTCCACAATCTCACTCGGGTCAGTCACACTTGAACCATCTAAAGTCTGAATCACAGGGACCACACAATTCGCTCTTTCCTTCTTGGCAAGCCACGCAATCAATTTACCCGCCTTCTCCCAAACATCATACAGTTTACCCTGCTGCTCCCTGTACATCGTCTTGGCAGCATCCGTGACAAGGGATTTGTAGTCTAGCTGCTTCAGACCAAGGGCGTGGAGTCTGTCATGGGTAACGCCTGATTTTAGGTCGGCCTCCAATTCCAATATTTCCGCCTCAAGACTCACCACCTCCTGATTCCTAGCTTTCTTAGTTTCAGCTATTAAAGATAGGGCCTGTCCACGGATAACAGTCTTAAAAGCTTCCCACAGGGACACAGAGGATGAAACAGACCCCTCGTTCTCCAGGAAATAGTTGTCTAGGGACTTTATCAGACTATTACGGGTCTTAAGATTACGCAGGTACCAGGGGTTGATAGGGGCGATCCGCCCCGCAGCGTTCACCCCAGTGTCGATGCAGAGCCACAATGGAGAATGATCCGAAATGCCCCGGGCCAGGTGTCTGATCTCCCTAACAGAGGAAGACTGGGCAGTGGGCATGAGGATGTAATCAAGTCTGGAGAGACAACCCATGAGCCCCAGAGTGAAAGGTGTACTGACTCTGCGTCGGATGCATTAACCTCCAGCAGTCTACTAGACCAAAGGTGTCCAAAAACCCACTGAGCCATGACTGGGAAATAGGAAGATCCCTGGGGGGGGTGACGATCCATACTGCCAGAAAGCACAGAATTAAAATCCCCACCCATAAGGAGAATGCAATCAGGGAGCTCCAGCATCACACGGCCAACATCTGAGAAGGTAGAGGTCTGGAGACTCGGAGGAACGTATACAGTGAGCAATGAAAGAGTCTTACCATCTCACCTACCAGTGTGGGCGGCATAACGCCCTCTGTCGTCGAGGATTACGTCATCAACCTCTAGAGGGAGAGAAGACCGAACCAGAATACCCACCCCTCTAGAACCAGTGAGGAACCCGGAGTGTGCGACCAGGCGATAACCCCACCTTTTCATAGCATGACACATGTTTCCCACCAAATGCGTCTCCTGCAAAAGTACCACATCAGGAGACAAGCGACGCAGGTACTGCAGTACCACACCCCGTTTTATGCGATCACCCAATCCATTGACATTCCAAGATATTAACCTCAACCTACTACCCCCCATCCCCACAAGTGATGCACGAGTCACCCCACAAAGAGCAGGACACTTGAAGAATAGAAGAAACCAATACGTGGCCTTGAGAAAGAAAAACACATTCACAAACATCCCATCCCACCCCCCAACCAACACCCGTTACAACTCCCCCCTCCCTGCACCCCTGCAGTAGACTAAAAAGCCACCCCAACATGCAGTGTGCCTGTGGCCCTAACATTCCCACTCTACAAAAAGACCCTGGAGGAGGAAAGAGGCCCGTCCCTCCTGCCACCCAGAAGGGAACATCAGTGAAACATGGTATACAAAATAAATAGAACCCAGATGAGCAATGTCTAGTATTCGGAGATCAGGGGCCGAAACATCACTTCTGTGCAGGCTCACCACCCTCGGCACCACCAGGGTGCTCAGTCCGGTCATTCCGGCCAGGCAGGGAATCCAGCCAGTCACTCACATTTTCAGGCCGGTCAAAAAAGAAAGTCCGTTCCTCGTACTCCACACGAAGCCTGGTAGGGAAAAGCATTGGGTACTTCAATCCTAAGTCCCGAAGACGTCGCTTAAGTCCCTGAAAGCCCATCCGTTGTCTCTGGACGAGCTGAGTAAAGTCCGGGTAAAAGTTAACTGTGAAATTCTCAAATTTCACCGGGCCGCTCACTCTCGACGCCTGCAGGATAGCATCACGATCCCTGATGATGGCCTCGGAGGAGCGCCCGGTTTAGGCTTTCCACCCGGAACGCGATGGGCACGCTCCACTGCGAAGAACTTGCTCAGTCCAGAAGGGGCAAGGTGGTTCAGGACAAGATCTTCAACCAGGAGGTTAATCGAGTGAGTCTCTGGATTTTCCGGAAAACCTATGACGCGGATGTTATTGCGTCTTGCCCTATTCTCAAAATCCTCCAGCCGATGGGACATCAGGTCATTAGCCGATTTCAAGTTGCCAAGTTCGGTCTGAAGTTCGGACACATCGGTCGTGAGGCTAGAAGTCTTCAGATCCAACGACTTCACCTTCTCGTTGGTCTTGGACAGGTCGGCTCTGATCAGGGTGACATCAATGGCAACCATATCAATTTTATGAGCGAGAGCCTCATATTGCTGGCCGATGGTCTCCTTCATGTTGGTAATGGCGCCCATGATGTCCTGCAGGGACATATCAGTAGGGGCGGTTGGGTCCTCCTTGGCGTCCTCCGGGGTACGGCTGGGGACTCCAGGGGATCCTTTGGATTGAGTGTACCGGTCCATAACGTTGGATTGGACCGGTCCCCCGCGAAGGGGCGTCTTAGTCTTCCGTTTCTCTGCTTCGCCCCTGGCTACCATGCTGGAAGATGCGCCCTGGAGGGGCCCGCGAGACCTAGTGAAAATGGCCGGCTGCGGGCAAGGCACCAACAGTCCACAAAAACTGGCTTGTGCGGCCAAGACAAAGGCACGACTTGACCCAATCGGCGTAGATGGTAAAGTCTCACTCACACTGACTAGAGGCTGGACAGGTCCCCGACCAAGCGGAACTTGCTCGCAATCAGACCATGCCAGGACCCAGAAACGAAACCGAAAGTTGGAGTAGGGCTACTGGGAGAACCCCACTGCCGTTGTTATTCAACTTCGTCCCGGCTTCACTATTCGCCAAGTCCCCGGCTTGCCGCAAGGTGGGCCTCAAAAGTTCAAATCGATATAATTTTGGTTCCCCAAGTCCGAATTAAAATCTGAAAAGAGTTATACTCCCGTTGGAACAGACTGGTTTTAGGAAACAACATGGTACTTTGGACAATCTTACTGCTCTTCAAATCCTGGTGGAAAAATATGTTACAGTTCGTAGAGGGGGTGTATTTGGGGCTTTCATCGACTTCTCTACGGCTTTTGATAAGGTGGACAGGCCCCTGCTGTGGAGTAAGTTAATCAAATTAGAGATACCGTCTAGTTTATTAAAATTAGTTATCGCACTACACACAGACACTTGGTGCAGAGTTTTAATGGGTGGCGAGCGAGGACTATCTAGGGTTATACCCACAAATAATGGTCTGAAACAGGGCTATCTATTGGCCCCCCTGTTGTTCTCCCTATATATCGCCGACCTCCCTAAAGCTATCTTATCAACTAGTAATGGTATTGCTCCACTTTTGGGGAGAGCCCCAATAGCGTGCTTAATGTACGCAGATGATATTTTAATCTTGGACCTCACCCCAAAAGGTTTGAATGACCGCTTACAAGCTCCGTCCTCCTACGCTGAGGCTCACTTTTTAAAAATAAATATCTCAAAGAGTAAAATAATGTGCTTTCAGAGAAAGAGAAAATCCAAATATGAAAATTATTATTGGTCCATTGGGGGTGAAAGATTAGAAGTAGTGAAATCTTATCCCTTCCTTGGAAAGATTGTCATGAGCAACTTTAGTGAAAAAGCCCACACTGAGAACAACAGCAGAAAAGCCCTCGTTCAAGGGAAGAGTCTTATTTCCCTTTACAGAGCGACTGGCAGAAGGCATTTTTCCATATTGCTCGAGGTTTTCCGAGCAAAAATCCCTGCATCCCTAATCTACGGATTAGAAATAGTGGATATGGCATGTTGGAATTTTTTGGATTCTACTGAAGGAAAAATATTACGCAATTTAGCCTCTGTCAATACCGCAAATTCTACGTCTTCGTTAAGACGAGAATTCGGCTTGCGTAGCTCTCGGGCTCAGGCATCTGCGAGTGTGGTGCGTTGGGTTTATAACATTGCAAGAGGAATGCCTGGCACATTGAGATATCTAATAAAAAGTGAGCTGTTGGGTTCCTTTAATGCTCATTCCTCCATTGTGAGGAATTTCCGACAGGCTGTTACGCTATTACAATTTACAAAAGGGGGTGGTGATGAACAGAGTGTCTGAATTGAGCAGACCACTCTTACCCAGTCCAAAGATCAGGGCTTGATCCATCACCGTTATTTATCTCACTGCCCCATCCCAGCTCAGAACCTGGCTATATGCAAATCAGTCTGTCCCTGGCCCAGTGCATCATGGGAACAGGGCAGACTAAACTACCAAGCCAATTCTTTACCAGAAAGGAGACAAGCTACCGGGGACCGGTTTCTGGCATTTCAGCCTCTTCGGCCCGGCTTGCTTGAATCCTGATGGAGCAGTGAGAAAGGGACTCATGTCTGAGTATACCCTGCCACACCTATAGTGGCCAAAATCGATTTACAAAAGGGGGTGGTGATGAACAGAGTGTCTGAATTGAGCAGACCACTCTTACCCAGTCCAAAGATCAGGGCTTGATCCATCACCGTTATTTATCTCACTGCCCCATCCCAGCTCAGAACCTGGCTATATGCAAATCAGTCTGTCCCTGGCCCAGTGCATCATGGGAACAGGGCAGACTAAACTACCAAGCCAATTCTTTACCAGAAAGGAGACAAGCTACCGGGGACCGGTTTCTGGCATTTCAGCCTCTTCGGCCCGGCTTGCTTGAATCCTGATGGAGCAGTGAGAAAGGGACTCATGTCTGAGTATACCCTGCCACACCTATAGTGGCCAAAATCGATTTACAAAAGGGGGTGGTGATGAACAGAGTGTCTGAATTGAGCAGACCACTCTTACCCAGTCCAAAGATCAGGGCTTGATCCATCACCGTTATTTATCTCACTGCCCCATCCCAGCTCAGAACCTGGCTATATGCAAATCAGTCTGTCCCTGGCCCAGTGCATCATGGGAACAGGGCAGACTAAACTACCAAGCCAATTCTTTACCAGAAAGGAGACAAGCTACCGGGGACCGGTTTCTGGCATTTCAGCCTCTTCGGCCCGGCTTGCTTGAATCCTGATGGAGCAGTGAGAAAGGGACTCATGTCTGAGTATACCCTGCCACACCTATAGTGGCCAAAATCGATTTACAAAAGGGGGTGGTGATGAACAGAGTGTCTGAATTGAGCAGACCACTCTTACCCAGTCCAAAGATCAGGGCTTGATCCATCACCGTTATTTATCTCACTGCCCCATCCCAGCTCAGAACCTGGCTATATGCAAATCAGTCTGTCCCTGGCCCAGTGCATCATGGGAACAGGGCAGACTAAACTACCAAGCCAATTCTTTACCAGAAAGGAGACAAGCTACCGGGGACCGGTTTCTGGCATTTCAGCCTCTTCGGCCCGGCTTGCTTGAATCCTGATGGAGCAGTGAGAAAGGGACTCATGTCTGAGTATACCCTGCCACACCTATAGTGGCCAAAATCGATTTACAAAAGGGGGTGGTGATGAACAGAGTGTCTGAATTGAGCAGACCACTCTTACCCAGTCCAAAGATCAGGGCTTGATCCATCACCGTTATTTATCTCACTGCCCCATCCCAGCTCAGAACCTGGCTATATGCAAATCAGTCTGTCCCTGGCCCAGTGCATCATGGGAACAGGGCAGACTAAACTACCAAGCCAATTCTTTACCAGAAAGGAGACAAGCTACCGGGGACCGGTTTCTGGCATTTCAGCCTCTTCGGCCCGGCTTGCTTGAATCCTGATGGAGCAGTGAGAAAGGGACTCATGTCTGAGTATACCCTGCCACACCTATAGTGGCCAAAATCGATTTACAAAAGGGGGTGGTGATGAACAGAGTGTCTGAATTGAGCAGACCACTCTTACCCAGTCCAAAGATCAGGGCTTGATCCATCACCGTTATTTATCTCACTGCCCCATCCCAGCTCAGAACCTGGCTATATGCAAATCAGTCTGTCCCTGGCCCAGTGCATCATGGGAACAGGGCAGACTAAACTACCAAGCCAATTCTTTACCAGAAAGGAGACAAGCTACCGGGGACCGGTTTCTGGCATTTCAGCCTCTTCGGCCCGGCTTGCTTGAATCCTGATGGAGCAGTGAGAAAGGGACTCATGTCTGAGTATACCCTGCCACACCTATAGTGGCCAAAATCGATTTACAAATGCCAGAAACCGGTCCCCGGTAGCTTGTTTCCTTCCCAGTGTAAGAATTGGCTTTTGTAGTTTGGTTTGCCCTGTTCCCATCATGCACTGGGACAGGAACAGACTAATCTGCATACAGCCAGGTTCTGAAACTGGGATGGTGCAGTGAGCTAAGGAACGGTGTTGGATCTAGCCCTGATCTCTTGACTGGGTGAGAGTATTCTGTTTAATTCAGAGACTCTGTCCCTCACCGCCCCTTGTTGTAAATATTTTTGTCCACCCTAAGCGTGGAAGGGTATACTCAGATGTGAGTCCCTTGCTCATTGCACCATCAGGATTCAAGCAAGCCGGGCCGAAGACGGCTGAAATGCCAGAAACCGGTCCCCGGTAGCTTGTTTCCTTCCCAGTGTAAGAATTGGCTTTTGTAGTTTGGTTTGCCCTGTTCCCATCATGCACTGGGACAGGAACAGACTAATTTGCATACAGCCAGGTTCTGAAACTGGGATGGTGCAGTGAGCTAAGGAACGGTGTTGGATCTAGCCCTGATCTCTTGACTGGGTGAGAGTATTCTGTTTAATTCAGAGACTCTGTCCCTCACCGCCCCTTGTTGTAAATATTTTTGTCCACCCTAAGCGTGGAAGGGTATACTCAGATGTGAGTCCCTTGCTCATTGCACCATCAGGATTCAAGCAAGCCGGGCCGAAGACGGCTGAAATGCCAGAAACCGGTCCCCGGTAGCTTGTTTCCTTCCCAGTGTAAGAATTGGCTTTTGTAGTTTGGTTTGCCCTGTTCCCATCATGCACTGGGACAGGAACAGACTAATTTGCATACAGCCAGGTTCTGAAACTGGGATGGTGCAGTGAGCTAAGGAACGGTGTTGGATCTAGCCCTGATCTCTTGACTGGGTGAGAGTATTCTGTTTAATTCAGAGACTCTGTCCCTCACCGCCCCTTGTTGTAAATATTTTTGTCCACCCTAAGCGTGGAAGGGTATACTCAGATGTGAGTCCCTTGCTCATTGCACCATCAGGATTCAAGCAAGCCGGGCCGAAGACGGCTGAAATGCCAGAAACCGGTCCCCGGTAGCTTGTTTCCTTCCCAGTGTAAGAATTGGCTTTTGTAGTTTGGTTTGCCCTGTTCCCATCATGCACTGGGACAGGAACAGACTAATTTGCATACAGCCAGGTTCTGAAACTGGGATGGTGCAGTGAGCTAAGGAACGGTGTTGGATCTAGCCCTGATCTCTTGACTGGGTGAGAGTATTCTGTTTAATTCAGAGACTCTGTCCCTCACCGCCCCTTGTTGTAAATATTTTTGTCCACCCTAAGCGTGGAAGGGTATACTCAGATGTGAGTCCCTTGCTCATTGCACCATCAGGATTCAAGCAAGCCGGGCCGAAGACGGCTGAAATGCCAGAAACCGGTCCCCGGTAGCTTGTTTCCTTCCCAGTGTAAGAATTGGCTTTTGTAGTTTGGTTTGCCCTGTTCCCATCATGCACTGGGACAGGAACAGACTAATTTGCATACAGCCAGGTTCTGAAACTGGGATGGTGCAGTGAGCTAAGGAACGGTGTTGGATCTAGCCCTGATCTCTTGACTGGGTGAGAGTATTCTGTTTAATTCAGAGACTCTGTCCCTCACCGCCCCTTGTTGTAAATATTTTTGTCCACCCTAAGCGTGGAAGGGTATACTCAGATGTGAGTCCCTTGCTCATTGCACCATCAGGATTCAAGCAAGCCGGGCCGAAGACGGCTGAAATGCCAGAAACCGGTCCCCGGTAGCTTGTTTCCTTCCCAGTGTAAGAATTGGCTTTTGTAGTTTGGTTTGCCCTGTTCCCATCATGCACTGGGACAGGAACAGACTAATTTGCATACAGCCAGGTTCTGAAACTGGGATGGTGCAGTGAGCTAAGGAACGGTGTTGGATCTAGCCCTGATCTCTTGACTGGGTGAGAGTATTCTGTTTAATTCAGAGACTCTGTCCCTCACCGCCCCTTGTTGTAAATATTTTTGTCCACCCTAAGCGTGGAAGGGTATACTCAGATGTGAGTCCCTTGCTCATTGCACCATCAGGATTCAAGCAAGCCGGGCCGAAGACGGCTGAAATGCCAGAAACCGGTCCCCGGTAGCTTGTTTCCTTCCCAGTGTAAGAATTGGCTTTTGTAGTTTGGTTTGCCCTGTTCCCATCATGCACTGGGACAGGAACAGACTAATTTGCATACAGCCAGGTTCTGAAACTGGGATGGTGCAGTGAGCTAAGGAACGGTGTTGGATCTAGCCCTGATCTCTTGACTGGGTGAGAGTATTCTGTTTAATTCAGAGACTCTGTCCCTCACCGCCCCTTGTTGTAAATATTTTTGTCCACCCTAAGCGTGGAAGGGTATACTCAGATGTGAGTCCCTTGCTCATTGCACCATCAGGATTCAAGCAAGCCGGGCCGAAGACGGCTGAAATGCCAGAAACCGGTCCCCGGTAGCTTGTTTCCTTCCCAGTGTAAGAATTGGCTTTTGTAGTTTGGTTTGCCCTGTTCCCATCATGCACTGGGACAGGAACAGACTAATTTGCATACAGCCAGGTTCTGAAACTGGGATGGTGCAGTGAGCTAAGGAACGGTGTTGGATCTAGCCCTGATCTCTTGACTGGGTGAGAGTATTCTGTTTAATTCAGAGACTCTGTCCCTCACCGCCCCTTGTTGTAAATATTTTTGTCCACCCTAAGCGTGGAAGGGTATACTCAGATGTGAGTCCCTTGCTCATTGCACCATCAGGATTCAAGCAAGCCGGGCCGAAGACGGCTGAAATGCCAGAAACCGGTCCCCGGTAGCTTGTTTCCTTCCCAGTGTAAGAATTGGCTTTTGTAGTTTGGTTTGCCCTGTTCCCATCATGCACTGGGACAGGAACAGACTAATTTGCATACAGCCAGGTTCTGAAACTGGGATGGTGCAGTGAGCTAAGGAACGGTGTTGGATCTAGCCCTGATCTCTTGACTGGGTGAGAGTATTCTGTTTAATTCAGAGACTCTGTCCCTCACCGCCCCTTGTTGTAAATATTTTTGTCCACCCTAAGCGTGGAAGGGTATACTCAGATGTGAGTCCCTTGCTCATTGCACCATCAGGATTCAAGCAAGCCGGGCCGAAGACGGCTGAAATGCCAGAAACCGGTCCCCGGTAGCTTATTTCCTTCCCAGTGTAAGAATTGGCTTTTGTAGTTTGGTTTGCCCTGTTCCCATCATGCACTGGGACAGGAACAGACTAATTTGCATACAGCCAGGTTCTGAAACTGGGATGGTGCAGTGAGCTAAGGAACGGTGTTGGATCTAGCCCTGATCTCTTGACTGGGTGAGAGTATTCTGTTTAATTCAGAGACTCTGTCCCTCACCGCCCCTTGTTGTAAATATTTTTGTCCACCCTAAGCGTGGAAGGGTATACTCAGATGTGAGTCCCTTGCTCATTGCACCATCAGGATTCAAGCAAGCCGGGCCGAAGACGGCTGAAATGCCAGAAACCGGTCCCCGGTAGCTTGTTTCCTTCCCAGTGTAAGAATTGGCTTTTGTAGTTTGGTTTGCCCTGTTCCCATCATGCACTGGGACAGGAACAGACTAATTTGCATACAGCCAGGTTCTGAAACTGGGATGGTGCAGTGAGCTAAGGAACGGTGTTGGATCTAGCCCTGATCTCTTGACTGGGTGAGAGTATTCTGTTTAATTCAGAGACTCTGTCCCTCACCGCCCCTTGTTGTAAATATTTTTGTCCACCCTAAGCGTGGAAGGGTATACTCAGATGTGAGTCCCTTGCTCATTGCACCATCAGGATTCAAGCAAGCCGGGCCGAAGACGGCTGAAATGCCAGAAACCGGTCCCCGGTAGCTTGTTTCCTTCCCAGTGTAAGAATTGGCTTTTGTAGTTTGGTTTGCCCTGTTCCCATCATGCACTGGGACAGGAACAGACTAATTTGCATACAGCCAGGTTCTGAAACTGGGATGGTGCAGTGAGCTAAGGAACGGTGTTGGATCTAGCCCTGATCTCTTGACTGGGTGAGAGTATTCTGTTTAATTCAGAGACTCTGTCCCTCACCGCCCCTTGTTGTAAATATTTTTGTCCACCCTAAGCGTGGAAGGGTATACTCAGATGTGAGTCCCTTGCTCATTGCACCATCAGGATTCAAGCAAGCCGGGCCGAAGACGGCTGAAATGCCAGAAACCGGTCCCCGGTAGCTTGTTTCCTTCCCAGTGTAAGAATTGGCTTTTGTAGTTTGGTTTGCCCTGTTCCCATCATGCACTGGGACAGGAACAGACTAATTTGCATACAGCCAGGTTCTGAAACTGGGATGGTGCAGTGAGCTAAGGAACGGTGTTGGATCTAGCCCTGATCTCTTGACTGGGTGAGAGTATTCTGTTTAATTCAGAGACTCTGTCCCTCACCGCCCCTTGTTGTAAATATGTTACGCTATTACAGCTAGACGAACAAAGTCTCTTTACATTATCTGACACCCAACTGAAGTTATCTTTAAAATCTGCTTCTTGGGAGTTGAGCTTTAGAGTTGATAGTGGGACAAGTAAAGCGGTGAGAGGAATGTTCCCCATTGGCAAATTTTGTGAAATAAAAACTCCCCAACCATACATATGCTGGAATCTTCCCCATGGAATTAGGCGATTTATGCTGCTGTTAAGGTATAATTTGCTCCCGTTAAATTGCCTTTTGTCCAAATGGTATGGTAGTTCAGATATCTGTAATCATTGCAATTTTAATACCCAGGATATGTACCATGTTGTTTTCATTTGTCCGGCCCTCATGGCATTTAGACGTAAATGGTTAAGACCTATGTGCCTCCAACTGGGTATTCGTACTGCCTTTGATTTTATTGAAGCAATGCTTAACCCCCCTGACGAAATGTTTTGTTTTAAATAATTTTATTTCTTCAAATGTTTTTTAACATTATATTGATTACTTAACACTATGTACATTTCTTTTGTATTTTTACGAAAATTGTTGTATGATTTCATGAATTCTTATGTGGATCTCCATTGAGTTCCGTTATCATAATAAATAAATTTGATTTGAAAAGAGTTATGAACTCAGCCAAGGTTCATCTTCAATAATCCGTCCAAGAATTCAGGATGTTGTCAGGATAAGTTGCGAAGAGTGGCGAGGGTCTGGGGAGCCCTGTGCTCATGCGACCATCTTGGATGCGCGCTAAGCTCCTCCCCCCAATTTATTAATTTTAAATTTAAGATTTAATGAGGCATTCACGATTTCTCTGTACTGGTCCTGTGTACTAACTTGTGCATGGCTTTATCTTTGAGACAGGCATATGCCACTGTAAAAATAGGAATTGGGGGTGATCTGACTAATTTGAAAATAAATCTATATTAACAATACTTTCTGCATTGTTCATATCTTTTTGTACAACCAAGTTGGAAGAGTGAGAAACGTAAAGCTTTCTTCATGACCCTATTAAATTACCACCTAGTTCAGTCTGATAAAAAAGCAGTAGGGAGGTTTATATTTTCGAGACAGTTATTAATCGCTCCACTTGTGTGCATATCTTCTTTAAACATCATACTAACACTTTAAATATGTGTCCTTCTGTAATTTAAAGTATGTTGCCTTAAACACATACAATTGCGTCCTAAATTGTATAAATCTTGCTTTGAACAAGAATTTTACTAGGCTGAATCAGAATCTTCACTAAGTGTCTTTATCTTTAAATATGTATTCCCCGGAGTTAGAAACTGCCTTCTTTGTTGGTTTGAGTCATATGACTTGGGCGTTAGTCAGTTGCAAAAAAATCCCTTTGAAGTTTTAGCATGAGTAAAACCCTATCGCTAATCATATGTTTTTGTCTTATGTTTAGTACTACAAACAACTGTGACAAAGAGCTGACTTATGAAGTGGCAGAGGCCCACATCAATAGGATAATATTTACACCCTTATGATAGGGGCATTGTTCTAACAAAGGGCTTCATTTACAAGAAAATGACGCTTCTTGACGCCACAAGCTATTTAGCAGCGCCAAGCTGCACCATTTTCGAAGAACACGGATGCGTTGTATTAACAACAGTATGACACATTTGTGTGTTTTCCCCTGCATTGGCGCGCAATTGGCAGCCATGCACCAGCGCAGGCATCCTCGCGTCACTTTGCAATGGTGCCTGTATTGCGGGGAGGATTGATTTTGTGCAGGAAGGGACACCTTCATGAAAAAAAACAACCATTAAAGGAATTTTCCTCTTTATTCTGCACGCGTAGAAAGAGGAAAACGAGAGGAGAAATGAAAGTATTTGTCCTCATTGCGCCACTCCTACGCCTCCCAGGGGAGGCAAAGGATTCCGACGCATTCCCAGGTTTACAAAATGTTGTAAATCTGGTTATGTGTGAGGTTTCATGGATGTTGAGTGGGAATACTTACAGCAACTCCCATTGAATGTCCAGTCACGCAGAGTAATGCGTGAAAGGGGCCCACATGTACAAAGATAATAAAATTCATACAAGATGACTTTAAGTGGCCTTGTAAATATGGGCCAGTCCCTTGCCCCACCTGTGCGTCAAAAAAAGTGAGGCACCGGCGGCACAAGGGCTTGTAAATGATGCCCCAAGTGTTTGTAAATCTAGCCAGACCTTCAAACCATTACATTTGGATCCTGATTACAATTTAGGCAATATTCCATGCAGATATTTCCCGTGGTGAGAATTACAATTACTGGCTGGTATCTCCAATTGAGATTCAGCCTATTACAAGTTGAACCTTTCAGAATGGGGAATACATTTGTGGGACACAAAATTAGTGTGTGACATCCAATATATTATCCCTGTTAGACCTGTCTGCTTCTGGGGATACTCTAACCATTATTATTTATTTTTGTCCCCCTTAGCCTCCCAGAGTTTCTATTTTTATTTTTACATATATGTCCATCAGGATTTTTCAGTGCTGTCAGGGGGCTAGGTGTTCCTTGGCTATGACGCCATTTTCCCTCATAACCTGTGAGGCCTAGTCAGGCCCCTTGAAAATCTAGGGACATCCAGAAACCTAAAATGGTGTCCACCAACTGCCATAACGGACACTACTGGAGGACAGGCCCATAGGCTAACATAGGGAACTTTCTAGAAACAACCAGAGACTTCTGCAGGTCTCAGGCCACCCTATATAAGGCCAGTGACCAGCAGCCATTTTGTGCTGACCCAAGAGTGGAGGAGTGAGGCAGTGGTGAGAGGAGGTGGACGCACTGAGAGCAGCTAGTTTGTCTTGGAGGCAGACAGTCACTTCAGAGAGACGTTCCCCCTTCAGCCTCTGACCAATCCCTCCCCATACATCAACTGCTGAGAAGAAAAGCAACCTGCGTGTGAAGGAAGACCCTTCTAAGTCTGAACCCCAGTGAAAACTGACAGGACACTCTTATTGAGGATATCCCTATCTTCCCATTTTTTTTTTTTTTTTTTTAAGACGTTTATTAATGTTCAAAGGTACAGTACACATAGCAAAGCCTACAACCCTGCGGGCCGGCTGCAAATGAACGGTAAATCGTGGGGGTGTGGGCCATCATAAAAAGGGCATGTCATTGCGTCCCTTGTGTCCCCGGTGTGCCAGGACTTGGAGAAGATAATCACATTTTCTTAAGTCAAGAAAGGAAAAGTCCATAAATGACCCCTTATTTTTCATTTTTTTTCTAGAACTGAGCCATGAAATCGGCAAACTAAACAAAACAGTTCGTATCGGTGCGTCCCAATGTTCCTATCGCGGCTTCCCCACTCGAAGTCTGTCCCACAGGCACGGTGTTAGCAGGTGCCACCTCTGTACGGTGTGTTGTTTGCCGATGCTGTCACAGTGCAACTGGAGGTCAGAGGTGTGCGCGCGCAAGTGTGCCTGAACTTGGAGTGGGATGGCCCCTGCGGGCCATGGTGTGCCATCGGTCGCCGGCCTTGTTAGTGGAGCATGTGGCATTCAGGTGGAGGAGCCTCGCTGCCGGTGTGGCTATCTGCGTCCACGCCTGCAGTCGCCATCCGTAGCGCCGTCAGCGGCTTCTGCCCTCTTCAACACGAGGGGGCAGAGAGGCCACCGTCCGTGAGCAGGGGTCCGATACTACAAACATGTAAACATATATGTGATAGTGGGTGGGGGGGGGGGTGGAGTGTACTTGCGGGGGCGATGTCAGCAGCTTTATGCTTGGGGCGCGCTGCTGGGCAATGGCCGCTGATGGGCGCCTGCGTGGGTGTTGGGTCGTGTCCGAGGTTCACGCGCTGGCTGTTTCTTGTCTGCGTCAGGGGGGGGGGGGTGGCGCCGCTTGCGATGATTCCTGCGATACAGCATTAGCCCCTGTGACCCACCTCCGGCCTCACCCAGTCTACGTGAGCCCTCTGACAGTGCCCTCCCCCTTCAGGGACCCCAGGATGCCATCCCAGAGCTGAGCTATCGGGAACTGCCGCAGGCCCGCTATTTCTTCCCGGCGGAGCGCCGTGCCTTCCGCCCCGGCCCAGTTGGTAAAGGATGCGAACCAGTGTTTTGGGGTGGGCGGTTCCCGCCGCTTCCAGTGTCGCGTAATCAGCCGTTTGGCCGTAACGAGGCCCAGATCCCAGAACCGTGCCTGCGTTTTGTTTAGCTTGGTTCTTTTATAGAGGCCGAGGATGCACGCCTCCCACGTGTCCGGCAGGCCCGGGCCCGTGCTGTGGTTCAGGAGTGAGGTCACCTCCCCCCAGTACGTGGTCAGGGTTGGGCAGTGCCAAAGCATGTGCAGGATGTCTGCGCCTAACAGGTCACATCTGGGACAAACAGCAGTGTCGACTGCAAAGTATCTGTTTATTCTATCTGGCGTTAGGTATGCCTGGTGCAAGATGTATAGTTGGATGACACGGAAGCGGGAATTGCGGGGGATGTTCACGGGGCTAGCCAGTACTAGGTTCCACTCCTTGTCCGTCCAATCCCTCCCACGGTGCGCCGCCCATTTAGCCCTAATCTGCTGCGTGGGTTTTTGCGTGTGGATAAGAAGCGCCTGCGCCAACCAATGCGTGATGTGCGAGCCTCTGCCCATTACGTGTAGATATTGGACCAGGTGGTGCATCGGTGGTTCATCCTGGATGTCACCCCAGGAGTCAGTGTATGCCCGCAGCACCGATGCATGGAGTAGGAACTGCCCGGCCGGGAGTCCCGTGGTGTCAGATAACTCCGCAAATGAGAGCAGGGCTCCGTCAGAATACAGGTCACCCATGGTCTCTACTCCAGCCGCGACCCAGTGGTCCAGATTGCGCTGCGTAACCATCCCGCTCCTCCTGGGGGTGCCCAGCAGGGGGAGGGCAGGAGCATATGGCCTGGTATTGTGCGTCAGCTTCAGGCTGCGGAGAAAACATTTGCGGGCCACGGCCACATGCATGGGCAGGGGACGGGGTCCCTTGGTCAATGGGTGAAACAGGGCGCAGGTCTGGGGATGTGTCCACTGGTAGTCCGCAGTGGCCGTATCGTCCAGATGTGCATCGCTGAGCCAGTACGTCACCCACTGGAGCTGCGCGGCCAGGTAATACAGCTCCATGTTGGGGACAGCCAATCCTCCCTCCGCGGTCGGAGAGTACAGTTTAGCCAGCGCCACTCGAGGTCGCCCCGTGTTCCAGATCAAGCCACGGAGCATTGATTCCAGATCGCGGAATATCCGCGTGGGGACATACGTGGGGATATTCGCGAAGTAGTATAGCAGCCTAGGGAGCGCAATCATTTTAGTAAGGGCGATGCGGCTGGGCACGTTCAGCGGAAGGGTTTTCCAGAAGGACATCTGGGCTCGCAGAGAAGAAATGGCGCGCACCAGGTTGCCCTCTAGTAAGTCCTGTGGGTCTCTATAGATGTGCAGTCCTAGGTATTTAAACGTGGTCGGGTACCAAGCGAGCCTGGCCCCTCCAAGATGCACATCGCATTCCTCCTGATCACGGCTAAACGAGTATGCCCCGGACTTGGCCCAGTTGACCCTGAGGCCCGAGACCTCTGCGAAGTTCTGGAAGACGTCCGATAGCTCGGCTGGCACCGCAGTGAGGTCCCGCACATAAAGCAGCAGGTCGTCTGCGTAGAGTGAGACTATGTGCGTTCCGTCAGCCAATGGGATCCCCCATTCCGCTCCTCTGTCCCGTAGCAGAGCTGCTAGTGGTTCGATGGCTAAGGAGAAGAGGAGGGGGGACAGGGGGCAGCCTTGCCTGGTGCCTCTGCGCACCCCAATCTTCTCCGACAGCAGCCTTCCCGTCCTCACTCGGACACTGGGTCTCTGGTAGAGCAGACCGACCATGTCGGCAAATGCATCTCCCACCTCAAATCTGTCCAGCACGGCTCCCAGGTATGGCCATTCTACCGAATCGAAGGCCTTCTCCAGGTCCAGGACCAGGCACCCCGATCTAGGCCAATGCGTCAGAGCCGCTTCCTGAATCCGGAAGAGGCGGCGTAGATTACGAGACGTGCTCCGCGCCGGCATGAAGCCATTTTGATCGGCGTGTATCAGAGTAGGTGCCTCCAGGGCCAGGCGGCGGGCCAGGAGTGAGGTGAAAATTTTATAATCAGTATTTAGCATGGCCAACGGTCTATAGGACCCCATAAGTGCGCCATCTCTGCCCGGCTTCAGCAGCGAGACCAAGTTTGCCTCGTTAAGCGAGTCTGGGAGTGCTGATTCTTCCATTGCTGTATTGTACAACTTGAGCAACTCCGGAACCAGCGTGTCTGAACACGCCTTAAAAAATTCGGCGGGCAGTCCATCCGGGCCAGGTGATTTGCCGTTGGACAGTGCGAAGATGGCCTCGCGTATTTCGTCCGCGGAGAATGGCGCCCCCAGGGCGTCCTGTTGTGGACCCATAAGGGAGGGCAGCGGGATGTCTGACAGGTATTCTGCTATGTAGGCCGCAGTTACTCTCAGTTGCGACTTGTATAGGGCCCGGTAGTGTCCCACAAACGCTTGGTGTATCCTATTTTGGGTGTACACTAGGTCTCCCTCAGCCGTGCGGATGACGGAGACCGGCTCCGTGCGTTCCTCCTGCCTGACTAACCAGGCCAATAGCCTGCCGGGCTTGTCACCGTGCTGGTGCACTCGCGCCGAATGGGCCGCAAAGTTGACGTGCCGCAGCCGTTCCAGTAGCGTTTCGTGTTCCGCCCGGGCCGCCTGCAGCCGGTCACCTGCACCCTCCACCGCCTCCTGCTCCCTGCCGAGTAGGTCCGCCTCCACCCTGCGCAAGTCCTCCTCCAACTTCCACCGTATGCTCCCCTGGGTGCTCAAGCAATGTCCCCGTACCACCACCTTGAATGCGTCCCACTCTACTCTCGGGGAGGATGCTGTATCTGAGTTGTCTTCGAAGTATTGCGCTACGCTGGCCTGCAGGGAATCTCTAAAGGGGGCATCTAGCAGTAATGCAGGTTGCAGTCGCCACGTGGGGATTGGCGGGCGCGGGCGTTCCCAGGCCATGTGCAGTGTATGGGGGTTATGGTCGGAGTGTGTCCTACCCAGGTATTGTGAGTCAGTGATATGGGGCAACATGTCCGCTGACACCATGTATCTGTCGAGGCGAACATGTAATGCATGTGCTCCCGAGAAGTACGAGTACACCCTAGTGTTCGGATTGTGCGCACGCCATGCATCTTGCAGACCCCACTGCGTCGCCCACTGTGTGAGTGCCCTCGTGGCCCCCTGGGGTGTCGCCTCTGGCCTCGGCGGGACCGAACGGTCCAGCACTGGGTCTAGTACCGCGTTATAGTCGCCCCCCAGGATCCATGGGACGCCGTGCCAGGGCGCTAATTTCCCTGAGATACGCGCCAGGAAGGCGCCCTGATCCGTGTTTGGAGCGTAAATGGACGCCAGGACCACTGGTTGCCCGTCTATGCGGCCCTTCACCAGGACATACCTCCCCTCCGCATCTATGTGTACGTCCGACATTACGAAGGGAGTTCCCGGCTTTACCCACAGCAGCGCCCCGCGGGCGTACGAGGAGTATTCAGTGGCATACAGTTGTCCCCTCCATCTCCGCCTCAGCGCTGTCACCTCCGCCCCACTCAGGTGTGTTTCCTGCAATAGCGCGACCTGCACGTTCTGCCTCTTCAAGTAGGAGTAGATTTGGTACCTGCGCGCGGGTGTGTGCATACCTCTAATGTTCCACGTGCATATTTGTATGGCAGACATTACAGCAATATACATTCCCCCCTGACCCTTCCAATAGCAGCGGCATCACCAAAGGCCCCAGCAGTGGCTCCCCCAGCTCTTCCGTTCCCACCCCCCACATTACACTCAGCAAAGTTTGGGAAAACATAAGGACAGGGAAAAAAAACAGTAAAGAACAACAACCAACAGCGGGCTAACCCCACTAAAATACCAAAAGGGCAGTGGCGGAACGGGCCACCGTCCATACTCTCAAGAGAGAGGAACATTCTTGCTTTGTTCAAGGGGTAGTGTGTGCTAAGCACAAGTTCGGCAGGATGTATGTATAGTCAGTTTTAGGGGAAGCAGGCCGCTTCCCTGAGCCTTACAATACAGGACAATAGTGGCCGCCCACTGCGGTCCAATGCTCCAAATCGCCCATCTTGCGTGCGACCAGGCGCAGATGCGCGCTAAAAGACCACCCCTACAACGCCCTCCCAGCTTACCACTTGTGCCATAAGGGCATTACTCACTGTTCCAGGTGTCCACAGTTCGATCAGCTGGCAGGGGGGGGGGGGGGGGGTGACCCCAGCAGTGGCGGGTGCCGATTGCGCACCGTCGTCCAGGCGACCACTGCCAACCCCTCCCTCGTCATGGCAAGGCCAGCGCAGACATCCCCCGTAGGGTCAGTGGATCAGATCTGATGTTTGCGGCGTGACGATGGGCAGTTCCACCGAGATCTGTGAGTTCGGGATCCCGTATATGGCCTCGTCGTCGTCGCTGGGTACCGGCTGTTGGCCGTCCTCCTGGGCCGTCTCGTGGGAGGATGAGTTGCTTATTTGGGAGACCTTCTGCAGTGCATCGCGTTGTTCTCGGAGCATCTGGTCCTGTGTGGGGGAGAGTCCCGCCCCCTCCTCCGCGTGTTGGGACTGTTGGGTCCTGTGCCTGCGGCGGCGTCGCGGAGCTCGTGGCCTGGTCCTCGTCTCGCCTCCGCGAGAGTGTTTCGGTGCCGTGTCCGTGCCTCCGTCCAGCCACTCGTCGGCCTCCTCGGGTGTGTTGAAGAAGTAAGTGTTGTCTCCCGCCACCACTCTCAGCTTGGCAGGGAATAGCAGGGAGTACTTGAGGCCCGCGGTGCGCAGTCTCCTCTTCACTGCCATGAAGTCGTGCCTCTGGCGCTGCACCTGGATGGTGTAGTCGGGGAAGAACATGATCGACGCGTTGTCTATGCGCACCTCGCCCAATCGCCGTGCCTCACGCAGCACCGTGTCTCTGTCCCTGTAGTTCAGTATCCTGAAGAGCAGCGGCCTCGGGTTGGCGCCGGTGGTATAGGGTCTCGTTGGCACCCGATGTGCGCGCTCCACGACGAAGTGCGGTGACAGCGAGCCTTCGGGCAAAAGTGTCCGTAGCCATTCTTCCACATGTTCGGCCGGGCGGTTCCCTTCCCATTTCTCCGGAACCCCCACAAGTCTAATGTTGTTGCGTCTCGCCCTCCCTTCCGCGTCCTCAGCCCTGTCCTCCAGGAACTCCACTCTGTTCAGGAGGTCCTGTACGTGTCTGTCAGTCTGGGTGACTTTGGGCTCGATCTCCTTCACTGCGCCTTCCAGGGTCTTGGTGCGGTCGGACAATTTCCTATGGTCATCACGCAGGAGGGTCAGGTCCACTGCGACCCCGTCAATTTTGGACTCCAGGGAGGTTCTAGTTTGCTGGAGGGACTGCTCCATCCGTTCCACCGCTGCCAGTACGCTGTCAAGCCTCGCAGCCAGTTGCTCGGCGGCCATTTTGTGTATCCGCTTGTCCGTCTTCCCCTTTGGCGGGGCCCCTCCGGTCCCGGTGCGGGTCCGCACTCCCCCGGACATTTGCTGGTGGCGCCTGTCCTGCAGGGTCGGCCCCTGGCGTTGCTCCAGTGACGGCGTCCCCCGAAGCGCTGCGTGCCTGGGTTGGGGCCCCGCGAGTGCTGGCTAGTCCCTTTGGTTAGGCCGTCATTGTTGTCCCCTAGGGGGGGGGGTCCTCCAGCGGGCGGCCTTGCGCGGGGGCCTCGGCGCAGGCGGGGGGGTCCTGTCCCCTCCTTCGCCCGTGCTCGTCCCTGGCGGTCTGCGGCCGCGCCGATTGCCCCCCGGGCGCTAGCAGGTCGCGGCCCAGTCACTCCGCCTCAGTTGTAGTGGGGGCCGGGGGGACCGGCACTGTGCGTGAGTCCGAGGGGTCCAGGCGTCGTGAACGGGTCTGACCACCGGTTCCGGCCCGGGTCACAGCCTCTCGTGTGCCTCGCCGACCTTCAGGCAGTGATTGTCCCCGTGGGGGGGCCCCGCAGGCGGGCCCGGCGTGGGGCACACCGTTGTGTGTCTCCGTCCCAGGGGAGGGCGGTCAGCCTGTCTCCGGCAGTGGTGTGGCGTCCAGGCGAGGGGAGGGACGGTCTGCTGTGCTGCAGGTCTTGGGGCCGCAGTGCCCGGGCTGTCGCTCCGCGTGGGCTCCTCTATGCTGGCGGGCGCAGGAGGGACTCACCGGGTGGCTCCGATGGCTGTGCTGTGTCTCGGAGAGGGGCCCCCGCTGGTCGGGCCGCCACGTCACCGGCGCCTCTCCGGGGTCGATCTCCACGCCTCGCCTGCCCTAGATGTGCCCTAGGTGTGCCCTCCGGAGGTCCAAGGAGCCCGCCAGCTCGCAGGGCAGCAGTCGCGCGACGGCCGCGATGTGGGGGCCGGGGGCCCACTTCCCGCTTGGTCCGGGCCCTCCGCTGGAGTCCCGCTGCGGTTCAAGGCGATCGCCGGGCCACCGGAGGTTGCTCACAGCGCGGCAGCAGCCAGCCAGGGGGCCACGGACAGTGTGGCGTGGCCTACCAGTTAGGGCCTGTGAGCTGGGCCCAAGCCTCGGACTCCCGCAGCCGCCCCGCCGGCCAGGTGTCAGCGGATCCCGCAGGAGGTCCGCAGGATAGGTCGGGGTCAGCCTCGTCGGAGCCCCGAGACAAAAGTCGGCCAGATTGCCGAGGAGAGCTCCGGGAGGGTCCGCCAGCAGTTTCGGGCGGCTAGGATTAAAGTCGGCGGAGAAACGGCTCAGGGAAGGGGAGCTTGGCACGGAGCTCTACCCTAACGCGTCCTCCGCCATTGCGTGCTTAGCCACGCCCCCATCCCTATCTTCCCATGCCCAGCGCTGCACCTACCAACGTGGAAGAGCAGCTGTGAGCCCCGTGACGTGGCTGGAGTTCCTTGTTGTGCCCTGGTGAAGTCGTGGGTCTGTGGAGCCATAAATGTCCTGAGGAGCGAGGGCGCTGCTTGAGAACATCCTTCCTGTGAAGCCGGTGAGGGAAGTAACTGGGGGAGAGCAGCGGCGCTGCTCCGATCGTCTGTGGGACCCCGGGGGCACCGGCCGCGTCAGTGGAAGAAGGAAGCGCTTCCGCGCATGTCCCCAGCGTGACCGCTACTGGAGGCAGGAGAGGCCTAGGTTCGAGCAGGCCCAGAAGTGCAACATCTGTGAGGTGAAGTTTCCGGCTGTGATCGCGCAGGCCCCAGGGAGTAGCGCGACTCGTGAGGGCGGAGGCGGAATCGTCAGAGAGCTACGCGCATGCCCGGGAGAACAGCGCGCTCGTCGAGGATTGCGTGAGGAGGCGCCGGAAGATTCCCCTGGCCGCGGAAGCAACGCCAAAGCCCCTGATCTGCTCAGGCGCCCCACGGAAAAGCGTGTGAGAGGAGCCCAATCATCATTCCGCTGTTGTAATCTCTCTCCCCGCTTGAGCGCTAGCAGCAAACACAGCGCGAGCGGGAGAAGAGAGGAAAGTATACCGAGTGGCTGCTGTGAGACCGCAGTACTGAGTCTCCTCTGACCTGAAAAGCAGGTTCTTCCCCTGGACCACGCAGATAACTCTGCTACAAGTAAGGAGTGACACCCGAAGGGAAGGGGAACAGCTATCCAGGAAGGGGGGAAGTGGAGAGTTCTTTTCAGAGTTGGTGCTTCCTCTATGTGAGAAAAGGGACCGTATAAATACCCAGCAGTGGTGGGGGAAATCCACAGAGGGAAATTGTAAAGCCGGAGTTAGTTCAACTGCCAGAGTTAACCCTGAGGGTGGTTGGTGCTGTGAGTGTCCAGTATTGGGCATCGTGTAATACCCTATTGAAGCTGAGTTTGGAATCTGTTGAGGTGGTTAATTAATGCTCAACCTTGAGTTTAAATAACTAATTGGAAGTGTAATTTTTACTCTACTGTAAAGTGAACTGTATTACTGGTCAACTTTGAAGAGTGGGTTTTTCTGATCTCTAGAAAACTGCATGAACTGTAATTGGAAATTTATCTGATAATTTGCTAGAGTTAAAGAGGTTTAATTGCTGAAATGTCAATAATCTGAAATGTCATAAACTGTAAATTTTGACCACAAAGAAAATATTATTTTTATAAAACAGTACGTATTTTCCCACAATTTTTGGTGTAGTGTTTTCTTTTTGTGTGCTATTGCGTGGCTTTACTTTTGGGTGGACTGCAACCTTTACACAGAGCCTCTGTATGTTAGTCTTGCCCTAGGCCAGGCTACCCCAGGTCCAACATATTGGTGCCTAGCGGTGGGATACTGACTTGGTTGCAGCTACTCACTAGTAATTCGACGCAATACACAAAACCTACACCAGGAGTTTTCTCCTTGCGGCCCTCCTAATCTAAATTTTGCTTTTTCTAAATTAACTACTGGTGGTGGGTGGAGGTTGACCCCAGGTCACTTTTTGAATTCCTCCTGTGTAAAAGTTTATACTCTAAATAGAAATGGAGATAAATGTGGAAGAGCTGGAAAATTATACCGTGACCCAATTGAAGGAATGGTGTCAGCAGCAGGGGGTGTTTTTTAAGAAAGGCGCCAGGAAAGTTGAGCTGCTGACCAGTATCCGGGCATGGGTGGAGGCTCATTCCGGGGATGAAGTAGATACTGAGGGGAGTGACAGGGACACTGTCCTGGAGACCGCAACACTGTACCAGGCGGGAGGGGGGAACCTTTTAACAGGCCCTAGGACACCTTCCAGAGCGGGCAGTAGTGTCTCGGAGAGGGGTTTGACCAACGCCGAGTTAGAGGATAGGAGGGAGGAGAGGAAGATGAGAATAGAACTAGCCAGGATGGACATGGAAAGGGAGGACAAGAGGTTGGCGCATGAGCGGACCATCAAAGAGATCGATTTACAAGCCCTAAACCTAAGAACCCCCAAATCAGAGAATGGTGGCAGCGATACCCAGACCAACATCAGGGAACCCAGACCTTACCTACCAAAAGATATTATGGCATGCTATGTACCCAGTGATGACATTGCCAAATGGCTAGCCGCCTATGAGGTTTCACTGAGGGCCCATGGGATCTTGGAAGCCCACTGGGGGGGTGGGTTATATAAATACATGCCCCCCACTGGCAGGGATACCTTGTTGGCCCTAGATCAAAGTGAACAGACCTACTACCCGGCTATGAAGTCAGCGCTGCTAAGGAAGTTTGGGTTGACCCCTGAGAAGTATAGGCAAAAGTTCCGGGGCAGCCACAAACTAGGCACGCAGAACTGGGTAGACTTTTTGGATTACTCCAGGAAGGCCCTGGAGGGTTGGGTGAGAGGCAGCGAGGTAGGGGACTATGAGGGACTATATGACCTCATACTCAAGGAACACCTACTCGAGAAATGTCTTCCCGAACTACGACAGCATCTGGTGGACAGCAAGCTGACCAGCCCCAGGAAGCTTGCTGAGGAGGCGGACATCTGGGTTAGTACCCGGGTGTCGACTAAGGGGACTGGAGGGGATTCCCAGAAGCATGGACAGGGCGTCCCCCAGAAGAAAGAGGGAGGGGAAAATAAGAGGGAGTTCTCAAAAGGGCCACAAAATACTTCGCAAGGAAGGGGCAGAGGATTCATCCCTAAGAGTAACCCCCCTCGCAACCCTACCCCTGGCCAAAGCCAGCAGCCAAGGGTTGTTCATTGTTTTGAGTGTGGTGGTGTGGGACACTATAAGGGAGATGTGAGATGCCCAAAAAGACCACCCCCTCCCACTGGAGGAAAAGCCCCGGGAATAACTAGTGTAGTGCTCGGGGAGGAGATGCCTTTGGGTAACGGAGGGGAGCGGGCGGGTGTCACTTTAGTGTCCCTGGGAGATAAGGAGATGGTTCCAAAGACCCAACTGCCCTCTAATACTACTAAGTATGAGCAGTGGGTCACCATCAATGGCCGTAGAGGGGAGGCTCTGAGAGATACAGGAGCCAGCATGACTATGGTAAGGAGTCAGCTGGTGTCTCCAGAGCAGGTCATCCCAGATGTACTCCATCCCGCCGTAATGGCTGACGGCAGATTGGGCCACTACCCTGTGGCTGAGGTTCCCTTTGAGTGGGGAGGGGTTGCAGGTCCACTTCGAGTTGCCGTAAGCCCTGCCGTGCCTGTTGACTGCCTGTTAGGGAATGATATGGAGCACAATGCTTGGAGGAGGGTGGAGTACCAGACTCACTCTGAGATGCTGGGACCCCCTGACTGGACTTGTGTCAGCACAAGGTCCGCGACTGCCCAAAGGGGGAGTTCACTTACACTGGAGCCTGGAACAATGGCCCAGCCGGCTGCCAGAGAGGAGAAGGACAGGAGGCCGGAGGACCCTGCCTCGACATCTCCACCTCGTGAGACAGACAGGCCACCTGTGGAGGGGGATCTGGAGTCCACAGGGGAGAATGTTGCTTCCCTGGAAAACCTACCCATCCCTACTGAGTGGCATGTGGAGGGAGGTCCTTCCAGGGAAGAGTTCTGCAAAGCTCAGAAAGAGTGTCCTACTCTCGAGGGGCTGCGGCAACAGGCCAAAGCCCAGGCAGCAGGGAACATAGTAGGGAGCTACCGGATTTACTGGGAGGATGGACTCCTCTACAGTGAGCCCAAGGCACCTGGACATGGTTCATCCAGGGCCTTGGTGGTCCCTCAATGCTTTAGAGCCTTTCTTCTGGAACTGGCTCATGAGATACCATTGGCGGGACACCTAGGACAGGACAAGACCTTTGCCCGGCTTGTCCCCCACTTCTACTGGCCTAGAATGAAAGTGGCGTCTGATACATATTGTCGGACGTGTGTGTCTTGCCAAGCCAGTGGGAAAACAGGGGTGAAGCTAAAAGCTCCCCTGGAACCACTACCTGTCGTTAGCACCCCCTTTGAGAGGGTGGGCATCGACATTGTAGGGCCATTGGATCCACCAACTTCAGCTGGTCACCGGTTCATACTGGTTTTGGTGGATCATGCCACACGGTACCCAGAGGCAATACCTCTGAGGACCATCACTGCACCTGCAGTGGCAAGGGCCCTGATGGGGATCTTCACCCGAGTGGGTTTCCCCAAGGAGGTTGTGTCCGACAGGGGGACTAACTTCCTTTCAGCATACATGCGGGCTATGTGGAAGGAGTGCGGCGTTACCTATCGGTTTACCACTCCTTATCACCCACAAACCAATGGTCTTGTGGAAAGGTTTAACAAAACCTTGAAAGGTATGATACGGAGTCTACCTGAGAGCCTGCGGAGGAAATGGGACGTCCTCCTACCCTGTCTCTTGTTTTCCTACAGGGAAGTGCCACAGAAGGGAGTGGGCTTCAGCCCCTTCGAACTTTTGTACGGGCACCCTGTACGGGGACCTCTCAGCCTGGTGAAAGACGGATGGGAACAGACTCCCAGGAAGCTTCCCCAGGACGTGGTGAGCTACATGCTGGCCTTCCGGAGCCAAATGGCTAAGTTGTGGAAGCAAGCTTCAGACAACTTGGAGGCCAGCCAAGCAGTTATGAAAGAGTGGTATGACCACAACGCTCACCCAGTGGAACTGGAGCCTGGACAGAAAGTGTGGGTAATGGAACCTGGAGAGCTAAATGCCCTCCAGGACCGTTGGACAGGCCCCTTTGAGGTTTTGGAGAAGAAGGGTAAGTCCACCTACTTGGTGGATCTTAAGACCCCGAGGCAGCCCCACAGGGTGCTGCATGCCAATCGCCTCAAGCCACATCATGAGAGGCCCGAGGTTGTCTTAATGATGGTAACCGATGGAGCAGAGGAAGAAGAAAGTGAACCTCTCCCTGATCTTCTCTCGTCCCAAGAAAAGGATGGGTCGGTGGAGGGAGTGATTCTCTCACCATCCCTGACTCCTGAACAGCAGAGTGATTGCCGCCAGATCCTGGAGCAATTTTCTTCTCTGTTCTCCCTTGTCCCAGGTAGGACCCACCTGTGTACCCACGACGTGGACACAGGAGACAGCCCACCTGTGAAGTCTAAAATCTACCGGCTGTCGGACAAGGTGAAGGCCAGCATCAAAAGTGAAGTCGCCAAGATGCTGGAGCTAGGAGTGATTGAACCTTCTGGTAGCCCTTGGTCTAGCCCGGTGGTTTTGGTACCGAAAGCTGCCCCACCAGGCACCACACCTGAATTGAGATTCTGTGTGGACTACCGAGGCTTGAATTCAGTAACCAAAACTGACGCACATCCCATCCCACGGGCGGATGAGCTTATTGACCGGCTGGGAGCTGCTCAATACTTAAGTACCTTTGACCTAACTTCAGGGTACTGGCAGATTTCCCTTACCGAGGAGGCGAAGGAAAGGTCAGCCTTCTCTACACCTCAGGGACACTACCAATTTCGTGTGATGCCCTTTGGGCTCAAGAATGCCCCTGCTACTTTTCAGCGGCTGGTGAACAGGGTCCTTTCTGGAATGGAAGCTTTTTCTGCTGCTTACCTGGACGACATCGCTGTCTTCAGTAGCAGCTGGGAGGACCATTTGCAGCACCTGCAAGCTGTTCTTCATGCCCTGCAACAGGCTGGCTTGACAATCAAGGCCAGCAAGTGTCAGATCGGACAGGGGTCGGTGGTGTACCTAGGTCACTTGGTGGGCAGAGGGACGGTGCAGCCCCTCCAGGCAAAGATTGAGGCTATCATCGCCTGGGAGTCCCCCAAGACTCAAACTGAGGTCCGAGCCTTCCTGGGCCTCACTGGATACTACCGTCGCTTCGTGAAGGGGTATGGCACTATTGTGGCACCCCTCACTGAACTTACTTCCAAGAAACAACCCCGACGGGTAGTCTGGACGGAGGCTGGCCAGCGAGCCTTCATGACCTTGAAACAAGCATTGTGTTCCGCTCCCATTCTCAAGGCCCCTGATTTTGCTAGAGAATTCATTGTCCAAACAGATGCGTCAGAACATGGCATTGGGGCAGTGTTATCGCAGCTAAATGATGAGGGCTTGGATCAACCCGTGGTCTTCCTGTCTAGGAGACTACTCCCCAGGGAAAGGAGGTGGAGTACAATTGAAAGAGAAGCCTTTGCGGTGGTTTGGGCTCTGAAGAAGCTGCGGCCATACTTGTTTGGCTCGCACTTCCTAGTTCAGACTGACCACCGCCCCCTTCGTTGGCTGATGCAAATGAAGGGGGAGAATCCCAAGTTGCTAAGGTGGTCCATCTCCCTACAGGGAATGGACTTTAGGGTGGAACACCGACCTGGGACGGACCATGCCAATGCAGACGGTCTATCCAGGTATTTCACCTTAGTGATGAGGACTCCCAAGGGGTTGGGTAGTTCTCCCCACTTTCAGCTTGGGGGGACGCGTGTTAGACCTGTCTGCTTCTGGGGATACTCTAACCATTATTATTTATTTTTGTCCCCCTTAGCCTCCCAGAGTTTCTATTTTTATTTTTACATATATGTCCATCAGGATTTTTCAGTGCTGTCAGGGGGCTAGGTGTTCCTTGGCTATGACGCCATTTTTCCCTCATAACCTGTGAGGCCTAGTCAGGCCCCTTGAAAATCTAGGGACATCCAGAAACCTAAAATGGTGTCCACCAACTGCCATAACGGACACTACTGGAGGACAGGCCCATAGGCTAACATAGGGAACTTTCTAGAAACAACCAGAGACTTCTGCAGGTCTCAGGCCACCCTATATAAGGCCAGTGACCAGCAGCCATTTTGTGCTGACCCAAGAGTGGAGAGTGAGGCAGTGGTGAGAGGAGGTGGACGCACTGAGAGCAGCTAGTTTGTCTTGGAGGCAGACAGTCACTTCAGAGAGACGTTCCCCCTTCAGCCTCTGACCAATCCCTCCCCATACATCAACTGCTGAGAAGAAAAGCAACCTGCGTGTGAAGGAAGACCCTTCTAAGTCTGAACCCCAGTGAAAACTGACAGGACACTCTTATTGAGGATATCCCTATCTTCCCATGCCCAGTGCTGCACCTACCAACGTGGAAGAGCAGCTGTGAGCCCCGTGACGTGGCTGGAGTTCCTTGTTGTGCCCTGGTGAAGTCGTGGGTCTGTGGAGCCATAAATGTCCTGAGGAGCGAGGGCGCTGCTTGAGAACATCCTTCCTGTGAAGCCGGTGAGGGAAGTAACTGGGGGAGAGCAGCGGCGCTGCTCCGATCGTCTGTGAGACCCCGGGGGCACCGGCCGCATCAGTGGAAGAAGGAAGCGCTTCCGCGCATGTCCCCAGCGTGACCGCTACTGGAGGCAGGAGGGGCCTAGGTTCGAGCAGGCCCAGAAGTGCAGCATCTGTGAGGTGAAGTTTCCGGCTGTGATCGCGCAGGCCCCAGGGAGTAGCGCGACTCGTGAGGGCGGAGGCGGAGTCGTCAGAGAGCTACGCGCATGCCCGGGAGAACAGCGCGCTCGTCGAGGATTGCGTGAGGAGGCGCCGGAAGATTCCCCTGGCCGCGGAAGCAACGCCAAAGCCCCTGATCTGCTCAGGCGCCCCACGGAAAAGCGTGTGAGAGGAGCCCAATCATCATTCCGCTGTTGTAATCTCTCTCCCCGCTTGAGCGCTAGCAGCAAACACAGCGCGAGCGGGAGAAGAGAGGAAAGTATACCGAGTGGCTGCTGTGAGACCGCAGTACTGAGTCTCCTCTGACCTGAAAAGCAGGTTCTTCCCCTGGACCACGCAGATAACTCTGCTACAAGTAAGGAGTGACACCCGAAGGGAAGGGGAACAGCTATCCAGGAAGGGGGGAAGTGGAGAGCTCTTTTCAGAGTTGGTGCTTCCTCTATGTGAAAAAAGGGACAGTATAAATACCCAGCAGTGGTGGGGGAAATCCACAGAGGGAAATTGTAAAGCCGGAGTTAGTTCAACTGCCAGAGTTAACCCTGAGGGTGGTTGGTGCTGTGAGTGTCCAGTATTGGGCATCGTGTAATACCCTATTGAAGCGGAGTTTGGAATCTGTTGAGGTGGTTAATTAATGCTCAACCTTGAGTTTAAATAACTAATTGGAAGTGTAATTTTTACTCTACTGTAAAGTGAACTGTATTACTGGTCAACTTTGAAGAGTGGGTTTTTCTGATCTCTAGAAAACTGCATGAACTGTAATTGGAAATTTATCTGATAATTTGCTAGAGTTAAAGAGGTTTAATTGCTGAAATGTCAATAATCTGAAATGTCATAAACTGTAAATTTTGACCACAAAGAAAATATCATTTTTATAAAACAGTACGTATTTTCCCACAATTTTTGGTGTAGTGTTTTCTTTTTGTGTGCTATTGCGTGGCTTTACTTTTGGGTGGACTGCAACCTTTACACAGAGCCTCTGTATGTTAGTCTTGCCCTAGGCCAGGCTACCCCAGGTCCAACAATCCCCAATTCCGATTTTTGATATACATATTTACCGCCTGCTTTTGATCAGATGGCAAATTTGTGCAAGGGCTTACATGAGGGGTGGAGATGGCGAAAGTAGGGTAGAGTGGGGGAAGGGGAAGGAGAATTCTGCCAGAGAAAAAGGCCGACACAGACTAGTGGACGAGACTTTGTTGATGCTGCAGCCAAAATCGGGATTTTACTGGCTGGAATTATTTTCCTGTAAAATAGGATCCGCTGTTACTTTTGGGGGTAAGAACACCAGGCCAGCCATGATCAGGTCGAGTGGAAATGCATCCATGAATTTTGCTCTGTTTGACTCCTCATACGCTCCTTAGCATTTAATGAGTGAGTGTGTTCATGTTTTTCCAAAAAGAGAGTGTGAGTGAGATAACTCTCCTGTCTGAGGTGTTTTCACAATTTACTATGGGCACCATTATCAAAGGAATTTATGTCCGCAAAAGTCAGTTCATGGAGGATAATACCTCACTTATTTCAACCTGGAATTTAAAAAGGATTCCTGGAAGGTGTACATGACTCTACTATTGTGGATGTGTAGGGAAATGGCTTTCTCCAAGAGGAAATATATTTTCCCCCTGGAAAGAAAAATGTAAATGGGCATTTTCACAACAGGCTCCTTTCTCCCTAGATCAAAATCTGCATTATGTAAATTCATTATGTAGATTCCCACACCGGAGAATAGGAACTTTTGGGAGATGTCACATGACATTCCCAGTAGTAACCCTGAAACCCTGATCCTGCATAGCTTTCCATACCTACTACTGAAAATTAGTTTGAACTGAAAAAAACACACAAGATCATGTTCATGCAGAGATGTAAATCTTTATCCTTAATTTACCTCTTTTTGTGAATCGAATCGCATATACATAGGAATTTGGCATGAATGTCAAAGGTTTGGTTGAGTAAATTGTTGTATATGTGTCCCCTTTTAGAGGTCAGATGCAAGGTGTTTTTATGACCGGAGTCTCCCTTGCTTGCTTTCAACAGGTTTCAAATGGCACCACCCAACCACCCAGGTTTCAATCCAACATTCAAACACACCAGTCTAACATTTCATTCACAAGGACTAACACAGACCAAGGTTCTACCACCCTCCTCCATGTCAAAACCCGCTCAGTGTGTTCTCTTTGCCTAGGACTGGCACTCCCTTCCTTGCTACAATCAAAATATCACTCAGATTTTCTTACTTCTCATCTCCGTCTCACCCACAATTGACTGCTTTATTCTAATCCAGGTACCCTCAACTAAGAGAAAAAGAGTTACCTTTCTATCCAATTCTTTTAAGCATGGCTAACACACTATATGGACAGAATCGCAGTATTCACCAAGCATATCTACTTTTCACACAAACTTAGTCGTACGGCTGCTGATTATTTTGACCAGCAAGACTGTGTAAAAAATTTAGGGGCATATTTACTAGCCTCTTGCGCCGCCATGGTGTCATGTTTTGTGACACAATTATGACTCAGAATACTAAATTATATTTATGAGGCCACGCAAAGCAATTTTGTGTGGCTTTGACTGGCCTCGTAGATACAGAATAAGCTAAGGCAGCATACATTGCTGCTTTGCCTTACTCTGTGTTATGAAAGTGTTCTATGGGCATTGCGGTGTGGGCTCCCATGCAAAACCTATGGATTGTGACGCATCACCAGATTTTGAAGACCATGTAAACCTGGGGATGTGTCAAAACCTTACGCCTGCTAGGGGAGGCACAACAAGGAGAAATAACTTAATTTCTCCTCGTTCTTTACTCTTTCCTTGTGTGCTGTATTCTGCAGCACACATAGAAAAAGGAAAAAGCCTCCCAGGAGCGTTTGCATGCAGGAATGTCCCCTTTCCTGCACAAACCAATCCTGCATGGTACAAGGGTTCCTGCTTTGGCGCTTGCATCAGCGGCCTGTGCAGGTAGGCGTGGTGGGGTGGGATGGGGCAGGATGTTGGGCCGGGCGGGGCAGGAAGGAGGAAGTCAGCAGACGACGGAATAGGTAAATATAAATAAATACATAAAACACATTCCGTCATCTGTTGACTAAGCCCCCACTCCGCTCGGCCACACTCCACAGCTCCACCGCGCTTACCTGCACCGGCCACGACTGTGATAGGCTGATGGAATTGTACCAGTGAAGGGGGTAAGCACAGGAATGTGCTGTGTGCCATAGATACAATGCATTCCCCCCTTTTACTTTGATGCAGGGCATCCCAGCAAGGTGTCTGCCCTCCCTGTGCCGAATCCCATAAATATTCTTAACTTCCCTCATTTTTATTCCCCTGAGCACCCTTTTTTATTGACACACCCTGGCCTAATGATCCACCTTTCAATGCTCTATGAAGTCCTTCCCAAGGATGGCATGAATTGTGTACCACTTTGCACAGATGTGGAGTAAGGCAAGGCAGCGCAAATCACTGCCCTGCCTTCCTCTGTACTAGGGAGGTGTTCTATGTATGTTGGAGTTCTGACATGTCCCCAAATTTACGAAACCATGTAAACTTGGGGATGCTCATAATCTTATGCCTGCACAGGGGAGGCGCAACAAGGAGAAATAACATTATTTCTCTTCCTTTTCTCCTCTTTCCATTTGTGCAGCAAACATGGTAAGAGGAAAGCCCCACCCAGGATTGTTTTTGTGGAGGACTGTGCTCCTTACTGCAGAAAAACAATCCTGCCGACAACATAGGTATTCTTGCACTGAAAAGGTGCCAGTGCAAAGGGAAAGGTCAGGAATGTCCTGTATTGGATACATACTGTACATTCCTGCCCTTTCTCTTTGAGGCAGGCAGTGCAGCAAGGTGTCTTGCTGCACTGCCCTACCCCAAAACCCCATAAATGAGACTCTGTGTATTTACCGTTCGTAATATTTCTCTAGTCTCTTCGTTTATATGCTTCGACCAAACCATTCTTTCTCATATACTCCAAGCACTGATGTACTCTTCCACAGTATCATTAGGATATTCACAAAGTGGTAGACCTGACAACCTTAGAGTGGTCTTCCTCCCTACTTTTTACCTACTTCCTTCACTTTCTCTAACCTCGTTTTTGCTGGCCTTAGGACTCAGAGCACTTTACCACTGTTAACCAGTGCTGAAGTGCATGTCCCTAAAACATGGTTATATTGGCTCATCCCACTTGGCATATATAATTTACTTATAAGTCCCTAGTAAAGTGCACTTCGTGTGCCAAGGACCTTTAAATTACTTGCTATTAGTAGCCATGCAGTACTTAGTGTGCCACCCCACTTAAGTAGCCCTCTAATCATGGCTCAGGCCTGCCATTGTAGAGCCTGTGTGTGCAGTTTAAACTACCATTTCGACCTAGCAAAATAACCCTTTTGTGACAATAGTTGTTATTCACTCAGTTACAGAAATGTAACCAATTCTTTTAGAATAACAACATTCAGATACAAACTTAGCATGCAGTGCTGTAACGTGCCATGCCCAGGTCTGTGAATTAACTTGAGGGAAAACTAGATCACCAAAGTGTACTAGACAATACGCAGTACTGGTGCCCTAAGGCTTCTATGTAAATAATGTCAGTCAAAAAATATTCCAAACAATCAAACGATACAATGTTAACGAGGATCGAAACAATGATATCACTTGAACAAAATAATGTAATCAGTTGGTTGTAGGCTTGTCGTATTATTTACAAATGTTGCGTCACACTTGCAGATGACAAGAAAATATTTATTTATTTATTTATTGACATTTGTAGAGCGCGGCGAATACCCGTGGGCGTCTCGGCGCTAGTTAAGGGATGGATCAGCAACTGGGGTAAAGAAGATATACAAGGCTATTGGTCAAATAACCACGTCTTTAGCTGTTTGCGGAATGTGAACAGGGAGGGACTTGCTCGGATATGTGCAGGAAGGGTGTTCCAGAGTCTAGGGGCGGCAACCAGGAAACGCCTGTCGCCCCAGGTGACTGTTCTAGTGCAAGGCACAGCCAAGAAGTTCTGAATAGAGGAACGAAGAGATCGGGTTGGGACATGATGGAGAAGATTCTGTTTGAGAAAGTGGGGACCTTGATTATTGAGTGACTTGTAAACAATACACAGCGATTTGAATTTGATACGGCTGCGTATCGGGAGCCAATGGAGATCCCTAATGATGTTTGTAACTGGTGCGAACTTGGGGATCCCAGCCAGCGTTCTCAATTAGCGGAAGTGACTGTAAAGGAAATGAGAAGCATGGTCAGCATATGTACAAAGTGCACTGAAGTAAACAGTGAGCTAAAAAAAAAAGAAATTAAGTATAAATAAAACGCCTTGGTCTATAACCATAGAGTTAATACAGCTGCAAAGAGAGAGCAAAGGGCAAGAAAGGCCAAAGGAGATGCAGTACAGATTGGTCGACCCCAGAAACAGAATCACCAACGGAACATAGACTGACGCACCTGAACTACCATGTATGACACCATTCACAAACAATAGTGATAACAATTGCAAAAAGAATATATACACTAAACAAAAATAGGATGACCACTAAATGACATTAATCAAAAACAATGAACATGATGTGAGATTCACCATCTTAAATTCATATTGACAAGGTAAAAATGTAACGCCATACCGCAGAGAATGCGATAATTTTGTTAAAGCAAAAAGTACCAAATCATAATATATTCTGACAGCTGTATATTTATGGATAAGCATGTGGTGAGTGCATATCTCATATTGGTAAGACAATCCTTATGAGAAGGAAGATCTGTAACGTCTGAAAGAATAAAGATCTACAAAAAGAAGGCCAATTCCAACTTGCCGCTAAGTAAGGTGGTAATAAGACTATTAAAGTACTTGATCCAATGAGTCTCACACTGAGATAAATGCTACCAGGTAAAGATCTCTGGATTCGCCATTATAGTTCCAGCACTGTAAATCTGAGCTGTGCAATGTTCTGGTGGAGGTCCATCCAGTGTGCCATGAGGGATGAATTCCTGTTCTTGTGTCAAATTATACTTTTGTGCTATGTAATGCGCACCTTGATGCACCTTTCTGTTTTGTTCACATATATTAAACGACATGGACACTTGATTAAGTAAACAACTAGTTGAGAGTTACAGTAGTTTGCTGAATGTTTCATCTGGATCAGTTTGCCAGTTTGTGGATGAGAAATAGTATTGCCCATTATGACAGTGTTGCAATTTATGCAATGTTGACACCTCTTCCTCCTCTTAGGTGATGGAACTTCTTTCTGCGGAGTCGATGACAACATTTTTTTCAAATTCCGGGTATGTGTATATGCAAATAGAGGTTTATTTGATAAAAACTCCTAGAAATCCAATTCCATCTGGAGGAGTTTCCAGCAGGGAGAAAGGATGCATTTGATGGTATTTGATTGAGTAGAAAATTTAGACACAAAGACCTGCTGTGCTGGCGTCACAGCCTATTTTTCCTGTAGTATCGTTGAACGACCCAGGGTAGACATGCTTTTAAACACAGTCTCCAACACTTTTTAGGGTACCACGTTTGGTGAACTGATTTTTGAATACTGTAAGTGTCTGAGTACTGGTATCAGCATCAGATGGGATTGATTTCACCCGCATAAATTGTGAAAATGATAATGCCACTTCAACAACAGTGGGTGAAAGCTGCTGAATAATAATATATTGTTACGATCAGTTGGCTTCTTGAAGACTTTGGTAGAGAGATCGGATGATGTAAGCTCAAGGTGGACATGCAGATATGAAGAGCATGGGCATCAATAATGAGATTCTTCACCTGAGCAAAAGAAGAATAAACTTCCTCAAACCAGTCAAATTTTGATCGTTTGCGTAAAAGAGCAGGTAATGGCTCCACTGTCTGGGCATATCCTTTCACAAAACGTGCATAAAATTCTGAAAGCCCAAGAAAAGATTGGAGGGCATCTTTATCTTTAGGAGGAGTGGCATGGCTAATAGCTTTAATGAGAGAAGTTTTGGGCTTAATGCCCTCAGAGGAAGTGTATGAACCAAATAAGATGTTGCATGCCGAATTTGCATTTCTCAACCCTGATTGTCATGCCTACATCATTAAGCTTGCTGAGGACAGAATGTAAATTGTTTAAATGTGACTCCCAATCATCAGCATATACCAGCATATACCAATATATCATCTTGATAAGCCTTGATAAGCCTCGACTCCTGAGATGTTTCTGAAAAGGTTGTCTATGATTTTCTGAAAAACGCTGGCGGAAAAAGCCAGGCCAAAGGGTAATTTAAAATACTTAAAGACACCAAAAGGTGTGACGAATGTAGTGAACTCCTGAGAATCAACTGTCAGGGTACCATGATGATAAGCTGACCGAAGTTCAATGAGTGAAAAAAATGTTGCACCACCCAAATTAGCTAGAATTTCGTGTATTTTAGGAAGGGGGTGGCAATCAATGAGTATGTTTTTATTTAACGTGCGCAAATCCGCACATAATCTGACCTTACCATTTTTTTTCCGGACAATCACAATGGGAGAAACCCACTCAGAGGAGTCAGAAGGAGCAATTACACCCTCATCACATAAAGTTTTAAGAACAGACTTAAGTTGATCCCTGGCGCTAAGAGGTACCTTATGCACAACAGGCTGAGCATCAGATTTCAACCTAATTTGATGTTGGAACCCTTTAACAGTTCCCAACTTCTTTGAAAATACATTTGGAAATTTATCTGAAACCTTTTTAATGTCAGATGAGTGGTCTGTGAGAGATAAACAGTCTCTATTGGGAAATAAGTCATATCTAGAGCCTGCAGGAACGTAGCCTTAAGGAGGGTCACCTAAAGAAATAGGATTGTCAGAACCTGGGATAAGGCGCAAACCCATTTTCGCCAGATCTTGCCAACCTATGATGTTGCGTCCTTTGACTGCAACATAAACCTTCATGAAAATTGACCTTCCTAAACATTCAAGTCTGTAATTAAAGTAACCTAGCATATCTATGTCGAACTCGCCAAAAGCCTTTGGATGACATGCGCTGGTAAATAAAGAAATAGATCCTTGCCATTTGTTATGAAACATAACGTCAGAGAGAATGGTTAAAGGGGAACCTGAATCAGCCATGATGGGAATTTCAATATGGCCAAAGAATGCAGTTCCCAAAGGACCCTTGATGCATTGAGAAGTGGAGATGGAATTACATTCAAAAGAAACTACCATGTCTTGAAAGTGATCAGAGAAGTCTTCAATTGAGTCAGAGCAGTTAACACTATTGACTCTGGTAATTTTCTTTGTAGATCTGCATAACCCTTGAAAGTGATCAATTTTCTGGCAAAGAATACATTTTTTACCAATGGCGGGACAAATAGGGTAATCACTTAAATGTGATTTAGATCCACATCTAAAACAAAAGGTACTTTTCTTTACAAACTGTTTACTGGATCTCTGTGTGGACACAGCATTAATAGAGTTAATGGCTTGTGAAGAAACTTTAAAAGAATTCATAGGATGTTCTTGTTGAAGGACTTTAGATGTAACAATAGATCCCTCAATACTCTTGGTGATGTCTATTGTTTCTTGAAGAAACGTTTTTCTGCAGCTAAGAAGACGCTCTTGAATCTTCCTTGAAAAACAAGCAAACACAAATTGGTCTCGAATGTAAATTTCAGGATCAGCTTCGAATTCGCAGGATGATGCTAGAACTTGCAATTCTGCGATATATTCTTCCACAGACTCATCTTCTCGCTGTTTCCTCTTAATAAAATGATGTCTTTCTAGAATTATATTTGGTTTCTGGTCATAATGTCTAGCAAGACGTGACAGGGCTTCTTTATGGCAGTCCCAATGGTCAGCATCACCAGCTTCACCAGATGGAGTAGGAAATTTAGGCAAGTTTTAAAAAATGTGTTGTGCCGCAAGGCCTAGACAACCATACAAAATTGCAAGTTTGCGTTCTGGTGAAAACTTAACGGCATCAATGGCCACAATATGATTTTCGAATGCTTTTACCCATTGCCGCCATGAAATGCTGAGCTTCCCAGGATGTTGTAGAAAAGGAGGCGGCTGAGCAAATTGTTGAGAAGAAGCCATTTTTGGATCTTAAGACAACAAGTGATTAAAGATACTTGTACAGTGTAACAGAAAAACTAGTGAGCTTTTGAATAAATGAATGAATGCAATAATGTAACTGCATGAAAATATGAAATCAATAACACAAATAAACAAATATTGAAGTTTCTACACAAAATGCTAATGCAAGCTAAAAACACATTAAAATGAAACAGAACATTGAAATAAATATGATATGTCAATGGCAAGCGAAAACCTCAAAGTAAGATCTGCAAATTCTTATAAAAATAAAGTTGGTGGGTGCAGCTGATGGGGTAAGTTCCTTGTCGCCAATTGTAGTAATTTGCCAGGAATCAATAAATTGTAATTTGAAGGGGACGCTCTAAAGGGTCAAAACTGCTTACTCTTCAGGACCAGCACGAACCACGGAGCCGTGAGGGAAACGGCGGAGTGCTCCACCAACATTTGCCATGCCGTGAGGGAAACGGCCATTGAAACCCGGGGCTGCACCACCACAACTTCCAGCAGCCCCAGGACCTCAAGGCGCACTCGTGACGAAACAGCCTGCGCCCGGTGGCGCTACAAAATCGGCAAGCGTGCTCTGCAGCACGGAACTCGGGCGGGCGACGCGCGGGCAAAGCCCGGGCCAAGGTCGGGCCCGTCCTTTCCCGTCATTGACAGGAAGAGACAGGACAGGGCCACCCCATTGGTCTGATCTACAGGCATTGGCAGATTTAGAAGACCGGCCCCACTGAGGACGCTCCTGTAACTCCGGCAAGCCCACTACATCAGCAAGTAGACCGGTTATTATTGGTGATGCTTTGAACCCATGCTTTTTAGCCACTGCCACTTATGAACTAGTGACTCTTTAGCTGGCTATCTGGTTAATTGACTTTGGGTGCTGTATGTTTATTTGGGAATACATTTAAGTTGTGCTGTACTCTCCTTTTTCTTATTAATTGTACCAACATAGTCTAACATGGGGAAACGCACCTATATCCCTAGAAAAACTCTGGCGCAAACCTCTTCTTCTTCCCTGCCCCTTCCCACTTCAATTGACAAAATGCTGCAAAGAGCCCTAGGTGCAGTAACCTCCGAAATTGAACGTACTGAAAGGCGGTTATCAATCACCCCAATCTTTTTCCTCCTATAATGGATTTGCCTAGTTCCAATACTTCCCCTGTCCCGCTGCTACCACCCCTAGCTGATCCCTTGCCTGTACCACCCCAAGCGGATGCTGCAATAGATAGAACAAACATGGTAGTTGAGGGTATGAGCACGCGTAAGAAGGGGAAGCGTAAGCAGGCAGCTGGGAAAGTTACAATGAATAAGAAGGCAAAAACTGGGAGTGACCAGAGGGATGGAGACTTGGCTAACCAAAACCCCACAATAGAATCTATTCCTGTGGCTAGTTCTGAGTCTAAGTATCCAGGTTGGGTTAAGTTATTACTAGTAGATCTACTGACCCAAGTGAGTGCTCTAATTAGCCAGGAGGTTGCCCCTTTAGTTGCACAATTAAAATCTTTAACATCTATGGCAACCAAGTGGCAGATGCAATCCTGCCCGCCTGTAATATCCTCGCCAGGAAGGGGGGGAGGCCCAAACTTTAATCCCGAGTCTAATTTGAGGATACTTAGGGATAATCAGGTGATACCTGGCGCTCAATGTTCCAGTGCACAGCTCCCTCCAAGCCGAGGTCATATTACCACCCACTTTGTTCCTGCTCTTCAACGAGATCACGATTGTACTCCCACCATAACCTCGGGTATCATCCCTGAGGTGGCTAATAGGCACCCAACAAAATATACACACGTTGAGGTCTCAGCAACCCTCTAGGGCTGGGGGGAACCTAGAACCGTTCTGCCAATTATAAATCTCCCCCAGAATCCCTCCCCTTGGTGGGACAATCTTTTAGGTTGGCATTAGCAGAGAGCGCTAGAGAGCTAATTAAATCCTAACTCGCCTGACCAAGTGATGCTGGTGGCGCATACCAGTGATGATGCAGATATCGTACAGGAGTTTCATGAGGTTTTAAAAAATGAGCTAGGGTTACTGTAGAGTTTTGAGAATAGAATTATTTATTTATTTATTTTTAAAAAAATGTTGAAAACCTTTATTGCACAGTATCATTAAACAAGTACGGGCCTACAACCATCCGGCCGGCCTCGACATCATTTGGAGCACTTTTGCAAACAATACGGCAACTCAGTAGTATCTCAAATCAAAGTACAATCAATCCGGGTTACACTGGAGGTATTTGCACTACCGAGAAGCAGGAGAAGTTACGGTTAATTTAAAAAATAATAATTTTGTGAATCATATTGAAATAGTAGAAACTAGAAAGGATCAGAGTCCAAACAATCCGTACAAGACTGAAGTGGGCGACTTCCATCAAAGAAATCCAGCAAACATTAAAGCATAATCAAAATGGCGGCACAAGGATATCACAAAAGGAGTGGCAATCGCACATTATATCGTGTGCCGGTCGCTACCCACCCCACATCGAACCACTCTATTGACCTAAGGAAAGAAAGAAATAGAAAAGAAGTCAAGAATAAAGAAAAAATAAGGCCCATAGAAACTGAATCGGACAAAATAAAATCCCCCCCCACCCCCCACCCTACACGCATGCAGAGGCTACGGCCTACCCCCCCCCTAGCAGTGTGCCTGTCGCCCAAAAAAGAGTACCCGAAATAAAGAAGGAAGAAAGGAAGAAAGAAGGAAACATGTAAAACCGGAGGAGGGCCAAACGTATGTGATCAAAACAACCAACATGGACATTCTCGGCCGCCCCTCCCCCAACCCCGAATCGATGCATAACCAACGTCCGGCTCCCCCGCCTACCCATCACAGTCCCAGCAATGCAAACAACAGTAAGCAAAAATGAAAAGCATCTTCAACCTTGTCCCTTACGATCCAATGTGCGGAGGGGGCAAGATGGCCGCTGCGCTGTTGTGCTGAGAGGTCGCATCTAATTCCCTCTCCCACAATGAGTTGACATATCGTGGAAAAACGCTGTGCTACGCGGAGTAATACCCCTAATGGAGCTTGGGCGTTGGTGGCTTGCAGAAGTGACTTTAAAGGAGAAAATATTGCGAGTTGGCCAGGCTTGGGTCCGAGCGAGAGGAGTGCTACTGAAGCTGTTTACAGGACACTATATGGCTCCTAAAATACCCGGTCGTGCTCCTAACCAGGAGAAAGTGAGCGAGAGGACTAAAAAGCTGCCAGATACTTCGGCAACAATGAAGACAGTGACAGCCTTTAGCGCAAAATCGGATACCCCAGCAGGAAGAAACACCGGCGCGATTAAAAAAGTTTTTCCTCCCCCGCCTCCTCCAGAGAAAGCTAAGAAAGCGGAACTACGAAAACAGAGTTTGATCTCCAAACTCAACAATCCAGGAGAGGCGCGCTGCACTAGTAAAAACAATCCAGCAAAGGGGGATGAGCAGAAGTTACGAGAATCGAGTATGCGGCAGCCTACCATGACAGAGATCTTGACAGTGGCAGTGAAACTCCCCGATGCGGTAGCAGCAGAAATGCCGAAATGCGGAGATGCTGTAATGCCGGTCTCCGTTCACGAAGCAGACGCTGGCACTCCGGTTGCTGGAAACGTCCTCGAGGACGCAGCGGACGGCGGAGACTCTGTGAGGGCGGTTGCTAGGCAACCAGGAGAGCCGACATCGGGAGCAAGCCAGATCGTGGAAGCAGCGCAGGCAGGCGGCGGTGTACTTGCCGAAGCGGCGCTGGAAAGCAGCGAAGGTGAAGGTAAAGGGGAGCGCGGAGGGGAGGAGATTAATGGCACAAGGAACACGGGAGGCACAACAGGAGATACCACAGCCGATATGCTCGGAGCCCTAATGTTGGTAGAGGAAGAAATAAACGCCTCAAAGAAAAAGCCTGGTTCATGGGGAAGCCATGAGAGTTTAGTGAATGTGAATCTTACAAAAGAGGTAAACAGTAGCAAACACCTTCAGGGGGGCGGTGATTGCACCTCTCAAGAAGGGGAAGGCGAATTCTACTCAGTTAATGAAGATTCAGGTTCAACATTATCGTCAGAAACTAGTGCTGAAGAGGACGAACAGGATGATACTGAATCAGGTATAAGCGCGTCAGAGAAAGAGTCCACAATGAAAAAAAAAAGACATTCTAAATTGGAGAAACGACTTCTCTGGGATTACTCAGCAACCTCACAAGTATAACAGGAGGAGGATGTACATGAAAACACGGCGGAGGGAGCAGCAGCTGCTGGTGGTAACCCCGCGCAACGGGACCCTTTTCATACCCTGTTCTTGACTCTTAAACAAATGCAAAGCGAAGCAAGGGCGGAGAGTCGCAGGGCGAGGCAGGCATCAAAGAAAATCCAAAACAGTTTAAGAAAAGTCAACAAACTGTATGATGAACTGGTGGACCGAGTCACAGAGGTTGAGGAGCGCACTGGCAAGCTGGAAGATGATGTTGGGAGATGGCAGTCATTCAAGACAGAGCAAGAAAAAATGGCAGAGGATATGCGTTGGAAGATGGAGGACTTTGAAAATAGGCAGAGGAGGAACAACGTTCGCTTGCTGGGTGTGGAAGAAGGGGCAGAAGGGCAGGACGTCAGGCAATACGTGATAAAGTTACTGAAGGGTGCCTTTCCAGAATCCCAGTGGCAGTGGGAAACAGAGATACAGAGGGCACATAGGTTCCCATTTACAGTAAAAAAAGCCGGGTGGGCAGGAGGAGGAGGGAGGGATGGCCAGAAAAACCATCCCAGGGCAATATTAGTGTATATTGGGAACTTCCTGCTCAGAGAGGAGATTTTGAGTAAGGCAAAGCCAGAGAGTAGGAGGACTTTCGAAGACACCACTTTTTTCGCTAGACCCGACTTCTGCCATTTTACTGTAGAGAGGAGGTGGAAGTTAAGGCAGTTGATTGCTCCATTCCAAGCTCTCGGTATGGAAGCATATTTACTTTACCCAGCCAGACTCAAAGTAATTGTGAGAGGGAAAACTTGGATGTTTAGTTCTGAGATAAAAGCTGAGCTCTTCTTAGAAGAAATGAGGATGCAGAAGGGAGGTTAAAAGGTATAGATATTTATATATGGCTATACATGTATCTGGATAAGAGTAAGGGTGAATTAAGGGGAGCACAGCAAAACCAATTGAAGTGAGTGAGGGAGGGAAGCGACTTGCACAACAACAAAGGCGGGCACACATAGGTCAGTTGACCTATTTGCCTGTAAAAGGGAGGGGGGTGGGGGCAGAGCAGGGGTGGAGAGGGAGGGGAGGGGAGGGGGGGTGGAACGAAAACATTTTTTCTTTAAGATATGGCACATTGTTATGTATTCAAGAACTTGTGAAAATATGCAGTCTGGTTTGATGCTGTTAAATAATGTCTATCTTGTATGGTACCTGTTAAAGTCAGCACAATGGCATGTAGGATAGTATCACTGAATGTATGTGGTTTAAACGAGCCTAATAAGAGAATGAGAGTTGCAGCGTATTTGAAATCTTTGCGATTAGATTTGATATGTCTGCAAGAAACCCATATAGAGTCAAGTAGGCCATACCTTTTAGAGCAATTAGGATTTGATTTGTTGGCAAGATCTAGACAAGAGACTAGGACCAGAGGAGTAGCAATCTTGGGTAGGCAAAGGGATGTTGTGGTAGGGAAGAAGAAGGAAGACAAATGGGGTAGATGGGTTATCTTAGAAATCTGTTTTAAAGGGCAGAAATTAACGTTAGTTACTATCTATGGATCAACAGAAGATGACCCTGATGTATTCCAGTTTCTTGATGCGGAGTTAGCCCAGTGGAATGAACCCATAGTATGTTGTGGAGATTTTAATATACATGATTTAGAGAGCTCATTTACACAAGAAAATGCGACCTATAGAGGTAGGAAAAGGAAAGTATTTAGGGCTTTGGCAGATATGGTCACACATAATGCTCTGGTAGATCCTTGGGTAAAGCTACATCCTCACCTTGATGGTTGTACTTTCTATTCTGCCCCTCATAAGGTAATGGTTAGGCTTGACTACTTTCTGATAACGAATTGTTTACTAGTCGAGTCACAGGTGGAGAAGTTACCTAGGGTAATCTCAGACCATAGTCCGGTCGTCCTTACTATTAAAATCAACCAAACACCAAGAACTCCTGCGCAATGGACTTTTGAGAGAGGCCTTTTAAAGGATCCTGCATATAGGGAGCACATGGTAGTTTGGATCAAATGGTTTTGGGATATAAATAGGGGGACAGCAGCCCCAGGGGTGGTCTGGGATACATTTAAGGCAGGAGTAAGGGGTGAAACAATTAGTTTTGCAATGGGGAGACAAAAAAGAGAAAGGGAAAAGAGAGAAGAGATAGGACAGAGGTTGTTAAGAGAGGAAGAGAACTTAAGCAGGGCTATAAGACACAATCTACCCTTAGAGGATTGTCTGCTTAAGATCATAGCGCTAAAAGCTGAAGCAGTGGAAGGTTTTGCAAGGCAGGCGGCAGATAACTTCTTAACAAAAAAGGAAAAAATATACGAACTAAGTGAGAAGGTGGGGCGGGTGCTGGCAATTAGAACTAGGCAGAGAGCAGCTGAAGCAGGAGTAAAGGAAGTAAGAGACGCGCAGGGGAACATGGTCATGGAGACTAACCTAGTAAGAGAAGTCTTTAGAAAATACTATGCGGATTTATATACTCCAGAAGACCCAACGAATCTGGAAGAGACTGATGAATATTTGAGGAATATTCCGCCACCAACAATGTTAGTAGAAGACAGGGAGATATTAGATGGACCATTGCAGCTTGAAGAGTTGGAGGAAGCTCTTGGAAGTTTACCGGCAGGAAAAGCAGCAGGGCCGGACCAGATTCCACTTGAATTTTATCAAATATTCAAAAAAGAGCTTTTGGCAGACATGTTTATGATAATGCAGCAAGTACAGGTAGGGGAACCCAGCCCGGAGACGTGGGGAGGGGCTAACATAATAGTTATTTTGAAAAAGGGGAAGCCACCAGAAACACCAGGGTCATATAGGCCAATAACATTAATGAATTCGGATGTAAAAATTTACTCTAAAATATTAGCAAAAAGGTTGGCTGGGATAATCAGGCAGCTTGTAACCCCTATCCAGCATGGATTCATTCCTGGGAAAGGGACCACGCAACATGTAAGAACGGCGATCACAATGCTGGATTCTGCGGATATCCTAGGAGACCCTGTTGTAGCACTATTTCTGGATGCCGAGAAGGCATTCGACAGGGTCTCCTGGGATTATCTGTGGCAGGTTATGAGGTGGTGTGGATTGGGGGAACCTTTTATAAAAGCCATACGGGTACTGTATAATGCTCCAACAGCAAGTATAAGAGTTAATGGAGGGCTTTCTGATAAAGTAAAAATTGCTAGGGGGACTAGGCAGGGTTGTCCCTCCTCTCCCCTGCTGTTTGCGCTATATTTGGAACCATTATTGCGTAGGCTTGAAGCTAATCAAAAGATACCACCAATGAGGATTAACAACTGTGTGGTGAAGACCTTAGCCTACGCAGACGATGTTGCAATTTTAACGCCTAATCCGACCATAGCTATAAAAGAGGTGGAGTTAGAGGCTCAGAGGTTTGGAAAGATCTCAGGGTATAGCCTAAATAGATTAAAAACGCAGATAATCAAAAATAGACATACTGTATGTACCGATGATAGGGTGGTCAACTCAGCAGTGTACTTAGGTGTGCTTTTAACAACAAGTTTGGATAACATAGTAGAGCAGAATTTGGCACCTCTGATTGATAAAGTCAAAAAAGACTTAGAAAGGATGAATAATCTGCACCTTTCCCTTATGGGCTGCACAAATATAATTAAAATGTTAATTTTACCTAAATTTTTATATTTCTTTCGTTCTATTCCTTTAGTATTTGAGGCTAGATGGTTTAATTTGTTAGAGAAGGTACTTAATAGATTTATTTGGGCGCACGGGAAAACTAGACGGGCCTACAGGTATATTACCCTCCCAAGAGAAAGAGGCGGCTGGGGGGCACCTGATTTTAGGCTATATCAAATGGCGGCAGCACTTCAGTATATGCAGGGGTTAATTGGGGGTGGAGGAAGCGATAGCAGTGTTACGACTATGTCAACAGAAGTTTACTCTATAGTATTAGGGGCAGAGGCAGAAAATAATTTCTTAAATAGAATTGAGTTTGGTTATCACAAACGGACTAGATTTAAGACTGTAGTGGCAGCAGGTAGGGTATGGATTGCATTCCTAAAAAAAATGGGCCTGGGAAGATATAACAGATATATCAGGCTCTATAAGAACAGATCTTTCCCGGCGGAAGTATTTGCAGATTCGATAATGTTGAGTTGGTATCAAAAAGGGATAGGGCAGATTGGGGACTTAATGGATGGGGAGGCGTTAGTTCAGTTTACAGATCCTACTCTCAAGTATGGGATTGAGAGGAAGGATTTTTTCAAATACCTACAGGTAAGGAGCTTCCTCTGTCGCAAGCAAGGTGGTAGTGCGGGATTTAGTACTAATGAAGTATTGGAGAAAATAAAAATGGGTAGGGACTGCACAATTAGATCTTTTTATGCATGTCTAGCAAAAAGTAAAATTGATGATTTAGAGAAAGTTAGCAACAAGTGGATTGAAAAATTGGGTGGGGAGACTGGAAATTTTCAAGAATCCCTGGACATGGGATGTAATGTTCTGTGCTCAGGTCCCATGCAATCGCAGCATTATAAGACTCTATTCTCGTTGTACCATACTCCCGCCAGGATAGCTAAATGGGGAGGCACCACTGGCACCACCTGTCCACGCTGTAATGCAGAGGACGCAGATATTATCCATATGTTCGCTACCTGCCCTCAGCTCTATTCCCTGATTAAAAATATGGAAGATTTTTTTAGTAATACTCTTGACATACGAACCAAATTGACACCTATGATGATACTGTTTGGGAGAGATAATCAAGCTGGTTCTGATCAGAAGGAATTCATGTTTATAGCTACTGCAGTTATGAGATTAACAATAGCAAGAGTTTGGCTAGACAAGGTACCCCCAGGAATGCATGTATGGCTGGCAAACTTACTAGCTAGTTATAACCTTGAGAAAGCTATTTATGCACGCAAGGGGAAAAGGGGAAGGAGACTTGGGCTTAAAATTTGGGAACCTATAGCCAAATGGAAAGAAAGGATGGCAATATAAGATATTGTAACAGAGTATGAAAATTTTGAATTGTAAATTATATGGCAGGATATCTCTATATTGTTTATATTGTTTATATTGTTTAAAACTTCAAACCAGCGAAAATTTGAAATTTTTGATGTATAAAATATACAAATGTATGATGTAAAATACAATGTGCATATTAAGAAAAAAAGGAAAAATAAAAAAAAATTGAAAAAAAAAAAAAAAAACGATCCAATGTGCCGACGAGGTACAGTGGTAAAGTAGCCATCTGGAATGGTATAAACTGCCGCAGTGACCACAACCGAACAGGGCGCTGTCCACCAAGATCTGTCCAATTCAAAGCCATGTGGCCTACGATTGTACACAAAAGGGCAACACCCAGCAGTAATCCTCCAAAGTTAAACAGCCAAAGCATAAGCAGCATGCCCAGGATACGGTAACGAGACTCGCCAGTAGATCCTGAAGGAGTTGCCAGACATGGCGTCCAAAGGCGATTCCCCAGCCACTGTACTAGTCCAGGAATCCCATACCTCACCACAGCCATAACAGGCAGTTTCGCGGCGGCATCCAGCTCTCGTATCTCCAGCGCCTCCATGTACCTCTGGACAGGCAGCTCACAGTAGTCGAATCCAGGGTGTGGCGAAGCGCTCTGCATGCGAACACCAACTCGGCCAGTCGAGAACGTGGGCAGAATGGCGTCTAATCGGCCCCCCAGGTCCTGGGCATTGTCACGCAAAGCAACTCGCAAAGTACCCAGGGCGGCCAGAATATCCCCGATTTTCAAGGACACCTCTGGAGAAGAGGATTCTGCAGCTTCCTGCATGTGGGGCTCGCAAACGTGTGGTAGCCTTCGAGCCTGTCCACCGGCATCACTTGTCAACAGCCGGTCGTCCCATTGGTGCCCCGACGAGCACAGCCAGGTCGTGGGGACAGGGGCAGCACACTCCATTTTGACACCGCACACGGTTGCAGTGCAGCGTCGGCCGTCAGAAACACCCCCAGCAACAGATCGGCTAGTCAATTCCAAGTGCCGAGCGTTCGGCTCAAAATAGCCCCCTTCACAGCGCTGGAGGACGAAAAGACTCTCAAAGCCGTCCAGAGGGAAGGATACAAATGTATCACTGGCAGCGGCGATGACGTGCAAGCGTGGAGGTTGAGGGGATTGAATCGCTCGCTGCAGCGGAAAACTCAGTGTGGCAGCCGCTCTCTGCCGGCCGACTCCGCCCTGCCTTCAGTGGCCGCTGCCGGCCGTCTCCGAGAACAAAGACCCGGTCACCTCCATTAAGCACCAGAAAGGGAACAAGGACGCCCTGTCGCTTCTGTCACAGGGAGCACGCCGGGGAGCACACCGTTGGAGTCAGCATCACTTCCCGGTTCCAATACCTCGACACGATCACAGGATAGCTTGCAGGATTAATAGCGGTATGGAAGGAAAACAAGCTGGTCGGCGGAGCCGAGGGATTAGGCGGCCATCATGGTTGCAGGCTAGGCTCCTCCGGCATAGAATTATTTTTAAAACCAAAACTCAACCTGAACTAAAGTTCACAAAGTAGGAAGTGTACCAAATATTATGCTAAAACCTCTGCCAGAAGAGTTAGACAGATTATAATGTCTAGGTGTAATTGAGGAAATAGAGTCCTTCGAGTGGCTGACTCCCATTGTTTTTGTCCTGAAGGGCAACGGCAAGAAGATCAAGATGTGTGTTGACCGGTGGGGCCTTAACCAATGTATTTGGGTGGACCGCCAACCGGAACTGAATGAGACATTGGCAAGCTAGGAGGAGCAAATGTAATTAGCGTTAAGGACCTGACATCTTGGTGTATGGCAAAGAGAATCAAGCCATGTTGTCATTCTGAAGGAGGTGCTATCCTGGTTAAGGGCAAGGGTGCTCATCCTCAAGCGAGACAAATGCAGACTCAGGGTGGGGACAGTCTCCTATTTTGGGCACACTATCTTGGGGATGGCGTTAGCCCCAAATTTCAGTTGGCTGCTGACATAACACAAGCGCGTGCACCCAGTAACAGAGACCAAGTCAGGTAAGGTTTAGGCCTTTCAGAATACTATTTGAAATTAATTTGCAATTTTGCCAGTGTCGTGCAAACTTTGAGACTGTTATTGAAGAAGGGGGTTGAGTTTACATGGTCTCCTAAATGTGTGGAGCCTTTTACCAAAGTAAAGGGTGAATAGTTGGTATGCCTACCCTAGGACACTTTGATTTGACCAGAAAAACAAACCTTACTCAGAATGACAGTTTGATGGGGTTGGGAGGAGTTCTCTCTCAAATGGTTGAGGGTGAAGAGAAGGTCATAGAGTTTGCCTGAGTCAAGGTGACCAAGTAGCATTACTCAGTGGTAGAACATTAGCCATTGGCCTGTATATGACGTGTAAACCATTTAAAATTCTTTTTGTGGGGTTTGCCCTTTACAATGAAAACAGACTGCAGGCCTTTGGTTTAGATGCTTGCTTGTAGACATGTAGAGAAGACTACACCCTGAATAAAAAGATGGATTGAGAGTCTCATGGATTACAATTTCAAAAAGGAGTACTTGCCGGGGACAAGAAATATACTAGCTGACTACCTTTCTAGGATGCCTTTAGATAATGTGACTGAGTCCAAGGTTGAGCCATCGGTTATGTGGGTCAAAGAACCAGCCCTTAACAAGTCGGAATGGAATGCTAGGGCATCCAGTGATGGCTCACTCAAACAAGTATTGAAGTTTGTAGTGGAGGGCTGGCCTATCATTAGCAAAGTACCTAAGGGTGTAAGATCATTTTGTAATGTGCAGGATAAACTGACTATTGTAGGTGATGAATTATACAGAGATGAAAAATTGGTTCCACCAGCGGAGGTAAGGGAAAAGATTGTAAACTTGGACCATGAAGGTCATTTAGGTCATAATTTAACCAAAGCAAGGGTGAGAGAACTATACTGGTGGCCTGGGATGGGCAGACAGGTGGAAGATGTGGTCAGAGATTGTGTGCTGTGTGCACGGAAAAACAGGTCTAGATTTATCAGAACAAACACCTGTGTCTACGAAGAAGGTACCTGAGAAACCTTGGAGCAAGCTGGCTCTTGACATAATGTGTCTATTTGAGGGGTTGCATCCCAGTGAAAGTTTTGTATTGGTACTGGTAAACTACACTTCCAAGTAGGTATCAGAATGTTGTATTGGCTCCATTGTGACTAAGAGTGTTTTATAATACTTAAAGGATGTTTTTGAATGTGAGGGCATCCCAAGGACCATTGTAACAGACAACAGTGTTCAGTTTGTCTCATAGGAGATGAAGGAGTTTCTAGAGGACCTATCCATTGTGCATCATCTCACTGCCCTCTATGCACCACAGACCAATGGCCAGGTGGAAAGCATGAACTGCCTGGTGAGGACATGTGTGCAAAGTGCAGTGGAGAATGGTAGACCTCTGAGTGGGGGTCCAGCTGGAACAGTTATGGGCTCATCGTAATACTCCCAACAGAGTGAATGGGATTACTCTTCTTCAAAGGCTTAAGGGAAAGATGGCTGGTTCCAAATTGAATACTTCTTGATTGACTGTTACTTGGGGTGTGGTTAGTCAATTGTCACCCAAAATCTGAGCAGGAAAGATACAAAATATGCTTTGATGAAAAACGTGTAGACATAATAAATGGGGGGTGTAGGAGAGATGGCCTTTGTTAAGAAACCAGTTTGGACCCCTAAAGGAGAAGCAAAATACATGCGTCCCAAGTAGATAATTGATGTAAAGAAAAATGCTGTGGTAGTGAGCTGGGGTGGGGTGTGGAGCATGTCCAGGTTATCTAAATCCAATCACAACCTTGGCCTGGCTTTTGACAAAGGGGGTTCTGAACCAGGTGACGACGGGCATGGTGGTGTTGATTGCTCAAGGGACAGCACAGGCTGTTCATTAGACATTTCCAGACCCAGGAAGTCACATGTGTATCTCAAGGATTACATTTTGAAATGATGTTCTGTTCTTGTATTTTCTGTTGTGCGAGGTATCACCCTGTGTGTTTTGTTTGGCTTGTCCACATTTCCCTTATGCTACCTTCCCCTCTCCAACTATTTCCCCTTTAGGAACTTAATGATTCAGCCATAATGTTACCTTAGCTTAATCTCTTGCATAGTGTTTCAACTTGCTTATTTTAATGGCATCATCTTTTCGTTAGTGTTTTTAACATGTCGTTTTAGTTTCTTTTCCTCACTTTATTGTCCAGAGGCATGTCTTATGTATGCTTGTGATGTTTCCTGTTCATGTGTCAACACAAGTGATCAGTCTCTGTGTTCAAGGGGCAGAAGATGTGTTGTAATCTGCTTCTGTTTCCTAAATGTTGTAACAACCTACATTGTTCTATAAGCACTATATGGAATTGTATGTGTCCCTTGCACCCCTAGATCAGTTGGAGTGTAGCTGATCCAGTAGTGACTGTGTAACGTGTGGTGGATGCCATTAAAGAGGATTTACAGGAATACTGTTGCTGACTACTCCCTTAACACAATGTATCTTAAATACATGAAAAGACGTGTGCATCAAGTCTCAGAGTTGTAAATAAAACTATCTTCAAATTTTGACACAAATGTTGGCATAACTGTGGGGCCCAGAAATCGACAATGGGCTTACGCTCAAATCCCAGGTGACAACCCTTACAGGGACTTGTTTCGGCATCCTCAGGATGCTTCGAAAGTTTTCCCTTTATTGTCCGAGGAACATCGGAGAATAACTGTACAGGCCCTTATCGGATCCAGATTGGATTACGCTAACATCCTGTATCTGGGTCTCCCAGAATACCTTCTACAGCGTATGCAGGTGACCCAGAATGCTGCAGCACGAGCTATTTTCGGCCTGCATCGTCGAGCCAGTGCCTCAAACCTGCTGCAATCCCTCCATTGGCTTCCCATACGGAAGAGGATAATGTTCAAGGCCTTGACATTAGCCCACAAAGCACTGCACGCCACGGGTGCAAAATACCTACAGAAGAGGCTGGATTTTTACCGTCCGACGCGATCTTTAAGATCGGAGTCTCTAGCACTTGCGGTAGTTCCGCGTATAAAGAGGGCACGTCTGGGAGGTCGGTCCTTCAGATTCCTGGCCCCTCAGTTTTGGAATTCCCTACCTTTGTCCTTACGGTCCACATCCAATCTGCTTGCCTTTAGGAAGGGTCTTAAGACTTGGTTATTCTCTGGTTAGAGCTCTGCTATCCTTATTCTCTGTTTTAGCTTTTTTTGCTGTTATGTTTTTCAGTCTTTTTTCTGGGTCTGGAGCACAAAGCGCCGGGACACTCCTTTGGAGTAGCCGTTGCGCTATACAAGACCCATAAATAACATAACATAAATAACATAACATAACAGAAAACCCCATAGAAGTTCTGTTCTTCTGGAGGTGATAGATGTCTTTCCATATAAAATAACTATGAAACAGGCAAAAGCGTAGTTCTTCCAGCAAAAAAACTTTGTTGGCTAGTAACTCATCTTGGTTACCCAATGCCCATTCCACAGCCTCAATACCCTCTTTGTTTGGTATTGAGGTGTATAACAAAGCAATATCTATGGTGCAAAGCCACCCCTCCATTGCAATGATTTTTAAAAGTGGCAAGTGCTTCAAAAGATATGTGGTGTCCTGAACATAGGAGAGCCATTTTAAAAAAAGCTTTATGGAAATTAATCAAGGTATATCTCCAGGGGTTCATGGAAAGACCTACACCCAAGCACAATGGGCCTGAGTGGGGGATCAGTAATGCTTTTGTGTTTCTTTGGCAACATGTAGAGGGATGGTTTCCAGGGTATTCTGCCATGAGATAGTGCAGAGGGTTCTCATTGATCTATACCAATTCCAGGGCTCTGTCAAGTATCATTTTTTAAATGGTGATGAAGGCTGTGGTTGGATCATTCTCTAATGACATGTAGGTATGCTCATCAGAAACATGTGATGTTACTTTATCCTTAAAAAAAGGTGCTGTCTGCAGATTGAAATGCCTGATCTTTGTCCAGGGAGAGCGTGATTAGAGCTCCATACACCCGTTTCAACATGTTCTTGATGTTGTAATCACGGAAGCTTATGTGCTGGAAATCCCTTTTCACCAATGACTTTAACATCTCAAGGGTTCTGTGGGATGTAGGTACTCAAGATATGCTCCTCGGTTTGAACTAAAGATATTCAGGTTCTTCACTTGCTGAAGTGGAAGGTTCCAGGTTGTCAAAAAAATATTGTAAGCGTAATTTGTGCTTCCATTTTAAGAAAGCCACTTCAGTTTCCAACTAGTTTGATTGGTATGTTGGTACAAAGGACATGCCCTTGCTAAGGACTGACGACTCCAAGGTGGTTAGCTTGGTGGACGATTTGTTAATCACTGGCGTCTCTTCTGACTCCTGAGTGTCATGCCTTCCTTTTCTGTTGCCATGTCCCTTGCCGGTTTTGCCGTGCTTGAGCTTTTGTGACTGGTGGATGCTATAGGTTGATGGTTGCACGCTGGTCTCATTGGCAAAAAATGAAATCCTAGCTGAAACGATATCCTAAACTGATGTAGTTTGTTTCTCGGTTGGGAAGGTGCTGGAAGTTATTGGTTGGGTAAAGTGTCACTATTGGTAGCAATACTTTTCTCTGATGATGTAGTGGTTGGTCTTTTGAAAACAAGTAGCAAGGCGTACACTTCTGCCTGAATGTGTGCCTCTAATATCGGCATAACAATCCTTATGAGAAGGGAGATTACTAGTGTCTGCAAGAATAAAGATCTACAAGACACAACTAGTTGTGAGATCGATGGGAATAAGACTGTTTAAGTACTTGATCCAATGAGTCTCACGTTGTGATAAATGCTTCAGGCGATTGATCTCCGGATTCGCAGTTATAGAAACTAGCACTGTAAATCTGAGCTGTCAAAGGTTGTGGTGGTGGTGGTCCATCCAATATGCTACAAGGATGAAGTTCTGTCTAATCATACGTTTGTGCTCTGTAATACACACCTTGAATCTCCTCTCTGTTTGCTCACATAAATGAAACCACACAGACACTTGATAGCGTAAACAACTAGCTGAGTGTTACAATCTCTTGAATGTTTCAGCTGGATCAGATGAGCTGGAACCAGCCTCACACTTGAATAGGCTGTGCCCTGTCATAACACAAAGGTCTGCGTACCCCCTGTAGTGAGTCTGGAGCCAGGGAATGAAGGGAGGACCTTTGTTCACTTCAAGGGCCCTTCTTTGAAGCACCCACAAGTTCAAAGATCCAAATATGTACTGGACCTCTGATACCACCACTTCAGTACACTTCTGGATCTGTGAAGACTCTGCCAGGAATAAGGACTGCTGTGCTGCTGAAAGGACTGTCACAACAGCTCATCCTGCCTACACAGGGACTCTTAAAGAAGTGGATAAATTAGCCACTGGAGGGATTCCTACCCAATCTAGAGATTCTTCATCATCCTTCCACCTCCAATAGTATGAGGAACTAGTCTGCTACTCGACTTACGCACAGCATGGTGAGAACGACTTACTATGGTGAATCTTTTAACAATCAGATTACATCAGCTTCCTGTGCTTGTGTCTGCCATGTGCATTTTCTTTTTCGCTGTCCATAGTTCAAATGGACCGCCTTCTAAACAATAGAAAACAAAGTCATCTCTCTCCCAATTGCTCAGGGAGGGAGATTCTCCTGCTATTATTAGCATGGATTTGCTGTCAGCAGCTCCTAAAATTCACAACCCCATCCCCCTTCTCCAAAAGCAGAAAATCATTTCTCTAGATTGGTGCCTATTGCTAAATGGGTCCTTGGTTTGCCCGCTGGTAGGTATAAAAGTTAATTCCACTGTTTTAGCCAACTCAAAAGGCAAGGTTTATCAATGAGAGACTCAGAAAAATCATGCAATATACATAAATGTATGCATGACATTATCTGGGAGTAAATCTGACAGAGGATATGAATTCTAGACTCTCTGGTATGTGTACCATGTGCCGGTCAAAGGTTATAATTTAACACAAGTTTTAAATATAAAGGGGTCTATTATGATCGCCCCGGGATCAGGCCCCCAACTGAGGAAACTGCATGCCCACTGGACCTCACTTGGCCACCTGATACTTTTCTTGGCCGGGGCAGCTCTGTACCTCCTGGCACCCTGGGTGGGGGTGGCAGTCTCTTCCGTCCTCGTTGCAGTGACAGGCAGCCACCACGGGGTCATGTGGCTTGACTGATCTCCGCTCTGGTGTGAGAGATAGAGGGTGCAGCTCAAAATGTTCTTTGGGAATGTGGCTGCAAAACAAGTTCATGTGTTTGCACTGGACCTACTTTGTTGTTTAGGCTTTTTTTCCTTTTCTTTCCTTTGATGCTTGCCACTCAGGCACGTGGGGGCCTCACATGCAGGCTGGGCAGGCACTTTTTTCTCTCGCTTCTCATTCACTGGGGAAAGGAAGAGGCTGGCAGGTGTGCCTTAAATCCACATCACTTCTTCTTTACTGCTGTGATGGCAAGTGGCCACCAGAGAGCCTCACAGTGTTATATATATATAACAAGGAGACTGATCACCCAGTAGCAAATATCCCTAAAATATAGCCGCTCTGGCTATACTAGTATACTGGCTCAAACTGAGGGGAGGTGGGCTCCCAGAGTCACCATGGCACTTTGAAGATGCTGATCTTTGCTGCGAGGTGACCTGACCCCACGCAACACAATACGATCCTCGATTAAGACCTCTGGACAGCCAGATGCATCTCCTGGAGCACACAGATCTGGGCAGTACAATCTTCTATATACTGCAGGATACGCCCTCTCCTTGGCCTCACCCTAAACCCATTAACATTCCAGGATAAAATCTTCAAGCTCAATCTCTGTCCCTCTCCCATGTTCCTATCTTAGTAACCTTCTCAACTAGCGAATCTGAGACTTCAGAGGAATTTGTTTCTCTTTTCCCTAATGCTCTCCACCCAGTGACCCGTACCCTTTCCCCTCCACCCCCCATGGAAAACATTTCCCCCTTTCTAATGGCCTTAGTCTATAGGTTTTTCCCCAAGTGTGTTTCTATCTCAACCTTTATAACTAGAAAATTACATTCCAAACCGCTATTTATTGCTCTTCCTAGCTAGCTACCTCATTTCTAAATCTATTTACAAATCTGTTTACAAGATCCTATAAAGTCATCCACTTCACTCACCGCTCTGAAATTATACATCTTGTTATTCATCATAACGTTTAGCACTGCTGGGAATTTTATCTGCACTGAGGCCCCTAACTCCTTCAACTGTTCTATTCTCGGGCAAGACAGCACCTCTGATCAGCTGATTCTGCTCTTAGCTCCTGGCTCTCTATTTCACCGATTCCCGATCTGCCAAAAGAAATCCTCGGTGACGTTAGTCTGACTCTTCCAACTTCCTTTACTTTTTTGGCCGGGTAGCCCACTGCAAACGTCCCATGTCACACACACACCTGGAGGAGATCCCCGCGACCCGCCTCAAGCCGGCCAGCATGTTCTCCCCTGTATCTGAGAAAGAGTGTAAGGAAGTATTTAAGTCCCAAAAATGGGTGCAATAAATGGTGTGCACCAAGGAAAACCTTTGTAACTAAAGGAGTGGTGATATTAATAAAACAAGCCCCAAAGATTTCTATTATAGAAAGTAACTCTGATAAATGAGTTAGATGGGTCGCAGCAAAATTTAAGGTAGGGAGGCTTGGTTTCACATTGGCTGGCTATTACGGGCCCAATGTGGTTGATATAGCACCACTGCAAACGCTATTGGTGTTATTGGTGCTCCTCAGACCCAATTATTTGGGCAGGTGATTTTAATGTGACATTAGATAGTACCTTGGGTAGATCAGCTGGTAGTAGAGCAATTGCAAATCATAAAATGAAGGCGCAGTTACAATCTATGATGAAACAACCAGGATTATATGACAGTTGGAGATGGAGGATGGGGTATAAAAGAGGATATGCGTGCGTAAATAAGAAATATCTTCACCAGTCGAAGATAGATTATATTTTGTTGGACTTAGGTCTACGGGAACTAGTCAAGAATATTACACATATTGGGATTCGCCTGTCAGATCATTCCACAATTGTATTGGAGATTTGTCTTAGGGAAGATAGCTCATCCCCCAGATGGACGTTAGATCGTACCCTGTTGTTGAACAAGGAAATTGTGAGGCGATTAAAAGAGAATACAGTTGAATTTTTGGACTTTAATTGGGGTTCGGCGCCGGCAGGGGTGGTGTGGGATTCGTACAAAGCGTACTTGAGGGGGCAGCTAATAAGTTATGCTGTCGGGAAGAGGAGAGTCTTTCGGGAAGAGATAAGAGAAGTGGAGGAGAGGATAAGAGTACTAGAAGGAGAGCTGGCCAACAGTACTCAGAGAGAGTCTAGACAGATTGAATTATCAGAAATGAAAATTAAACTTGCCGCCATTCTGGGCAAGAGGGTAAGGGAAAAGTGGGAGACAAGCAAGTTAGCGCAATTTGAGTACGGGGAAAATTGTAGAAAATTGTTAACTTGGTAACAAGGAAAGATCAGATGAAAAAACGAATACAAGGAATTAAGTGTCAGAATACTGGTAAGGTTTTAACTCACAGAAAAGAGGTTGATGAGGCTTTCTATAACTATTTTGGAACTTTGTAGAAAGAGGATTTGGTGTCATTCGAAGAAAAGAGAAATAGGTGGTTAAGTTGGGGCGCGACGGTGGCATTGGAAGAGGAGAAACTGCTATTTTGAATACTCAAATTAAGGAGGGGGAGGTGGAGCAGGTATTGAAGAAGGGTAAGCGGGGGAAAGCCCCCGGTCCAGACAGCCTACCTTTAGAAGTGTATAGTGCGCTAAAGGAGGTATTGACTCCAATCCTCAATAAATTATTCAACGAGTTGTTCATGCAAGGGATATCCCAACCAGAGTGCCGGTCAGAGGCTACAATTTTCCTAATCCTAAAACCAGGAAAGAGCAAAAACAGATGTGATTCCTTTTGGGCAGTCGCGCTCCTAAATTGTAACTACAAGATCTTTTCTAAAATTCTGGCAGACAGACTCAAGGGTCTTATGGGGGACTTGGGGCATGAGGACCAGAAAGGTTTTATGCAAGGAAGGGCATTACACAATCTAACTTACTCCCTGATAGGGGCAATTGATTTGGCGGTAGCGAATAATGCACCTTTAGCGGTTACAGCCTTGGATGCCACCAAGGCGTTTGATCGTGTGAACTGGGCTTTTTTATCATCAGTTATGGAAGTGGCTAAGTTGGGCGGGCTTTTATAAGTCACCAAGGGCAAGAGTCTTAGTGCAATAACATCAGCATTCACTATTAGGAGAGGGACAAGACAAGGGTGCCCGTTATCCCCACTTTTATTTATTTGTACATGGTGCCATTAGCAAAAATATTGAGGGCAGAGCATGGGATAAAACCCTTTCAGTGTAAAGATTGGGTTAAGAAACTGACATTATATGCTGATGACTTGTTGATATATACGGCCGACCTCGGAAATACAATGACCAAGTAGTAAAAATTGAGGAAGACTTTGGAAGAGTATCAGGGTATGAGATAAACAGGCAGACAACAGAGATTATGGTGTGGAATTTAGATGAAGGGGTAGTAAAAACTACAACTGAAATGAGGTATCTGGGAGTTAGAGTGACTCATGACATTAATAAGCTTGCGGAAACCAACTTTAACGGGGTGTAAAATGAAATCTGTGATTTAATGGCCAGTTGGATGCACCTACCACTGACTATTTTTGGTAGAGTAAATCTAGTGAAATGGATTCTACTGCCAAGCTGACCTTTCTCTTTAACACTATACCTCTGCCGTTTAAGGAAGCGGGGCTTATGAAGTTACAGGGCAAGATTGGCCGTTTTATCTGGGCAGCAAAAGGACCCCGTATCTCATGGAAAAAATACGGAGGAGGAGAGAAAAAGGGGGCCTGACTCTTCAGGACTTGCAATTATATGCATAGGCTTTCCAGCTTAAGAATAGCAAGATGCTTTTGGATAGACCCCTAGATTTGGAAATAGGGAAGCTTTTTACTGGATTGCTAAAAGGAGGCGCTTCAGGATTTATGATGAAGTATGCAGACCATAGATTTTAAAAAAAAGTTAGATTGAAGAGTCTTAGAAGTGCAGCAGAAACCTGGTACAGGATCTGAAGGAGACTGAAATGGCTATATTATAGCAATATGGCTCCAATTTGGGACTCACCCGGATCACCGGAATGGACAAAGGAAAAATTGGCTGGGGCACTAAGGAAGGCTGGAGTAGAAAGACAGGAGGACCTACTAGAGGGAAAATTGTTGATTCCATGGGAGAGATTTCAAAATAAAACAAATAATCAAGTCTCGAGGTTTAAATATCTTCAAATTCAAAGTTGGTTTCAATCATTAGGAAATACGATAGGAGGTATCAACGCACTTGAAGAAATATTGATCTTAGATGGCCCAAAGAAGAAGGAACATTATATTGGTATTGGCGGATGATGGAAGAAGTGGAGGGGGAGTTTATTCAGCCACAAGAGCTATGGGTTACTGACTTACCAGGAGCAACGCTGAAAAAATTATGGCAAGTACCCTTTTCTACACTTCATAAAGTGATCAAGCCTGCCTATTTAAAGAGAAACTACCTTTTTTCTGTCTATAGAGTGTACTGGCCTCCATATAAGCTGTCAAAAGTTGGGAACACAAGAGAGGTGACGTATACTAAATGCAGCTTGAATCTGGTGGGTCACCTGCATATGTTCTTGAGGATTCAGGTATTTTGGGGAGATGTGTGCAGTGCTCTGGCTGACATCTTGAGAAAACAGATTCAGGTAAGCACTCTCCTGGTGTTCTTTGGGGTGGACGGCGAGTTTGATACAGATAAGTAAAAACTTATTTTCTATGCTATGTTGCTGGCACGAAGAGAATTGTGTAAAACTGGACTAGCCCAAATTCTCCTACATACAGAGTGGAAATCATCTTTGAAATATATTTTGAGTTTGGATGCAATCTCCCTGGAAAAGAGAAGGTATGCCTTTTGGCGTCCGTTAGCGGGATGGTTGGAGAGGTAGGAAGGGACTGTCCAATGATTATGCCTAAACTGGACCTCAGTATAATGCACATGCCACTCCCCGAAGTTTTGTATCGCTCCTAGTGGATCCTCTTCGAGTGATGGCTTATGGTTTGGAGAGTCGAAGGTTAGGGCTAATGACCATTGAAGTGCAATTGGCAGGTCTCTGATAAATAAGGCCGTATTAGACCCTTTCTGTCCCAACACGGAAAAAGGGCGGTCTCGGATGGAGGTGCTGTGGAAGGAAATCTGAGGCTAATGAGGACAAAAAAAAAGACCTCTGGACAGCGTGTCCAGTGGGGGGAACAAAGAGGCTGGCACCAGGATGGGGCAGGTATAAGTACCTGACCCCAGCCCCCTATGTGCTGTAAAGGACGTAGTAAGAGAACCAGACATGGAGGGACTCTGGGGGGGGGGGGGGTTTCCAGCAAATAGAGCGCACTGAGTGTGCCAGAGTGCGGCACTAAGGTCGCAGACTTCTTACAAGGGCGCACTGCCTGCACCACGGGTAGCAATATTTAACAAATGCATACAGTGGATATCCTTGTTTAAAATTGCTTGTTCTTGCAAAAGTGCTTACGGTGCTGCTGCTGTTGCCTCCCTGACCCTTGGATAAACAGTTTCACATCAAGCCAGTCTGGGAGGGGTGAGCTCTGGCGTCTGTATTGTTTTTTACAGTAGTTAAGGCACTCAAGTTCTTTGATCATTCAAGCCCGCTTGGCTGCCTCTCAGGCTTTCTAGGAGGACCACATAGTCAGAAAAGTGTGGTCAGGTGTATAAATAACTAAACAGGATCATTCATCAGACATGGCACTGTCTACAGTTCTCACTTGGATCTGGTGGCGCCTTGCCTTCTGGTGTTTCCGGCAAGGCTGCATTATTGAAGCTGGAACTGTCACATGTCTGTGCAGCGAGGGTCCAGGGTGGCCCCAGGCCCAGCCATGGATTTGAAAGCAGAGAGCTGACTGGCCACCTCTGAACCCACAGGATATCCTTTGTTAAAGTTCCACATTGAAGAGTGCCAAAACATGTCTGCTCAAAACCATATTTTACAAACAACTCTTTTTTTCTCTGTCCTGAATTAGAATTTCCCAGGAGATACGCTTCTCTCTGAAACCACACTGTCACTGAAATCCAAGATCGCTCGGTTCGCCTTTGGTGTGGGACTGTCTCTTCTACCAGATCTGGCATCCTTTCCATATGCTTCACAGGTAAGACTAGTTTGTGGGCTTGAAAGGCTAAAATACAAGACAAGACAATTGATCAGGAATATATTAGTAGCAACTACCAACTTGAAAATACATAATAATTTTCCAAGTATTTTAAAGGGTGGATTATTTAAATGAAAACATATTCTCCATACTGTTTTATGAGTTATAGGTAACAAATTGGCATTCGGTGGTGAATTTAATATGAAATGCCTTTCACCGTTCAACTATTAGTCAAGCTCAGACTTTTATCACACTTTTATCACACTAATAAACGAATGCACCAGGCTCTTTACACACTTCTTACCAATTCAAATCACTAGTCCTTAATGCTTCATTGAGCACCTAATTCCAGAGTGAGATTGATTGACTGAGTAGAAAATCAGTTCCAATGTATGTATGTATTTGTTAAGATGTTGTTAGTGGGAGCCAGTCTGTCATCACGGGGAAGCTATGTCAGGCTTGACTATTGAGCATTTCTAATATGCAGGCCATGTAATCAGGAGATGTTATACTAATAATGAGAACTTTGGTTTTGAGTTTGCAATGTCAAAAACCATTATTTAACCACCAAAACTGAATTATTTTCTGCACTTTGATTCCTCTAAAAACGAATACCCGGCAAGATTATTGTTGTTGTGATCTGGCGAAGCAAATATCCTGGATAACTTGTTTATTTATTTATTTGTTTATCTGTTTTAAATAGTGTGCGTGTTACCCAGTAGTCAGACAAATGTTTCCACTGAAATGAGGTCGGAGTTATATCTACTGGTAGTTTTGACTCTCATCATAAAGTAGCACTTGAGGGTTATTGTGCCTGTTACAAAGAAAGTCTAAAAACATTGACAGAGCTGTATTTTCTGTGCAAATCTCAGTGGGTTGCTGCTTTTGTGACATAGATCCTTTTGTTACTTTTGCATCAGCTGCATCTGGCACTGACTGAGATTAGTGTGGCGGGGGCCGTCTAATGTAGGTGCATACAACTGAAACCTACTGCTAATGCAGTATATGATGTGACACACATTCCTGGTCATGAAAGGGCAGACCATTGTCTGTCTTAATCTCACCCAGCAACCCTAAGACGGCAAAATTCTTGACTGGCTTGTCATAATCAAGAGCAGTGGTGCGGACTAGTTCCATGGCTGTAAAATTGGAGTGACTGTCACTTACAACATCGTTGGGGACTCTTCCCCGGTGAATAGCCAGGAGTAGCACCCAGGCAAAAATTCTTCAATCCTCCTTAGCTCACGCCAGCATACTCTCATCCAGCAATACTTGAAGTCCCCCAGCAAGTGCGGTTGCCATTAGTAGGCGGCCGCAGTGAGTGTGTGTCCTTGGCGGCCTTTAGGAGGCGGCCTTATTAGTTCAGGTGCAGCCTGCGATCCTGCCTCGAGTGCCCCGCTTGAAAAACAACCCTATCCATTCAACAGAAACTTTTTGCAGCGAGCGACGAAGCAGCTACGAAGCAGGCTTTCAGAGGCCGAGGGAAGGTGGAAGGTGGAAAATGTCAGAGAAATTCTTTTCCACCTGGATCTAAGGAATGAAGGGGGTTAGAGGTAAGGGTTGGAGTATAGAGGCGAAGGAGACGGGGGTGGCCGCAGAAGCCCAGCAAGGTCGGATGCGGTTTGCGGCATTTCTGAGTGCTCACTCTGAATTCACTCTTGCCCTGGGTCTTTGCAACTTTACGACTTTGCTTAAAACTTTGCAGATTAAAGAGGAACTGAGATAGAATGTAAGAATATAGAAAGCTATATACTAAGCTACAACTTTTTACTCTTTGTGCAAGAGATCATTGCCACAAGACACAACCCACTGGGAGAATCCTGGAATATAGCAGGAAAAACCCAGGAGAAATTAGCACTAATTACGGAAGACAGACCAGGAATTGTGGCCTTACAAGAAACTTGGTCAATAACAACTTTTGACCACCTCGGCTATTTTGGGTATGACATTCCAGCTGAACCGGTAGTCGGGGACGCGCGAAAGGAGGAATAGCAATTCTCCTTAACGAAGGCATTTACTGGTATCAGGAAATCATCACAATGCGTTTAATGAATATTCAATGTATCAAGGTCAAATTGGGGACTGTCCTTATGGAAACCTTAAATGTCTTTCTCATTTTTAATGTTTATATTCTCCCAGGTTACAAAATGGATGCTCTTGCGTGGAAATATTTGAGGAAATAGAAAAGGTGATAGAAGGATAAGGTTTTCCCTCAGTTTTCCTAACAGGTGACTTTAATGGGAAAATATCCAACTACTTATTAGAACAAGCATTGGCATAGCCAATAGGTCTCACCTTTGGGACCTTATGTGTTTAGCCAGAACTTGTGGCTATGTTGTAGAGCATTGTGGCTGCTGTGCATTATGTTGAAAACTTATAATAAAAAGTGTTAAGCATTTTTGTTACCCTTATACAAGCAAAGGCAACATTATATGCAACTGAAAAACCTGATAAAAAAAAGATGTTAACATAAAACTTGTCTTCTACTTTTTTTGTGCTTGCACTGCTGGCAACTACTTCCTGCCTGTTCTTATGCTTGTTTGTTAAAATGTTTTTGTAATGGGGGAGCGGGACATAAATAAAGGGGGAGTGGATGTTTGAAAACAGTAATTTAATTAGAACACGAGCAGTGGACAGACACTAGGGAAGAATCAACAGATGCCAGATTCCAAGGGCAGACTGACGTGATGCTTAGGTAGTGCGCTGATGTAAAATGGTGGTGGTGAATGATGTTAGGTGCTCAGATGGTGACACTATATGGTGTGGATTGGAGGTACGTTGTGGATTGTGGAGTTTTGGAGTTGAAATATGTTGTTTGGTGTGGAATTATGCTGTGTGTATTGGTAATGTGTGGAGTTGAATTGTGTGGCCTGGAACTGTGGTGTTATGTGAAATTATGCTTAGTGAAATTGTGTCATGGTGTGGAGTGCATTTTGCATTACGTGCAGTGTAATTGTGTAAGATATAATTATGTGGCACTGAGTGGTATTGTGTGGAGTGTATGTTGCATTCATTAGAGTGTAATTATGGGACACTGAGTGGTATTGTTTGGGGTGTATGTTGCATTGAGTACAGTGTAATTATGTAGCATATCATTATGTGGCACTGGGTGGTATTGTGTGGAGTGTGTGTTGCATTCAGTAGAGTGTAATTATGTGGTGTGTAATTATTTGGCACTGAGTGGTATTTGGAGTGTATGTTGCATTGAGTGCAGTGTAATTATGTTGCATATAACTATGAAGCAGTGAGTGGTATTTGGAGTGTATGGTGCATTGAGTGCAGTGTAATTATGTGGCATTTAATTATGTGGCACTGATTGGTATTTGGAGTGTATGTTGCATTGAGTGCAGTGTAATTATGTGGTGTGTAATTATGTGGCATTGAGTGGTATTTGGAGTGTATGTTGCATTGAGTGCTGTGTAATTATGTGGTGTGTAATTAGAACACAAGACAGACACTAGGGGAGAATCAACAGATGCCAGATTCCAAGGGCAGACTGACGTGATGCTTAGGTGGTGCGCTGATGCAAAATGGTGGTGGTGAATGATGTTTGGTGCTCAGATGGTGCGGTGTGTATTGGTAATGTGTGGAGTTGAATTGTGTGGCCTGGAACTGTGGTGTTCTGTGAAATTATGCTTAGTGAAATTGTGTCATGGTGTGGAGTGCATTTTGCATTAAGTGCAGTGTAATTATATAGCGTATAATTATGTGGCACTGAATGGTATTGTGTTGGAGTGTATGTTGCATTCAGTAGAGTGTAATTATGGGGCAGTGAGTGGTATTTGGAGTGTATGTTGCATTGAGTGCAGTGTAATTATGTAGCATATAATTATGTGGCACTGAGTGGTATTGTGTTGAGTGTATGTTGCATTCAGTAGAGTGTAATTATGTGGTGTGTAATTATGTGGCACTGAGTGGTATTTGGAGTGTATGTTGCATTGAGTGCAGTGTAATTCTGTAACATAATTATGTGGCAGTGAGTGGTATTGTGTGGAGTGTATGTTGCATTCAGTAGAGTGTAATTATGTGGCGTGTAATATGTGGCACTGAGGGGTACTTAGAGTGTATGTTGCATTGAGTGAAGTGTAATATTATGGTGTGTAATTATGCAGCACTGAGTGGTTTTAGGAGTGTATGTTGCGTTGAGCACAGTGTAATTATGTAGCACATAATTATGTGGCACTGAGTGGTATTGTGTGGAGTCTATGTTATATTCAGTAGAGTGTAATTGTGTGGCGTGTAATTATGTGGCACTGAGTGGTATTGTGTGGTGTGTGTGTTGCATTCAGTAGAGTGTAATTATGTGTTGTGTAATTATGTGGCACTGAGTGGTATTTGGAGTGTATGTTAAATTGAGTGCTGTGTCATTATGTGGCGTGTAATTATGCGGCACTAAGTGGGATTTGGAGTGTATGTTGCATTGAGTGCAGTGTAATTATGTAAATGTTGTATACTTGTAAAGCGCACAGCTGCCCGCACTGCTGGCATCCCGGCGCTGTATACCACTGGGGAACCCGTCCTGGCTTTCCCTGTTAGATGGTCCCTTCTGGGCACCTCCAAGGTGAGGCCAGGCATCCCCTGCGTTGAAGGGGCGGTTGTGAGATTAAGCAAGCTATTGCCCAGAGTTGCAGAGTGGAGCCCAAGGTTAGAGTAGGGGTCGAGAGGAGAATTATCAGGCCCACGGACATTTTGACCCAAGACCCTGCCACGTTGGGAATCAAACCCTGGTCCCGGGCCGATCTCAGCTTCCGGCCGGGTCTGCCGCCGCTAACCATTGAGCCACACTTCTCCACATTTATGTGGTGTGTAATTATGTGGCACTGAGTGGTATTTGGAGTGTATGTTGCATTGAGTGCTTTGTAATTATGTGGCGAATAATTATGTGGCACTGGTATTGTTTGGAGTATATGTTGCATTGAGTGCAGTGTAATTATATAGCATATAATTATGTGGCAATGAGTAGTATTGTGTGAAGTGTGTGTTGCATTCAGTAGAGTGTAATTATGTGGTGTGTAATTATGTGGCTCTGAGTGGTATTTTGAGTGTATGTTGCATTAAGTGCAGTGCAAATATGTTGCATATAACTATGTGGCACTGAGTCGTATTTGTAGTGTATGTTGCAGTGAGTGCTCTGTAAATATGTGGCGTGTAATTATGTGGCACTGAGTGGGATTTGGAGTCTATGTTGCATTGAGTGCAGTGTAATTATGTGGCATGCAATTATCTGGCACTGAGTGATATTTGGAGTGTATGCTGCATTGAGTGCTGTGTAATTATGTGGCACTGAGTGGTATTTGGAGTGTATGTTGCATTGAGTGCAGTGTAATTATGTGGTGTGTAATTATGTGGCACTGAGTGGTGTTTGGAGTGCGTGTTGGATTGAGTGCCGTGTAATTATGTGGCGTGTAATTATGTGGCACTGATTGGTATTTGGAGTGTATGTTGCGCTGAGCGCAGTGTAATTATGTAGCATATAATTATGTGGCACTGAGTGGTATTGTGTGAAGTGTGTGTTGCATTCAGTAGAGTGTAATTGTGTAGAGTATAATTACGTGGCACTGAGTGGTATTGTCGGGAGTGTATGTTGCATTGAGTGCAGTGTAATTATGTAGCATATAATTATGTGCCACTGAGTGGTATTGTGTGGAGTGTGTGTTGCATTCAGTAGAGTGTAATTATGTGGTGTGTAATTATGTGGCATCGAGTGGGATTTGGAGTGTTTGTTGCATTGATTGCAGTGTAATTATGTGGCATGTAATTATGTGGCACTGAGTGGTATTTGGAGTGTATGCTGCATTGAGTGCAGTGTAATTATGTGGCGTGTAATTATGTGGCACTGAGTGGTGTTTGGAGTGCGTGTTGCATTGAGTGCCGTGTAATTATGTGGCGTGTAATTATGTGGCACTGATTGGTATTTGGAGTGTATGTTGCGTTGAGCGCAGTGTAATTATGTAGCATATAATTATGTGGCACTGAGTGGTATTGTGTGAAGTGTGTGTTGCATTTAGTAGAGTGTAATTGTGTAGAGTATAATTACGTGGCACTGAGTGGTATTGTCGGGAGTGTATGTTGCATTGAGTGCAGTGTAATTATGTAGCATATAATTATGTGCCACTGAGTGGTATTGTGTGGAGTGTGTGTTGCATTCAGTAGAGTGTAATTATGTGGTGTGTAATTATGTGGCACTGAGTGGTATTTGGAGTGTTTATTGCATTTATTGCAGTGTAATTATGTGGCATGTAATTATGTGGCACTGAGTGGTATTTGGAGTGTATGTTGCATTGAGTGCAGTGTAATTATATAGCATATAATTATGTGGCAATGAGTGGTATTGTGTGAAGTGTGTGTTGCATTCAGTAGAGCGTAAATATGTGGTGTGCAATTATGTGGCACTGAGTGGTATTTGGAGTGTATGTTGCATTGAGTGCAGTGTAATTATGTTGCATATAACTATGTGGCACTGAGTCGTATTTGGAGTGTGTGTTGCATTGAGTGCTGTGTAATTATGTGGCGTGTAATTATGTGGCACTGAGTGGGATTTGGAGTCTATGTTGCATTGAGTGCTGTGTAATTATGTGGCATGTAATTATGTGGCACTGAGTGGGATTTGGAGTGTATGTTGCATTGAGTGCAGTGTAATTATGTGGCACTGAGTGGTATTTGGAGTGCATGCTGCATTAAGTGCTGTGTAATTATGTGTCGTGTAATTATGTGGCACTGAGTGGTATTTGGAGTATATGTTGCATTGAGTGCAGTGCAATTATGTGGCGTGTAAATATGTGGCACTAAGTGGAATTTGGAGTGCATGTTGCATTGAGTGCAGTGTAATTATGTGGCGTGTAATTATGTGGCACTGATTGGTATTTGGAATGGATGTTGCATTGAGTGCAGTGTAATTATGTGGTGTGTAATTATGTGGCACTGAGTGGTATTTGGAGTGTATGTTGTATTGAGTGCAGTGTAATTATGTGGCTTGTAACTATGTGGCACTGAGTGGAATTTGAAGTGTATGTTGCATTGAGTGCAGTGTAATTATGTGGCATGGAACTATGTGGCACTGAGTGGTATTTGGAGTGTACGTTGCATTGACTGCAGTGTAATTATATGACGTGTTACTATGTGGCACTGAGTGGTAATTGGAGTCTATGTTGCATTGAGTGCAGTGCAATTATTTGGCATGTAACTATGTGGCACTGAGTGGTATTTGGAGTGTATGTTGCAGTGAATGCGGTGCAATTATGTGGCGTGTAACTATGTGGCACTGGGTGGTATTTAGAGTGTGTTTTGCATTGAGTGCAGTGTAATTATGTGGCTTGTAATTATGTGGCACTGAGTGGTATTTGGAGTGTATGTTCACTCTTTCTTTTTAAGTGTTATTGCGAGTATAGAATTGCAATAAAACACACACAGAGACGCAGACACACAATCACCGCTGTGACCAGCATGCTCACAAACATTATCACAAATGTAATGTTTATATGCACACGTGCGATATCACTACTTTTTGTGCACACGCACACACACGCATACATACACATGCACAATAACACCAGCCACTGTGATCAGTAATTGCCTCAACACACCCATTATCACAACTGTATGATGTAAATAGGAAAATAGATATAATGGAAAGGGGCGACCGAATCGGTCCCCCCGAACTTATGGCCGAGTGCCTCGATCCCCCCGGGAAGCCATTTTGGGCGGGAGGCGCGTCTCAGCTGGTATGCCCGAAGCGGCGTAGCTGGGGCGCGCTCGTTCCCGCCCTAGAGTGGGCTGGCCTAGACACCGACGCAGCCAGCCACGCCCTCAGGGGCAGGCAGGGGCGGGTATACGCCCGCCCTGAAGACGGATAAAAAGGGACGCAAGACCAGAAGACATCCTCTTGTTCTTGTGCTCTGAAGCTGCACCTCCTCGCTGCACGTGAGCTCGGGACAGAACGAAGAGCCAATTTTGAGCGTTTTAATCTCTCTCTTTATCTTTTAGATACTTCGTTGAAAGGATGCCCAAGAAAGGAGCAAAGGGAATGTCGACTGACCAGTTGGTTCGGGCACTCATGAAGGACATGTCCGAAATTAAGAAGCGGTTGGCGGAGCGAGACGGCGAGGAGGGATCGGGGCGTCCACCGGCCGGAGGGAAGCCAAAGAGGCCGAGAAGGGTGCCGGTCGGGGGAGACGTCCCGGTTCCCTGTTCTCCGCTCGAGGCGCCAGCCCCGGTACCGGCCCCGGTACCGGTTGAGGGGAATCCGATTCCCGTGATAGTCACCCCGACGTCTGCCGAAGATATGCCTCCCGAATTGGCGGCACAGTTAGCAGCATGGTTGGGGGACAGTAATGGGGGCGCCATGGCTACCGAAGCGCAAGCACTCATAAAGCAGTTGCGCGAGAAACGTGGTGCAGCCAAGGTGCCCGCGCCGGATGCGGCGATAGACAAGCCACGAGGGACGGAAGCAGCGTCCGGTGCAGGTAAGCGGCCATTGCCGATTGCAAGGGATGAGTCAACACCCTCTCGTAGAGAAAGATTGGGGCAACATGTTCCTTTGCCAATAAAGGAAAAGATTTGGGCGGGGGAATACGTTAACATTTTCTCCCTGCTCGTTGATCACTATGAGGTCGAAACTATTAAGGGTCAAAAGGATCTGATGCATCCGAGTGTTTGGCGCGCAAAAATGGCCGCCTTTAAAGTGAATGAAAATATTGGTAACTGGGGGAATGCTTGGGGAATTTTCACGGCAATTTTGGGGGAACGTAGGCCTGATTTGCTCCCTGAATTTCCAGTATATCAGTCACGAATTATGGGGTACTCGACATCACACCAAGGTAACCAATGGTTCTGTTATGATAACCTTTTCAGGAAAGCGATGGAGCATAACAAAAGTTTAACCTGGGACTGTTACGATTCTTTAACATGGAATAAGATGAAAGAGTCGGGAATGTTGAAAGTGCCATTGGTGGGGAGTGCTGTTAGTGAGTCCTCCCGCCAAAATGGGGGGACACCCTTTCGGTCGGGTACGGGTACGGACGATTACCCGAGACCCGCCGGCAATACAGGGAAGAGGGGATTCTGTTTCAATTTCAACAGAAGCAAATGTACTAGGCCCCCGGGATCTTGTAAGTTCAAACACGAATGTAGTGGTTGTGGGGCACCCCATCCTGAGTCCTCGTGCAGAGCCAAATCGGGTGAAAATGGGGGTAGAGGAGGCGCTAAACAGGTCTAATATAGTCCGAGGGGCGCCTTTACCAACCCCGATTGATACCCTGGCGATGATTCCCTGGCTCAGCGAATACCCAGATCGTGCTTCTGCTGGGGTGCTACGAAACGGTTTTTCATATGGTTTCCGCATTCTTGTGGGTAACTTTCAGGGTGTCGGGACGTGCAAAAATCAACTTTCCGTCTTGCAGCATACTACTGTAGTACAGGATAAGATCCGGAAAGAGGTTACCCGAGGTCGGGTTGCCGGCCCGTTTCCTGCCCCCCCGGTACCGAACTTTGTTTGTTCTCCTTTAGGGGTGGTCCCCAAGAAGGACCCGGGTGAGTTTCGATTGATTCACAATTTATCAGCCCCTCATGGCCTTTCTGTAAACGATGCAATTAATCCAGAAATGTGTTCGGTGCGGTACGCATCATTCGATGAGGCCGTAGCCATTTTGAATCGCCTGGGGCCCGGGACGCTGATGGCGAAGTCAGATATCGAGTCAGCGTTCCGTTTGCTCCCGGTATACCCGGATGACCAACGTTTGTTGGGATTCATGTTTCAAGGTTTGTATTACATGGACAGGTGTATGCCAATGGGGTGCTCGATATCTTGTGCTTACTTCGAGAAATTCAGTAGTTTTCTGCAATGGGTTTACACGAAGAAAACAGGTTTTCGGAATGTGATGCATTACCTCGACGACTTTCTGTTCCTTGGGGCCGCTGGGGATGATGAATGTGCCCGGGCCTTGACTGAATTTTGTGTTTTAATGAATCAATTTGGCGTGCCGTTGGCACCAGGTAAAACTGTGGGTCCCACGACTTGCCTCGAGTTCCTCGGGATCGAGTTGGACTCTAGTGAGGGTTGTTTTCGTTTACCAGCTTCCAAAGTATCGAAATTCAAGACAGCCCTGCAAATATGTATCACTGCATCTAAAGTTACGCTGCATCAATTGCAGCAATTGGTGGGGAAGTTGAATTTTGCCTTAAGGGTGATCCCGATGGCCCGCCCCTTCTCCCGTTCGATTGCACAGGCGATGGTCGGCCTAAAGGAGGGTCACCATCGCACGAGGTTATCGGCCGAGGTCCGCCAAGACATGCGTATTTGGTTAGCATTCTTGGCGGATTTCAATGGTCGAGTCGTCTGGAACAAACCGGCCTTGTCCTCTGAAGAGCTTGGTCTATGGACGGATTCAGCGGGAAGCATGGGTTTCGGCGCCATCTTCGGCACAAAATGGTCGGCACAAAAGTGGCCAACATGGTGGCACGATGAGGGGCTGACGAGTAATATTGCTTTCCTTGAGCTGTTTCCTATTTTGGTGGCCCTCAGATCCTGGCCCGATGGATTCAAAAATCATTCTGTCATATTTTGGTCTGACAATATGACCGTTGTAGAATGCATTAATAGTCAGGCAGCACGTTGTAAAATGATTTTGAGGCTGCTTAAAGAAATAGTCTTACTGTGTATGCAACTGAACGTGGTATTCAGAGCAAAACATGTCCCGGGGGTGATGAATCAGGCTGCTGATGCACTGTCTCGTTTTCAAATGCAGGCTTTCTCGGGTTTCCTTCCCTCAGCGGACCCCGAGCCAGCACCCTTTCCCGAAGCTCTCTGGTCTCTCGGTGCCCCGAACTTCGTTACCTCGTGGGAGAGAGTCTAGCACCAAGGACGAGGAAGGCATACGAAGGGGCGTTTCGGGCTTATTTGGCCTTTTTGGGGACTGAGAGAGGGGGACTTTGGGGGCATGAGGATTGGGTAGTACATTTTCTGATGTCCTTGCGTAAGGCTGGGAAGTCGGTGGCTACAGCCCAGAGGCATCGTGCTGCCATCTCCTTTGTTGCCAGGGCTCATAATATCCAGGACCCGACAGCGTCTTTTGCTGTACAGAAAGCGCTCCGTGGGTGGCAACGCCTTGAGGGTCGCAGAGTAGACGAGAGGCGCCCGATAGGTCTGGATAGGTTGTCCCAGTTGCTGGCCACACTCCCCGACATATGCTCGTCTCAGTTCGAGGCCTGTTTGTTCCGAGCCGCTTTTACGCTTGCATTTCACGGGGCTATGAGGATAAGTGAGCTGGTGGCAAGGAGCAAGCGGGATGTGGCGGGGGGTTTGTGCCGGGAACACGTTCAGATCAGGGGTGAGACTATGACGGTATCCTTTGTCAAGTCAAAAACCGATCAAAGCGGGGTGGGAGACTGCATAGTCATTCGCAGGATTCCAGGGTCCTCCATGTGTCCGGTGAGGTGTTTAGAGGATTACCTAGCACAAAGGGTGGCATCATGGGGGGGGACAATGTTGAGACACGCGGACGCCACCCCACTGACAAAGTTTCAGTTTCAGCGGGTGCTCGCGATGGCAATTACCGCAGCAGGCTTGGACCCGGGTGAGTTTGGGACCCATTCCTTTCGGATAGGGGCTGCCACTGAAGCTGCAGCCAGGGGTCTTAATGTGGAACAAGTAAAACGAGTGGGGCGTTGGTCCTCCAATTGTTATAAGAGGTATGTGCGGTTGCACATGTTGTGAAGCTGTAACAATGTACTCACGCTTCTTGTCTTTTGTTTGGTTTTCAGTTACGCAAGCCTTCGAGGCGGGGCGGACTATGCAGTCGACCCAACACCGGGCCAGCGGTCAGACATCACCGGCTGTGAGAAAGGAGGTGTGGGTCGTGGGCCACTCATACGTGAGGCGTGCCGCAGACGTATTCAAAGCAGGTGACATGATTCACGTAGCTGGGGAATACGGGTACAGGATGTCCTTCTACGGAAGGGGCGGTCTCTGTATTGACCAGTTTCAAGCTTACTTTGAGGGTTTGTTAGGGCGGATGAGGTCACCGCCGTCTATAGTCATAGTACATTTAGGGGGCAATGATTTGGTCACCACCGGTAGACGACTTCTCCTGGAGGCAATGCTTTCCACCGTAAGTTGGTTGGCGAGGAAAGTTCCGGGGTGCATAATTGCGTGGTCTCATATGATCCCACGAAAAGTGTGGCGGGGGGCTATTTCGATCCCTGCTTTGAACCATTCTGTTAGGAAACTTAATAACAAAATGAGTAGGTTGTTCCGTTCCAGGACATTGCATTCTATCTCGCACGGTTGTATTAATGATGACAGTATGTATATGGGGGATGGTGTGCATTTGTCTCGGGTGGGAAATGAGTTACTCATAGGAGACTTCTTAGCATGGTTAAAAACGTGGGAACATGACCTTTAGCTAGGAGTTTTGGTGGGGGGCCCGGATAGCCGGTCAACTATCCGGGCCTGTGGCGGTAAGGTCATGATCGGTGAGCACTAATTAGTAGATCCCTATGAGTGGGCGTCACCCAACACGGATGGGAGCGCTCGGGAGAGGTGGCCATTGGCCCCTCAATGGGGAGGCGGTCCCTTCTAAGGATGGGTCGCCGGAAGTAAAGGAAAGGCGGTCAAGGCCCCTTCCTTTGTAGGAGGGGTTACAGCCCCCTCCTGGGGAATTTCCCGGGGCCAGTGACATCTGCGACGGCAGATGCGGTAAGTTGTGTGGGGTTGGGATAAGGGCCACGATACCTTCTAGATACCTCACACGAGTATTCGAACGACCTTTAACTGGCGTCGAGTTTTAGGTGCCCCCGTCAAGTCAAGGGAAATTGGTAGTAGTTGCACTTGAGGTACGCCTCCGTGCTGTCGCCCATCCCAAGTGGGAGGGGTAAGTCCGGTTAGGGATCTTGACACCGGTTATGACCTTGCTGTTGGCCCTTAAACGTTAGGTTGTACAATTTCAATATGTCAAGAAATGTTTTGTAGGTTGCTAGTTCGGCTAGGAGAACCTCTGTATTAGAGAATCTGTTAAGGTTAGCCAAACATCGCAATATGGTAATGAAATTGTACATAACATGAAACGTTTAATGTTTTAATTTTGTTTTAATAAATACGGCCGGGATGGTCACTCCATCCCACTTCCAAAAACTTCAAGAACTGTTTCCGGTTTCACTCCTTTTGGGGATTGTGTTGAGAGGGGGTGGCGGGTATCTCGGCTATATGGAAAGGGGCGACCGAATCGGTCCCCCCGAACTTATGGCCGAGTGCCTCGATCCCCCCGGGAAGCCATTTTGGGCGGGAGGCGCGTCTCAGCTGGTATGCCCGAAGCGGCGTAGCTGGGGCGCGCTCGTTCCCGCCCTAGAGTGGGCTGGCCTAGACACCGACGCAGCCAGCCACGCCCTCAGGGGCAGGCAGGGGCGGGTATACGCCCGCCCTGAAGACGGATAAAAAGGGACGCAAGACCAGAAGACATCCTCTTGTTCTTGTGCTCTGAAGCTGCACCTCCTCGCTGCACGTGAGCTCGGGACAGAACGAAGAGCCAATTTTGACCCACCCACCAGCCCCTGAAGACAGCCAGTTGTGTATAATAAAGTTGATTAATTTTGTTTGGTTTTTCGTTTTCAGGTTGTAGTGCCGTGTTGATGTTGAGTTAATAAAGAATGTTCGTTTTGAGTATGTTTGCCATTAAAGATATTCAGTTAGTGTCGAATTTTGATGTATGCTCTTTCGGTCATAGTGGCCAATGTATTCTTAGGTTAATTTGCACTGTCGTATTTATTTTGGTAGGCGGTAAGGTCATGATCGGTGAGCACTAATTAGTAGATCCCTATGAGTGGGCGTCACCCAACACGGATGGGAGCGCTCGGGAGAGGTGGCCATTGGCCCCTCAATGGGGAGGCGGTCCCTTCTAAGGATGGGTCGCCGGAAGTAAAGGAAAGGCGGTCAAGGCCCCTTCCTTTGTAGGAGGGGTTACAGCCCCCTCCTGGGGAATTTCCCGGGGCCAGTGACATCTGCGACGGCAGATGCGGTAAGTTGTGTGGGGTTGGGATAAGGGCCACGATACCTTCTAGATACCTCACACGAGTATTCGAACGACCTTTAACTGGCGTCGAGTTTTAGGTGCCCCCATCAAGTCAAGGGAAATTGGTAGTAGTTGCACTTGAGGTACGCCTCCGTGCTGTCGCCCATCCCAAGTGGGAGGGGTAAGTCCGGTTAGGGATCTTGACACCGGTTATGACCTTGCTGTTGGCCCTTAAACGTTAGGTTGTACAATTTCAATATGTCAAGAAATGTTTTGTAGGTTGCTAGTTCGGCTAGGAGAACCTCTGTATTAGAGAATCTGTTAAGGTTAGCCAAACATCGCAATATGGTAATGAAATTGTACATAACATGAAACGTTTAATGTTTTAATTTTGTTTTAATAAATACGGCCGGGATGGTCACTCCATCCCACTTCCAAAAACTTCAAGAACTGTTTCCGGTTTCACTCCTTTTGGGGATTGTGTTGAGAGGGGGTGGCGGGTATCTCGGCTATATTACATTCCTACATGTATGTCCTTAATCCGATAGGGTTTGAGTTTATTATCACGCCATTGGCTTTCACGGTGCCAAGAATGTTCCCGCGTTTATTATCACACCATTGGCGTTCACGATGCCAAGAATGTCCCTGCAAGCCCCCCAGTGCCCCTCCTTCGTCTCCTTCGTCTCCTCTGGCAGAACTGGAAACACCCAGGGTGTCAGTACAGGAAGACATCAACAATAGCCCTGCGCCCCATGTGCAGGCATGGAGGAATCGAAAGATCACAAGAAAAGAACAAAAGACTTGGAGAACAAGCTCGCGCGGCTGCAGGGAGAAAGGGGGGGCCTGCACTTGCGGAGCAATAATTGCTGCCATTTGGCGGCGTGCGCTCCCGCATGTAGATCGCCTTACGTGCACGCGTTGCCATTGATGGTAATGGAAGGCATGCATGTTTTTGGCCCAAAAAGCAAGCCGATTACATGAGGTCTCCTCCTATGCAACGCATGCTCATTGTGTAGGCGAGACCTAAAAATGGGTAATGCGAACTAGAGGAAGCCTTGGCAATCCCAATTCCACAATTTCCCACAGGCAGTAAAGCAGATAAAAGAGGGAACATTCTATCATCCTCACTTCCAGTGCTTAACCAAGTAATATTAAATGGCAGTATAGAGGGTGATATTCCTTCATCTTGCACAAGAAAAGGCAATTTTAATGCTTCAATTCTCGATTGTATGATTTGTAGCCAAGATTTGTTTGGATCAGTCTCACACTTAAATATTAATATTACACTTAACAACAGTGTTAAGACTGAAACCAACATCTCCAGGGCACATCATGCATTTACAAAGTACAGTACTGGTGAACCAGGTCCAAGGGCGGCTGATATGGAATTTGAGAACACTTAAAAATTACTTCCGTAATTGAGATGGCACAATCACTACAGATCATTCATTCAACAAATCCTAGGTTTAAGCCTTGACCTCCAGTTCAGGCAGCACTCCCTCCTGCAGCTCCACCAGCTGATTGCTCGCCCGCAATCCCTCTCAAGCAGTGTTCGAGCCTCGCACCCTACTCTGCCTCAGGTCTTGTGTTCTTGGGATTGTAATTTGTGTGCCTTGCGGGTTTCACATTCTGGGACATTACTTTTTGCTCCTACCTCGCCGCTAAGATGTGGAGCACCATCCCCGCCCACCTATGGCAGGCCCAAGTCCTGCTGACCTTCAGGAGACTGCTCAAGACCTGGCTGTTCGAGCAGCAGCTGCACTCCCCCCTCCCCCGCCTCAGTGCCTTGAGACCCTTACAGGTAAGTAGTGCTCTATACAAATGATTGATTGATTGAAGCAGTCACCAATACATTGGTACAATCCTTGCTGGATTATCTAAACCAACAAATTCCAATATCAGCAAAAAAGAAGACGGAACTTAGACATAGGTGCAACTGAATTAAATAAACTAATAAGTGCGCAATTCCTTCAATTCTCGGAAATAAGACAATGCAAAATTAATATTTAAAAAATTTCTCGCAGGAAGGAGAAGGAAAAAAAAGCTAAAAAAACAGGATACAAAATGGGTGGGCATACAGATCGCTGCAAAAACTAAATATTTAACGTTCCTATAGGAATATCATTGCCAAATAAACAGCACAAAAAAATCGCTACAAGCCATTCCAGTCCCCCCATCAGAATGGAAAATATATTTAACCAACCTTTATAAATCAAATGAGAGGATAGAAAGTTCGACTCTAGTGTCAAGTAAGCTAGGAGGAAAAATTTCAGATATCGGAGCTCCATCCCCTCTTCAAATTGAATATTACGTAAAAAAGGCAAGAACATTGGCACCAATGGGTCCAGACCAAATTCAAATTAAGGTTCTCCAAAGTAACCCCACATTTTTAGTTCCCCTTTTTTCCATAGCTTTGAAACTGGTAAAATTCAAAAAATCTTGGAAGGGGAGCATTGTTATCCCAATTTATAAGTAGGGCTCCAGGCTGCTCCCCTGTAACTACCGGCAGATCGCTCTCCTGGATGCACATCTTTGCGGCAAGTGTTTTAGAACATCTTAAAGAGTGGGCATTTTCAACAGGTTCTTTTGCCTTGAATCAAGCAGAGTTTAGACAAAAATACTCTGACAACATTGCAGCGCTGCAAACAATAATCGATAAATATGTCACCTTAAAGTCACAGGTTGTTTATGTAGTCTTTGTCGACTTTACACCTGCATTTGACAGGGTGGATAGAGCAATACTTTAGAGAAAACGTAGCAAAATGTGCATTCCGGCTAACCTTCTTCATTTAATAACATCATATTATAAAATGGGCAAACAATCTTATCCATGCGGACCAAGGGACCCTACGATCCCTACTAAAAATAGAGACATTTGAACAAGGATCTGCGAATTATGTCTTCAACAGAAATGTATCTATTTCTTTTAAAATATCAAATGTTACTACTTACTTGTTGCAATCTTGGACTCCTGATCACTGGAAGCTTTTTTAAAAACATTTAACACCTAGGTTAAACTTCGATCTTGATATCCAACACTGCTCCAAATTGCTACTGTATAAACAATATGCTGAAACAATTGAATATAAAAAAGTGCAGAAGTATATTTATTTTAATTTAAAGCATGGAGCCAGACGAAGCACTAAATTACTCTGTCTCGGGATACTTACTCTAAAATCATTCACTTTCAAGTCTTTAAAGAAAAAAGCTAGTTGTTCCTGTGATCTGTGTAATGGCGGGGTGCATTTGGAACACTTGTTGTTTGTCTGCCCAAACTTGACAGTTGTAGAAGCTAGAAAGAGGTTTATACAACCAATTCAAAGAAAATGTAAAATTAATTTGGTTCAGAACTTGATTTCGCTTTGTGAGGCACCGCCTAACAGATTTGTGTGTTACATGTTGAAATTTTTAAAATCTATGTTAATTTTGTACTAGAATTACATTTTACTATTTTAAATGTCATTTTATTCTTTGAACATTTGTTCTCAGTCAAGAACTACATCAAATAAACTTAAACTTGAAACTTGATCCTCTATTTTCTTTAAATAAAGACTTCAATTAAAAAAAAACAGCTCTGTTTCTCTCGAACACTGCTGCACTCCTTTGCTTTCAGCATTCCATCCCATGGCCCTAAAAAAGAATACCCGATCAATCTGCCCTCAGATTCTGGCCCGCCTTCACCTCTTGTGCAGTCCCCAGACTCTGATTCCCCTATCGATCTTGCAAGTGTTTCATAATTAACGCACCCATGATCACCTTTATGGATGTACCCCTGCCTAAAGGTGCATATTTTATGTGCTATCTGTGCCATTAGTTAAAGTCTCCATAGTGCCATAGTTAGTCTCTCCATGCTGAAAATATATACTGGTTTTTGCAAGATTATCTTGATGACTGCCATCTTGCACACGGTCCTATAAAGGTTGAGCCCAAGACAGGTACCTCGCTTGGCTTTGAGTCTCTCAGAGAGAGAGAGAGAAGCTTCTCTGGTGAAAACCTACTTGTTCCGGTCCAGCTGATGCCTCGATCTTTGCCAGCAGCATCCTAGCTCGTGCAACACCTTAGTATCCCTCCACCGTGAATCTGGACGCCTGGAAAACAAGCATTTGCAATGCAATAGGTCTCACATTAGGAAAGTTTGAGCTATTGGTATTGTAAATGACCCATTTTTTATTTATGTTTTGTTTTTGAAAATAGCGGAATTAATAGCTTTGTCATTTACAATGTCAATAGTTATAACTTTCGCAAAGGTGACACCTATAGCATTTGTAATGCAATATGTGTTGTATGTACGTGACTTACATGTATTGATATTACACATAACAATGGCTTTTAATTTTTTTTCAATAATTAATACTTATATAAAAGTTATTGTAATTTATAATGTCAATAGCTTGAAAATTTGTAAATAACTTTTGTGAAGATTATGTTCAGTATATTTTATTGTGACGAAAATCCAAGAACAGAAGTGAAATATTAGCATCTTTTTGTTACATTTGTAATAAAGCTTGAAACATTAACAGAACATATTTGAACCAGGTGTTGTTGAATTGTTGCACAGATTGATGCTGTGGTGAAGCTTGTGTTTTGTTATGCTATGCTATGTTTTGTTATACTACGCTGTGTTTTGTTTTGATATGCTTTGTTATGTAATGCTATGCTTTGTTTTGTTATGCTATGTTTTGTTGTGTTTTATTATGCTATGCTATGCTTTGTTATGCTATGTTTTGTTTTGCTATGCTATGTTTTGTTGTGTTTTGTTAAGCTATGCTATGTTTTGTTGTGTTTTGCTATGTTTTGTTATGCTATGTGTTGTGTTTTGTTATGCTATGTTTTGTTATGTTATGCTATGTTTTGTTATGCTATGCTAGGTTTTGTTTTGCTATCCTATGCTTTGTTTTGCTATCCTATGCTTTGTTTTGTTATGCTATGTTTAGTTTGGCTAACCTAAGCTTTGTTTTGTTATGCTATGCTATGTTTTGTTGTGTTTTGTTATGCTATGCTATGTTTTGTTGTGTTGTGTTTTGCTATGCTATGCTTTGTTATGATATGCTATGTTTTGTTATGATATGCTATGTTTTGTTGTGTTTTATTATGCTATGCTAAGTTTTGCTATGCTATGTTTGGTTATGCTATGTTTTGTTATGCTATGTTTTGTTATGCTATGCTTTGTTATGCTATGTTTTGTTTTGTCTGCTATGTTTTGTTGTGTTTTGTTATGCTATGCTATGTTTTGTTATACTATGCTATGTTTTGTTTTGCTATGCTATGTTTTGTTGTGTTTTGTTATGCTATGCTATGTTTTGTTGTGTTTTGTTATGCTATGCTATGCTATGCTTTGTTGTGTTTTGCTATGCTATGTTTTGTTATGTTTTGTTTTGCTATCCTATCCTATGCTTTGTTTCTGTTATGCTATGCTATGTTTTGCTATACTATGCTTTTTTTGTTATGCTATGCTATGCTGTGTTTTGTTGTGCTATGCTATGTTTTGTTATGCTATGCTGGTGAGGGTGTGTGAGTGTGTGTGAGGGTGAGTGAGGGTGAGTGAGGGCGAGGGAGTATGAGGGTGTGTGAGGATGAGGGTGTGTGAGGGTGAGAGGGTGTGAGGGTGAGAGGGTGTGAGGGTGAGAGGGTGTGAGGGTGAGGGGGTGTGAGGGTGAGGGGGTGTGAGGGTGAGGGTGTGTGAGTGAGGGTGTGTGAGGGTGTGTGAGTGAGGGTGTGAGGATGAGGGGGTGTGAGGGTGAGGGGGTGTGAGGTTGAGGGGGTGTGATGGTGAGGGTGTGAGGGTGAGTGAGGGTGTGTGAGGGTGAGAGGGGGTAAGGGGGTGTAAGGGCGAGTGCATGAGGGTGTGTGAGGGTGAGGGTGAATAGGGTGAGGGTGTGTGAGGGTGAGAGTGAGGGGGTGTGAGGGTGGGGGGTGTGAGGGTGTGTGAGGGTGAGACATTGTGTGAGGGGTGTATGAGGGTGAAGGTGTGAGGGGGTGTGAGGGTGAGGGTGTGAGGGTGAGGGGGAGAGAGGGCGAGTGAGGGTGAGAGGGTGTGTGAGGGTGAGAGGGTGTGTGAGGGTGAATGAGGGTGTGTGAGGGTGAGGAGGTGTGAGGGTGAGGGTCCGAAGTAAATGGTGGCAGGGCAGATATCATAAGACAGAGAGAAGAGACTGCTTGGTGACTGCGTTGGTCAGTTTCAGAATCAGGAGGGGCAGAGTCAGCACAGTCTGCGAGGGATCAACGTGTCTAGAGGCAAAGTATAGCGGATGTAGCATTGCAGCTAGCAAGTCGAGTGTTTTCAAGCTGAGTGTCCCTAGAGAGATGGCAACACAGCAACAGCATTTGAGGAGCAAGGCTACTGTAAACAAGCACGGTAGGCTTTCACTTTCGTCCAGAAAAAAACCGAGAAAGGTGCAGAGAACGCTGAACAAAACACAGCTTCCCCGCGAAATGGATGCAAAAAAACCCAAGTTCTCATCATTGCTGTGGCGGAGGTGGGGGAGTGCATTCCTTTGAAGTCTGATGCCGAGGCACAGACAAATGGTGGTGTGTGATGTGGCTGGCAATGATGTGCACGTGCATAGCTCACATGAACTGTACGCGATCCGCAGCTAGGTAGACTTCTCTTTTCCACTTACTATAATCTCGCCTATTTATCCCTGCGGGATAGAATAGGCGAGACCTAAAAAGGGAATAAAAGAACGAACATTATAAAGGTCAAAACAGTAAAAAAAATCCAGAATGATGAAGACCTACATAATCACTTAGGTTAGTGCACTAATCTTCCGAACTTGGATAATGGTAATTGTCACATGTACAGAACACTAACTGGGACCGGGGACCAGGGTTAGTGCAATTAGTTGCTAGTGCTTCTCCCTACAGAGTGGTTTAGTGTTTTTTCGGATCACCACTTCCTTCTCAGATTCTCTAGTACTTTTAGAACTTTCAGAAATTCTAGAACGTTTAGAACTTTTAATAACAATCGTTTGTAGAAATCTTTTTGTGGAGCTTTTTAACGTTTTAAAGTCTTTTTGCACTGATTGAATTTGTCCTGTTATTGTGGAATTGAAGGGTGGTGGGAGTAGGTATCGAACCCTTAGCTGCTGGGAAGACTAGTACCGCCATTTTGGGGGTCAGCGGTCTCGTCAATCAACCTGGGGTTATTTAATGAGGGACGTTACGCAATCACGCAGCCGGCGCGCCTAAGGCAAGCCCATCTGAGCCCATCCTCATCCCGATGGTGGCCCGGGCCAGAAACGCTGTTAATTTCCCCATTCTCCCTAGCGCCATTATGCACGACAGTAGGGCTGCACTGACGGGTATTGGAAAGTTGGTGAGTTACTGCTGCCATAGGTCCCTTGACCCCCCTGGCTTACCCACTTGCTTGTAATACATGTAAATGGAAGGCCGATCAGTCTATGCTTATGTCAATGTATTGGGTCTTCCTGAGTACTTACTGAACCGCTTGCAGGTGGCGCAAAATGCAGCGGCCCGAGCTATTCTCATGGTGAGACCCAGAGCACTCTTGTCTACTCATCTAAAAACCCTGCAACGGCTCCCAATAGGCGAAAGGATCCCGTTTAAAGGATTGGTTCTGGCATTCTGTGCCATTTAATGGCACAAGCCCCATTTATCTCAGGAGACGGGTTCAACACTATGTGCCACATCATGCCCTGAGGTCTTCTGGTCAAGCCCTGATACTTATTCCTGAATTTTCCCGCTTACGGGCAGGCGGGCGCTCATTGGAAGTGCTGGCCGCCCGCCTATGGAATAGTTTACCCCATCATCTTTGGCTGGTCCAAGACCTACTTGTTTTCAGGAGACAGCTAAATACCTGGCTTTTCCAGCTATAATGCCTCTGTCCTGATTTTAGTGCGACTGTTTCGAATTCTGACTTCTCTGTCCCTAGTCAATCCTGTAGCGCCGGGACACTCTGTGGAGTAGCCGTGCGCTTAACCAATACCAATTTTCAATTTCTTTCAATTCAACTTACCTTAAAGAGCCAAGGCTTTCTAGGTCTAACCATTGTGTTGGGTATTTGGCCACAGACACGGTTGTAGTTTTAGACAAGCATGTAGCCGAGAAGAAAATACTTCGATTTCGGTAAAACTTTAATTTAACAGAAAAATATTCTGGGGCTTATTTACAAGACCTGTGCTCCGTCGCAATGTCACTCTTTTTGACGTTCCGGTGACGCAGAGTGCACAGCCAGAACTAGAGTCCATGAAAAGCCACCCTGCTTGGCTTTTTGTGGCCTCGCAGATACAGCATAAGGCAATGCAGTGCAAATTGCAACGTTGCCTCACACTGCATCGGGGAGGCTACTATGGGTTTTGCGATCGGTGTTCCCACTCAACGCCCAGGGGATTTGACACGTTTCCAGATTTACAACACAACATAAATCTGGGAATGCGTCTCTCCGGGGGATGCGTAACGAAGAGAATTAACTTAATTTCTCCAAATGATTTTCTCTTTCTATGTGTGGTGCGTTCTTAAGCACACATAGAAAGAGGAAAACGCCTACACTGATTGTTTTAGTGCAGGAACGTGTCCCTTCCTGCACAAAAACAATAATTTCTACAATGCTGACTTCCTTGCACCATGGTGCAAGGGTGTCTGCATTGGCGCAAGGGAGCCATTTGTGCGCAAGCACAGTGGAAGGAGACAGGAATGCGCCATATCTCATAGATACGCAGCATTCCTGCCCTTTTCTTTGGAGATGGGGCAGCGCATCAAAGTGACGTGCAGGGCTGCCCTGTGTCAAATTGCTGTAATTGAGGCTCTGTGTTTCTAAATAGAGAGAAAAACCTGAAGAGTAGAAAGGAACTATTTAAAGTAAAATATTAAGGGCCAGGTTTATATTTTGACAGCTGGCTTGTTGTTCAGCCATGTAGATGAAGAATATTACTCCGTCCCCATGGTGGAGAGAGCAGTCGCCAAATTGATAAATGACTGCCAAGGTGGTCATCTATAGTGCATTAGCAGGAACAGACGTCATGGTGGGTCCAGTCGTGTGAATCACTGTTTAGTACAAGTCTGTATGAGCATCACGCAGCCCTGCACCAAACAGCATTCTTTTTTTATTTTCAAAAAGAAAATATTCAAATAGGATATTTTGAAAATAAAAAAAGTAATGCTCCTCTTGCCATGAGATTCATCTCCCATGGTTGGGGGACGGTTATTTGCATTTTACTGTTACTCACTGCCAGGGTTTGCTTGGCAGCAAAGATGTCCACTCATACTGATTGGGTGGGTGGACATACAGCCATTTCTCTGATAGCTCTTACTCCACCTGGCCATCAGAGAAGTTTGGCTATGCTCAAATACATTTGGTGGGCAGACCATTATGCTGGCAGTATGTATACTCCGTTTCAATAGATATACATACAACAGATAACTCAGGCCAAAACTGATATAGACTGAATTTAAGACAGAATATTGTTATAAAAAAACTGGTGTAGTGTTAAATCTAGGCTCATGATTCCATGTTTTTAAAGTGTCTGGGTTTTATTTGCAATTAGGTCACACCCTCTGAAAGAGTTCTTTTCCTCTGCTTGATCTAGAATAAACCCCAAAGTAGTAGACATTGCCCATCCCCTCTCCTGCAGAGATTCCGACTTCAGCCGAAGACGACTCTTGTAACTCTCTCTCTATCCCATCTACCCTTGCCATAGTGGTCAGTCACCAACACCCGTCACTTTTCCATTTGTTGAGGATTAACCTCTGAGTGCACAGACAGAGAATGTTCGCTTCCAGAAATGCCTAGAATTTCAGACGAGAAGCCCGTGGTCTGATTTCAAAATATATTGTGCTTACCAAAACTTTGCCATATGATTAACAAAATACCCTTTTCTGCATGGTCACTCCAGATAGTTTAGCTTTGTCAGAACTAGTCTAGGGGGTTGTGAGCCCTATATTTCACTCCTGCTCAACAGGAATAAAGTGCCAATAGTTTCTTTGAGAAAATGTGGCTTCTTGTGTGATCTTTCCCAGTTTTCACGGATTTATACAAGTGTTTTCTAGGTTCTGCAGGCCAGGTACTATTGTCCAATGCCAAGTGTATGTGCTCTGCCCACTAATACATGTAGAAATGGGTTAATCCCTGATTGGCATATTTACCTTTTTTATAACGCCATAGTATATGGTGTAGAAACTACACCACTGGCATGAAAAGTTAAATGTCACCTATGGACTGCTGCCCTTATTGTGCTTTCCACAAGGGTGGGCAGTAAAACATGACTTTAGGCCTACCAGGATTGCCTAACTGCTTTAGTTTCAACCTGCATCCTGACTTGTCAAAAGAATCCTAAAGACAGGTGAAATAGATTATGTTTATATATTAGTAAGTCACCTGTACTTAGACCTTATAGCCCACAAAGCAGGAGGCATGCTATTTAAAAGTGAGACATGTAGAAATTTAACTGTACTATATCCCTGCAGTGACAAGTCCCCCAAACGCTATTTTTACTGTGGAAACCCTGACTTTCCTAAAAGAAATCTAGAGTACCAATTTAAATGTAATTCTGCCATCTTGAGTTTGAGGTCAGGTAGGAAAATAACCCAAACACTCTTTTTAGTAATTATAAAAAGTCCAATTCAATGATGAAATTGAGTTGTATTACATATTTATGAACAATCTCTTTTGGAAAGTTACCTTTTCCCTACCTGAAGGTCCTGTAGGCTAAGATGCATTAATTCTCCAACAACTAGAAACCTGTACGGCCTGAATGAGGTGTAAAATTCCTCCCAATAGTTCTACAATAGATCACTCTGATTAACAGGTTAACCTGGATGGCCAGGATGGCTACTTTGAGCTTAGCATTTGGGTGGGGTCCTGTAATCCTGTTGGCAGCACAATGTCAAATCTTGCCTGCTAGGTCTGTTTGAGCTGCATATAACACTATGTCGCTCTTGAAATAGAGCAAGCAGGATGCCAGGAGAATTCCTGTGTATTGCCTGTCTAATGCTGAGGAACCCTGCATGTGTCTTACCAGAACTCTGCCTCCTGGATTGTTGTGGGTAACTGCCAGCTTCAAACTAGATTTTAGTGTTACTTATGGGTGGATACTGGTAATTTCCACAGTCAGTTTATCTATGCACTCAGAGCCTTAACATCCCACTTTTAGAATGGCTGAAGATTTGGCCACCTTGGCCCTGACCTGGTGCATGGCATTTTATGACTGTTTTTGGTGAGCCAAACATAAACAAATGAAAACGTGCGTAGGGTTGTCCTTGGGAACCTTTACTTCACTGGTTATGGGAGAGCTTGGAGTCATCCACACCCACTAGCTGGAACCAGGCATAAGTGTTACCCCATGGCAACTCCTCATAACAGTTCCTGGGCATGTGACAGAACAGAAGAGCTCTGGAACTGCTGTCTGTGACGTGAGAGGTGCCATAAAGGACTGAACATGTTGCCTCTTGTATCCAGGACAAAGAAGTATGCTTCAAAGGTCAACTGAATGATCTCCTGCATAGCTATAGGGACAAAAAATATGTAAAACGTATTCCATCCAATCAAATTTGCATTTGTCGCCCTAAGTGGGAAGGGTATGCCCAAACATGGGTCCCGTGCTCACTGCGCCACTAGATTCAAGCTAGCGTGGCTGATGAGGGGTGATGCCCTGAAACCGGTCCCAGGATGCTTGTTTCCTGTCCAGAGAGGATCTGACTTGGCAGTTCGGGCTGGACTGTTCCAATGTGGCACAGAGTCAAGACTGATTTGCATATGGCTGGGTCCAAATTGGGGTGGCTTTGTGAGCAAAAGAATTATGGATTAAACCCAGATCTTTGTGGCTGGGATGAATGTTTGTATTGCTCAGCATTCCCTCCATCAATTGTTCCTGTTGCATTTCTCACCCTAAGTGGGAAGGGTATGCCCAGACTTGGTTTCCGTGCTCACTGCACCACTGGATTCAAGATAGCCTAGCTGATGAGCGGTGATGCCCTGAAACTGGTCCCAGGATGCTTTTTTCTTGGCCAGAGAGGACCTGACTTGGCAGTTTGGGCTGGACTGTTCCCATGTGGCACAGGGTCAAGACTGATTTGCATATGGCTGGGTCCAAACTGGGTGGCGTGGTGAGCAAAAGAACAATGGATTAAACCCAGATCTTGGTGACTGGGGGTGAATGTTTGCATTGCTCATCATTCCGTCCAACAGTTGTTCTGTTTGCATTTGTCGCCCTAAGTGGGAAGTGTTCAGAAATGAGGGTCTCTAGTTGGCAGAGGTAGATACTTTTGTCCAAATTTGGGCCCTTGCTTCTAGTCAGGGTAAGGGGAATACACTTCTAAAATAAGCCCTGCTCACCCCCTTGGTAGCTTGGCACGAGCAGACAGGCTTATCTCAGAGGCAGTATGTAAGGCATTGGTGAACACATACAGTAATACAGTAAAACACTACAAATGGACACTACACCAGTTTAGAAAAAATAAGTAATCTTTATCTAAACCAAAACAGGACCAAACGACAAAAATCCACAATATAGTTTTCAAGATATGACTTTCAAAAGGTAGGAACAGTTCTGTCCATAGCAAACTATGGATGCAACACTTTCAACACAAAGTACCTTGTCACAAATAAAAACAGCCACATGGAAGGTGATGCGTTGGTTTCTTACTTCAGGGTAGCTGATGCATCGGTTCCTCACTGCAACGCAGGTGGATGTGATGCATCGGTTCCTTACTGAAGGGAAAGTGAGGCGTTGGTTTCTTACTGTGGACTCGGTGTTCTTGTAGACTTGGCATCCATGTGCGATGTATAGCGCACTGGAGGTGAGGCGTCGCTTTGCGAGGCTTCGCATCGTTGGGCGTCAGTGCTGGGGGCTGTGCGGTGAGGCTTTGCGTGGCCTGCTGGGACTCGGTGCAGCTTTGCGTCGCCCGGTGGCGGTTGTGAGAGGCTTTGTGCGGTTTCGCAATGCTTTGCGCCAGTTCTTGCAGAGAGCAGCTGCAAAACACACTTCTGAGGCCTTTTGACTGCAGGAGGCACCTCAGGCAATGGTTGGAGTCACAGATGGCATGCAACACTTTCAACACAAAGTACCTTGTCACAAATAAAAACAGCCACATGGAAGGTGATGCGTTGGTTTCTTACTTCAGGGTAGCTGATGCGTCGGTTCCTCACTGCAACGCAGGTGGATGTGATGCATCGGTTCCTTACTGAAGGGGAAGTGAGGCGTTGGTTTCTTACTGTGGTCTCGGTGTTCTAGTAGTCTTGGCATCCATGTGCGATGTATAGCGCACTGGAGGTGAGGCGTCGCTTTGCGAGGCTTCGCATCGTTGGGCGTCAGTGCTGGGGGCTGTGCGGTGAGGCTTTGCGTGGCCTGCTGGGACTCGGTGCAGCTTTGCGTCGCCCGGTGGCGGTTGTGAGAGGCTTTGTGCGGTTTCGCAATGCTTTGCGCCAGTTCTTGCAGAGAGCAGCTGCAAAACACACTTCTGAGGCCTTTTGACTGCAGGAGGCACCTCAGGCAATGGTTGGAGTCACAGATGGCAGAGTCCAGCAGCACAAGCAGAGTTGCAGGAAGTCGTTTGTGCCCCTAAGACTTCTTAATAGGAGGCAAGCTCTATTTCAAGCCCTTGGAGATCTTCAGGCAGGTGACACAACACAAAGCAAAGTCCTTTCTCCTTTTCTTGGCAGAATCAGCCACTGTAGGTCAACCCCAAACAGCAAACAGCAGAGTGGCAGTATTCCTCTTCAGTTTCTTCAGCTCTTCTCCTTGTCAAAGGTTCCTCTGGGCCCCTTTTTTTATACACAAAAACTCTTTGTTCTCTGAAGACAGAGAGTGTCTATACGCAGCATAAACCAGTTCTGTCCTCACAAACCACTTCTGTCCACCTGGCAGGAGGTGGGAGACAGCACTGTTGAAGGCAGACCAGACCCATTCAGGTGGAAGGAAATCTCTTCCCCCTACTCTAAATAATGCCAAGGTCTATTCAGTCCAACCCTGACTCATCAGGCTCTCTGGAGTCACTGAGAGGACCTGACTTGGCAGTTCGGGCTGGACTGTTCCCATGTGGCACAGGGTCAAGACTGGTTTGCATATGGCTGGGTCCAACTGGGGTGACGTGGTGAGCAAAGGAACGTGGATTAAACCCATATCTTTGTAAATGGGGGTGAATGTTTGCATTACTCAGAATTCCATCCATCAATTGTTCCTTTTGCACCTGTTGCCTCTTGTATCCAAGACAAGAAAGTATGCCCCAAAGGTCAGATGAATGATCTCCTGTCTAGCTACAGGGACAAAAGTTTATAAAACTCCTTTTTCCTTTCGGGACCAGTTGACCAGTTCCAACTGAATCTGGGCTGCACCTTGCTGTTGATCTCTGCTGGAGTACATCCTGGCCTGCAAGGCTTGCACCTGAGATCCTGGGAGCCTTTGAAATCATGCAGAGTAGCAGCCCAAAAGTAAGTCTTTGAAAATTTTCAGACGTGCAAGACTTCAGAATACATCAGTGGGACTTTGTTGCAAAGATATCTGAGCTCCATAACATAGTCTGAAGGTAAAATGTTTGACTGGTATGAACCCACGTACTGTATGTGACCAGTGCTCAATCATGGTAAACCTGAAACAGCACCTAGGCCCCTAACTAACTCTTCCACAGACTATGATTGGCGCTTTATGCTTTTTTTTTACATTTGAACTAAAAGTTGGTAAAAAAAGAAATGGGTGCTCTTAGAGGATTTTGTTACTCTTTGGTGTTATTTTTAAAAACAAAAAACATTACAATATTTAATTTTCAATTTTATAGTATTTGTCATTGTTGCCATATTCCTATTAATAAAAGTTAAACAAGTACAAAGAATGTCAAAAGGTATAGGGTGACTGCTCTGAATCCTACCTGCAAGGGATTAATACATAATTTATAGGTAAAATTGTTTTATAGTTTAATATTTATTAATTAAAAAATAATTTAAAAAGTTTGGATGAATATGTATTTATTTACTAGTTTTATAGAGCGCACAATACCCTGAGTGTGTCCTGTCTTTTGCAAACTAATACACTCTATACATCAGCTCGCACACTCAATGGCTCCAGGCAAAGCCTATATAAACAAATGGGGTTTTAGAGCCTTGCAAAAGGTTTAAGATATTTGGCTCTAGGCAGAAATCAGGCAGCAGTCTATTCCATGCCTGAGCTGTAACCACAGAAAAGCATGCCCTCCCAGTCTTGCTCACCGGTATTTGGCCACCATGATCAGAGAGGTGAAGGTCGAGCAAAGCAATCTGGGAGGAATTTATTTTTTAAACATATCAGATATATACTGAAAACTGTGCTAATGATTAAAGGGCCTTATAAACCATATAAAGGGCATTGAATTTGCATCACATATGAACTTGGTGCCAGTGTATCTAGCCAACTAAAGGCGAAACACTACCAAAACTTACTCCTCCAAAAACCCAACCTAGCTGCCACATTCTGTTCAAGTTCTATCCTCTTTATACGGTAATACGGAAGTCCAGTCTGCTTAAAATCAGGGCTTGCACCAACAAATCTAGACACTGTTGAGGAATAGCAGGAAGTACGTAGACATTAAATTATTAATCGGATACTCAAATGAGAGTTTGCTATCTAATTGCACACCCAGATTGCGGGCTGTGGAATCTGGTTCCAAATATTCTCCTAACAATTGGGGCCACCACATAGAGAACGAGATCGAGGGATTACCAAATATTCAAACCTCAGTTTTATCTTAATTCAGCCAGAGAGCCAGCTATCTACCTCGACCACACAGATTTTGAACTTCTCCTGGATTTGGATGTTGCTCGCCATGCAGATGATTATTTAGGTATCAACAATTCAAACTTTATTTGTACAATAATTTCTACTCGTCACCTTCCCTGACCCGAATGAGATTGTAGGCCCCATGTAAGGCTGTTTTAGCGTATAACGTTGAATGTGGAACTTGATCCAACAAAACTGGGTTCAAAGATAGAGGGAACAATTTTTTATGGTGGCTATATTTACTGCCCTGTAATTGATACAAGGCTGTAACTCCCAATTTTTGGGGAAACAAAAAATAATGGCGGCGAGGCGGGTAAAATAGAACGACAAATAGAACTCAAATCTAGTAAGGGCATATATTCTGCTGCAAGGGAGAGTTGCTCCAGGGATGAGGTCTATCCTGCAATTGACCGATCAATGTGGGGGCAACTGAGTAGCTTCTTTGGGTCAAAGGCATCCTGAAAGTTGTGATAGACTTCTCGCAATTGTTCTTGGTAAGTTCTGTGTAATGTGAAGCAGGCACGGAAACAGATGAAAAAATTGCTCCCACGCGCATGGGAGCAGTATTGTTTTGCTGCTCCCTGCTAGTGGAAGAAATGCTGGCACCTGATGAAGGCGGGGGGGCCAGCTGCGACCATGGGGGCACTGAGGCTCCCTCCACAGCTCCCAACAACAACATACTGGGTGCCATGGGTGGGGCTAGGGCACTCACTATGCATGGCTGGGCCCCAAGGGATGGGGTCCTTGGAGCTGAAATCAGTCTGGGGAGGGGAGCTGCATGGCCCCCTTCCCTTTGCAGTGATTGGATGGACCCAGTTATTTGGGGCCGTCGGGGTCAAAATAGGTCTGGGGAGGAGGGACTGATTGGCCCCTCCCCTGTTTTTAATTGACCATGTCCCGAGGGGTGTGGTCCCTGGGGCTGACATTGTCATGGGGAGGGGTCCCCAGGACCATATTGGCCTGGGGGCACATCACCCCTTCTCCCTCATTTTTGATGGTCTGGCCCTGGGATATTGAGTTTCCAGAGCTGAAATCGGCGCTTGGGAGCTATGTGCCCCCTCCCATTTACAATATGGCTGGGTCCTGAGGATAGGGTCCCTGGGGCTGAAAGTAGCCCAGGGAGGGGGTCATTTACTATGTGGATGGGCCAAGGGGAAAGGAGTTCCAGGATACATAATTGGCCTGTGGAAGGGGGGTTCTGTCCCACTCCCTGGTTGCCTGCATGTGGGGATATGGCCACCGGGCCTGACTGTAGGCCAGGACCTGTGACCAACCCCTGCCGGGCATGGCCAAATGTCATGCATGGCATGGGGTTGAGTGCCTGCGAGGGGTTGGCCTTCCTCCACCACACACAGCCATAGACCATGCATGTCAGAATTTGGTTTAATGTAAGGCCATTAAATATTACTTAACGTTAAAACAAATCCTGGAAATTAATTGAAAAAAAACAAAGGTTACAGGCACATTATAGTTAGGTTCAGATTTTACAACCATAAAACCATAGAAAACGTGAGTTGTAATTACCTTAGGGTACCAGTTACAATTGGTTCAGATAAGTATAATTACAGCTGCTGAATTTCTATGGTTTTGTGTGCATAAAATCTGATCCTAACTATAATGTCCCTGCAACCTTTAGTTTTTTAGTGAATCTGTATTAAGATATATATAAATATATATATATATATATATATATATATATATATATATATACACACATGTATATATATATTCACTGAAAAAAACATAGGTTTCACACCAGTTATAGTTAGCGGAACATTTTACTCATACAAATTCATTGAAATTCCCACGTTATAATTAGATGGACTCACTATAACTCGTGCGCCCGCAATCCACTGCTGATGATGTCACATATTACATCATTCATGACATGGTCAGTGACATCACTGATGGCATCACTGATGACATCTCATATGACATCACTGATGACATCATTCATGTGATAATACGATGCACCTCCTCACACTGTAATCTAACCTTTGATACACCCAGTGTTAAATACAGAATAATATTCTTGAAACCATTGACACACCAATACCAGTTACTACATACGCACTCACTGATTCCTAGGTCTACAAACACATCCACTCATTCACCCATACAATCACTCATACATACAGTCACTCATCAATACAACACTATCATATGCACTCATACACCTATACAGACACTCACACACTGCCACTCATCCATGGAGTTACTCGCACACCTTGTCAGTCATGCAAAGAATCAATTACACTCCCATTTCATCATCTATACAGTTATACACACAACACCTTACTTATTCAAACATATACTAACACATACTTACTCTCTTATACAATCACTGATACAAGTACAAATTGATCCATACAGCCACCTGCACAATCACTGGCACTCTTGTATAGTCGTTTATATATGCCAACTCTCACATGCACTGTGTTTTACATATGTACTTACTTGGACATGTAGCACTGAGATATCCAGTCACTCACCAACACACACATACACACAGTCAACCACCCATACAGCTGTTTCCACATGCACTCTTGAACCCATACACCTAGTGAATCAACTGCTCACACATCTGTGCACAGAGTCACACACCTCCCAGCCACCCACACACACACTCAGCCTCACATACAAATACTTGGGCAACCAATCAATAACCCATATGGCCACTTATATAGCTACTGATCAACACATGCAGCAGCTTACACAACAACAGACATACTGATGCACACATTCAGACAGTTTAGTCACTAACCCATGCATTCATTAAGAAACATTTAATCACTAACTCATACAGTCAGTCACGCACCTACTAAATCCTTCATCCAGACACTTATACATCCACTCATTCTTCAATATGTAAAACATATTTAAACTTTACAGAAACACACAGTCACTGGATGATGTCTTCAGTGATGTCATTTGAGATGTCATCAGTGATGTCACTGACCATGTCTTGAATGATGTAATATGTGACATCATCAGCAGTGGATTGCGGGCGCGCAAGTTATAATGAGTCCAACTAACTATAACGTGGGAATTTCAATGGTTTTGTATGAGTAAAATGTTCAGCTAACTATAACTGGGCTGAAACCTATGGTTTTTTCAGTGAATTTCAAAGGTTTTTTAAATGCTAATTCCTAACTATAACGAGTGTCAAACCTATGTTTTTTTCAGTGAATTTCAAAGGTTTTGTAAATGTTAATTCCTAACTATAATAAGTTTGAAACCTACGGTTTTTTAAGTGAATTATTAAGTTTTTTTAATAGCTAATTTTTATAGCTATGAATTAATATAATTTTTTTAAATTATTCCAATATTCTATATTTTAGTAATATTAATTTTTGAATGTATTTTTCCTGGTTTTTTTTATATTTAAACCCTGGAGGGCTCAGGGTGCGCACACCCGTAAACGCAGCCGTAAACGTAGCTTGAGCGTTATTCCCGCGAGCGAAAAAATATATATTTATGTATTTAAAGTAAATAATAATGCAAGACATTCAGTGGTATACTCATAAAAGTACTATTTTTGTTTTTTAATAACCGTACTTTAACTTTAAACGCATTTCTGAATATCGAGCAAAACGTCATTGTGACGCACCGCGCACGCGCCCCCGGAAGCGTTTCCAGAAGCGCCTACGTACGTGCCGCGTAAGCGCCCCGGAGCGCGTAGCGTAAGCGTGTCAAGCCATGTGACCTTAAAACAACACTTTTCATTGGTTCATAACAGTTTTTTTTCCAACTATTGAAAGCCCCCACCCATTTCCCTCACTACCTCTTTGACCTTTGAGAGAGCAAGAGCTGTTCCCTGCTTCTTCTCCAACATCTCTTATTTAAAAAAATGGCTGAAAGACCCAGCAGTGACTCTGATGAAGAGTTTTTGCCAGAGGACCCTCCTCGGCGCAAAGTGAAAGAACATTTTATATGGAAATTTTTTACCTTCCCCAAAGGTAAATAAAAGGTAAATTCTGCAAAGGTGTGCTGCAAAATCTGTGACACCATCTTGTCACGTGGAAACCCGTCCAAAAAGTACAGCTTCGGCAACGCCACCTTAATTAGGCATGTCGAGAGGAGGCACCCCAACAATTATGCGATGGAGAGTGTCAGGGACCTGGCACGCAATCCCCCAACAGATGGCGGCAGCACCTCGACTAGTGGAGCAACACCTTTAGGAAGACAAGCTGCAAGACTAATTCCAAACATGCAGCCGGTCTTTGCAGATCTCAAAATTGTCTGCAAGGACGAACTATTTTGCTATGGGGAGCAAAGCATAGAACTTATTGTTCGCAAAGAGGAGGAACACCGCTGCTCCACCCGGCACTCATTTTTCCCATTTTTTTTGCTCCTGATAAGCAGTTTTGGATTCCCTGGTTTTGTTTTTTTCCCCCCAAAAAAACCAAAAAAGTATTAAATCGTTCTGAAAAAGTATAAAAAAAATATAAAATCGAAAAAAGAAGAAAATAAAAAGTTCTTTTTAGAACTACCTCCAATTCTCCAAAAAGAGCTATATTCCTTATATATTGTGTCATTCTTTTTTTCAATGAATGTGCACTGTATAAATTAATGGATAAAATGACTGAATGAAGGGTAGAAAGTGACTGAGGGAACAAATGACAGAAGGGGAGTGAGCGAGGGTGAGTTGATGACAGTGAGGGATGGAAGGTGAGTAAGCATGGGCGAATTTTGCGAATTAACGATCCGCGAATTTGCGGATTTGCGAATTCGCGATCCGCAAAATTTGCGAATTTGTGCGAATTTGCGGATTTTTGTTTTTTTGCGTGTTCGCGGGGTTTTTTGTGTGTTCGCTGGGTTTTTTGCGTGTTCGCGGGGCTTTTTGCATCTTCGCGAGCCACTTGCATAGCGAAGTTACCCATGCAGTTGTTTCTGGGAGAGGGAGAGAGAGAGAGATAGATAGATAGAAAGAGAGAGAAAGAGAGGGAAAGAGAGAGGGAGAGAGAGAACGAGAGAAAGAAAGAGAGGCCAGATCTCTGAAGGGCCAGATTCCTGAGTTGCCCCTACAGAACATACAGCTTTTTATTTTTAGCAAAATGCATATGAAAATTGTGCTGTAAAGGTCTCTTTTAGTTTAACCCTTCCTGACAACTCAAAATGGGTGTATTTGCCATCCTCTCCCTTCTTCCTGTTTTTTATATCTGTAAGTGCTTCCTGATGAGGTTTAATTACTTGGACAGGTGCCTCGTTGCCTACTTGTAACTATTCTCTGACCCTGCTTCAAGGGTCAGAGCAGGGTCAGAGAATAGTTGCAAGTAGGCAACGAGGCGCCAGGAAGCAATTAGCAGCAGGTGTCCAAGTTGAAGTTAATTTGTTTGTAACCCTTTTCTAAAAGGTTACAAAGAAATTAGGTTCAACTTTTGCACCTGCTGCTGTAACCCTTGCTTGGCTGAAAATTCGTCCCCGCTGATTCGCGGATTTTACCACGATTTCGCGAGATTCGCGGATCGCGAAATCGCGGAAAATCCGCAAATTTGCCCGCGAAACGGATTTTACGCCCACCCTTAAAGGTGGGTGAGAGTGAGTGAAAGGGGAGTCACAGAGTGAGGGGATGGAGGGAGTGAGGGTAAGATAGAGGGAGTGAGGGAAGAGGAGTGAGGAAGTGAGAGGACAGAGGGACTGAGAGAAGGAGTGAGTGAAGTGGAGTATGGTAATAGAGGAAAGGAAAATGAATGAGGGAGCGAAGGAAGGGAAGAGAGGGGAAGGAGGGGGACTGAAAGAAGGTGAGTGTGGGAGGGGAGTGGGAGGAAGGGGAGTGAACATGGGGAATGAGGCTAAGTGAGGGAAGCGGAGTAAGGGAACAGGGTGAGGGAGGGTAAGAGAAGAGCAGTGAGGTTGAGGAAAGAGTAGTGATAGGGCGTGGATAAAGGCAAGTGAGCGTGAGACAAGGGGAGTGAGGGAGTGAGGAGACAGAGGGAGTGAAGGAAAGAGTGAGAGAAGGGTACTGAGTGAGGGAGCATAGAAAGGTAAGTGAGGGAGTGTGGGGGAGTTAAAGGGATTGAGCATGAGGGAAGGGGACTGAGAGGGTGAGGGGACGGAGGGAGTAAGGCTAGGAGAGAGGGAGTGAGGGAAGGAGAGTGAGGATGTGAGAGGACAGAGGGAGTGAGAGAAGGAGTGAGTGAAGTGGAGTAAGGTGGGTGAGGGAAGGGGAATGAGTGAGGGAGCGAAGGAAGGGAATAGAGGGGAAGAGGACAGAAGCAGAGGTACTGAGAGAAGGTGAGTGGGGGATGAAAGTAAAGGGAAGGGGAGTGAAGGATGGGAAATGAGGGGTAGTGAGGGAAACGGATTAACGGAACGGGGGTGAGGGAGGGTGAGAGAAGGGCAGTGAACGTGAGTAAAGAGAGGTGAAAGAGGTGGATAAAAGTGAGTGAGGGTAAGACAAGGGGAGTGAGGGAGAGAGGGGACAGAGGGAGTGAAGGAAGGAGTGACAGAAAGGGACTGAGTGAGGGAGCAAAGAAAGGTAAGTGCGGGAGTGTGGGTGAGTTATATGGAATGAGTGTGACGGAAGAGGAGTGAGAGAGTAAGGGGACGGAGAGAGTGAGGCTAAGAGAGAAGGAGTGAGGGAATGGTAGTGAGGAAGTGAGAGGAAAGAGGGGGACTGAAATAAGTTGAGTGTGGGAGGGGAGTGAGGGAAAGGGGAGTAAACATGGGGAATGAGAATAAGTGAGGGAAGCGGAGTAAGGGAACGGGGGTGAGGGAGGGTGAGAGAACAGTAGTAAGGTTAAGGAAAAGAGTGATGAGAAACTAAATTTTGTTTGTCAAACTTACCTTATAAGTAATGTAAACTTAATTACATATTTTTACAAAATTTAATATCTGTGGAAGAGGAAAAAAAATAAGTTATAATTTTTATAATATATATTTCAAAATACAAGAGACAAGGCAGGAGATTAAAAGTCATAAAAGGGTACTAAGAGATAAAGTAGGAGTGAAGGACACAGAAAGGGAAATGGAGTAACGGTGAAGGACAGAGAGAGGGAAAAAGGAATAGAGGGAGAGCAAATTACTAAGAGGGTAATGAGGCGGATAGATTCAGTGACAGAGAGGAAGAGAGGGAGAGAGATATGAACTGAAGGTGAGTAAGATACCTAGGAATGTGAGTTAGCAAAACTAAATGAGGAAAGGGGAGTAAGGAAAGGGGAGTGAGTGAGGGTGCATTTACGACAATGAGGGATGGAAGGTGAGTGGTGGTGAGTGAAGGGGCGTGAGAGAGTGAGGGGACAGAGGGAGTGAGGGTAACAGAGAGGGAGTGAGGGAAGAGGAGTGAGGAAGTGAGAGGACAGAGGGAGTGAGAGAAGGAGTGAGTAAAGTGGAGTAAAGTGAGTGAGGGAATGGGAATTACTGATGGAGCAAAGGAAGGAAAGAAGATGAGTGCGGGAGGAGAGTGAGGGGAAGGGGAGTTAAGGATGGGGAATGAGGATAAGTGAGGGAGTGAAATAAGGGAACAGGGGTGAGGGAGGGTGAGAGAAGGTCAGTGAGGTTGAGGAAACAGGGGTGATAGAGGGTGGATAAAGGCGAGTGAGCGTAAGACAAGGGGAGTGAGGGAGTGAGGACATAGAGGTAGTGAAGGAAGGAGTGAGAGAAGGGGACTAAGTGAAGGAGCTTAGAAAGGTAAATGAGGAAGTGTTGGTGAGTTAAAGGGAGTGAGTGTGAGGGAAGGGGGAGTGACAAAGTGAGGGGATGGAGGGAGTCAGGGTAAGATAGAGGGAGTGAGGGAAGGGGAGTGAGGATGTGAGAGGACAGAGGGAGTTAGAGAAGGAATGAGTGAAGTGGAGTAAGGTGAGTGAGGGAAGGGGAATTACTGAGGGAGCAAAGGAGGGAAAGAAGGGGAGTGAAGCAGAGGGACTGAGAGTTGGAAAGTGGTGATGAGGAGAGAGAGGAAAGGGAGTGAAGGAATGGGGAATGAGGGGTAGTGAGGGAAGTAGAGTAAGGGAACGGGGGTGAAGGTGAGTGAGCGTGAGACAAGGGGAGTATAATATATATTTCACAATACAAAATACAAAATGACTTGTACAACTTGTTATATGCTTTATTTTTGCTGTTCTCAGAATATATTGAATTTCACTAAAAACAGTGAGTTCAATACTACTCATCATATGACAGCGGGCAAAAAAAAACACAATCAAAAAGATTGTGTTTAAAAAACCCATACAACGTTTCAATAAATAATGTAAAACTTAGAAAAACATATCTTAACTCATTTTTGATTCATTTACTTTTCCACAAGGCCAAATAGTATATGGAAAGTCCTTTTCTTTGGAAATTACTCAATAGTACTCTTAGACTTCCATTTACCCGACTTTCTGAATGAAAAGCTCCAACATCTTTTTGATCATGTAACAATAGTTATATTTCCACCTCTGGCACACTCACGATCAACATTTCCTATAATACTGATATTACTCACTATGTGATACACTTACACTACCTCTATGACAACTACAAGTTTTTTATTATCTTGATCACTCTCACTCACAAAGTAATTTTGAACAGCAGACTAAGTTTTATTAACTACTCCAATCTTCATAGGCCAATTACCTTTCCTTAAAATTTCGGTTGTAAAAACACTAGGTAAGAATTTCGTAAGTCAAAAGGCAAACGTTGTTTGAAAGTCAAATGAATATCATTACAATAAGTCCAGCCTTTTTGACATTTTAAATAAGCTGTGTAATGTCCAGATTTTGTCGAAGGACCATCATGGAAAATAATTGCTGCAGTTACAAAGGTTCTTCTTGAAATTGATAATTGAGAAGCCACAACATTTTTAAATAAAGTTGTCAATTTAGTTCCATCAGGTCTACATCGTTGGAACATTAAAATTACATACTGTCCATAACTTTGTATAAATAATGTTGATAGCATTGCAGAGTTACATTGGGTACAGACCAGGTTTTGATTTGCTGCACTAACTAGATTATTAAAAGACACTGATTTGCAGTCTGGTAAAGTAAAATATATAAATCTTTCAGTGTCTTTTGTAGTACTACTTGAAAAGGAACAATTATCGTAGTCATGCTGCCATTTATAAGAAAGGACAAAAAGATTTTCAACATCTATACCTTCATCTTGCAATACAACAATCATATACATAAAAAAATCCTGACAATCTTGCTGAATATCCTGTGAAAATTGATTTAGACCAGAACATATGTCTAAAACATTTCGAATTTCAGAAACACTTTCTATTTTTGTTCCATCACTGCTACACAGAATTCAACAAACAACAAAATCTTTGATCCCGATTTTCAACAATCTGTTCTTGTAAAGTTTGGGGAAAAAAATAACATTAACCACTAAATTAGCATAGCAGTTGACACCAGAACTGTTTTCAAACTGAAATCCAACAACATCTTCAACAGAATCCTTTGTCTTTCTGCTTACAATTACTGCTTCATCTACTTTTCTTTTTTTTGCTACAACCTCGCTACAATTTTTCTCGTTTCTTCTTATTCGGCCTACCACACGCTTTTCAAATAGAGGATATTGAGGTAAATTTGGAGCATACTCTCTTCTTAACCTATTATATTCTTTTAAACAATTTAGATCTGCACTAATCTTTGTCTCATCAAAATCAATCAAGTACAATCCAGACAAAGTTCTGATTAGAGATAAAGCAACATATGCCATACCCTCCTTGAACACAGAACTTCCAATATTCACCAAAGCACTATCTACACTTAAACCTTGAGATTTATTAATAGTCACCGCATATGCCAAAGAAACAGGAAACTGTTTTCGGCGGACATATAAATCTTTCACAAGCAAAAATCGAGCAGAACAATGACTGAATTGTTGTACTTCTTCAATTCCATCAAATTTAATTTAAAAAAATTCAATTCCATCTCTATTTAGGTAATTCACAAAATCCACAACATGACCCATTGCTCCATTTACTAAACCTCTTTCCACATGTAAATTCCGTCGTAAAATTATACGACAATTTAAACATGCATACAGAGTCTTTTCAAAAGCAGCAGTTTTAGATATTGTCTTCTCTAAAGAATCCAATTTTGATTTCAACTTTTCTGACAAAATAATAGTTGCTCCTTCATGCTCTATTTTATTAATAGCTCCCAGTTTCACAATCTCTTGATTTTCTAACTTTAACATTTTGTTGTTGAAGATTAAACATTCCTGCAGAGTTGGCATCAAGCATATGACAGATTTGTTTTCAGCAATTTTCTTAAAAATATTCTCTGGGAGAATATTTTCGTTAGGAAACAAATTTGAAATTAATCGTGCCTGTAAAGCTTCTTTGCCATGCTCACTTACTTTTCCAATTCTTACATCTTATAGAATATTTTTATAATCTTCATCCTTTGCCTGTCGCATATTTTGAAGCAGTTCAGCATATTTGAAATTAAACCATATATTAACATTTCCAATGCTTCCTAGGCACTTCCTGGTATCTTCTTGCGTAAGCATTTTATGTATTAAATCTTTTATTGAGCACAGGCAAAAAATATGCACCTCGATCTGTGATTTGGGCCGACCCCACTCCGGGGAGGCCAAAGGCGGAGATTACATTGACACCCATGGCCTGGCCATCGGGCCACACTGTTCGTTAACACAGCAAGCCGCCTACAACCCAACCGGGCCGGCCGCGTCATAAGAGGTGCTACAAAGGTGCAAGCTGAGTAGTACTAGTGCAACATGAAAGAACCATCAAACTGTGAACAACCCCCCACCCTTCCCACCCTCACCCTCCCCTCTCCTTGTCCATGTCTGGGAATAATCGGGTGGTTACTGTCTTCCACTAATGGCCTGGTGGTACTGCGCTCGCCTGCCCTTTACGCTTGTGGGAGCGTGTCTTGGGTTCTGGGAGGGGCGTCTCCGCAAGGCGTAGCAGGCGCAGGTAGCGTGGGCAGCTCACCTCACGGAATTCCCCCGTAAGTAGGGCGAGGAATGGTCGCCAGAGCTCCGCAAAGTCCGCCCCCCTCCCTGCCGCGGCCAGGGACAGCTTCTCCATCCCCAGGATCGCCCAGAGCCGGTGGAGCCACCCCAGTTGTTGCGGAGCCTGTGCTGCTCTCCAATGGGCCACAATGTTCTGGACTGCTGCCCCCAGGGCCAGTGCGATCAGCCGCCCCCTCCAGGACTTCAAAGGATACATGAGAGCGTTCGGGAGGCCTAGTATAATGTATGCTGGGAAGCGCGGCAGCTGTGTATCTAGATGTGCGTCTATAAGGTCCAGGATAGGGTCCCAGTAGGGGCGAAGTGCCTTGCAGCTCCATAGCAGGTGTTCCAGTGTTCCTAGCTCCCCGCACCCTCTCCAGCACCTATCGCTAACTCGGGCATCCCACTGGTGTAGTCTCTCAGGGGTATGGTACCAGTACGTGGCTACTTTAGTGAGTGTCTCGGTGAGCCCGGTGTGGTGTGCCGAATGTCTGGCCCTATGTACACCCCCTCCCATTCTTTCCTTGTGAGCTGCCGCCCCAGGTCCCTTTCCCACCTGACCTGTCCCGCGTTGTATGTGTGTGCGTGGGTGAGGAGCAGCTGCTGATAGAGGTCTGAAATCAACTTTTTATCCGAAGTGCGTGTCAGCAGCCATTTTTCATAGGGCGTGAGGTGTCGTTGGGCACCAGGCCGGATCGAGGGGTGGAGCACCCAGTGGCGCACCTGCAGGTACTGTAGGCGTTCCGATTCGGCCACCCCGTAGTCCGCCTTGACCCGTTGGAACGGGAGGATCCCATTGAGGTCGAACATGTGGCCCGCCGCTCTACAGGTCGTCGAACGCCAGGTCGTAAACGCTCCGGCATCCAAGCCTGGCGTGAAATCAGGATTTTCGAAAATGGGGGTCATAGGTGAGGGAAAGGAGGTTAGTCCCCTGGTCACGGCCACTCGGTCCCACACTCTCAGAGCGGTGCTGGTGATTTCAGAGGCATACAGATTAGGGGGCCGATGCTGGCGTGGCAGGAAAGGCACGCCCTGGAGAGTGCGGCCTGCCACTGCCTGGTCCAGGAAGAGCCAGTGTTTGCTGGACTCCAGTTGAAACCACTCCACGAAGGTGCGCAGTTGCGCCGCCTGGAAGTACAGGGTGAGGTCGGGCACACCCACCCCCCCGTTCGCTGGGGGCAAAGTGGCGAGGGTATGCTTGAACCGCGGTCGGCGGCCGTTCCAAATGAATCGCGACAGTTCCGATTGGGTCTGTTGCAGCCAGCCGGCCGGAGGATTCAGGGGGAGCGTCTGAAAGAGATATAAAATCTGAGGTAGCAGTGTCATTTTGACTGCGGCGATTCTGCCTAGCCACGAGAGTGTAAGCGGCTTCCATCGCCGGAGTTGTTCCCGGATTCTGGCTGTGAGCGCCTCGTAATTGATTCGCGCAGTACCCCGCACAGTCGGAGCCAAGCGCACACCCAGGTACGGGACGGCCGTATCTGACCACAGTATCTTGAATTCTGACTTAATCTCAGCCACCACTTCCGGGCGCAGGGAGATGTTCAGGGCTTCAGACTTAGCTTCATTGATCTTAAAGCCCGAGGCCAGGGCAAAGGTATGGAGCTCCACAAAGAGAGCGCGCAGGGATTGCATCGGGTCGGTGAGTGACAGCAGAATGTCGTCAGCGTACAGGCTAATTTTGTGCGTGTCAGCACCAAATTTTATGCCGGAGATGAGCGTGTGTTGTCGCACTCTCTGGGCCATCGGCTCCATGTACAGTGCGAATAGGAGCGGCGACAGTGGGCAGCCCTGGCGCGTGCCTCTGCCGATATCGAATCTCGGGGAAGAATGGCCGTTCACCCTCACGGTGGCGTTGGGTCGGTGATAACAATTGAAGATGCGGTGGCGGAGTTTCTCCCCAAACCCGAAGTGGCAAAGAACCTGTTCGAGGTAGGGCCAATGCACCCTGTCGAATGCTTTCTCCGCATCGATGGTGAGGAGCATGCAGTCCGGTTTTGTGCGTGACCCGGCCTCAATGAGGTGCAGCACTCGCTTGGTGTTGTCGCTGGTCTGTCTCTGTGGGATAAAGCCAGCCTGGTCTGGGTCAATCAACTGCTGCATGTATGGCGCAATGCGACCCGCCAGTATTCCGGTGTAGAGTTTCAAGTCTACATTCAGCAGCGAAATGGGCCTGTACGAGCCGCAAACCGTCGGGTCGCGGCCCGGTTTGGGAATTACAGAGATTGAGGCCTCCAGCAGGTCTGGGTGTATGGCACCAGGCGTGTCGAAGGTATTAAACAGGTCGCGCAAAAGTGGGGCAAGCTGCTGACAAAAGGCCTTATAGAAGGCAGCAGTAAAGCCGTCAGGGCCTGGGGATTTCCCCACTTTGAGGCGGGCAATGGCAGAGATGACTTCCTCCAGGCCTATGGGCCGTTCCAGAAAGTCCGCTTGGGCTTGATTGAGGGCGGGGAGTTCCGCGCTCCGTAAATAAGTCGGCCCGGCGTTAGGGTCCAAGTGGTCCGCATCGTATAGTGCCGCGTAAAAATTGCCGAAGGCCGCTGCGATCGAGGCGTCCTCTGTGATCTGGCTGCCACTAGCAGATTGGAGGGAGCGCACCTGTTGTCGTTGGGTTTGCGCCCGCAGTCTGCTCGCCAGAAGCTTCCCGCAACGGTCGCCTCCGGTGTAATAGGCGTGCTTCAGGCGCATAGCGGCATATTCCGCTACGTCCTGGTCTAGAGCGGCCAACATTTTCCACTCGGCGCATAATTGGCGCCATGCCCTCGCTGCTCCCGTGCGCTGGTGCATCTGTTCCAGTTCCGCCACCCGTTGGGTGAGCTCAGCACGTTTTAGAGCCCTTTCTTTGTTGTTGGCTGTGGCAATGGAGATTAGTTCACCGCGCAGGACCGCTTTGAGGGCCGCCCACTGAGTGGCTTTGGTGGTGTCGTCGTTGGCATTGTGTTCCAAATAGTGGTTAATCGCGGTCTCGAGCCGCGTTTGGGTATCAGGCAGCTGCAGAAGGCCATCCCGCAGCCGCCAGTGTCGTTGCGGGGCTGGCGTAGCCCCCATTAGAAATGTTGCCACCACTGGGGAATGATCTGATAGCGCTGCTGGCATTATCTCCACTGCTTTGACCTGCGTCGCTAGTTGAGAGGAGCATAAAAAATAGTCCAGCCTCGCGTAGGTCTTACGCGCCGCCGAATAATAAGTGTAGGCCGTCGACTGGGGGTGGGTATGTCTCCACAGGTCTAGGAGGCCTAAGTCCGCTATGTGTGCATGTCCTGCAGCAGTGAGTGCCCCTACTTGCCCGGATCTCTGGCCTGAGCGGTCAGCTGTGTTGTGAAATACAATGTTGAGGTCCCCCCCCAGAAGTAAGTGCGCGTGTGTGGTGGATGTCGAGGCCTCCAATGCTGTGTGCAAGAACCGTTCCTGCCCTTCATTCGGGGCGTAGACCGAACCCACGAGTAGAGTATGACCTGCAATCTGGAAGCTGTAAAGCAGGAGTCGCCCTTTAATCTCAGCCTCCTTCTGGAGGACCCTCCCCTCAAATGACTTAGCTACCAGAATCGCTACCCCCGCTGCTTTCTTCAGGGATGAGGAGAAGAACTGCCATGGAAAGGCGCGTGTTTTGAGTCTGTGCTGGTCGTTACGGACCAGGTGTGTTTCTTGGAGGAGGCAGATGTCCGCCTTGGAACGCTCGAGGAAGGACAGTATGGCCTTGCGTTTGTTCGGGCTGTTGAGCCCCCGCACATTAAGTGAGAGTACTGTTATGTGTCGTGTCATGGCTAAGGCAATAGGGGCAACGCTGGGTCCCACCTGTAGGTGGCGGGCGCTGGCCGATGGTCCGTGGAAGACACTGCGCTGGAGGTCAAACCGACTCCGTTAGTGGTGGTAGAATCCCTTGGACAAGGAGAACCCCCCCTCCCTCCCCTTCTTCCCCCAACTCCCCCCCAACCCCAACTGGTACAACACCCCCCTCCCCCCAACCCCCGGTAGTGCAATGTTCGATCCCTAAGAAGGGTGCAAGCACCGAAGCAATTCCCCCCACCCCCCCTCTTTGCCCCTGCCAACTCAACCATAAAGAAGTCTGAACCATCATAGTCCCAGATCCAGGTGAATGTCCTCTGGACCCGTGGTAAGGGAAACACTTGGAGTGTGGGCGATGGCGACGGTGACGTCGGACACTGCACGTCTCCGTGTGGGTCAGCCATCAAAGGGATGGTGTAAACATCGCGCGGGTTAGCGAGGCTTCGCCCCCGCCGCCGGAGTGAGCAGTTCCGGCCGGGCCGTGTCCCGGTAGCACTGTGAGACTGTGGCCAGAGGTCAGTCGTTTTCTTTATTCACCAGGCCTTGCGCGACGGTCTCCACTGCCGCCCGTTGGCCTTCTGCTATTTCTTTGGTGGCGGGACGTCGCGGCCTGTGTCGCCGTCGCTGCTGCCGCCACCGTCCCGGTGCTTCCTCGCTGGGGGTGCCCTCCACCCCAGGGTTCTCGGCCTCAGTCGGTTCCTCAATGTTCAGGAGGGTGCAGGCCTCCCTGAGGGAGCGAATCTGGTGGAGGTTATTGCCCATCTTGAACACAAGCCTAAAGGGGTGTCCCCAGCTGTAGGAGATGTTGCGTTTCCGCAATTCCGCTGTGATAGGTCGGAAAATGCGCCTCTTCTCCAGGGTCAATGCTGCAAGGTCCTGATAAAGAGCAGGGGAGTGTGCGCCAAAGGACACCGGCGCCATCTGGCGCGCTTTGCTGAGGAGGATCTCCTCCTTGGTCCGAAAGTCCTGCACGCACACAAGGATGTCCGCTGGATGGGCTGTAGCCGCTCTAGGTGGGCCCGTTCTGTGCACTCTGTCTAGGCCCAGGGGGGCGTCCGACGGTCGGCCTAGGATATGATTGAACAGGCCCTGGGTAAATCGGAAGAGGTCCTCCGTGTCAGGGGAGTGCTTCACCCCCCGGATCCTGATGTTATGCCGCCTGGAGCGGTTCTCCAAATCCTCGGCGTGTGTCTGGAGGTCCACCTGCTGGTCGTGTATGCGCACCAGTTCCTGCCGCAGTGCCTCGATTTCTATGTCCCGTGCGTCGCTCTTCGTCTCTAGTTCCGCCACCCTCTCGCCAATGGCGTCGGTATCGCGGCGCACCTCCTGGAGTTCTTTCTTCAGCTCCTGGATGTCTTCGCGTAGCCCCATGAAGAGCGATTCCAGGAAGGAGCGCGTGACTGGGCCCTCTGAGTCTGTCAGTCCCTGGGTTGGCGAGGCCTGGCTTTTCTTCTCGGAGCCCACGCGGTGGCTGGCCGGTGCGGCGTCTGCCTTCTTCCCCACAGCGCCGGGGGTGAAGAGGTCCGCGATGGAGCGGTCTTTCTTAGTCCTGGCGGTGGACATGGCGTGTGCAGTGCTTCCTGCCCAGCAGCAGGCCTCTACTGGTACCGTTGGACCAGGCCGCAGATGCTGCCGTGTCACCCGGGGTCTGGCACGTGGATAGCGCGGAGGTGGTGCGCCCTGCGTGCCAGCTGCGAGTCCAGCCGGGTGTCGGCGTCGCGGAGCGGCCTCCGCAGTGTGGGCCTGGGTGTAAGGGCCCCGCCAGCGGTGCACCACGCAGTTAGGGGCAAGTCAGGGGTGGGGGCCGTCCCCTTGCCTTGGAGTTCAGGAGTGTCCTCCGGCCGGCGTCCGAGCTAGAGCAGGGGTCGTCACAGGGGCCCGGGGTGCGGGCGCGGGAGCAGCGCTGGGCTCGTTGTCAGGTTCCTCTCACCCCCGCGCGATGGCTCCTCTCCCGACGTGGCCCCCAAGCGGTCCCGTGCTGGTGCGCCGGTCAGCGGCTCAAGAGAGTGGACAGGGGGGTGGTCGGTCCCAGGTGCCACCCACGGAGTCAGCGGTCGCCGGGTGCAGGCTAGGTCGCTGTCGCGCTCCCACGTGGCTTCAGCGCTTGTATGCCTAAGATGGCGGGCCGCTGCTGGGGATCGCGCCTCTCGCGCCAATACTACCCCGGTCAGGCGGGTCGGGTCGCGGGTGGTCAGCGAGGGGGGGGGGGCCTGGTGTCACTGTCTCATCCCCCCCGTACCTCTATGCCACTGTGCTGTGGGCCGGGACTCAAGGCCTGTGCGTGTCTTCCAAATGGCGCCACCGGGTCCGGTGCTGGGACCGCAGTGTCCGCTCCGATCTCCGATGGTGTCGGCAGGTCCGCAGTAGCTTCCACGTGATGCCGTGGGAAGCCTCGCATGTTTCCGCGCGGGCCGGACCCGCCGCCTCAGCCGATGCCCGCCTCGGGTGCTCTTAGGCGGCTCTGAGGCTCCGCCCTCCTCGGCCTCGCTCTCGGCTGCGCTCCCGTCTCAATGAGCGCGCTAGGCCCCAATGGCCGCCGTCTCCGCGGCCAAATATTTCCCGGGTCAGGCTGCCTCCGGGCCCAGGACCGGTCCAGATGGTCACCGCTGCTGCGGCGCTGGTGCCAGGAGTCTCTCGGGCCAACTCTCGGCCGGGTAAGTGCTGATGCGGTGCTGAATTCAGTGACCGGCGGCGGGAGCTCAGCGAAGCACGTCCGCCTACACCGCCATCTTGGCCACGCCCCCTGCGTAAGCATTTTAAACACTGGTTGTCCTTTCACTGGTGTTAGCTGCAGCAGATCTCCAAAAACAATGATGTGTTTGCCTCCAAATAACACATCATACTCTGCTTTAAGAATTTGTTGCATTCTTAAATGCACAAAGGCAAGCATTACATTTGATACCATGCTTACCTCATCAATAATCAGAAGTTTCATTTTCTTCATGACTCTGGAAACTTCACAACAAGCTTCTCCAGATAGCTTGTGGTATTGTAATTTATTGTCATGCTCTACTGGCAGCATCAATAAACGATGTAAAGTAATCCCTTTAATGTTATGTGCTGCCAACCCAGTTGGAGCGGTAACAACACAAGACAGCGATGACTCAGTTCTTTTCTGCAGATAAGTTGCAATTGCTTTAATCAGAAAACTTTTTCCAGTTCCTGCTTCTCCACTCATGTACAGTCAGACAGGCATAATTTACGTACATAAGCACTCTTTTTTCTCATGACATAAACCATGCGCAATCTGTTCTGTGACTTCGTCATATATTTGTTTTTGCTCAACGTTTAGTTCTTTTTCCGAATCTTCTAAGTTAACTACAACCTCCTGAGCTTGTTCCATGGCTCTTTCCACTTTATCCATGGCAGTGGCAGCTTCATTTTGGATAATTGGTCCTCCTAGTGGATCCTGACTCAATGAAGCAGAACTCTGACTGTCTTGAGAACTGTCTCTAGCAATCTCTGCTGCAATTGAAGCTTCTTGCTGTATTTCCTCATTCAACATTTGCAGATAATTTGAAAAAACAGGACATTCTATGGTATCCTTGGTTGTATTGAAAGAATCTTCATAACTGAAAAAATCTCCAAGTAGTTCCTCTTCTGTACGCCATGGCTTAAAGAGTTGCAAAAGAGCTAAATAGTAAAATTCCCTTTTGTCAGGAGATTCGCAACTCAATTTTGGATGATTAATCAAATGGCCTTTTCTTTGTTTCACCAGACATCCTTCACATCCAATTACAGCATATACTCCTTTATTGATATCTTCTGTGATGTTCCTCTTAAAAGTATAGCTTTGCAGAACTTCATAGAGACAAATGTTCTCAAGATGACTACTTCTATTTGGATAGTATGTATCCAACATGTTTGTCTTCAAAATATATGTACTGTTTGGTTCTTTCTCCGCCAAATACTCAATTTCTTGTACAGATTTCAAAACTCGGTTTCGTGTTGCAGCAAGACCTAGAGTCACCCAAATGATTTTTCTAGATTTGGCATATAGACTTGCTGATGATAACCGATCAGAACATTCATATGCTTCAATTTCTCGATGCGACAACATCTTCAGACTATAACTGTACAATTTCTTACTTAGACTCTTTTCATGTGAAATTTCCTTCTTCCTTCTTCACATCTAATTCAGATCCATGCAAAAGAGCACAGTTTAACTGTTTTAGCTTAAGTGCTGGACTTTTTGCATAATACAACCTTCTCACTAATTTCCTCACTTTATTATGATGCACTGCTAACATCCTAAAATGGTGAAAAACACTCTGACATACTTATCTTGAAAGAGAAGCCAGTGAATGCCCATGAAAACCTGTTTTTTCTCTCACTCTGCAAGGATCTAACTTGTGCAACATCTTCATCTTTTGTTTCAGACTTTTCATTGTATATGTACGTAAGAAATTGTGAAACAAATCAATTGAATCCTGTCGCACACTACAAATACTACTACAATTTCAAGTATAAACTGGAGCCTTAGGACATCTCCCTAAAACTTCATCAGCTAACACCTCTTCTGCATTTCTAGGCACAATGTTTTCTTTTTCAACCGGACAACCGTCCTTCACCTCATATGCTCGACCACTGGTCTCAACTGCATGCACTAAATCATTATCCTGAATGTAACTCTCTTCATTAAAAAATGGCTCACAACTTGAACTATGCTTCCATTCTCCAGAAAAAACATCACAAAAAGTAGTCCGATTAATTACTCTTTTCCACTTACATTTTGATTTCAAAACATTGATTACCTTATCTAGTGTACGAATTCTATTGATTACTAAAATATATAAAAAAAATTCACTTCAAAAGCCTGATCCACAATCTTCATTATACTTTTCTTTTTCTTGTAAAAAGCTGTTTTCTTTTTATATTTCTTAACATTTTTTAATACATATCAAACAATTCTGTTATAAAACATTCGTCAACGATTGTCAATAAATTGATTTCTCCGTCTATTACTATAGACACTATCATCTCCTTGTACAGGTCTAACATTTTTGGGGGGGCTCTGCTTTTTCTTTGTATTTACAGATGATTTTTTTTTCTTTGAAACAATATCCAGATGTTTTTTACATTGCGTTAATTTCCTTAAAAAATCCTTTGTTTGATTACCTGGAGCATTCTTTTTTTTCACTAAGATTGTGTTTTGGATGAATCTTCTAATTGTGTTTTCTTGGACAATAAAGCATGTTTATAACTTTTTCTTCTTCTTCCCTTCGACGGCATATTCTTTTATCTTTCTATAGATGATTACAATCTGTGGTAAAGAAAAAATAACATATTATAGACCACTACTAACATACTAAATAGCAATGACAGTAAGTAAACGATATAAACACTAGTTTACAACATAACTAAGTTTATAGCACAGCAACTGTGTCTCACCAGAGTAGGAAATCATGCAGTGAGTGTTGTTTCTCAGTTTATGGCAGTGCAGTACAGTTTCATTATTAATCTCACTCTCTGCCTGCACCATCTCACTCTTTGTGTGTGTCATCTCACTCTCTGCCTGCACCATCTCTCTCTTTGTGTGTGTCATCTCTCTCTTTGCGTGTGTCATCTCTCTCTCTGCCTGTGCCATCTCTCTTTGCGTGTCTCATCTCACTCTCTGCCTGCGCCATCTCTCTCCTTGCGTGTGTCATCTCACTCTCTGCCTGCGCTATCTTTCTCTTTCCGTGTGTCATCTCACTCTCTCCCTGCACCATCTCTCTCTTTGTGTGTGTCATCTCGCTCTGTTTCTGCCCCATCTCTCTCTTTGTGTGTGTCATCTCTCTGTTTGCGTGTGTCATCTCAATCTCTGCCTGTGTAATCTCTCTCTTTGTGTGTGTCATCTCTCTCTTTGTGTGTGTCATCTCTCTCCTTGTGTGTGACATATCACTCAGTATCTGCACTATCTCTCTCTTTATGTGTGTAATTTCTCTCTTTGCGTGTGTTATCTCACTCTGTGCCTGCCCCATCTCTCTCTTTGTGTGTGTCATCTCTCTCTTTGTGTGTGTCATCTCTCTCTTTGCGTGTGTCATCTCACTCTGTGCATGCCCCATCTCTCTCTTTGTGTGTGTCATCCCTCTCTTTTTGTGTGTCATCTCTCTCTTTGTGTGTGTCATCACACTCTCTGCCTGCGCTATCTCTCTCTATCCGTGTGCCATCTCACTCTCTGCCTACACCATCTCTCTCTTTGCGTGTGTCATCTCGCTCTGTTTCAGCCCCATCTCTCTCTTCATGTGTGTCATCTCCCTGTTTGCGTGTATCATCTCAATCTCTGTCTGCACGATCTCTCTCTTTGTGTGTGTCATCTCTCTCTTTGTGTGTGTCATCTCCCTCTTTTTGTGTGTCATCTCTCTCCTTGTGTGTGTCATCTCACTCAGTCCCTGCACCATCTCTTTTTGTGTGTGTCATTTCTCTCTTTGCGTGTGTCAACTCACTCTGTGCATGCCCATCTCTCTCTTTGTGTGTGTCATCTCTCTCTTTGTGTGTGTCATCTCTCTCTTTGCGTGTGTCATCACACTCTCTGCCTGCACTATCCCTCTCTTTCCGTGTGCCATCTCACTCTCTGCCTGCGCCATCTCTCTCTTTGCGTGTGTCATCTCGCTCTGTTTCTGCCCCATCTCTCTATTTGTGTGTGTCATCTGCACTATAGTCTACAGTGGCATGCCTGGAGACATTTTGAAGTGCTACTTTAGTGGGTGGCTCAATGGGTGCTGCAGGCGTACTAGTAGCATTTAATTTACATGTCCCGGGTACCATGTAGTATCATATACAAATGACGTGCAAGTAAATTAAATGTGCCAATCAGCTGTAGTCCAGTTGTACAAATTTTAGAGAGAGAGCACAAACACTTTAGCACTGGTAACGTGCACAGAGTCCTAAAGCCAACAAAAATGAATCAAGCAAAGCAGGTGAGGTGAAGATAAAACCTTTGGGGGTGAGCCTGTGGAGGGGGAAAGCTCAATGACTATGACCCTATTGCTCTCAACATTCTGACTCTTTTCTGCAACCCATCCCCAGCTTTTGGATTCCTGGCATGCAGTCAGTCATCAGAGCCTGTTTCCTGTGCATAGACATTCTGCCCTGCTTGGGGCTCTCTGAAATGTAAGGAAGAGCTTGTGGGAACACAAAGAGATTACATGGGAGTGAACTCTAAATAGAGCACTGAGCACAACATTTAACAAATATAGGGCCCTCATGAATGCTTTTACTCTTGCTGAGTAAAAGATAACTTAAAAAGTGAAGACATTAGAAGCTTAAGGAAATCTATGCATGCAGTTTATCCTTTGAGGAGATTAAACTGAAAAATATGACGAAGAGATATCATATAAATTTAATGTGAAAAGTTTAGAAAGCCTTTTGTTGCAGAATATGCCACAGTAGGTCTGATCTACTTAATTCGAGACATTTTAAGTGGTGCTACTTTCCTTAACATCTTGAGTTGGTTGTATTCACCTTGTTTAGGTGCATTTTGAAGAAGGCTAGTGTAGAAGTTTCTCATTAGCATGTTGTTCTTCCATACTATCAGTCCTACGATGTCACTGTCTTGGCAATGGAATGTCATAGTTTGAATCCAGGAGGTTGTCAGTTTCTGGAAGCTGTGGAGATGAACAGTCAATAAAGTATGAGCTCCTACACTTACCTTGTCTGGTGTAATCACTACAGCTAGTTTGGCATTTCATGCCATGTATTTAGATCACCATGATTCAACTCATGGGCTTTCATTTGACTAGGTAATTCATTTTGGGTGTTATTGCTTCAATTTACTTACTTCTAATCAAATGCACTATTGCACCTGATAACCATAAACTGTACCTGGCAAGCCCTGGACTCGAAACGTAAAATCCTTCCAACAAGGGATTAAAAGAGTTCTGACGGCGGAGCTAGGTTACCACAATCATAAAGACGTGGCTATCAGACAGCAGTTTTATACACTGACAATAAGGACATAGTAGGTTATCACGCACTAGAACCAAGTGGCAGTAGTAATAAGAAAATGGTCAGCACCTCCGTTACGTTTGCAATTAGTTTGATTTTTAAATGTATAGGTGTGCTCAATGTTAACACTGTGCCACCCAACCAGTGTTGCCCTGTATAGGAAAATAGAATTTTCCATATATTCGTAAAATCAAAAAATATAATACAGACCACAGCATCAAAGTCGTTTTTAAACTGACCCTGTCTTAAGTTAATTTAATTACAAATACAACGCCGAGGAAAACAAGATGGACAAGATGATACAGTCCAAATGCAAATATAGAATTGTATAAGCTCTTGATATCGTTGACACGTAGTTGTAGCGTGGATGCAGACAGCTGACACGTGTTTCGTTGTATAGATGACTTTTTGAAGGCTAAAACTTAGACGCAGAGTTGGGAAGCATCCAACTACACGGGTTACCCCCCGCCACTATTATGGACGGCATACTGGTGTAAACAAACATTTTGGACTCTGGTTTCGTTTACCATAACAAGCGCACCAGCTCTAAATACATACAAGACTACTCCCGCCACTGCAATGGACGGTATACTGTTACACTGAACAGCTAGATTTGCAGTCTTGTCTATTACAACAAGCGCAACTGTTTCAAGTATACCCAAGTGCTACTCTTTTACTCAAGAGACGACGTTTGAAGTTGGGAATCCCCAATACAACAAGGGGATTCTGGACCATATCTGTGTTTAAACAGTCTAGGGTTGAGCTTTGAAAAAGTCGTCCAAAACACGTGTCGGCTGTTTGCATCCAAGCTACAACTACGTGTCAATGATATCAAGAATGAAAATGGATATCAAGAGCATATAAAATTCAATATTTGCATTTGGACTGTATCCTCTTGTCCATCTTGTTTTCCTTGGTGCTGTACTTGTAATTAAATCTAACTGATGACAGGGTCAGTTTAAAAACTACTAAGATGCTGTGCTCGGTATTATCATTTTTTGATTTTTTAATAGTAGGTTATCAGTAAAGATCATGAAACATCTCAGGATTACATATGTAATTACCGTGACAGAGAGAAAGGGCACTCTATAACCAAAGAAACTCAAATATCATATTGCAATTTGAATGACTAACTGACTGAATGAATGAGGTTATTTATGTAACATGCAGTTACTCCAGAAGAGTCCCCAAGCTTAATCAACAGCATTGGATGCCTGAACAGAGAACCCAACCTAGCCAGTTTCCCTTATATCGTAACTGCTAAAGAGGTATGTTTTCAGCGCTTTTATTAAACTGCCCTCCTCAATTTTTAATCTAAGGTATCTAGGCAACTGGTTCCCGAGGCCTGCAGCCAGGCGCATAAAAAGGAACCCCCTTCTATGCTGCTTTTTAAAGCGGGGTACTGTCAATAGCCCAGCCTGACTGGAGCGCAGTCTTCTCACAGGTCTGTAAACCTCAAGCCTTTCCTTCAAATACAAATGGCCCCTGTCCTGGAGGGCTTGGCGAGTCAAGGTTAATGCTTTGAACATTATGCGCTTGTGCACTGGAAGACAATGAAGCACCTCACTAAAAAGCAACACATCAGTGCTGTGGTAGCTTATACAATAGGCGGACCGCCATATTTTGCACTACCTGCAAACACTGGAATAAATATTCAAGAATACCCATCTATAGGACATTGACATAATCCAGCAGTGACAATATCAGTTTTTACCATTTACACATATTTTGCCCAAAACCCGCACAGTACATAAACAAATTTTGGTCCAAAATTTCACATTGTCGTTCTCTGAAAATGCACTCATGCTGTCCCCAAATGTCAGCGTATCATTTTTATTAGTTGTCCCCAAATATCAACTTATCGTTTTCACTAAATAGAAAGGTTTTGGCGATTAAATATTCTTTCCTTTTCATTATTCACAGTCATTCAAGTCATTATTGTCATGGATCCTGGTATCAAATATATAGACACTCTCCTGCGAATTTGTTATATACAAGACAATTATATGATGTGAATCCAATACCTATTGATGTGCTAGCCAATGCCACAGTGTCATCCAGGTGCCCCCCATGGTTAAGGTCATTATGTGCTCTAAAAATTCCCTCTGTGACATTCAATAACAAAATGCACTCTTATCAACCCTTCATATGCCTGAAAATTTTATAATGCCCTGATTCATCCACCCTATGCAAATGAAAGTCATTATGTGTGCCATGAGTTTCTGAAAAAAAATAGAATGTAGCCCACGATTAGCGAGTCAACGAGTTGCACAGCTTTATGAACATGGTAATCCAAAGTAATCCACCTCAACCATATTTTATCATAGTTCATCCATATTTATTCCACAGTTTCTTCATTTTTTTACGTCACGTCAAAGGGTACGAAATTCATTATTCTTGTGCATATAATTTGCTTGATGATTGCCCATCCAGGCCTATCAGTGAGCCGTTAAGGATTTGCACTGCTCCCAAAGAATCCAGACATCACACACAAAGCATTTCGACTCCTTAGCCTTCGTCAGTGGTATCTAGGATTTAAAAAATGTGTGTCCAGATGTAAAATAATGTGCCTGAAACGCATTTTTTAAATCATAGATACCCCTGATGAAGGCTAAGGAGCCGAAATGCATTTGGTGTGATTTGTTGATTCTTTGGGAGCAGTGCAATTCTTAACGGCTCACTGATAGACCTGGATGGGCAATCATCGTATGGCTCCTCTGCCATGGTGCAGGAGCATTACCCCACTGCTTTTAAGCAGTGCAAAATAAAGGAAACATAAAATGTTAATAATGTTGAGTTATTAACATGTTATGTTTCGATGCTGCTTTGCGAGCGGGTGAGTGGGCAGAGCTGTTCTGTTCTCGGAGCAGGGCAGGGGAGGAGTGGTTTGACCACCCCTAAGTGCACATGACTGTTTGGCCGGCCATCTCGGGTGCCCAAAACAATCATTTACTATTTCCCTGTTTTCCACACAGGCTGAATTACAGCCTGTGTGGAGAACATGCCCAGGCCCTCATTACCTCCTCGCCCGTCTTCCTCGCCACAGTATAAACACATGAGCCTCCGTCTCCCACAGAAACTCCAAGCATAACTTTTCTCGCTCTAGTCTCCCTCTCCCTCCTCCAAGATGGCCCCCAGTGGCTCCAGCCAATCCCATAAAGGGATACAGAAATCACCTAAACGACCTGTTCTTTGTTTTCTGCACTGCTCCAAGTGCTGTCTCCCTGGTGTACAGGTGAGTGGGGCTGGAGTCTTGCTGAGCAGCCCCTTATGTCCTTGGGTATTTGGATGGGGGGATGTTAGTTCTTGTTTTTGTGTACTTTGTTTTTTTGTTACAATGGTTTTATTCCCCCTTCTTTTACCGGGCACCTTGTCCTGCTCTAGCGGACTTCTGGTGCTTTTCTTCCGCGGGTTCTCTTTGTGTTCCCGCTGCAGGTGGGGGCCGCGCCGGCGCTTCCTGCTGAGCAGGAGGTTGTCTCGTGGTTTATGCCCTTTCCGACGGCGTGTCCTGCTTCATGGACATAGCGCGGTCGGGTGCGTTCATTGCCGGTTGCTGGCATGCTTACCTGGGGGCCGTTGGGAGGTGTGACCGGCTGCGGGAACCGCGCTGGTATCGCGCTGACGGGTTCTTGCATGTTTGAAGTCTGGGGCCTCATTAGGCTGTGCGCGCATGACTTTCTCATTTTTTATGCACCTTTGTGGGCGTGCAATGGGTGTTTACATTGGTTGCTTAGCAACCTCCTGCCTATTTTACCGGTCAGGTGTTTCTGGGCATTGCTAGTGTTTTTTCACTCGTGTCTTGCTGTCATGGAGGGTGGTTCTTCGAGTTTGGCTGATCCTGACTCCTTGGAGGCTTCTGGTTCTGGGATGTCGGTTCCTTCTATGGAATTATTACAGAAAATGATCAATTCTGCTGTGGCGGCTGCTTTGCAGGATAGGTTGCCAGTTCCTCCTGACAAGAAGGCGAGGATTGATGGCGCTCCTGCTGTTGACTCTGACAATGAGGAGGAGGTTGATGTCAAGGGTCGCTTTGTACAGGGTGCCGACCTTAAGTAGGTGCTGTGTCACATTCGCAAAAACTTGGTTTTTCCTGACTCTGTTGTGCCTCTAGAGGATGATTTTTTTTCTCAATTGTTTTCTGAATCTTTGCCTCTGCATTATTCTGTGTTGAAGGTTTTGGAGACGGAGTGGAAGTATGTAGACAAAGGCTCTTTTCAGTGTTTTTTGAATAAACGCTATCCTCTGCAGGACTTTGCTGTGAAGTTCCCTTCCTCTGTTAAGGTTGATTCCTTGATGGCCAGTATATCATCTCATGGGACTGTTGTTTCTGAGGATTCCTCTCCTGCTGACCCTGTGGATCGTAAGGTGGATGGTGCGGTGAAGTGCACTTTTGCGGCTGCTGATTTTTCCATCCGAGCGGCGGCCTATTCCTCTTACACGATCCAGTATTTGCTTAAAGATTTTCAGTCTTATTCGAAGGGATGAACGAGCAACTGTTCTCCCGCCTACAGGTCCTACAAAACCAGGCAGCCAAACTGGTCTGCAACAAAGGCAATCGAGATTCGGCATCCGCATGCCTAAAAAAACTCCACTGGCTACCAATGCGTCAGCGAGCCACCTTCAAACTACTCTGTCACGCGCACAAAGCCCTCCACAAAACAGGCCCTACAATCTTGCAAGGAAAAATCGAATTCTATATTCCTAACAGGAACCTAAGATTCAACAACTCAGCCCTGGCGAAATCCAAGCGCATTTACAGGGCAAGGACAGGTGGACGAGCCTTTTCACACCTGGCGGCCAAAAGATGGAACGAGTTACCTATGGATCTTAGACACACTGCAAACCTCCTTCAATTCCGGCAAAAAATAAAAACCCACCTCTTTCCAAAAAACGAACTCCTTTCGCACAGTTTCAGTAGTCCCCCTTTTCTTACAGCGCCGTGATATCCCATGGGATGAGTGTTGCGCTCTATAAATACCATAAATAAATAAATAAATAAATAAGTCTCTGTCTGAATTGTTGGACCAGGGGGAGGATGTATCTTCTACTCTGGCGATGATGGAGCAGCAAGTTCGCCTGCTTTCTGATGTTTCTTTTGATTCATTAGGGGCGGCGGCTTCTGCGGCTGGGTCTTCTGTCGCTGCGAGACGACAGTTGTGGCTCCGCTCCTGGAAGGCTGATGCTACGCAGAAGGGTCTCCTGATGAAGATCCCTTTTTCTGGGGTTAAGCTGTTTGGTTCCCCATTGGATGAGATGGTGAAGAAGACGGCGGAGGACCGTAAGCTCCCTGCTCCTGAACGTGCTGGTCGCTTCCGTGCCTTTGGTTCCCAGAGGGCTTTTGGTCCTTCTAGAAGGGGCCGTGCTGGTCAGCCCTTTCGTGGGTTGGGGTGTGGCCGGGGTGCTCCTTCCTTTGACAAATCCCGGTTCTTCGGTGCTTCTGCCTCCTCCGCTCCAGCTTCGAAGTCATGACTGGATCGCTCCTGGAGTGGGTACGGTTAGGGGTCGCCTCACTTGCTTCATGGACTCTTGGCGCAAGACTGTGTCAGATCAGTGGGTACTTCAAGTGGATGGTGTGGTGAAGTGCACTTTTGCGGCTGCTGATTTTTCCATCCGAGTGGCGGCCTATTCCTCTTACACGATCCAGTCTTTGCTTAAAGATTTTCAGTCTCTGTCTGAATTGTTGGACCAGGGGGATAATGTCTCTTCTACTCTGGCTATGATGGAGCAGCAAGTTCGCCTGCTTTCTGAAATTTCATTTGATTCATTAGGGGCGGCGGCTTCTGCGGCTGGGTCTTCTGTCGCTGCGTGAAGTCAGTTGTGGCTCCGCTCCTGGAAGGCTGATGCTACGCAGAAGGGTCTCCTGATGAAGATCCTTTTTCTGGGGTTAAGCTGTTTGGTTCCCCATTGGATGAGATGGTGAAGAAGACGGCGGAGGACCGTAAGATCCTTGCTCCTGAACGTGCTGGTCGCTTCCGTGCCTTTGGTTCCCAGAGGGCTTTTGGTCCTTCTAGGAGGGGTCTTGCTGGTCAGCCCTTTCACGGGAGGGGGCGTGGCCAGGGTGCTCCTTCCTTTGACAAATCCCGGTTCTCCGGTGCTTCTGCCTCCTCCGCTCCAGCTTCGAAGATTCTGGATTTTCAGAAGGCAAAAGATGCAGGGGGCGTCCTCATTATGTCTTACACCATTTGCTTGCACGTGAGACCCTTCTGTACAAGAAGACACAGTGACCCAACCTGCTATGTTATATAGGCTCTACTGACAAGCTTGTTTAGCACAGGATCTCCTGCAGCGCAATTACCTTATTACTCGCTCTTCTTGCACATGCTAACTTGGTTTACAGAAACCTGGGGGCATATTTACAAGGGGACTGTGCCACTGGAATGTCATTTTAGTTGATTTTCCTGTGGCACAATGCTCTGCAGCATATTTACAGAGCGGCATTAAGCCACATGGCATGGCTTAACGCTACTTTGTAAATATTGTAGTCTTTCACACAGGTATTTGCTTGAAAGGGGCATGCAAGGACTATTGCTGTGTGCATTCCATGGCAACACCCATTGCTTTTTGACACTGTCCCAGATTTACAAAGATGTGTAAATCTGAGGCAGCACCAAAACTAACGCCATGCAAAAGCAGGCATTAGATTGGCATAATGAGGAGAAATACTTTTATTTCTCTCGTTTTTGCTATTTCTATACGCTGCATTGTGCACCACACCAAGTAACAGCAAATCGCCTTTAAGGTGTACCCTCCTGCACATAAGCAATCATCCCTGGAACGCAGTCACCCTTGCACCATAGTGAAGGTGTGCATAATTTACACTAGGCAGCTATTTTTAGTGCTAGTGCTTAGAAAAAGACAGGGGTGAGCTGTTTTCTTGTGAATACAGTGCATCCTTGCAGTTTTTAAATGACACAGCGCAGTGCTTTAATTTGGCCACAGCGCCGCGCTGTGCCATTTCCTTGTGAATATACTCCCTAGTGACTTGCTCTTTTTGCACATGGCTCTGGTATCCTACCATTCTTGTAAATGTTTTCCGGCTGTACATGGCGTTAGTTTTCTGCACATGTACCCGGTGATCTTACCTTCCTGCACACGATACAGGTAATTTCCTGACCTGTCACATAATATCCTACGGACCCAATAGAGAATCCAAATGCAAGGATGACTGAATGTCATACACAGGAATGGAGAAAAAACTGTGGTTTTAAAGTAGAACCCTCACTCACCAACCTAGTTGGTGGCATGCTTCATCGTTGGGTTCCCAGTGGGATGCTGAATACAACCCAGCTGTGCTGCGACACCAGAATTACAGTGGCGCGGGTTTGGTTTTTTGAGTGAAAGAGGTGCTCAAAGTATGGTTTAAAAGTACCTCTAGGATCCTCACAGGCTAATTTTATTCTCGAGGTTCTAGGGCATGGTTAAAAACAAAGCGGGATATTGCGAAGATACAGTGGGTCCTCATTATCCCCTTTAGATGGTTGACATGTTTCAGCCTCAACAGGGGTACTGAGGCTTTCTTCAGGACCAAGGCAATAGAAGTGTTTCATGAAAGATGGTGACCACGTGAATTTTTCAGCACACTTGATAAGGTGAGTACAGTGGTGTAGCCGTACTTACAGTTCCCACCGTCAGAAATAAGGTTAAAGCTACGTGGATAATGCAGCTAATAATGATCCCGGAGGGGCGGACTCCTCTAGTCACACATTCATCAAGGATGTCCGTCCGCCTGCGATACCTACTGTGGTCCTGCACGGGATCCCTGTGTATGACATTGAGTCATCCTTGCTTTTGGATTCCCTATTGGGTCCGTCCACTTTGTTGTTTACCTAGTGAATCCGGGGAGAAGGGCGTACCCCTTGTTTTTCCTTGCTCTCTCTTTCTTGTTCTTCTTCTTTCACATAATATCCTGCTACACAATCTCCTGTTATGCAAAGCCATGGAGACTTGCTCCTTTTGCTTATGGCCCGGGTGCTCCCTGCGCACAATAACGCTTTGTGCTTAAAGTCACTAGATTGCCCTTAATGAACATGGCACTAGTGACCATATGTACCAGCTGCTGGCAAGTTCTTGTTGGAGTTGATATTTTGCTACAGATAACCACAGTGACCTGCTTTTCTAACATATCACCTGCGGGAAACATACTTTACAACAAATGTTTTACAACGTGGTACTGTGAGAAGTTGGCCTGATATGTAGTGCTCACTATTCTAGTGATCACTGTGTATCATTCCAAACGACCCTTATTGATGATTGGTTGTAAGTCAACCTTTAGACCAGCTATCCTAGTAGCATGGACAAGAGCAGTCTTTAGGCTAAACTCTAGAGGGCGTGTTAAGCCAGCTGTTATACCATCACATATACCCCTTGAACACCAAGTGAAAGGACACCAAACAAGTTGTTATGAAAATAAAGTATATTTATTTAGAACACAACAGCCCTGGACTCTTTATGAGGACAGGGCGCTAAGCACAATACAAAGCTCTTAAAGAAATTCTGAGAATCGCACAATTTACGCAAATGCCCGAGGGGCACGAAAAACCATATACTCTAAAAGTCGAATGCGAAATTACTAGCAGGTAAGTACTACTCTCAATGACTTTAGGATCGCTAGGACTGGACTACTGAACCTTCAGATTACGAACAGGAAGCCTAGGGAGATCGGGTGCAGAGTGTGCACTCTCACGCGGGATGCGGGACAAAGTCTATGGATGCTATATTTCGTAAAGTTAGTGTTATCAGACGAATCCGACTAGGTAGAGCTGAAACGAAAAAGGATCTGGACACTTAGATAGTTAAGCTATGCTGGAGCACCGAAATGCTCAGGTTACCTAGCCCAGGGGCTGCGGCTGCATAGGTCTGAAAAGACGTCGGGAATCCTCGTTGCAGTCTATGGATCCTGAAAGAAGAAGTTGCTGGCAGGCGACCAGTTATGAAGTTCGATGTGACCCAAGCCTGGATCGGTGAAGATGGATACCTGTAAGCAGAGAGGACCAAGTTCTGAATCACTAGCCAGTGATTAGATGGGCACCAGGATGGCACCGGACGAAGTCACCTCGACCAGGTGAGTGGACGACGCTGGGCTCTGCAGTTTCTCGGACCAGGAGGCGATGTCGGCGACCAGGATGGAGGTGCGAGCTGTGCCACGAAGGTATCTGCTGTCGACGTCGCTGGACCCAGGATTCGGGCAACAAGTCTTGGCAAATGCAAGCCCACGCGGTGGACTCAAAATGGCGTCTGGAGTGGACCAGGAGGGTCCAGGGTGCTCCTCTGTTGGAGGGGAGCAAGGGCCAGTCTGGAGCAACCAGACCAGCGGTGTTGTCGTCGTGATGCGTCGTCAAGAGGGCTACAAGCCAGCAGGCAAGTGGCCGGACAACGCAGTGAGCAGCAAAGAGCAGAAGGGCCCCACGCAGATCTGGTGGATGCTGGGGGGCTGGACTTCGGTGCTGGAGCTGCTCAGGGTTAGGGCTTCTCAAACCCCAAAGCACACACTCGAGGATCCCTCGGCGGTCGTGCTGGATAGGCGTTGTGCAGTTCGGAAGATGGCCGGTCCCTCGAGGTCTCGTCACACCCACGGATCTCAGCTGGGCTGATGATGTAGGTAGAGGTCAGAGGTGCCAGGGAAGCCGTGTCTCGTCATGCTGGTCGGTCGGATTCCGGAGGAAGGACGTGCAGCAAACCGCAGTGTTCTTAGTTGGTGCCCGCAGATGCAGGGTGACTACTCCTCAGTCACAAGGGAGAAATCTTGAGAAGAAGTCTTGAGTTCCTTTCGTAGAAAGTAGTTTCAGGATTCAAAGATGATCTAATTTGGAAGGGTCCCGCTCCCACCTTTATACTAAAGAAAGGGGCTGGTATGGGACTAGGTCCATGGGTGGGACCAGGAAGGGGGGTGGTTACACCCCTCTCCCAGGCCGGACTTTCCCCAGCTCAGGGGCTGGTGTGCTTCTGGAACTGGTTCTAGCCGGCAGATGCATAGTGAGCACCGGGGTGCCACTTGCAGTCACCTTCCTATTCAGCCCGGCCTACCTAGGATACACAAAACCCTGTCTGAGTCGGTGCTAGCACTGCCCCTGACAGGAAACCCTTTGTCCAAGCGCTCCTCGCTGGAAGGACTCCCAGCAGCAGGAGGTCAGACTTGTGTCTGTGGTGGCAGCATCCATTTTGTGATGCTGAGGCTCGAGTTTACTTTAACCGGGGTTCACAGTTACATACATGTCGTGTCCCTCTAGAAGGGTGGAATGCTAACCCTGTCGCCAGAATTGGCGAGGGGTTAGTATTTCAATTCATATGACACCTTACTCGACATGTTTTGATAAAGCAATACCAAAGATAGCAAATAACCGCGAGGATTATAATGCACTTAAGAGTATATGGTACGCGTTATCATAGAACAGCTATTAGGACTTGTTTCCGCAAGCTGCAGACGGGCTCAGCTCATGCCAGAGCACCATCTCACATAATTCCAAGCACTCTGCCTTCCGGATTGTTAAGGCCTGCCATAGGAGTGACTGATAGGAATACATGTGCCCATTTTAGGGTTAGATATAGGTATACTATATCTACAGCAAAGGGTGATTACACCACTTTGCCCCACTGTCGTGCAGCCAGTTGTGTCAGATTTAGATGGCCAGCCAGGGGTGGCATAATACATGCTGCAGCCCCTGGTAGGCCCTGGGTACACCTATGCCCTGAGTTACAGGGTCTGATAAGGTGGCCCAGTACCAATTGGTAAATGCACCTAAGGTACACGTGTCAATTTGAATGAATGAATGAATATCTTTATTCGGTAAAAAAATTCACCATAAAAGATTTACATTTCCAACAATTTTACATACAATCCATTAAAAGATAAAACGATAGTTAAAACCTACACAGTTATGTATCAAGATTAAAATAGAACCATTACATAATTACTATACATCAGGTGTTACTAATAATCAAATTTCTCAACAGTACAATGTTAGCAATGTGATGAGAATACAACAGGCTACAGCTAACTCAGGTTTGCATAGGGCCGAGGGCATCGGACAGGAGTCTATTTTTCAGGGTGGGGTTTGCTGTTTTAACCTCTTGATGCGGGTCATCCAAGCGCTGCCCAAAAATGTTGCCACCCCGCATACCAAAACAGTTGAAGTTGGGTCAGAGGAAAGAACTCTTAAAGCCATGCGATGGCACCTCAAACCCAACCCCTTGCATACTGGTTTAAGCCACACCTTCCTAGCAATTTTATATGCGGGGCAGGCAAACAATAGGTGCGCCACAGTCTCCTTCGGGGCCGCGCACCCCGGGCATTTGCGTGCAGGACCGTCAACAGTAGACCACCCCGATATGTAGTCATGTACTGGGAGGGTCCCGTACCTTAGCTTTAAATACAGGGTTCTATCTAAGGGCTTAGTTATAAGGTCAAGGAAGGGTTCTAGCTTCCTAGACCATTTAGTCTTTATAAACCGCTCGGTAAGTGGACCCCCGTCCCCACTACATATTAATTCAGCCTGTGCCCACTCCCAATATATCTTCTTAATCACTGGTTTGGGAGGTGGCTTTTGACTCTCCCATACATCCCTTCGGCCCAAATGCATCACCAGCTGCCTCAAGTTATAAAGCCACCTGATCTTGTTGCCGGTGTCTAGCGTTATTAGTTCATCCAGAACGGCAGCATAATTGGCAAGCTCCTCAGTCCTCCGCAGCCTCACCCAAAACAATAAAGGGCGCAACCGCACCAGATCTTTAATGGGTCTCCTACCTAGATCCAGTCGCAGGGGGATTAACGGAGTGAAAACGGGAAGAGCCACCAAATTCCTAAGGAACTTATTTTCCGCATTTATTAACTCAGAAACATTTTCAAACCCCCACAGCTCGGAGCCATATAGTGCAGACGGGAGTACCTGGCCCTCATATATCGCCATAACTGGGGCCACGGGTTTGCTTGTTGATTCCCGATGCGCCCTCAGAGTCACCCCTGCCACTCATTTGTGGTTAAGTAACATTTTAGCCAAGTGGTCCTTCCAACTCATCCGACTGTTGACCCGTACCCCCAAATAGTCGAAGGATTCCACCAGCTCCAAGGGTGCCCCATTGAGGGTGAAATTGTTCCTAAATCTTTTAGAGGGTGAAAAGGCCATGAGTTTGGTTTTTGAGGTATTAATGGTAAGTCCTCTGTCTTTACAAAAGATGCTAAAACGATTTAGAAGCCTTTGGAGACCCACCGGGGATTTGGAGATTAATAGGGTGTCGTCCGCGAAGAGTAGGGTGGTGATTCGTTCCCCCGCCAGGGATCGTGCATCGGCCTCTTCCCCTCTCAGATATTCGACCACCCCATTAACGAACAGGGAGAAGAGGGTCGGTGCCATGACACACCCCTGTCGCACTCCTCTCTTCACGGGCACCCTTTCCGTTAGTTGACCCTGGGTCCCCCATCTGATCCTCGCGTAATTCCCCTCATGGAGTCTTACAATGAAGCTCAGAAGCGGCCCCGGTACGCCCATCTTTTCTAATGTCTCCCACAGCCTTGCTCGAGGGACCAGGTCGAAAGCCATCCTGAGATCAATGAAAGCCATATAGAGACTGCCTCTATTGATGGTAACTGACTTCCAATAGATGCCAAAAAAGCGGAAGACCTGGTCCATCGCCCCCACCCTCTGTCGAAAACCTGCTTGTAGGTGGGAGAGGATTTGTTCCTCTTCCATCCAGATTCCAACCCTTGAGATGATGACCCTGCCAACCACTTTCTGTATCACATCTATCAGACTGATAGGTCTGTAGTTGGCAGGGTCCTCCCTATTCCCTTTTTTAAACACCGTAACCACCTCAGCGCCCTTCCAAGAATCCGGCACAGAGTGCCCCCTGGCGATATAATTCATTATGAGGGCAATTAATTCTGCCCAAGCCTTAGGTTCCTTTATTAGAAGGTCCCCCGGAATCCCATCTGGGGCAGCCGGCTTCTTCGGGGTCAAACGTCTAATTGCCGCTAATACTTCTAAGGACACAAAGGGCTCCACGAGCTCCCTTGCATATCCCCCAACTCCCCCCGTATCTACCATTAGAGGAAGGTCAGCTTCATTTCCGCCATACACTGCAGGAAAATCGTCGACCCATTGCTTACTTGTTATATGGGTGGCTAATGGTTGTGAGCTCTGTTGCCTAGATTTGTTAATTAGGTCCCAAAACAGCATTGAGTTCCTCGAGGAGACCGCCCCATGCAACGTGTCAATTTAGTGAGAGAACAGCAAGGCTGTGGGTCTGATTAGCAGGCCCACAGCCAGAGAAGTCGTAAACCAGTGAAGCAAAAAGCAAAAATCTGGGGTGATCATAGGATTGCAGACCCTACTCTCCTACATGACCCCCCCCCCAAACTTTGGGACAATAAACTAACCTTGACCAGGTGAGTCTTCTTGCTCTAAGTGGAAATACCTGGAGAGCCCATCTGCATTGCCATGCTCAGTGCCAGGTCTATGCTCCACTGTAAAATCCATCCCCTGTAGGGAAATGGACCTCCTAAGCAGTTTGGGGTTTTCACCCTTCATCTGATTTAGCCACAATAGGGGCTTATGGTCGGTCTGAATCTTGAAATGAGTGCCAAACAAGTATGGCCTCAGTTTCTTCAGGGCCCAAACCACATCAAAGGCCTCCCTCTCAATAGCTGACCAATTTTTCTCTCTGGGGGTCAGCCTTCTGCTTATAAAAGCAATTGGCTGGTCATGACCATCAAAATTCAGCTGAGATAGAACAGCTCCCACACCCAACTCAGAAGCATCTGTTTGGACAATGAATGGTTTGGAGTAGTCTGGACTCTTTAGGATAGGGGCTGTGCACATGGCCTGCTTTAGGTCATCAAATGCCTTTTGACAGCCTGCTGTCCACTGAACTTTCTTTGGCATCTTTTTGCTTGTCAGGTCATTAAGGTCATTAAGTGGAGTCACAATTGATCCATAATTTCTGACAAATTTCCTGTAATAACCAGTCAGGCCCAAGAAAGCTCGAACCTGAGTCTGGGTGGTTGGAGGAGACCAATCCTCCTTGATGGATTGTATCTTGCTCTCCAGTGGCTGAACCTGGCCTCCACCTACAAGGTGGCCCAGGTATACAACCTGTGTCTGCCCTATCTGGCACGTTGTGGCCTTGATAGTGAGACCTGCTGCTTGCAGTGCCTCTAACACTTTCCTCAGGTGGACCAGGTGGAACTAAAGACAGCTATATCATCAAGATATGCTGCACAGAAGTCATCCAGCCCAGTGAGAACTTGATTCACCAGCCTTTGGAAGGTGGTAGGTGCATTTTTCAAACCAAAGGGCATTACCACAAACTGATAATGCCCACCAGGGGTAGAAAATGGTGTCTTGGGCTTGGCATCCTCAGCTAACCTGATTTGCCAATACCCAGCTGTCAGGTCAAATGTACTTAAGTAGTTGGCAGAAGCCAATCCATCTATCAGTTCATCTGCCCTTGGTATTGGGTGGGCATCAGTCTTAGTGACTGCATTGAGGCCTCTGTAGTCTACGCAAAACCTCATCTCTTTCTTACCACCCTGGGTGTGAGGCTTTGGCACTACAACTACTGGACTAGCCCAAGGGCTATCTGAGGGCTCAATGACTCCCAGCTCCAACATTTTCTGCAGTTCAGATTTGATGCAGTCTCTGACATGATCAGGCTGCCTGTAGATTTTACTCTTAACTGGCAGGCTGTCACCAGTGTCAACCTCATGGGTACACCAATTGGTTTGACTGGGTGTCAGAGAGAACATATGTCTAAAGGATTGAAGAACTTGTTTGCAATCCTTTTGCTGATGTTCAGAGAGGCTGCCACAAAAGACAACACCATCTACTGACCCATCATCAGGGTTCTGAGTGAGCAGGTCTGGGAGAGGGTCACTCTCCTCCTCCTGTCCCTCATCTGTGGCCATGAGCAAGCTCATGTCCTTCCTGTCGACATATGCCTTGAGCCTATTCACATGGAGCACCCTGAGGGGGCTCCTGGGAGTTCCAAGGTCCACCAGGTAGGTGACCTCTCCCTTTTGCTCAATGATTGTGTGGGGCCCAGACCATTTGTCTTTGAGTGCTGCTGGGGCCACTGGCTCCAACACCCACACCTCCTGTCCGGCTTGTACACAGTCAGGACAGCCTTTTGGTCATGCCAAGCTTTTTGGAGTTCTTGGCTAGCCTCAAGTTTTTTAGAAGCCTTTTCCATGTACTCAGCCATCCTGGAGCGGAGACCAAGTACATAGTCCACTGTCGGTTGCAGGCTTTTTGAGAGGTTTCTCCCATCCTTTCTTCACCAAACACAGGGGTCCTCTTACAGGATGTCCATACAAAAGTTCAAAAGGGCTGTAGCCAACCCCCTTCTGTGGGACTTCTCTATAAGCAAATAAAAGGCAGGGTATCAGGACATCCCATCTACGCCTGAGCTTTTCAGGTAGTCCATGAATCATCCCTTTTAGGGTCCTGTTGAACCTTTCAACAAGCCCATTGTGGATGATAGGGTGTAGTAAACTTGTAGTTGACACCACATTCCTTCCACATAGCAGTCAGATATCCTGACATGAAGTTTGCACCTCTGTCAGAGACAACCTCCTTAGGGAAGCCCACTCTGGAGAACACTCCACTTAGGGCTCTTGCCACAACAGGTGCTGTAGTGGTCCTAAGGGGAATATCTTCAGGATACCTGGTGGCATGGTCCACCACCACCAGTATAAACTTGTGCCCTTATGCTGTCTGGGGTTCCATTGGACCAACAATGTCAATCCCCACTCTTTCAAAGGGCACCCCCACCACAGGCATTGGTATAAGGGGGGCCTTTGTGGTGCCACCTAACTTACCACTGGCTTGGCAAGTGACACAGGAGCGACAAAACTCCTTGGTATCTTTATTCATGTGAGGCCAGTGAAAGTGTAAGACAAGCCTGTCCCAAGTCTTTGTCTGGCCTAAGTGTCCTGCAAGGGGAATCTCATGGGCCAAGGTAAGAAGGAAACCTCTCTGTGACAAGGGGATGACCAGCCTACCGGTTGCACCAGGTTTGGGGTCTCTTGCTTCAGAGTACAGGAGTCCATCATCCCAGTATACCTTGTGGGTACCTGTGGCGTTCCCTGCAGCCTCAGCAGCAGCCTGCTGTCTGAGGGATTCAAGGGAAGGGCAGTCTAACTGTGCCTTCCCCAGGTCTTCTCTGGAGGGTCCCCCTGAACCCAGAAACTCAACCTGATCAGGTTCAAGTTCTTTAGGCTCAGTTTCCCTCAGCTCTTTGAGGTCAGCCTCCTCTGAGACTTGATCCACAACCTGGGGCAAAGGGGAAGCAATGCCTCAACCCTACTGCTCTTCTTCTTGGAAGGTGTCTGGTCCATTGTTCTAGGATCCAGCACCTGTTCAGTGGGGCATCTTCTGTCCTGTGACCTAGTCACAGCAAGGACATGTGCTGGCACACCTAACATTTCCATGTGAGTCCTCTGCTCCACTTCTGACCATAGTGATGACTCCAAATCATTGCCCAACAAACATTCAACTGGGAGGTCTGAACTAACTACAACCTTCTTTTGGCCACTTACCCCTCCCCAGGAGAAAGCCACAATTGCCATACTATGGTGGGTAGTGACTTTGCTGGCATTGGTCACTAGGTAGTCTGTACCTAGTATGATCTGTCCAGGGTCCAAAAAGTTAGGTGTCACCATTGTGACACTGGCACAAGTGTCCCTATAGGCCTGAGCCATATTTCCATTCATAAAAGGTGTCTACCTGTATTTGCCCAAAGTATTGGAACTTGCATCAGGGGACATATCCATATCCCCTGTACAGACAAGGAGAGCCTGAGTGAGTGTGCCAACTAAGTTGTCATACCCCTCAGATCCCAAGGTTAACCCAACTAATCCCTTGGGAGGTGCACTACCACTGCTGACTGTACTAGGGGGTGCAGGTGCCTTAGGGGCTGCAGTGGTATGAGTTTGCCCTCCTTTCTTGGTGCACTCACTAAACCAGTGAGTTTTACTTTTACAGTATTGGCACCACCTTTTGACTTGCCTTCTTGAGTCTTCTTTTTCTGCTGTGAAGCCTGACCCCCACCCTCTTTGGTTTGTTGGGGGCCTGTCGAAGACTTCTGGTCATTTTGCTCATTCCTGTTATTACCCTTCTGGTCTGCTTTCTTCTGACCACCCTGGTTCTGGCCCTGGTTCTGCTTAACCCTTGTTCTGACCCATCTGTCTGCCTTCTTTCCCAATTCTTGGGGAGAGGTCAGATCTGAGTCGACAAGGTGCTGATGCAACAACTGGTTCTGACAATTGTTTAAAATCTGTTCCCTCATGATCAGATTATACAATCCTGGGTAATCAGTAACCTTACTGCCCAGCAACCAGCCCTCCAAAGCCTTAGTGGCACAATCCACATAATCAGACCAATCCTGAGACTGAGTTTTCTGGGTATCCCTGAACAGCAACCTGTACTGCTCAGTGGTTAGGCCAAACCCATCTATCAGTGTATTTTTCAGGACTTGGTAATTGTTAGCATCCTCAGCTCTAGTAGTGAGGAGCTTATCTCTACCTTTGCCTTCAAAGGAGAGCCACGAGACAGCTGCCCACTGACTCTGGGGGATGCACTGGACAGTGCAGGCCCTCTCCAAAGCAGTTATCCATTTGTGGATATCATCCCCTTGTTTAAAGGGGGGCACTATCTTACTCAGGTGTCTAGTGTCTAAACTCCTGTCCTTCTCTCGAAGTAAAATGCTGCCACCAGTGGGGTCTACCCCACTCAATTTCTGCTCTCTAGCAAAGGCAAGTCTTTCTTTGGCCAGGGCAAGTTCTTCCCTTTCAATCCTCAGATTGACTTCCCTCATTTTAGCTTCATGCTCTCTTCTCTAAGGGGATGTCATCCCTCTGTGAGAAGAGGTCTGAGAGCCATTGGTTCGAATGGATCTGTTAGAACCTCTGGATAGAGACCTAACTTGTCCATTCCCAATGTTAAGTCTGCCTGAGAGTGGCCCTGGGGGTCCCCCAAATCCATTCTCATGCCTACTTAAGTTGGTCCTGGTGAGTCTACTGACTTCTACCTGACCCTTGTCTGCCTCATCCCCTGATACTTCCTGATCCTCCTCCTCTCCTTCACTAACTGTTCCATTGAGATGGAGGTCAGGGTCCCCAAGGGTTCCCTCTAAGGGGGGCATGTTCCCATCTGGATTAGAAGGATCTGTGTTGGCAGTCCTTCTGGCATCATAAGTCTCTAAGAGACCAATCAGAAAGGGAATTGTAGGGTTAGAACCCTGTTTTAGCTTCCTGGAGGTACACACTTGTCTCATCTCCTGGAAGCTAAGAGCTGCATATCTTGAGACGACCTGTGGAGGGTCAACTGACACAAGGGGGGCCTCTGAGTTCCCTCCTTTGTCTGACATGCTTTTCTAGTGAGGTGTAAGTGGTGCACTTACCTACACTATTTGTTTGCCTACTGATCCCTTGCTAAGAGTTGTAGTCAGGGTGTGCTAGGCCCTGTTGAACTACAACAGCTGGTTCAGTAGAACTCAGAGTATTCTAAGCTATGTTATATGTACCTTGGTACTTATGTGATCTTTCAAATGATATTCTTAGGATACGTGTGGTAAAACAACAGCAAGCTCAAATCCCAACCGCTGCTCACCAATGTGAGAAGTTGGCCTGATATGTAGTGCTCACTATTCTAGTGATCACTGTGTATCATTCCAAACGACCCTTATTGATGATTGGTTGTAAGTCAACCTTTAGACCAGCTATCCTAGTAGCATGGACAAAAGTAGTCTTTAGGCTAAACTCTAGAGGGCGTGTTAAGCCAGCTGTTATACCATCACATATACCCCTTGAACACCAAGTGAAAGGACACCACACAAGTTGTTATGAAAATAAAGTATATTTATTTAGAACACAACAGCCCTGGACTCTTTATGAGGACAGGGCGCTAAGCACAATACAAAGCTCTTAAAGAAATTCTGAGAATCGCACAATTTACGCAAATGCCTGAGGGGCACGAAAAACCATATACTCTAAAAGTGGAATGCGAAATTACTAGCACGTAAGCACTACACTCACTGACTTTAGGATCGCTAGGACTGGACTACTGAACCTTCAGATTACGAGCAGGAGGCCTAGGGAGATCGGGTGCAGAGTGTGCACTCTCACGCGGGATGCGGGACAAAGTCTATGGATGTTAGATTTCGTAAAGTTAGTGTTATCGGACGAATCCGACTAGGTAGAGCTGAAACGAAAAAGGATCTTGACACTTAGATAGTTAAGCTATGCTGGAGCACCGAAATGCTCAGGTTACCTAGCCCAGTGGCTGCGGCTGCATAGGTCTGAAAAGACGTCGGGAATCCTCGTTGCAGTCTATGGAGCCTGAAAGAAGAAGTTGCTGGCAGGCGATCAGTGATGAAGTTCGATGTGACCCAAGCCTGGATCGGTGAAGATGGATACCTGTAAGCAGAGGGGACCAAGTTCTGAATCACTAGCCAGTGATTAGATGGGCACCAGGATGGCACCGGACGAAGTCACCTCGACCAGGTGAGTGGGCGACGTTGGGCTCTGCAGTCTCTCGGACCAGGAGGCATTGTCGGCGACCAGGATGGAGGTGCGAGCTGTCCCACGAAGGTATCTTCTGTCGACGTCGCTGGACCCAGGATTGGGGCAACAAGTCTTGGCAAATGCAAGCCCACGTGGTGGACTCAAAATGGCGTCTGGAGAGTACCAGGAGGGTCCGGGGTGCTCCTCTGTTGGAGGGGAGCAAGGACCAGTCTGGAGCAACCAGACCAGCGGTGTTGTCGTCGTGGTGCGTTGTCAAGAGGGCTACAAGCCAGCAGGCAAGTGGCCGGACAACGCAGTGAGCAGCAAAGAGCAGAAGGGCCCCACGCAGATCTGGTGGATGCTGGGGGGCTGGACTTCGGTGCTGGAGCTGCTCAGGGTTAGGGCTTCTCAAACCCCAAAGCACTCACTCGAGGATCCCTCGGCGGTTGTGCTGGATAAGCGTTGTGCAGTTCTGAAGATGGCCGGTCCCTCGAGGTCTCGTCACACCCACGGATCTCAGCTGGGCTGATGATGTAGGTAGAGGCCAGAGGTGCCAGGGAAGCCGGGTCTCGTCATGCTGGTCGGTTGGATTCCGGAGGAAGGACGTGCAGCAAACCGCAGTGTTCTTAGTTGGCGCCCGCAGATGCAGGGTGACTACTCCTTAGTCACAAGGGAGAAATCTTGAGAAGAAGTCTTGAGTTCCTTTCGTAGAAAGTAGTTTCAGGATTCAAAGATGATCTAATTTGGAAGGGTCCCCACTCCCACCTTTATACTAAAGAAAGGGGCTGGTACGGGACTAGGTCCATGGGTGGGACCAGGAAGGGGGGTGGTTACACCCCTTTCCCAGGCCGGACTTTCCTGGAACTGGTTCTAGCCAGCAGATGCATACTGAGCACCGGGGTGCCACTTGCAGTCACCTTCCTATTCAGCCCTGCCTACCTAGGATACACAAAACCCTGTCTGGGTCGGTGCTAGCACCGCCCCTGACAGGAAACCCTTTGTCCAAGCTCTCTTTGCTGGAAGGACTCCCTGCAGCAGGAGGTCAGACTTGTGTCTGTGGTGGCAGCATCCATTTTGTGATGCTGAGGCTCGAGTTAACTTTAACCGGGGTTCACAGCTACATACATGTCGTGTCCCTCTAGAAGGGTGGAATGCTAACCCCGTCGCCAGAATTGGCGAGGGGTTAGTATTCCAATTCGTATGACACCTTACCGACATGTTTTGAAAAAGCGATACCAAAGATAGCAAATAACCGCGAGGATTATAATGCACTTAAGAGTATATGGTACACGTTATAATAGAACAGCTATTAGGACTTGTTTCCGCAAGCTGAAGACGGGCTCAGCTCATGCCAGAGCAGCATCTCACATAATTCCAAGCACTCTGCCTTCCGGATTGTTAAGGCCTGCCATAGGAGTGACTGATAGGAATACATGTGTCCATTTTAGGGTTAGATATAGGAATACTATATCTACAGCAAAGGGTGATTACACCACTTTGCCCCAGCTGTCGTGCAGCCTGTTGTGTCAGATTTAGATGGCCAGCCAGGGGTGGCATAATACATGCTGCAGCCCCTGGTGGCCCTGGGTACACCTATGCCCTGAGTTACAGGGTCTGATAAGGTGGCCCAGTACCAATTGGTAAATGCACCTAAGGTACACGTGTCAATTTAGTGAGAGAACAGCAAGGCTGTGGGTCTGATTAGCAGGCCCACAGCCAGAGAAGTCGTAAACCAGTGAAGCAAAAAGCAAAAATCTGGGGTGATCATAGGATTGCAGATACTACTCTCCTACAGGTACCATTACCACGCAGCTTTTACAACGAAAGTCGTTAAAACGACTTTCGCTGGAGGGCGCTCTAGGATAGGAAATAGTTTAATTTACTATCCAACACCTTTCCTACTATCCACGGGGACTGGAGTTGGAATAGTAAATTAAACTATTCACTATCCAGCGCCCCCCAACGCTAGTCGTTGTAACGACTTGCATTGTTAATCCTGCGTCGTAACGGTACGCATTGTAAAAGCACGCGTTGTCCCGCCATACATCCATTACCTGCATATGGCAGTGGTAATATACCACTCTTGCATATCATCTTTTGAACAGCAGGCTGGTGAACTTCTCAAGCTGCACATCGCGATGGAGATCTGTTCATCTTTCACGTGATGTCCTGCTGCTCAGACCATGATGACTCGATCATCTTGAGCATCCTCAGCTGATGCAAAGACTTCATTAAGTATTTATCTTTCACCCTGTGAGGAGGATACCGGAATAGAAGAGGACTGTACCCGAGTAACTTCCTCTCGATACCCTGAAATTGGACTTCTGCAACCACGCTCCTTTGCTGTCTCTCCTCAGGCACACGGACGCGATGACGGGAATGACCCGGAAGTGGTTGAGGCGCAATCCGGAAGTGGTACGGCTAGACGAATGAGAGGCGGCTACAAAGAGGCGGGGGCAGAAAAAGTTGACACACACGCCGATGACGGAAGCAGCAGTGTGCAGACGGAGAAAGAAGACGCGGGACCCGTAGAAGAGGCAGGAGCCATAAAAGACCACGTGGACCGTGTGAAGGAAGACGTGGGACCCGACAAGTTGGAGACCGAGACGCCCACCAACCAGGACGGGGACGAAGACAGCTGGTGCGAGGACTGGTGGTGTCCGGTGGATGCTGGAGAGCAGCCATGACTGTAGGAAGAGTTACGGCGGGGTCGGTGACTGACATCGGCTCAAGGGAGTTTTGGGGAAGTGGGTGGGAAAGGAAATTGGGAGGGATTGTTTAGGGTTGTTTTTTTTTCTTGGTTGTTTTATCGGTGCCGGCCGCGCGTTGACTATTGCAGGAAGAGGATTGATGCAAAATACTCGTGCCGCGCCTTGGTAGTGCTGTGTGGGCTGTGTAAAGACTAAATTTACACCTTGTAAAGTGCATGGCACGCTGTTGAAAACGCTCCTGTTTCTTTTCCATGACCCGTGAACTGTGAGCACCCTTTTTCCTCCTTCCTAGGCACAATAAAACATTGCTCCCTTTTCCCTAATTTCCTAGTTTGGATCTATCTTTACCTCGGTATTCACTAGTGTCTGCTTTTCCGTCACTCCCCTACTTATTATCACAAAAGTGTGGTGAAGGGAAGCTTAATTCTACATATTTGTTACTGCCATTCTCATGGTTCCCTCATTTATTCCCCCTTCTCTTACGAGCCACCAGGGAGACCAACCAAGTCCTGAAGACAAGATGAAGACCACCAGAGAACCTTCATCACCCTCCACCACATCAGAAGAAGAAGAAAATACAGAGGAACCTTTACCCCCTGTCACATTTTCATTTGTTTTCAATAAACCTTCGTCCTTTAAACCACCACTATCACCTCCACGCCTGTTTATAAAACCCGCCCTCTTACACACCCATTGTTCTTCTGCACAGTTCTCGCACAGGGCCCTGGACCTGTTCTTCATTGATACTATCACTTACTGCACATCTAATGCTCTTCTCCTATACACTCTGCACATACATAACACCCAATATACAAAAAAGAGACTTGATTTTGAGGTGTTATAGTCAATTGGAATCAATTAATGAGTCGATGTGAAGATTAAAATACTTTTTACTTTATTCTTCAAGAGATTGAATAGACAAGAAAGGCCAACAGGTTTTTCGCAACACACGCCGCTTCTTCAGGGTCAATCCACAGTTACATACGCTACACTGTATTACAGTTCATATAAACAAATGTCACATTGAATTGAGAAAAAAGGAAGGCTATAAAAAAATTAAATTTAAAGAGAAATCAAAAAATATCAATGTGATGAATTAATATCAGTTGAAAAACAATATTTAGCAATAGTGTACATATACATTTTCTAACTCCATGACATATATTAATTTAATTAAAGACTAAAATATGTCGGACCAAGGGAGAAAAGAATTCTAGATGCAAACTAGAGATCCCAAATTGCGCTGCTCTTCTAATAGCTCACAAGGCAGGGCTGCTGGCGATTTTTAAAGCAATAAAATTAAAATTTAAGGCAAAATGCACCAGATTCACAAAAGAGAAATGTCCTTCCGCAACTAATTGCAGCCCACATCCAGTGTAATTTGTGCATGCACATAATGTGTAGGATTCACAAAAGTAACAGAAGCATTATATGTGCTTGCAAATCGAACCTTGGGTTATGGCATATTTTGTACAACTTTTCTACATAAACCATGAGCAGTAGCATCAAAATACATAAATGGCTTGTTGGAATGTAGACTAAATACTAATGTTTAATGCGGGTACAAGGTCAGACCACGAAAATGTAGGTGGGTATTCAGTAGAGAGCAAATAATGCATAAAGGTTTGATTATTCAGCAATTATGCTAAAATAAATTGTTTCAAATTGATTTCCCCTGTTTGTTCAAAGCACAGATCGTAGAAATGTATAAAAATGGTTTAAGTATGACTAGAATACACTTAGCAAACGTTTTGGGTCATAAACTTATTTTATTCACAGGAAAACTCCTCAATATTTTAACACCTTTTTAAGGGTCAGGCCTATTTCTTGAGCTTCTGCAGTACCCCTTGCAAGTTGTCCATTCTGAAAATGTACTAGTCACTTTTCTCGTTCACACTTAGGACCCTATTTCAAGTCTGGTGGTCCGCCAGACCGTGGCAGAGCAGCAGTGGTGGATCCAGCCGCAGCTGCACCGGCGGTCCGACCACCTTCGTGCCCTGGGTTCTCTGGTGTAGGAGCGGCGGTCAGAGGCCACAATATGCTTGGCGGGACCACCTCGGTCCACCACCATGAAAAGCCTGGCAGAGAGGAAACAAAGGGATCCCCACAGCTCCCCCTGTGCCTCAAACATATGTGGATGCATACAGGGGGGAATAACATGTTCCCCCCGTGTGTACATGCACATAGGTTCCTGCACGACATGTACATTCAAGTCCATGCTGTGCAGGAACCTTGTAGTGTGGTTCCATAGCAGTTCCTTTTTATAATGGCATCGCCGCTTTTAAAAGAGGCACCGCCATGGGACCGCCATGCCGCTCGCCTGCCAGACTACAAAAAAGTCATAATCTCGCAGGCGGGTGACGTGAGCTTTGACGGAGTGGTGGTACCGTGATTTACACCATCGGACCACCGCTCCGCCTAAAACAAGAAATCAGGGCCTTGGTCTTGCTTATCTTTTGGTTGTTCCGAGTGACTAGACAATCAACTGTGGAGGATATTGGGTAACTAGGAAAAGACAGCAAACTGCTCTAACAGTAGATAGACGTTCTCTGGGTTCCATGTTGACAATAATGAATGATAACCAGGCCTGATGATATTACCATTGATAATATGAGGAGAAGCAAGAAATGGTATCTTGCCAGGAAAACATAAAAAAAATAGTTTGTTAGTCAAAACTATACTTAACATTGAACATCTAAAGCAACAAATTAAAAAATACAGAGTTGTGAGTTTGGTCAGATGGCACAAAGGTCCCCACAGTCGAGCTAACTTGTGTGAAGTAAGAAACACAATAGTTTAATTCATGGTGACTCCCAATGTCCTCCTAAAGTGGTAAAATGTTCACCATGGTTGATAAACTTCGGGGACAAATACCAAAAATAGCCTGTCCAAACCCAGTTAACATGTAGATACCTTCTGCGAGCTATACAGAGTGTATAGACAAACAAAAGGTTGGATGAGTAGGTTTAAAGTCTTTTGTCCTGTAATGGATTAAAACCCCAGGAGCCTTCTCATGCCACTTCTACACTAGTTTTACCTGATGAAATTGATACAAATCAGCACTCCAATAGTTCTGAATTTGCCTGACAAAAACTTAGAATAACTTTAGAATCCCCAAAGTCAATTAGTTATGAGAAGTGGGAAGCATAATACCACTGCGGAAGAGCATTACAAATGCTCAATTGTTCATTAGAATGTGCTGGGGGGAATTTGCCATTTATAAGATCGAAACTTCTTTCTTGTCAACCTTAAAGAGAACCACACAAGCTGAAGCCATTAACATTAATCAGAGAACACAGGTTCTGGGATGCCTGACAGAATATCGGAGCCTAAAATATCAGGTAGACAGAATATTGTGTCAAAAATATCGAGGACCAAAATATTGAGAATGTAAGCGCAAATAGGTGAATCTAGATTTACTATTCTTAACTCCACATCTAAGTACGTTGAAGATATATATATTGTCAGGGTACATATACGTGGCGTTATATATAGTATAACTTCACTTATCTAAAGAATCTTGCCTTCACAATAGTTTTGTCCTCGATATTCTTGACACAATATTTTGTCCCACAGTATTTTTAGTTCCGAGATTCTAAACACCCCTGTTTTATTATTCTTAGGCAATCTACAAATCAAATACATTTTGCCTTATGTGTACACTATACTTCTTTACATTTCTATAATAAACCATTGTTTTTTTTTATTACTTCGTGACTCTACCTCTTAAACCTAAAATGTCAGAATTAGAATCAGAATAATCTTTATTCAGTTAAAAAACCCTTAAAAGAGCTCAACATTGCAATCTTAGAATTTCCCAAGAGGGTCTCCCGTGAGGCCAGATTCAAATATATACAGTAGATGATCCTGCATAGAGCATACCTCACACCTCATCGTATTAACAGTATTTACCCCAATTCACAGCTGACTTGTCCCCGATGTCAGGAAACGGATGCGGACCAGCGCCATATGTTGTGAGACTGCCCGCGCATACGGGTGTACTGGCAAACAGTCGGTTATACTGTGCGGAGAGTTCCTGGCACGAATGGGTGGTCGGTGCCAGAAAGTTGCCTGCTGGGGTTGCATAAGCGTTCTAAACAACAGAAGGTCCAACATAGATTTGCAGACCTAGATATGCTCATAGCTAAACGGGCACTCACAATGAGATGGAAATCTACTTCCCCCCCTACACTACTTACATGGCACTCAGAGATGACCAGATGGGGCACTACGGAGAGTGCGATTATTAGGCAAGAGGGATTCCGGGGCCAGCGCAGAATCCCTATCTCACTGGAATGGGATCAAATGCTGGAGACCTTTAGCGCCACAGAGACCGTCACTCCCCTGACATCTCAAGCTGAACCCACGCCAATAACTTCCCCTGCACTCTCCCCGACTCATTCAATTGTATCAGTATGCAACTATACCATTACGTCACCCTTATTGTCCAAGGGAAATAAACACACGTATATATGTCAACTTAAATGTATAAGTCAGCATATGAATCCGTTGCTACTTGCATCAGTTTGTGGGACAACAGTCTCCAAAATCAATGATTATGTTACTACATGGACCAGTGCCTTGGGGGGAGAGGGGTCTTTTAGTTTAATGCTGGAATAAGTAGATTCAAGTTACATAGATAAGTTCGAGTTTCTTCTATTCTACCATGTTTTGCCTCATATGATAGTTTGCCTATGAGATTCACCAAATATTTTCTTACCCCCCCCCTTTTTTTCTGTAACTCTTTGCTAATTATTACTTAGGCAACTCCTTAATTGCACTCTATGTATATGTACCATCATTTGAATATTGGTGCTATCTGAGACGATACTTAGAAAGGAACACCTATCTGTTCCCAATATATTACTGTCGATTTTTCCATTGTACCATGTGTGATATTGGAATCGAAACTCAATAAAACTATGTTAAAAAAGAAAAGAGCTCAACATAAAAATTATCATTACAGTGAATCATGGCATTTGATCCAACTAAAAACATTAGTATAACATTTAATCATAAAAACGTCATCTTCAATAGTTGAGATATAAAATTACATTGCTCAGACCGAATGTAAACATAGAATTCTAATGAGTTTAACATGTCCTTTACCCCACATGACCTGTCAATCAATCAAACACATTTATAGAGCGGGCTACTCACCCGCAAGGGTCTCAAGGCGCTGGGGTGGGGTTAGGGGGGGAGGCTGCTGTTACTGTTCGAAGAGCCAGGTCTTGAGTTGCTTCCTGAAGGCGAGATGATTCTGGGTCAGCCGTAGGTGGGTGGGGAAGAGTTCCACATCTTGGCCGCCAGGTAAGAGAAGGATCTTCCTCCGGTGGTGCTTCTGCTAATCCGTGGGACGGTGGCGAGGGCGAGGCTTGCGGAGCAGAGCTGGCGGGTGGGTGTGTAGAACGTGAGGCGGTCGTTGAGGTATGCTGGGCCCATGTCGTGGAGGGCCTTGTGTGCGTGGGTGAGGAGCCTGAACGTGATTCTCTTGCTGACGGGGAGCCAGTGTATGTCTCTCAGGTGGGGAGTGATGTGGCTGTGGCTGTGGCGGGGGATGTCCAGGATGAGTCGTGTGGAGGTGTTCTGTATGCGCTTGAGTCTTTTCTGTAGTTTGGCTGTGGTTCCAGCGTAGAGGGCTTTCCCGTAGTCTAGACGGATGGTGATGAGGGCCTGGGTGACTGTCTTTCTGGTTTCAGTGGGGATCCACCGGAAGATCTTGTAGAGCATTCGCAGGGTGTTGAAGCAGGATGATGAGACGGCATTGACTTGCTTGGTCATCGTGAGGGATGAGTCCAGGATGAAGGCCAGGTTGCGTGCGTGGTCCGTGGGGATGGGGCATTGCCCAGTGCCGGGGGCCACCAGGAGTCGTCCCAGGGGGAGGGCGACGGTACGAGGAGGAGGACTTTCGTCTTGTCCGAGTTCAGTTTCAGACGGCTGAGCTCCATCCATGCTGCTACATCTTTCATTCCTTCTTGGAGGCTGGCTCTGGCGTTGGCGGGGTCGTTGGTAAGGGAGAGGATCAGTTGGGTGTCGTCCGCGTAGGAGATGATGTTTAGGTTGTGCCGGCGTGCGATGGCTGCGTGGGGGCTCATGTAGACATTGAAGAGGGTGGGGCTGAGCGAGGATCCTTGTGGAACGCTGCAGATGATTTTCATGGTCGCTGATCGGAAGGGAGGGAGGCGGACTCTCTGAGTTCTGTTTGAGAGGAAGGAGGTGACCCATTCCAGGGCTTTTCCTTGGACCCCGGCGTGGTGGAGGCGGGTTGTTAGGGTGCGGTGGCAGACAGTGTCAAATGCGGCCGATAGGTCGAGGAGGATGAGGGCAACAGTTTCCCCGTTGTCGAGCAGGGACCTGATGTCGTCGGTGGCTGCGATAAGTGTGGTCTAGGTGCTGTGGTTTGCTCGGAAGCCGGACTGTGATGGGTCGAGGGAGCCGTTTGTCTCAAGGAATGCCGTCAGCTGTTTGATGACGAACTTCTCGATGACTTTGGCGGGAAACGAGAGGAAGGAAGATGGGGCGGAAGTTCTTGAGGTCTGTGTGGTCCGCAGTGGGTATCTTCAGTAGGGCGCTGATCTCTGCATGCTTCCAGCTCTCCAGGAAGGTGGCAGATGCGAAGGAGTTGTTGATGATGTGCCGTAGTTGTGTTGCGATGATGGTGTCGGCTTTGTTAAAGATGTGGTGTGGACAGGGGTCTGCTGGGGAGTCGAAGTGGATGCTGTTCATCACGTGGGTGGTGTCTTCAGTGCAGACGGGGTCCAGGTGAGAAGGGTGGCGGTGGGGGGCGGTGGTTCGATGGACGGGCGTGTGGTCTGGGCATCAAAGCTTTTGTGTATGTCTGCGATCTTGTGGTGGAAGACCAAGGCCAGTGAGTCGCAGAGGTCTTGCGAGGGCGAGACGTCGTTGTTGCAGGCGCCGGGGTTGGAGATCTCTTTGACGATGTTGAAGAGTTCCTTGCTGTTGTGGGAGTTGTTGTCCAGTTGTTCTCTGAATGCTGTCCTTTTGGCAGTGCGGATCAGCTGATGATGTTTGCGGATGGCGTTCCTGAGGGCTGTCATGTTATCTGTTGACTGGTAGTGGCGCCAGGCTTTCTCCATGGTGCGGCAGTATTTTTTTGAGATTTTGAGGTCGTTGGAGAACCACAAGGCTTTCTTGCTGCCGGGTCTGTTGGGAGGCTTCTTCAGTGGTGCAAGGGTGTCGGCGCAGTTGGTGAGCCACTGGGTGAGGTTGCGGGCTGCTTCGTTGGAGTCTGTTGTGTGGGTGGGAGGGTTCTGTCTAAGTGAGGTGCTGAGCTGGTCGGTGGTGATCTTGCTCCATGCTCTGCAGGGGGCCTGTTGCGGGTGGTGGTGGGTCGTGGTTTTCTTGAAGTTAAAGTGGACGCAGCTGTGGTTTGTCCATTGTAGTCCGGTGGAGTGGCTGAAGGAGATGTAGTTTCTGGAGGAGAAGACGGGGTCAAGCGTGTGGCCGGCGTAGTGGGTGGGTGAGTTCACCAGTTGCTTGAGTCCGATGTTGGCGAGGTTGTCGAGCAGGGCAGTGGTGTTGCTGTCATTGTTGTTTTCCAGGTGGAAGTTGAAGTCCTCTAGGAGGATGTAGTCTGATGAGGTGAGGGGGAGCGGGCTGACGAAGTCTGCGATGGCTTCGCTGAATTGTGCTCATTGTTCCGGGGGTCTGTAGATGAAGGTTCCTCTTAGGGTGATCTTGGGGTCGGTGTGTATCTGGAAGTGAAGGTGCTCGGCGGCGGTGATTGTGTCGTCGGAGTTGGTCGTGATGCGGATGGTGTTTCTGTGGACGATGGCGATGCCTCCTCCAGTTTGGTTGGCGCGGTCCTTCCGGGTGATCTTGTAGCCGTCCGGGATGGCTATGGCAATGTCAGGGGCTGAGGAGGCGTTCATCCAGGTCTCTGTGAGGAAGGCGACGTCCGGTGCTGTTGTGTCAAGGAGGTTCCAGAGTTCGACGGCGTGTCTGTGGACAGAATGGGAATTGAGCAGGATGCACTTGAGGTTGTTGTTGCTGGGGCCTGGTCTGGAGGGTGCGGTGCAGGTCCGGAGGCAGGTGAATTCGCAGGCTAGACAGGTGAAGGGTCTGTGGGTGCGTTTCGGGGTGGCTCGGTGGCAGGCAGTGCTTCGGCCGGTGTTAAGCGCTTGGAGGGCGGGGGCGTCGTACCTCAGTCAGGTGGGCTGGTATCGTCGAGGACCAGGGGTCCTGGTGCTGGGCGCGGTTCAGGCGCGGACAGGCGCAGACGGGCTTGCCTTAGGCGCGCCGTCGGCACGCCAGCAGTGCACCCGCTTCGCGAGCCCGCTGTGCGGTCTCCATATGCAGGGGAGAGGGAGGGAGGAGCAGCTGGGAGGCGGGAGCGGGGAGAACCAATGAGGATCGAGGGGGCGGGCCGTGGGGGAGCGAGCGGGGGCAAAGGAGACACGGAGGCAAGAGGGGGTGGGGGGAGAGAGGGTACGGCAGAAAAGAGCAGGAACTAGCCAGGTGGCACAAAAGGAAGAGGATGATGGGTATCAGGCCAAAAACAACAATTCGCAACAGAGTACACAGTACCGGGAACAGGAGCGATAAAGTCAGCGATACAGTACAGATGCAGGCAATCAGGGGGCCTAGCTCGAATCAAACCATGAAAGTGTGTAGTGTAAATAAAAAAAAGTAAACGAAAAGGCTTGTGTTCATTAAAAACATCTCCAAGCCAAACTGTAACTTTAGTTGGGGTCATAAATAGGGGTGGGCGGCCAGCTACGCTCCGTGCACGGAGTGTGCGTAGTGCCGCCTACTCCGCATTTTGCGGAGCTGGCGGAGCCAGGCGGCACTACGCACGCTCCGCAGACGGAGCGTTGCTGGCCGCCACCCGCCTCCCTCCCGCCCTCCCTAAATACTTTAAAATAAAGGAATGCAATAATTTTAAAAGCACTTACCTTGCCGCCGCTGGCCGCCGCGTTCCCCGGGGCTCGTTATCTTCCGTCTTCCGTCTTTTTCAGTAATGCGCATGCGCGGGCGGCCGCGCATGCGCATTTTCACGAGAAAATGCGCATGCGCGGCCGCCCGCGCATGCGCATTACTGAAGAAGACGGTCCGACGGAAGATAGCGAGCCCCGGGGACGCGGCGGGCAGCGGCGGCAAGGTAAGTGCTTTTTAAATTATTGCATTCCTTTATTTTAAAGTATTTAGGGAGGGCGGGAGGGAGGCGGGTGGCGGGGCTGGCGGCCAGTGGTTTTGCGGAGTGGGGCTACGCGGAGTGCGGAGGTGGGCGTAGTTTCTCGCCCACTTCGCGTAGCTCCGCGAAGCCCCACTCCGCCAACTCCGCCCAGGGCTAGTCATAAACTGCCATAAACAAATGAAAACATGTAACATAAAAATTGCACAGAGGTATCAGGATATATCACCTTAAAACCTTATTTCCCTAGAAGACTCCTCATTCTCACTGCTGCGGACATAAATGTTTAGATCATCAAACAGATATATTCAGTTTGTAAGAGCTGTAAGCAATGGTGTCCCCTCCGTTATGGCAGAGATGACTCGCCCCCGCTGAGAGCCAGCTGAGGGAAAATAAAATGATAATATATTGGTGTTATTATCATTTTATTTTTTGTTTTCCCTCTAGAGCTAGCTAAGTCTGGGCGGGCGAGGCTTGGCTGTCGACACAGCTAGCACGGAAGGAGTAGTCCACAACCTAAGTGTGCATGACTGTTTTTCCGGCTGTCTTACGTCGGCAAAACCATCATGCACCCTTAGGTTTCTCCAACCCAGCTGTGTTGCATAGCCAGGTTGGAAAAACAGCACAGACTCTCAGGCACTGTCTGAACAGCAAACCAGGCTGCTCAGACCAATCCTGGTGCTGCTCTCATGCTATTGAAATAATTAAACAACAAGGGGTGGTGATGGACAGAGTTTCTGAATTAAGCAGAATACTCTCACCCAGTCAAGAGATCAGGGCTAGATCCAACACCGTTTTTTAGCTCACTGCACCATCCCAGCTCAGAACCTGGCTATATGCAAATTAGTCTGTTCCTGTCCCAGTGCATGATGGGAACAGGGCAAACCAAACTACAAAGCCAATTCTTTCACTGGGAAGGAAACAAGCTTCCGGGGACCGGTTTCTGGCATTACAGCCGTCTTCGGCCCGGCTTGCTTGAATCCTGATGGTGCAATGAGCAAGGGACTCACATCTGAGTATACCCTTCCACGCTTATGGTGGACAAAATAATTAAACAACAAGGGGTGGTGATGGACAGAGTTTCTGAATTAAGCAGAATACTCTCACCCAGTCAAGAGATCAGGGCTAGATCCAACACCGTTTTTTAGCTCACTGCACCACCCCAGCTCAGAACCTGGCTATATGCAAATTAGTCTGTTCCTGTCCCAGTGCATGATGGGAACAGGGCACTATAGGTGTGGCAGGGTATACTCAGACATGAGTCCCTTTCTCACTGCACCATCAGGATTCAAGCAAGCCGGGCCGAAGACGGCTGAAATGCCAGAAACCGGTCCCCGGTAGCTTGTCTCCTTTCTGGTGAAGAATTGGCTTGGTAGTTTAGTCTGCCCTGTTCCCATGATGCACTGGGCCAGGGACAGACTGATTTGCATATAGCCAGGTTCTGAGCTGGGATGGTGCAGTGAGATAAATAACGGTGATGGATCAAGCCCTGATCTTTGGACTGGGTAAGAGTGGTCTGCTTAATTCAGACACTCTGTTCATCACCACCCCCTTTTCTGACTCATGCTATTGAAAGCAATGCCAGGATTTGGTGGTGAGCCTGTGCTGGTGTTCCAGGGACTGCTGGGACACCATCAGGAGAGAAGCGGAGCACCAAGGCGGCTGGCGGCAACGGAACAGGTACGTTTTTTATTTTATTATAATTATTTTCCCTGTCTCGTTTCCCCCCTTCACCCTCCTACATGAATTTTGCAATGGGCACTACTGGCCATAAGTACAGCGGGGCGAGCCCACATCTTCTAATATTCTAATATTCATAGATCTCAACAGCAGGATTAAAAAAAAATTCCTATGTGCAGCAAATAATTTACTAAAAAAGAAAAAGTGCAGTATAGACTGCACTGAACGCGACTCACAGGGACAAAGTTCATGGTTGGAGTCAAAGTAAACCTTGTTAGAGCACGAGACTAAAAAGTGGGCTATATTAAACCTAAAATGTGTTAATAACTGGATGTGAAAAACATGTTACATAACAACAGTCTTAGAAGGGTCAATATCTTCAGACACTGTTAGACCTGACATCCAATGCATTACCCCATATATTTTTCTTTCACCCCATATTTTTGCTGAAGTCGTTTCTGTTGGAATTAGGACACTCTGCTCTTTACCCCTGCTAACCAGTGCTACAGTGCTTGTGCTCTTTCTCTGAAACATGTTAAAAGTGGCCTACACCTAATTGGCACATTTATTTTACTTTTATGCCCTAGGAAATGGCACTGCATGTGCCTAGGGCCTGTACCTTTAATGATACTAGTAGGAAGCATCACCCCTTGGGCTACCCACTAAAGTAGATTGCAAAACATGTCTGAGGCCTGCTATTGCAGCCTGTAGTGGAGTTCTAAACTGTCATTTCAACTTGTTGAGATAAACATTGAGCAGGCCTAAACATTCCTTTTAAATACTTACAAGTCACACAAGGTAAGCCCTAATGGCTTGAGGGAGCCAGTTTTCATGTTTTAGGTCTGCTCTGGAACCCCAGGTCGATGGCTCTTCATATCAGCATGAAAGCATGGAGGGGAGAGAACCCGTTAGCCAGTTAGTCATTGCAGTTACGATTTATTATGACTCCAACAAATCACAGAGTGAAGAAAAGTTGAACATACAGGCACCTCAAGGAGAAGGTGTAGAAATACATTGGAATTAATACAAAGCCAAATCTACAGATGAAGTTAAGGTGGAGCAAAATGCACAGGATAATCAGTTCAAGAACCAAGATGCTAAATATGACAGCACAGATATCCAGGTTTCCCTATATTGGCAGTTTGTGGGTTTAAAGCATTAGGCTGTCCCTGCACAACAACTAGCGTAACATCCCCACCTAGCATTTCCCAAGGGAAGATCATTTAAGGGTTAGACTGTGCAGTCTTTCTAAGAAGTCTCTTCACGTTAGATGGGTCAAGTAGCATAAAGCTACAGAGCTCATTCTAAGATGCTCTCTCTCTCAAGGCAAGACAGAAGTCCCTGGACACTTTCCCTAACTTCGATATATTAATACCAAAGGTGCTATCCCAAGATGCATTGCATCATCACACCATCCAGTCAAGCCACCTCCATGTAGGTGATTTTCCATTAGGCAGCAATGCTCCCAGGCCTTGGCGAGATGACCTTCATTCCCAAGCTTACTCGAATGAGAAAGTACAACAGTTCTTCATTATCAGTTTCAACATTTAATGTCTCTTTTTCTCCTGAAGCCTGACTCCTAAAACAAAGACATTATTCTAGTTAACAAAGATGAATTATCCACCTGCAACAGAAACGTGAGAAAGAAAAAAATCCAACATGTGCGTGAAATTCACTATTAAATCTAATGCGAGAGTTTCCAGAGGAAAATACAATAAGAAATGGCACAATGACCTCATAAAATTACACATATAAAATGAACAATATTTACTAAGCACATCTCAATTATAATGTTACATAAGCACATCAAATACGTGAATAATAATCAGCAGCATGTATGAATTCTGCATGTTAATGTTTTCAACTAAACACATCTAATTGCAATGTTACCTTCTTCATGTTTCTATTGAAAATATCCCTAATACTTCACCTTTCACATTATTACAGTTCACATTCTAATGTCCTAAGTTAATACAATAAAGGAGTATATGTGGGTGCTGATTACCCATGATTATGATGCACTCCTACAAATAAAAGAGCAAAATTAGCACTACATCAGGCTCATAGGGCAGGATGCATGGTATTTCAAAGTAGGATCTGGGTACTTAAGGTTTACATGCCCTGGCAGGGAAAACCTTCTAACGTTTTTTTGACAGCTGCAAGTCTACATCTCACATAGACGAACACTGGGTTACCTTATTACAATTCAATGTGAAATCTTCAAACTGAGACCAGATAGAGAAATTATATTTAAACTCAAATGAATTGGAATTTAATAACATCTTTAATGGTAATGTCAGCTTTTAAGTTACTATTGTAAAAATGCCACTTTCAGAAAGTTGCTGCTGCAGCAAATGATGGATGGAAGCCTGAATGAATCAAACATTCACCCGCAGTCAAGAGATTTGGGTTAAATCCATCGTTCTTTTGCTCTCTATGCTACCCCAGTACGGACCCAGCCATATGCAAATCAGTCTTGATCCTGCACCTCATGGGAACAGTCCAGCCCAAACTGCCAAGCCGTGCTCTCCCTGGACCGGAAACAAGCATCCTGGGGCCGGTTTCGGGGGTTTACCCATCATCAGCCAGGCTAGCTTGAATCCAGTGGCACAGTGACTGGGTCCAAAATAGGGGGCGTAGTGAGCAAAAGAACAATGGATTTAGCCCAGATCTCTTGACTTGGGATGAATGTTGTATTTACTCAGCATTCTGTCCATCATTTGGTGCTGTAGCACTTTTCACCCTCAGTGAGAGGGGTATGCCCAGATGTGTGACTCTTGCTCGCTATGCCACTGGATTCAAGCTAACCTGGCTGATGAGGGGTGAAACCCCCGAAACCGGTCCCAGGATGCTTGCTTCCGGTCCAGTAAGGACCCAGCTTGGCAGTTTGGGCTGGACTGCTCCCATGAGGAGCAGTGTGATGACTGGTTTGCATATGGCCGAGTCCAAACTGGGCACAGAAAATACAAAGACAGTGTTAAACAGTCACACAGCAAATCCATGCGAGTCTGAAGGGCTCCCCTCAAAATTAGTAGGTATTGAAGCTCTAACTAACTAACTAAGAGGGTCGATGCACAAGATTGTGTCTGTCTGAGTATTTGTAAGACCTCATGAATCTTCATAAGACTTAGTCCAAAGCCTATAAATACAAACTTGTGCAAGACAGGATCCCAAGTAAAAACGTAATAGGTTTATTCAAAAATGTAATTGTTACAAAAAAAAAACAAAAAAACAATTACTTAACTAGAAATCCTCCAATTAAAAAAGTCCAAATCGGGGAGTGTGGCCAAGATGGCGACCTAAACGGCAGCAGAACCCACAGGCTCCCTGTGCCAAATCCCCCCGAGGCCTAACAAAAGCTTCATTCCCCCTCCCGGTAATTTGTACGGGCGGCGGGAGTGCTGGTGACTCACCAGGGTCACCGTGGGAGCTGTACCGTAGCCGTGGGAGCAGTGGAGAGGGACCCCTGTGTGCTGCTGCTGACCGCCATGTAATGGCGTCCTGGAGGAGCGAATCGGATCAGGGGTGAGCGGCAAGAGCCTGGACGCTCATCGGGGGTCCCAAAGTCTACAGATTTCACTGTAAAGGGTCGCTGCTCTTCATGCCCAGTTTGGCGGAGAGGTCTTACCTCAGACAATGGAGTTTGCGGTGATCCGAGGCCCGAGGTGGGGGTGTTGAGGCGCCCAGGTGGCCGAGAGTGAAGCAGATCCGGCGGCGTGGAAATTGAGCCCGGGGATGCAGGCCCAGCTAAAACGAGCGCGGTGAGCGGCTGCGGGAGTGGTCCAGCGCCGCCCCCCCAGGGCTTCTGCTGAGAGATTGCCTCGCTCCTCGCACCCGCGGATTGAGGCTGCCTCCTGGGGGGTGACTAGGGCTGCGGCCAGGGGCTGTCAAGCCCTGGACTCACGGTGGCACGGGCGGCGCGATCTTAGGCGACAGCAGACCCATAAGCTCCCAGTGTCTGGTCCCTCCCGGGGCCTGCCTACAGCTTCGTGACCCTCCCAGGAGACGGTAAGGGAGGTGGGTGCGCCTGTGCCTCACCGGGTCCGCAGTGAGCGCAGCACCGGAACCGCGGGAACAATTATGAGAGCCCCCTGCAGTCCGCCTTGTTGTGGCACCGTGTTGGTGCGATCCTCGTCGGAGGTGGGCCGCTTGAGCTTGGACGCCTGCCGGGGGACCGGGGACCTGCGGATACACCGGCAGCGCTGCTGACCTTTCTTGCCGAATTGGTGGGGAAGACTTTGCCTAGCTTGTGGCGGTCTGGTGGCCGAGGAGTGCATGTGGCGGCCCCGCGCTGCCAAGTGTGGAGTTGGCCCAGAGGCGCAGAAATCGAGCCCTGGGATACGGGCCTAGTGGCAACAGGAGCGGCGAGTGGCCGGGGGGCTGGTCCAGCGCCCCCTTCCCGGGTCCACTACTACTGATGACGGATCGCAGCGCCTGGCACGGTCGCTGGTGGCCTCCAGAGGTGAGATCGGGGCGGTGACTGAGAGCGATTGAGCCCCACCTGCACAGTTGCGCCGGCGACGCCATTTAGGATGACCTGGCGGTTTGGATGGGGCGGCAGCGTCCTCCCACACGAGCACGGCTAGCGGGGTCCCCGAACACCCGTGGAGGTGAGCGGCAGGAGGCGCACCAGGCCCCCAGGGAGATGAGGGGGAGACAAGGGAGAGCAGTGGTGGCACCGGGCTTTGTAGCTGGGAGCAGTTCGCATGGTGGCCTGTGTATTCGGAGGAGCGGCAGGGCAGGTGATTTATTGGACTCTGGACCTTGTTGGTTTGTTGGACTGTGGGGTACGAGCCCGAGCACCCGTGGCTGATCCACTGCAGGGTCTGCGGTGGTGTTGCGTAATACACTTTTGACGGACTGGGACACTATTACGGAATAGCCTGGGGGACCCCGGAGAGTTAGCAGGCAAGGGTCCAGACAGCGACTTCAGCCGCAAAGAAGGCCTATTCGCCTTAACAAGGTAATTGGAACAGACCGCCAGCGGAGGAAGTGGCGGAGCACGGAGAGCCGTGTGTGGCCCCCACGAGACAGCACAGGGGCAAGGCTTGCCCTGAGATTCGACGGAGCAAAGTCAGACGGTGAAGCATGGCTGGAGCGAGAAAGAAGGGGGAGCGCACACTCACCGTAATGCTGGGCAAAGGTCAGCCCAAGGGGGACAAGGGGGCCTCTTCCCCGAAGGTGGCACAGCCGCACAATGTATTGGGGGACGGCGCGGTGCCGATCACAACATCTTTTCTGGAGATTTTGTTCAACTTCCTGCGGGAAGATTTTCGGACACTAAAACAAGAGATAGCTGGAGAGGTGCGGGAGCTGTGTCGCGATGTTGACGGCCTGGGAGAGAGAGTGGCGGCAGTCGAGGAGGCGGACCAAGCAAGGTCTGAAGAAGTGGAACAGCTTCAACAAGAGATCATCAAACTGAGGGATCAGCAAGTCGACTTACAAGGCCATGCAGAGGATCTAGAAAACAGATGCCGACGAAATAACATTCGGGTCCATGGCGTACCACTCCAGGAAGAAGGGACGGGCATAACAGACTACTTACAGGGCTTATTCCAGGACATTATTGGAGAAAAGGCCGACTTTGACATCAGGATTGACAGAGCACACAGAGTGGGCCTGGCTCGTAGGGCGCCGGCGCCTCCCCCTGATGTCCTAGCCTTTCTCCCAGCCTTCCCATGAAAAGAGCGGATCTTGCGGGAGGCACAGCGGAAACAGCCCATCCAATACCTGGGAAAGCCGGTGGCTTTATTTTAGGACCTATCAGCTATCACTCTTCAGAAACGAAAGGCATTTAAAGTGGCAACGGACGTCCTGTGCGACAAGGGGGTCCCCTATTCCTGGGGGCACCTCTTTCGACTCATCTTCAAATTAAGCGGTACCCTTCAGCAGCTGCGTTCACTCCAGGAGACCTGCACCCTGCTGGGAATTGCACAGACGGAGGAGCCCCCTCATCGGAGTCGTCTCAACAACTTGCCCGAGTGGGCTGGCAGTGGATTCGGCGCAGGCGTTCTCCAAACAAAGACTTGAAGCCCAGCTCACACACTATTTCTCAGGAGAGGGCCCTTGCTATCCAAGAGGTTGCCAAAGACACATCGCCGCCGGAGAACAAAAATTGAGAACGGGAGGGTTCTTTCACATTAATGCGTGGGTGGTGCCGGGGGGAGGCGGGCGGGGGGCAGAAGAGGTCGCCACAACTGCCCATTCCACTAATAAACTTCACCGTGGGCATGTGGCACGGACATCAGGTCTGGGACGATGATCAACGGTTTGTGTGTTGGGGGTTTCCAGTTGGGGTTAGGGAGGGGGGCTGGGGCGTTGGGCAGGGCTAGGGAAGGGGGAGGGGCCGTTGACGGCAGGGGGAGACAGTTGGGGCAGGGAGAAGGGGGTCGGGGTGGGGGGGGCAGCAACCAGTGTGTCAATCGGGAGGGGCTCTTGTCAGGACATCTGGTGGCGACTGGGGACTTCGGGATTGCGCTGTCTTACCACACTCCTGGAATGGATCCTACCGTGAAGATAGTTACTCTTAACGTGAAGGGACTTAAAAACACCATAAAGCGTAGAGCTATTCTGTCCTACCTCGAAAATTTTGGGGCTTCCATCTGTTTTATTCAGGAAACACACTTGCTGTCTAAGGACTGGCATAGGATGAGATCCTGTGCCTTCCCTCACCAATACTACTCCTCTAACATGGATAAGAAAGGGGGGGGGGGGTTGCCATACTGGTAGCTCGACATTTCCGGGGCTTGGTGGGGGACAAAGTGGCAGAGATCAGGTGCAGACTGCTAGCACATACTTTCACGGTGGGGGGCGTGTCCTTGGTTGTGGGGTCTCTATACGCTCCTAATACGGGTCAGGAATCCTTTCTTAAGGGTGCAGTGTTGGATGTCCTCCTGATGCAGGATAAGCATATTCTCATTGGTGGGGACCTCAATCTTGGTATGGATGTGGATCAGGATATATCAGGTCACCGATTTGGCACGACAGGGGCACTGTCACCTAAGGGGAGGGCTTGGCGGAGCCGGAGAGGGTTTCTGGATGCTTGGCGAGAGGCCCACCCCAAGAGTACACAATATACATTCTACTCACACTACAAGTTGGCCAGGTTAGATCACCTTCTTTGCTATTCGGAACTCTACCCGTTGGTGGACGAGGTGGAAATCGGCCCTGCCGCACTTTCGGATCACGATGCTGTGACACTCTCCCTGTCTGTCCCTGACACATGCGCAACTAGGGGCAAATGGAGGTTACGAGAATCCCTACTTCACAGGGCAGGGGTACATCAACAGCTTAGTAAATGTTTCTCCAATTACCTCTCAACCAATGATCAGCCCGACACACCCCTCCCTGCACTCTGGGGGACTCTGAAGGCAGTCTTGCGGGTGGAGCTGATAGCGCTTTCCGCCGCAGAAAATAAGGAGCGAGCGGATCAAAGGGAATTGCTCGCGGCCAAGGTCACGGAGCTTGAACGGGTTCATAGTCGCACAGGTGCCCCTAGGTTCTGGCGCCAATTGAAAGCTGCTAGGGCACACCTTGCGGGCCTGGACCTGGACCGTGCGGAATTAGTGGCCTTGCGGCTTAAGCACTCCTATTACGTGGGGGGGTGGGTGACAGTGGAGACCGACAATTTGATTACTGACTCATTTAGGGAGTATTACGCGTCCCTTTATAGCAGGGATCTGACTGTTGATAGGGCGGCGAGGCCTACCTTAGCCAAGCGGCAACCACAGCCCTCAATTCCTCGGGGCAGAAGCACTGGATGCGCCTATCGGGATCGAGGAGATCATTGGAGCGATCTCTAGAATTAAAACGCTGAAATCCCCGGGACCCGACGGTTTCTCTGCTGGTTTTCATAAATCATTCTGCCCGCTCATAGCGCCCATTTTAACTCACCTCTTTAATTCATTTCGGGGACCGGGCTCCATCTCGCCGGACATGCTAGCAGCAGATATTATTGTGCTGCCCAAACCGGGGAAAGATGTGACCCAATGTTCCACGTACAGACCTATCTACCTACTCAACCTGGATCTAAAGCTATTCACGGGGTTCTGGCTTACAGACTGGGCCAGAGTCTGCCCGGCATCATAGAGCCCGATCAATCTGGCTTGTCCCCGAACCGTCAGTGTAGTGACAACACCAAACGCCTAATGCACCTCATTGACAAGCCCATTATAACAAGCTGAATGCTATGCTCCTGTCGGTCGACGCCAAGAAGGCATTCAACATGGTGGACTGGGGGTTCTTAGACAAGGTGCTGGCACACTTTGGCACCGGGTATCACTGTAGGGCCTGGGTCGCGAGTGGCCATGCTGCGCCGAGGACATCGATCCGAGTGAACAGCACGCAATCACACCCATTTGACATTCAGAGAGGAAAGAGACAGGGATGCCCTTTATCCCCCCTCCTCTTTGCGCTTTACATAGAGCCTCTTGCCCAGAGGATCCGGGATAACCCAGACATCAAGGGGGTCTCCTTCGTTGGGGAGTGCCAGACGCTTAGTCTGTACACGGACGATATTCTGGCTGCACTGGAGTCACCTGGAGGCCTTTGATGCAGTGTCAGGCTATAAAATTAATACGGGAAAGTCCATGCTTCTTCCCCTTGGGCGCAATGTCTCTAAGCTGACGACCGTGCCCCCTGAATACAAAGCCCTCCGAATTTGCCCAGAAATCCCATATTTGGGAATTATCCTCCCCCTGTCCACGGAGCAGACGGTCTCTCTGAACTAGTCGGGCGTCACCTCTCAAGTCCAGGGTGATTTGTGTCGATGGCAGCAATACCCGCCTTCTTTATTAGGCCGCATCGCAGCAATCAAAATGTCCGTACTGCCTAAAATCCTATATGTCTTCCAGACCATCCCCGTTAGCCCACCCCTCGGTACTCTCAGGAAGCTTCAGGACTCCATTCAGCATTTCAATGGGAGGGGAAGCGGCCGCGGATACGCAGTGATCTGTCTCACGGCACTTCGGATGAGGGAGGGCTGGGGATTCCCAACCTTCTACAATACTTTCAAGCAGCTCAACTCAGATACTTGGTTGAGTGGAGCCGGACGGAATCTGAAAAGAGATGGCTCTTTCAAGACCCGGCTATGGCGCAGACTGCTCTTTGGAGGGTTCCCTTCCTGAAACGCGCGGACAGGCCGACATATCTTAAAAGGGCTCCTATCACTCGCACCGTAATGAAGGTTTGGGGTGCAGTCGCTTGTCAGAGGGGGCTTACTTCGTTTCCCTCCCCTATGACACCATTGTTTGACAACCCAGACTTTGAAACTGGGTTGGACAGGCAGGCTTTCTCTCAATGGCGTTCCTCCCCGTGCCAATCGGCAGGCCACTTATTCGACCTCAAGGAGTTTATGCAGCTCTCAGACCACAGGCAGTTCTATGACCTCCACGACCCGAGCAGATACCAATATTTTCAGCTTAGACACTGGCTGTTGCACCCGGAGGTGCACCCATTGGTTAGCAGGAAACTGTGGGCTAACGTGAAATGGCTAGTCACTAAAGAATCGGATCACAAAATGATCTCAGAGCTCTACTGCATGTTTCATCCGCCGCTCCCCACATCGAGGTCAGCGTATCAGAGGCAATGGGAGGCTAAGTTGGGCAGGGACCTTTCAGATCAAGAGTGGCAGGCCATATACTACAGGGCGAATCACACTGCCAGGAACGTTGCGAGTAAGGTAGCAGCAATCAAAGTTGCCTACTATTGGTATTTAATGCCAGTCCGATTGCATAGAGGTAACCCTTCTCGGAAGCCCACTTGCTGGAGGGGTTGCGACGAGGAAGGTTCACTGACTCACCTGCTGTGGGGGTGCCGGGATGTTGGGGGTTTCTGGACAGAGGTCCTTAATGAAATCGACACACACTTAGAGACCGTGATCCCTAGGTTCCCAGCATACACACTCCTGGGCTTACCTAACAAACTCACTTTCCTTCAGAAATCAACCCGGAGGAAGCAGATGGGTTTAGCACTATGAGCGGCAGTGCAACACATCCTATCGCTCTGGGGTACACAGACCCAGGGTGGCTCCAAAGGTTGTGGTACATAGCCGTCATGGAGCGTACACATGCGTCCCTTACCCACTCTCTGTCCACCATTGCTACTACATGGCAGCCTCTACTTGCAATCCTGTCGACGGAATTTAATGAAGTCACATGCCCAAAGTCTCTCCGCCTCCTGCGACTTTCCGACTCTCCACACTTAGAAGACACAGCTGGGACGTGGGCGTCCTTACGTCACGGATTGCACAACGCACTTTGGGACTATCTCAGACACACAGGTTCTGGGAGGGGTGGAAGGGGGTTTATGGAGTTGATGGTTTCTTAGTTCTTACCGTAAAACTGAGTTTCTGATTGGCGAATTCAACTGGAACACTTGCCCAGTCAGGCACCCCGGGACATTTACTACGCAGACGGTCTGCATCACTGATTCATGATGTGGCTAGGAGGGCAGATGGGGGGCCCGGGGACGCCTATGCAGGGAGACAGCATTGCATAATTCCTGTATGATGTATTTCTCATTGTCTGAAACTCAATAAAACAAATTTAACAAAAAAAAGTCCAAATCATATTCCACAAGAGGAGTAACATGGTCTACCTCTAAAGAAAGGAGACTAAGCATAAGCCAAATAGACAGACTAACATACCAATCAATATTCAAGTAAATAAAGATACTTCTAGAGTCACCTACTTCCTACTGCATCTCTTGGTTAGGCTATGCATAAATAATTAAGGAAATTCATTTACAATTTTATGTAACACAGCAATACAATGTTTTGTTAAGCTAATGAATGACACACACAGACCATCGTCAGGACACCTTGAAAAGTTACAGAAAGAAGGAATATCCTGCACATCGCTTCCTTGAGGGGAAGATACATGTTACATTACAGAAACCACTGTTGAACCTTCTTTTTTGACGATTTGGAAGTGGAAAAAGACACAAGCATGCAGAGAGGGAGAGAATGACTTGGTTGCAAAACAAAAGTGCACTATTATTCTGCACATATGAATAGCTGTCAATGTAATCTAAATGAGGCCTAGTCATGCTACCTGAACCACGTTTAAATATTATAGCATTTTTCCATAATTCTTGATTTTGTCAACATCTTTTATAAGGCCTTCAGTTCATCATATGCTTTCACTTTCATCTCATTAAGCATAATTTCCTCCTGCCTTTGAATTGTGGATTTATTCTTTCTCCTATATTTATAACCTTAGCATTTAATGCAAATGGCTTCTAAAACCATAAAAATTTCATTATAGATAGCAATTATAAGTATTATTAATATTATTATTATTATTATTATTATTTTCATTAGTAAGTCTTTACCAATCCACCAAACAGTGTACTAATGTTCTCCCACACACTAAGTGCCTGACTACAAGTTTATCGGTCCCGCAGTGGGCCACCAGTGCAGTGCCCAGTTGCAAGAACGCCAAACCTGTAGTCTGACCGCCCTACAGATTAAGGGAATAATCTTGGCGGGCGGTCCCACAGCGGTGCCTTTCTAAGGCTCATAGGAGAGCATTAGAAAGGCAGAGCCGTAGGCACGCCACATCCTGTTCTTGCACAAACAGAAATGCACAATGTTGTGCATTTCTTTTGGTGCAGAAACAGGGGCTGCAAACATTCAGGTGGGCACACCATGTCCCCCCACTGCATGCACCCCCATGCACAGAGGCACCTACGTTGCCTTACTACTATCCTTTCCATAACTGGACTCACCGCCGCGGAAAGGGTCGCAGTGAGGCGACTGATAATATGCTCAGCAGTGCTGTAGTAGCACTGCCAACATATTGCGGCCGGTACCTGGCCAAGGATCCCGGTGGCCAGTTCCGTGGACCACCAAACTCATAATCAGGCCGTAATTTTTCCCATAAAATGAATCTTATTGCTCGAATGAGAATTTACCTTGATAACAATCCACAACACAGCAATGTAAACAGTGATTTTTTCACACTGTCTTACATCTCTTTTTAACCTGCGTCCTGGTGAATATCAATAAAAAAAAAATTCTTTTTCTTTTGCCTCGACCATCATTTTAACATCACTTACTTCACCTTTTTTGTTTGCACTGCATTTTTTCAGCACCACTCTGTGGCATGGACACTTCCATTATATGAACCAGAAGTGTGTGTAGTCTGGCCAATTCATCTGGGCTCGGACTCACCATCCTGGTTCTAGACGTCCTACATGACGAGGCTCCGCCAAGTGGGTGGGCTGATAGGATATCTATCATATACTTGTGTCATGTGACCACTTGGTCTGGTTTAGTGCAATCCAAAAGTGTGGTTTTCTAAATAGGACCGTACAGGCTCGGCTCTTTTGGTTCACAGACCCTCCAACTCTTCTTGTTCTTTGTAGCTTGATTAGGGGTATTTGAGTTTGGATGGTCTATAAATATAGTTCCCTTGACCCTCCTAAACTATTGTTTTCCACATTTTCCAGATGTCTGGCATGGAGAGTGTGTGATCAATGTGTGTGCTGTGTCCTGATTGGCTGAGTGTTCCTAACTTCATGTGGCATCTAACTTCATGATGTTGTGGGAACAAGTGGAAAAACAGTAATTGATGGACGGAATGTTGCACAATGGCAAAAAATTCACCCCAAGTCACAGATCTGGGTTTAATCCATTGTTATTTTGCTCAACACACCACCCCAGTTCAGACATGGCCATATGCAAATCAGTCTTGACCCTGTGCCTCATCGTAACAGTCCAGGGGACCCTAGAAATTGAGGATCAAATAAATAATAGACATATACTTAATAGTATATATGGCCTCTGCCCAGCCGGACAGGTTTTTTAATTATGCAATTTTTTAGTGTTATTCCGTATAAATGACAGTTATACAAAAGTGGGCACAGCCTGTGACCCACAAGGGACAAGGACAAAACAAGTGACACAAACAATTATGTAGAAACGCTCAAAAGCGGTCTGTACTCATTCCTTGGTAATACAGACTAGTTTACAGTCATAGCAACCCATTGTTGTTCAGAAATTATGAGGTCAAATCAACTTGTTTTGTCCTTGTCCCTTGTGGGTCACAGGCTGTGCCCACTTTTGTATAACTGTCATTTATACGGAATAACACTAAAAAATTGCATAATTAAAAAACCTGTCCGGCTGGGCAGAGGTCATATATACTATTAAGTATATGTCTATTATTTATTTGATCCTCAATTTCTAGGGTCCCCTGTTCTGTACAATAGTCTACTGCCCAAGGACCCTAGTGTGATTCCTTTTGGGTTTCCCTTGTCGTGTCAAAACATCATGGTAACAGTCCAGCCCGAACTGCCAAGCCATGTCTTCCCTGGACTGGAAACAAGCATCCTGGGACCGGTTTCTAGCTATCAGCCGTCATCAGCCAGGATAGCTTGAAATATAATGTAGCAGTATTGCATGTCTTTGGGGGCTGTTTGGGAGTTTTCTATATCTTTGGGAGTGGGTTGAGGGGTCATGGGTGCACTGCTGGGGAGATCTAATTTTGATTGCAAGTGGCTTGAAGAAAATCCATGGTGGAAAAGGGGTGTTTTAGGCCTAGTTTCAAAGTGCGTATCAAGAAAAGTCATAAACTGTGTCCGTGGGTCATATCTGCCTAAATGCCGATATTCTGAACGATTGAAAATGACTTTTCTTGAGAAACATTTGGATTTGGATTATCATGTCCTATACTTTGGAATTTTTGAAAGACTGACTTTGAGGATGCTATAAATTACTCAAGTCTGGCCGAATTGTGTGGGTAAAATTGATACCTAGTCACTGTGAATGAGAATGTACTTACGTCTCGTCTAACATTTGGAAGAAATATCTAGTTATATGACAACAGGATACCGACATAACTTAAAAGAAATAAGAACGCGTTGAAGAAGTTCTGTTGTACAGAACGAAACACGTCGGCTGGCTGTGGTACATAAACTTAAGGAAAATAAAAGCATTTGAATATACATCAAGATTCAGCGCTTCAATAAGGACTCTAAGTGATATGATTTGATTGGACTTGTTGTGCAAGTGGTGCTGTGCCAAACTTTGGAATATTCTCCACTACTCTCTACTACTCACTCTCTACTACTCCACTACTCTCTAATACTCACTCTCTACTACTCATTCTCTACTACTCTACTACTCTCTACTACTCTCTCTCTACTACTCACTCCCTACTACTCACTATCTACTACTCTCTACTACTCTCTACTCTTTACTACTCACTCTCTACTACTCACTCTTTACTACTCACTCTCTACTACTCACTCTTTAATACTCACTCTACTACTCACTCTCTACTACTCTCTACTACTTACTCTCTACTACTCTCTACTACTCACAATACTACTCACTCTCTACTATTCTCTACTATTGTCTCTCTCTGCTACTCACTCTCTACTACTTACTCTCTGCTACTCTCTACTACTCACTCTCTACTATTCACTCTCTACTACTCTCTACTACTCGCTCTTTACTACTCACTTTCTACTGCTCTCTACTACTACTCTACTACTTACTCTCTACTATTCTCTACTACTCACTCTCTACTACTCAGTCTCCACTACTCTCTACTACTCACTCTACTATTCACTCTACTACTCTCTACTACTCACTCTGCTACTATCTCTACTACTCTCTACTACTCACTCTCTACTCTTTATTACTCACTCTCTCTACCTCTCTCTACTTCTCTCTCTGCTAGTCTCTACCTCTCTACTTCTACCTCTCTACCTCTACCTCTCCACCTCTACCTCTCTCTACACGCACATATATATATATATATATATATATATATATATATATATATATATATATATATATATATATGCACTCCAACTCGCTTGCTATATATATATATATATATATGCATATATATGCATATGCATTTCTATATATGTGTGTATATATATATATATATATATATATGCGCAAACAGAAGTCTTTCACCACAGAACCACCAGGCAGGCAGCAACGAGGAAAAACCACGCAAGTCCCAGTCTTCTTTCGGCAAGTTTATTTAAAAAGGCAAGTTCACCAAATCTGACGCGTTTCGGGCGTCCGCCCTTGGTCACAGATCGTCAGGCAAATGAAAGAACATCCCTTTTAAAGGGTACATTGCACGAATTTAATTAGTGATTTTTTTCTTTTTGCAACACCATGTGATTAGAAACTGAAAACTGAGGACACACTACATATAGCTAACATAGATAGTCTGTTTTCTAAATCACAATTTGATATTGATATATATATAAATCGAATAGCGGGAGGTATAATTACAATATTTACATTTTGTTGCCCAGATTTGTGTTAACATTCCATTGTGAGTTGCCATGTTACATATTTTGTAAATTTTATATCAGACAATTATTGTCAGTGTGCATTGAAAATGGCACATGATATCCGCATAAATGCGCTTATATAGTAGATTGCAAAAAAAGACACAGTGTTACTGGTGGTCATTTGTCATGAAAAAGTGCAATGCGCGTAGATAAAGTGCAAATGCAATTGTGCAAATAATGCAAAATATTCTGTGCAAGCATAGCATATAAATAAATATAAATATTTATAAATAATTTCATATTAAAATCATCTAAGCTTCTCAATTCATGAAACCTGATGCTAGGCATATGACCATATAGAAATATCATCTATGTTTTACTCTTTTGCAATCTCTCAATTAACTGCATGAATGCAATAGACATGTAACGACAATATGGAACGTAATGATTTACAATCAATTCCTTTATATATATTTAGATAAAGCAACAAATATCGACCACCTTCCAAAAAAATTACTCTATACGTGATTCAAAAGGAGGAAACAAACTAGAAAATCTATCTTGATGTCTGTGTCCCAAAACTTAAACGGGAAAAGTAATGTGAATCCATTGAACCATTGAAAAAAATCAATTGTGCATGTGATACTAAAAAAAGGGATGATATACAGTATGTGTAATAAAATTCATAATGAAATTAACAGGGTAAAGGCAGAGAAAGCAGATAATGGCCCAAAATAAATCATTGAACAGGGATTGGTTATAAAAAAACATGTAAGTCTTCCGTTGTGTTCAATCCATTGGGGAATCTGCTGTCCAACTCAATAATAAATTGTGACTCAAGTCTTCTGAGCATTTTTTTCCCTATCGCCACCCCGTCTAGATTTAGGGACCGAGGCAATGACATAATATTCCAAGCATTGTAGGTTGTTGTTATGTCTTACCTTGAAATGTCTGGCAACAGGATAAGTGCCATCGTTATTAACGATGGCACGTAAATGCTGGAGTATTCTGGCATGCACCTGTAGCTTAGTGCTGCCCACATATCTGAGGCCACAGGTGCATGTCAGAATGTAGACAGCAAAATCAGTTTTGCAATTAAATGTGCCCTTGATGTTTTTGGCAATAGGACTGAACGGTGTCAAGTATTGGGAAATGTTTTTTCCAAATTTACAAGCTCTGCAAGTTGAGCAACGCTTGAATCCCGTCCGGGATTTCAACCAATCCTCTTGTTTTGCTAGCTCAGGGAATTCGTGACTGATCTGGGTTTTAAAGGAGGGTCCCCTCCGATAAGTAACCACAGGGCTGTCTGGAAGCCTGGGGGCCAGAACCAAATCTGTTTTTAAAACAGGCCAGTGCTGTTTTATGATGGATTTAATTTGTCTGGCCTGTTTGCTATACCCGGTGATAAGCCTGGGAGTTTGTTCCTCCCTTGAATCAGTTGATGCAATTGATTCACTGTTAGTAAACAGAGACTCACGGGTTCTAGCATTGGTTTTCTGGATGGCAGTTTTTAAGACTGATTCTTTGTATCCCCTACATCTGAATCTGTCTAGGGCTTCATTTGTGCAGGCCTGTAAATCAAGATCAGTGCTACAAATTCGTTTCAACCTGAGCAACTCCCCAAATGGAATGTTGTCAATCGTGTGTCGAGGATGTGAACTACTGGCATGCAAGATGTTATTGCCAGCAGTTTTCTGTCTATGTAGTTTAGTGACAAGACGGCCATCTTTAACGTATAGTTTAACATCCAAGAATTCAGCTTCATTTGCGCTTACATTAGAAGTGAATCTTAAATTTTCTTGGTTGTTATTAATACAAGCCAGGAAATTGTTGACACTTTCCAAATTGCCTCTCCACAGAATAAAAACATCGTCTATAAAGCGTATCCACTGTATGACATGTTTTCTGTACATTACACCATGGGTGTGCATGAGGACTTGTTCCTCCCACCAGCCTACGTGCAAGCACGCATAGCTGGGGGAGAAACAGGCCCCCATCGCCACACCTCGCTTTTGTATGTAGATGTTGTCACCAAATAGAAAGAAATTGTTGTTTAAACACCAACCAGTAAGTTCTAAAATCATCTTATTATGCATATAGCATTCAACAGGTCTCTTACCAAGGAAATGTTCTAATGCACTCAAACCAGTTGTATGTACAATACTGGTGTATTGCGACTCAATGTCTAGGGTGATCAATAAAAAATCGTCGCTCCACGGAATATCCTTAATCTTGGCAGTGAAGTCTCCCGTGTCCCTTACATATGTTGGTAATTCCTTCACTAAGTCCTGTAGGAAGTAATCTATATATTCGGTAACATGTTCTAACATTCCCCCGATGGCCGAGATAATCGGTCGGCCAGGTACTGGTGTGACTAGTTTGTGTACTTTTGGGAGGAGATAAAGTCTTGGTATTGTAGGAAATTCCACATAGAGGAAATCAAATTCTTGCTTTGAGATCATAATTTCCCTCTTCCATTTGTGGAGCAATTTCAAAAGTGATTCTTTGGCCAGATTGTAGTCCTTGCCTGAAGATTTAACATAACACGAGGAGTCATTTAGTTGTTTCATGGCCTCCTCAATGTAGGCATCTTGAGGCCAAATAACCACATTGCCTCCCTTGTCAGCAGTGGTAACAATATTTTTGTAGTCTTTACTCAGTTTCGAGACCAAGGATAGATATTGTTCCTCTTGTTGACTTTTATAACGCTTCTTGTGCTTGATCTTATATTGCAGTTGTTTTAGATCTTCCACAACAACGTCATGAAAAACATCTATCGAGTCTCTTGGCATTACAGGCATGAACTTTGATTTAGCTTTAAATGGACTGCTGTTTGCGCCCATCGGAGCCACAGAGGCCTCTCTTAGTTCTTCCTGGGTAGAGATTGGAACAGAATTGGATGTGTCATTGTTGGCCAGTTGATGCAAAGTGAGAAATGCTTTGGCGTCTCGAGCAGGCACATTTAAATTTGCGGTGACTCCACTGGTATTGCTATTCGCGGTGTTGCCTGAAGGACCATCTTTGATATTAAAAAACTTTTGCAACTTAAGTTTTCTAATAAAACAGTAAACATCAACCCGGGTTTTGGCATAGTTAAAGTCTGATGGCGGGCAGTAAGTGAGACCAAGGCTGAGTAGTTGTTTCTCAGCCATATTGAGGGACAGGCTGGAGAGATTGATTATAGCATTATTCTCTACCGCTTTTTGCGCCAATATTGCTTTTTTGTTTTTTTCGGCGACTTTGTGCTTTTTTCTGCGTTCCCTCCTTCTTTTGTTACGTCTTGACTTTTTTTCTGCTGCCTCGTTAGGGGCCTAAGTGTTTGCAGGCGGTCCGAGACTAAAAAATCAACTTCCTCTCCCAAGTCCAGAATCATTGCATTTGGATTTCTTGCAATATAATCACCATCTTCAGATGATGGACCACTGGTAAGTATTTCTTCTTCACTGACAATGTTGATGGAGTCAGTGGTCATTGATGTTGTAGCTACTGCTTGGCTGGTTTGTTGGGCAGCTTTAGTTTGTAACTGTGCAAGGTTATTACTCTTGGCTTTTTCATATTTGCGCGCAAAAGTGTAGATTCTGCCCTGCGCATAATCTTCCTTGTCTCGGGCGAATTTACATATTTTGTGCGCTTTTATCTTCTCCTCCTGTTTTGAAAGCCTTTCATCAATTTCTTTGCGTGTTTTGGTAATAATGTCTCTTGGTCCAAACTTTGCCAGCAGTTCATTGATTTCACTAATTTCCTTCATTAAATTCTCTCTATCAATGGAGGCATACTTAATGAGGATTTGAACCAGTTTAGCTGATGATTTTAGGTTAGTTTTACCCCATTCTCGTAGCATTTCAGGGTTGGGGTTTTCATAGCTTGGAGCCAGAAGAATGCGCAAACCGCGTGGAACACGTCCTTCCTCCAGGTATTTGGTGAGAGATTTATGCTCCCACCACTTTGTCATTTCTTGACGCATGCATTTCTCTAAGCGTTTCAAGGCCAGTTTAATTTGATTTTCCTCGCTACCATCTTGTTCATTAGACACATGTTTGCTGCTTGTTGCAGAATTCAAAGTCACATTGGGGAGATTAGAATATAGGGCGTCTGCTGCTGCCTCTCTTCCCCTTAAAATTTCATCTGACATGGCGGTGAACTTGTATTTGCCTTTGAGATATTTTTTGAACAAAGCGTAGGACCCAAAAAACGATCTTTAACAGAGTCCAAAAACGCTTTTTGCCGCTTTTGATTCCCACCCAACCGCACGTATACGAAGGAGCACTCACCACTGCTTTTACTGAGAAGTATTCAGCATTTTTCACCGTCTCTTTGTTCAGACGTGCCGCCGTAGTTGGCTTCTTTCAGTAATTCATGAACAGCCGCCTTGCATTTGGACAGAAATATTACTGCCGTGGATGGAGAAAGATTAATTGCTGCTTTCCGCAGAACACACCATCAGCGTTATCTCCAGACATCACTGCTGTTCAGATCAAAATCAGGTGCAGTGAAGACTCCCACTTGTGCGGGGGCTGTCGCTAAAGAGTTTCCCTCCAGGGAAGCGAGAAATTGAAGGTTGAATGCAGACAGCCAGCATGTGGGGGGTGGACTTGCCTCGGAAGCAACCTCCTCCCGAAATTGTATGCGCAAACAGAAGTCATTCACCACAGAACCGCCAGGCAGGCAGCAACGAGGAAAAACCACGCAAGTCCCAGTCTTCTTTCGGCAAGTTTATTTAAAAAGGCAAGTTCACCAAATCTGACGCGTTTCGGGCGTCCGCCCTTGGTCACAGATCGTCAGGCAAATGAAAGAACATCCCTTTTTAAAGGGTACATTGCACGAATTTAATTAGTGATTTTTTTCTTTTTGCAACACCATGTGATTAGAAACTGAAAACTGAGGACAACTACATATAGCTAACATCGATAGTCTGTTTTCTAAATCACAATTTGATATATATATATATAAATCGAATAGCGGGAGGTATAATTACAATATTTACATTCTGTTGCCCAGATTTGTGTTAACATTCCATTGTGAGTTGCCATGTTACATATTTTGTAAATTTTATATCAGACAATTATTGTCAGTGTGCATTGAAAATGGCACATGATATCCGCATAAATGCGCTTATATAGTAGATTGCAAAAAAAGACACAGTGTTACTGGTGGTCATTTGTCATGAAAAAGTGCAATGCGCGTAGATAAAGTGCAAATGCAATTGTGCAAATAATGCAAAATATTCTGTGCAAGCATAGCATATAAATAAATATAAATATTTATAAATAATTTCATATTAAAATCATCTAAGCTTCTCAATTCATGAAACCTGATGCTAGGCATATGACCATATAAAAATATCATCTATGTTTTACTCTTTTGCAATCTCTCAATTAACTGCATGAATGCAATAGACATGTAACGACAATATGGAACGTAATGATTTCCAATCAATTCCTTTATATATATTTAGATAAAGCAACAAATATCGACCATCATATATAAACATATATAATCTGCATCTCTATATAAATACAAATATAAATCCACGCATACATATACATACCCCCGAGACAGCTTTTAATCGCAATTTAATTTCTGACTGCCTTACCTTGGACGGAGTAAGAAATATAAAATGGTTATCTTACGTGCAAGCCCTGATGATTGAGCTTGGCCATCCTGAGTTTTTCTCTAGACCACTTAGCATGGAAATGATCACTAGAAAATCATTGAAACAACTTGCCATGAAACATTTAACCAACAAAAGATGGTCCATAGAAAAACCTAAAAACACAGTATTGGCCTTTCAGGAAATTACTATTAATCCAGGGCCTCAATTGTATCTTTTAAGTGATCTAACCTGTTACTCAAGAATGTTATTAACACGGTTCAGGTTTGGAAGTTTCTTTCGTATTATCTCTTTTCCATCTTGTAACATTTGGTCGAGGGATTTGCCCACCTGCCCCTGTGATGATTTTTCCCCTCAATCAAACCTATACTGTATTTTATTTTTTACATTTTATGTATTTCCACGGAGGATTATTTTGAAACCAATCCTTAAAGCATGGGGCCACCGCTCTTGCAGAATATCCTATGTTAGATTGCAACAGCTGGAAAATGTTTGTGTGGCTCAGGCTATGTCTAGCTTTTTAAAACTATTGATTAGGTTCAGAAATTCAATGTAAAGCTTTCCATTTTTTTTATATTTTAACAGCTCTTAAAGCACTTGTTTTTTAACTAACCGGATCTGCTCACTTTTTTTAATATGCTACGTTTTCCACTTTTTGTATATCTGTCATATGCTCTGATTGTTGTTTCTTTTTTAACTTGTACGCTTTTATTAATTCATTATTGAATATCGAATAAAGCTTTTTGAATTTGAATTTGAATCATATACATATATGCATACATATGCATGTTATTTACATGAAAGTTTGAAAAACACTATTAAAAGCAAAGCTAAAAAGTCACCTCATTACAAACAGAATGGCTTTAACTTAAACGAGGGCGAGATCTATTGCATTTTCAATGCTTGTTTACTTTGGTTCCATCAAGAAGGCATTCAGATGTGTCACACATTTGCCATAAATTCTGAATGTTAGCACTCTAGTTGCTCATTAGATCACTGTATTAAAGCTACTGCTCATCAGGGAAGTCTGCTGCTGGTATTCAAAGTGCATGTTTCAGTCTGCATGTCAGAATTTTTTTAATGAAATAGAAGAGGATTTGAGAAGTCACTCAAAATGTTCCCTAATTTTTCTGACACGACTCATTTGGTTGACTCTGCTTTCAAGGTCAGAATCGACGGCCAGATGGAAACATCCAGCTTCCCATGCAGAGGAGTAAACACAACTTTTTTTATAACAAACCACACGCTCAGTTACCGTAATCATGTAAGCGATGCCTGCTAACATCGCACAACAATCTGCATTATTTCAAAGTAAAGCACTCCCGTTTCCAGTAAACTGAACATTCATATGATAGCAAGTGTCGGAGTGCCTTTCAAAACTCAGTCCAAATTAGGCGTATCTTCATTACAAGAGCTATGCAATTGTATGTGTCTACAAATTAAGGAGTGATCTGGTGCTATTGTGCAATCCTCGCCATTCAGATAGAATTCTTTTCCCTCCCTCAGGCACCTATATGTAAATGGTAATAACCAAGCTTCATGGAGATAAGCGCTGGCTAAAGATCCATATCTGCCTATAGCATAGTATTTCATGCAAACGTTAAACTTAAACAGGCTAAAAAGTAAAGTTATGATACCGTGGATAAGCCACACAGCTGAATCGGATCTCCAATGAGTGACCACTTCTAACTATTCTCATAGCGCGCCCTGTGCTCTGATTTGACAGTGAGAGAGTGATCGCACCATAGTTTGTACTGCTAATCATTCTCATCATACGCTACAAATACGCTTTCATGTTACGCATCTCATCAAAGCTTCCGTGTGACGTCATGTACGGCGCCCCGTACTCAAAAGACGCTAATGTTTTTAATTGGTTAAAACATAAATTTATGTATTTAATGAACATACTAACAGAAGACATTATCTAGGATAATTATGAAATCATTTTTTTAAAAGTTTCAATAATCCTATATTACTTTTAAAAGTAATTACACAAATCGCGGTGGAACGTCATGCGTAATCGCATCGTAAGAGCATCATAAGCATAGCGTAAGCGTACGCAAAGCCATGTGACTTTAAAAGAAGAGATTTGATTGGTTCATAATACTTCCTATTACAACTGTTGAAACTTCCATCCCATTATAATCATTCTACTTTGACTTTCTAAGAAGAAGCATCTCTTCTGAGAATCTTGTCAAATAGAACAAAGTTTACCATAATAACAGCAATGGACTCATCTTCCAGCCATTCTTCAGAGGAATATTTCATTCCTGAAGAATCTCCAAAGAAGAGGAAAGAAGCTCTAATTTAGCAGTTTTTTTACTTTTCCAGAAGGGCAAAAAAAGGTAAATGCTCCAAAAGTAACCTGTAATATTTGCCAAACAACTCTTTCAAGGGGTAATCCATCTAAAAAATAGTCCTTTGGCACAGCAAATATGGAGCGACACGTGAAGAAATTACACCCCAACAACTTTGCTTGAGCTGTAAGACGGAGGTTGAAGGACAACCCACCTGCTGCTGCTGGACCAAGCACATCAACTGCTGCACCAGCATTTTCAGCAATCAGTCCACACCCACAAATTGATCCTGATTTTGCAAAAATTAAAATTCTATGCATTTATTGCAATAAACTTTTGTGGTATGGGGAACAGTCTATTGACCTGATAAAACGCAGGAAGCAGGAGCATCGCTGTCCTCTATATATTTATTTTTCATTCTTTTGTTCTTGTTGGACACTTCCAAACCCCCTATTATAGAAACAAATTACCCCCGGGATTTGCCCCCCACCGGGAGCTAGTTAAGAATAAAACGGACTTCTAGTTTGCGTACGAGTAACATATGCGTACCCCGCGATGTTTTTATTTAAAAAAAAAAAAAATCGCTCCTAAAAATCCATGTGGGACCCCCTGAGCAGGCCTACAGGGTTAACATGTTTCTACCCTGCTGCTTTCCTTATTTTTCAACTTTGTTTTACTGTTTTCTTCTGACTCTGTGCTGCCGAGGCACAAGATGGTTGCCAACAGTTCCTGGTTTGGAGTGTTGACAGACAGTTGACATGCATGCTCGTGCTCGTAATTGTACGGATTTCCGTACGTGTGCAGTACTTTGTCTCTAGATATTGCTATGATTTTCTCAGGAACTACTGAACGGAAATACACCATTTAACAAAAAGCACAATCTGCGAACCGAACTCTACTCCTCTGCCAAATTTTGTGTAATTCCGTTCAACCGTTCGGGCTGTAGCCCTGACTAAAGGTCCCTATGGAAAATTGCATGGGGAAAACATGTTTTGGGACCCCCCTTTTTTCTCGGCCCCCACTTGACGAATCACCCCAAAACATTCAGGGAAGGAGCGGAGCGGAGCAGGCCATTTTCTTGGACATTCGTCCACCAGCGCCAAAGTTATTGCAAATAGAATGTTGTGGATTTCCTATGGCAACTAGGTCCCAACTATATCTATCTACTGGTGACCGCCAGTAGGTAATATATATAGCCATCTTGGGACCAATATACATAATAGCACCTCATTAAAAAGCATTGCAGTTAATAGAAGGTTTTAGGACTTTAGTTACATTATAAATCATTTGTTCATGGTACCATACTCATTTTAGGAATTGTGGTGTGTTCTAAGGTGATTTTACCATGTGAAAAAGCCTTCTGCTGGGATATCATGAATCATGTTTGAAAGAAAACTATTATCTCATGCTTTTCCCACAGTGGTTTGGAAGGGGATCTATAAGCTAAACTGAAAACATATTTTCTGTAAATTCACATTATCTTTCTCATTCACGTGAGAATGAAGTCTGACATTCTCAGTAAAACATGTACATCCAACAAGGACAGAGACTGTCAGTTGATTCCTTTGTGTTCTACTGCAGCCTCCTAGAGTGTTCTAAAGAACAACTAGAGCTCTAACAGTCCTACTTATTACAAAGGTATGGCACACCTGAAGCCATCTTGATTGGAATAAAGTGGTAGCTCTTAAAACATTTAATTTAAAAAGGAACAAAATGAGGGGGTATATTTTGCCATAGAAAGTATGATTAGTGCAGCAGAAAGAAAAATTAGGGCACATTTTGAGTGACTTCTCAAATCCTCTTCCATTTCATAAAAAAATTCTGACATGCAGTCTCCCAAGATGGCAACCAGAGACAAAAGAGCCCAAATGTAGCCCAAATATCAGCCAGATGTAGCCCAACTATAGCCCAGTGACAGAATGTCCCAGAGTGTTCTAAAGAGCAACTAGAGCGCTAACAGTCTTACTTATGACAAAAGTATGGCACACCTGAAGTCATCTTGATTGGAATAAAGTGTTAACACTTAAACATTTAATTTGCAAAGGAACAAAATGAGGGGTTTCATTTTGCCATGAATCATGTTTGAAAGAAAACTATTATCTCATGCTTTTCCCACAGTGGTTTGGAAGGGGATCTATAAGCTAAACTGAAAACATATTTTCTGTAAATTCACATTATCTTTCTCATTCACGTGAGAATGAAGTCTGACATTCTCAGTAAAACATGTACATCCAACAAGGACAGAGACTGTCAGTTGATTCCTTTGTGTTCTACTGCAGCCTCCTAGAGTGTTCTAAAGAACAACTAGAGCTCTAACAGTCCTACTTATTACAAAGGTATGGCACACCTGAAGCCATCTTGATTGGAATAAAGTGGTAGCTCTTAAAACATTTAATTTAAAAAGGAACAAAATGAGGGGGTATATTTTGCCATAGAAAGTATGATTAGTGCAGCAGAAAGAAAAATTAGGGCACATTTTGAGTGACTTCTCAAATCCTCTTCCATTTCATAAAAAAATTCTGACATGCAGTCTCCCAAGATGGCAACCAGAGACAAAAGAGCCCAAATGTAGCCCAAATATCAGCCAGATGTAGCCCAACTATAGCCCAGTGACAGAATGTCCCAGAGTGTTCTAAAGAGCAACTAGAGCGCTAACAGTCTTACTTATGACAAAAGTATGGCACACCTGAAGTCATCTTGATTGGAATAAAGTGTTAACACTTAAACATTTAATTTGCAAAGGAACAAAATGAGGGGTTTCATTTTGCCATAGAAATGTTATATATATATATATATATATATATATATATATATATATATATATATATATATATATATATATATATATACATATATATATATATATTCACTGAAAAAACCATTTCGCGGACCCGCAATCCACTGCTAATGATGTCACATATTACAGTGACATCACTGATGACATCACTGATGACATCTCAAATGACATCACTGATGACATCACTGATGACAACACCCAGTGACTGTATGTTTCTGTAAAGTTAAAATATGTCTTACATATTGAAGAATGAGTGGATGTATAAGTGTCTGGATGAAGGATTTAGTAGGTGCATGACTGACTGTATGAGAGAATGATTAAATGTGTCTCACTGAGTGCATGGGTTAGTGACTAAAGTGTCTTAATTTGGCAATCATTATATATGTTGTTCTGTAAACTGCTGCATGTGTAAATCAGTAGCTATATGAGTAACTATATGGGTTATTGAATGGTTGCCCAAGTATTTGTATGGGAGACTGAGTATGTGTGTGGGTGGCTGGGAGGTGTATGCCTCTGTGCATAGATGTGTGAACAGTTAATTCCCTAGGTGTATGGGTTCAAAAGTGCATGTAGAAACAGCTGTATGGACAGTTGACTGTGTGCATGAGTGTATTGGTTAGTGAATGGATATCTCAGTGCTACATGTCAAAGTAAGTACATATGTAAAACACAGTCCATGTGAGAATTGACATATATAAATAACTGAACATAAGAGCCACTTAATGTGAGAGTGGCTGTATGGATCATTGTGATCTTGTATCAGGGATTGTATAAGAGAGTAAATATGTGTTAGTATATGTTTGAATAAGTAAGGTGTGTATAACTGTATAGTTGAGGAAATGGAGGTGTGATTGATTCTTTGCATGACTGACTAGGTGTGTGAGTAACTCCATGGATGTGTGACAGTCTGTGAGTGTCTGTTTACACTGAGTGTATCTAAGGTTATATTACAGTCTGAAGATGTTCATTGTATTATCACATAAATGATATCATCAGTGATGTGATCAATAATGTCAAATGAGATGTCAGTGATGTCATCAGTGATGTCATTTGAGATGTCATCAGTGATGTCATCAGTGATGTCATTTGAGATGTCATCAGTGATGTCATCAGTGATGTCACTGACCATGTCATGAATAATGTAATATGTGACATCATTAGCAGTGGATTGCGGGTCCGCGATATATAGTTAGTGCAACTAACTATATATGGAATTTCAATGGTTTTATGCGAGTAAAATAAGGTTTTGAAAAGGCTAATCCCTAACTATATATGGTCTATAACCAATGGTTTTTTCAGTGAATTTTCAAGGTTTTGTAAATGCAAATTCCTAACTATATATGGACTATAACCTATGGTTTTTTCTGTGAATTTCAATGGTTTTTTAATAGCAAATATCAAAAGCTGTCAAATGTCAAGTACGTGATAGGTAAAAACGTTTTCGTGTTTATGCACGCTGATGTGCTTTGAACGCTGCCCCCCCCCTCCCCTCTTTACTCTTAGTAGTACTCTCTCTTTGCAGATAGTGAACGGTAGTTAACGCAGACCTTTGACCCCGTTGTAATCCGTCGTGCCTGCTTGTCTCTCCATTTGATTGATTGTTATCCAAGCATTTACTGTTTTAGAATTGGTTCTCTTTGGTTCATTCTCTATTTACAAACAAGCACAAAGTCGCAATACTCTGTTTAGTCTTTGCAGATACTGAAAAATCGTGTAAAAAAATAAAAGTAATCGAGCAAAATCAGTAGGCCACTAATTGGATCTCTTTTTGACGTCGCTAAAATAGAAACATTAGGAACAACCCTTCATGAGAAATACGAAAATAGTGAGATGAATTGAGCTCCACACCATGAGGGCTGCAAGACAGCTCGGCTCCGTCACCCACCCCGCCCAAAATAACGACAAGCCCTATGCAAATATTAAAAATATATACAACACACCAGCAAAGTAACAGGGAAAAACATTTTATTAAATAACTATTTACATAACTATTTTATACTTTTTGTTGCCCGATCCGGCTAGCTCAATCGATCGAGCATGAAACTCATGCACTCTGATAGCAAGCGTTGCTGCTGATGCTATGCAGACCAAAACTGGTTTTCAGTTTGTACATTTTTCTAGATTTTTCCATCCGAGGTTGGTTGAGTTTGTAGAACGATGGCTTCAGATTTTCCACATACGGTGTGGTGGCGCGGACTGGGAGGGGGCGCTTCGCTCCTGCCCCCTCCCCAAGTAAGATTTTCATACGTGAAAGTACGTCAATGGTTTTGGTCCCTAAGTTGCTTCGATGTCACTGCCATTCTCAAATGGCATAAGTTCTGGATGTTGGGTGCCATAGTTCAGAGTTCTGAGCAGCGCTTGTAACACTGTCTGAAGCTGATTTCCACCTACTGCAGCTTCACTATTCTCAAAGTAAGTGAGGGTCGTTTGTGGACCTGACTGCATTTGAAAACAATGTGATATAGTACCTCCCTAAACCGCTTGACGGAGGCCCCCGAGGGGCGGTGTGATGGCACGGACTCGGAGAAGACGCTTGGCTCCGACCCCCTCCCCCAGTCTTATAGCACTGGTGTAGCCTGAGATCGCCCCCGACATAGGCGGCCGGCTCCCGGGGTACGGCGGAACTTTTTGCCTTTTGATGACTCTTCTATTCTGGACCTTGTCCCACAATCCGTTTGACCTAAAGACACGCTGTAGTGGGGCGCCCCTTTACCGTTTTAGTTGCCATTCCGCCCGCTTTTGCTTCACTGTGCCTCTTCCTCCATTCAGCTGTTTATAGCCCGCTCTTGCGGCTACAGCGTCTCGCTCACCATGTAGTTGAGTTGCGCCCACTCTTGCGGTGCAGCGATAGGCGGCTGCCATTGGATTCTTAAAATGGCGGACGGCTCTTCGGATTTGGGCCTGGTCCACTAAAATGGCCCTGGGACACCTTGGAACTCGGACGGTTGCCTGCTAGGGCTTGGGCTCCATCCTCGAAAGCGTCCCCTCAGCCGTGAAGATTCTACAAAAGTCTTGGGGGCCCCCGACTCCCGCAGGCTTCTGGTGGGGAGCGGCTGCCATGTTTGCTCGTGGAATAGCCACGACGGAGCTACGAGATGGTGGTGCTCTCATGCTGACGCCAGCTTTAGTCTGAAACATCCAGAAACAAGGTGGGGCTTTCATCGTTTGGGAAAAAAAATGTTCTAAACCAATGAAAAGTGTTATTTTTAGGTCATATGACCAAGCCTTCCATCTTTAGGAAACCAAAAGTAAAATGAACCAATGAAAAGTTTTATAAACAAGTCACATGACCTGTTATGCGGCATAGGGCTACAAAAAGCGTAGAAAATCCGTTGGCACGTGAGGCGGCGTCAGTAGCGGACCGATGTGCGAATAGGCCGAAGGCAGCACAACGCGCCGAGATCCGGATGGCACCGCGGGTGGAATGGCAACTGAAACGGTAAAGGGGCGCCCCAGTACAGCAGACGAGCCTCCACCTGGGGACGCCCGTTCACGCCGCCTCCCCCACGCCCCCCCCCCCGGGGCGCCCCACGCCGTTTTTCGGAGCAGCATTGTAGGATACCAAAACCAGTGCGGCAAGTTACTGGACATCACCTGGGTGCCATCCACATCTCAGCGCGTTCTGCTGCCTTGGGACTATTCGCACAATCAGATCGCTACTGACGAGGCCTCCCCGCGCACCACCCGGGACGCCCCACGCTGTTTTTCTGAGCTGCATTGTAGGAAACCAAAAACCAGTGCGGCACCCAGGTAACATAACCTGGGTGCCGTCCAGAACTCAGCACGTTGTGCTGCCTTGGGACTATTCGCACAAAAGACAGCTACTGACCATTGTTGCTTCTTTTTACCAAAAAATGTTTAAATGTATTTACAGTTTTTGTTGCGGTCGATATATTTATAAAGTTAATAAAGTTTTATAATCCTACTTTGTTGGAGTACTATATATTTTTTAAAAATCGGGTGAATGGGGCCTTGAATCGGGTTATTGTCATGTATGGGGTAGTGAATAGGGTGAAAGGGAGGTGTCGGGCGGGCACAGGGTGTGATTCTCAGGGAAGAGCAGCGCAGATGGGGGGAAGTTTATGGCCCATGCATGAGAGAGAGAGCGGGGGTGACCAGTGCAAGCATCTCCCCGCTTGCGAGGGTGGGGAGCCGTGCTGAGGATCGGCGGCGTGCAGAGAGTGGGTCTGGTCAAGGCATCTAAAATGGCTGCCGTGCACGACAAAATTGTGGCACTGGAAAAAAGGCAAGATGGCGCAGACAATGTTTATCAATAAGGATTCATTTATAACAAAATATTTTATCGCAGTGACAAATTGGCAGTCAACACTTCCTGATTTCCATCGAATCGAACGTTAACAGACGTCACGCAGCAAAAAAAAAAAACGCCCACGCACAGCCGCTGGAAGACATGTATCAACATATATGAGCCTCCTCAGCCACCCTCAGAAAACATAAGGGATCAGGATACGTCTCCCGCACCCCCTTATACCTAGTAATTTAATTAAAACGAAACACAAAATGGCGAATTCCCGTTTCGCTACCAGTTTGCGGCCCAGTTCGCGGCCCGAGAAGCGCTTTTACCGCAAAAAATCAAATTTTTATTATTTGCCCCACGGGACCTTTTAATAACCACAACATCATTCCTAGGGGGTCAAGAGGGGTCTACCTCGCCTCCTTTCATTAAATTCCCCCTTCGTTTTTCACCTCTTCTTCTCTCTCGATCCTACCGAGAGACAAGATGGCGGCCGCACAGCCGCTGGAAGACATATATCAACATATATGAGCCTCCTCAGCCACCCTCAGAAAACATAAGGGATCAGGATACGTCTCCCGCACCCCCTTATACCTAGTAATTTAATTAAAACGAAACACAAAATGGCGAATTCCCGTTTCGCTACCAGTTTGCGGCCCAGTTCGCGGCCCAAGAAGCGCTTCTACCGTGAAAAATCAATTTTTTTTTTATTTTCCCCACGGGACCCTTTAATAACCCCAACATCATTCCTAGGGGGTCAAGAGGGGTCTACCTTGCCCCCTTTCATTAAATTCCCCCTTCGTTTTTCTCCTCCTCTTGTCTCTCGATCCTACCGAGAGACAAGATGGCGGCCGCACCGGACTGTTTAGAATGTTGACAGACACCGGAGAGCCAATCAGCTTCGCTACGCAAAGCTCCGTTACGCGAAAAGTAAGCGGACCGGAGCGCAGCCCGGAGCGCTGTTACAGATATATATCTTGTTTTGAACGTTAATTTCTCAAAATCCACTGGAGCACATATATTGAGACCTAGCAAAGGCACATCGGGCTAACAGTCCCTACAATTTTGCCAAGTTTCGTGCAAATTCATTCAGCCGTTCGAGCTAAAAGTGAGGCCAACCGCCCTATGGAAATTAACATGGGGAAAACGCGTTTTGGGACCCCCCTTTTTTCTCGGCCCCCCCTTGACGAAACCCCCCCAAATTTTAAAGGGCTGCTCAGAAACAAAATGTGCCATTTTCCTGAAAATTTCAGCCGATTCCGTCCACAAACGCCAAAGTTATTAGACATAGAATTTTCAAAAATCCCATAGGGAAAAAATCCTAACTATATATACCTACTGGCGACAGCCAGTAGGTTATATATATATATATATATATATATATATATATATATATATATATATATATATATATATATATATATTACCTACTGGCGGTCGCCAGTGGGTATATATAGTTAGGATTTTTTTGAATAGGGATTTCTGAAAATTCTATGTTGAATAACTTTGGCGTTGATGGACGGAATTGGCTGAAATTTTCAGGAAAATGGCACATTCTGTTTCTGAGCGTCCCCCGAAAGTTTGGGGGGGTTTCGTCAAGCAGGGGCAGAGAAAAAAAGGGGGTCCCAAAACGTGTTTTTAACCTTGAGTTTTCCATAGGGTGGTTAGACTCACTTTTAGCTCGAACGGCTGAATGGATTTCTATGAAACTTGGCAAAATTGTAGAGACTGTTTGCCTGATGTGCCTTTGCTAGGTCTCAAGATATGTGCTCCAGTGGATTTTGAGAAGTTATCTTTCAAAAAAATATATATATATCTGTGACAGCGTCCCGGTTAGCGCCCCGGTTAGCGCCCCGGTTCGCGTACCAGACGCGTAACGGAACTTTGCGAGGAGAAGCGGATTGGCTCTCCGGTGACTCTCAACATTCTAAACAGTCCGGAGCGGCTGCCATCTTGTCTCTCGGTAGGATCGAGAGACAAGAGGTGGAAATAAACGAAGGGGGAAATGAATGAAAGGGGCAAGGTAGACCCCTCCTGACCCCCTAGGATTGATGTGGGGGCTATTAAAGGGCCCCGTGGGGCAAAAAATAAAAAATATTTTTTTTTTTTCGCGGTGGAAGCGCTACCCGGTACGCGAACCGGGTAGCTCACCGGTAGCGTAACGGGAGTCCGCCATCTTGTGTTTCGGACAAATTTAGTCACAAGATGGAGGATAAACAATGTTGGGAATGGGTATAAGGGGGCACGGGAGACATATCCTGACCCCCTAGGTTTTCTGAGGGTGGCTGAGGAGGCCCATATATGTAAAAAAAAAACCTTTGTTTTTCAAATTTTCGCACGGTTAGCGCCTGGTCCGCGCACCGGGTAGCGTTCCTGAAAGCGTAACAAGGGGAAAACCAAGGGAAATAGTAAAGAAATATTTTAGAGTGCTTTGAGGTAGGGTAGCTCTGAATAGAGCTCTGAATAGAGCTGTTGTGCTGTGTGGGTGATGTAAGTACCAACATGTAGGTACCAATGACGAGTCTAAAATTCAATGTACACCGTCTCCTCTGTAGATATTTTGTATGTTCTAATATGAGTTATTTAAATGTAAATGTGTGGAAAAGCACTTCATGCTTTGAAGCAACTGTATTTTTGAACTGATTGTTCTTTCCTCTTAGTCCTCCTCTTTGTTTTTTTTTCCCCAACACTCTTCTTCAGCATGATAGTTGATAAATTTGTTCCCTCCAAAAATGTATATACATAAAAAAATTATATTAAATACATATACAATATATTTTTCCTTTAAAAGAAGAATACATTTTACAGCTTTTGATATTTGCTATTAAAAAACCATTGGAATTCACTGAAAAAACCATTGGTTATAGACTATATATAGTTAGGAATTAGCATTTACAAAACCTTATTTTACTCACACAAAACCATTGAAATTCGCATATATCGCGCACCCGCAATCCACTGCTGATCATGTCACATATTACATCATTCATGACATGGTCAGTGACATCACTGATGACATCACTGATGACATCTCAAATGACATCACTGATGACAACATCCAGTGACTGTATGTTTCTGTAAAGTTAAAATATGTCTTACATATTTAAGAATGAGTGGATGTATAAGTGTCTGGATGAAGGATTTAGTAGGTGCATGACTGACTGTATGAGTGAGTGATTAAATGTGTCTCACTGAGTGCATGGGTTAGTGACTAAACTGTCTTAATTTGTGCATCATTATGTCTGTTGTTCTGTAAACTGCTGCATGTGTTGATCAGTAGCTATATGAGTAACTATATGGGTTATTGATTGGTTGCCCAAGTATTAGTATGGGAGACTGAGTGTGTGTGTGGGTGGCTGGGAGGTGTATGACTCTGTGCATAGATGTGTGAGCAGTTGATTCACTAGATGTATGGGTTCAAAAGTGCATGTGGAAACAGCTGTATGGGTGGTTGACTGTGTGCATGAGTGTATTGGTGAGTGAATGGATATCTCAGTGCTGCATGTCAAAGTAAGTACATATGTAAAACACAGTACATGTGAGAGTTGACATATATAAATAACTGTGCATAAGAGCCAGTGAATGTGTGAGTGGCTGTATGGATAATTGTGAACTTGTATCAGGGATTGTATAAGAGAGTAAATATGTGTTAGTATATGTTTGAATAAGTAAGGTGTGTATAACTGTATAGTTGAGGATTGATTCTTTGCATGACTGACTAGGTGTGTGAGTAACACCATGGATGAGTGACAGTCTGTGAGTGTCTGTTTACACTGAGTGTATCTAAGGTTATATTAGAGTCTGAAGAGGTTCATCGTATTATCACATGAATGATGTCATCAGTGATGTGATCAGTAATGTCAAATGAGATGTCATCAGTGATGTCATCAGTGATGTCATTTGAGATGTCATCAGTGATGTCATCAGTGATGTCATTTGAGATGTCATCAGTGATGTCATCAGTGATGTCACTGACCATGTCATGAATGATGTAATATGTGACATGATCAGCAGTGGATTGCGGGTAGGCGATATATAGTTAGTGCAACTAACTATACATGAGAACTTCAATGGTTTTGTGTGAGTAAAATAAGGTTTTGTAAATGCTAATTCCTAACTATATATGGTCTATAACAGGGGTCTCCAACCGGTCGATCGCGAGCTACCGGTAGCTCGCCGACACCCTGTAAGTAGCTCGTGACACGCTGCTGAATTTAGTAGCCCTTTGGTGTTGTTTGGGCTTTTTAGGCTTTTTTTCAGCCTGCGTTGCCCGCCCTCACCCAAACCAGCAGCTCTGATTGGCTTTGAGTTAGATGGGGTGGGTTGGGCTGAAGAGGATGACGTTCCTCTTCTACGTGGAGATCAGCGTCTCGACTATGAGCACTCTGCCTTTTCCTCACTAGCACCGCGCTGTTCATTGTTTGAATCACGAGCGCTAAAGGTGCTAGTGTGGAGTGAAAGCAGGCATGGCAGACCAGCTAGTTTCCAGGTCACGGAAGCAGTACAAAACTGCCACGCCATCTGCTGATTACAGCAGTACAGCCGGCTGCCACCTTATCTTTCATCAGACCTGCGGCCAGCCGTGAGAGCACACCGTGGGGCCTGGACCCTCAACACTTATGCCGGCAAGAGTACACTTTACATACAACACCAGATACATGATTTTACTCAGACGTGGAATACTTCGGGCTTCTTTCCATGTGGTTGCCTAATAAACACCTCAGTCATGCCCTGGTTTTGAAGTTAACCCTCTGGCAGTGCTCCTGTACCGCACGCAGGAAAATGCCTCTCGAGCTCCCACTCCATTTTAATCCACCTCAGATGCTGCAATTATCGCAGCGCGACAACAATTAGCTTCACATCATTAGTGCGATCTCCCATCCAGGTGGAGCCCTCTTCTGTGCCTGCCAGGTCTAAGGAGGCAGGTCTGCAGTTGGTGATCTGTGAAAGGAGGCAGAGGCCCCGGGGTGACCGGGGACTGACGGAACAGTTGTTCTTCCAGCTGAAAGAAGCCTGCTGTACATGCACTAGGTAAGGGCAAAATAAAAGGGCAGAATCTGAAATGATGAACAAATTCCTGCTCAACACAGTAATATTCTAAAGTTAAACTCGTCTAGTCCATTTTGAAAAGGGAGAAAAATGTAACGTGATTTCGCATATGGTGGTATTCTCGTTTTCGACTTCAAATGTAGTTTGCTGTCTAGTGGCTTTCTGGTTTTTTGGCAAAACAATACAAATTAATGGTTTCATTCAACTCGCAGCACATATACAATTGTATTAAAATATTTGGAAAATATTGTATTACAGATGTCCTACGGAATTGGCTTTAATCTTACTGATAACTGGTTATTTGATTTATTTTCACCTTCAGTTGTGTGTCTTCCAGCTTTAGTTTTCCTCTCCAGTTTTGTAGTGTGGGCACCCAGTGTTAACCATGACTTTGCCCATCTTTCTTTTGGCTATATTTGGTTTTTATTTGGGCACTCGATTTTGATTGATTTGTATCGTGATAGGCCAATTCTGCCCTGCTCCTGTGTCGCACTTTGTCTTGCAGATGACCTTTTCCATTGCAAAGTCAGTGTTCGTTTTTGCTTCTGTTGCATGAGACTGTTAGAGGCGTACCAGACGCACATCAAATGTTCTTGCACTGCTCCCTACAGTGGGTCGCTGCCTGACCTCCAGCTTAGTCAGCCTACCAGATATTTTTAGCGGTAGAGTGATTCCCCACAAGAAATGCAGCTCTTACCTACTCTTTTCTATGACGGTACTCATGCAGATGCTTGTAACACCAATAGATGTTGCTTCTGAGGTGATAGTAACCCGCGCACACAGCCACTATGGGCCACCACCATTCATCTTGCAAGGTGCTCTCATGAGTGGCCATAACACAGAGGAAAGAAACACCCCTGCAGGTAAAGGACGCAATCACAATGAAACTGCAGCCCAGAGCTGGCATCTAGCCAAGTGAAGGCAGGAACACTAGCAACAGCAGATCAGCGGACATGAGCAGAGGGCAGGAGAGGGCTCAATTCGCACAGTTACACACAACTCGCATATAAACACACAAACGGAGCTGCCAATTGGTCAGTCTTATTGTTTTGCATGCTGTGGTTTTTATGCTAGTTAGTACTTAAAATGGTAAAAGGTACACCTCAGGTTCTGTTGGCTGAAATACAGAAGGGAAATATCACACAGAATATGGCCTCTTGCCAACCGTGCCTATGCATTAATTTCTGCATTAACATTTGTTTTAGGTTTGTGATGTTGACAGTTTCACTTTTTTGTTATAGCTGCTTAAAAGTGATTTTTGTAGAAAAGTAGATGAAAAACCATGCCTACAATTTTTCCAATTCTTTTACTGTGCAGTGCTATCAAATGGTTTAACTTTAATGTGTGATTGTTTACATTTGTCAACGGGCAGGGTGTCCCATGCAATAAAATTTGGAAATGGGATATAAAGTAAATTAGTCAGGCATCCAGTGCGACGGGGTTAAAATACACACATGCTATCAAAGCAAGGTCTGCCTCAAAAACTGTCTACTCTACGAATAGTCAATTTATTTCTAAAGTAAAATTCATTTTGTGTTGTGTTTTATAGCATTTTACTTTCTTACCACTAGCTGTTTGTGGGCTGATCTTTTTGGCTGGTGAGCTGTGCCAATGCTTGACTGTAGTTTTTTTTGGCTATTTGTGGGCTGATTTCATTGGCTGGGTTTTATTGTTAATTTTTCTGATATTGCCAAACATTGTGTGTTGCAAGCACAAATAGGCTAGTCTTCATACCTTGAAAAACACCTCTTACTATTCAAAATGTCTTTGCATTACAGTTTAAAACCAAATTTGCAAATATTGCCCACTTTTTAGCTATTAGATTTGGCGTGGGGGGGTCTCTCGGACAAATGCGCGAGATGCTTGGGGTATAGTAGCTCACGACAAATTTCATGAACCAGAAGTAGCTCTCACTACACAAAAGGTTGGAGACCCCTGGTCTATAACCTATGGTTTTTCAGTGAATATATATATATATATATATATATGGTTTTTTCAGTGAATATATATATATATATATATATATATATATATATATATATATATATATATATATATATATATATATATATATATATATATTCACTGAAAAACCATAGGCTATAGACCATATATAGTTAGGAAATAGCATTTAAAAAACCTTTGAAAATTCTATGTATATGTATATATATATATATATATATATATATATATATATATATATATATATATATATATATATATATATATATATATATATATCCATACTAATATAATAAAGAGAGAGCCCAAACCTTTGAGGCGGGTAATCTCAGGAACCACTGCACCAATCACAACACCCAATACAGCATTGGAAAGGGCAGTTGCAGCAGAAGGACATAGGCTATGCAGACGCCCACCATATACATTTAAAAGGTAAAAGAACCGTGCCAGCAAAGTAGTCCCTTGTGGGAGTGTCTTCGTTGTGCTGTGGGTGTGTGCTGGGGGCGTGACAAACACTGGGGGCATGTAGTACGTTCCTGCCCTTCATATCGTGTGCTAATCCCACCCTGCTCCCTTTAAATACCCCTGCACCCCATAATTATAACCCACCCTTACTCCTTAAAATACCCCAACACCCTTAAACACTAACCCATCTTAACCCTATAAATATACCCTGTACACCAAAACCCAAACCTATCCCTAACCTATCCCTAAACCCTAAAAATACCCCTGTACCCCAAAACCCAAACCTAGCCCTGAACCCTATAAATAGCCCTGTACCTCAAAACCCAAACCTACCCCTGAACTCTAAAAATACCCCTGTACCCCAAAACCCAAACCTAGCCCTGAACCCCAAAATACCCATGTACCCCAAAACCCAAACCTAGTCCTGAACCCTTAAAATACCCCTGTACCCCAAAACCCAAACCTACCCCTGAACCCTAAAAATACCCCTGTACCCGAAAACCCATACCTATCCCTAAACCCTAAAACTACCCCTGTACCACATAACCCAAAACTATATCTGAACCCTTAAAATACCCAAACACCCCAAAACATATACCTCAGTACCCCAAAACATATACCCCTATACCCATACTTACCTTATCCAAACATTTTAAAAAAACATGCTTTTACCATTCATGCATTTACAACGAATTTCGTTGTAAATGTATGCGTGATAAAAGCATATAAAGTGTAATGCCATGCGTTATAATGGCATTGCGAAGTCATGGTACTTTCGTAATGAAATTATGCGGAGTGATGGTATGCGGAAAGAAAGTTGTGGAATAATGGGTGTTTACCCTCCCCCGGTAAGTACATTGGTGGCACAGTGGCCCACATCTCCAGCAACATACTCATATTTTTTCACCACCCATTTGAAAAATGCACAGGTCTCTCTCATTGATGGCCAGCACCGACACACACTTTTAGACACACCTCCCGCCACAAGTTCTAGAATTGCGAACTTTAAAGCTGGGGAGCTACGTTTGAATCTCGGCATCAGCTCAACATCCTGTGATTCCAGGCAAATCGCTTTGTCTCCTCGTGCCCACCACAAATGAATGTGTTCTTCTGTTATGTAAAGTGTGCTCATGCCATGTTGTCGAGTTCACGCTATATAATATTGCAAGGAAAAATAAAGTAAGGAAACTTGAGTTCACACACTACTGAACGCGCACTCTTACGTGCATCAGCAGTGCACTGTGAATCGGAGCGTTTTACAGGCCTGTCACAGATAAGAAATGCTATCTAAACGAAATCCTACAAAACAATATACTACTGACCGGCAGCAATTCATACCCGGACGTTGGGACAGGCTGCTAATATATATATATAGAAGTACTGCAAGAGGGTTGCTTCCTGGGATCCAATTCCCGTAGTCAGGTGGCGTGTCGAGCCCGGCGGCCCCCACCGCCGAGTAAGTTCAATAAATTACAAGTTTTACCGTAGTAAGTATCACACACACTCAGAAAGGTACAGCTGGTGAAGGTTTATTTCCAAAGTCACGCTACGCGTTTCAGCACCGAAATGCCTTGTTCACACGTTATATATATATATATATATACATTCAAAACCCCCATGGCCCCCTAGAGTTCTGGGGTTTGAGCCACGATCTCCAACAGCGTGGAGTGACAACACAGGATTTAGGAGGAGACCCGCCCCGCTGAGACCCAACTGTGGGTTTTGAATGTGTCAGCAGTATGAAAATAAAACACTACGAAAGGAACACATTTCCTGCCGGCACTCCAACTCCCAGAAGTACTTGCGCAGGGTCATAGTGAACCGCCCATCCAAGGGCGCGCAATCACACGTACTTAAGAGGCGGGGACCGGACTGTGTTTCATCCTTGTCACCAGCAGCCTCTGAGGAAGAAATTAATTTTCAAAACGCGTCAGGCAGCAGTGATTTAGGCTGTGAAAGAGATCAGCTGGACGTTTCTCCTCCCTACCAGAAATAATGGAGTTTAAGCTTGAAAGCTCCGTGTTGTTCATTAGTGTGCCTCTCAACTGTTGGGACCAAGCTGGAGCTTCGATATATATATATATATATATATATATATATATATATATATATATATATATATATATATATATATATATATGCAAATACCTCGCAGCAGCGGCGCTTCCTTAGCGAAACACGAGGCAAGGACCATCTTTTTTCAGCATTCTTATTTTATTTAGCCATTAGACAGATAGTCATAACGCGTTTCGGCCGTCCCAGCGGCCTTGGTCACATGTATATATATATATATATATATATATATATATATATATATATATATATATATATATATGCATATATATATATATATATAAATATGCATATATATATATATATATATATATATATATATATATATATATATATATATATATATATATATACACATATATACACTGAAAACACTGAAAAAACCATAGGTTTTAGGCATGTTATAGTTAGGAATTAGCATTTAAAAAACCTTGCAAATTAATTGAAAAAAACATAGGTTTCACACATGTTATAGTAGGAATTAGCATTTAAAAAACCTTAGAAATTCAGTGAAAAAACCGTAGGTTTCACACATGTTATAGTTAGCTGGACATTTCTCTCATACAAAACCATTGAAATTCCCCCGTCATAGTTAGTTCAGCTAACTATAACTCGCGCCCCCGCAATGCACTGCTGATGACGTCACATATTACATCACTCATGACATGGTCAGTGACATCACTCATGACATGACACCGTTTGATTTATGGAGTAATAAATCCAACTTCTTTGGACTTGTGCGTGGACTGTGTTTTGTTTGACGACGCCCGAGTGCTCGCTAAGGAACGCCGTTTGTGAAGGGATATTGTGCCGGTGGCTCCGCCGGGAACGAGCCACCCCAGCTGAAGGCGAGGGGTTGTCAGAAGGAGCGAACTGCTGTGAAATATATATATATATATATATATATATATATATATGTTCACTCAAAAAAACAAAGGTTAAAATAACGTTGCTGTTAGGTGAATGGGTCTGTGACAACATTCAGCTTTAGAGCTAAAAAACACAGAAATTCCCCAATTATAGTAAGCAGAGCTAACTATAACTTGCCTCCTTGCTGTGCACTGCTTATGACCTCACATATTACAACACTCATGATATGTTCTATAACTTCATTTTTGACATCATTGATGACATCTCAAAACCTTTCATTAGAGCTATGAAAGTGCAAAGTAGCTCAGAGTAATATGAAGTGTCAATACTGCTATCATGCATTCGACCCTCATAGGTAAAGAAAGCTTTCTTCTATGTGCAACATTGACCATACACTTTATGGGTAGCCGATATCATGTTGACTATGAACCACAGATGAAAGGGTAACTTATCCTGCACATTCAATCTGAATACAACAGTTCAGGAAAAACCAAGTTCCTCCAGATACTGAAGCCCTGATAAATAACTAATGCTCTACCAAAGACAGACTTTAACTGTATAAAACCCCTGACAGTCACTGAATCTACATTGACAAAAAAGTGAGTATAAGAAGAAATGTGGGTACTGTTGACACTGTTTTCTCTATATGCAAAAAAGATCAGCACCCACTTTTTGTCAATGTTCTCAAAAGTAATCTGTTCTGTCCCAACAACAATTACTCAAATACAGCACTGGTTCTGAAACTTGTTCAATTTGCCAAATTTACTTCAGAATGTCTCATATTCATTAGGGTTGCTTCAAACTTGTTGTGTGTTCAAAATTCTTTATTAATGGTATACAAAAATGTTCACATATCTCAAGAGTGCTGGGGCCTGTTTTCCAAGCGGGAAGGGGGCTGGTGATATATATATATATATATATATATTTTTTTTTACTTACCTTATTTATACTTACCTGCATGTTAAAGGCATATGAGTGCTAAAGGCATGTGTTGTAAAGAGTGCAAGGTAAAGGCATGCATGGTAATTGCATGCATTTGTAATGTTGTACATCGACATCATAAGTAGTGACTATATAATATGCTAAGATTGCAGTGATAGCACAACGGTTGTGGCCTATATTCCAGAGGTCTCTGCGTCCACACAAACAACATTGACTATGCTTTCAGTGGATGGGAGTCGTAAGCTCATAACCCATTTATATCGTGCTCTACGAGCGGATATACAGTATGACTCCTTCCCACTTGAAGACTCCTGGTAGCAGGTGTGTGATGAACACCTTTCCCCTAACGATTGGCTAGAAATACAAACAGAGGTATGTAAAGTGGCACTGTGCACGAGATTCAAGCTTACACATTACTACATGGTACTTATGGCATACCTCTCTCCTAAACAGGTCCACACAATATATCCTGACAGGTCATATGAATGTGTGCAATGTCGGGCCCAGTAGTAGACTTTGTACATATAGTCTGGTATTGATCAGTTGGTGGAGAATACTGAAACACTGTGCTGAAACTTTTTGAGCACTCGTCCGGATGGGCATCCCACACAATATTAATCAATGAATTTTGGACCTCCTTCCTAATAACCCCAAATTGAAACTGAGCAGATGCTTCGCAATGCTGGGTCTTGTGGTAGCCAAATGCCAACTTGCTGTTGGTTGGGTGAGCACTAAAGGTTTAGGCTGTTCTGCTGTCCTCTCTGTTTTCTTTCTGCATTTCACCTTGTTTTTTATTACTGTGTTGTGTTATTCTGCTGTAGGTCTCCTTATTTAAAGCGCCGGGACACTCTTTTTGAGTAGCCGTGCGCTATACAAAAACAAATATAACATAACATAACATAACTAAAGCCCTCACACTGGCAAATTAGAGGAGGGACATGTTAGAATGGTCTGGAGCGGAGGAGGTACATATGCGAAAGTCCCGAAGGGATGTAAGAGTTGGGACAATGTGTTGGCCTGGAGTGCTATGACTCAAACCCTAATAGACTCCACAGATGGAGACCATTCTCAGTAAAAACACAAGTCTCATTAGCACTGGTTGGTCGGGGGAGGGCCCGGGGTAATTAAACTCCTACCTGTACACAATGGGACTAATCCTAATGTTTGGGGCTTCCCGAGATATAGATCTCGTAGGGTCAACTGACATTCTGCACTGTTCTGCTGGCCTACGAATGATTCCTACTTATGATTTGGAAGCTTGGGCGGGGGGGAGTGGGTTGGGTGGTTGAACATGGGCAAGACTACTACTGTATCCTTTGCAACTCTATGATCCTACCGTACTGACTGTCTACTGTTCATGTTTGTGGTTATGTTGGAATGCCAATAAAACATTTTTTTTAGACAAAGTGGTGACTGTATAGCTTTCTATCCAGCCTTCTAGTGCTTTTATAGAGACATTTACAAAGTCAACCCAGGATTATTCTGTGTCTTTGAGTATGTCTCGCAATCTCTCCTAGGACTTCTCAGGTGTGAGACTAAACTTCTACACAAGGGCCTCCTTCATGTGAGTATAGGAGTCAGCTACCCCCTTTTCTAGAGCTAGGAGTATAGCCCTCCCCAGTTATTCTACTAACTTCCACACTAAGGCTCCGCACTGCTGCCGACCCACTCTGCACATCCGTAATGCTCTTTCATAGGAGGTACACCATTTGTCAGCATCGTCCCCCGCCAGAAAGCTAGGCACAATACCCTTACTCAAGTGAGTGGGGTGTGGCCCCTCTAATGATACCTCACCATTTCTCCTACCATATCTGTCACGCCCTAACAGTCCTAATTTGGCCTTATACCCTTACACAAGGCCAGCCTCCAATGTAAGTTTCTTCTCCTTCAGTGCTGTGGCTGCCAGTTTGTCCTGCAGCTCTTTTGCTGATTGCTTGTCCCTTGCCTCCTGCTAGCAGGAGGCCAGCTCCGAGGTCTTATGCTTGGCACAGCCTTCTTCAATCTCAGCCCTGGAAGAAGCACATCACAGGATCCCTCACACAACAGGTACCAATGGGTACCAATGGGTATCAGCAGTGCAGACATCCATTTCACATGGAACAGGTACATTATGGGCAGGAATGCAAGCTTCGCTGGTTCTAGGCTCAAGTATGACATATAGTCAACCTGTCTTTGTGTACCGGGGAAGTCCCTTCAGCCTGGAAACAGGCTCAGGTGAGACCTCTTCGTAAAAACAATTCAATCCCCTGGTCGGATTTGTCAAATCTGAGACCGATCTCTCTTCTCCCTTTTTTAGGGAAGCTTGCTGAGAGATACGTGAATCAATATTTGTCAAACTTTATTGAACAAACGGGTGGACTCGACCCCTCTCAGTCGGGTTTCAGGCCCAGGCACAGTACGGAGACCGCCTTGCTGTCCGTCGCTGACAATCTTCAGATGCTACAGGACAAGGGTTACTCCGTCGTCCTGGTGCTTCTGGATTTGTCAGCGGCGTTTGACACTGTGTCACATGACATCATGACCTCCAGACTAGTTGACATCGGTCTGGAAGGCAAGGCTCTGGCCTGGCTAAGGAGTTTCCTCAGTGAACGCACCCAGAGAGTCATTTTGGGACCATACCAATCAGAGGTGGTGGCGATCTCAAAGGGGGTGCCACAGGGCTCGTGTTTGAGCCCTACGCTATTTAATATCTACGTGGCACCCCTAGCTAACATCATGAGATCCCACGGGTTCATTCCAGTATCATACGCAGATGATACTCAACTCCTCTTCCCTTTTAAAATCATGACTCCCGAGGTGCGTGACTCCTTTGCCCGGGGGATGAAGGAGGTGGCACGCTGGATGGCAGCCAACTTCCTGCAGTGCAACGTCTCCAAGACCGAGGTGATGCTCTTCGGAGAGGCTAAACGTTTATGGACTCCGGACTGGTGGCCCCAAGATCTTGGCCCCGTCCCTGAGCCCAAAACAGTGGTAAAAGATCTGGGAGTGAAACTGGATCATGAGCTCACCCTAACACAACAAACTAATCAAGTGGTGGGTTCGTGTTTTCATGTTATTGGTCTTCTCAGGAGAGTATTCCCTCTGCTACCGGATTTCACCAGGAGAACGTTGGTCCAGTCACTAGTGTTAAGTAGGCTGGACTACTGCAATGGTCTGTTGCTGGGTGCCAATGAGGGTATCTTGGCTAGATTGCAAGTTGTGCAAAACACTGCTGCACGACTAGTTTTAAACGTCCCGCCTCGTACTCCCTCAAAACCATTGTTGGCCAAACTGCACTGGCTCCCGTTAAGGCAGAGGGTGATGTTTAAGATCTGCTGTGTCATCCATAAATGCCTTATGGGTAAGGGTCCTGGCTACCTCACTGAAAAATTCATTCCTTATGTCCCATCTAGATCCTTGAGATCAGGAGATCAGGAATTGCTTTGTGTTCCTAGGGCCATAAAAGCTAGAAAGGGGGGTAGGGCCCTTTCTGTAGCCGGCCCTAAGTTGTGGAACCAACTCCCGAAGGAAATCAGAGTATGCAGGGAACATTTCCCTTTTAGGAAGAAACTCAAAACGCTCCTTTTTAACTACTAGCTGGTTTAGGGCTTTGAATTAATTCACGACGAGTTGCTGTTCTTTAGTTGCTGCCAAAGGCGCGGAGATACTCCTCCGGGAGTCGATTCGCAGCGCCCTATAAACATGCAAATAAATAAATAAATAAAAGTACAGCATGGTAAAAACAATCAGTGCAAACACCTATGCCTATTTGATATGTACCTCTCTGTACGGGTGGTAGGGTAGGTGCCTGGATGGTTGACCTAGTAAAATGGTTAACTATGGGTGTTTGAGTACAAACTAATGGTATGTCGGTGACAAGATGTCCAGTGCTTGAACGTGTGCTTAAAAAATACATTTGTCATGTCAAAAATCTGTGGACGGGCAAATAGCTGTACTGATACATGAGTAAATGGATGGAGAAGTGGATAGTGTGTCAGTTTTTGGACAATTTGGGTGAGTGGGTGACTGGCTAACTCATGCATTTATGTTTCGATGAATGCTGAATTTGTGTTAACAAATGGGTGAGTAGATCAATGGAGAATGCATATGTGGATGGATTTTTTGGTGCAAGGATGTTTGATGGTTAATTAGTGTGTGTTAGTAGATTAAAGGTCACTTTGTGTATGTGATGTATGTGTTTTCCTGCAGTTTGTGTATGGATGTGTGCACCTTTAGGTGTGTCTTGTATTAGAGTGTGCACGTGAGTCCAGTGGATGTATATGTGGATAGATGTGTTTAAGTTACCTTGAGGCATCTGCATTGGTGCTGGTCCTTTTGTGCACATGGTACGTTGTTAAAAGGGGCTGGTGACTTTGAAGGACATGCACGTCTACTTGCTGGGCAACGAGGCATGAGACATTTCTGTGATAGTTCAAGTTCAAGTTCAGGAATTTGTATAGCGCACTACTCACCCAGAGGGTCTCAAGGCGCTTGGGGGAGGGGGGTGCATTATTTATCGAATAGCCAGGTTTTAAGTTCCTTCCTGAAGGAAATGTGGTTCTGGGTAAGGCGGAGGTGAGTGGGGAGAGAATTCCAGGTCTTGGCCGCCAAGTAGGAGAAGGATCTTCCTCCCATGGTGGATCTTTGGATGCGTGGAACTGCAGCGAGGGCTTGTTTGGAGGATCTTAGTTGGCGGGTCGGTGTGTAGAAGGACATTCGTGTGTTGAGGCATTTGGGTCCTAGTTTGTAAAGGGCCTTGTGTGCGTGGGTGAGGAGACGGAACGTTATTCTCTTGTTGACGGGAAGCCAGTGGAGGTCTTTCAGGTGACCGGTAATGTGAGCTTTGCGCGGGATGTCCAATATGAGTCTGGCTGATGCGTTTTGGATGCAGTGGAGTTTTTTCTGTAATTTGGAAGTGGTTCCGGCGTAGAGGGTGTTTCCATAGTCCAGTCGGCTAGTGACCAGAGCGTGGGTGACAGTCTTTCTTGTTTCGGTGGGGATCCAACGAAAGATTTCTTTGAGCATACGAAGTATGTTAAAGCAAGAGGATGAGACGGCGTTGACTTGTCTGGTCATCGAGAGGGAGGAGTCTAGGATGAAGCCTAGGTTACGTGCGTGGTCTGTGGGTATGGGTGCCGTGCCCAGGGCCGATGGCCACCATGAGTCGTCCCAGGCAGATGGGGATGATCCTAGGACGAGGACTTCCGTTTTGTCTGAGTTAAGTTTTAGGCGGCTGTGTTTCATCCATTCGGCTACTTCTTTCATGCCTTCATGAAGATTGGTTTTGGCGGTGTTAGGGTCTTTGGTAAGGGAAAGGATCAGCTGGGTGTCGTCAGCGTAAGAGATGATGTTGAGGTTGTGTTGTCGCGCGATGGATGCGAGGGGGCTCATGTAGACGTTGAAGAGGGTGGGACTGAGTGATGATCCTTGTGGTACTCCGCAGATGACTTCGGTGCCTTCTGATTTGAATGGGGGGAGTCGGACTCTCTGGGTTCTTCCGGCGAGGAACGAGATGATCCAGTCTAAAGGTTTTCCTTGTATGCCGATGTTGCTGAGGCGTTGTATGAGGGTGCTATGACTGACCGCGTCGAAGGCGGCGGAGAGGTCGAATAGGATGAGGGCAACTGTTTCTCCGTTGTCCAATAGTGTTCGGATGTCGTATGTCGCTGCAATAAGGGCGGTTTCGGTGCTGTGTTTGGCTCGAAAGCCGGACTGTGAGGAGTCGAGGGAGTTGTTGGATTCAAGGAAGGCGGCGAGCTGTCTATTGACGGCTTTCTCAATGACTTTGGCAGGGAATGGGAGGAGGGAGTTGGGGCGGTAGTTCTTGAGTTCAGAGGGGTCCGCTGTGGGTTTCTTCAAGAGGGCGTTGAGTTCAGCGTGTTTCCAGCTTTCCGGGAAGGTAGCGGAGTTGAAGGAGCAGTTGATGACATCACGGAGATAGGGTGCAATGATGGAATCTGCTTTGTTGAAGATGTAGTGGGGACAGGGGTTGGTTGGCGAGCCTGAATGGATGGAGATCATTAGGCGGGTGGTGTCTTCAGTGGTGATTGGGTTCCAGGCGTTAAGGATGTTAGGGGGCGGTTTAGGTTCGGAGGTGGTTGGAGTGGACTGTTCTTTGGAAATGTTCTCAAAGCTGTTATGTATGTCGGCGATTTTGTTATAGAAGAAAGAGGATAGGGAGTCGCAGAGTTCTTGGGAGGGAGGGATGTCGTTTGAGGCTGCGGTGGGGTTGGTAAATTCTTTGAAGATGTTGAATAGTTCCTTGCTGTTTTGGGCGTTGTTGTCGAGTCGATCCTTGAATGCTGATTTATTGGTGGATCTGATCAGTTGGTGGTGTTTGCGGGTGGCTGTCTTGAAGGTGGTAAGGTTGTCAGTGGTTGGGTTTTTTCTCCATGTTTTCTCGAGAGTACGGCATAGTTTCTTGGATTTTTTAAGGTCCTCGTTGAAACAGGGGGCTTTTTTGTTACCCTGTTTGGTTTGGTGGTTTTTCAAGGGTGCTAGTTCGTTAGCGCTGTGAGTGATCCATTGTTTGAGTTTGGTGGCCGCTTGGTTTGGGTCCGATGAGAGGGCGGGAGGGTTTTGATTGAGCGATGTGAGGAGTTGCTCGGTGGTGATTTTGTTCCAGTTTCTTCGTGGAGTAGGTTGTGGGGGTTGTGGGTCGAGGTGGTTTTGTAATTGAAGTGAACACAGCTGTGGTCCGTCCAGTGGAGAGCTGTGGTGTGATCGAAGGAGATGTGCTTACTGGAGGTGAAGATTGGGTCGGGCGTATGTCCGGCTATATGGGTGGGGGTGTCAACAAGTTGTTTGAGTCTGAGATTGGCCAGGTTGTCCAGAAGGGTGGTGGTGTTGCTGTCGTTTTTCTTTTCCAGGTGGAAGTTGAGGTCTCCCAGTAGAATGTAGTTCTCGGAGGCGAGGGCATGTGGGCTGATGAAGTCGGTGATGTCTTCGTTGAATTGTGTGTGGGTTCCTGGTGGTCTGTAGATGAGGGTGCCTCTAAGCGTGGTCCTGGGGTCGGTGTGGAACTGGAAATGAAGGTGTTTAGCGGTCGCGAGGTTATCGTCGGAGCTGGTCGTGATTCGGATGGTGTTCTTATGGACGATGGCGATGCCTCCTCCTGTTTGGTTGGTGCTGTCTTTTCGGAGGATCTTGTAAGCGTCCGGGATGGCTATGGCAATGTCGGGTGCTGAAGAGGCGTTCATCCAGGTTTCTGTAAGGAAGGCGATGTCCGGTGAAGTAGTGTCGAGTAGGTCCCAGAGTTCTGTGGCGTGTCTGTGGATGGAGCGGGTGTTTAGCATGATGCACTTCAGGTGATTAGGGTCGGAGCTGTGTTTGGAGTTAGTGGATTTGGTGGGGGTCTTGATGCAGGCGAACTTGCAGGAGTGGCAGGCAAAGTAGCCGTGGGTACGTCCTGGGGCAGCTTCGTAGCATTGTGATGTGCGTCCGGGGTTAAGGGCTAGGAGGGTGGCGGTGTCGTACGTTATGCGGGATGAGTGCGGTTTGCGAGGACCAGGGGGTCTGGCGCTGGGCGCGGTCCAGGCGCGGACGGGCGTAGACGGGCGTAGACGGGCTTACCTTTGGCGCACCTTCCGTGAGCATGAGGCGCGATCGCTGCGCGTCAACGATGCGCAAAAAAAGCATCTGTCATATGTGGACAGTGGAAGGGGAGGTCCGAGGTAGGAGCAGCTGGGAGGAGGGAGGCGGGGTGGAGAGCCGGGGAGGGCAAAACAACAACAAACAAAGTAAAATGGCAGACAGCCAAAAGCGATGCAGGGTTGGGACACAAGATGGTAAAAACGCCAATATAATGACACAGTCAGGCACACAGTGAAAATAAAGGCAGCACAGATTACAAGAGCGTTGCAGCGCGCTATGGGCGACTCGCGCTACGGTGATATGCTAATTAGTCAGATGTAACAGGTTTAAAGGCGATGTCTAGCGATCTGGCGTACGATGCTGATTACAATATTATAATATGCGTCTACAATGCAGGCGGAGGGGTTGTAATAACGATACCAGTCTGGAGTCAGGTTAGGGAGCAGCGTGAGGAGGAGCGACCGTGTCTAGGGATAGGGAATCTCACCAATGAATCCTGCTACTGCACAGTGACTGAGAGCTGCCGTGTATGCACTCAGGAGTCATGCTCCAGTAATTTAAGATTCTACAGCAAAAACTGTGATGTCTTTGATATGACACTTTGACTTGGCCACTGCTGGCTATAAGAGCAGCTTCCAACAGAAAGAATAACAGCAAGCTTTGTCAGAGTGACATAGAACATGTTGTTGACGACATGTACGTTCTCTCCTAAGATAACACATGCAATTGTGTCTCCAGCAATTGTGTTAACCATGTGCCCCAGTTTATCAGAAAATTAAGTATTTACAGCACTTTAAGAATGACACACAATGAAGCGCTATCAGATGTGACGCAGGCTGTCAGTAACGTGTGTCTGTTTGTGCTGCTATTCTAGTAGCGAGTAGCTATGGAACCACCTCAAAGACTGGCCCTGGGACTCGCTTTCATGCTGCAGAGACAGATGGGCGACAGTCCTCACAGAGCCTAATGAAAGCGAGTGGTGAAGTGCTGGGGGCTTTGAAGACCCGACTTGAACCATGGGAAAGTGAACAAAGCTGGATTTTGTTGGAACCTAACAACAGAAGATAAAATCACAGGCATGCAGATCCTATGTCTGATACTTCTCATATAAACAACAGGATTCAGAGAGAGGAATCCGATGCTACAGGACGGAACACATAATGCAAGAGCCAATTTCAATTTCTGAAGCACTGCCCCCCAAGTATAAAAGCAGCACACAAAAGCTCCCAGCGGGACTTGGAGCTCCAATGCTGCACATTGAACGGGTCACTGTGGTCACCACCCACTAGTCTTTAAGGTAGGGAGTCCCTAAAATAGGCATTGGCAAAGAAGTGCAACTAGGAATCCCTTCGAAAAGGCTTGGTCTACGTAATTAAGTGTGTGGCTTTAAAACATGAAAACTAAAATTCTGTGCTTCACAAAGCATGCCACATGGCCAGCATTTGGTTGCCTCTCTGAAATATATGTTATGGCATCCAGATACATAGCACAACTGACATCTGCCTAAAGAAGTAGACAGACCTATTGGCTTTTCCATTGTTTGCTAGCAGTATCACATAAATGAGTATGAACAATAATTTTGTTGGGTATAATTTGAAATGAAAATGTTTCATTTCAGAGAATTTGAGTCTAAATTCCACATTGCTAAGATCTGTTGAAGGGGAGAAGGTCTTTAGAGTGTCTGCATCACTTTTGTTCCCCTTCTGCACACTTTTTTCTGCGTCTCTCATCCTGTTAGACTCCTACTCCCTGTTTATCCCCACTGTTTCTGAAGTCTTTCATCTGCATGTTTAACACATCATCATTTACCTACATTTTGCAACACTGTTCTTCTGATTATGCTTCTGTTCTTCTTTTTACACTACACCATCCACCCCTCCTTCTGACACACAATCCACCAAATCCGCTTTAAGCACCTCATTTTAGTCCTTTTAGCATTACAATAGTTTAATACCTATGTACCTCATTCACACACTTTTCCATAACATTAAAAATATAATTGCAACATATGTGATCATTTTTCTGTGTGCTCTGCAGAGAAGCCAAGGACTGCATGTGCATGAAGTATGTGCACCTTTATGACCTAATAAAAGGCACTGTGAGAAATTCACTCTGCCTTCAGGATCATCTCCAGAACTCTCACTTGTGCCCCACCGTAAAAGCTCACTCACAAACAGAACTCACCCAGATGCCTGGAGGCAACTTGGTTCACATAAACAATTTGCGTATGTGGCATTAAAAACTACAGAAATATCATGATAGTAGATAAGATTAAAGAGGAATACAGAGGGGGGCACACATACTAAAAGGAAATGGAATCGTACTGTAAAATTCCTTAACACGCTTCCATTGCAGGAATTTGTTTGTAGTGAGGCCTCATGAAAAGACAGCGGCCACGGTCGACAAGGGTGTCACAAAGTGAAAGTGAAACTAAAATACAATATTGCAAGACTGGGAAATTTCCTCTTGAAATTTCATGGTAGCGGCCGTTTTGAATCTTAAGTATTAAGGAAAAGGAGGAGTTAATCAAATCACTTCCCAAACTTGCCGCTGGAGTATTGCAAACCTTGGAGTTTTTGGAGCCACGATTTGTTCATTATGTTGCCTTGGATGTCTGCTTCTCTTGTCTCTACTACCGGTCTTGGGACTCTGGTCGGAGAGTGTATTTTCACAGATGACAGTATTTTCCTGAACTTTAATAATCTCTTCCAAAGATTTTTTGTGATTCTATTCACCCTGTAGAACATTGTTCAATTTTTAAAAAGTAAAAGAATGAACTTCCTGCATATCTTTTGACCATTCCTGTATTTTGAATGCTGTTAACGTGCCCCCATATTCCTCTCTGTAGAGAATGTCAGCATAAAAAGCGATCTCTGCGATATTTTTGTTTAGCTATAAACTTACACGTTATAATACATTTTAGGAGAGTAGATGAGAAAGAAGTGTTTGTAAACTAAGATATTAGTTTGCTTGAAAACAATGTGATATTAGAAACTAGCTTATGATAGTAGTCAAAAGAAAACTATATTTGCTTTTGTAGACCATAATACGAAAGGTGTGTTTCCCAAAATCTGTCTGATTTGAAGAAAGCCTTGCACCAGGTATTTCTTGTCTCTTATTCCATTGCCTTTCTCCTTGGGTATTTGTGATTCAAATTGAGTTAATTTGGGTCTGAAGTGCCTTTTGTGGGGGGTTGAGGGAAGCCTCTGTGTATGAATTCTGGTAAGCCCCCAGATTTCATGACAAGAAAAAAAACATATGGAAAAAACCAATACTGCCCTCGGAATGCAAGATGAAGTTTAAATGAAATGTAAACAGGGACTGCTTGGCAGTGGTGCCTGGTAATTTTAGCAGGGAAGGGGCGGAGATCACACACGTCACATACTTTTTTCAGCCTGACAAACACTCTCCTTGTCATGTAAAAGGTGGAGGGACAGGCCCCTCAGCCCATATGGACGAGCCACTGCTGCTGTATCCAAGGTCAAGGTCCCCCCTCCCTGAAGTCCTTCAATGAAGTTTTGGCCTCCCCTGCTGCTACTACTTCTGAAGCTTCTGGACCCCCCAGAATGGAATCACCAGTTGGAGCAGTTCAAGGCCCTAACGCGACAAGTCTTGTCCACGCTCCTTTGCTAGATTCACCCCAAGATGTTGCTTCATCTTTAATTTCTATTCCTACATCAAATCGGTTTCAGGCCTTAGAGGTAGGCGAGGGAGTAGGGGCATCTGTAGAAGATTTTCATGTTGGGTTGGAGTCTCCACGATCTATACCAGTAATACCTGTGGCTAGTTAATCCTTGCATACAAGTTCAGAAGCATTGGTGGGCATTCTTCTAGCTTTTAAAGAATAAATGAAGGGCAGATTTGCAGTCTCGGAGCAGAATCAGCTTGCCATACCGGCATCCTGCGCTGCGTTGGCGTAGAAACTTGAGGAGGTTTGTCTGAGAACTGAGGTTTTAGAACATGAGGTACCTAAGTTAAAGCAAACCATTGATAAGACGTCAGTTGAGGTGAGCCGATTAACCTGCTAAAATAAGGAGATGAAGGAGGATCTGGAAAGCCTTGAGAACCACAGCCAGAGGAACAACCTCAGACTTATTAATATACCTGAGGATGTGGAAGGTCCGGACATTAAGGCCTTTGTGATCAAACTACTACAAGATGCAGCCTTAAGAAATCAGCCAGATATTGGCCTCTCAAATTAAAACTAGTGGGTACATCGAGGTCCATTTAAAACAAATCCTGGAAGGCAAATGCCAAGGCGAATTTTAATTAATTTCCTCACTTTCACTACTAAGGAGGTGGTTCTGTCCCCCACTTTAAAAAAAAAATCTTTCTCAGCAGGCTCCTACTCCTTTTTGATTAGGTCAGGTTTGTGCCAATCTACCTCATTAAGGCAGTGGGACCAGGGGAAAAGGGCGGAAGAGCTGAATAAACTTGGTGCAAAAGTTCAGGTAAAGTTCCCAGCTTCTCTCCGCACAATGTGGAACAATCGATTGTACATTCATCGTTCTGTGGAGGAAGCTGATTTGTTGATTGAGGAAGTTAAGAAGGGAGTCTACAAATAAAGGGGTGTAGGTTTGGGGGGGAGTGAGGAGAGTTCAGATGTATTGAGTTTCTTTTGCAGACTTGGAGACCGCTAGGCTTCATGCCTATTCCAGTTTGGGGGGTTTCCCTGGGGAGGGTGGAGGGGCACAGAGGGCACGGAGGGTGAGGGTGAGGGTGACGGGGTGGGAGGTTAAGTGGGGTCACAAGGTGGGGAGCAGTGGGGAAAAAAGAAAATAATTTGTTTTCCCTCTATCATCCTAGTATTATAAGTGATTACGATGACTTAATTAATTAAAAATCCTAACCTGGAATGTTAACAGGCTCTGGTGTAAACATAGACAGAGGTTGGCATTGAAGTATTTGGAGGAGAGCTGTGCCCATATCTGTCTAATATAGGAGACCCATCTAGACACCCTATAAGGAAACACAGTATTCTCCAAGTGGCGATGGATGGACCATTTTGTTAGTTTCCGAACTATCTGCACATTGTAGGGGAGTTGCAATTTTAAGTAGGAGAGGAGCAGGTTGAATGAATGAAAGGGGTTTTTGTATAGCACAAACGTTCACTCCAAGGAGCATCTTGGCGCTTTGTGGACAGAAAAAGCAGGGGAGGTCTGGTGAAGTGTGATGATGTTTAAACAGAGGAAGGTTGTGCTATCAAGGCCTCCAAGTCTGATAAATCTGGGAGGTGGATGATAGCTACTCTAGACTGTGGGTGGTGGGGGGTATTTATAATTACATTTATTGAGCGCGCAGCTACCCGGAGGTTTCCCGGCGCTAGGGCAAACTGAATGATGAGAGAGAGGGAGGAACGTAAGATCAAACATTACTTGTTGAAAAGCCACGTTTTTATTCCCTTACGGAATTTCAGAAAGCACGATTCAGTGCGCAAAGATTGAGGAAGAGAATTCCATAAGGATGGGGCCAACAGAGAAAACGAGCGACCTCCCATCTTGGCTCTGTTGATGCGCGGGATCTTAAATTAATTCTGCGTCGAGGACCTGAGTGTACGGGGGGGGATATATTGCTGCACCAGAGCAGAGAGTTAGCGGGGGGCTCTACCCGTCATGATTTTATGCATGTAGCAAAGTGCTTTAAAATTGACTCTGCTTTCAATCCGCAACCAGTGTAGGTTCCGCATATGGTGAGTAACCGAGGATCTGGCGGGAAGGTGGCAGATCAGGCGGACTGCCATATTCTGTACCACCTGATACTTCCTGGTTACCTCTTTGGCGGCACCTAAGAGAAGGATGTTCCCATAGTCCAGGCGAGAGATGACAAGAGCCTGGACTATGGTCCTCAAGGTGTCCGCAGGCAGCATCTAGGTGATCTTTCTCAGCCACCTGATGATGGTAGTACAGGTGGCTGAGACTTTCACAGCGTGTTGTTTGAAAGTGAGTTGGTTGTCGAAGATCACACCAAGATTGCGAGCAGACACTGATGGAATGGGTAGAGGACCCATCTCCGGAGGCCAATGATGTGGGCCCCAGATGGAGGTGTCTGGGCCAAACAGGAGCAGCTCAGTTTTGTCCCCGTTTAGTTTTAGTTTGTGCTTCAGCATCCAGTCCGATATGTGTTTCAGCCCAATTTGGAGAGAGGAAAATGGGAGGTTTTTATTAGTGGAAAGTGAGTAGATGACTTGAGTGTCATCAGCATAGGAATAAATTGTGAGACCAGCTTGCTCCGCTAGGAAAGCAAGAGGCCTCACATAAAGGTTAAAAAAGAGGGGACTAAGGATAGATCCCTGGGGAACACCGTGAGAAGAAGGGAGGATAGATGAAGCGGATGTGGAAGAAAAAACTTGAAACGTGCGGTCAGAAAGAAAATTAGCGATCCAGGCCAGGGCGGTACCACCGACACCAACTGCCTCCAAGGTGGACAATAAAATGGAATGGGAGACGGTATCAAAAGCGGCACTCAAGTCAAGCAGGATGAGTGCCACCATCTCACCATTATCCACTTGGCGTCTGATGGTTTCTGACACGCCGAGGAGAGTTGTTTCCGTGGAAAAGCCAGCCCTGAACCCGGATTGCGAACCATGAAGAAAATTCGCGGATTCAACAAAGGAATTAAGCAAACAATTAACATGTTTCTCCAAAATCTTGGAGAAGCAGGGAAGCAAAGAAATAGGGCGAAAATTGGAAGGATTGTTGGGGTCTGCGTTGGGCTTTTTTAGTAAAGGTACCACCATTGCGTGCTTCCATTCATTTGGGACAGTCGCTTCTGTTAGGGAAGCGTTTAGGACATCCAAAATAATGTGGAGTAGGGCGGGGTCAAGGGAACTCAGAACTTGAGGGGGCAGAGGGTCGAGGGGGGAGCCAGATTTGATGTCCTGAAGATATTTTTTTAGAAGCGTGGGGGAGATAGGATCCCAAGCATGAAGTGGGGGGGTGGTAATCTCGTGTGGCTGAAGCAGAGAGCAGGGAGTAGTAACTGGGGGAGAGTTACAAGGATCTTGAGCAGCATAAGTTGGGGCGGCTGGAGTAGAATTAAAAATGGCATAGATTTTGTTAATTTTTTCAAGGAAGAAATTGGCTAGGGCGTTACACTGGGCAGTGTCTAGACAGGGATCCTTAGGAACAGAGGAAGCACCTGAGAGCTCCTTGACTATTTTAAACAGGGCCTTGGGTCTATTTTGAGCTGTCATTATGGTGCTGTTGGCAAAGTTAGCTCTAGCGGAGTCACATGCCTCATGGTAGATTTTAAGAGCGGACCTATATTTTGCTTTATGCTCAGGGTTATAATTAGAACGCCAGATCCGTTCCAGTTTTTTGCAGTTAGATTTTTCAAGACGGAGGGAGTCGTTAAACCAGGGTGCCGGGGGGTGAGGAATTTGAAATTTGTTTTTTTGGGTAGGGAGACAAGAATCCAAGCAGTAGTTAACCATGATCTAACAGCAGGTAGCTCTTTGATAGTCATGTTGGAAATCGAAGGTTTAGAATTGGCAAGGAGAGAGTTTAATTTGTTAAGATCTAGACGTTTCCAGTTCCTGCTAGCTTTGTGAGGGGGGTCTGGCTTGAAAGAGTCAACTACGCACGCTTTAATAGAGAAATTAACAATAAAATGATCTGACCAGAGAACCGGGGTAGAGGATTGATATGAAATGCCAGTCAAGTTGGAAATGATGGGATCTAGAAGATTACCGGCCTTATGAGTAGGGTCGGAATGGAGGAGATGCAAGTCTAGGGCTTCAAGATCCTGTATAAGGCGTTTAGCAATAGCACAAGAAGCAGAATTGAAATGAATATTTAAATCCCCAACAATAATGAAGTTGGTAGATAGTGCTAAGAAAGGGGCAATCAGTTCAGGAAGTGAAGCAGCCCAAAGGCTAGCTGAGCCAGGCGGGCGGTAAATCAGGGAGCCGGTTAAGGTAAACTGAGGAGAGAGAGTTAATTTAAACAGGCCCGCTTCACAGTTAGGAAAGTCAAGGTCTTCCCATTTACAAGAGAATTCTCTCTTGAAGATGATAGCAATTACCCCGCCGTCTTTAAGCGCTCGATTTCGCCCCACATAGGTGTAATCATGGGGGAGAGCCATGGCGAGATCAGGGCCAGAGCTATCATTTAGCCAAGTTTCGGTGACAAACATGGCAGCAGGACTAACTGTCTCCAAAAGGTCGAAAATGTCTCTCTTGTGTTTTGAGAGCGACCGACAGTTAATGCTAATGAAGCTCAGAGCGGGTGAGGAATTGTGCAAAGTGGGAGGGAGGGAGCGCATAGGGGAGGGGAAATTCCAGAACGTGGATGACTTACTGTCAACGCATGAATCGAGGGAGTCCAAGGCAAGGGAGCAGTGGGAACAGGATATCGGAGCATTTTGGCAGTTTAAAACGGTATGCGAGAGGCACAAAGGTCCCCGCAGCTGCAGTAGGGTGGAGCGTGAGTAGGAGGTAGGAATATGTGCAGAGGGACTAGGCCCTCGGCCCGTGCTGGCGCGGACGGGCGCAGACGGGCAGGACTTTGGCACGACTTCGGCGCGAAGTCGGCGCTCCCGCTGCGCTCGTCCGCTGCGCTTCCGCCATAGAGGCATTAAATACACCAAGGGAGATAATCACTGCACCGCTAACCTGCGATTTGGGCAGCAGGGCGGAAGTGAGGATGGAGGGCGGGGGTCAGAGTGCGCTCGTGTGGCCACCGCCGCTACAAACGGCACAAGCCGTGGCGGATCGGTGCCAGGAGCAAGGAGCAATAACAATTGCTAGTACAACACGTTGCGCCAAGGTGGCGATCAAAAACAGGCGTTGCGCCGGAGGCGGCGATCAGAGCAGGTGAGCAAGCGTATTTAAAATACGAAAAAAATACACGAGAGAGCACAGCGCTGAAAAGCGCTCACTCTAACAGAAAAGTACAATTTTAAAAGCAGTCATTAAAATTACAGAGCACACGAAGCCTCAGCAGCCTCTCACGCCAGCAGTTAGCATAGAACTAACGTTAGTGCCGTGTTTAAATACTGCCGTCTATTTCAATCACTGCACCGCTAACCTGCGAATTGGGCAGCAGGGCGGAAGTGAGGATGGAGGGCGGGGGTCAGAGTGCGCTCGTGTGGCCACCGCCGCTACAAACGGCACAAGCCGTGGCGGATCGGTGCCAGGAGCAAGGAGCAATAACAATTGCTAGTACAACACGTTGCGCCAAGGTGGCGATCAAAAACAGGCGTTGCGCCGGAGGCGGCGATCAGAGCAGGTGAGCAAGCGTATTTAAAATACGAACAAATACACGAGAGAGCACAGCGCTGAAAAGCGCTCACTCTAACAGAAAAGTACAATTTTAAAAGCAGTCATTAAAATTACAGAGCACACGAAGCCTCAGCAGCCTCTCACGCCAGCAGTTAGCATAGAACTAACGTTAGTGCCGGGTTTAAATACTGCCGTCTATTTCAATCACTGCACCGCTAACCTGCGAATTGGGCAGCAGGGCGGAAGTGAGGATGGAGGGCGGGGGTCAGAGTGCGCTTGTGTGGCCACCGCCGCTACAAACGGCACAAGCCGTGGCGGATCGGTGCCAGGAGCAAGGAGCAATAACAATTGCTAGTACAACACGTTGCGCCAAGGTGGCGATCAAAAACAGGCATTGCGCCGGAGGCGGCGATCAGAGCAGGTGAGCAAGCGTATTTAAAATACGAACAAATACACGAGAGAGCACAGCGCTGAAAAGCGCTCACTCTAACAGAAAAGTACAATTTTAAAAGCAGTCATTAAAATACAGAGCACACAAAGCCTCAGCAGCCTCTCACGCCAGCAGTTAGTTGGTGTGGTATTTTATGGGCCTAATAGTGACGATCCCTCTCACTTATCTAATCTAAAATGGAACTTAATGGAGGTCAGGGCCCCTGTTATAATAGGGGGAGATTTCAATGTCTTGCTGGACCCTGTTCAGGATAGATCAAATGATAGTCGATATGATAACACCCCTTGAGACAGGAGGATGCTAAAAAACATCTTGTTAGAATTGAGCCTGTTGGTCGTCTGGAGACACAAGATGGGTACAAGGCAGGCTTTACTTTTCATAGTAAGAACCATGGCCACTTCTCTAGACTGGACTATTTCTTTGTTGAAAGGATCATGGTGGAAAAAATATCATCTATACAGCTCATATTTCTGACCATGCAGATAGATTTTCTCTTTGGTTGGGTATTCTAGCCCTGTGAGATCTAGATGGACTCTAAGGACAGCCACTTTATCTGATCCTGAGATAGGTGGAGTGTGAAAACACGTATGTAGGTTGTTCTTTCGGGGCAACATTGGTTCTGCCTCCTTAGATTTTGCATGGGACATGTTTAAGGCCTTTCTTAGAGGGGAATTGCAAAGTCAGACTTCTGCTCAGAAAAGGGCTGAACGTTCAACTCTTAAAGCCTTAGAGGACAGCGTAGGCCTACTAGAAGGCAGCCTGTTTCAAGCTGGAATGCAGTCCCCTGATGTCCAGGTAAGGTTGTGGAAGCAACTTGAGGATGCAAGGATGAAATATATGGTATTTCCTGTTACAAAATGTAGAGCCCAGTGGGATATAAAGTCCATGAAGAATTTTGAATATGGGGAACAAGCAGGTGCACTACTCACTTGGAAGGTCCGGCAGACAGGTCAAGGAACTTTATCGAAGAGCTGGTTGTCATTGATAGGGGTGACACCTCAAGGAAGCAGGAGGATATGCAGGCCTGTTTATTGTCTCTTTTTTCCAGCTTATATTGAGAAGAGATCTCTCCTGATCAGGAGTACATTAAGAGCTGGTTGAGGGAGTTGCAGCTCCCTAATTTAACAGATGTAAGCTGCAAGGCTCTCTTTGATCCAATCACTAAGGAGGAGATTTGTTTGAGCATAGGCAAGGGCAGGAAGGGTAAAACCGCGGGCACTGATGCCATTCCAAATTAAGTATTTACCCTTTTGATTGTTGAGCTGATATAATTCCTGGAAGCCCTGTCCATATATAGACAGGGCGGCAAGGTCCCTAAATCCTGGAAAGAGGCCTCTCACATCATTATTCTAAAGCCGTCTAAGGACCCTGGTAGGGCGGACTCGTATCGGCCAATCTCTCTGCTCAATGCGGATTATAAGATCTTTATGAGCATTTTAGTGGGGAGATTGGCCAAGCTAGTGCCTCAGCTTATCCATTCTGATCAGAAGGGCTTTATCCCCAAGAACTATATACAGGATCAGACCCAGCAGTTAATTGGCATGATAGATCTTGCCATGGGAAAATCTGTCCCTCTGGCCGTAATGGCGTTAGATGCCGCTAAGGTATTCAATCGAGTATGCTGGGTCTATTTCTGGAAGGTCTTGAGCTTAATGGGTTCAGCCCTAAATTTATTAATACAATTAAGGCGATATTTGCTGCGGCTTCGGCCAGGATTTTTCTTAATGGTACATTGTCCTCCATTTTCAATATCCTAAGAGGTACACGGCATGGGTGCTATTTTATCTCTTTTTCTTTTTGATGTCTATATAGAGCCTCTTGCCCAAAAGTTGCTATTGGATTCCTTATTGGTTCCATTTAGCTGCTCGCCTTATAGCTGCAAAGTCGCTCTTTATGCTAATGATTTATTAATTTATACTGTAGACCCTTTAACTTCGGTTCCAAGAGTAGAAGAAATACTGGGGGAATTTTGCTCTCTCTCTGGTTATTTAGTCAACACTGCCAAAACTGAGGTTATGTGTTGGAACTTCAGTGCATGGGAGAGAGAAGTAAATCTCAAGTTTAGATATCTAGGTATCACAATAGTAAGGGATATAGAGAAAATCTCACATTTGAAACTATCCAGGGTCTCTAAAGAGATTGAACGTGGTTCAGGTAGAGAAACCTTCAGTTGACAATCCATGGATGGGTTAATTTGATAAAAATGGTTATCCTTCCCAAACTAACTTATCTTTTTAATGCTATCCCTCTTGGATTCCCCAAACAAGGCATTGATAAAATCCAGGGGAGGGTGTCGAGTTTTATTTGGGCCCAGAAAGGAACTAGGATGTCTTGTAATAAACTCAGATGCAAATTGAATAAAGGGGGATTGGCTTTACCTGATTTTAATTGGTATTGAGTTGCCTTTCAGTGTAAAAATATTCAAATGATTCTGGCAAAAATGGATGATTCCACTTGGGAAAAACTTTTGGGGAAAATGGTAAGGCTTTGGAGTGTAGAGGGATTTCTATATATATTTGGTGCTCCTGAGTTCATTAAGAAGGTTTGGTTAAAGGTATTGAGAGCTGCCTTGGACCTTTGGTATAGATTCAGGAGGAGGTGGGGTATTGGATATTTTTCTGATTTCGCCCCGGTTTGGGATTCCCCAGGAACACCAGAATGTTTAAAGGATGCCCTCAGTGTACCACTCAGAAGGGCAGGGGTCTCAACTTGTTTGTACGTGATCTCATCGGAAGGAGTGCACCCCTGGGCAGTATTGAACATCAAAACCAACAATGAGCTGTCCAGATTTAAGTTCATCCAATTATCCTCCTGGATTTTGGCATCAAAAAAGGATATTGGGGTGACTATGAATTAGAGCTGTCTCTTCAAGACATTAGATTTAAGAACAAGGAAGTGGCATGGTGGAATGAAGGACTTTTAGTGGCTGAAGAGAGAAAGTTATTACCCCCTTATGCGGTATGGAGAGGAAACCTCCCAGAGGAGGGTATCGAGTCAATTTGGGACAGCTCATTGAAGACTCTCTACTCAACGGTTAAACCTGCTAACTTGAAGCAAAACCTCCTGTTTACTATTAATCGTCTTTATTGGACTCCACATAAAATATCTAAGTTTGCACCTCAACCTCCCCCCGAGTGTGTGAAGTGTGGCTGTATAGGAGCCAAAGATGTTCACATTTTCGTTGATTGTACATGTTTGAAGAATTTTTGGGACTTTGTAGGACTAGCACTTACAGGGATTTTCGATCATGAGATTAAATTAAATACAGTTCTTATTCTTCTGGGAGACGATGGAGCACCAATTTTGTTCTTAAGGCGGCCTCATAGAAGGTAGCTCTTTTATTTATACTTATTGCTAGGAGAGGAATCTGTCTCAAATGGAGGAACTCTGCCCCCGACAGCAGAAGATTGGGTCAGGGCTGCGGTCAGAATTTATGACCTCAATCAGAGAATAACAAAGAGCCCTGAGCTATCTATCTGGTCTCCTTATCGATGCAAAGCGGAAAACATATTCCGTACATAAGTCCTATGAAGTTGCTGTGCTCTTATATTCAGTAAATAGCCCCCGTTTACTGCAGAATCAAACAGAAGTCATAAATATAACAAATCTTTAACTTTGGTGACTGGGAGTCATGCTATAAAATGAGCGTTTGATTTGATATTTTTGAGAACCACTTCTCATAATGCAAAGAAGATATGGCAGTAGGGGAACCATGCACAAGACAGTGAAGTACATCTCTCAATTCAAATTCGCAAAGACATTTAATTGTCACTTCTCATAATGAATTACCTTGTTAACTTTGTTTTTAAATCTTAGTCATTCATTAAAATTGTGAATGAGGCAAGGAGAATATGTAACCTAATTACAGTACTTGAAACAAGGACCTCGCTGTCTACATTGCCTGTATGAAATGATGTGTTCCAGTTTATTTTCGGATTTTACGGCCCGAAAGCATAGTTTCCAGATCCGGAGCGTCGTTTCCGCGCACGCGCATTATGCTGCAAAACCGGAAATTACGTTTTTGGCCCGTAACCTCCGGGTGCTATGACTGACCGCGTCGAAGGCGGCGGAGAGGTCGAATAGGATGAGGGCAACTGTTTCTCCGTTGTCCAATAGTGTTCGGATGTCGTATGTCGCTGCAATAAGGGCGGTTTCGGTGCTGTGTTTGGCTCGAAAGCCGGACTGTGAGGAGTCGAGGGAGTTGTTGGATTCAAGGAAGGCGGCGAGCTGTCTATTGACGGCTTTCTCAATGACTTTGGCAGGGAATGGGAGGAGGGAGTTGGGGCGGTAGTTCTTGAGTTCAGAGGGGTCCGCTGTGGGTTTCTTCAAGAGGGCGTTGAGTTCAGCGTGTTTCCAGCTTTCCGGGAAGGTAGCGGAGTTGAAGGAGCAGTTGATGACATCACGGAGATAGGGTGCAATGATGGAATCTGCTTTGTTGAAGATGTAGTGGGGACAGGGGTTGGTTGGCGAGCCTGAATGGATGGAGATCATTAGGCGGGTGGTGTCTTCAGTGGTGATTGGGTTCCAGGCGTTAAGGATGTTAGGGGGCGGTTTAGGTTCGGAGGTGGTTGGAGTGGACTGTTCTTTGGAAATGTTCTCAAAGCTGTTATGTATGTCGGCGATTTTGTTATAGAAGAAAGAGGATAGGGAGTCGCAGAGTTCTTGGGAGGGAGGGATGTCGTTTGAGGCTGCGGTGGGGTTGGTAAATTCTTTGAAGATGTTGAATAGTTCCTTGCTGTTTTGGGCGTTGTTGTCGAGTCGATCCTTGAATGCTGATTTATTGGTGGATCTGATCAGTTGGTGGTGTTTGCGGGTGGCTGTCTTGAAGGTGGTAAGGTTGTCAGTGGTTGGGTTTTTTCTCCATGTTTTCTCGAGAGTACGGCATAGTTTCTTGGATTTTTTAAGGTCCTCGTTGAAACAGGGGGCTTTTTTGTTACCCTGTTTGGTTTGGTGGTTTTTCAAGGGTGCTAGTTCGTTAGCGCTGTGAGTGATCCATTGTTTGAGTTTGGTGGCCGCTTGGTTTGGGTCCGATGAGAGGGCGGGAGGGTTTTGATTGAGCGATGTGAGGAGTTGCTCGGTGGTGATTTTGTTCCAGTTTCTTCGTGGAGTAGGTTGTGGGGGTTGTGGGTCGAGGTGGTTTTGTAATTGAAGTGAACACAGCTGTGGTCCGTCCAGTGGAGAGCTGTGGTGTGATCGAAGGAGATGTGCTTACTGGAGGTGAAGATTGGGTCGGGCGTATGTCCGGCTATATGGGTGGGGGTGTCAACAAGTTGTTTGAGTCTGAGATTGGCCAGGTTGTCCAGAAGGGTGGTGGTGTTGCTGTCGTTTTTCTTTTCCAGGTGGAAGTTGAGGTCTCCCAGTAGAATGTAGTTCTCGGAGGCGAGGGCATGTGGGCTGATGAAGTCGGTGATGTCTTCGTTGAATTGTGTGTGGGTTCCTGGTGGTCTGTAGATGAGGGTGCCTCTAAGCGTGGTCCTGGGGTCGGTGTGGAACTGGAAATGAAGGTGTTTAGCGGTCGCGAGGTTATCGTCGGAGCTGGTCGTGATTCGGATGGTGTTCTTATGGACGATGGCGATGCCTCCTCCTGTTTGGTTGGTGCTGTCTTTTCGGAGGATCTTGTAAGCGTCCGGGATGGCTATGGCAATGTCGGGTGCTGAAGAGGCGTTCATCCAGGTTTCTGTAAGGAAGGCGATGTCCGGTGAAGTAGTGTCGAGTAGGTCCCAGAGTTCTGTGGCGTGTCTGTGGATGGAGCGGGTGTTTAGCATGATGCACTTCAGGTGATTAGGGTCGGAGCTGTGTTTGGAGTTAGTGGATTTGGTGGGGGTCTTGATGCAGGCGAACTTGCAGGAGTGGCAGGCAAAGTAGCCGTGGGTACGTCCTGGGGCAGCTTCGTAGCATTGTGATGTGCGTCCGGGGTTAAGGGCTAGGAGGGTGGCGGTGTCGTACGTTATGCGGGATGAGTGCGGTTTGCGAGGACCAGGGGGTCTGGCGCTGGGCGCGGTCCAGGCGCGGACGGGCGTAGACGGGCGTAGACGGGCTTACCTTTGGCGCACCTTCCGTGAGCATGAGGCGCGATCGCTGCGCGTCAACGATGCGCAAAAAAAGCATCTGTCATATGTGGACAGTGGAAGGGGAGGTCCGAGGTAGGAGCAGCTGGGAGGAGGGAGGCGGGGTGGAGAGCCGGGGAGGGCAAAACAACAACAAACAAAGTAAAATGGCAGACAGCCAAAAGCGATGCAGGGTTGGGACACAAGATGGTAAAAACGCCAATATAATGACACAGTCAGGCACACAGTGAAAATAAAGGCAGCACAGATTACAAGAGCGTTGCAGCGCGCTATGGGCGACTCGCGCTACGGTGATATGCTAATTAGTCAGATGTAACAGGTTTAAAGGCGATGTCTAGCGATCTGGCGTACGATGCTGATTACAATATTATAATATGCGTCTACAATGCAGGCGGAGGGGTTGTAATAACGATACCAGTCTGGAGTCAGGTTAGGGAGCAGCGTGAGGAGGAGCGACCGTGTCTAGGGATAGGGAATCTCACCAATGAATCCTGCTACTGCACAGTGACTGAGAGCTGCCGTGTATGCACTCAGGAGTCATGCTCCAGTAATTTAAGATTCTACAGCAAAAACTGTGATGTCTTTGATATGACACTTTGACTTGGCCACTGCTGGCTATAAGAGCAGCTTCCAACAGAAAGAATAACAGCAAGCTTTGTCAGAGTGACATAGAACATGTTGTTGACGACATGTACGTTCTCTCCTAAGATAACACATGCAATTGTGTCTCCAGCAATTGTGTTAACCATGTGCCCCAGTTTATCAGAAAATTAAGTATTTACAGCACTTTAAGAATGACACACAATGAAGCGCTATCAGATGTGACGCAGGCTGTCAGTAACGTGTGTCTGTTTGTGCTGCTATTCTAGTAGCGAGTAGCTATGGAACCACCTCAAAGACTGGCCCTGGGACTCGCTTTCATGCTGCAGAGACAGATGGGCGACAGTCCTCACAGAGCCTAATGAAAGCGAGTGGTGAAGTGCTGGGGGCTTTGAAGACCCGACTTGAACCATGGGAAAGTGAACAAAGCTGGATTTTGTTGGAACCTAACAACAGAAGATAAAATCACAGGCATGCAGATCCTATGTCTGATACTTCTCATATAAACAACAGGATTCAGAGAGAGGAATCCGATGCTACAGGACGGAACACATAATGCAAGAGCCAATTTCAATTTCTGAAGCACTGCCCCCCAAGTATAAAAGCAGCACACAAAAGCTCCCAGCGGGACTTGGAGCTCCAATGCTGCACATTGAACGGGTCACTGTGGTCACCACCCACTAGTCTTTAAGGTAGGGAGTCCCTAAAATAGGCATTGGCAAAGAAGTGCAACTAGGAATCCCTTCGAAAAGGCTTGGTCTACGTAATTAAGTGTGTGGCTTTAAAACATGAAAACTAAAATTCTGTGCTTCACAAAGCATGCCACATGGCCAGCATTTGGTTGCCTCTCTGAAATATATGTTATGGCATCCAGATACATAGCACAACTGACATCTGCCTAAAGAAGTAGACAGACCTATTGGCTTTTCCATTGTTTGCTAGCAGTATCACATAAATGAGTATGAACAATAATTTTGTTGGGTATAATTTGAAATGAAAATGTTTCTTTTCAGAGAATTTGAGTCTAAATTCCACATTGCTAAGATCTGTTGAAGGGGAGAAGGTCTTTAGAGTGTCTGCATCACTTTTGTTCCCCTTCTGCACACTTTTTTCTGCGTCTCTCATCCTGTTAGACTCCTACTCCCTGTTTATCCCCACTGTTTCTGAAGTCTTTCATCTGCATGTTTAACACATCATCATTTACCTACATTTTGCAACACTGTTCTTCTGATTATGCTTCTGTTCTTCTTTTTACACTACACCATCCACCCCTCCTTCTGACACACAATCCACCAAATCCGCTTTAAGCACCTCATTTTAGTCCTTTTAGCATTACAATAGTTTAATACCTATGTACCTCATTCACACACTTTTCCATAACATTAAAAATATAATTGCAACATATGTGATCATTTTTCTGTGTGCTCTGCAGAGAAGCCAAGGACTGCATGTGCATGAAGTATGTGCACCTTTATGACCTAATAAAAGGCACTGTGAGAAATTCACTCTGCCTTCAGGATCATCTCCAGAACTCTCACTTGTGCCCCACCGTAAAAGCTCACTCACAAACAGAACTCACCCAGATGCCTGGAGGCAACTTGGTTCACATAAACAATTTGCGTATGTGGCATTAAAAACTACAGAAATATCATGATAGTAGATAAGATTAAAGAGGAATACAGAGGGGGGCACACATACTAAAAGGAAATGGAATCGTACTGTAAAATTCCTTAACACGCTTCCATTGCAGGAATTTGTTTGTAGTGAGGCCTCATGAAAAGACAGCGGCCACGGTCGACAAGGGTGTCACAAAGTGAAAGTGAAACTAAAATACAATATTGCAAGACTGGGAAATTTCCTCTTGAAATTTCATGGTAGCGGCCGTTTTGAATCTTAAGTATTAAGGAAAAGGAGGAGTTAATCAAATCACTTCCCAAACTTGCCGCTGGAGTATTGCAAACCTTGGAGTTTTTGGAGCCACGATTTGTTCATTATGTTGCCTTGGATGTCTGCTTCTCTTGTCTCTACTACCGGTCTTGGGACTCTGGTCGGAGAGTGTATTTTCACAGATGACAGTATTTTCCTGAACTTTAATAATCTCTTCCAAAGATTTTTTGTGATTCTATTCACCCTGTAGAACATTGTTCAATTTTTAAAAAGTAAAAGAATGAACTTCCTGCATATCTTTTGACCATTCCTGTATTTTGAATGCTGTTAACGTGCCCCCATATTCCTCTCTGTAGAGAATGTCAGCATAAAAAGCGATCTCTGCGATATTTTTGTTTAGCTATAAACTTACACGTTATAATACATTTTAGGAGAGTAGATGAGAAAGAAGTGTTTGTAAACTAAGATATTAGTTTGCTTGAAAACAATGTGATATTAGAAACTAGCTTATGATAGTAGTCAAAAGAAAACTATATTTGCTTTTGTAGACCATAATACGAAAGGTGTGTTTCCCAAAATCTGTCTGATTTGAAGAAAGCCTTGCACCAGGTATTTCTTGTCTCTTATTCCATTGCCTTTCTCCTTGGGTATTTGTGATTCAAATTGAGTTAATTTGGGTCTGAAGTGCCTTTTGTGGGGGGTTGAGGGAAGCCTCTGTGTATGAATTCTGGTAAGCCCCCAGATTTCATGACAAGAAAAAAAACATATGGAAAAAACCAATACTGCCCTCGGAATGCAAGATGAAGTTTAAATGAAATGTAAACAGGGACTGCTTGGCAGTGGTGCCTGGTAATTTTAGCAGGGAAGGGGCGGAGATCACACACGTCACATACTTTTTTCAGCCTGACAAACACTCTCCTTGTCATGTAAAAGGTGGAGGGACAGGCCCCTCAGCCCATATGGACGAGCCACTGCTGCTGTATCCAAGGTCAAGGTCCCCCCTCCCTGAAGTCCTTCAATGAAGTTTTGGCCTCCCCTGCTGCTACTACTTCTGAAGCTTCTGGACCCCCCAGAATGGAATCACCAGTTGGAGCAGTTCAAGGCCCTAACGCGACAAGTCTTGTCCACGCTCCTTTGCTAGATTCACCCCAAGATGTTGCTTCATCTTTAATTTCTATTCCTACATCAAATCGGTTTCAGGCCTTAGAGGTAGGCGAGGGAGTAGGGGCATCTGTAGAAGATTTTCATGTTGGGTTGGAGTCTCCACGATCTATACCAGTAATACCTGTGGCTAGTTAATCCTTGCATACAAGTTCAGAAGCATTGGTGGGCATTCTTCTAGCTTTTAAAGAATAAATGAAGGGCAGATTTGCAGTCTCGGAGCAGAATCAGCTTGCCATACCGGCATCCTGCGCTGCGTTGGCGTAGAAACTTGAGGAGGTTTGTCTGAGAACTGAGGTTTTAGAACATGAGGTACCTAAGTTAAAGCAAACCATTGATAAGACGTCAGTTGAGGTGAGCCGATTAACCTGCTAAAATAAGGAGATGAAGGAGGATCTGGAAAGCCTTGAGAACCACAGCCAGAGGAACAACCTCAGACTTATTAATATACCTGAGGATGTGGAAGGTCCGGACATTAAGGCCTTTGTGATCAAACTACTACAAGATGCAGCCTTAAGAAATCAGCCAGATATTGGCCTCTCAAATTAAAACTAGTGGGTACATCGAGGTCCATTTAAAACAAATCCTGGAAGGCAAATGCCAAGGCGAATTTTAATTAATTTCCTCACTTTCACTACTAAGGAGGTGGTTCTGTCCCCCACTTTAAAAAAAAAATCTTTCTCAGCAGGCTCCTACTCCTTTTTGATTAGGTCAGGTTTGTGCCAATCTACCTCATTAAGGCAGTGGGACCAGGGGAAAAGGGCGGAAGAGCTGAATAAACTTGGTGCAAAAGTTCAGGTAAAGTTCCCAGCTTCTCTCCGCACAATGTGGAACAATCGATTGTACATTCATCGTTCTGTGGAGGAAGCTGATTTGTTGATTGAGGAAGTTAAGAAGGGAGTCTACAAATAAAGGGGTGTAGGTTTGGGGGGGAGTGAGGAGAGTTCAGATGTATTGAGTTTCTTTTGCAGACTTGGAGACCGCTAGGCTTCATGCCTATTCCAGTTTGGGGGGTTTCCCTGGGGAGGGTGGAGGGGCACAGAGGGCACGGAGGGTGAGGGTGAGGGTGACGGGGTGGGAGGTTAAGTGGGGTCACAAGGTGGGGAGCAGTGGGGAAAAAAGAAAATAATTTGTTTTCCCTCTATCATCCTAGTATTATAAGTGATTACGATGACTTAATTAATTAAAAATCCTAACCTGGAATGTTAACAGGCTCTGGTGTAAACATAGACAGAGGTTGGCATTGAAGTATTTGGAGGAGAGCTGTGCCCATATCTGTCTAATATAGGAGACCCATCTAGACACCCTATAAGGAAACACAGTATTCTCCAAGTGGCGATGGATGGACCATTTTGTTAGTTTCCGAACTATCTGCACATTGTAGGGGAGTTGCAATTTTAAGTAGGAGAGGAGCAGGTTGAATGAATGAAAGGGGTTTTTGTATAGCACAAACGTTCACTCCAAGGAGCATCTTGGCGCTTTGTGGACAGAAAAAGCAGGGGAGGTCTGGTGAAGTGTGATGATGTTTAAACAGAGGAAGGTTGTGCTATCAAGGCCTCCAAGTCTGATAAATCTGGGAGGTGGATGATAGCTACTCTAGACTGTGGGTGGTGGGGGGTATTTATAATTACATTTATTGAGCGCGCAGCTACCCGGAGGTTTCCCGGCGCTAGGGCAAACTGAATGATGAGAGAGAGGGAGGAACGTAAGATCAAACATTACTTGTTGAAAAGCCACGTTTTTATTCCCTTACGGAATTTCAGAAAGCACGATTCAGTGCGCAAAGATTGAGGAAGAGAATTCCATAAGGATGGGGCCAACAGAGAAAACGAGCGACCTCCCATCTTGGCTCTGTTGATGCGCGGGATCTTAAATTAATTCTGCGTCGAGGACCTGAGTGTACGGGGGGGGATATATTGCTGCACCAGAGCAGAGAGTTAGCGGGGGGCTCTACCCGTCATGATTTTATGCATGTAGCAAAGTGCTTTAAAATTGACTCTGCTTTCAATCCGCAACCAGTGTAGGTTCCGCATATGGTGAGTAACCGAGGATCTGGCGGGAAGGTGGCAGATCAGGCGGACTGCCATATTCTGTACCACCTGATACTTCCTGGTTACCTCTTTGGCGGCACCTAAGAGAAGGATGTTCCCATAGTCCAGGCGAGAGATGACAAGAGCCTGGACTATGGTCCTCAAGGTGTCCGCAGGCAGCATCTAGGTGATCTTTCTCAGCCACCTGATGATGGTAGTACAGGTGGCTGAGACTTTCACAGCGTGTTGTTTGAAAGTGAGTTGGTTGTCGAAGATCACACCAAGATTGCGAGCAGACACTGATGGAATGGGTAGAGGACCCATCTCCGGAGGCCAATGATGTGGGCCCCAGATGGAGGTGTCTGGGCCAAACAGGAGCAGCTCAGTTTTGTCCCCGTTTAGTTTTAGTTTGTGCTTCAGCATCCAGTCCGATATGTGTTTCAGCCCAATTTGGAGAGAGGAAAATGGGAGGTTTTTATTAGTGGAAAGTGAGTAGATGACTTGAGTGTCATCAGCATAGGAATAAATTGTGAGACCAGCTTGCTCCGCTAGGAAAGCAAGAGGCCTCACATAAAGGTTAAAAAAGAGGGGACTAAGGATAGATCCCTGGGGAACACCGTGAGAAGAAGGGAGGATAGATGAAGCGGATGTGGAAGAAAAAACTTGAAACGTGCGGTCAGAAAGAAAATTAGCGATCCAGGCCAGGGCGGTACCACCGACACCAACTGCCTCCAAGGTGGACAATAAAATGGAATGGGAGACGGTATCAAAAGCGGCACTCAAGTCAAGCAGGATGAGTGCCACCATCTCACCATTATCCACTTGGCGTCTGATGGTTTCTGACACGCCGAGGAGAGTTGTTTCCGTGGAAAAGCCAGCCCTGAACCCGGATTGCGAACCATGAAGAAAATTCGCGGATTCAACAAAGGAATTAAGCAAACAATTAACATGTTTCTCCAAAATCTTGGAGAAGCAGGGAAGCAAAGAAATAGGGCGAAAATTGGAAGGATTGTTGGGGTCTGCGTTGGGCTTTTTTAGTAAAGGTACCACCATTGCGTGCTTCCATTCATTTGGGACAGTCGCTTCTGTTAGGGAAGCGTTTAGGACATCCAAAATAATGTGGAGTAGGGCGGGGTCAAGGGAACTCAGAACTTGAGGGGGCAGAGGGTCGAGGGGGGAGCCAGATTTGATGTCCTGAAGATATTTTTTTAGAAGCGTGGGGGAGATAGGATCCCAAGCATGAAGTGGGGGGGTGGTAATCTCGTGTGGCTGAAGCAGAGAGCAGGGAGTAGTAACTGGGGGAGAGTTACAAGGATCTTGAGCAGCATAAGTTGGGGCGGCTGGAGTAGAATTAAAAATGGCATAGATTTTGTTAATTTTTTCAAGGAAGAAATTGGCTAGGGCGTTACACTGGGCAGTGTCTAGACAGGGATCCTTAGGAACAGAGGAAGCACCTGAGAGCTCCTTGACTATTTTAAACAGGGCCTTGGGTCTATTTTGAGCTGTCATTATGGTGCTGTTGGCAAAGTTAGCTCTAGCGGAGTCACATGCCTCATGGTAGATTTTAAGAGCGGACCTATATTTTGCTTTATGCTCAGGGTTATAATTAGAACGCCAGATCCGTTCCAGTTTTTTGCAGTTAGATTTTTCAAGACGGAGGGAGTCGTTAAACCAGGGTGCCGGGGGGTGAGGAATTTGAAATTTGTTTTTTTGGGTAGGGAGACAAGAATCCAAGCAGTAGTTAACCATGATCTAACAGCAGGTAGCTCTTTGATAGTCATGTTGGAAATCGAAGGTTTAGAATTGGCAAGGAGAGAGTTTAATTTGTTAAGATCTAGACGTTTCCAGTTCCTGCTAGCTTTGTGAGGGGGGTCTGGCTTGAAAGAGTCAACTACGCACGCTTTAATAGAGAAATTAACAATAAAATGATCTGACCAGAGAACCGGGGTAGAGGATTGATATGAAATGCCAGTCAAGTTGGAAATGATGGGATCTAGAAGATTACCGGCCTTATGAGTAGGGTCGGAATGGAGGAGATGCAAGTCTAGGGCTTCAAGATCCTGTATAAGGCGTTTAGCAATAGCACAAGAAGCAGAATTGAAATGAATATTTAAATCCCCAACAATAATGAAGTTGGTAGATAGTGCTAAGAAAGGGGCAATCAGTTCAGGAAGTGAAGCAGCCCAAAGGCTAGCTGAGCCAGGCGGGCGGTAAATCAGGGAGCCGGTTAAGGTAAACTGAGGAGAGAGAGTTAATTTAAACAGGCCCGCTTCACAGTTAGGAAAGTCAAGGTCTTCCCATTTACAAGAGAATTCTCTCTTGAAGATGATAGCAATTACCCCGCCGTCTTTAAGCGCTCGATTTCGCCCCACATAGGTGTAATCATGGGGGAGAGCCATGGCGAGATCAGGGCCAGAGCTATCATTTAGCCAAGTTTCGGTGACAAACATGGCAGCAGGACTAACTGTCTCCAAAAGGTCGAAAATGTCTCTCTTGTGTTTTGAGAGCGACCGACAGTTAATGCTAATGAAGCTCAGAGCGGGTGAGGAATTGTGCAAAGTGGGAGGGAGGGAGCGCATAGGGGAGGGGAAATTCCAGAACGTGGATGACTTACTGTCAACGCATGAATCGAGGGAGTCCAAGGCAAGGGAGCAGTGGGAACAGGATATCGGAGCATTTTGGCAGTTTAAAACGGTATGCGAGAGGCACAAAGGTCCCCGCAGCTGCAGTAGGGTGGAGCGTGAGTAGGAGGTAGGAATATGTGCAGAGGGACTAGGCCCTCGGCCCGTGCTGGCGCGGACGGGCGCAGACGGGCAGGACTTTGGCACGACTTCGGCGCGAAGTCGGCGCTCCCGCTGCGCTCGTCCGCTGCGCTTCCGCCATAGAGGCATTAAATACACCAAGGGAGATAATCACTGCACCGCTAACCTGCGATTTGGGCAGCAGGGCGGAAGTGAGGATGGAGGGCGGGGGTCAGAGTGCGCTCGTGTGGCCACCGCCGCTACAAACGGCACAAGCCGTGGCGGATCGGTGCCAGGAGCAAGGAGCAATAACAATTGCTAGTACAACACGTTGCGCCAAGGTGGCGATCAAAAACAGGCGTTGCGCCGGAGGCGGCGATCAGAGCAGGTGAGCAAGCGTATTTAAAATACGAAAAAAATACACGAGAGAGCACAGCGCTGAAAAGCGCTCACTCTAACAGAAAAGTACAATTTTAAAAGCAGTCATTAAAATTACAGAGCACACGAAGCCTCAGCAGCCTCTCACGCCAGCAGTTAGCATAGAACTAACGTTAGTGCCGTGTTTAAATACTGCCGTCTATTTCAATCACTGCACCGCTAACCTGCGAATTGGGCAGCAGGGCGGAAGTGAGGATGGAGGGCGGGGGTCAGAGTGCGCTCGTGTGGCCACCGCCGCTACAAACGGCACAAGCCGTGGCGGATCGGTGCCAGGAGCAAGGAGCAATAACAATTGCTAGTACAACACGTTGCGCCAAGGTGGCGATCAAAAACAGGCGTTGCGCCGGAGGCGGCAATCAGAGCAGGTGAGCAAGCGTATTTAAAATACGAACAAATACACGAGAGAGCACAGCGCTGAAAAGCGCTCACTCTAACAGAAAAGTACAATTTTAAAAGCAGTCATTAAAATTACAGAGCACACGAAGCCTCAGCAGCCTCTCACGCCAGCAGTTAGCATAGAACTAACGTTAGTGCCGGGTTTAAATACTGCTGTCTATTTCAATCACTGCACCGCTAACCTGCGAATTGGGCAGCAGGGCGGAAGTGAGGATGGAGGGCGGGGGTCAGAGTGCGCTTGTGTGGCCACCGCCGCTACAAACGGCACAAGCCGTGGCGGATCGGTGCCAGGAGCAAGGAGCAATAACAATTGCTAGTACAACACGTTGCGCCAAGGTGGCGATCAAAAACAGGCATTGCGCCGGAGGCGGCGATCAGAGCAGGTGAGCAAGCGTATTTAAAATACGAACAAATACACGAGAGAGCACAGCGCTGAAAAGCGCTCACTCTAACAGAAAAGTACAATTTTAAAAGCAGTCATTAAAATACAGAGCACACGAAGCCTCAGCAGCCTCTCACGCCAGCAGTTAGTTGGTGTGGTATTTTATGGGCCTAATAGTGACGATCCCTCTCACTTATCTAATCTAAAATGGAACTTAATGGAGGTCAGGGCCCCTGTTATAATAGGGGGAGATTTCAATGTCTTGCTGGACCCTGTTCAGGATAGATCAAATGATAGTCGATATGATAACACCCCTTGAGACAGGAGGATGCTAAAAAACATCTTGTTAGAATTGAGCCTGTTGGTCGTCTGGAGACACAAGATGGGTACAAGGCAGGCTTTACTTTTCATAGTAAGAACCATGGCCACTTCTCTAGACTGGACTATTTCTTTGTTGAAAGGATCATGGTGGAAAAAATATCATCTATACAGCTCATATTTCTGACCATGCAGATAGATTTTCTCTTTGGTTGGGTATTCTAGCCCTGTGAGATCTAGATGGACTCTAAGGACAGCCACTTTATCTGATCCTGAGATAGGTGGAGTGTGAAAACACGTATGTAGGTTGTTCTTTCGGGGCAACATTGGTTCTGCCTCCTTAGATTTTGCATGGGACATGTTTAAGGCCTTTCTTAGAGGGGAATTGCAAAGTCAGACTTCTGCTCAGAAAAGGGCTGAACGTTCAACTCTTAAAGCCTTAGAGGACAGCGTAGGCCTACTAGAAGGCAGCCTGTTTCAAGCTGGAATGCAGTCCCCTGATGTCCAGGTAAGGTTGTGGAAGCAACTTGAGGATGCAAGGATGAAATATATGGTATTTCCTGTTACAAAATGTAGAGCCCAGTGGGATATAAAGTCCATGAAGAATTTTGAATATGGGGAACAAGCAGGTGCACTACTCACTTGGAAGGTCCGGCAGACAGGTCAAGGAACTTTATCGAAGAGCTGGTTGTCATTGATAGGGGTGACACCTCAAGGAAGCAGGAGGATATGCAGGCCTGTTTATTGTCTCTTTTTTCCAGCTTATATTGAGAAGAGATCTCTCCTGATCAGGAGTACATTAAGAGCTGGTTGAGGGAGTTGCAGCTCCCTAATTTAACAGATGTAAGCTGCAAGGCTCTCGGTGATCCAATCACTAAGGAGGAGATTTGTTTGAGCATAGGCAAGGGCAGGAAGGGTAAAACCGCGGGCACTGATGCCATTCCAAATTAAGTATTTACCCTTTTGATTGTTGAGCTGATATAATTCCTGGAAGCCCTGTCCATATATAGACAGGGCGGCAAGGTCCCTAAATCCTGGAAAGAGGCCTCTCACATCATTATTCTAAAGCCGTCTAAGGACCCTGGTAGGGCGGACTCGTATCGGCCAATCTCTCTGCTCAATGCGGATTATAAGATCTTTATGAGCATTTTAGTGGGGAGATTGGCCAAGCTAGTGCCTCAGCTTATCCATTCTGATCAGAAGGGCTTTATCCCCAAGAACTATATACAGGATCAGACCCAGCAGTTAATTGGCATGATAGATCTTGCCATGGGAAAATCTGTCCCTCTGGCCGTAATGGCGTTAGATGCCGCTAAGGTATTCAATCGAGTATGCTGGGTCTATTTCTGGAAGGTCTTGAGCTTAATGGGTTCAGCCCTAAATTTATTAATACAATTAAGGCGATATTTGCTGCGGCTTCGGCCAGGATTTTTCTTAATGGTACATTGTCCTCCATTTTCAATATCCTAAGAGGTACACGGCATGGGTGCTATTTTATCTCTTTTTCTTTTTGATGTCTATATAGAGCCTCTTGCCCAAAAGTTGCTATTGGATTCCTTATTGGTTACATTTAGCTGCTCGCCTTATAGCTGCAAAGTCGCTCTTTATGCTAATGATTTATTAATTTATACTGTAGACCCTTTAACTTCGGTTCCAAGAGTAGAAGAAATACTGGGGGAATTTTGCTCTCTCTCTGGTTATTTAGTCAACACTGCCAAAACTGAGGTTATGTGTTGGAACTTCAGTGCATGGGAGAGAGAAGTAAATCTCAAGTTTAGATATCTAGGTATCACAATAGTAAGGGATATAGAGAAAATCTCACATTTGAAACTATCCAGGGTCTCTAAAGAGATTGAACGTGGTTCAGGTAGAGAAACCTTCAGTTGACAATCCATGGATGGGTTAATTTGATAAAAATGGTTATCCTTCCCAAACTAACTTATCTTTTTAATGCTATCCCTCTTGGATTCCCCAAACAAGGCATTGATAAAATCCAGGGGAGGGTGTCGAGTTTTATTTGGGCCCAGAAAGGAACTAGGATGTCTTGTAATAAACTCAGATGCAAATTGAATAAAGGGGGATTGGCTTTACCTGATTTTAATTGGTATTGAGTTGCCTTTCAGTGTAAAAATATTCAAATGATTCTGGCAAAAATGGATGATTCCACTTGGGAAAAACTTTTGGGGAAAATGGTAAGGCTTTGGAGTGTAGAGGGATTTCTATATATATTTGGTGCTCCTGAGTTCTTTAAGAAGGTTTGGTTAAAGGTATTGAGAGCTGCCTTGGACCTTTGGTATAGATTCAGGAGGAGGTGGGGTATTGGATATTTTTCTGATTTCGCCCCGGTTTGGGATTCCCCAGGAACACCAGAATGTTTAAAGGATGCCCTCAGTGTACCACTCAGAAGGGCAGGGGTCTCAACTTGTTTGTACGTGATCTCATCGGAAGGAGTGCACCCCAGGGCAGTATTGAACATCAAAACCAACAATGAGCTGTCCAGATTTAAGTTCATCCAATTATCCTCCTGGATTTTGGCATCAAAAAAGGATATTGGGGTGACTATGAATTAGAGCTGTCTCTTCAAGACATTAGATTTAAGAACAAGGAAGTGGCATGGTGGAATGAAGGACTTTTAGTGGCTGAAGAGAGAAAGTTATTACCCCCTTATGCGGTATGGAGAGGAAACCTCCCAGAGGAGGGTATCGAGTCAATTTGGGACAGCTCATTGAAGACTCTCTACTCAACGGTTAAACCTGCTAACTTGAAGCAAAACCTCCTGTTTACTATTAATCGTCTTTATTGGACTCCACATAAAATATCTAAGTTTGCACCTCAACCTCCCCCCGAGTGTGTGAAGTGTGGCTGTATAGGAGCCAAAGATGTTCACATTTTCGTTGATTGTACATGTTTGAAGAATTTTTGGGACTTTGTAGGACTAGCACTTACAGGGATTTTCGATCATGAGATTAAATTAAATACAGTTCTTATTCTTCTGGGAGACGATGGAGCACCAATTTTGTTCTTAAGGCGGCCTCATAGAAGGTAGCTCTTTTATTTATACTTATTGCTAGGAGAGGAATCTGTCTCAAATGGAGGAACTCTGCCCCCGACAGCAGAAGATTGGGTCAGGGCTGCGGTCAGAATTTATGACCTCAATCAGAGAATAACAAAGAGCCCTGAGCTATCTATCTGGTCTCCTTATCGATGCAAAGCGGAAAACATATTCCGTACATAAATCCTATGAAGTTGCTGTGCTCTTATATTCAGTAAATAGCCCCCGTTTACTGCAGAATCAAACAGAAGTCATAAATATAACAAATCTTTAACTTTGGTGACTGGGAGTCATGCTATAAAATGAGCGTTTGATTTGATATTTTTGAGAACCACTTCTCATAATGCAAAGAAGATATGGCAGTAGGGGAACCATGCACAAGACAGTGAAGTACATCTCTCAATTCAAATTCGCAAAGACATTTAATTGTCACTTCTCATAATGAATTACCTTGTTAACTTTGTTTTTAAATCTTAGTCATTCATTAAAATTGTGAATGAGGCAAGGAGAATATGTAACCTAATTACAGTACTTGAAACAAGGACCTCGCTGTCTACATTGCCTGTATGAAATGATGTGTTCCAGTTTATTTTCGGATTTTACGGCCCGAAAGCATAGTTTCCAGATCCGGAGCGTCGTTTCCGCGCACGCGCATTACGCTGCAAAACCGGAAATTACGTTTTTGGCCCGTAACCTCCGAATATGACCCGGAACACATAATTTAATACAGGAAATGTTATACAGGGAGTGGGAGACAGGAAATACATCACAGGAAGTAGTTGGCAGCAATTTTGTATTCATCCTGATCCATCCTCAATCAGTAATCAAATCCACTGCCATCCTACTGTTTCGTTGTAGAAAAAGCGGAAATGACAGTGCAGGTGAGAATCAAGAATATGTAACAAAAGGGGAAACAGACCATTTAATGACATTTCTGCCTGACACAACATCAAACCCCAGTTTTATTTTCTCCTACTTTGCATTATGGTACATGTAGTCCATATTGAGTGCTCATTATCAGAGTTGTGTGATGTGTTACGTAGCATTGGGGTGGAGCAGTGTGGATATATCACAGACACATGGGGGCAGATTTACAAGCCCCGTATGCCACATTTGTGCCACAGTTGCGTCCCTTTTGTGACGCAGCGGCAGCGCAAAGCCAGCGCCATGCTGTGGGGTATTTTCAACGTGACGCATCTGGGAGATGTGTCACATTGTAAAGCCCTACGCCACAGTTGGGCGTTCCAACATTCATAAACACAGAATACCTCTGAGTACCATTCATCACACTATTCTTCCTTTGCCTCAGACAGTCCTTTTTATTGACTTAGGGCAACAAATCATTTATGTTTTCTTCCTTCAAAACCTTTTTTTTGTTTGGCGTTATTTACACAGCGGATATTTCTTTCTTTTCAGTACATGAAAGCAATTATATACAAATACACTTATATATACAACATATATAACATTATTACATTAGAAAACAGACCACATGTGATTAAACTCTCGAAGGTATTATTGCACAGTATTTTACAATACTCACAAAGTATTTACAGTTCACTACCAGTTTTTTGACACATATAGAATTAGATTTTTTAGTCCTATATTTCTTGATAACCTTTCCTGGGACCTAAACTGCCTTTGGTCCTCATGATATCCTAATTTCTAGGTCCTGTATAGGGTTGGAGATCTAGTTCTACAAGATGTTATGGGGGAACTTTTTGATAGGACGTCTTATATACCTATAATGGTAATGGATTGGTTTTAGTATGTGTCTTTCTTTGGTACCTTAGCTGTACAATCATGTTTCTAAGGAAAGGTACTTACGTATCAGGAACTGATGCTGCAAGGCGCCTATTCCACTGTTTGATACCTATTGGAAGCAAACACAAATGTATAAAGTCTAAGAGCCCTGCCACCAGCATGTTATGCCTTTGCTCATATTGTTATTATCTCACGTTCATGGAACCTACCCGAGTTCCTCGGTTTCTCTATATCTGTAGCTCACATGCCTACTACAAAGGTCAAGGAGGAGGAAACGGAGACACTCTTTCCTTCCTTGGCTCTCGCTTCTTTACCAATTTTGTCTGCCTGACATAAAATATCCACATTTTAGTATTTTGAATATCGACCATATTCATTCATATGTAGTCTCACATAAAGTCGAGCTCCCCACTCATGTAAAACTAATTGTGACCTGTTAAACGGTGAGCGTGTTCGCGTTTTTTTTTACCCAGCGTGGTTAACAAATTATTTTAATTTGCGATAGAGCGCTCGTGTTCCTTTCAAAGATAGACAGTCAACATGCCGTAGTTACTATCGGGTCTACTTTTATTTAAAAGGGCAAATGTCCGGTAAACATATATCTCTCTCATACCGTTGTTATTCTTTTTGCTTTCGCTGTTATGCACCAATTTTATCTCCTGTTTTCCCTCATCCTCTGTGTTCTTTCAGTCCTTCTCGAGAAATTGAAATGATGCGAAGCGTTCAACGTCAATCTCCACTGTGTTTATGTCCTCCATTGCCAAGGGGCTACCACGTGATCCCAAATTTCCTCTAATCTTCATACTTTACATTTATTGTGTACCATTTCTTTTCCATGACAATATGCTGTAGGTTCAGGTACTCAGTCTGTTTTTTGTCGCACCCGCAATATCTTAAGTTCCAACTCGCACTGCTGCGGACCTTTCGATCAACGCCGATCTCCACTTTGTTTATATGCTCCGTTGCCATGGAGCACCCACGAGATCCAAAGTGCCTCAATTCTTCCTGCTTGGTATATCCCATTTCTTTTGCATGCCTTACAGTGTGCTGTAGATTAAGATTCTCAGTCTATTTTTGTAACATACTTAATATCTTAAATTACTTCTCGCACTGCTACAGACCTTTCGTTGTCATCGTTACCTGGCGACTTGCTTCCATTTTAACTCCCTCAGATTTTAAATGTACTTTATTAATATGTTGCAGACAAAAAGGTTGGTTTATTTAATATTATCCTCAAGTTGGCACCTTTTATTGAAGTTCTTAATTTGCTTTGTTGATATGGCAGAATGGCTGGATAGTTTCACTTCACATAACAAGGAGGCTCGTCTCTTACTCCTATCCTCCACTTTTCAGTTGTGTTTATTCATTTTCCATATTTACCACGTGGCGAAGGCATGATTTACTAGTTATTGATGTTACCCTCAAATTTCTCTATGTATGGAGATCTTCCCACTTTAAAAAAAAAAACATTCATCCGTTTCCACAATAGTTTCTTACATATTGGACTCACAGGTGAATTAACTACAGTTCATTAATTCAGACATTTCATTTAGGGCATTTGCTGTTGTGCTCAGGAACATGATGGTTCTTGCCTCTATTTTGGTCATTATGTTTTCAATGTTGTTTCCAGCTATATGGCGTAACACAGTCCATTTTATGTCATTAGGGCCATGTCCCATCTCTACACAATGTGCCACCATTGGTGCAATCGATGTTTTGCATCTAATGCGTGAACGATGTTGCGAGATGCGGTTCTTGACTGGTTGGCTCGTTTTTCCTACATAGGCTTTTTTACACGGGCAAATAATTCAATAAATCACATTATGCGTGTTGCAATTCGTGAAGTCTTTGTGTCTCAAATATTTTTTGCCATATGTAAAGAGCGCACCCTCCAGGGTACTGTCACAGGACACACAGTTCCCACATTTCCTGTGTCCTTTTATTGGTGGCAAGGTCAACATCATTCTCAGTGATCTGTCTTGTTTTTGGTTGTCGTGTTTGCCCTGACGAATTTGTCCCTTATGCTCTTATTCTTTTTGAGTGCAAAAATGGGAGTTTTTGTAAAGGGTTTTAAGCCTTTGACCGTATTCCAGTTCTTTCTCACTATTTTTTGTACTTCGTTAGTTATACCTGAAAAGTCAAGTCAAGTCAAGTCATAAAATTTGTATAGCGCACTACATACCCAGAGGGTTTCAAGGCGCTTAGGAAGGGGAGGAGGATTATTTGTCAAATATCCACGTTTTAAGCTGCTTTCTGAACGCTAGGTGATTCTGGGTGAGGCGAAGGTAAGCGGGGAGTGAGTTCCATGTTTTGGCAGCCAGGTATGAAAAGGATCTGCCTCCCATGGTGGTCTTGTTGATGCTAGGTACAGTGGCGAAGGCTTGGCTGGAAGAGCGAAGTTGGCGGGAGGGGGTGTAGAAGGACAGTCGAGAGTTGAGGCAATCTGGTCCGATGTCGTAGAGTGATTTGTGTGCGTGGGTAAGCAGTCGGAAAGTGATCCTCTTATTGACGGGTAGCCAGTGGAGGTCTTTAAGGTGACCAGACACACACAAGGGGTGTATTTCCTTGTTTTATTCTGGGGCTCAACAAAGACTTGCGGGGAGTTTACCACGCCCTCTTCATAGCCCATTTGAGAAGCTTCTTTGGGTATTTTCTCTCCAACAATTTTTTTATTAATTCTTTCGCGTTGTCGAAATAATCATCCTTCTTTGAGCAATTTCTCCTTATTCTAAGGAATTGGCTCAGGGGTAAATTTTCTCGAAGGTTTCTCTGATGAAAACTGGAGAAGTGTAAAAATTTATTCCAATCTGTTTTTTTTGTGTACAATGTAGTATATAGGTGATCTTCTTCATGTTTTATGAGGAGATCTAGAAAGTTCATTTCAGTTGTGCTTGTGTTTGATGTAAACTGCATATCTGGATTCCTGTTGTTTAGCCAGATTACAAATTCATTCAGTTGTTCTTCTTGTCCTCTTCACAATAAGAAAATATCGTTGATGTATTGACGCCAAATTTTGATATGTCCTTCATATGGATTGTTGTTGTATATCCATCTGTCTTCATAGAGCGCCATAAACATTATGGCCATCTCCGGTGCAAAAGGACATCCAACATAGGTGCTTTAAGGACCTACAGAGGACGTAGTAGGAGACAATTCCTCAACTTCTCTGACGCATCACAAAAAAAACAGATCGCAATACATTTTTACACTTCTCCAGTTTTCATAGGCTAGCCGAGGTTCCAGAGGTATGTGTAAGCCATGCGTTAAAGCAATGTTGTGCAAAACACAACAGGCTAATATGATCTTGCACACGACTTCTGTGCAGTACAGCAGCAGACCCCCCTGTATGGTCGAGACATCTGATTTGCGACTTCAACGGACCAAAGGTGCGCTCTATGATGGCTCGAGTCTGTATGTGTGCCCTTTTGTACCTACGCTGAGGTACAGTGTTTGCATGCCTGTAAGGGGTGAGGAGATGTGGGGAGAGTGCATATCCAGCGTCGCCTGAGGAGGAAAGGAAGGGCAGTTGTTTACATTTCCCTCTTTGACTTGCACAGAACATGATCTATACGTTAGTACATGCAGTGTCTGTTGGGCCATGATTTTTATTGTACAGTGGTTAATATTGGGGGGCATTCAGACATTTCAATGACACATATCACTCATTTTTAGTGCTGGGTACTTACCCAATATCCACATGTTGCCAAATTCTCCAGCAGCCATCCGCCGTGCAGGAGGTGACATGCGGAATATGAAGCTGTCATGGGTACTGCCTGGGAACACTGCATGCACATTGATGAACCTCCCACTGGCATCACAGACAGCTTGCACATTGATGGAATACCATCTGTGTCTGTTGCAGAAGATGTGGGCAATGTGGCAGGGTGGCTGAAGAGCCACATGGGTGCAATCAAATGCACCCAGCACACGTGGGAATTGTACAAGGAGATAGAAATCTCTTGCTGTCCTTTGTCTCATGGCCAGTGTATGTGGCATTTGTAAGTGGTTGGGGGTTCTAGCAGTGATGCATCTCAGTACCTGATGCAGGCACCGTGACTGGCTTGCCTGGGAAATGCCCACATGGTCACTAGAGACCCTTTGGAAAGACCCAGTGGCAAAACAATTGAGGGCAGAAAGGATCTTGAGATATGCTGGTATTGCATGTGAGCAGCAGGTCACAGAGTCAAGTTCCTGCTCCCACTCACATTCCATATCCAAGATGACTTCTGGAGGGAAACGGTACCTGGGCCTTACATCTTGGCTGGACATTCCAAATAGGTTGATCCTCTGTCTGAAGATCCTCTCTGTTCTCCTCCTCCTCCTAAAGTAGTTTTGCTGCATGGCAAGGGGCAGTGCTACAAACACATTCAGTGACATCTTGAAAGGGTTTGTTTGTGTCTGCTCTGCATTTATACATGCTGCAGGGCTAGGACTGGCTGCAGTGTCAGCTGATCCATGGTGGAGGATGGGAGGCACTTGGACAGGTGTTTACCCTTATCTAACATGATCAACTGCCATAAATCGTATCGTCCGACCCGGGATCGGAAATTCCGGCCGGGAATCGGAAATTCCGACTCAGAGCCCGAAATATCAGGCCAGATTCACAAAATCCGCCTCTGTGTCATAAATTCTGGCCCGGGAGCAGAATTTACAGCCCGGCAGCGGACGTAAAGTTAGTAGTCGTAAGTCTATTCTGTGAATTCCAAAAGTAGTAAGTTCATTCTGTGAATACCGAAAGTAGTACGTTCATTCACTGAATGACAAAAGTAGTAAGTGCATTCTGTGAAAACCAAAATAGTAGTAACTTTAGGATTGAGTCTTAAGTTTTTTCTGTGAATCGGGCCCTACATGCGTTTATTTTGCAAGACTTTGTTTGTGCCCTTTTCACATGAGAGCTGTCTGCTTTTCACGTTCTCTGCTGTGCTCTGAGGTTTAGTCTGCACATATTGTACAAGGTCGATAAACAATGCCCTTTGTTTTTCTGTCTGGTCAGTCCCTCGCACTATACATAACATGACACACAGCTGCACTACTGAAAATCGTATGCTTTAATATTGCAAGCTAAGCATGTTGCTCACAAAGTTGGATAACATTGTTTCTTCTCTTATTGATATTGTGTCTTTGTTGTATCATGGTCAAAATCAATTGCGTTCTGTGATGCAATTCGCATGGACTTTGCACACTCTGAAAATGGGAAAAGAACCATGGGATTATTTAAATGCATCTGCTTTATTTTTGTCATTTAATTTAACTGAAAAAAAGCAGTTTATGTTCATGAAAGATGCAATCTACACTCTTCTACACATGGAAAAAATAGACCCTTTGCCTTTTTCTGCGGCGGAGACTTACCCTGCTGTCTGGCTCATCCATGGAGTTATATCTTTACTTTTCTCTTTGTTTCAATTCAGCTCTTGTATGAAACATTACCAGCTAGGCCACTTTGAAACCCTGGGTAGAGGTTTTCTGTATGAATTGTGGTCCTTGCCTTTCACATACAGATGTTTAAGGGATGAGAAGGAAGTATACCTTACGGGGGAAGACTGTAATTCTTCAGTAGGCCATTCCCTTGTTTGTAAAAACATAAAGTTGCACAGGGCTTGTAATATGTCCACTCCGAACCTTGCTTGTGTTATAAAAGGTATTCCAGTTCCCGCAATAACTCCCACATTCATTCTGCTTACTAACAGTAGTTATCTTATTTTAAATAACCCAGAATGCTGTGGTTAGCTTGCTGGAATAACGTACATTGTAATGGTTTCACAGAGCTTTGTTTGCTGTAAAAATGAACTCTCCCCCCCGTGTGAATCTCAATACCTCAATTTGGAATTCCATACCAACTTTGAAAACAGATTTCAACAAGTTGAGGAGACTAAAAGCGCTTTTATTCCAACAAGAAGCCCTACTTATTTCCACGCGCAAGACCTTCAATCTGCAGGTGGCGAGCAATGCTAGCGAAATTCAAACGCTTTTGAACACTAACCTCCCACTACATTTTGGGGAGCTTAGACACCGCACTTTAATGCGTCTAATACTCAAGGCCTAGCATATTTTTTTAAAGCTGTCGGCTCTGGCCTTATGTCTTCTTTTCAGACAATATTTGGTGTTAAACTTGCCTTCATTCATTCTATCTTTTCCAGTGTCTTTGGAGGATTCCCTTTGATACTGGCATTAGCTGCGGGAAGCCTGCTTCTCCTGTGCCTGCTGCACAATGGCTGCTCCTCTTGTAGTGCTGCACAGACTAGGCCAGCTGCAATTGCTCCGTGACCATATGCATGGATGCTTTGGTACACTACCAATGGCTACTCTCAGTGTGTCTTATCGGTTGTCCTTCCGCTTTGCATACTTCACCTTCGTGCAAGCAGTATTTTAATGCTTACGATGTCCGTTTACATGGGCATTGGATTTATGCCTCTCCAATACGTCATGTTCAGACCCGGATTTCAAACAGTTTTTGGGCCCCATATTGGCCCATGAGCAGGACTGTTCTGGGATTGGTCTTATGGCGCGTGTGGCTGCACTTGGAGTCTTGTCTCAATTGGATATCTGTGAGGCTACGCAGAACCACCTACTTCAGAGTTACATCAAATATCACACAAGTTATCCGACGATGCTCCAGGGGGCCACAGACTGTGAGGAGCACACTTGTTCATTCAGCTTACTGAATTGGATAGCATCCCTTTTTCTACAAACGACAATGATGTCCTTTTGGAGGGTGTTGCATTCTTTTGATCATATACTCTGATGGATTAACCTTGTTAATGCACCACAAGCATCTTGCAGGTTCTTACATTCCGGAAGTATTTTAAAAAAAAAATCTCCATAAAAGTTCTTTCCCCTTCTTTCCGCTCTTTCTTATATATTATTTTTACAAATGAAGACGCTTTTGAACTCTGCTCGTACTGGATTGAACTCTGTTTTTGTCCTAATGTCTACATGCTATGGACTTACCAGGGGGAGGGTGTAGTATGGATGGTGGGTTCATTGTCGACATTGCTAAGTTAGCATGAGCTTTACTGCCATAGGCTGCTTTTGCGCACGACACGACATACCTTTATTTTGCAAGATAACCAAAATAGTAGTAAGTTTAGGATTGAGTCTTAAGTTTGTTCTGTGAATCGGGCACTACATACATTTATTTTGCAAGACTTTGTTGGTGCCCTTTTCACATGAGAACGGTCTGCTTTTCGCGTTCTCTGCTGTGCTCTGAGGTTTAGTCTGCACACGATGTACAATGTCGATAAACAATGCCCCTTGTTATTCTGTTCTGGTCAGTCCCTTGCTCCTAGACATAACATGACACACAGCTGCACTGCTGAAAAACGTATGCTTTAATTTTGCAAGCCAAGCATGATGTTCACACACTTGGAGAGGGACCTTTCCAGAGAGAAGAGCTGTGCTTGTCCTGCGATGTAAACCTTTCATCTAGGCCTTGAGGTATGGGGTCTGCTCACAAAGCCCAGAGGTTTTCTTTTTAATATTGAACTATAACTTAGCTGGGGAGGATGGTTAGGCACTTTAGCCCTTTTCCTCTGTCTTTATAAAATGATATCGCCTTTTGTATTCTATGGACTTGTGGCAATGCTGACAATATTGTTTCTATGCATTTCACTGCTAGTAATTGCACGTATACTGTACCATAGAGTGCGTTGTAATTGTAATTGTAATTGATATTTATATAGCGCTAATCACCGGGTCTCTAAGTGCTTTAGAGGGAATAGCTAGAGGTCGTGGGCAGATGTAAGGCCCCACATGGTGAGTTTAGACTATGTCCAGTACCCCCCTAAACAGGATCCTTAGTTACAATAAACATTTTAAACAATACCCAGACTCTGAATACTCTTATTGTGGACAATTATGAGTGAGTGAGCCAAAGAGTTGCTCCCAAGATTCCTGAAAGAGTTGGGAGTGTTGTGTACTGGGTTTTCTAATCATTGGTAGCTTCTCTGTTAGTCGGAGAACGAATGAGACTCTATTGCTAGTCGGTTTTTGGGATTTTGGGGACGGAGGTGATAGGTTGTTACACCACTATCCATCAAGGTCTTGGTTTCCTGTGCATAGTTCTGTGTATGTGCAGAATCCCTGCAACACGACCTTGTTTGAAGGGGCCGTGGGCATGGCGGGCAGCCGATAACACATGTGTGGCAGAGGAAGGGGGCTGGGGAAACACTCTGGAATGTCTGCAAGGGTCACGTAGGTTAAAAGAAAGCGGCAAGTGCAGATACCTGGGGGATGGGGCTGCTGGGAACAACAGACATGAGCTGGGAGGCAGATAGGGGGAAGGAAATGGCAGTGCAGAAAGTGGAAGTAGAGGAAGTATTGGGCATTATGGAACAGGCACCTGCGATGAAGTGAGACAGGGTGTGGTCACAGTAGTAACGTAGAGGACGAAGGAACAGCTGCTGGGGCGTATGAGAGCAGGCATTAGGCAGGGGCAGGAGCGAGGGTTCCACAGGCAACAATGCAGTGGGCCCCTAGGGGCCAGCCTCTGCTTTAGTGGCAGCCTTGTTAGAATTGAGTGACAGGGAAGATAAAAGGAGGGACATAGAGTCAGGAGCTGACCAGGGCAGGGGCAGGGGCACAATGAGGGAAGTCTTTGAAGGTATACTCCAGAGCAGGCCTGAGCAGGGGTCTGCATGTGCAAGCAGGGCTATCAGGTATAGGTTGAGGGACTCAAGGGGCGTGGCGGGGGAAGTACCAGGGTGAAAGGCATATGGGAGGCACAAGCAGGGCAGGGTGAAGGGCAGGGCAGTGGGTGTTGGTTACCAGACATCGGGACAACCCAATCCACATGGAATATACTTATCAGTACACCAGCCTTATTCTGTCACAGGGGAACAAGTGAGAGAGAGCACAGTGTGGCTCTGCTACCCCAAGGAGAAGAGTAGATAAGGCCCGGTGTGACCAGCAGGATGATGGTGTTGGACGACATGATCACTGCCCGATTAAGGTCCAGAGTGGCCTCAGTGGTGCAAAAAGTAAGAGGATTCACAGCATGGCTTGCGGCACCCCACATCGGCGTAGAGGTTGGGAGGGCAAGGTACAGCCCCTTAGCACAGTATGGACCAGAGTTTGTTTGCAAAGCGTGATGCTATTTCACAGTGGTGAGGGAGAAAGGATGACCAAAGGGCAGAGGGAACAGAGATCTTAGAGGAGACCATGCTGGACTATGATGAGGAGAGTTTGGAAGAGGGTGAATTGTCAGATGATAATGACGTGCCACATGTAGCAGAGACGAGGTGCTGAGAACAGGTGATGGGGAAGGTACAGGGTAAAGATGTTAACCAGTCTGTGCTTATTGTTTAACAGATTTCAGCCGCTGGTAGGCAGCGACATGAAGGCCACGGTGTGACAGAAGAAAAGGGACAGCTGGTGAGGAGGTGGACCCAGGAGAGGGCACTGATCTTGGCACCAGGTAAGGGCATGCAGGGAAGGGCTAATGCCACCACAATGGTGTCAATTGGTGTGGATGCGAGGGATTCATAAGATTACAGGGAGACCAGATTGACAAAAGCTTTATACTTGAGGACACAGAGGTTGACACAGGGGAAACAAGCACAGGGGGAAGGTTGACACAGTGACAGTGCTGGGAGGCAGTAAGCAAAGTGTTTCCGCACCTACTGATGGAGCAAAAGGCCAAGACAGAGGGAAGGAAGGAGCATCGAGCAAGGAGGCTGTTGAGAGTGCAGGGAGGGACGTAGAGGAGGGAAGCGGAGGGTAAGTCTGATGGGCCAGAGAGCAAAGAATTGAAGATTAAAAAGCTACTTCACATAGGGGTGTCAAAGCTTTTCAGAGCACATCTAATGCTTGGAACCAGAGAGAAAATATGGAAGGGAGAGTATGTGGAAATGCTGAAGCTGCTACATAGAGAGTTGGGTGCAAAAGAGGGAACTAAAGAGGGGGAATATGAATTCCCCAAACAGCCTAAAGTGCCCTTGACCATAGAAAACTGGACTGTGGCCTTTCTAATTTATGCCAGTATGTATTTTGGAAAGTATCCAGAGAGATTTGTAGCACTCTTTAATATATGGATGTTATCAAAAAGGTACAGATTAATTATGGGGGTATATGCTTGGGCCCAATATGACCAGTTTCAACCCTGCATGACTCTGGATTCTGAGGCACAATGGGGTGAGATCAATTCTAACATTTGGCAACATACAATGGGGCCCTCCAAATTTGGGAAGACTATCTTCACTGCCAGTGGGTTACCCATAGGGAATCAGCACTTTCAGGGGCACCCCACCCATGAGGGGGTTGGTGTGACAGGCAAAGGCCAGGGGAGTCAGACAGGAGCATGCTGGGACTTTAATAAAGACCTGAGCACCAGTGAATATTCCAAATTCCAGTATGAATGATCCAAAGATGCTGGACGACATGCCCTTATCCATTGCTATGGGGCAGGCAGACACTCTGGTTCCTATTCAGGGCAGTGGCAACAACAGCAGGGGCCCACAGGTTTTCAACAGCCCAGTCAGATGACGGGTTTCAGGGTTGTGAAGGGTTCACACAGAACTGGGGGAAAAGGCTCATACGCCAATTAAGTTAGAGTGGCTTGAATTCTGACTCACGCAGCACGACCGCAGGACGATGCCAGTCTCTTGATGGAAGGGTTCAGATGGGAGTTCAAACTGGGATATGAAGGCCCCAGGGTGCATAGGTGGGTGAACAATCTCAAATTGGTAGGTGCTCACAAACAAGTGATGAAGGATAAGTTATTGAAAGAGATATAGGAGGGCTGGATGGCTGGCCCATTTGACGATTGGCCCATGCTAAAGTTGATTGTGTCCCCTATTGGTGTGGTCCCAAAAAAGGTAAGGGACAGGCTTTAGTTTCCTGAGAATTATAGCATTAGAATTCACCAGTTTCTCCACTGGCAGCAACTACTACACATTGAGTGTGCTAAATCTGGCTAAAAGAAGGTTTCCTATTTACATAGACTTAAGGTGCAAATCACAATGTCCTCATATACGACTACAAGAATGAGGCCTCTCGAATCAACATCTTTTCCAAAGTGGTATGTGATCCTCAGTGGCATCTGATTCTATATGTTTACAATTCAACCAAAATGCGTATAAGATTATCCTTAGAAGTTGTTACACACCGCATCAACTATAAGCTATGTTTGGCAATTCTGATCTCTATTGGAGGGCATACGTATAACCTGGCTGGATGATTCATATGTGGTGGGATTGTCTGACGATGATCACATTTTGGAAAGGAGTCAAGATACCCGTTAAGGATATCCTTAGCGTAGCTCTTCCACTAATTCCATTGATTTGGTTGATGGAGAATGTAGACTCTGTCCACAATTATTGACAGGATAATCACTCAACTCTTCATTGGCAGTAGCTCACATTTGAAAAATTCCTTAAGTATTATCAGTTGGGTTCTGGTGGAGCAAATGTTCTATGGAGAGATTAACAGCCACATTAACAGTTATGTGGGAACTTTTAAAAAGGTATTGACCCCTTTCAAAACTTATATTAAGAACAGAAAACAAACTGGCCATATGGGCAATTATGAATTAGGATGTGGAGATATACAGGGTATGGTCCTCTCCATCTCCAGTTTATTTGCCTTTCCTCATGTTGCCATGATCTATGAATTTGTACATTGCTGTTGCTACTTTAGTGAGGTATGCAGCATTCCCTCCTCCTGCTGTGTTCCCATTCTCCACCCACCTAAAACCTATGTAGGGGACCAGATTTTCTCAGAGGCCGGGCACAGAACAACAGCCTCCAGAATGCCCCGCTCACCTGCTCATCAGCGCTAGCGCCAGGAGGATCATAAAGCAATCCTCTTTGGTCCATTTAGTGCGACAAGACTACACAAAGACAAAGCAATGCCAGTTATTTAACAATGAGTCACCTTACGTATTGTTTCTCCTTGCACCTGGTCCCCCCATTTTGCTCTGCAAATGCCTTGTTTTGCTGTGCCTAAAATCTCCAGTGCTGTTATGTTCCAGTGACTTATCAATGTTTTTAAAATAATTTTTTTATTGTTGAAAATTGATACAGTGGTACAGTGGGACCCTGCTGTACAAATTCAGGATCAAGGACCAGCTCTTTTCGCCTAAGAAACTAGGTGAGAAGTATACCTGCTGTTGACTGGTCTGCTGAGGTTTTACAGTGTGGCTATAGCCGTCCAGTATTAATTGGTTGTATTTTCACCCATTCGTATCTCTGCTTACCAGTGAGTTTAAGGGAAGCTATGGGAAAAAGAAAATCCAGTGTGTTTGGGGGAGAGAATGGGAGTGGGGGGTTTAGCCAAAGACCATCAAGGCTAAGTAGGTCCGCAGGTCTATAGCGGACAACTGCGTTTTCGACCACATTGATGATTTTTTAATTGAATGCAGAGAAATTCTTGCACCATCGGCCCACCCCGCCTCGTCTGAATCCCCTACCCTTCCTAATATGATCGATCCTTCAACTACCACAACACTCAAAACGCGAAAGCGCATCTCCCAGATGTTTAGCAAACCTGCTACACATAGTTCACGCAGCTGCACCAATTCGTCTCGCAGCCATCCTGCACTGTCCCCAATTGTCGATGAAACTGAGCCGAAGTCCATCATATTGTCTACTATGGCAGTAGACCAGGGCCTTATTGATATTGTTGACTCCGACCTTGTCTTATCCAACAGATATTTACCACTCTAGAACACGTGTTGTGTGCAAAAGGGAGGAGAGGGGACGGGGCGTGCAAAAGGTTGATATGGTAGAGGGGGTGGTGGGAGAGTCAGTGATCTCATACATGACTACAAGAATGAGGACTCTCGGTCAACATCTGGTCCAAAGTGGTATGTGATCCTCAGTGGCGTCTGCTGCTATATATTTACAATTCAAACAAAAAACATATAAGATTATCCTTAGAAGGTTTTTCACTCCGCATCAAATGTACGCTATGTTTGGCAATTCTGATCTCTATTGGAGGGCATATTTATACTCTGACTGGATGATTCATATGTGGTGGGATTGTCTGATAATGATCACATTTTGGACAAGAGTCTTGATACGCGTTAAGGATATCCTTACCATAGCTCTTCCACTAGTTCCATTGATTTGGTTGATGGAGAATGTAGACTCTGTCGACAATTATTGAAAGGTTCATCACTCAATTCTTCATTGGCAGTGGCTCACATTTGAAAAAATCCTTATGTATTATCAGTTGGGATCTGGTGGAGCAAATGTTCTATGGAGAGATAAACAGCCACATTAGCGGTTATGGTGGGAACACTTAAAAAGGTATTGACCCCTTTCAAAACTCATATTAAGAACAGACAACAAACTGGCCATATGGGCCGTTAGGAATTAGGATGTGGTGATTCAGAGGATATGGTGCTCTCCATCTCCAGTTTATTTGCCTTTCCCCATGTTACCACGCGTACTTTTAGCACGCATACCATTACCACAGATTTTTTACGACGCAGGTCATGCTACAACGGATTCCATTACAACGCAATACACTACAACGCACATACTATTACAACGCATACCATTACAACGTAAGTATAGGTAAGTATATATATTTTATTTAAAAATATTTTTGTAATATTTAATTTAATTATTCATTAATATATATAAAATAATTATTTTTTAAATATTTAATTTAATTATTTATTATTTAATCATTAAATATTTATATTAATGAAATTATTTTTAATGGTAAATTTTTAAAATATATATTAAAAATACCCCTGTACCCCAAAACCCATACCCAACCCTAAAACCTAAAAATACCCCTGTACCCCAAAACCCAGCCCCAACCCTAAAACCTAAAAATACCCCTGTACCCCAAAACCCAAACCCAGCCCTAAAACCTAAAAATACCCCTGTACCCCAAAACCCATACCCAACCCTAAAAACTAAAAATACCCCTGTACCCCAAAACCCATACCCAACCCTAAAACCTAAAAATACCCCTGTACCCCAAAACCCAAACCCAGCCCTAAAACCTAAAAATACCCCTGTACCCCAAAACCCAAACCCAGCCCTAAAACCTAAAAATACCCCTGTACCCCAAAACCCACACCCAACCCTAAAACCTAAAAATACCCCTGTACCCCAAAACCCATACCCAACCCTAAAACCTAAAAATACCCCTGTACCCCAAAACCCAAACCCAGCCCTAAAACCTAAAAATACCCCTGTACCCCAAAACCCAAACCCAGCCCTAAAACCTAAAAATACCCCTGTACCCCAAAACCCATACCCAGCCCTAAAACCTAAAAATACCCCTGTACCCCAAAACCCAAACCCAGCCCTAAAACCTAAAAATACCCCTGTACCCCAAAACCCATACCCAACCCTAAAACCTAAAAATACCCCTGTAGCCCAAAACCCAAACCCAGCCCTAAAACCTAAAAATACCCCTGTACCTCAAAACCCAAACCCAGCCCTAAAACCTAAAATACCCCTGTACCCCAAAACCCATACCCAACCCTAAAACCTAAAAATACCCCTGTACCCCAAAACCCAAACCCAATACCCCAATACTTACCTTTAAACTTACCTAAATGTACGATGTAATGGTATGCGTTGTAAAAGTACCTGCGTTGTAAAAAAATGCGTTGTAAAGGTATCCGTGGTAATGGATCCTGCGTGGTAATGGATCCGTGGTAACGGTACTGCGTGCTAAAAAATCCGTGGTAACAGTTACATACCCTCATGTTGCCATGATCTCTAACGTTGTACATTGCTGTTGCTACTTTAGTGAGGTATGCAGCATTCCCACTTCCTGCTGTGTCCCCATTCTCCACCCACCTAAAACCTATATAGGAGACCCGATTTTCACAGAGGCTGGGCACAGAACCCCAGCCCCCAGACTGCCCCGCTCACCTGCTCATCAGCAACAGCGCTAGCGCCATTAGGCGCATAAAACCAGTCCCCTTTGGTCCTTCTAGTGCGGCAAGACTACATGAAGACAAAGCAATGCCAGTTATGTAACAGTGAGCCACCTTATGTATTGTTTCTCCTTCCACCTGGTCCCCCTATTTTGCTCTGCGTATGCCTTGTTTTGCTGTGCCTAAAATCTCCAGTGCTGTCGTTTTCCAGTGACTTACCAAATTTTTAAAATTATTTTATTTATTGTTGAAAATTGGTACAGTGGGCCCCTGCTATACACATTCAGGATCAAGGACCGGCTCTTTTTGCCTAAAAAACGAGGAGAGAAGTATACCTGCTTTTGACTAATCTACTGAGGGATACAGTGTGGCTATAGCTGTCCGGTATTGATTGGCTGTGATTTCGCCCATTCGTATATCTGCTTCCCAGTGAGTTTAAGGGAAGCTATGGGAAAAAGAATGGGAGTGGGTTGTTCAGTAAAAGACCCTCAAGGCGAAGCAGTTCTGCAAGTCTATAGCGAACAACTGCGTTTTAGACCCCATTGATGATCTTTTAATGAATGCAGGGAAATTCTTGCACCATCATCCCATCCCACCTCGTTTGAATCCCCTACCCTTCCTAATATGATCAATACTTCAACTACCACAAAAGTCAAAACGCAAAAATGCATCCCCCAGAGGTTTAGCAAACCTGCTACACGTAGTTCACAATACTTCACCAATTCCTCTCGCAACCATCCTTTACTGTCCCCCATTGACGATGAAACTGAGCCGAGGTCCGTCATATTGTCCATCACGGAACTGGACCAGGGCCTTATTGATGTTGTTGACTCTGAAATTATCTTATCCAACAGATTTTTACCACTCTAGAACATGAGTTGTGTCTAATAAGGAGGAAAGGGGACCAGGGGGCAAAAGGGTGATATGGTAGAGGGACTGGTCGGAGAGGCAAGAGTAGAGATAGAGGCAGGAGCAGAGGATGCAGTAGAAAGTTCAACAGGGGGAAACCCGTAGGATCATGAATGATCTGAGGAGGGAAGTCGACTTACTAAAGTCGACTGTTCTAACCCTTAATGAACAAGTTTGACTCCTAACAGCTAGAGGAGCCCCATCAGCTCAACCCCCCAAAAAGGCAGCTGTTGAGCAACCAAATCTGCCCCAAGTTGAAAATTGCCCAATCCTTTCTATGCCAGTAAACTGCCACCAGCTCTTATATACTGCCATCAGGGAACATCCCCTGCTATTTGATACCTGTAAAGCTGCCAGGGGGACCCGTGAAGCATGGCCGCAAGCCGGAACGAGCCATCATGAACAGTATGGGCTGTGCATAAGTCATGAACCCTCCCCCCAACCTCCAAACTCGGCTATTTTCCTGATCACCTGCAAACAACAGTACGGGCAGACTCAACTGCCTCCTCATGGGCGTAGGAAGTGTGGGGGACGCGGGGGATATATCCCCTCCAGATTTTGGAGATGGGGGACACGGGGACAAGGGTGGGGGGGACGAGGGGACAAAAGAATTTCCCCTCTCTCTCCTGTCTGTGGCAGGGCCATTCGCGCGTGAAAGCGCTACCTAATGGCCCTGCACTTGACCTGCCTGGAGTCGAAGAGGCCACCCGCCCGCTGCAGGAAGGCTCGGTGTTCTGGGAAGGGCAGAGAAGGGGGAAAAAACTGTCTCTTTTCCTTCATACCCATTTCTGTCTCTGTCTCGCTCCTGCTCAAGTTCTGATTTCAAGAGCTCTTATGTACTCTCTCTCTTGCATCGCCTTTTCTTTATTTGTTTCTCTGTGAAATGGATCCAAAATTGGGCGGACACTTTGGCTGGATATTTCCTCATTTACTGAATGTTTTATAATCCAAAGAAAAACCTCGGGATGGAGAGAAAAAAAATGAAATACCTAAATTAAGCAATACAGAGTGGTAAGCAGACAGGCCAGATTGTTATTTACATCCACACATATTAGAACCACTTTACAGAGTTTGCCAGTGAAAGCACTTTCTTTTCTTCTTTCTTTGAACAACATTTTTCCCAGGGTGGGGAAGTGCACCATTCATAAAGGGACTGCAATACCTGGTTGATGGGTGAAGTGGAAATGTTTAATACAATTGTTTTCAACTGTTTTAATTATTTTAGCTTATAAAATGTGTACTGCGGCTCTGTGTTCGGGGATGTGATTTTTTTTTATCCAACCTGCTTACATTTTGAAAGGATGTAAGCAATGGACATTGAAACGGGTCCTTCCTGGTCCTGTAGCCATGTCCTGAATTTTTCAGGAAAAATCACTTAAATTTCTGAATAATGAGTTTAAAACTGTTAAGCTAACAATGTTGTTCCTGAATACATTTCACATGATTTGCTTATTCTTGCATTCCTTAAGAGTGTTTGCTTTTTTCAGGGTGTTCTTCATTTTTTTCAGGCAGCATTTTACTGTTGTCTAGAGCATAATTTGAATTTAGTTGCACCACAATTGAGTTGTAGCTGAAGGCAGTGCAAGTTTCTCTCAGTGGCGCACGATGGTGTTCAGTGTGGGAGAGGATGTTGCACTCTGGCCAGAGCTGCTGAATTTGGATTTGGCGCACCATTTTCAGCCTTCATGACCAGTCCACCAGACCGCACTCCTGAGCGAGCTCATTCGATGTTACACCTTACAAGGACCGATAGACCTTAGAAGCCCTGGTGTCTTAGCATCCGCAGGTGGACCCTAACGGTGGCAAGTGTGAGTTAACCTTTAAGGCCTGTCCACCACAATCCATACTGCAGTTCACCTCCAGTCTTGCGAGCAGGCATACGAAGAAGCACACCCTAGATTGACAGTGACTGTCACTGAGGTCACAAGATCCTTGAGGCCAGTCCATCGCATCCATTGGCCTTTTTCAGCAGTAGTGGTGCAACTTACCAGGGGTTTGCAATGTAGGATTTGCATGCACACCAAACTTAGGGGGTGATTATAATGGAGGTGGAACCGTCACATCACCTCGTCAGTGGCGGTCCCACCGCCATCGGTGACTGCATCTATGCCAACCATATAAACAATGGCGGGTGATTCCCTGGTGGTAGTTAGACCAACCGCCACGCACCCGACTGACAACCTTGAGCCCGCCAGTGCGGCGGAGGGGCTCGTGGTTCCTACAATGCTGGTGGTACCTACCAGGCACCACAGTAAGGATTACGATACCCCTTACCCACCAGCCTATCCAGTAGTTCACCCACTGTGAGAAGTTGGCCTGGTATATGATGACCACTAATTCTAGTGAGCACCCTGTACCAGTCCAAACGACCCTTATGGTGATTGGTTGTAAGTCAACCTTATAGACCAGCTATCCTAATGGTAGCGTGGACAAAGCAGTCTTAGGATAAACTCAAGAGGGCATGTGAATCCAGCTGTTTTACCGTATGCAATCCCTTTTAATACCAAATGAAAGGACACCACACAAGTTATATATTACAAAATATATGTATTTATTTCTAGACTAATCCCCTTAACTCTTTATGAGCACAGGAGCACAAGCGGTAAACAAAGAACACAGTATAACATACAATAAGCTGCACAATTATGGATAGGTCAGGTGGCCACTCAAACCATATATTAGGAAAGTGATATAAGTACCATGTCACGAACAATGAACAGGCCTAGGGCCTTGGGAATCGCTGGGCCTACACTGGACTAATGAAGGTTAGGTCAGGAGAGGCCCACAGGATACGGGTGCAGTGTCTATAGGCAACGGCGTTTACCATACAAGTCAATGGTGCGTAAAAATCAGAAAGTTATAGGTTTCGGAGACTTCCGACTGGACTAGAACTTAGCCACTTAAAACTAGGACACTAGAGGTGTAATCCACTATAGGAGCACCGGAGTTAGATCGTTACCTCACCCACAGGAAGCGGGTGCATAGGTGCCAAAGTGTGTCGGGTTTCGTCGTGAAGTTCTATGGAGCCTGGAGATGAAGATGCTGCAGGCGACCAGGAGAGAAGAGTCCGGTTGGATCCAAGGGTGGATCGAAGATGTAGAGTACCTGAAAGCAGAAGGAACAGAGTTCAGGTCACTAGCCAGTGACCAGCGAGGAACCAGGAGATGTCGGGTTGCAATCAGGTGATGTTGAGGTGTTTGTCTCCGCTGCTACGTGGATCAGGAAGGATCGAGGATGACCAGCTGGTGAACACGAGCTGTCCCACAAAGGCTCTTGCTGTCGGCGGTGTCGGTACTCGATTCGAAGTCACCAAGCCTTGGCAAAGGCAACCCACGCAGGATTCGAAGATATCTCCTTGATCGGATCGGGGAGGTCAGATTGATGGCTCCTTTTCAGGGGAGCTGGGGCCAGTCTGGAGCAACCAGATCAGCAGTGTAGTTTCAATGTTTCGTCGTCACAGAGGCCACTCGCCAACGGGGAAGCGACCGTACAACGCGTCGAGCAGGAAAAGTGCAATAGGGCCCCATGCAGCACTCGGAGAGTGTGGAGAATGATCGTTGGAGCACAGGCTGCTCGGGGCTGGGGCTTCTCAAACCCCAAAGCACAGCGTCGAGAGAACCTCGGGGGCTGTACAGGAAGCACTTTGTCGACTTTTCAGGATGGCCGCTCCCACGTCTCTTGTCACCTCCACGGGTCTAAGCTTTGCTAGGACTGTGGATCGGGCTGTTGGAAGTCTGGGAGTCCAGGTCTTGTTGGTCTCTGTCATTCGAGCTCCGGCGGGAGCAATGGCAAAGAAAGTCTTGTCGTGCTGATGGTGCCTACTTGCACAGGGGGGCCACTCCTTGACCACAAGGGAGATTCTTCAGTCTTCTACGTCGAGTAGGATGTCGAAGGGTCCAGAGTTTAATTTCAAAGTTTCAGTCAGGATGATCTAAATTGCATTGGCACAGCTCCTACCTTTATTCCAAATCAAGGGGCAGGATCACCTGCTAGGTCCCTCCTATGGGTGGGACCCAGGAAGGGGGTGGTTACACCGCTTTCCCTTTGTCCAGTTTCGCGCCAGAGCTGGGGCTGGAGTGCCCCAGAACCGGTTTGAACTGGGCCATGCATGGGACGCCTTGTGCGCTCCAGGCAGTGTCTAGTTTCATTCAACCCTCCCTGCTACAATCCACTATCTCCTGTCTGAGGTGGTGTAACACCTCCCTGTGACAGGATATCATTTGTCCAGGCCTCCCCGGCCGGAGTTTCGGTCAGCAGCAGGAGGCCAGACTTGTGTCTGTGGCAGCAGCATCTATTTTGTGATGCTGGGGCTCTGGTTAGATTTAACGGCGTTTAAGCAAAGTAACATGTCTTCTCCCTCTAGAAGGGTGGAATGCTACCCCTGTCGCCAGTACTGGTGAGGGGGTAGTATTCCAAAGCGTATGACACCTTACACGACATGTTTTGATAAAGCCAAACCAAAGTTAGCAAGTAACCGCAAGGATTATAATGCACTTAAGAGTATATGGTATGGCAATATCCCAGGACAGCTAAGGGAGTTGGTACCGAAAGCTGCAGACAGGCTCAGCTCATGCTAGAGCACCATCTCACATACAACCAAGCACTCTGCCTCCAGGATTGATAAGGCCTGCCATAGGAGTGACTTATAGGTGTATATGTGTCCAGATATAGGTTTAGATATAGGTATACTATATCTAAGCAAGGGGTGATTACACAACCTTGCCCCAGCTGAGTGATCAGCCAGTTGTGTCAGTTTGGATAGCCAGCCAGGGGTGGCAAAAGATATGCTGCAGCCCCTGGTAGGCCTTGGATGCACCTATGCCCTGGGTACCTACAGTACACTGTACAGGGGCTGATAAGGTGACCCAATATCCAATTGGAGATGTACCTAGGGTACATGGAGTCCATTTTACAGAGAGAGCAGATAGCCTGGGGCCCTGATTAGCAGGGTCCCAGGCCAACTAAGTTGAAAACCAGCTAAACACTAGGCAAAAAATCTGGGGTAACCATTGTCAGGTATCCACCTTCCTACACCCACCATGACATTTTGGTGGAAAGGGACATTGGAGGCCCATAGCGGGCCCCTTTCCCCCAGCCTCCAGACATGCGACCTGGGGGGCATCTAAGAAGTCCCCCTATATATCACTGCACCGTTTGGCATGCACCACATTTTGCATGCCACGTAGTGCAGTGATATATGTAACATGTCAGTTTTTACATTGCGGCAGATGATGCAGCCAGCAGCACCTGCTGCAATGTAAAAGATAGGCACGGCGAACGTCATAGTGGCGGTCGCATTGTAATGCCTATCGTGGGGCCGCCACTTTTTATTTTTTTGCATGTTCTTATATAGCGCTCGAATCACCGGGGAGGCATCTCGGCGCTTGCCTTGGGAACCCGTCCTGGCTTTTCCCTGTGAGATAGCCCCTACAGGGCATCCCCAAGGTGAAAGCCAGGCATCCCGCCGCGGGGGGCCGCGGGGGAGGTTAAGCAAGCTTAATGCCCAGAGTTGCAGAGTGTGAATCTATGATTAGGACAGGCACCGGAGCGAGAATTATCGAGTCCGTGGACATTTGAGCTCAAGACCCTGCCGCGTCGGGAATTGAACCCTGGTCCCGGGTCTGACCTCTGCTTCAGGGTCTGGCTGCTCTAACCAGTGAGCCACACTTCTCCACCTTGAAGGCCAGCGGTCCCATTCCACGATTCGATGGCGGACGGACTGAAGTCCGCCTGCCTTCGTAATCAGCCCCTAAGTTTGCAAACTTCGTGGTCTCTGCTTCATGCACAAACACTTTTAACATGTGCAGCCTTCTTTCGGGCCACTGGAGTTATGCAGCAATGGAGGCCAAAATTATGTTGCAGTGTTGACTAAATGATGCAACAATGAAAAGGCTGTAGTGTGATGCGGTGCATTTTATGATACTTTATTATTTTAACATATTTATACATACTAACAGCCTCTGCAAAGCTTTTGCCTCATTAGTACCTGTGTAACATACAAATGCAGAAGAGGGAAAGGTGACCAGTCAACCTTTGCAAAGGGCCCTGTACTTCACAGAACATAAGTCACATTTCTTTTAGTAATTTTTGATCCGTTTGAGCTACAAAATTGTTTTGGGTCAAATTGTTAGATTATGCAGCAGATGATGTATTATGTGGCAACTTTTAAACTGACCTCAGGCTTCAGCAGTGCACACATGCAAACGCAGAAAGGGCTGCTGGCTTCTAAACTGCCATGCCCTATTCTAGGGACTTAAAGGTAGTTCCAATCTCTCTGCCCTATTATGAACTAGGGCCTTACAGAAGAGGCCATGCCAATCATAGGGGTACCCTAATCCATAGTGCACCCTAGTGTATGTAGGTGTTTCCCAGTATCTTTAAGTGTCTCTTTCAGAATAGCACTGGCCCTTTGCCTGTTCAGGCAGAGGCCAGGGTCAGTCAGAGTCAGGTAGCACTAGTACCAGTCAGCAAAACGTTGGGGAGAGCACAGGATGCCTTTGCAACACTAAAGAAGCACAAACTCAATTTAAAACATAACACCATGGTTGGGGGGTTCTCTTTAATAATCAGAATTGATTTCTATCCTAATGAACCCATTTTCCAACTTTAGGATAAAGAAAGACTGGGGAAAAATCATAATGTTCTAATCTATATCTTGAAGTTTTCATGCAGCTCTTTGATGACGGTTAATAGCTCACTGTTCAATGTTAAGATTTTAACTTATAAACTGCAAATACCTTACCAAGAGTCAAAATTTTCACTGGACAAACCTCCGATCTCTCTCAATAAAGAACATTAATCAGCAAAGTTATCTTCACATTTTTATTGTTGCCTGAAAATTGCTTGAGACCAGGAATGCAGCAGCAGGTACTTTTCAAATCATAATGCACTTGCAAATACGATGCCCCCAACCTAAGTCAGCGACCTATGTTTGCGTGGTGCAGCAAGATTCATATACATGTTTCTTTAACATTTGGTCTGATTACTATATGAATGTAAATAACAATAAAGCATACATGAAAACTGTGACAACATGCCTGCTTTTCTCAATATTTCACTTCGAAAGCATGCGATTGTATTTGTTTAACGGGCAGTGATTTGTATAGGGTCACTGGAAAGTCCATAAGGTTGTCCCTGTCCCCCCCCCCCAGAATTTTAGTGTCTCCTACGCCCCTGTGTCTTCATGACCAATGTCTCCAAAGTTGCTTCCCATACCAAAAACAAAGGCAAAGAATCCCTAATTAACAAAATCATACATTGAATTTGCCATGTGAGGGGATGTTGTTCAGTAATAAGGGATGACGTTTTGGGTGCTAAAAGGATAACCGGCCCCAATACCCATCTAGACTATATAGAACTTTATCTCGCAGATGGGAATATGGCCCACGATTTGATAGCTCTTGAAGCTAGAACAAGCTCTCCCACTCCCTCTGGCATTCAACTTATAGACCTCCCCAGCTCCCATCATTAATTACTCCCCTGCACTTGGGTTCTAATTTGGGCTCATATTCACCTCTTGCAAATATTGATTGACTTGCACACTTTGTTATCTTTGACTCCATGGATACACTTACAGTGAATTCAAGTAGTCAGTATTCCACTGATGCGATCAAAGATTGCACCTGTGCAGTAAAGTCTCTAGTAACTCCTACGCCATTTGAAAATAGAGCTATGTTATCCTTGAGAGATATCTATGAGTACTAGGCAGCACTGATTCAATTAGAACATCCTCTGGGCGGCTGGTTCTCCTTTCGGCGAAATTATAACTGTATTACTGGCGCATACATGTATTTTATATTCACAAGTTTTTAATTCATAGACGTATTGTCTTTTTACTAATTTATGCCTTTACCCACCTATAACTGTGAATATGGAAAACTTATATGTGGTTATTTCTTTTCATACAAACATGTACCTTTTATATTTTATATTTGTTATGTTCGCCCTTTTTTTTAACAACACAATGGTTTTAAAAAAAGAACAAAGAGTAAGCCGGGGGCTTCAATTTTTCACCATGTATAAATCATTTGAAACTATAGATAATCCAAGAAATAAAAAAAACAAAAGAACCAGGGCAAACAGGAGTAACTTTAAACAAGTTTAGAATTTTCTGACACACTTACCAGTTTGAAGTCCCGTGCCAAACAGTCTGCTGTCCGCCCAAAATGCGTGTTTTTGTAATGGCAGCTGTTTCTGATGACGCATTTCCACAGTCGTGTGATTTCTCCACTGCCTGCATGTTGGCCAAAGTTATTTCAGGGAAGCTGATCACTGCTGTCATTGTAGCTTATGGGTTGGACGCACTGTACTGGGCACAAGATAGCGAGCTGTTCTTTGAAAACCTTCCTTTGAACTCTTCAATCGGTGATCTTGTTTAACCTTCAGTACTAATATTAAAAAACACATGAGTGAGTGAAATTTATTTTGTGTAATCATAGCTGCCAAATTTTCAGATTGCTTATGTGTGACATATCCACGGTTTCAGTGCAGTCATGCGTGACATTCAACTATCCAATGTGAGACACTTTGAGTGACATTTTCTCGCGAATCAAACCAAGCAATGAAGTGCAGGGAAAGCGATGAATATCAGAAATTGCACCCCTTTGAGCACTGAGAAGCAATAAAAATATGTTCAAACTGCTGCAAAACACCTGAAATTGTATTTTTTGCATGTCTCAAAAGAAAAATATCGCTCTTGTCAGTATAACTTTTTGTAACTGGAATGGCAGCCTAGTACGGTTAATGCACATGCTCCGTCCATCACCACCCCCTTTTGTAGCGCTTTTGGCCGCCATAAGCGTGGCAGGGTATGCTCAGACGTGAGTCCCTTGCTCACTTTGCCACTGGATTCAAGCAAGCCGGGCTGAAGACGGCTGGAATGCCAGAAACCGGTCCTCGGAAGCTTGTTTCCGGTCCAGGGAAGACATGGCTTGGCAGTTCGGGCTGGACTGTTCCCATGAGGCACAGGGTCAGACTGATTTGCATATAGCCATGTCTGAACTGGGGTGGCAGAGTGGGCTAAAGAACGGTGATGGATTAAACCCAGATCTTTTGACTGGGTGTGAGTGTTTGATTGATTCAGATGCTCCGTCCATCACCACCCCCTTTTGTACCCCAGAGTCAGTGACAGCACTACTAATATAAAAACTGACAGGCATATTTACAAGCCCCTATCTCCACCAAAACGTCACAGTGACGTTGTGATGGCAATAGGGGTCTCGCCTTTACAAGGGAGCTCTAAGCCACTTCACGTGGTTTAACAATGCCTTGTAAATAAGGCACCCTTTCATGCTGTGTTTAATGTGAAAGGGGAGAGCAATGGGTGTTGTGGTGGGAGTTCCACCGCAAAACCCATTGATTTTGACGCTGCCCTCGATTTACAAGGGCAGCGTAAATAGGAGGCAGAGGCAAAATTAAGACCAGAAAAAACCTGATCTTAAACACGCAAAACGAGGAGAAATGCTTTATTTGTCCTTGTTTTGCTGTTTCCAAGTGTGCTTCCTTGTGCAGAACACATAGAAACAGCAAATTTCCTATGATTGTTAATGTGCAGGAAGGTCCTCCAACTCTTGTACCTTTGTGCAATGGGTTATCTACCTATGCTTTTATGCCTTTGTGTCTTTGTGCTAAGGGTTATTTATCCTATACTTTTATATTTTTGTGCCTTTGTGCGATGGGTTATCTACCCTATACTTTTATGCCTTTGTGCAATGGGTTATCTACCCTATACTTTTCTTCCTTTGTGCTCTTGTGCCTCTGTGCGATTGGTTATCTACCCTATACTTTTGTGCCTTGGTGCAATGGTTTATCTACCCTATACTTTTGTGCCTTTGTGCCCTTGTGCCTCTGTGTGATGGGTTATTTACCCTATACTCTTGTGCCTTTGTGCGATGAGTCATTTACTCAATACTTTTGTGCCTATGTGCAATGGGTTGTCTACCCTTTATAGTTACTGAGGTGTGCAGAAGAGAGTGAGCGTCTGGGTATTTTTATCACCCTTATGTCCTTCACTCTCCAGGGCCCTGCACTATTTCCTCTATTGTGCTGGGTGTAGAAACATGGGTGCGTGTCTATTTTTCTCAGCCTTGAGTTACGCTACTAACTTGCACCTTTTACTTACATTAAATGTTCTGTTTCTATTTTGTTTCTCTTCTTCCTTCACTCTTATGATGCTATACTAGAATGTTTTACATGTAATGTTTCATTTATTGCTATTAATTGTTTTTTCTCCAAGGGGAGGGGATGTGCTATCTTGTAGCTATTTGCACCTGATTGCACTGTTTCATCATCCCTTCATTCAAGTCACTTTTCACTACTTATTCATCTCTTTCTTCCCTATCACTGTACTTTTATTCTTCCTCTAATATCAATTGTGCTCAATGTTGCAAGTATAATCATTTTTATGTTCTTGTTGCAATGTTGCAAATTATTGTAGTTTATTGTTGTCCAAGAGAAGGGGATGTGTCATACCTTGATTCCTACAAGTTCATCTCCTCAGCTGTTCAGCCAGAATGAATGAATGTGATGACTGTGTGGAATGTTAGAATGCCTGATGACAGAGATAGTGGAATGTTAGTGTGTCTGCTTGTGTGGAGAGAATGACAGTTGAAGAGAGTGGGCTGAGCAGCAATCATGCTGCTCCTGGTGGGACCTCCTTAAGATCTCTTTGAAACCTGTAATTTACTTCTACTGAACTACCAATAAACATTCTACATGAAATATACCTCCTGGCTACCTCTGGTCATCTTTGGAATTTACCTTACAACACATTGTTATTAGTTTGAAGTTTAAACATACAGACAAGTTACGTGATGTAGACGAAAAAGCAAGAACTGATGAACATATCACGCCTGCTATCGGACCATGAACATGTTTTTCGCTGCTCAGCGAGGTGGCTGCTACATTTGACAATAAAGGACACTTTGGGAGTTTGTGTGTTTAGAAGACCATCTTTAAACAAAACTATCTTTGGCAACTCTTAACAACATTATAATTTTAGGAAAGAAGGAACAACATTTGCAAACCCATGATAAATTAAAACCGATAATGTGCTATTCTGTTGGTGTAATTGCTTTTAGTTTAATAAATTATGTTCATAATGTTTGATTTAAACATTTGCACTCACTATAAGTCCATATGGTGGGAAGGAAGAAGCATGGTAGTTTGTTGCTGTATGTGCAAACCTCTATGCTCATGTTGTAAGTTCACTAGTTTTTTATACAAACTTCATTGGAGAGAGTGCATGGTCCCCCTGACTTGGCTGGCAGTCCAGAGTACTTAAAGAGTGTGTTTGGCCGGGTTCAGGGAAGGGGGACTAATCACCAGGCTACTGCAGTTCTTAGAGGCTAAAGCTGTCATGGAAGCTGAGGGTTGAAATCCTGATCTGAGTCATATCTGTCCGTCAGCTGTGTCTGGCTCCCCGAAGCTGCTGGTGCTTTCAGAAGCGATGTGTGCAAATGTTCACCCAGCCCCCCACCCCAGCCATACAGGAGAGGGAATATTACCATGCACCCCTGCCCGCACAGGTGCAGAGTGTCAGGTCCAGGGGAAATAGTATGCTTACTCACTGCACATATTTACAACAAGGGGTGGTGAGGGACAGAGTCTCTGAATTAAGCAGAAAGCTCTCACCCAGTCAAGAGATCAGGGCTAGATCCAACACCGTTTTTTAGCTCACTGCACCATCCCAGTTTCAGAACCTGGCTGTATGCAAATTAGTCTGTTTCTGTCCCAGTGCATGATGGGAACAGGGCAAACCAAACTACAAAAGCCAATTCTTACACTGGGAAGGAAACAAGCTCCCGGGGACCGGTTTCTGGCATTACAGCCGTCTTCGGCCCGGTTTGCTTGAATCCTGATGGTGCAATGAGCAAGGGTCTCACATCTGAGAATACCCTTCCACGCTTAGGGTGGACAAAAATATTTACAACAAGGGGTGGTGAGGGACAGAGTCTCTGAATTAAGCAGAAAGCTCTCACCCAGTCAAGAGATCAGGGCTAGATCCAACACCGTTTTTTAGCTCACTGCACCATCCCAGTTTCAGAACCTGGCTGTATGCAAATTAGTCTGTTTCTGTCCCAGTGCATGATGGGAACAGGGCAAACCAAACTACAAAAGCCAATTCTTACACTGGGAAGGAAACAAGCTCCCGGGGACCGGTTTCTGGCATTACAGCCGTCTTCGGCCCGGTTTGCTTGAATCCTGATGGTGCAATGAGCAAGGGTCTCACATCTGAGAATACCCTTCCACGCTTAGGGTGGACAAAAATATTTACAACAAGGGGTGGTGAGGGACAGAGTCTCTGAATTAAGCAGAAAGCTCTCACCCAGTCAAGAGATCAGGGCTAGATCCAACACCGTTTTTTAGCTCACTGCACCATCCCAGTTTCAGAACCTGGCGGTATGCAAATTAGTCTGTTTCTGTCCCAGTGCATGATGGGAACAGGGCAAACCAAACTACAAAAGCCAATTCTTACACTGGGAAGGAAACAAGCTCCCGGGGACCGGTTTCTGGCATTACAGCCGTCTTCGGCCCGGTTTGCTTGAATCCTGATGGTGCAATGAGCAAGGGTCCCACATCTGAGAATACCCTTCCACGCTTAGGGTGGACAAAAATATTTACAACAAGGGGTGGTGAGGGACAGAGTCTCTGAATTAAGCAGAAAGCTCTCACCCAGTCAAGAGATCAGGGCTAGATCCAACACCGTTTTTTAGCTCACTGCACCATCCCAGTTTCAGAACCTGGCTGTATGCAAATTAGTCTGTTTCTGTCCCAGTGCATGATGGGAACAGGGCAAACCAAACTACAAAAGCCAATTCTTACACTGGGAAGGAAACAAGCTCCCGGGGACCGGTTTCTGGCATTACAGCCGTCTTCGGCCCGGTTTGCTTGAATCCTGATGGTGCAATGAGCAAGGGTCTCACATCTGAGAATACCCTTCCACGCTTAGGGTGGACAAAAATATTTACAACAAGGGGTGGTGAGGGACAGAGTCTCTGAATTAAGCAGAAAGCTCTCACCCAGTCAAGAGATCAGGGCTAGATCCAACACCGTTTTTTAGCTCACTGCACCATCCCAGTTTCAGAACCTGGCTGTATGCAAATTAGTCTGTTTCTGTCCCAGTGCATGATGGGAACAGGGCAAACCAAACTACAAAAGCCAATTCTTACACTGGGAAGGAAACAAGCTCCCGGGGACCGGTTTCTGGCATTACAGCCGTCTTCGGCCCGGTTTGCTTGAATCCTGATGGTGCAATGAGCAAGGGTCTCACATCTGAGAATACCCTTCCACGCTTAGGGTGGACAAAAATATTTACAACAAGGGGTGGTGAGGGACAGAGTCTCTGAATTAAGCAGAAATCTCTCACCCAGTCAAGAGATCAGGGCTAGATCCAACACCGTTTTTTAGCTCACTGCACCATCCCAGTTTCAGAACCTGGCTGTATGCAAATTAGTCTGTTTCTGTCCCAGTGCATGATGGGAACAGGGCAAACCAAACTACAAAAGCCAATTCTTACACTGGGAAGGAAACAAGCTCCCGGGGACCGGTTTCTGGCATTACAGCCGTCTTCGGCCCGGTTTGCTTGAATCCTGATGGTGCAATGAGCAAGGGTCTCACATCTGAGAATACCCTTCCACGCTTAGGGTGGACAAAAATATTTACAACAAGGGGTGGTGAGGGACAGAGTCTCTGAATTAAGCAGAAAGCTCTCACCCAGTCAAGAGATCAGGGCTAGATCCAACACCGTTTTTTAGCTCACTGCACCATCCCAGTTTCAGAACCTGGCTGTATGCAAATTAGTCTGTTTCTGTCCCAGTGCATGATGGGAACAGGGCAAACCAAACTACAAAAGCCAATTCTTACACTGGGAAGGAAACAAGCTCCCGGGGACCGGTTTCTGGCATTACAGCCGTCTTCGGCCCGGTTTGCTTGAATCCTGATGCTGGGCCGAAGAGGCTGAAATGCCAGAAACCGGTCCCCGGTAGCTTGTCTCCTTTCTGGTAAAGAATTGGCTTGGTAGTTTAGTCTGCCCTGTTCCCATGATGCACTGGGCCAGGGACAGACTGATTTGCATATAGCCAGGTTCTGAGCTGGGATGGGGCAGTGAGATAAATAACGGTGATGGATCAAGCCCTGATCTTTGGACTGGGTAAGAGTGGTCTGCTCAATTCAGACACTCTGTTCATCACCACCCCCTTTTGTTACTCACTGCACAGGCAATGATTAGACACACACTCACAGTAAAAGTGTCAGCAGTGGGCACAAGTGACCACTTGCCCATTTATTTATCACCTCGGGCCACTATAGGCCATCGGTGTGAACACTGCATTAAGGTATAGTAGCGGCCTGTGAGCACTATACATCCATTCCAACTTTTACTGGACAGCTGCCAGTCGTTCGGCAGTCCATACTGCGCACACATGAATGTAGTCTCTGGCTGGAAGCAGGGCTGAGGTGGAAATCATACCCCTGACTCTGTACGCCTTCTTCATACCTGCTCCCCAGATGAGGTGCACCTCAGGCCTCCTCCACCAGGGTGTCTGACGGCCCATGTTTTTTCAGAGATGTTGAAGGGTGGTTATCAGAGTGAGACATGGCAATGGAGTTGTCCACTGGGCTGCTCGCCCATGGGGAGATGTGTGCAAATGGTCCTTCACAACCGATGTCGCCCTCTTCATCAGGCTGGTCACCAGGGTCCCCAGCAGGACCATGGACATTCTTGAACCAGGATAGTTTTCTTGCAGCAGTGTTAGGTCCCCGCTGCATCATGACCATGGTACCATTGACCTTCACGACTTGCCAGGTTTCTGCCTCAAAACGGGATCAGAACTTCCACCCCGGGTAACGTTCTCGCATGATGACGTGATCCCCTACCTGGAAGGTCGGAATAACCGCTATCCTTTGTAGGCTGGCCTGGATGTTGGTAACCTATCTCTTTTCGTGGGCGGCCAGTACATCTAAGACTGCGAGCTGCCACTCTGGACCTGCGGGGATGCAGTCTCTTGTGGCCCTGCCTACAACACATGAGATTGGCTGGGGCACAGTTGGTAGTGCTGTACTATGCCCTCCAGGACCAATGTAGACAGCTTTCCGCATCCTCACCTTGCTCAATGCCGAGCTTAATGCTCGGTTCAGAGTCCTCATAAATCTTTCAACCTCCCCATTTGCTTGAGGCCACTGGTGGGTACTTTTCAATGGAGAATGGCTAGGGACAAAAAGTAATCCTGGAACTCTTGCCCCTGGAATAGGGGACTGTATGACTTTATTTCATTTAGCAGGCCAAAGAGGGCAAAGTCCTGCTACTTCACTTTTGCAAAGACGGTCGATTCAACTAGCTCCAACACTAGGAAGTTGGTATGGGAGTCCATGAGGACTACAGCGAGATGTTCATCTGGGAAGCTCCTAAAATCCTTCCTTATCTTTCACCATTGCTATAGGTTGGGTTTCTCTGTATAACTGGGACTGGCGGTAAGTCCCTGCTGGTGATGACACATGAGTATCAGCTGCGCACTGTCGTCCACTTGAGTGTCCATCCCGGGGAACCACACCTTGTTGCTGAGTTTGGCTTTCATCCTGATGATGCTCTGGTGGCTTTGGTGGGGCAGGTTGATCAACAGGGTCCACAGACTCAGCGGTATCAACATTTGCCACTCTTGGAGCAGCTGGCCTTCTTCATTTGCGCTCATCACTCATGTCATACTCCCAGAGCGGAAACCTTGCAGCTTGCTTAGGTGTGTTAGTGATCAACACCCTTCAAGGAAGTGTTCCACTGCCTCCTGTTGAGGGCCTCCTTAGCTTAGGAGATGCTCTCATCTTTCTCTGAAAAGGGTTTATTTGGGTCGCTCACTTTTTGTTACTCATCTTTCTCTGTCACTTCCTGTATTTCTTGAATGGTGAGTGCCTTAACGCATGCCTCCTGAACAACCACCTCCACAAACTCCTCAGCTACAGCCTCATCCTTGGCTGGGTGCTTTTCGTCAGAGGTGGAGGCTGTCTTGAGAAGTAATCTGCTGGGTTGGTAACTCCTGGTTGGTAGACGATGTTGAATGAGTAGGGATGCAGCTGCATGGTCCACCTTTCAATCCTTGGTGGAGCAGTCGGGCCAACCCCATGAACAATGGGACCAATGGCTTTTGGTCGGTGCCCACTCAGAACCACTGCTTCCAGTACGTACAGGTGGGAATGGTGACACCTCACACAAATTGAGTTTATCTGGTCTCGGTGTCGGAGAGCCATCTGCTTCTATAGGTGATAGGGATCCAATCTCCTTCCTGTCTTTCTTGCAAGAGCACTGGTCATAACCCGACAGGGCTAATATCAATCACCAGTTCTGTTTTGTGCTGCAGGCTGAAGTATGCCATTGTGGCATTGTCCAGGAGGGCCTTTTTGACTTTGCGGAGCGCTTTGTCAGCCTTTGGCCCCCATTCCCACAGGGTGTCCATTTTCATTAGTGCCCTCAGCGGTTCTGACAGTTGGGTTCTGGAGTATGGGCATGCTGCTGATGCTGTCTGCCTTCCTCTGGCCCACCTTTAGGCCAGCTTGTGAGAAGATGTATCCAAAGAACTAAAATGAGCATTTTTGTTTGTGTAGCGCCAGGCCAGTCATTGCAGGGAGGCTCTCAGTCACACATGGTGCACTTCAAGGGTGTCCGAAAAAATCAAAATGTCATTACATATATAGAGGATGCTGATTAGTCCTGAAAGGGTCTCTCTGATGGTGTTTATTAACACATCTGTGGCAGATGAGATGCCAAAATTGAGCCTGCAATTGCTCTGGAGACCAACGTGCATGAAGAACGTGGTGATGTACCAGCTCTCCTTATAAAGCTCTAACTGATGGTATACTGGCATTTAGACCCAACTTGGAAAACCATTGGGTGCCATTCAGGTCCGCCACAATGCCATCCATCATGGGCGGGATGTGACACACCCTCCAGATGGCACGGTTCGGGAGTGTCATATCAATGCACAGTCTGATGGCCTTAGGCTGCTTTGGTGCTGTAACCAACGGAGACACCCACAGTGTATGCCCTCTCACCTTCTCGAGGACCCCTTTCTTCTCCAGATTATGCAACTCTTGTTTCACTTGCGGCCATATGTGAAAAGGGACAATTGGATGCCATAGTGCTAAGGGTCTCAATAATTTGCCAATGCGCAGCCAAGGCGGTTTTCCTTTCAACCTGCCCACACCAGTGAACAGTTGGGGAAACTTGGCCAACATTGTCTTGGCATGTTACTCGTGCACCTGCTTTGCAAAGAATACTAGTTTAAGGTCTTTGGCCATGTAGCTCTCCAACAGCGTGTCAGTGCACCCTTCGTGATGTAAAACCTCACCAAGGATTTTCGGTCCTCACTTACGACATTGACATTGATTACAATCGTGCCTTTCAGGGGCAGTGGTTCTGTAGCCCCGTACATGTAGATTTGTGCCTTGATTGTGGAAAGCACAGAGAACGGTGTGATCCTGTTGCACTGTTCAGAGACTGTTACATTTATTGAGGAGTGGGTGTCGATGAGGGCCTCGATGGCTGTGCCTCCCACCTCGACCGTGCACATGGGTGGGCGGGTTCTTCCAGTTGCGATCCCTCCTGGCAAAAAATACCACAAAGACATAGTCTTCATCATCTTCTAGGTGGGTGCTTGCCTGTCCACTGCATTGTGTATCCTCGTCCGCTGGATCACCTAGGGACAGCTGCTGTAGCACATTGACTATCTTCTTCGGGTACCCAGTGTTGTACCCCTGTTTCCTGCTTCAGCATAACTTGGCAAAGTCATTTGCTTTCCCACATTTTGAGCAGGTGTGAGCTTGAGCCAGACAGTAGTTTGGGACTTTGTGTTCCAGTCCACAATTACCACATCCACTGCTAGATGTCCTTGTGGTACCCATTGGATGAGAGGGAGCCAGGTGCCACTGAAACGCATCAACTCATTCTTCCTTTATCTTTGTGCTCTTTGGGTGCCCACTCATGGCAATGCCCTGACTTAGAGCAGCTTCCATGTATGCTGCTGTGCTATTCAATATTTCATAGACCGGGCTAGAACTAGAACTTCATCCAAAGATATGCCTGGAAGCAGCAGGGCTTGACACCGTAGCACCTCTGCCCTACACCCCTGTGTCATCTCGGCATGGATTACTCTGGTTGGTTGATGAACACACACGTGCTGGCTAGGTTTCTCACGTGTGGAGCAGTGCTGGCTAGTTTTCTCAGGTCTGATTCTGATTCTGTTTCCTTGGCCTGGTGCAGGTTGAAATGCTCATAATCCACACTGAGCTGCAGGTCAAACAAAATGTCTTTTGAGGGCCGCTGCCGTGGTGTCGAAGTATGTGTCCCGACCTGTGTTCGCGAGAGTCTCAAACAGATTATAAAGTTCAGTCCCGCCAAAGTGCACCAGTAGTGATCTCTTTACAGCTCTGTTGGTCTCTCAGCAGGTGCAGAAATAGTGTTGAAGGCATCCAATCCAAGCTTGCCATCTCAGAGCTGTGGTGACAGGGTCAGCCAGCTCACCGAATGGGGGTAGCAGCGCTACAGAGGCATGAGCACACAGTGCAGGTGTGTGGCTGACAGACCTGGTCCTGTGCCTGGTCAGTCATGCTTCCTATTCACTATTCACCGGAAGAAAAGTGAGTTTCTGTTGCAGTAACCCCCCACTTTTTGCCAGATTTCTGATTCACTTTGACTGAGTGTGTGCTGGGATCCTGCAAATCAAGCTCTAGCACCTGTGTTTTTCCCCTAAACGGTACCATTGTTTCTACAATTGGCACATCTCTGGTCCCTTATAAAAAAGTACCAGTAGTCCCAAGGGCCTTGGAACCAGAGAGTGTCCCCTGGGGCTGCAGCATGTTTTGTGCCACCCAAAAGGGCCCCACACCAAACACATACACACTGCCATTGCAGGCTATGTATTGTGGTGTGGCTAAACTGAAAGAGTCGACATGGCACACCTTCCTGGGTGCCAAGCATACACAACATTGCCTGTGGCATATGTAAGCCACCCCTCTAGCAGGCCTCACAGCTCTCAAGGCAGGGTGCACTATACCACAGGTGAGGGCATAGCTACATGAACAGTATGCCCCTACAGTGTCTGAGTCTATTCTTGGACGCTATGCAGTGAAGCCATTTTGAGTACATGGGCTGGGAGTTTGTCAACACAAACTCCACAGCTCCATCATAACCTTACTGAAGATTGCATAATAAACCCAGACTGAGGCCATTTTTGGATTTATTTTAAAATGCACTCAATAGGCATCTTAGAGCTGCCCCCTGGAAAATGACCAACTTCTAGTGTATTGCCTCCAGCCAGCCACCACCAGGCAGGTTTCTGACCTCGTGGGGTGGGAGTCTTGGTGCTCTTGAAGGTCAGGGACAAAGCCTGCTCTGAGTGGAGGTGCTTCACACCTCCCCCTGGCAGGAGAAGCAACACTTGGCGGTGAGCCTCAAAGGCTCTCACCTTGTGTTAAGCTGATTTGGGCCTCCAACCAGTGGAGATGTCCATCCCTCTGTTCCAGCCCCACTTTTGGAGGCACGACAGGCTGGAAAATTAGTAAGCAGAGTATGAGTGGCCACCTTAGCCTGGCACACCACTAGGGTTGCCAGGAGCACAGGTGAAGCCCACAATTAAAAATGGCATTACAATACCGGAGGCTACCAGTATGTAGTAGTCCTTTAATGCCACTCCACGCAGCACTTGAACCTTGCATCATAAAACAAAAGCAATTTCGATTAGGCATCCACACAGTATGAGTAATCCCTGCACTGAACAATCTTCCTCTTTTAAATGTTGATCTCCTCTCAGATAAGTACTTATTTCTCTTAACAAGCTTTTCATATTGTTTTTTTTTTTTTTTAAACCTTTATTTAACATTTGCAATCAAATACAGACACTGGCCTACAACCCCCAGGGCTGGCCGCTAGGCATTTCAGTACGTTATTACAATCCAACGTCAGACCCATCCTCCCTGGGGAGCATAGGAACTCCATCCACAAAGCACATCGGTTGCAAAAGCAGTTCAACTCGGAAACAGGATAAGAGGTTTTCATTTTACATATAAAAAGTTGAAAGGATCAGGTGTCGTACAGTGTCTCGGATCACAAAAGGGGGCGAGCAAAAGAACAACGTGTCCAAAGTAAGTTTGCTATCATGTAGGTCAGCGGCGTTAAGACATACGACATCAGGATAAGTAGCACACTATTATTCGTCTACGCCATCATTATTGTCTGCCCCACAGCACCAGAACCTCAGAAAAGTCAAGGTACAGATGTAGAAACAAGGATGTAAGGAAAGCCGAACCCACTACACTAACCCGGAAAAGGAAAAAGAAAGAAAAGGCAAGGGAAGAGAAGGAAGAAAAGAGGCCATAGAACAAAAATAAAAACGAAACACCCACCCCCACACCCCCCCACCCTGCACCCCTGCTGATGACTACGGCCACCCCCATCGCAGCGTGCCTGTCGCCCAGTAACCAGAACCCGAAATATAGTAGAAAGGGAAAGAAAGGAAAAGACAAAGAACCCCACACAATGAAGGAAATCGGAGGAGGGCATAGTTCTACGGGCTCCCGGTCTCCTTTCCCCGTCGTAGCCAGCCCCGCCCCGGACTCCGTTAGGTCAATAATAATCAATCCCGTTAAACATAGTGCCACAATGAGAGACTCGGAGAAGAACCTCAACCCTGGCCCCGTCGATCAAATTCACTGAAGTCATCAATTAAGGAAAGCACTTCCCACAAAGTACTGTCAAAGTCTACCGAACAGGAGTACACGGATGAGAAAAGAACGGCAGGGCCCGATGTGGATGGCTGGTACCAATGTTGACCCTCCCCGCCTCCGAAGACAAGTTTTACCCCATCCGCCATCTTGAAAGACCGACAGGGGAGGGGAGTCGACACGGTCCGAAACAGCAAAGGATAGAAAGTGGAAGGATCCAAAATGGCGACGACATGTAAATGTTCCGGGGGGTACACAATCGGGGGTTCCAATGGTTCCGTGGGGTGACCAGGCACAGTACAGTCAGGTAGATCCAATTCAATAGGGGCAAACACTGCTTCCATCGCCGGGTCAAGATACACCTCCGAGACATCCATTGAAAAGCGGGCTGGCTGCCGGGTTGCGGGCGTCGAGTCAAGATCCGGTCTCATGCCTGTGAGTCCGTCCGTCGCAGACAACAAACTGCAAGTCTGGACTTCAATAGTTCCCTTAAGTGCCGTGAGTGCCTCCAGCACCGTACGCAGTGACGGGCCATTTCGAGCCTGTTCCGCTAGATTCGTTTCGTCCTCCAACATGGTGGACCCCACGGAGAGGCGCCTCCTCCAGGGCAAAATTAGGCGGAGCAGGAGGAAGCCATGAGGGACTGACGGTTAGCGAGCAGTAGTACGCAGCGAGGCACCGACCTGGGGGAACGGCGATATGAATGCCTGACCCCCGGTCAGGGACCCCGGCGACACAGCACCGTGCGTCACTCGTCACCTCACCTTCTGTAGGGCACCAGGCAGCTGATGGAGGCAAAACAATTAAAAACGTCCGAGTGTTCCAGAGACCGGACCCAACCACCTTCAGCAGTCCGTTGTTATTCAACTCGGACCCGGCAGAGCCAGCACTCGAGACCCCGGCTTCTCTGCTGGGTTAGGCCTCAATGCGACCATCGACGTAGCTCCGCTCCACAACGGCGGAGAAACTCCGGGATTGCACCACTGGAGTGCGGGTCGGATCACACACACAGATCCGGTGCAGGTAATCAGGATAAGCAACAGGATGATAGAGCAAAGGACGGAGGTCAGCGGAGCCGGGAGACTATGCGGCCATCTTGGTTGGTGTCGTAGCTCCTCCCTCGCTTTTCATATTGTTATTGATATTATCTTAGTTTATTTACCATTACTATGGTTTCCAATCCATGGTAACATCTTCCCATTAATTCCCAGTAGTTATGATGTTACATGAAAATTGCATTGAGCAGTAATGAGCCTGTTGCAATGCACAACGTGCAACATGCAGGTCAATGGTTTGTATTTTATGTAGACAGCTCAGGAGTCTGCAACTTTTGCTCCAGAAATGAGTGTGTTACCTTCCGTTCATATGTTATCATTCTTGTAATATAGCTCAGTGAGTTATGAACCAACATGAAAGTGCTGCATGAAAACCATAAGGCTTAGGAGTAGAAACCTACAGTTTTTTCCTTAATCTTCCTTTATTCTGAGGTTACTAAAAATGGTTCCTTTAGATGGTAATAAGTACTTCTCAGTAAGTGCTAGAGAAATGGTTATTTGTGTAATTACTCATATAGACAGATATATGTGACCTTCCTTTAGCTCAAAGTGGTCCTAGACATATTTCAAAAAACACAAATCAATGTTTGAATTCTTATTTACACTTGAAGGAACAAATCCTGTTGGAAATAAGGGGAGATAAAGAGACAATAGCCAGCCAGATACATATGTTAATATTTCATAGTACCCAACATCCTTATTGAAGAATGAATCTTTTCATCATACACAATATTTCAATTTATTTACACAACTACAATTAAATAAAAATGAAAGAGAACTGACAGGTGCAGTAAGTTATTGAAAAGAAGGTTCTCAAGTGAATTGAGAAGAAGAGTTGAAGGGGAAATTTCAGATAATTTTAATTTAACTAAAATGCAATTCTTCCAGTTGAACTATAGAAGAGGCCTGCCCAAACTATGTTAAAAAAACCAATTATGCAGGGGCTAGAATTTGGAAGGTGACAGGGACAAGGAAATATGGAAACAAGGTGCAGGCCTCAATATGTCGGGGGGAAAAAACATCGACATTTCGACCCTGGCGCAATATAGGGTAAATTGACACCTCTGCTGTGGGTATTCTTCAGGACTGGACAATGGGGAAGAAGGGTAGGGGTGTACCTAAAAGTATTAACAATATAATCAATATACCGTCCATTAAAAATTACAAGGGTTCAATAATACCAATTTAATTGGTTGAGTACATTACCAAGGTTGGAATGTAAGACAAGAGTCCAAGCAATGGATGAGGACAAACTGTAACCACAAGAAATAATCTGGCTTAGTGCCCATCTCCACGGCACAGTGACAATGTATTTATCACAAACATGAATTAAAGGTCAAAAAAGTATCATGCAAGGCACTCACCCGTCTATGGTGTGCCAGATACTAATCAAATGTTCTTTTATTCATTGAAATCAACCGAAAGGAGTTAATCCTGAAATAAATCTATAACGTGGAACAAAGGAACACAAAGGAAACACTAAGTACAACACAAAGACTCGCACAAAGGTTTGAACTAAGAGGCTCAAAAATGTTATCAAAACAAATAAACTCACCCCAAGCATCAAACACTCGTGACCAAAATGATTAGAAGATGGTTGGAGGACGGAGGGCGGTGTAACAATGCAATTCGCAACTCCACCGGCACTAAAATGAAAACCGGCTACACATTAATGGAAACGTGTGTTGCCGTATCTTGCTCAAGCACCCAAAAGATCCCTCGAGCAAAAACAAAGAGTTGTTAATCATTGTTACCTGAATACCGGATCTATTCCTTGGGTCAGAAAACTAAGTTTCCAAGCACCAAATCGGTTCCCACTACATTCACGGGCAATTCAAACAAGCATGTTACGTAAAGTCACGTGATCTATTAAGGAGGACGTCTGTCCCGTTAAAGATAGAAAAAACACTTAGGAAGCCCAGGCACCGAGCATCTCGATGAAATCCACCAGCCCACCAAAGAATCTTGTATTAGCGAGCAATATTAGGCACAAGGGAAAATAAAAATGAATCCCAATGCGTAGCAAACGACAAATGTGTCCCTACTCAAACCATGGACAAGCCACGTCCCATGATGACAAATGGTCTCTAAAAAAAGCGAGGGTGTCTGCATAATAAAGAAAGCACTACCACGAGTACCTCGATAACATAATTAACCCTACCAAAGTATATCCATTGAACGAGCAGTGTGTATAAGGAATAGCATAAGTACTCGGTGGATACAAATACGACTGAAAATGGAATGTCATCCACACTACCTTGATAGACATAATTATGCTGCTCACACTGGTGCATATCAATCTCGTAGTGATGTTGAGGATCAGTGTAAGGAGCATGAATTAAAAAAAGTGACAGAAAGAGAGGGAAGGTAACATTAAATGACACAATAACAATTTCGTACAAAAATGATATACATGGACAAGGATTGAACATTAAATATCATATAACATTAATTGGTACAATGACAATTTCTTACAAAAATATCCATAGACAAGGAATGAACATCGAAATATCATATAACAAACAGACAATAAAATTAGATCATATGGTAAAGTCAATACAAAAATAGTTGAAAAAAGCATTAGTAGGGAGATGTTTCTGAAAGGGTTTTCATTTTTGTGCCGGTGGAGTTGCGAATTGCATTGTTACACCGCCCTCCGTCGTCCAACCATCTTCTAATCGTTTTGGCCACGAGTGGTTGACGCTTGGGGTGAGTTTATTTGTTTTTAAATTTTTTTTGAGTCTCTTAGTTCAAACCTTTGTGCGAGTCTTTGTGTTGTACTTAGTGTTTCCTTTGTGTTTCTTTGTTCCACGTTATAGATTAATTTCAGGATTAACTCCTTTCAGTTGATTTCAATAAATAAAAGAACATTGGATTAGTATCTGGCACACCATAGATGGGTGAGTGCCTTGCATGATACTTTTTTGACCTTTGATTCATGTTTGTGATAAATAAATTGTCACTGTGCCGTCGAGATGGGCACTAAGCCAGATTATTTCTTGTGGTTACAGGTTGTCCTCATCCATTGCTTGGACTCTTGTCTTCCATTCCAACCTTGGTAATGTACCCAACCAATTAAATTGGTATTATTGAATTCTTGTAATTTTTAATGGATGGTATATTGATTATATTGTTAATCCTTTTAGGTACACCCCTACCCTTCTTCCCCATTGTCCAGTCCTGAAGAAGACCCACAGCAGAGGTGTCAATTTACCCTATATTGCGCCAGGGTCGAAACGTCAACGTTTTTTTTCCCCCGCCATATTGAGGCCTGCACCTTGTTTCCATATTTCCTTGTCCCTGTCACCTTCCAAATTCTAGCCCCTGTATAATTGGTTTTTTGAACATTGTTTAGGCAGGCCTCTTCTATAGTTCAACTGGAAGAATGACATTTTAGTTGAATTAAAATTATCTGAAATTTCCCCTTCAACTCTTCTTCTCAATTCACTTGAGCATCTTCTTTTCACGAACTTACTGCACCTGTCAGTTCTCTTTCATTTTTATTCAATATTAGTTGTGTACATATGTTTTATATATAATGTAAATAAATTGAAATATTGTGTATGATGAAAAGATTCATTCTTCAATAAGGATGTTGAGTACTATGAAATACTAATATATGTATCTGGCTGGCTATTGTCTCTTTATCTCCCCTTATTTCCAACAGGATTTGTTCCTTCAAGTGTAAATAAGAATTCAAACATTGATTTGTGTTTTTTGAAATATGTCTAGGACCACTTTGTTCACTTATACCAATTGATTCCCAGGTCCTTTGACTTATAGGGTTAACCCCATTTTTTGAATGGCTTCCTTTAGCTCATGCATACCTCTTACATGAAAAGCTCGAAAAGCCCCAAAACTTCCCTTCATATCAAGCTATGTCGGCAAGCAGGTAATCATCCGGCAGCATCGCAGGGTACATTCTGTAACTTTGTTTCAATAGGGGAATAGTCTCGCTTTACTTCTTTAGAATAAATCAGGGATTACAATAAAGCCAATTTTATCTTTTTAAGCTTTCAGTTAAAGCCCCTTTCTATGTTGGAGAGTTTATTAATTTAGGTTTACCTTACGCCTATAACTTCCACCTATTTTTTATAATCATGCGCCTTATTTACATTATGGCCGGTAAGGACAGCCTATAAGCTTACGCCTTCTTTACTGTATGCCCGAGAAGGAAAGGGCATATCCTGAGATCCCAGAGGGGAAAGTTAATGAGGAGATATTTAAGTAATTATTCCAACATAGGAAGTGTACCTGTGTATAAAAGACCAATGGCAGATTAAGCTCAATAAGAAAGCTAAGAGTGGTTCTGACTGTGAATGGTGGTCTCTTTTGGAGGGAGTAGGAATAAAGGAGGTATGAAAGAAAGAAGATCAATCATATTGAGAAAGGGTCTATTAGCTTAAAAAGGATGTCCATGTACCTGAAAAAGAATGGTGTCCTATGCGGCACAAAAAAGAGAGGCATCCGAAGCAGCACAATGGAGATGGGTATCCTGAGTGATACAGAAGACACAGACACAGAAATTGAGTATGAGGAGGAGGAGCTCCAGAGAGACGATTGTGAGCTTTATGAGGAGTATGTACTCGACCTCCAAGGGAATGTTGAGGGAGATGACCTCTTCAGTGAAAATCAAGCTCAAGTTCCTTCTACCTCAGGAATTTGTTAGGAGAGCAAATGTTCTCGCCCCACGATATTAAACATCCTAGAAGTGCTGAAAGATGGCTGGCTGAACATGTGGGCAAATTCATTGAGTGTTGTATCAGATTTCCACTATTTGATATTTCATATTGATTAATTTCTATACCCCTGAATCACCCCAAAGGGGTATCTCTGCGCTTCGGACGGTTTACTGCAGCCAGAACCAAGGGACTCAGAAAAGGATGTTTTTTAAAAGCTTTGTGAATTGAGATAGGCTCTGGCAATCGCGAAGCTGGTGGGGCAGTTGGTTCCAGAAAGTTGGGGTAAGATATGCAAATGCTTTGCCACCCTTCCGAGCCTTTTTAATTCTAGGAGTGCAAAGAAGTAGCTTGGATCCTGATCGGCGGGGCTGCGGGGAGCATACTTTTTAAGTATGTCAAACAAGTTGGAGGGCCCTTGACCCTTAAGGGCTTTATAAACAATGCAGCCGATCTTGAATTTCAGCCGCTTTCTCACTGGGAGCCAGTGGAGTTTGTTAAGAAGTGGAATAGAAGCAGTTCTGTGGGGTGTTTGCTACTAGTCAGGCAGACATATTCTGTACAACTTGTAACTTTTTTAAGGAAGCCTTGTTAGCCAAGGCTAATAGTGCATTACAATAGTCCAGGTGGCTTAATACTAGGGCTTGCATCAATGTTTTTTTGTAGAGGAAGGTAGCAGAGGGAAGACTCTTCTGATTAAACTGTGTGCAGAAGCAGGTGCCAGCAGTGGTAGTGGCATGAGCATCGAGTGTGAGATTCTGGTTGATCCGGATTCCTAAATTCTTACTCACTTCTTTAGGAGAAGGGGCTGTGCCCAGCTCCTCTGGTCACCACCTGGGAGTCCAGCTTATGGCTGCTCCTCCACTAGAGAAAGAAAGGAGGAATTTCCTCAAGGTGGAGTGTTCTAGGCCAGACATTCATGACAATTAGACCTAACGCCCAATTGGCAAGGACCCCAGGAAGGGTCTTGAGAGATTCCTAAATAAATGTGAAGATAGCCTCCTTGAGGTTGTCGGCTCATTGACAAGGATCATTGATATGTCCGAAGAGGAATATTTTTGGGGCTTCTATTAGACTTGGAGGCTGTAGGCTGGTGCCTGCGCACTATGGTTCTCATAGGAATGCCAACGCAGGAATAAAGGTCGAAAGCGATAGGTGACCCGAAAGAAAACCAAACCCAAGTTGGGAGATTTAGCAGAGAAAGAGAGATCACCTAGAACCCTAAGGGGCTCGTTTTCAGTGGAGACATGGTGAAAACCCTGGGCAAGGGGCCAAGGTCACACCATGATACCAGGGAGAGTACTATGTTTCTCCTTCTTCTTCTTCTCAGGGATGATTGGGTGGTGGCCTCTAATATTTTACCCAAGTGAGGGAAACAATTGTACAGGATCCTTGGGTTTTCAGAAACCATCCAAGGTTTCAGATTGGAATTCTCAGAAACCCCTTGTTTTCAGTACACTCCTCCAAGGGAGTTGGTTTTGAATGCAGATTAAAAATAAATTAGTACACAAGGAGGTAAAATCTATGTTATTAAAGGGAGTGATTTTAGAAGTGTGCAAAGAAAGAAGAGTTTTCGTGAGTACACTCTTCAAAGTAGAGAATAATGACAGGGGAAGAAGATCTGTTTTAAACCTAAGGTATTTATATAGATTCCTTGTGTACAGACTTAACAAGATGGAAAGGATCCATTTTTTAAGAGATATGTTGCTGAAGAGACAATTTGTTGGTAAATAGGATCTGAGGGATGTCTTTATTCACAATCCCCATGGAAAAGTTTTACGACCTCATTTTCAGTTCACTAGAGGAAATGGAATTAACCAATTTTGTTCACTCCCATTTAGCCTTCCTTTAGCACCATGGTGTTTAACCAAAGTTATGAGAGAGAGAGAATGGGGCATATGCATGTTGTTTCTTAATTGGACAATATGCTGTTTGTCTCAGTGTCGATCTTAATCATTGTATGAAAGCTTTCAGGTAAGTCAGGGGTACATAGTGAACACAGAGAAATCAATCCTCCTCATTCCTTCACACGATCTAGAGGTTTTTAGGGTTCACAATAGATACGGTCAACATGGTTCTGCTTCAGGCTACAACTCTAGGAGAACTTGCAAGGCTACTAGATCTACTATCCTCTTCAGTTCAGGCAATATTTTGTGATCTGTTACACTATCATGTATTGCAAAGGATAAGGCAAGGGCCCTTCGGTGAGATTTATGGTATGGAGACAAGATATCTATATCAGGAGGCAAAGGAGGAACTGGTTTGGTGGTTAGAGAATTTAGATACATAGGATAGGCAATCTTTGGATGTTCACCAGACTTCATTCTGTAATTTGGTGCGCATTTAACTGGTTGGGGTGCATGCAGTTGGTGTACAGAAAACCTGTGGATTATGGTCAAATTCACAAAAATAGCATCATTTAAACTATTTGGAATTAACAGCAGGTTCTTATCCTCTCTAGAGTTTCAGACATTGTTTACAAGGCAGAGCAGTATTTTTGTGAATCATCTATGCTGGTGCGGTGGCTTATGAAGATCACTTAGGAGGCTCATAATCCTTGGATCTTTCATATTTGGCCAAGAAACCTTGGATTTGTTAGCTCAGAACTCAAAATCAGTTTGTGGGCAGAGTAATTGCTTGGAAAGGTGAACATATCTCTGGACTAGATTTCAAGAATTTTAAGGGATTACAGCGAGTGAAGCCTGAACATGGTTTGTCTCAGGGAATTTGGGGGCAGATGTATCAAGAAACCATTTTGCACTTCTCTAATAGCGATTGTTAAGGAATCGCTATTTGAGAAGTGCAAAATGGTATGTATGTAGAATTTCGCTATTTTTTAGCGATTCCTTAAAATTCCTTAATTGCAATTAGCAAATTGCTAATCGCAATTAAGGAATAATTTTCCCATTCATTTCTATGGGCCATTCATTTCTATGGGCCAGGAGGCCCATAGGAATGATTGTGCAGTAATTCTCAAATTGCGAATTCGCAATTTGCTAATCGCAATTTGCGAATTATTTCAAGGGTGCAGGGGTGTCTCATGGACACCCTGCTGCACCCCTGAAACTTACATGTGTGTGCATATGGCACACATACATGCCCTATGGGCATGTATGTGTGTCACATGCCACCTTCAAAATAGTCATATTTAGTTTTTTAAAAGGATTTCGCAAATTAACACGAACCTCAAATTGGTGTTAATTTGCGATTCCTTAACTCAAATTCGCAATTTAAAAAAGTTTCATACATGCCATTTAAGGAATTGCAAAATTGCGATTCCTTAAATGCATAAGCAAAATAAGGAATCGCAATTTTTTGCGATTCCTTATTTTGCTAATGTGTGATACATCCCAAAAGATGCTAAATGTCCGTTTGCGATTCCTTAAGGCCGAAATTCGCAAAATTTCGGCCTTAAGGAATCGCAAAAGGCTTGATACATCTAGGCCCAGATCTGTTTGGGGTCCTCTTAAGGTATACCCCTTTTTAAAGCAGACTGACATTTCGACTGAACAAGCATTATGGTTGGATGCCAGATCCAGGAACCCTAGCGTTGGATGCATTCATTCACAGTTTGAAGGGAACGAACGGTTACGCATTCCTACCCTTCACAATACCTCAGAAAGTCCTTCAGAAGGTGAGACAAGAGATATGCTCATTTATACTGATAACGCCGTTTTAGACTGCTCGAGTGCTGTTTCCAATCCATTTAAAACTCGCTTGTGGCATTCCGCTTATCGTTTTCCTGCTATGGAGGGTCTGTTGAAAGACGTGGAGAGAGAGGAACATTCTCTGGTACAGTCTGAGACTTTGAACTATCTTGCATGGAAAGTATCAGTAGATGTTCCCAGATGTCAGGGCCAGAACCTGTTACTTGTATATAAGAATTTGAAAAATGTGGTTAACTTGTTGCATGAACGTGGATCCAGTGGAAGGTCCTATAGCTAAAGTAGATATCTTCCTGGTACATCAGTTTGTAAGGGGCCTAAGTTATAGAACCTTTATCTACGACAGATCAGTAGTCTCTGTGGGTCACAGTCGGATTAATGGTTTTGGTTTGCAGAGTCCATAGGAGCATCAGTTTAGGAAGACCTCCTAGACCAAGATATGAAACCCTGTGAAATGTTATTTTGGTTCTTGTCCTTATATACTAGATGGGCAGGTAAAAGATATTTAGATTAGAAAAAACTTACTAGAGTTTATGTCTAACCTCTTATCGTAGAGCTTCAGATATTTTGGCATTGTACGTAAGGAACATGTGCTATGACCCCTTTGGGATAACTTTATCCAAGTGTTGGTTCATGCAAGAAATTGTATGTAGTGGATTGCATGAGAGAATATAATTTGTGAGTTTCGGCCCGATGATGTTGACCAATTTCTGATTTAATTTCTTAAACCTTTTTAAGCAGCTACTACAGTTTCTTTCACAAGATGGTTGAAAGGTTCTGTGCAGGAGACTGGTGGTAATTTGCAAAAGGTTCATACTCATTCTCTTTGGCTACTCAAACCTTCTGGAGAGGTGGAAGTCTGGAAGATATTATGGGAACCGATTGGTCTAATGCCAGTTCAACACATGTCTGATGTGGTATTTGAGGGCTACCAACATGCAAAATGGTAGCCTCCGGTCTTGTAATGAAATAGTGATTCTCCAAATAAAATGGCAAGAGAATTCGAATTTCATTAAAGACACAGAGGCCTTTCATCCCAATCTGGTATGGTCTTTTTTCTTCATTATATAAAAAAAGAAAAGAAAAAAGAAACTGTAAATAAAGTATTTAGAAATGTATATATTTATTTATGTGAGTAAGTGATTATCTGTGTATTTTAACGTTTTTATTGAAAGCTAGGTTTACATTGGGACTTTCAAAATTCTTAATCTGTTATGATGATACTCAATGGCTAATTTCCCCTAGGGATAATGTCCTGGTGTCCCGTAACTCTCCAACTTCACCCTCCAGTCGGTTCACTTCATCCAGTCTTCTGGGTCAACCCTGCAGCCTTTTGCCTCGACCAACAATCTCTATTGGTCTCCATTGGGAGCTCAACACCTATTTTACACTCTGCAACCTGCTGCCCATGTGCTACTGAAGGTGCACTCTTGGTGCCAACTTGTGGCCCCTTTGTGCTAGCCATTGATCCCTATGGCCTGGCCCAGAAAGCGCAGGTACCTACCTGCAACCAGTGCTCTCCAGAGTACCCCCTGTCTCCATAGCCTTGCATTGGTCACTGACCTCCCCTTTGACCTCTGCAACCAGCCACCCCTGTGCCACTGATGGTGCACCCTTTGTGTCTTCATGACCATTGTAAGTTCCACAAAACCTGAGACAACTCTTAAGTCAAGTACTTACCTGCTTGTTACTAACCTTGTCTTCCTCCATAGGATTGCATTGAACTCAAACCAGTACCTTACATTGCTTATCTTTGCATTGCAAATCCTAAACTGTTATTGTTCGGCATTAACAAAAGTAATAATAGATTGTAAAAATATATTTTGACATTCTTCAACCAGTACTGCATTTCCTGAAAAGTATTGTTACTTTGGGATACGGCAAATTTACCTGCACTAAGTAAACCTTATTTAATAAAATACAAAGTATAAACTTTTTATACTTACAATTGGTCTGGATTCAGTCTTTGAGTGTGTGACATAATTTCTTGCCTGAGTGTGTACAACAAATGCTTAACACTACCCTCTGATAAGCCTAATTGCAGCTACTACTAAATTATGAGTAAGGTATTATCTACTTTAACCTCTGCCATACCTTTAGGGACTCACTGGACTCTGTGCACACTATGGGCCTGATTACTATGAGGTTCGGACCGCAACCAACAGCTTCTACTACTGCAGTATGATTGTTGCATTACGATGCGTTCAGTTGGAGGCAGCAGTCCGAAAGGCCTCATAATTCCTTAAGAATGGCAATTCCTCCTTCAGGACATTGAGGGCCCCTAGAAGAGCCCCCTGGCCCTCTGAATCTGGGCTTGGGGGCCACCTATGGTTCATAAACTCCCATTTCTCAATGGGAGCTTGTCCAACGGGCAGACAAGCTCCCACTGTGAAATGGGAGTTTGTGGCCGCACTATGTGCAGTCGCATCCAAATAATGCATTCAGAACCACCTACCTGGGGTTAGCCGGTTACCAATCTACAGCACTGTTGCCGACCGACATCGTAATCAGGCCCTAAATCTCTTTTTGGTGTAGTATATGCACAGCCAGCTTACTACATCACCCTAGCACTCGTGTGTATGCTGACCTTGTTCCCCTACTGTGATGATGATCAAATCAAATCAAATCAACCCATTTGTAAAACGCGCTACATACCTGTGAGGGTCTCAAGGTGCTGGGGGTGGGGGGAGGGGGAAGAGGGGGAAGAGGGGGACTGCTACTGATCAAAGAGCCAGGTCTTGAGAAGTCTTCTGAAGGCCAGTAGGTCCTGGGTCTGTCGTAGGCCGGTAGGGAGAGTGTTCCAGGTCTTGGCGGCGAGGTAGGAAACGGATATGCCGCCGGCGGTGGTTTTACGGACGCGTGGGACTGTGGCGAGGGTGAGGTTGGCCGAGCGGAGTCTGCTGGTGGGTGTGTAGAAGCTGAGTCTGTCGTTGAGGAATACTGGTCCAGCATTGTGTAGGGCCTTGTGTGCGTGGATGAGGAGTTTGAAGGTGATCCTGTTGTTGACGGGGAGCCAATGCAGGCCTCTCAGGTGGGGTGTGATGTGGCTGCGTCGGGGGACTTTGAGGATCAATTGTGCCTAGGTGTTCTGGATGTGTTGCAGCCGTCTCAGGAACTTGGTTGTAGTTCCTGCGTAGAGGGCGTTCCCCTAGTCCAGTCTGCTGATGACTAGGGCCTGGGTGACCGTTTTCCTCGTGTCGGAGGGAATCCATTTGAAGATCCTACGGAGCATTCGGAGGGTGTGGAAGCAGGAAGCGGAGACGGCGTTGACCTGCTTGGTCATGGAGAGGGCAGAGTTGAGGATGATCCCCAAGTTGCGTGCGTGGTCGGTGGGTTCTGGGGCTGTTCCCAGTGATGTCGGCCACCAGGTGTCGTCCCAGGCTGAGGGGGTGGGGCCGAGGATGATGACCTCAGTCTTGTCTGAGTTCCATTTCAGCCTGCTGTGGAGGTTGGCTTTGGCAGTGTAGGGGTCTTCGATGAGGGATATGATCAGCTGGGTGTCGTCGGCGTAGGAGATGATGTTGAGGCTGTGTTGTCGTGCGACGTGGGCGAGTGGTGCCATGTAGATATTGATCATACCTCTCCATCACCTGCTTCCTTCCACTGTTGTTTATTAGTTCTCTATTTTTTCATTTTTTTCCCTTTTATTTGTTTATTTCTTTTGAAGCACCAGATAATTATTTCCTCTCTACGCTTGGCACGTTAAGATATTCCTGTCAGAACAGCCTCTTCTCCTCAAACATCCCTCTGACACCTGTGCGGCGGCCTGGGGTGTGTACCGCGGGTCGGGCGCTAGGTGGTGCTGCAGTTCCCGATGACAGTGCGCGGATGAGCACACACACTACAGGCCAGGCCTTGGATGCGACAGAGGTGAAGCACGGTCGCCGAGAAGGGGGGCAAGAGCAGTACATGGGCAGGCAGAAGATCCTCACTGGCAGGCAGGAGTGATCTTCTCCGCCGCCAGCCAATCGCTAGGGAAACACTGCGGCCTACTCTCCCTTCTTGCGTGCTGCATGCGTACATTGTCAGTAACATGATCTGGTATGCCCGCCTGAGACAATGGCATGACACAGCAGGGCAGCAGGGTGAGTAGCCCACGGTGGGCAGTCGCTGCCTCGTCTCTAGTGTTGATTCCTTGACCTCATGAACACGTGGCAATAGTATGCTTACTCGCTGCACATCCAATGATTAGACACACACAGTAACAGTGTCAGCAGGTGCCATGAGTGACTGCGTGCTTGTTTATTTATTACCTCAGGCCACCCCCAGATCTTGGTGTGAAAACTGCAAAAAAGTAAAATAGAAGCCGGGTGGTACTCTACACTGAGTACATGTAATACCATCATGTTGTTGCTAAGACAACAACTGAATCTGACTGGTGAAATCCAGGGGGAAACTGGTGGCTACGAGAGTAGAGAGCTAAATGTTGTTGATTTGATTTGATTTGATATGTGATTGCTCTCCAATGCCGGTAAATATCCTCAGCCGAGCCCAAGGGCCAACTCTCGTCTCTAAACACCTGCCATTGTCCACTCAGGGGCAATCACTTGCCTAGGTGGGTGCAGCACACAGTGTAAGATTAAAACAATCAGAGACACTGGTGCTGGCACCTGAACCTCCAGTGTGTGTCATTCGTAGACAGGGCCAGATTGGCCGTAGCGGGCACTAGCATTTCCCCGGTGGGCTGCCATGTTGGGGGCAGGTTTTGGGCTCCTGGGGGTCATCGTTGTTACCTGGGGCCAGCAATTTCGGCCCCCCTGTAAAAAAATCAGCAGAAAACAACCCTGGCAAACAGCTTGGCCACATCCTCACCCACCCCACCAGAAGGGCCGGCCAAGCAGTTTGCAGGGCCGATTTCGATTCCTAGTTCGGCCCTGTTCATAGATCCCCCAGAGAGGCCACCAGAACATAGATTTGTTTACAAGACTCCGTGTAAGAGTGTGTAATATCCTGTCTTTGCCATATTTCCTTTCTCTGTCTCTTTCCCTTTAATCCCTATGTTCTTTTCTCTGCCCCATTCCTTCTTAGAATGTGTTTCCTTTTGTATCAAGGAGCATTCTGTCCTTAACTCTTGGGCTGTGCAGTTCTCCCTGCTGTGGGTCCTGCTTCCTTCGTATCCTATTTTTATATTGAATACATATTACTGACTGATACATCCGCAGCTGTCATCATTTGCTTTGCTTTCCCCATGCTACATTTTGGTACCAGAACTGGGGCGAAAGCAACATTTCTTTTCACCGCTATTTAATTCTTGGCTACATTGCGGTGTTGTACATAGCAACAAGGACTTTGCTGAATGCTTCCGACAGGACCCACAAGCATAAAGGTGCGGGCCTCAAAGTCTCTCTAAAGACTTTGTCTCTTCCTAAAGCCTCAACTGCTTTCTATTAATGGCACGCTACTGTTACTGCAGACAATCTTCTACTTTGCTGCTTGTGCATCCTCGCGCTTGTACGCGTCCCTTCCTTCTGACGCTTCTGGTTGCTTTAGAAACCTTTGACTTCTTTTGTGTTCCTGGCTGCGTCAGGTTTCAATAACAACGTTTTCCATTGTCTGGATTTCCCACACGCCTAATGACCTCTCGCTTATTGCCGCAGCTAACTTTTCTACTGTGACATCTTCAATCGCTGCCACAGCAACCTGTTGCCCTATTTCGGCTGTGGGAGCTCCGCTCCAGCCGCACCGGTTGCTGTTTCCTTGCACTAATTAATTTCTAGCCACACCGCTCTCTGTTTCCTCACAACAAATTGTTTATTCACTTCAACCCCAAGGGATTCCGGTTGCGGGAGTTTCACTCCAACCGCACCGTGTTGTTCAGCACTATTTAAACATGGGTTCTCAACAAAGTTATTCTACATCTATTTTTAACACAACAACATTTCTTTCAGCATTTTGACTGTGGGAGCTCCACTCCAGTCTTATAAACACTGTACTATTTGAACGTTTTGGCTGTGGGAGCTCAGCTCCAGCTTTAGCCTTTCGGTTCACTTTTAACTCTTTCTTTTTCAGGTTTCTACTCACCATCACTACTGTAGGAGCTCGGCTCCAGTTGTTGCAAGCTTTTTCTGATTTGCAGAAATCCTTTTCAACCATTTGACTCTGCTAATAATTATTTCCTCCCTTATTCTTAACTATTTCTTGTGTTCAACTTTTTCCTTTCAGGCTGTGCTTCTCTTCAGTATGTCTTCCTCGGACAATGATCTACACCCTCCACGTTTCTACAAAAACCAGGTAAACCTGAAATTTTGTTGAGACAATGGATTCAAATTTTTGAAAATTTTCTTATGGGTATTGATGGCTTAGAATACACTGCAGGAAGGAAAAATTCACTTTTATACAACCATTTAGGTATTGCTGCACAGAATATTTTTAATAACTTACCTCCCATTCCACAACCTCCAGGTGATGGTGTTCAGAATGTTTACATTGATGCTAAAGAAAGACTTGAAAAACTATTTTCAGAAGAGCCCAATGTTTCATTAAAAAGGTATAGTTTCTTCAAACGTAAGCAAGCCAGCGATGAGTCAGTTGAAGAATATGTAGCTGCTTTGCGTGTACTAGCCTCCACATGTGATTTTCAGAATTCTGTTGATGTTTGCATTTGGAGTAATTGGTAATCAAAAGGAGAATGGACACTGGTATCTGCAAAAACCAAATAGTTTTTTATCGAGAACCCTCATAGACTTCCTGGAATCGTGTCGTAGCGGTATATCTTTTATCCGCCCCCTCAGGAGTCATGGCATAGTCATTGGGTTAACGATTAACGTGCAGGGTGCCTGCCTCACCAGAGGCTACTTCCGGTATTTACAGAAGTGTCCAGAAATAAAAAGTGGGTAGAAAGACTGTTAAAATTAATGAGTAGATCAAAAAAGTGAATTTTATTTGCAAAGTCTAATCACTAAGCTAAAAAACATTGTGATATTAAGTAGTCGAGTTATTGAACTACTATATCGTATTCAAAAAGGTGTCGACATGTTTCAGCTCTCGGGGCCCTACAGGGTCAGGGGAGCTTTCGTCAGGACAAGGACAAGAAACAAATATACATGGAGATACACACACTATTTGTGTGGTATGAATGCTGATGGCATGGAATTTCCAAGCTGTATTGAAAGACAAAGAGAAAACACCAACAAATCGTGAGTTGGATAGTGTGTGAGGTACGGCACTATCGGGCACACATTATGTACAGCGCATAATTAATGCTATAACAGATTATTCTGATTGTAGAAATAATCCCAGAAAAAGTTAAAAAATTGAGAAAATAACAGGTCCGAGGTAACTCAGGGGAGTGGGAACAGCCAAAACGCCGTCTAGTTATCAATGTCTTAGAGACGGGTATCATGCAGAAGTCTTTACATGATGACAAGCAGGACATGGATTAGTGCACTAGAATCATGTCTCTGCTATTAGGGACCACATCAAACAGCAGTCAGTGTTTGTCATACATGTATCCGAAGGATACCCAATCATTCATTAAAGATTACCTTTCTGATTGAGTTATTAGGCATCAAGAGGGACTCGGAGTCGCTCCTGGAGTTTCACTATGGGGGAAACAACAGCGGGTCTATGGTTATTAGTAGAGGCGTTCTTACCTGGATAGCTGTGTGGAATATCAGGAAACGCCATTCTTACCCATGCGGCCCGGATTTCGTGCCTAGTGCTGACTCTGCCCCTGGTTCAAGGTAGGTCAGAGCTCACTGCACTTATATGCTGGTTGTAGACACTAAAAAAGGACTACTGTTCGGACATGTAATTGACATTCTAAGATGGTGGACTCGCTGGTGGGGTATCTAAGTACGATTAGTTCAACTGATGCCAAGGGATATGGTCATTCATACCTATTACGTCAGTTCTTAAGCGGTCAACCCATCTCTGTTCTTTGTTGAACAAGACTTGTTCAGCATTGTGATCTTTAAAGTCGAGCATTTCCAAAACTGTCCATTTGAGATCATCACACGTATGACCGGCTTCTACAAAATGGGCACATAGTTTGGTCGTGTTCTTTTTCAGCCTCACATTGCTTCGGTGTTCTCCTATACCTGATCACATGTCCTTGCCAAAAACAATACATTGGCATGACCTGCCGTAAAGTCAAACTCCGTATAGGAGAACACCGAAGCAATGTGAGGCTGAAAAAGAACACGACCAAACTATGTGCCCATTTTGTAGAAGCCGGTCATACGTGTGATGATCTCAAATGGACAGTTTTGGAAATGCTCGACTTTAAAGATCACAATGCTGAACAAGTCTTGTTCAACAAAGAACAGAGATGGGTTGACCGCTTAAGAACTGACGTAATAGGTATGAATGACCATATCCCTTGGCATCAGTTGAGCTAATCATACCTAGATACCCCACCAGCGAGTCCACCATCTTAGAATGTCAATTACATGTCCGAACAGTAGTCCTTTTTTAGTGTCTACAACCAGCATATAAGTGCAGTGAGCTCTGACCTACCTTGAACCAGGGGCAGAGTCAGCACTAGGCACGAAATCCGGGCCGCATGGGTAAGAATGGCGTTTCCTGATATTCCACACAGCTATCCAGGTAAGAACGCCTCTACTAATAACCATAGACCCGCTGTTGTTTCCCCCATAGTGAAACTCCAGGAGCGACTCCGAGTCCCTGTTGATGCCTAATAACTCAATCAGAAAGGTAATCTTTAATGAATGATTGGGTATCCTTCGGATACATGTATGACAAACACTGACTGCTGTTTGATGTGGTCCCTAATAGCAGAGACATGATTCTAGTGCACTAATCCATGTCCTGCTTGTCATCATGTAAAGACTTCTGCATGATACCCGTCTCTAAGACATTGATAACTAGACAGCGTTTTGGCTGTTCCCACTCCCCTGAGTTACCTCGGACCTGTTATTTTCTCCATTTTTTAACTTTTTCTGGGATTATTTCTACAATCAGAATAATCTGTTATAGCATTAATTATGCGCTGTACATAATGTGTGCCCGATAGTGCCGTACCTCACACACTATCCAACTCACGATTTGTTGGTGTTTTCTCTTTGTCTTTCAATACAGCTTGGAAATTCCATGCCATCAGCATTCATACCACACAAATAGTGTGTGTATCTCCATGTATATTTGTTTCTTGTCCTTGTCCTGACGAAAGCTCCCCTGACCCTGTAGGGCCCCGAGAGCTGAAACATGTCGACACCTTTTTGAATACGATATAGTAGTTCAATAACTCGACTACTTAATATCACAATGTTTTTTAGCTTAGTGATTAGACTTTGCAAATAAAATTCACTTTTTTGATCTACTCATTAATTTTAACAGTCTTTCTACCCACTTTTTATTTCTGGACACTTCTGTAAATACCGGAAGTAGCCTCTGGTGAGGCAGGCACCCTGCACGTTAATCGTTAACCCAATGACTATGCCATGACTCCTGAGGGGGCGGATAAAAGATATACCGCTACGACACGATTCCAGGAAGTCTATGAGGGTTCTCGATAAAAAACTATTTGGTTTTTGCAGATACCAGTGTCCATTCTCCTTTTGATTACCAATTACTCACGTAGGGGAACTGAATGGACTCCATTTCCTCTTCCCTCCCTCTTTGATATCGAAAGTTTGCATTTGGAAATCAATTTGTTTTTAACTGCTTTTCAAAAAAGATGCAAGAAAGTCTTCTTAGTTGTAGGAATCCCTCTCTTTCTGAAGCCATTGACATTAGCAAGAGCACTGAACGCTCCATCATTTCTTTCCAAGCCATGTCTGGACAAGAAGAACATTCTCCAGTATCTATGTTTCTGACAATACGGATATTGCCGCCATTTCTGCTATTAGGACAAACAAACATTGAAATATTTGTTGTAGTTGTGGTTCTAAAACCTACATTGGCAACAATCCCTCCAGTCCTGCCTTAGGCAAGAGATGCTCAAAATGTAAGAAAATGGGACATTTTCAAGCAGTGGCTACATCTCAACGTACCGGTAAAAATGTCAGAATTCACAATTTGGATTTGCAGGTTCCATCTAGGGATGCTAATACCTCTGTTTGTACACAAAAGTTTTCTAATCTTCTTCTCACTATTGATGAACCTTTTGAATCCATTGAAATAGAGCGTCCTTTTTGCCAAACCTTTCTTGACGGCAAGTCTCTAGAAATTATGGCTGAATCAGGAGCCCCCATCACTGTTTTAGCAGACACCACTTTATTTTATTTATGGTCTCATTCCATTACTGCACAATCTCCGGATATATCTCTCAAAGTCTTTGGTGAGAAGGATATTGATCTTCTGGGTTTCTTCATTGCTTCTCTGCAAATTTTAGGTAAAAGCACCAATACCAAGATTTACGTGGCCATTAAGGGTAAAGATTTGGTTGGTTGGAAGGATTTAGCCAAATTAGGAATCATTTTGAAACACGGTCACAAGAATCCCATTGTGTTAGGAGAGCCTCCTCTAGTCTCAATCAATAATACCCCTCAATGTAGTCTCAAGGAGATTGACCTTCTCGCCACTCTTAAAAGTAATTTTTCTTCTGTTTTTAGTAATAGCATTGGTACTATTAAAGGTTTCAAGCACACTATTAGATTGAAAGCTAATGCTTTACCAGTCACTCACAAAGATAGATCTGTTCCTATCAATATCAGGTCTGATCTAGAATTTCTTTAGAGACATTAACTAATGATGGCATTATTGCAGAAACTGACTCCTCAGAATGGGTTTCTCCCATTGTACTTGATAAAAAGAAAAGTGGTGTCTTCACCTTTGTGTTGATTTGAGGTCTCTGAACCATAATATCATTGTGGATATTCATCCCCCTCACCACATTCAGGAAATGGTCGCTAATATTGGCCATTCTAAATATTTTTCTATGATTGACTTGTTTTCTGCATAACATCAGATAGCCTTAAGTACTGAATCCCAAGAGCTCATCAATTTTGTCACACCCTTTGGAGCTTATAAGTACTTAAGGCTACTTTTTGGATTGTCTTCGGCAGCCTCAGTCTTCCAAAAAGTAATGGATATTCTATTCAAGGACATTCCCCACCTCCAAGCATTTCAAGATGACATTCTTGTCTTCACTGGAACCAAAGCACTATATTCAGAACCTTTGCACAATGTTTTCTCTATTCTCAATGCCAGAGGTGTTACCTTTGAACCGGAAAAGTTAAACTTTTTAGTTGAACAAATTGATTATTTAGAGCACATCATTACCCCTGAAGATATTAAACCTAAATTTCATAAAGTGGAAGCTATTGTTCAAGCTCCTCCTCTTGATAAGGACGCCTAGAGATCCTTCTTAGGTCTCTGCGAATATTATGCCCGATTTGTTCCTGATTACGCCTCCTATGGTCAACCTTTAAGAAATATACTCAAGAAAGGTACTAATTTTACATGGACTGATGGAGTCAACACTGCTTTCACTGGAATCAAAATACTTGTGGTTAATGCTCCCGCTTTGAGTCCCTTTGTTCCTGGTCATCTATGTACTGTTTCTGTTGATGCAGCTTGAAAGGTGTTGGAGCAATTTTTGGACAAAAAGTAAATAACAAAGATCTTACAGTAGCTTTTGCTTCCAAGTGTTTGTCTGTTGCTGAATCCAAATACAGTACCATTGAGAGAGAAGCTTTTGCTTGTCTCTGGGCAGTTCAGAAATGTAAAACCTATCTCTGGGGTACTCATGATGTTATTTTCACAGATCACAAAACCCTTGTTTATTTATTGCAAGGTGATGGTTTAGGCAAAGCCTCTGCTCATCTTGTACGTATGTTATTTAAACGACAAGAATATAATTTTACCATCAAGTATATACAAGGAGGTAAACATTTCAGAGCGGACTGCCTCTCCTGTTTACCTTTAGATGATGAACTGGCCACGAACCCCAAACAGGTGAAAAATGATTTTGCTTTAAGAACCAAAATTCAATAGAGCCTCTTGGAGAAAAACAAACATTTCAGTAACTTTCCCCACAAGTCAGCGTAGGCATAATTCCTAGGAAAGAAGCTCCAAAAACAAGGATGAAGATCCACCCATACTCCACCAAATCAAAATAATGCTCAACAGTTTCTAGCACGTTAATAACCTCCCTGCGATGTCGGTCATTGTCTGAAGATTACTTTTCCTCATTCCCAACTTGTGGCTTTTCACCAAAACTGACTTGTCTTTACCTATAGGCACTACCTCAGATGCAAACAGGATACACATCCCCACAGAGAACAATGTTAGCTCAGGGTAAATCCTCTGGGTTGTATAGCATCTTCGTAGCCCTTACTCATGTGTGCACAGAGGTAACGATCAGTAGATAGATTTCCTTCACTTGTTCAGTACTGGATCCACTGAATTACCTATAATATGCTGAAACCATGTTGTTGTTCCATAACGTAAACATCATGTCGCCAACTTTTCAAATAATGAGAAGGGACACTTACTGGCCACAGGGAACACAGACAAAAACTTCCTCGGTATAGAGTGCCAGATAGAAAATTTCAGTAAACACTCTTAAGGAGCACTGGGTGGCTCTAAGCATGCACTTGCCGTACATCGTGAGGCTTCTCACCCCTCCGTGAGCTCCCGATGCAAAGGCTCGCGCTGGGCACATCACTCGAGAAAAGACAGTTGAAGACAGGTGAGCAAACCTCTCTTCCTCAGGAGGAGAGAACGATTTCCTCATTAGCACCACCCACTGCACCACTTTCACCTCACAGCTTGTTCAGGAAACACAATGGTGGGGGGTAACACCCCTCTTCATTGCCGCTCTTCTCAACACGTACTCTGGGGAAGTTACAAACAGCTACAAATAGTTGAAACAACTTCCCAAGGACGTAGGTCAGTTTCACAAACACACACACAAAGCTGGAAATGTCACAGCAGGCTGTCCTACATTGCGGCTGCGGCAGACCAGTAAAAGAAAATCAAAAGTGGGCAGCTTAATTCAGCACACGTCTACTCCAACAAATCCAGGTAGACACAGCAGGATCTGGCACGTCTGGTTGGGGCTGACTGGTCTTGAGGTTACTGGAGGAGCTCAGAGCTGCCAGATTGCTGTTACACACACATTGTGCTTAGTTTCATAGAAGGTTCTGCATGATGAATTTGCTTCAGGCTTCACTTCCAGTAGGTTATGTTTCAATTAGACTTAGCTTCCAACATCCAGTTCTCACTCGCAGGTTCTTTTAAAAAATCATCTCTAAAATATGTTTCAGAAGAATGTAGTCTGGTTACAAGGTAGAATAGACAGGTTGGTTTATTAGGCAAGATATTATGAAGAGCCCCGCCAGGATCTGCCTTCTTGCTGCTCAGCCCATCCTCCAACTGATTCTCTCGCTCACAAACATTCCACAGCATCCTCACACACTAATATTCAACCACCACAGCCAGAAGCGCAACGAGAGCGACATTTCGGGGGCGGCTACTAAAAATTCGGGGCGTTCATAGGCAGAGTGGAGATGAAGGGTTGAAAAAACAACAAAGCCTCATTGACACGTAAATGGTCTTTTAAAGACCAGTGAAGTACTCGAGAGCGGCTGCGGAAAGTCTATGTTTCAGCCCGGGAAGCTGTCTCAGCCCAGGCTGACACACACGACGGGGACCGGCTGAAGCCCTTTAAGTCCTATGGGTGTTACACGCCAGACCACAGTCACACTGGCTGAGCAGCAGGTATAACATGCTGCCTTGTAAATATGGAGCAGGCTCCTGTGCCATGGAACATCACAAACAGTGAGGTTCTGGCGGCGCAAGGGACCTCATAAATGAGGCGGCTTGAATCTTTGTTGAAGGGCGATCCTGAGAGCCAAGTGTTGTCATGGAGGCCATTTTGTGCTGCACTTGGGATCTTTTGAGGACTTCAGCTTCAGCTTTTGAAGCACTGGCATCATAGTAATTCTATGTGAAAGTAGCAAGTACTTACATACACATTTACTTTATACACAGACCAAGCCTCTCTTGCATGCATGTCTCCTCCATATTTCAAGACTAGATCTGGCAACCTGGTGATCTGAATAAGATTAATGCCTACACATATAACAGTTAAACGTGTGTTGGGAAAAGATCCCTTGTCTGTTCTCCACATTCTGGCAACCGGGGATGGTTGGCCCTTTATTTTGTCTTGCATTTTCCCTAGGGGCTGTATCCAGTTTTTGTAGGCTGTGGGTTGCTATCTGGGTATACATCCAGTGGCGTAGCAAGGTCAGGTGCTACCTGGTGGAGAACATTTCTTGTCAACCCTGGTTTAACAAAATGACAAACATATGGGTTTAAAACACATATTTTTGCAATTTTGTCACCACCCTCAGTGATGAAACCTGGGGCAGCCCGCACCCGCTACCCCCAGTCCTACTCCACTCTATACATCTCCCTGCGGTTTACAGCAGCATGCACAGCAAGCACAAAGAGAGCGAGAGAAAGAGATGGAGAAAAAGAAATAGAAAGAGATAGAGAAGAACGAGTCAGGAAGGAAGTGGGTGGGTCCTGATTTTAGAGTGGCTGCAATGAATGATTTTGCAATGGCTTCTTTTGGTTCCCAGTCCGGCCTTGCTAGAAGATAACCTGCCACTCTAAGTGTGTGGAGAACACCAAATAGAGGCAATACTGAACTTCAATGCACTTTTTTGCACAGTGTTGACTTATACAATCACACCATAGGGAAATTTCAGCAGGGTGGATGGCTGGCACAACTATTACATAGTGTATTCATTGCTTGTATGAAACCCTTTATCCTGCATGAAATTGCTAGCCATTCACCCAACAGTGACACATTAATACTAAAATGGGTGTCATGAGGGTCAGCTTTTAATGGCAACATGAAGTAGGTATGGCATGTTTTTGTCATCCTTTCACATGACAAGAAAAGCGAAGTACTGGTGCTGGGGGGCGATCCAAACATTTGGTCCCCAGAGTGGTGGCCTGACAGCCTTGGCAACTGTCCGGCTCCAGTAGAAAAGGTGAATAATACAAAATTTTCTAGCTATCGCGACAAGAATTTTAGATTCTATTAAGGACACGGAGGCGAGGATTATGCTTTCTCATTTCTTTACTGCAACAACAGCAGCCAATGAAAATGAAAGTACACATGTAAAAAATAACATTTCTCATGAGGCTTTGAACCACGCCTCTCTTACAACAACCAATCACAAAGGTATCATGTCTATAAATCCTGGAGACACTACTCCGGCCTCCTCTTTCTTTGCGCGAACAGTCAATAACAGTCTCATCACACTGAAAAGATTAATACTGCAACGGAAAACAGATCCATCAGAAGTCCCAACGGAGAAATCTTGAATCGAAAAAGGAAATCCTCCATCCGGAAGGAGCGGCAGCCAAACCACAGGCGGTCTTCAACTCTTGTTGGAGTCGTTCCCTAGAACAGAAAAGGAAGTTTGAGAAAATTTTCCACCACAACCTAGATCGTTGTAAGGGTGGGCAAAACAGTTAGATAAAACCACGTAAACAACAACAGTTGTGTAACAGTCCCAACGGGTGGGATAATCCTCGCCTCCGTGTCCATAATAGAATCTAAAATTCTTGTTGCGATAGCTAGAAAATGTTGTATTCTATGGCAGGACCGGAGGCTTCTGATTATGCTGGTTCAAAGCTCACATTAAAGCTCGTCAATCACAGCATCAGAAACATGAGGAATCGGTTTGTAATAAAACACCTTAAACATTGAGTCTGAGGACCAGTCAGCTGCCTTCAGAATATCCTCCAAGCGGGAACCCAATAAGTAAGCCTTAGAAGCCATCGCACCCCTCGCAGAGTGTGCCCCATAAGCAGAAATATCAATGCCGGCCTCCGACATGATCCACCTGACCCATCTGGCTAAAGTAGCAGCAGAGACTGGCTTGAACGGTTTTGAATGGATATCAATAACTGTCCCAGAGGATCTGCCCTGTGTACACTAGTACGCTCCTCTTAACATTTAAGACACTGAAGAACACACAGCCTGCCGTTATGAGGAAAGTCAGGGTAATCAACTGAACGGGACATGGTCTTAGTACGTCTAGTAATGACAAAGGATACACCTTGGGGTGAAAACATCCTTCCAGCCAAATCCAAAGCCCTGACATCTGAAACCCTCCGACATGAAATAAGGCACAATAGCATAGTAAGCTTGGCAGAAAGCTGTTTCAGAGACAAATCACCATTATCGGGCCAGGATTCCAACAAATTCAGAACCTTAGTAACATCCCACATGGTGGAATACCTGGGCCGAGGAGGGTTGGCCACACTCACACCTTTAAGTAACTTACATACCAAGGGATGCATCCCCACAGGTTTACCATCTATGTGGTCGTGACCAGCAGAAATAGCAGACCTGAAATTGTTAACCGACCTGTAGGCCAGGCCAGAAGTCGCACACTCTGACAAAAAGTTCAGTACCTCTGTTATATTTGATCCCACGGGATCCACCTGTTTTGAAAGGCACCAACCCACCCACTTCTTCCACGAAGCAGAGTATCGTTTTCGGGTGGAAGGAGCCCACGCTTGCTGCATAAAGCTGGAAGCCTTCTCGTGAAAGGCCTGCAAGGCGTTCATGTCTCCGGAAAGCGTCCATACCATCAATGACAGCTGGTTCTGCAGGACCAGGGGATGGCACGCTCGCACTGGGTCCTGCAGAAGCGTTGTAAAGACTGGGAGCCGGAAGGGGAGGTCTATGGACAATTCCAACAGTGTGGGAAACCACGACTGAGTCGACCAATAAGGCGTTACTAGCACCACCGTCGCTTCCTGTCGGCGCAGCAATGCCGCTACTCTCGGGATCAGTGCAAACGGTGGAAACGCATAATTCCTCTGATGTCCCCAATGATGAAGGAACGCATCCGTCCCCAGTGCCATCGGGTCCGGTCTCCAACTGTAAAACAGAGGAAGGTGGGCATTGAGGCGCGAGGCAAACAGGTCTATCCGACATGGGCCTCGTACTGACATGATCCGGGAAAACAGCGATGGATGGAGTCTCCAATCGCTGGAGTCCTGGAGAAATCGGGAATGCCAATCCGCTACTTGATTGAGTTTCCCGGGAAGGTATTCCGCCACCACGGAGATCTTGCGATCCAGGCAGAAGTGCCAGAATTCCTTCGCAATGTGCACCAGCATCCGGGACTTCGTCCCGCCCAATCGATTGATGTATCGCACCGCGGAGACATTGTCCATCCAAAGGAGGATACAACAATTGCTCTTCAGCGGCGAGATAGATCTGATGGCAAAGGACCCTGCCAGAAGCTCTAGACAATTGATGTGAAGTGATAGTTCGTCTGCAGACCAACGTCCTCCTGTGGCAAACTCGCCGCAGCGAGCGCCCCAGCCCCACTGGCTGCCATCGGATTCCACCACCACATCCGGGGCTGTGCCGAATATAGCTCGGCCGTTCCAGGCTGACATGTGGTCCAACCACCACTGAAGCTCCTCCCTGGACTCGGAGGAGAGAGGGATCAAATGATCGTAGTGAAAGTTTCTCTGTAGGTAGAAGATCTTGAGCCTCTGCAGGGCTCTGTAATGCAAAGGTCCGGGAAAAATGGCCTGAATCGACGAGGCCAGAAGGCCCACAATCCGTGCCAGAACCCTCAAAGAAATCTTTTCTTTGGCCAGGGTAGCTGCGATCTCTCTCTTGATCGACCTGATCTTCGGCAGAGGAAGGAGAAGCTGGGCCGAGACCGAGTCTATCAGGAAGCCTAGGAATTCCATCTGCCGATCCGGTATCAGCACCGATTTCTTGGTGTTGATCACGAATCCCAGATTCTGCAATAAGGACGTCGTCCACTCCAAATGCGTGAGAAGGAGGGACTGGTCCTGTGCCAGGATCAGCATATCGTCTAGATAGACAATCAACCGAACTCCCATCTCCTGTAGACGGGAGACCACCGGCTTGAGTAGTTTGGTGAACACCCAAGGGGCCGAGGACAGCCCGAAAGGAAGTACCTCGTAACAAAACCAACGCCCTTTCCAGGGGAACTGCAAAAACTTTTGATGTGATGGGCAGACTGGGACCGTCAAGTAGGCATCTTTCAGGTCCAGTCTGACCATCCAGTCGTTCTCCAAGAGAAGGTCTCGCAAAAGATGGATGCCCTCCATCTTGAAATGTCTACACGTGACAAAGGGGTTGAAATCCCTCAAGTTTAACACGAGGCGCTGACCGCCTCCCTTCTTTTGAACAAGAAAGACGTTGCTGCAGAAGCCTCCCGGAAGGAAGGGTCCTACAGCAATGGCCTGTTTTGCCAAAAGCTCGTCTAGTTCTGAGTCTATAAAACTCTGTTCGAGATGGGAAAAAAGGAGAGGACGGGGGGGGAAGGGCTGAATGGGGCAAGACACCATCTCTATCTCGTAACCCTGGAGGGTCCGAAGGACCCACACATCTGAAGTGAGAGCTGCCCAATTCTTGACAAAATGGCGCAATCTTCCCCCTAACGGAAGTAAAGGAAGAGAGAGACCGGAAGATTGGTTATCGAAGTTCTTGTAGCCTCGGTTGATTCCTTTGTTATAGCGGCCCCTGAAGCCGCGTGATCAGGACGGGTAAAATCCGGCTTGATCCGGTTCTTGCGTGTACCCTCTTCCCCGTCTAGGGGCGTAGCCTCTTTGAGGACTGGGATTTGAGTAGCGGCCGGTCGAGCGTCCTCTGCCACGCCCGGCCCTACCAGGGACCTGCAGAACACGTTTCAGCGATGCCTGAGACTTGTCTAAAGAAGCAAAAGTGTTCACAAATTTTGCAATATCTTTAACGAAATTGTCCCCAAACAACTGTCCTTCCGCCAAAGGACCCGGCTCCGAGGAAGCCAGTTCCACCAGTTGAGGGTCGATCCGGAGAAGGACGGTCTTCCGCCGTTCCGAGGCAAGGGCGCAATTTGCGTTGCCCAGCATACAAATGGCCCTCTGAGCCCAACCCGCCAGAACCTCAGGGTGTATGGCGGCACCAGTCTCTTGCGCCTGCAGGGCCAATTCCAGGATCTTGGCCTACAGGCCCGAAAGGTCGAGGACCTTATCTTGGCACGCTCTGAGCGCGCGATCAATCCCTTTCTTGGGTCCTTTTTATACTTTTTAAGAAAAGTGGTCATGGAAGGATCGATGTCTGGTGTGAGAGCCACTTTGTGGGGCAAATCAGGGCGCGGGCATTTAGATTTCAGGCGGGCACGAACCTCCTTGTCGAATCCCTTGCGGAGATGAGTCTCCAGATAGGTCGCCACCGCCGGAGGGGGAACCCAGTCGGATGATCTGGGGTGGACAATGTCCGTCGGATCAAATAAAAAGGGAGTGGGAATGACCGGTGAAGTGTGCTTACGCTTTTTAGTGCGTTTGCGCGGAGCGGCATCCGAGGAATCGGTATCGGTGCCAGTATCCGTCGTGGTGATAACCAGGGGGGAAGTGGGGGGAAGGGATAACAGGTTTGTCTTGGGATCGAGACTCCTGGGACTTATAAAGTTTGTCGTAAGACTATGCATGCTGGCCAGGAAAGGTCAAGAGCCGCCTTCTTCGGGGGAGGGGGGTGAAGGGGATATTTGCCCGGAGCGGGTATCGGCTTACCCGGGACCAGCAGGTCCAACTTCTTAGCTAAAGGGGAGAGGGCAGAGGAAAGGGCTTTATCCAATTTGGCATCGAGTTTTTTGTCTATGATCTCCTCCATGGAGTCCCCTTCATAGAATTCCTGCTGTCCCTGATAACCATACGCAGCATCCTCCTCTTCGCAGTACTCAGCGTCTGCCATCGCAATCAGGAATCCGAAATTCCAACTCTAATCCCCAGCGGGAAGCAAAGACCAGCCCGAGCAAGGGCGTCGAGGGTGGGGGTGCCAGGCGCAGGAGCCGGAAATACCAGGAAAAAACAAGAGCAAGGCCTAGTCCCACTCTAGGACTAATGGAGGAAAAAGGGGTGTCGCCTGAACCAATATAAGCTGCCCAAAAGCACGGAAATCGCCCACGGCTCCTGGCCCAAGCTGCGTCGATCCCCACTTCAGCCGGGGGCAGAGCGTAGATCTGGCACCTTCGAGAACTGCGCATGCCAACACGGCGTGCGCGGGCTCCCCGAGCCGTGCATAAGGCCTCAACGGCACCTACGTACGCTCGTCCCCGAGTCGGGGGCTAACCCCTCACCAGTGCGGCTAGCCGAAGCGTGCGCCGTGGGCAGCGACGACTGGAAGTCGGGGGGAAGGATCGGACGGGCCTAGGTGCGCAACACGCGCCACCACGGGGAAGCGGGGAACGAAGCGAAGCTCCGGCCCCAATCTAAGAGCAAAGCGGACAATGTATGAATAAACAGTGCCAAGAGAGCGTGAAGCGATCAATTAAACCATGCAATATACATGAATAATAAGAAACAATAGTCAATGGCATCAACCAATGTAAAAGGCATAAAGCACAAGTAATAGAGCAAATATGAAAGGAAAGAGCACTTATCTGGGCTGAGGAGCAGCAAAGAAAGAGGAGGCCGGAGTAGTGTCTCCAGGATTTATAGACATGATACCTTTGTGATTGGTTGTTGTAAGAGAGGCGTGGTTCAAAGCCTCATGAGAAATGTTATTTCTTACATGTGTACTTTCATTTTCATTGGCTGCTGTTGTTGCAGTAAAGAAATGAGAAAGCATAATCAGAAGCCTCCGGTCCTGCCATAGAATCTGGGTATGACTCTAGACAGCAAACTCTCATTTGATGCTCAGGCCAGTAAATTGGCTTCATCAGTTTGGTACATTCTGAAAATGATTAGAAAACTGCTGCCCTACATTCCAGCAGACATTCAGAAAATAGTGGTGACTGCCCTGGCCTTGTCAAGGATAGACTATGGGAATGCCCTGTACGCTGAAACCAAGGTACAAATTCTATCAAAATTACAACGCTTGCAGAATGCAGCCGCAAGGCTGGTGCTGGACATTATCAAATATGAGCCAATCGCCCATCAACTATAAACCCCTCATTGGCTCCCTATTGCCAAAAGAGTGCAGTTAAAATCGCTATGCCTGGCTTATAAGGCGCTTCACGGATCAGGATCACAGTTCTTAAAAACCCATCTGAAACTGTACGAACCTACTAGGCTTCTTAGATCCAGCCAAGCCAAACTAATCATGGTTCCAAAACACAGGCGTTCCAGATGGGGAGGCAGAAGTTTCCTACTACACACAGCAAAGGTATGGTACCTTCTCTCAATCTCTATAAAAAACAGTCTTTCCCTGCTCTCTTTTAGAAAAGCAGTGAAAACTTGGCTTTTCACTGCCTTCTAGACTGTACGTTCGGCCCACAATCTCTCTGACTGTCATAGCGCCAAGAAGCCCATGGGCATTCGCGCGCTCTATAAAATGATAAATCAAATCAATTGTGACTACATGCGGCAGCCAATTTGCTTGGCTTTGAGGGTGCTGTTCTGCTAGAAATCATTTTTATCAACCTTTTAAAACCAACAAATGGCTGAACAGGTAATGATGTTCTTATTTTCTCATAAATCTAACAATGATGTGTTCCAACCATCTCTTTTCATATAAGCCATTTCTACTGAACTACTACAAGAGAAAATTGTGCAATCGCCCTAAATATTGTGGATGAACAGGAGCACTACTGAATATAAATAAACTCTTTTTGCATAACGCTGTTGAGAAATGGCCAGAGCTGTAATAGCTGGCCTTAATATTCAACCAGGCATCCTTTTCTGGGCTATAATATGAGACACATTTCTTTCTTGCAGGAATAGTCGATATTCCCTATCTATCATCTCAAATAAACATTCAGATTATCCCACCCTTTTTTCCCAGACCATATAAACGCAATAAAAAAGCACCGTTCCCAAGGGAATTATCTGCACTGAAAAAAGGAAAAGCTTGAGAAAGAAAATGACATATGTCTGAAAACCATAACGACAAATTCTCTGCAGATATTCTGCCAGGGGCTACCGCACAGTATTCATCAGAAAGACAATTTCCGACTATGCTCTGAAAATTAAATACGCCTTAAACAAAACAACTATTATATTTAAAATCTTCAGCTCTCCGACATGACCCAGGTCGAACCATCCCACGGCCTTCTCTTGAGCATGATAACATTTTTAACCATTTCAGTTCCAAGACAGACAATATGATGGAAATGAGTGAAGCCCAAGACACAACATTCTAGAGCATACAGAGTGCATATTGGCATTCTTCGCTCCTAAAAGCAAGTATCTCATTTCACACATTTGCTTAAGAAAACCGCTATCTTTTCATAGTAGGCAAGAATTGTAAATGCCTTGTTTACCCAGTACTCAGTACCCAATGGTCTTCAATCAAGCCCAATCACTACATTACATATAGACACAATTGTAATTACAGCCTGTCCTTAATCTTCACTAGGCCTGAGCGGAGTTTGCAGAGTTCCGCACTACGGAACTCTGCGAAGTGACAAAAAATCTCCTCTGTGATACGCGGAGTTCCCCTAGCGGCTGAGTGTGTTAGTTTGTGCCGTTCACGCAGATTTTTTGTGCCAGGTGTTTGTTGCACGCTGGGAAATTAGCGTGAACTGCACCATGCGCACCGCATGAGGGTGCTGCTTCTTTCTTATGTTCCAGTAGATTTTATTCTCAAGCAGCAACTTCCTCAACACGAATGGAAGGTTTCTCAACGCGAGCAGTCACGACCATCCACGATCGTCCACGTTGAGAAATCTCGCTGGGAGGTGGTCCGGCATTGGATTTCCCTTGCTTGTGTAACATTGGCGAACAAGGAAAAAACTCTGCAAACTCCACGAATGGAGCAGAGTTCACCACCCAGGCCTAATCTTCACTGCTTCACCAAAATGAAAGAATACCTTGTCACAAAACAATTCCAAGATTTCAGTTCCAAAAAATCAACTCGATACTAAAAGACAGGCTTCCAACCAGTCCACATCATTGCTCTGCTGAATGTCCACAAACATCTCAAAGTTACCCAGGAGCTACACATATCACCATTAGTTACCCTTCTGAACTTCAGTTTGCCATTTTAAACCATCACCAGCTTCTCCACGGTCTGTAGGGAAGTGGGGAGAGCCCTCATCCAAAAGGGTGAGACAGCTTGCTTCAGGAGGGGGCACTTGTGAATGCTCTGCAAGACAAAATAATGTACACTCTACGGGAGGTGGTAAGTGGAAAGATCCCACTGAGTCAATTTACTGAGACCATTGGCATACCACACTTTGTGACAATTACCCTTTGGGGAATCTTCACAGTTAACAAAGAACCAAGTTCTACTACGGCTATGAACCACATGATGTAACGCAGCAATGATGGTAATGGTGGTAATGCCGGAGATATATATCGTAGTGGCCAGATGATAAAATATTGACCTGAAGGCTGACTAAAGCGCATACACGAAATTAGAAAATAAAAATGAATATTCCACAAAAATCATGCTAAATAGAAATCCCTTCTGAAAATCAAGAACTTGCTTACTAAAATTTCGATTGTTCAATTGCAAGACAACAAAGGCCTCACTGGGACTGGCCATCAAGTCTCTTCAGATAAGGATCAAATAGTGCTGAAAAAGCACGCACAGAAAGGCTTACTAAGGGTTTTTGCAGTTATGCAGCCACTTCGACGTTGATTGACTTTCCCCATGGGGACTAAGACAAAAGAGAACTCTCAGTAGTCAGCCATGGCACTCACGAATATGGAGCTGATGTAAGACGTAGCCAATTTTAAGAAAGAGCTCAGAAAAGACAGAAACAGAGGTCTCGTGAAAGGGTTAGAAGAACTTAAAGAAGATCTAGGACCTAAAATAGAGAACCTGATAAAGGAAGGGGACTCCTGGAGCATCACTGTGTTAGACCTATTATTTAAGGTTTACTAAATTGTGGCACTAGGAACTTCAGTCTCCCAAAAACATGAAGCACTTCACGCAATGGCTCAAACAGGCCACAAAAATTTTGAAGAACTTGAGAGCTGCTCCCGATATTTATGTTTATGTTTAAGGGATTTATGGACCGTGCAGCTGCCCAAGGGCTTCCCTGCGCAGGCTTACACGTATGATACAGAAGTTAGAGGGGGGTTTAGTGGTACTGATGGAAAAGCCCGGTTTTAGTTTTTTTGCAGAAAATTGCTTCAGTTTTCAGGAATCTAAATTGATGTGGAAGAGAATTCCACAGCTTGGGTGCCAGATGAGCAAAGGATCTACCACCCCATCTGGCTCTCTTGATTCTGGTCGTTTTTAGTAACAAGTTCAGAGCATGATCTAAGGCTTCTGTTGGGGACATAAAGGCTCACCAAGTCTCTGATTTTGCTGGGACCCTTGTTATGTATGGCTTTGTGTGTTAGACAAAATGACTTGAATTTAACTCTAGTCTTGATCGGGAGCCAGTGGAGAGGTTTAATATGCTTCCCAGCTGGTTCCTGTATTGGGACCTTACACAGTAGTCTTACTGCAGCATTCTGGACGACCTGAAGTTTTTTGATGACATATTTTGGTGTCCCCAGATAGAGGGAGTTTCCATAGTCACGATGTGATGTAACCAGGCAATGGTTACTGTCTTTCTAAGCTGTACTGGGTTATGTTCCAGGATTTTGCGGAGCATTCTGAGTAACCCAAAACAAGTACCTTGCTAGTTTCTTAGCTTGGGTCTCCATTGTTAATTCCCTGTCGAGCCAAAAGCCAAGATTTTTAATAGTCGCGTTCAGGACTGGTGGACTACCTAGACAGTTAGGCCAGCTGATCAGAGGCCAGGGAACAACAATTTTCCAAGGACCATCAGCTCCGTTTTGTCAGCTGCTTGTCAACCATCCTACAATTCTTTCAAGGCAGAGTGCTAAAATATCTGACTCACCATTGGTTCTGGGGTCCAGAGAGACCACCAGCTGTGTCATCTGCATAAGATATCATAGAGATACCGAACTCCTGGACTATCCTTGCTATTGGTCTCAGGTAGATATTAAACAATGTGGAGCTAAGCGAGGAGTAATGTTGCACCCCACAAGTCAGTGGCATGATATTAGAGAAAAGGTTAGCTTCCATGACTGGAAAAGTTCTGCCCTTCAAAAAAGATGAAAGCCACTCCAAGACTTTATCTTGGATGCCGATAGCCAGCAATCTGTTTAGTAGAATAGAGTGGTCCACGTTGTTGAATGCCGCACCAAGTCAAGAAGTAGTATAGCGGCTGAACTACCTTGTTCCAGGGTAATTTTTTATTCTTCTGCCACTACTAAGATTGCTGATTCCATACTGTGCTGTGAAAGGAAGCCCATATACGTGGGATGGAGGCATTGGTTGATTTGCAGAAACGCTGTTAGCGCTCCATTTACATGTTTCTCTATTAATTTACCAATTAGTGTGAAAACATTAGAATTTGAGGCAAACAGAGGGATCAGAGGGGCCTGTCCTGGCCGACGTTCTTTTTTCTCCTGGGAGATGAACGCACTGCAGTAAAAGTGAACAGTGTTCATAGAGTGGGCCCCAAGAGGCAAGTCTATGAGCTGCTGCCCATAGATATGTTGGCAATATTCTATTACTACACTGAAAAAGATACGTTTGGCCATAGGCAAAGAGGAAGTAATTTTTAAGACTATCCATGCCAGCTATACCAAGATGTTACAACTGCTACACTCCAAAGAAAAGTGTAAGCCAACCACAACGAACTTTGACCATTTGGAATCACATCCAAGGAGGTCAATAATCCTGTCAACTTTGTGACCAAGTAAAATCAGCAACGGAGAAGAAGGAATGGCTAGAAATGCTTCATCACAAAGAGGAGACTCAAGAGGAGGTGGCTCTCATGTCAAGATTAGAGCACAAAGAAGATACAAGCAAAGGGAAAAAGACAAGAAAAACAGCAATCTCAGGGAAAACCCATACAATGAATTACTACTTGTGATTGAAATGTCAACATGGAAATTAAAAAGCAACAATAGTATAACCAATCTTATAAAATATTGAATCCAAAAAAAAGGGAAAGTCGTCCAATCCAGCAAAAACATCTGTAAAAAATCATGAAATACCCACCCACAGAAAACAAATACCCAATACACATTACAAATGACATAACATTAACAATAAATAAATAGAAATATAACTGAAAAAGCATAACTTACAATTAGTCATACATAATATAGTACGGCCTATCACAGTACACCACAAAAACCCTTAACTACAACCTAACACTTAAACACTAAATCACAACACAAAAGTAACCTACCCTAACTATACTAATCATAAACACATTCCCCAATCACCAAATTCCCAAAAAGTAACTAAAAGAAGTCTTACCTGATTGATAGAGAACCAGCAGAAAACTGCGACCGATAGGAACCTCAAACCACCTAAAGATTTGGTGAATAGACTACAAAAGTAAGGTAGTGGTAAATAAATGGCTGCTTAATGAAAACAAAAAAGACCACTATCCATAAAAAATGGGAATAAATAAATACACTCTAAAAATAATTGTGATATAAAAAATAGTTAAAAGATGAGAAGAAAAATGTTTTTTAAATGTATGTAAATGCCATACACTTTGAAAAATGAGGTTGTATAGAAAATGATACAAAATATTGTTTTAGTTTTACACAACTTATTACTACAAAATTAATATGCCTATGTTTTCCACTAAAGTGTACAACTGTTATATATAAGACATTTAAAGCATATTGCTTAAATATATGTTGAAACATGATCATCTAGTGAAATGTAAAATGTAAATGTGAAACGTTTTTGTTGAAAACATAAAAATATAAACATGTTACAAAAATAATAAGCCAAATGTATTAATGTGCATTTATTACAATATATGTTAAAAAGTGTGTAGAACACATACACAAAAACTTTAATAGTAGGTGAAATTTGAAAGTGTATATAAAACTATGTCTAATTGTGTGAAGATAAAGCGGACATTAAATACAAAATGCTTAAACATTAATGCAACAAAACTACAGTATTACCTAGAAGTTGAAAGCATCACACTCTAAAGTGGGTTTACTTACTATATTTACTATTGCCACTCCAAGGTAAGCGACATTGTGGAAGGTGTTGGACATTGAAGGGAGTAAATCTAGTATTCCACTCCAATCAAACATATGTTGGGTAAGGTGTTTGAGATTAAAAATGCACTGCCTTCTTGGCCCTGGTTTCTGAATAACTACAGGGGGCATGAAGCCCTTGGTGTGGAGGCAGGACACAGTCTAAGCAAGTGTAATTGGGGCTGTACCCAGCTCCTCACTACCATCCTGCCAGTGATGGCCTATCTAGTCACACCTAAGCTCCAATTGTGTGTGGCTGCCTGCGAGGCATTCACAAAGCCCAACTATCAGCCATACCCAGTCATATGACCCAGAGTCAGGCTGCAGGCACCAAATGCTAAGGCAAAAAAGGCCAACTTTCTAAAAGTGGTATTTTCAGAACTGTAATTTAAAATCCTCACCATGTTAGTATTTTAAATTAGAATGCCAGAGAAACCAAATATGAACCAGTTACCTTTTCCCATTTGGAAATTACACTTTAAAAATAAAATTACGTTATTCCAATGTTATATTATGGGAGAGGTAGGCCTTGCAGTAGTGAAATAACAAATGTAAGAGTTTTTCACCACCAGGACATGTTAAACTTAAAGGTACGTGTTCTACATTTTAAATACACTGTACCCAGCCCTCTGGTGTGTCCAGAGTCTACCCGATGGGATAAATATGTATTATAAAGGAAGGGTTGGCTGGAAAAAGGTTTATTTTGCCAGTTCAAAATGGCAGTTGAAAACAGCACACATACACAGGCTGCAATTGCAGGCCTGATGCATGTTTGAAGGACTAGTGAAATGGATGGCACAATCAGTTCTAAAGACCCATCAGAAGCATTTATTTACAGGCCCTGGGCTTAGTGCCACTTTACTAGGGACCTTATGTCTGGTCCCTCTTCCTCATGTCTGCTCCCACTTGCTGCATCACAGTCTTGCCTGTATTGTTGCCTGCTGACTCTCTTTGACATTGCTACTTGTTTGCCTGATTCCTTTTGCTGATTGTCTGTTGCCCCGCCACACACTCACCCTTTATTACTGTATTGTTGCCTACTAATTGTCTCATGCCCATTGCTCCTGTTTGCTTGATTTCCTTTGTTGATTTTCTGTTGCCCTGCTGCCTGCTTGCTTTTCTTTGCCTGTATTATTGCCTTGATTACCTTTTGCCCATTGCCCATTGCTCCCTTTTTTCCTGATTTTTGTTGTTTTTCTGCTGCCCTGCAGACCGCGTGCTTCTTGTTCTCCCTCACGCTTCCTGTGGCCTGCCTGCCCCGCCCACTGCCTCCCAGCAACACTCCCACCTCCCAGAATCTATAAATGGAGGTCGCAGTATGACTCTGCCCTGGGTGCCCATCTGCACCCGTCCACGCCTGCACCATGCCCAGCTCCAAGAACCCTGGTCCTCCTGCCACCTAAAGATATTGCGCTGTAGAGCTCTGAGCCCTGGACCCAAGATGCAGCAACAACAACTGCTGCATTGCATCTCCTTGATCAATGCTATGACTATTTACCTGCCACCACTACCACTTCACCTGCAACTCAGGACCACCCACCCTCACAGAAACCCTTGTCACACCCACCTCACTGACCACGAACTACCCCACTGCCTCTTACTCAACTCCCGAAAACACTGCCAACATGCCACCAAAATCCGGGACACCATCACCACCTTCACCCCCAATGTTATCTTCATCACAGAAACCTGGCTCAACTCCTCTTGCACCCCCGACTTTGCCACTGGGATTCCCAACGGCTACAAGGGGATACACTGGGACCGTACCAACAAACACAGAGGAGGCATCGCAATATCATCCACAAAGAAACCATCCATTGCACCACCAATGAACATGATACCACACCGATCATGGAACACCATCAACTTCAAACTCCAAATGATGACAAAACTACCATCAGAGGCACCCTTACCTACAGACCACCAGGACCACACCCGGGCTGCTGCAATACCATCCCCAAATTTATCACCCCACTCACCATAGACTCCAAGCACTACATCTACCTAGGTGACCTCAACTTACACCTTGACAGCACCAAGGACACAAACTTAGCCAAACTCCTGGACAGCATGAGCAGCATTGGCCTCACCCAACTAGTCACCAACCCCACAGACTCCCAGCGACAGAGTCAAGTACATTCATGTCACCGAACGTGCTTGGAGCGACCACATCATTGTCCATGTCACCAATGCAGGATCCCCATGCACAATCGCTAGGCCCCCAGCTCCTCCCACCACAGTTAGAACAATGTGACAGAGACCCAATATATGGACGCCCTCAACACCACCCATCTTGACTCTGCAACTAATTTTGAACCGGCCATCCAGAACATTTCCGCTTGGATCACCAACTTCGCTGACAAAGTTGTCCCCATCAAGCCGGACAAGACCAGTAGATCCACCAAACAAACCAGTTGGTATACACCAGAACTCAGGACAATGAAACGCAACTGTAAAAAGCTAGGAAGAAGATGGCGCACCAGCAGAGATCTCCCAGACCAAGCCACCTTCAAGTTAACCTCAACAAATACCATCAACGCCAAAAAGAGACATAAAGAGGTACCCTGTCAGACTGCATTGCAGCAAACTCCAACCACAGCAAGGAACTCTTCAGCATCATCAGAGAGTTCTCCTGCCCTTCGGATACATAGAACATGATCTCCTCTGCCCAGAAACTCTGTGATACCCTGTTGGACTATTTCCACACAATATCCACCATCTACAGTAACTTTGAACCCTGACCAACTGACCTCTACAACCTCCTCACACCAACTGTTGCCACCCACAACCACCTGCTCACTGCATGGTAACAGATTACAACACACAGCACCACTGCCATCTTGAACTCCATCCTCTCCAGAGCACCCACGGACCCCTGCCCCCACCACTTCCTTACCCTTAGGAGCAAGGAAATCAGCTGCACACTCACCTTCATTGTCAACACATCCATCACCCCAGCCGCCTTCCCTGACAGATGTCAGACTACTCTTCAAGAAACCCTCCACTGAACTCAGCAAACTCATGAACTACCACCCAATCTCTCTGCTCCCCTTCCCTGCCAAAGTCCACTGTGAAGACAGACTCGAGAGAACGCAACAGTTTAGAATTATAATTTAGGATCTAGAAAACACCTCCCAGGTTGGCATAGCAGGTCTCTTATAAACAGGAAGTACGCTTATTTAGTGAAGGAGGTCTAATTATGTGTGAGCCATGTTTACAGGCAGGTATAAAACCATTAAGAATAGATCTTAATAGGTTGCACAAAGGATTTGTGTGTTCTTTTTAAAATTTTGATTACTGATGTTTTACCAACCGCTCGGCTGCTGATGGGATGATTCCACCTCACCATGATGCCTGCCCTGTCCTTTGTTTTTGCAAAACTGTTGAGAAATAAGGCGTTGGCACAATTAACTCACACAGAGATTCAAGACTACAACTCCCACAATGCATTAAGTGTAAAGGACTCTCTGTGCTGTAAACATAGACTACCTGGAACAAGTTGGAATGTGTTCTCCGAAGACTGACTGTTGCTCTTCTGGGTACCTGGAAAGTCCCAGATGCAGCCCATTAATCCATAAAGTTACCAATATCTTGCTATCACTTAGTCGAGGCTGTCCCTGCTGTGACCACCTGCTCCACCCCATATTTTAACAACAGCACCTGGATGTGGAGCGTATTAAGCTACCTCTTTAAAAGCTTGCTATCGTCATCCAAGGAATAATGAATATGCCTCATCTGGGATGAATAGGGGTTCTGTGGAACTCATAAAGATCAGATGGGACTGGCAATTTATTTAAAAGGAGGTGGATTTGGGAGTGTGAGTTCATTCGTTTGGCGAGTTCTTGTTAGGTGGTGAGGGAGCTAGTTTTATTTATGTTTCTCAGTGTTGTGGGGTCTTGTGTGCTCTGTGCATTCTATCTGCTTGCTTCGCTTTGTGGAATTCTTTTTCCACTGCTTTTGTGTTTAATATTTGCTTAACCCTGTTCTCTCTTTTATGGTACATTGTTTTTAGTCTGCTCGTACCTAGCTAAATTAGTCTTTAATATACGAATGGCTGTTAAAATCGTGTTTACAGATGTGCCCATGTTTACAGATGTGCCCAATCGCTTTGTGTAACTTGTCATCAACATTAACGCCCCACCACTTTGAAAAGTCACCATCCACCACTTGCAGCATCCCTCAAGTTTCATCCCTCAGCCCCACCCTGTTCGACACTTACATGATGCCTTTGGTCAACATCGTCAGATTCCATGACCGCAACATCATATCCAACGCAGACAACACCAAGCTCATCCTCTCTCTCTCACCAGATCCCCCCACCATTAGGACCAACTTCCTCAACTGCATGACGAGTGTTGCTGACTGGATGAAAACCAACTGCCTGAAGCTCAACACGGACAAAACAGAAGTGCTGTTTTTTGGGAACAGCACCTCCGATGGAACAACACCTAGTGGCCCTCCAAACTCGGACCCACACCGACAGACCACATTCACATCATCCTGGACAGCAAACTCACCATGAGATGTCAGATCAATGCAGTCTCCTCCGCCTGGTACCACACCCTCCACATGCTCAGAAAGATCTTCAGATGGCTCTCGTCAGACTAGAAAAACCATCCTTCAAGCCCTAGTCGCCAGCCGGCTAGACTACAGCAACATTCTCAATGCAGGAATCGCCGAACTCCTGAAGAGATTTCAGACGATACAGAACTCAGCTGCCAGGCTCATCCTCAACCTTCCCAAACTGACCCACATCACCCTACTCCTCAAGAACCTCCCCTGGCTCCCTATCCTGAAACCAGGCTAATCCAATGTGCTGATACGCGCCTATGAGGCCCTTCATGACCAAGGACCAACATACACCAACCACTGCCTGAAATTCCACCAACCCTCCAGACATTCTCTGCATCATCCGAAGCTACAGTGGAGGAAGATCCTTCTCCTAACTCACTGCCAAGTCCTTGAATGACCTTCCCCTTCACCTCCAAACATCATTCTTTCTCCTGGAATTCGGAAAGGGACTCAAGACCCGCTTTTCGACTGATCCAAGCAAAAACCTAGCACCAGGATGGCCTCATGGGTAATAAGCTGCGGAGTTGATTGATTGACTTACATGTAAATTAAATATCCCAATTTAGTATAAGCCTATTAAACAATTTTTATCGGGAGAGCACAATCACCTTAGCACTTGTATATGCAAAGTCCTAAGACCAGCAAAAAGAAATGCAGCACAAAAATAGATGGGGGGGGGGAGGCAAAAAGTCTGGCGATGACTCTGCAGAAGTCTCAGTTGTATTTCAGGAAAATTTCATTCAAATACCTACCTTCCTTCCTTCCTTCCTTCCTTCCTTCCTTCCTTCCTTCCTTCCTTCCTTCCTTCCTTCCTTCCTTCCTTCCTTCCTTCCTTCCTTCCTTCCTTCCTTCCTTCCTTCCTTCCTTCCTTCCTTCCTTCCTTCCTTCCTTCCTTCCTTCCTTCCTTCCTTCCTTCCTTCCTTCCTTCCTTCCTTCCTTCCTTCCTTCCTTCCTTCCTCCCTTCCTTCCTCCCTCCCTCCCTCCCTCCCTCCCTCCCTCCCTCCCTCAGTCCCTCCCTGCAACTCCCTCCCTCCCTCCCTCCCTCCCTCAGTCCCTCCCTGCAACTCCCTCCCTCCCTCCCTCCCTCCCTCCCTCAAGGATCTCTAAGCCCTACCAATGCTAACCTTCTAAAGGCCTCTCTGTTCAATAAGGCATGAGTAAACAGAGCCTGCTCGGTGCATGCAGTTCAGTACTAGAATAGCCTACCTCCCACTCTCAGAGCCAATCACGATCATCGTAGCTTTTGAAATGACCCTAAATCCGGGCTCTACACAAAGTAGTCTCAGCCCGAACTTCTTTTACTACTTGTATTTTCCTTTAGCCAGTGCCAGGATGCATTCCCCGGTTGCAGTTGTGCTTTATAAAGTATGAAGTAACAAAATATAAAACAATACTTCACATAAAGGCCGTTTCTACTTTTTACCATACTCCTTGCAACAATGTGTGGCTCCTTACAGAAATGTAATTTAACTCTTTCAATTGCGCCCTAATAGACATCCAACCTACCAAAAAGCATTTGTGGTAGGTTGTATCTGAGGTAGTTGGCCAAATATTCTTTGTGCGTCTGTGCGTGAATAGTGGTATAAGATAGCCAGGCTTCTTTCCGCATGGATTTTTTATAACATCTATTGCTATTAAGTAACTGTCAAAAACAGGAAGCCACTGCTTCATGTTTGCAGGTTTTAATGGACAGTGAAAAAAGTAATTTGGTTTCTCTACCCCACAGTTACTTGCTATAATGGACACAATGTCTCAATACTGTCAATGCAAAGAAAACTTCAAGCAAAACACAACTGTTAGTAAAACGTAACTATAGCTGACTCATTTTGCTAAAAAATCAATCTACTCTTGCTCTTGGGATGGTTGGCATACCGTGCCAATGGCTCACACACCAAGGTCGTGATGACAGTTGACAAAGAATAACAAATGACAAACAAAAATTTCTTCTCTCATAGCTAGGTCCATTGTTAACCCCTTGCATGCTTGTGACGGAACCGTTCCGTCACAAGCCTCGGGTGAGCTGTGCTTGTGACGGAACGGTTGTGTCACAGCCCGCTCGCCGCGCCTGCACGGCGCGAATTCTGCGCCTGCGCTGAGGTTTTAATGGGCGGGCGGGTTCGTGACGGAACCGTTTCGTCACAAGCACAACTCACCCGCGAGCCGTGACGGACCGGTTCCGTCACAAGCACGGAACCGCTGCGCGGCCGCCCCACCCCCTTAGCGCTTAGGGGTTAAGATCTCTTCTTAAAAGCAACAGCGGCTTGTGTTGTTGAGGGACGGCAGGTTGAGGAGAGAGTGGACAGACGACGAATGACAAAATAAATAAATAAATAACTTACCTGCAGCCGGCTGATCACGCACTTCGGCACCTCTCCTCTGCAGGCAGAGGCTTGCAGACTCTACTGCCGCTCATCCTGACGCTGTGCTCATGCTGCTGGAAGCAGCGTCAGGATTGGCCTGGGTGCTGTGAATTTGTGCTCCCAGTGAGACTGGGAGCCTGTGCCTGCTGTTTCGAACCCAGCAACACAGCTCAGGTTGGAGACAGCTTCAGTGAGCCTGACGGTTTGGCCGGCCTGAGACGACTGGCCAAACCGACATGAATCAGGCCAGCCAAACCATCATGCACACTCACCCCAGTGCACTTACCACTCCTTCTCTAGCTTGTTATCCCCATGGTCCTGTCTACAAAGACTCAGTAGGAAAGGAAAATTAAAAGGATAATAAAATGTGTTTATTACTGCTTTATTTACCATTCCTGCTATTTTGAGACAGCTAGCAAGGGGGAGGGGTGCTCCTATGCCATAGCAGAGAATCCGCTGCTGCTTAAAGACACAATCCAGAACATAGTATACATTTAGAAGTAAATTTATTAAGCAACTCCCAAGTGCTGCTGTCCTACAGCAGTCTCCCATCCAACTGCCTACATCAGAACTTGAATCCTTTCTTAAAGACACAGCTCCTGGGAGTTCTACAATACAAGTAGAACATTAAATATTACATCCATACATTTTTTTTATAATTACATATGAAGTTCTACCTACTTGTGACATTGCTTCAGGCTTCAGCAGCTTAAATTTCACCACAGTGCTCTTTTCCCTGTGAATGCTTATGATTAGTTCCCAAAGAACAAAGATGGCGGCACACATATATAGCGATGGAGCACTGGGCTAATCTTACCATTGATCTTGTGATGAACCATTTATAGTTGCCTGAGAGATAAAGGGGATTTAACATCATACAATTCAATTTACAATGTAACCCACTTTGGCCCCACATAAATGACCAGAAAGGGCTAAGTAAAGTTAAATGAGTTTCATTACATATTAAGGGCCAAACTGATATATATGAATCTCAAGAGGAGTTTGTGAAGATACACAAAATCACCAAAGGTAGACTGAAACATTGAATTGAAAATTAAGTCGTAGTAGCATAAGACATAGCAGAAACTCAGTTGCGGGAATACAACAGATAAGAAATAAAATGTGATCAGTGTACAGGTTTTGATCCTCCCATCTATGCATAAATAAATCTAAAGTTGCCTAAACTAGTTGTAAACTAACATTGAAATAAGTAGGGAAACCTAGTTAAATCAGGGAAAGCAAGAAGGTGTCAGCAGAGTGGAGACTTCAGGAGAAGTTCTCCAAATTGTGGCAAAGTATAACATAAACATAAAACTACACAATGAAAATATGAGCAGAGAGATCTGTACCTCCGAGTCCAAAGGGTCTCTGCTCTAAAGACTAAAGTTTGAACACCAATTAAACCCATAGAACATTCACAAATTCCACGTCATCAACTCCAGTAGTTTTCCTCCTTTTCTCTGTAGAAATCTGCAACTTCACTCGATTTTCCCATCCTACGGTTTGAACTTCAGGATTACCATGGATAGCTCCCTGGACCTGATAGAACATGAATGGGATTCTTATCTCAGTTCGTTAGCACCTCTCATGCTTGCAAAAAGTTCTCCTCCCAGATCCCACTATCTCTAATACACAATATGCCTTTCACTAACTGTGAAATCAAATGAAGGCACCTGCAAAAGAAAGAACAGTGCATTACAAGCAAAACTTTCAAGTTGAAGGTTAACATTGAAGATAAAATGCTTAAGGACTTTGGTTAAGCTAACTTAATAAAACTGTCAGTGTAGACCGTAAATACATAATGATATATGCACCTATGATTACAGAGTAAATGCAAATCATTAACAATTTAATGCGAGTACATATGAAAGAAATATCAGTAAAAGCAATGTAACTCGAAATGCACAAGTTTAAATATGAACGAAACGTACTGTGAATTCTGGGCAAATCACATAATGTCCCTGTGCCCCTGGCGGCTCCTGGATACCTTCAGGGGTGATAAGTCACGCTATATAAATCTGCAAACAAACAACGAGAACTACAATTTGTAACATTATAATGAATGAGTTAGAGCACACACTTATATGAATGACTACTTTGTACAGTGAATACACTCCAGCAGTGTGTTTGGTGCTTTACTTTACACTAATAAGGTTAAGGTGCACAGTAGATATATTGTGCAAATGAATGTCAGTTTTGCTCCTTAGTGACGTATAGGAAGGAACTCGAGATTGTGCATCTCCAATAGTAATGGTGCTGCAACTCAACTGCTGGGATCCAGCACTCTTTCAATCAATCAGGATTTCTATAGCATGAAAACGGATGTATGACATTACAATGCATACTTTTACCACGCATGCCTTTACAACGCGGTATTTACAACGAAAACCTTTACAACGCATAGTGCTTTGGGGTGCTGGATAGTGAATAGTTTAATTTACTATTCCAACTCCAGCCCTGTGGACACTAGGAAGGTGTTGGATAGTAAATTAAACGTATTCCCTATCCTAGAGCGCCCCCCAGCGCAATGCGTTGTGATGGTTGTCGGTGTAAATACCGCGTTTTAAAGGCACAGCGTTGTAAAAGTTGCGCAGTAAAGGATGTTTCCCCCTGAAAACACCTGTGAGGGTAGCCGGATGCTGTGAGAGTTGCTGCAGGGGGCTCAATTGAACAGCCAGGTCTTGAGCCCTTTTCTGACTCCGACTTAACCTTAATATCCTCCAACTTGAAACTACAGGTTTGCTCAACTCTAAATCAAGCAAACAGCTTCGAACAGCGTGAAGCAACAGAAAAATATTCAGGCAAGAAACCAACGATGTGCTCCTGAACACTGCATTCCAACTAAACCACCAGCTGTGCCGGCCAACAAACAGGATCCCGATCTCATTGGCAAATTGTTGCATAGCCTATGTAGATGCAAAGTGGTACATGTAAGAATGATAAGTTTCTTAGAAAAATTTATAGGAGCACAGCCCAACGTGTGCTGGTAATAAGAGCATCTACTCCAACTGCCCAATGATCATCCTTTCTAATGTAGAACTTAGAGCACAGTACCAGTGGGGATGTCAACCCCCGCAACGTTAGCTGGAGGGAGGGGGGGGTTCCCAGACCCACTGAGTCAAGAACAGTAGGCAGCAAATCCACTTCTACTTCTCTTGTCAGAGTTGACACTGACAGACAACAGTTGTTCAGATTGCAAGTAACTGTGACACTTAATGCACTGTGGCATCATGGGGATTGCAGTCCACAGGCCTATTCAATTTGCTGGTGATTGGGATCTTTCAGACTACGACTCCCGAGGGCTTTTCCAAGAGCATATGAAGCCGAGAGCAATGGCATAAGAGATACCTTTCTGCTCGCTGCGGCCTCAGTCACTCAGTGTGGAGAGGCCTCAGATGAAAACCATATGTCACAGTGACTTTATGTTTGTTTTGCAGTTTTATATAAGACAAACTCTGCCCAGAGGGCCCTGGAGGACTCTCCAAGAGATTACGTTAAATAAGGTCAGGTTTTATTTTTATCTTCTTTTGGGCACAACGACTCAAACAGGGTTGGCCAGCTCCAAAGTTGGCAACTCTGGACATTAGGCCATATCTCTTCCTTTTCTCTTCAGTACAAATACCAGAAATACAAGAGTAGTGTTCAGATGCTATAAGCATTTAGCACTGTCGGTGAGAAGTCACCCAATGTATATCTAATCTGGCCTCTTGAGGGCAATTCTTGGCTCTACCTTTGTAGTGTGGCACTGTGATTCCAGTGTAAAGCCTTCAGGAGCCTGCCCTGTGGCTGGCTGTTCGCCAGATGGTTCCAAACAATTATATGTAATGGGTTTTACTTAGTTCCAGGGACACCTGCTACCTATGCATCTCGTTTTAGTGCCCACACATGAACAGTTGAATGCACCTGTAAAGAACGGTATACCTACCTCATTATTATACCTCTTCCTCTACCTTTTTTTTGTTGCCCATTGTTTGTGACTATCTCCAGAGCTCTCATGTGTTCCAGGTTAATAGTGAGTATATTATCTAGTTCATGGTTTATCTTTACATTCTAGGATTTAAAGTGCTGAATTTATAATTGGATGACCAGGACTACAAATCCCAGAATGCAAAGAAATTACCAGGACTTGAAGTGCGCCTTACACATGGGACTGGGTACTTGAGCACTCTCTGTCGTCCTCTCCTGCATGCAAGCCCCTTTCTATCGCCACTCTATCCTGTTATTTATCTCTGCCCTAATTCTTCTGTCCACTTCGCTCTCTTCCTATTTTTTTTCATTCACTTTCCCCTTCTCTATTTACTATTGTCTGCAACTGCAGTCAGTAGTGTAAGCAGAGGTCCTGTCAGACAGGTCAGCTGTAGAAATGACTTTCTTTGCTTGGGTCTATGAGGGAGGGAGAATAGACAATTTAGGTCATGCTTTCTATACATGGTACCCGCGTGTACAAGGCGTGTCTGCAGCACTGTGGTCATATGGCTTGACAGTTGGATTCATGCAGGACCTTATCACCTGCACTGTCACTGGAAGAATTAAAGGAAGACAGTGTTGTCAATTCATTCTATTCAACTCATACATTAGCTCCTCTCTCCACACAATATCAAGAAAGTATTAGCCTCGGCTAATACTTTCTTGGTCCCATGTAAACAGTTGTTCTGTACACTGGATGGCCTCTCCAAGATAGAAACTATAATAAAAGTAGAGGACCTTGTTACCGCCCTCTGATGGCAGTGCGGTGGCATGATTATGGCATTTCACCACATACCAGTCGGACCATTTGAGCTACTAGAGGGAATGAGATGCTCAGTTTGAATTAAAAAGGCCACCTGGGGCATGACGTCACACTACATCTGTAATGTAAATGTAAATGTATAGGCATTTATATAGTGCACTACTTACCCGGAGGGTCCCAAGGCGCCTCGACCGCTGCGAAACCCTTCCTGGCTTCCCTGAGAGATGGTCCCTTAAAGGGTATCTCCAGGGTGAGACCAGGCATCCCCGGCGGTCTGGTGGGGCCGTTAGTGAAGATGAGGCAAGCTAATGCCCAGAGTGTGATCGCTGATCAGAGTGGGCACCGAGGCGAGAGAATTATCAAGTCCGCTGACCCTGGTCCAGAAACCTGCCGCGCCGGGAATCGAACCCTGGTCCCGGGCCGTCCTCTGCTCTCGGGTCTGCCGCCTCTAACCAGTGAGCCACACTACCTCATCTGTACACCCAAGCTGAAGTCATAAAACAAAGCATGTTAGAGAAGCACAACTGAGAATGTAAACAGTTGTTCTGTACACTGGATGGCCTCTCCAAGATAGAAACTATCATAAAAGTAGAGGACCTTGTTACCGCCCTCTGATGGCAGTGCGGTGGCATGATTATGGCATTTCACCACATACCAGTCGGACCATTTGTGAATGGTGAGAGGAAGTGCCAGGTACAAATGAGGGAAGATAGGTTCAACACTGAATAAATATGTCTAACCCAAATTGCAAAGCAGTGGGTAATTTTAGCAAGTTTCTCAGCGAAATTTTACTGTAGAAACATTGTCCGGCACATTTTTGTCTTGGAAGGAATCACTCAAAACCTCCGGAGAAGGCAATCCTCAGTAAGTAGACCCTTAATTTTTGGATTATTACATGAGTGACCACGAGGAAAAGCCTGTCTTTTGTGCCCCAATTCTATTAAAGTTGTGCTGCAAAATGCAGCCATCGGCCTCACTGTATAAAAAAAAATTCTCGAGGGGAGCCTAACACCCACAGGTCGCTTTTAGAGAAAAAGGCTCCCTCGCTTTCCCATGTGTATTCAGGGTGTTGTTTCAAGTGTGTGTGTGGGGGGTGGGGGGGGGGGGGGGGGTTGTTGTGTTCCAGCTTATGCACGCCTGTGGCCCAACAGGTGCGCAGCGTAGCCCTCACGTGACCTGTCTAATAAAAGGAGTCTCCGCACGCACGTACGCCAGTTGGCAATGACGTGAAGAGCCACCAACAGTTCCCCAGTGTCCGTGTAGCTTATTTATAGTGGAAGCCACTTGTTAGGCCTGTTAGCACTCAGGTGCCCCCTGAGTGTAGATCGCCCCACAAGCAACCTGCTTGTCCACTGCCCCGACACAACAGGGGGGAGGGGGCTTATTTTATCTGGGTACCTCCCTTCACAGTATTGTCATAATCAGAGGACTCACAATACACAGCATGGGCCATGTGATCACGAGGCTGCATTACTTGAAATCAAGACTACAACGAATTAATTATATATGCCAATAATTACAAACTTACTACTGAAGAAACATTTAGATAAAAAAACAAACAGTACGCACCTCTGCTTGCATTCCTAAACCCACCCTGCTGAATTATACTCCAATCACACCCGCCCTTTCATGCACCCTTGCTTCTGCTCTACCGCACACCTTGCATTTTATGCACCTCAGCTTGCACTCCCAGCCCCATCCCAAATGTCACACACTTGTGAATTTAACTCCCAAGCATGCCTTGCATTTAATGCACCCCTGCTCGTGTTCACCCGGCACACCCAGCATTCCACGCACCTATGCATGTACCGCCAAGTGTACTGTATAATACTGCTCAATGTTTCCCTTTGAGCCATTAAAAAAATTGCACATGGTTACCATGGACTTGGAATCGATGGTAATAGCATTTCTTAAACGCACAGTTTGCATTTAGAAAAATGCTTGTTACATGTGCTTAGAGAATCACAAATTGCGATTCCCTATTCGTAGTCACAATTGCGATTACCTAAAATGCACTGCCAAAGCATTTCATACATTTTGAAAGGCTATTTTGCATTCGCAAACGGTCAAATTTAGCGATATGCACCATTTGAGAATGCAAAATAGGTTTATTTTTATTTAATAAATAAAATAAATAAAAGGCTATTTTGCATTCGCAAACGGTCAAATTTAGCAATATGCACCATTTGCGAATGCAAAATAGGTTGATACATGTGGCCAATAGTCCCAGACATATGGTATATTTCACACATCCCTAAGTTGTACTCAAATGCACTCATTGTTTTCAAGGGATGTATGACGTTACAACGCATACATTTACATCGGGGTACATTACATCACAGTTTTTACAACGCAAGTCGTTACAACGACTTGCGTTGGAGGGCGCTGGAGTTAGGAGTAGTATAATTTACTATTCCAACTCCAGTCTACATACAGTAGGGAAGGTGTTGGATAGTAAATTATACTATTCCTTGTCCTAGAGCGCCCTCCAGGGCAAGCCGTTGTAACGACTTGCGTTGTGAAAACCACGATGTAATAGCATCGTGATGTAGTCCCCGAGTTGTAAACGATGTTTCCCCTTTTCAAGCATCCCTCCTTGTACTTTCCAGTACACACTGCATTTCAGGCACCTTATATTTCACACACTCTTGAATTTTACTTCACAGCCCACTGTACATTTTACACACTCCTGAAATGTACTCAAGAATGCACTATATTTTACACACCCATCAATTGTACCATTGAGTACACATTGCATGTCAAGCACCTCCGCCCAGGGCCAGGTTTAAGGTAGTGCAACCGGTGTGGCTGCACCGGGCGCTGACTGTGACCTCAGAGCGGGAGGGGGAGGGGGGGGGGTGGCACTGTGTATAGTGATAAGTTACGATTGTAGAGCTGAAGGGCACTTTTGCCCTGTGGTAGTGAGAGAATCCAAGGAGGCGGTCACAGTGTGTGGGGGCACCAATCATGATTGTCGCACTGGGCGCCACCAGCACTAAAGCTGTTCCTGCCTCCGCTTTCCAGCACACCCTACATTTTATGCACCTCTGCTCTGCTTTTATTCCCAATCCCACTCTACATTTCAATCACGCCTGTAGTTTACTCCAAACCCCATAATACATTTCACACACGTCTGATGGGCACCCCAAAGCATATGCGATATTTCTTTCACCCATAAATTGTACTCCCAGGATAACTTGCATTGTATGCACCTCTGCTTCTATTCCCAATCCTACCCTACATTTCACACACTTCAATAGTTTACTCCAAAGCCCACTGTTCATTTCATACTCCTGATTTGCACTCCAAACCATGTCCTATATTTCACATCCATAAATTGTACTCCCAGGTACACTTACATTTCATGCACCTTTGTTAGTATTCGGCATCATATCCTTCTTCTAATGAGTCTCCAAGTCACCTACATTTCACACACTCCTCAATTCTGCTCCACACTTAACTTGCTATTGGAAAGTGCTTATACGTCCACGTGCATTTTAGGCACCCTTCCATTTAACTGCAAAATTAATACTGAATTTTATGCACATCTGGTTTGAATCGAGGGCCCTAGCTTTAACTCTTGAAAATGCTGCTTAGCTATGTCCTCTTACCCAAGCCCCAAAATACATGATTTACTATTCTGTTTATAATTTAGATATTTCTCCCCATGCTCTTGAGCTTTATGGGAAAGGTACATCTTTTATACCCTTATGTATTCTATGCATTGCGATCTTAAGCGCGGTCATTCTCTTCAATGTGTTTTGCGCATTGCATTGCCCCTGCTGTTTTGTGCCATTTGTGATACCCCAATAGCCAGGCTCCAAAGTGTGCTACAAAATAAATGTGGGCCTTGCTAGTCACATATTTTAGGAACCACCAAAACTAGAATCAAAACCCTTCTGTTTCTGGGTCTCTTAAAGGGAAAACCCAGGTACGTTTCATATCACGTTTACATTGTGTACAGTTTTAGTGCATCACTAGTAAGCAATGTGTAAATAAGGAGACAAGCGCATACAAGTAATAATGTCATCACTAAACGTGAAGTCTTGGTCAACATCCTGGAGATGTCACTTTGAAGTGGCTTAATATACTTTTACCTTTTCTTTCATACGTGTTTACGCAGTTCGACAGGACATCATTAAGTTCCAGTTGGGTGAATTGTGCCGTTACAGTGGCACTGGAGTGACACCATGTGGCAATGTTTGTGTATAGCATTTGATTACAGGTCAATAACCTTTTCATGTTTTCTATTTACGTTTATGTGGAAATGTTCTCAAATAAGAATATTGTGCAGCTCACATATATAGCTCATAACTAGCCCGGGAGCTTGTCATCAGTGCAACAAGATCCGCCCAAAGTCACAGCCGTGAAACTGCCCGTTTGTGAAAAATATTTTATGTAATGCAAAGAACTCTGATGTTGAGAAAAAGGACAAGGAGCAGCAACTAGCAAGGATGACAGATAGGGTGCATTGCTAAAGGGATTTTGCATTTGTAAAGCAGGTATTCCTCATAATAGTAGGCTTTGAAAACTTAAAGTTACAAAACACTATTTACTGAAGTGAAATTGTAAGACAAGGGGGATGGTAAAGGGCCGAGTCTTCCCTCCTTGTGAAATGATAGGACCTATATAAATGGTTTGTGACCATTTAAACAGATGCAAAAAACTGACCAGGCTATTACACAGGCAACTTGTCCAACCCCTGATTCTGCAACGACCTCCCGCATAGAAAATAATGGAGCCAGGGACTTAAAATAGAATCCCATAGGAAATGACGTTCAATTATATTTTATTTTGACTTTTTAATATATATATATATATATATATATATATATATATATATATATATATATATATATATATATATATATATATATATATATATATATATATATATATATATATATATGAGGTACGTGGCGCTCCCGCAAGTGAACCAACACAGCAGTTCAGCTGATCAGCAGACACAGGAACCAGCAAGACCCATAAATTGGTGCAAATATTTTTATTTTAGTTTTTAGCCCAGCACCAGTCCGCCATGTATACTAGCAGCCCGTCCCGACGTTGTCCAGGTATGAATTGCTGCCGGCCAGCAGTAGTATATATATATATATATATATATATATATATATATATATATATATAGCAGCCCGTCCCGACGTTGTCCAGGTATGAATTGCTGCCGGACAGTAGTATATTGTTTTGTAGGATTTCGTTTAGATAGCATTTCTTATCTGTGACAGGCCTGTGAAACGCTCCGATTCACAGTGCACTGCTGATGCACTGTGAACTCAAGTTTCCCTACTTTATTTTTCCGCGCAATATTATATAGCGCGAACTCGACAACATGGCATGAGCACAATTTACATTACAGAAGAACACATTCATTTGTGGTAGACACGGGGAGACAAAGCAATTTGCCTGGAATCACAGGATGTTGAGCTGATGCCAAGATTCGAACGTAGCTCCCCAGCTCTAAAGTTCGCAATTCTAGAACTTGTGGCGGGAGGTGTGCCTAAAAGTGTATGTCTGTGCTGGCCATCAATGAGAAAGACCTGTGCATTTTTCAAATGGGTGGTGAAAAAATATGAGTATGTTGCTGGAGATGTGGGCCGCCGTCCCACCAATGTACTCACCGGGGAGGGTAAACACCCATTATTCTGCAACTTTCTTTCTGCATACCATCACTCTGCATACTTTCATTACGAAAGTACCATGACTCCGCAATGCCATTATAACAAATGGCATTGCATTTTATATGCTTTTACCACGCATACATTTACAACGAAATTCGTTGTAAATGCATGAATGGTAAAAGCATGTTTTTTTAATGTTTGGATAAGGTAAGTATGGGTATAGGGGTATATGTTTTGGGGTACTGAGGTATATGTGTTGGGGTGTTTGGGTATTTTAATGGTTCAGATATAGTTTTGGGTTATGGGGTACAGGGGTAGTTTTAGGGCTTAGGGATAGGTATGGGTTTTGGGGTACAGGGGTATTTATTTTTTGGGTTCAGGGCTAGGTTTCGGGGAATAGGGGTATTTTCAGAGTTCAGGGGTATGTTTGGGTTTTGGGGTACAGGAGTATTTTAAGGGTTCAGGGCTAGGTTCGGGTTTTGGGGTACAGGAGTATATTTAGGGTTCAGGGCTAGGTTTGGGTTTTGGGGTACAGGGGTATTTTAGGGTTCAGGGGTAGGTGTGGGTTTTGGGGTACAGGGTTATTTTTAGGGTTCAGGGGTAGGTTTGGGTTTTGGGGTACAGGGGTATTTTAAGGGTTTAGGGCTAGGTTTGGGTTTTGGGGTACAGGGGTATTTTTATGGTTCAGGGCTAGGTTGGGGTTTGGGGTACAGGGGTATTTTAGGGTTCAGGGGTAGGTGTGGGTTTTGGGGTACAGGGTTATTTTTAGGGTTCAGGGGTAGGTCTGGGTTTTGGGGTATAGGGGTATTTTAAGGGTTTAGGGCTAGGTTTGGGTTTTGGGGTACAGGGGTATTTTTAGGTTTCAGGCTAGGTTTGAGGTTTGAGGTACAGGGGTATTTATAGGGTTCAGGGCTAGGTTTGGGTTTTGGGGTACAGTGGTATTTTTAGAGTTTAGGGATAGGTTTGGGTTTTGGGGTACAGGGTATATTTATAGGGTTAAGATGGGTTAGTGTTTAAGGGTGTTGGGGTATTTTAAGGAGTAAGGGTGGGTTATGATTATGGGGTGCAAGGGTATTTAAAGGGAGCTGGGTGGGATTAGCACACAATATGAGACATTGCATGAAGGGCGGAACGTGCCACACGCCCCCAGCGTTTGTCACACCCCCAGCACACGCCCACAGCACAACAAAGACACGCCCACAAGGGACTACTTTGCTGGCACGGTTCTTTTACCTTTTAAATGTATATGGTAGGCGTCTGCATAGCCTATGTCCTTCTGCTGCAATTGCCCTTTCTAACGCTGTATTGAGTGTTTTGATTGGTGCTGTGTTTCCTGAGATTACCCACGCCAAAGGTTTGGGCTCTCTCTTTATTATATTAGTGTGGATATATATATATATATATATATGTATATATATATATATATATATATATATATATATATATATATATATATATATATATATAGAGAGAGAGAGAGAGAGAGAGAGAGAGAGAGAGAGAGAGAGAGAGAGAGAGAGATAATAAATGTGATGTTAATAACTCTAAAAAGATATACTTTATAATGAAAAATGTTAATACCTTTTAAAGTAAAACACATGTAACTATTTAAAAAAATTACATTCTTTCTATAGTCCAATTTTGTAATTTTTAAATCATAATATATAAATATAAACATTTTACTTTAGAAGTGATTTTTAATATAAATCTTTGGAAAATGATGTTAATTTAATCTAATATTACATATTTAAATTAACATTATGTTAATAGTGCTGTGGCATATTTATATATTTTTTTCTATATCTAAAATGAATATATGAAATGAACCTGAGTAACATTTAACATATACATATTTTGAATATTCTTTTAAAACGTTACTATGTCTTTTAACATTGTCTCTAGACTTTACTTTAGGGAGAGGTCCTCCCCAGTGGCTGGACATGTTTGGTGCTGGCTCAAAACTAGATTGCATTAACTACTATTCTTTTGTCCTTTTTGGCTGTAGTAACTTCAGAAGTGCAGTATGGGACTAGGAATAGGTTTATGGTTTTGTTAATGGGTACACAATACTACACAAATCCCTCCCTAGCTCTTCTCTAGACCCCTTCTGGCAATCCCTAAACCCCTCCCATTTAGTTGTAAGAGTGTCCCTTTTTCCAACCACTGAGTTGGGCAACACCATATTTACTACTAAGAAGTAAACATACAAGTGTGAGAATCTCACCATATAAAAGGCAAAAGAGGTGGAGATGAAGATTTACACTGATAGGTTTGTGAACTGCATATTGTAGTAAGTAGTACTACTATACCACTACTTTATGTACTACCAAACACAGTTTGTAGATCAGGCCTTGTACTACTCACTGACTGTCTATGGGTGCATGATAACTATTCAAAAAGAGGGAGCTGTCCATGAAGGACAACTTATTCTGTGCAAGGTATAGCTGATGATATTGTAGGGAGCAGACCACTGCATGCTTTTCACGTTGTTCATTTTGAGAGGTTTCTTGTTTTCCTGGTGGCACACCTCTTTCTCTCAAGGAGGTCTCTGTAAGAGACAGGAGTTGCTCACCACAAAGTGAAGGCTGCTAAGGCGGATGTGTACTGATTCTTGCTTACCTTGATGCCTATATTCATAGCTGTTTACAATAAGTCTTCACCACATCCAATCTCATATATATTAGCAAGGTGGGAGATCTGTGCCTTGCAAAAAAACTTTGCACGTTTCTGGATAAGTACTTCCCTAGCACAAAATAAATTAGGGTACAGATAACTATAATAAATGATGGTTCCTACAAGAAACCACTAAATAATTTGTTGTTACTCACACATATATGAGTCTCATGCCATTAAGTTGATTTTTAATTCTTTTGGTAAGTGGGCGATATTCTCAGGGGTCATTGGAAGGTCGCCATCCGGATCATGTATTCTCGTTAGAGTATCTCTGATATCTGTGAGCCATGGTATATTAAAGGCTTGATCCAGGTTGTTGGACAGGCCACGTGAAGGGCTTGCTTCCTCCCCGCATGACAGGGCCCGAGCCCCGGTCCTCCAGATGTTACCCACAGAAGCAACCCGCACCCCGTCTCATGCGGGACTCCTGCCCCCGGACATCTCTGTATCATGGGGCCGAATCCCTTCCAGCTCCCTCGGCCGGCCCGGCCGCCATCTTGGACACTGCACCACGAGGCCGCGTGGCCTCAGATCGACCCTAACCCTGGGCCTGGCCAGGCCCCGACATCCCGGCACCACCATCCACCCAGGAGGTGAACGGACCACTTGGCAGGTCAATGGGAGAAAGAAGTGTCGATGGCTCTCCCCCGCCAGGTGCCGATCGCACCCAGCTCCCCCCGGGCGCTGGCTCCACCCCCCTGCTGGGTGTCTGGACTCCCTCATCCCGGACCTCCCGACCTCCAAGTGCGAGGGTCCGGACATCAAAGGGCGCCAGACCTATAACTGGGGCAGCTCCAGAGCAGGAAGGCAGTTGTATCCTGGAGTCGAGAGACACCGTGAAGAACTCATCCTTGACGGACTACCGGCGCTGCCGTAGTCCTGCCTTGCGAACTATCGTCCTACCTGCTGGCGCTGCCGCAACCCTCTGCATCCTTCATCGTTGTCGGGACCTGCTGGCACGGCCGCCGACCGTTGTAACTACCACCTTCATCGGGACCTGCTGGCGCCGCCGCGGACCGTCGCTACCTACGATCATCTCGGGACCTACCGGCGCTGCCGCGGCCCGTCCATCTAGAACGCCGAGCTCGAGGATTGTGAGCTATTCATCATATCATCGCATCTACCAGATTGGTAATAAGACTGTCCCGCTACCTCCTTCCCATCCAAGAGACTAGAATCGAGGGGACCCCTGAGTCCAGACCTCCTTGTACCATCCTACCGTACTTAAAGATCACTTATAAAGAACGTTAAACTTTATCTCTGTGTGGTGTACGTCTGTGGGGGGGGGAAGTTACTTGTCTGTACGATCGCTGGAGGGGTTCTCCCTGGAGACCTCTCCCATTGTCCTCGGCCGACCCTCCCGGTCCGTCTAACATTGGTGGCCAGCGGCGCGATCCGAATCAACGCGTAATCGTACAGAGAGTAGCTCACACCACGACGAAAACACAATGACAACCAAAGAGAGCGGATCCACCGAGAAATTCCAAATGGAGAAATTGGAAGAATACAGCCATCGTGAATTGAAACAATTCTGCATGGAACTAGGCATTGCTACCACCGGTCTGAGTACTAAAGACGATTTCAAGCACGCCATTGAGTCGTGGGCAGAAACCGGGGCCGTCAGCCCCCGGACCAAAACGTTGCAGCATCAGAGAGGAACACCACGGCTCCCGAGGAGCGAAGAACGGGTCTCTCGCAGGAAGAGATCCAAGAGAGAGAAAAAAGCAGACTGCATGAGTTAGAAATGGCCCGAATCAAAATGGACAGTGAGCTCAAATTAGCCGAACAGAAACTGAACCTAGAACATTTGCGGCTCCGAGAAGAACGGGAAGAAAAACAGAGGCAGAGAGAACTTGAAGAAAAAAAATTAGCGTACGAACACGAGCGCAATCTAGCAGAAATAAACCTACGGAAGCAGAACAAAGAACTGGGGGTGCCCGAGCAACCGCACACCCCAGGAACGACAGAAAAGAAAGTACACATCTCCAAGGATGTCGTTCGAGAATATTTCCGAGATGACGACATACAACAATGGTTCAAGGCCTACGAGATCGCCATGACCTCCCACCGGATTGATCGAAGTGACTGGGGAGCCGGTCTATGGGGGAGGTTCGTCAATGAAGGCCGCGATGCCCTGTTACAGCTCCCAGACCATCTGATGACCTCCTATGACCACATGAAGGCGGCCCTCCTCACCCGATATGGGCTCACACCCGAAATGTACCGCCAGAGGTTCCGAGACTGCACCCGGATCCCAGGTACAACTTGGGTGGAATATGTCAACTATTTCAGCCGAGCCTTCGAGGGTTGGATCAGGGGAAGCCATGTAACAACCTACGAGCAACTTTTTAATCTCATGGTGTGGGAGCACCTCTCTAACAACTGCTTCGTTGAGCTCAGGCAGCACCTCCTCGACAGTAAATTGACTGACCCACGGCAGCTCGCCGCCGAGGCTGACCGGTGGGAGAGCACTCGAGTAGGCCGGAGTGGGCCACACAAACAGAACAGGAACAACCAAGGTCAGCACCGTCCCCGAGGAGGAGGAGGAGGCCAGGGACGAGGAAGAGACACCGTCCCGGCCGCTTCCGCTGCAAGCACCCCGCCCCCGGCCAACCGGGGCAACCCCCCGGTGCGCCCGGGGTTCCGAGCCAATGTCACATGTCACCGATGCCAGCGAGTCGGCCACTACGCCAATGACCCGAACTGTCCACAGAACCAGACTCCGAGACCCCGCCAGGTAGCTGCCGCCGCCCTGGGGGGAGAACAAATCTCCGTAGAACAGGAGGAGTGCGAACAAGAACAACAAGAGTGGGAACCGGCCGCCATGGTTCTAGCGTGCCTAGGGGGAAGAGACATGGTCCCGCGGGCTCCCCTACCCGCCAACACCAGAAAATATGGTCAGTGGGTGAACATTAATGGGCGCAGGGCCGAAGCCCTACGTGACACAGGGGCCAGTGTGACGGCCGTCCGCTGTCACCTGGTGACCCCAGAGCAGATCCTGCCGAACATTCTCTGCCGCGTCCGTTCAGCCGACAATTCAGAGAGTCTATGTCGGATGGCCTGCGTCCCCTTCGAATGGGGAGGAGTATCCGGCATGTTGAAGGTGACGGTCCGAGATGACGCCCCCGTGGACTGTCTCCTGGGAAATGATCTTGAGAGTTCCCCGTGGGCCGCCGTAGAAAGAAGAGAACACCTGGGGATGTTGGGCCTCCCGGACTGGGCGTGTGTAACCACCCGGTCCATGGCCGCCCGTATCATCCCCCGACCAGAAGAACCCGAATGGCCAGCACCCCCTCCCCCGATCGCTCCAGTAGAAGACACCGACCCCCCGGAACAAACTCCCGAAGGGCCCGCTCAACCCCAGGACCTTCCCAGCCTGGCTCAGTGGTGTCAAGAGGGGGGGCCCACCCAAGAACAGTTCCGTCAAGAACAAAAGGCCTGTCCCTCCCTAGAGGGACTCCGCCAGCAAGCGCTCGCCCAGAGCGCAGGGGACACCACCGGAGCCCATTGGATCTATTGGGACAACGACTTGTTGTACAGTGAACAGAGAATCGCGGAGTTAGGGGCCAGTCGAGTGCTGGTGGTGCCCCTCCGATTTAGAGACTTCTTGTTAAATCTGGCCCACGATGTCCCCCTGGCTGGACACCTGGGTCAAGACAAAAACTACAGTCGCCTGGTGACCCACTTTTTCTGGCCCAAGATGAGAAACGACGTCCTCAACCACTGCCGGTCCTGCCCCACGTGCCAGGCCAGCGGGAAAAGCGGCCGCAAACTTAAAGCACCTCTGCAACCCTTCCCAGTTGTCACCACCCCGTTCGAGAGGGTGGGCATAGACATTGTGGGGCCCCTGGACCCCCGTACAGCACAAGGACATCGGTTCATCCTGGTACTGGTGGACCACGCCACCCGCTACCCCAAGGCTGTTCCCCTGCGAACTGTAACAGCCCCGGTGGTCGGCCGGGCCTTAATGGGGATCTTCTCCCGGGTGGGCTTTCCCCGAGAAGTCGTCAGCGACAGAGGCACAAAATTTATTTCAAAATATATGAAGTCCCTCTGGCAACAGTGCGGGGTCACCTACCGATTCACGACCCCCTATCACCCTCAAGGAAACGGACTCGTCGGGCGGTTCAACCGCACCCTCAAAGGAATGATTGGGGGGTTGGAGGAGCCCCTCCGTCGCCAGTGGGATGTGCTACTGCCGTGTCTCCTCTTCGCATATCGAGAAGTCCTCCAGAAGTCCCTCGGCTTCAGCCCGTTCGAACTCTTGTATGGACACCCGGTGCGAGGGCCCCTCAGCCTAGTCAAAGAAGGTTGGGAGATGGCCCCCCTAAAAACCCCCCCAGATGTCTTCAAGTACCTCCTGACCCTACGCAATCAAACCAGGTGATTCAGATAAATGGCGAAGGCGAACCTGGAGGCCAGTCAGGAGGACATGAAAAAATGGTACGATCAAAATGCCTCCTCCATCGAATTCGAACCTGGCCAACAAGTGTGGGTGATGTCCCCCACCGAACCCTGTGCCTTGCAGGACAAGTGGACGGGGCCCTTCAAAGTGGTCGAGCGCAAGAGCCCCGTCACCTATCTCATCGAATGGAATCTCCACGGAACCCCCTCCGGGTCCTCCACGCCAATAGACTCAAACCCCACTTTGTGCGCTCGGAGCTCAGTCTCCTGATGGCTACAGACAGCGGAGCGGAAGAAGACTCTGAGCCTCTCCCTGATCTCCTAAGGACCGGGGAAAAAGATGGTTCCGTGGACGGGGTCCGACTATCAGATGCCCTTACTCCGGCACAGCGCCAAGGCTGCCGGGACCTCCTGCTGCAATTCGCGACCCTGTTTTCCCTCACCCCAGGGGTCACCCCCTGGTGCTTGCATGACGTGGACACTGGGGACAGTCCCCCTATCAGACATCGGGCGTACCGCGTACCAGATCGGGTACGGGCCTGCATCCAAGAGGAGGTGTCAAAGATGCTCACGATCGGGGTCATCGAGCCTTCGGACAGCCCCTGGGCCAGCCCGGTCGTGCTGGTCCCCAAAGCTGCTGCCCCCGGCACCACCCCTGAGCTCTGATTCTGCGTCGACTACCGGGGCTTGAACGCTGTCACCAGAACCGACGCTCATCCCATCCCCCGAGCAGATGAACTGATCGACCGCATGGGGGCTGCCCGCTACCTCAGCATCTTCGACCTGACGGCGGGCTACTGGCAGATCGGTCTCACACCCCGGGCTCAAGAACGATCCGCCTTTTCCACTCCCGATGGCCACTACCACTTCAAGGTCATGCCGTTCGGCATGAAGAATGCTCCAGCTACTTTTCAGCGACTGGTGAACCAGGTCTTGGCGGGGCTCGAGGGGTTCAGCGCCGCCTACCTGGACGATATCGCTGTGTACAGCCGCCACTGGTCCGACCACCTCCACCACCTCCGAGAGGTCCTGCAGGCCCTCCAACGGGCCGGCCTCACAATCAAGGCCAGCAAGTGCCAAATTGGTCAGGGGTCCGTAACTTATCTCGGACACCAGGTGGGAAGCGGTCTGGTGGCCCCTCTTCAACTCAAGATCGCTGCCATCCAGTCCTGGCAGCCTCCCGTCACACAGACCGAGGTCCGAGCCTTCTTGGGGCTCACCGGCTACTACCGGCGGTTCGTGAAGGATTATGGCAGCATTGTGGGGCCCCTCACGGAACTCACATCCAAGAACCACCCGAAGGAGGTCAACTGGACCCCAGACTGTCAAGCGGCCTTCGAGAAGCTGAAGGCCGCCATGTGCACTGCCCCTGTGCTCCAGGCCCCCGACTACAGTCGGGAATTCATTGTACAAACGGATGCCTCCGAACATGGCATTGGGGCGGTCCTCTCCCAGTTGAACCACGAAGGACTTGACCAACCAGTGGCCTTCATCAGCAGACGTCTCCGGGCCCGAGAACAGCGCTGGAGCACCATCGAGAGGGAGGCCTTCGCAGTGGTGTGGGCCCTCAAAAAGCTCCGGCCCTATCTCTTCGGTACCCACTTCCGGGTGCAGACAGATCATCGGCCCCTGCAGTGGCTAATGCAGATGCGGGGGGAAAACCCCAAACTATTGCGTTGGTCCATCTCCCTGCAGGGGATGGACTTCACTGTGGAACATCGACCTGGCCAAGACCACGCCAACGCAGATGGCCTGTCACGCTTTTTCCGCCTCGGCGAGGAGAGTCCCCAAGAGGATGGGTGACTCTCCCCGCCTTCAGCTGGGGGGGACGCATGTTGGACAGGCCACGTGAAGGGCTTGCTTCCTCCCCGCATGACAGGGCCCGAGCCCCGGTCCTCCAGATGTTACCCACAGAAGCAACCCGCACCCCGTCTCATGCGGGACTCCTGCCCCCGGACATCTCTGTATCATGGGGCCGAATCCCTTCCAGCTCCCTCGGCCGGCCCGGCCGCCATCTTGGACACTGCACCACGAGGCCGCGTGGCCTCAGATCGACCCAAACCCTGGGCCTGGCCAGGCCCCGACATCCCGGCACCACCATCCACCCAGGAGGTGAACGGACCACTTGGCAGGTCAATGGGAGAAAGAAGTGTCGATGGCTCTCCCCCGCCATGTGCCGATCGCACCCAGCTCCCCCCGGGCGCTGGCTCCACCCCCCTGCTGGGTGTCTGGACTCCCTCATCCCGGACCTCCCGACCTCCAAGTGCGAGGGTCCGGACATCAAAGGGCGCCAGACCTATAACTGGGGCAGCTCCAGAGCAGGAAGGCAGTTGTATCCTGGAGTCGAGAGACACCGTGAAGAACTCATCCTTGACGGACTACCGGCGCTGCCGTAGTCCTGCCTTGCGAACTATCGTCCTACCTGCTGGCGCTGCCGCAACCCTCTGCATCCTTCTTCGTCGTCGGGACCTGCTGGCACGGCCGCGGACCGTTGTAACTACCACCTTCATCGGGACCTGCTGGCGCCGCCGCGGACCGTCGCTACCTACGATCATCTCGGGACCTACCGGCGCTGCCGCGGCCCGTCCATCTAGAACGCCGAGCTCGAGGATTGTGAGCTATTCATCATATCATCGCATCTACCAGATTGGTAATAAGACTGTCCCGCTACCCCCTTCCCATCCAAGAGACTAGAATCGAGGGGACCCCTGAGTCCATACCTCCTTGTACCATCCTACCGTACTTAAGATCACTTATAAAGAACGTTAAACCTTATCTCTGTGTGGTGTACGTCTGTGGGGGGGAAGTTACTTGTCTGTACGATCGCTGGAGGGGTTCTCCCTGGAGACCTCTCCCATTGTCCTCGGCCGACCCTCCCGGTCCGTCTAACACAGGTCAAACCAGTCTTGAAGAATGGCTTTAGTCAACAGGGTCTCAGTTTTAGTCCAGATTGGATGTCCTACTTCCTAGTGAATTATTGTCCCAGAAGTCAATTGTGGACAGCTAGGAGTCTTCTAAAAAATGTGTCTCTTGCCTTGCAGCCTGGCATTACTTCAGAAACAACAGATAACTGCTCCATATACACTGCTGCAGCAGATTTACCACAATAGTCAGGATTTCTTTAAAAGGCAAAATAACTACTTTGGTGGCAAATCTATACACCCCTTCAGTAGTTCCCATCAAATTGCTGCAGCTAGCTCTTTTTTGTGCGAACCAGTTATTGTGTGAAGAGGATTGTAAACCCAAGTAGCTACAGCTTTGGGCCTTTATAAAACATCCTCCGTTAATATGAAACGGACGGGTAAGGTCTTAAGCCTTCCCTTACCACATCACATTGTGAATGTTTTTTTTTTAAATTTATCCTCAGATCTCGGTCCCACTACTCCATAAGTCCAGTAAAACCATTAATAGGGCTCTGCATGCTACTGCGGGTTTGAGATAGTAAACCCGCGTCATTGGAGTGCAATAGTACGGGCACAAGGTGTTGGCTAACTCTCTGAACATTGATACCCAGGGATTGGAGTCTCTCGTTAGATAAAGGTAGAAAATAAAAGGAGCAAGCATGCACCCTGCCTCACTCCTCTCCCTATCTTAGATGGCTGAGTCAATTCCCCAGATGGACTGACACACACCCTAGCAGATAGATTGTTGTACATGTGGGCCAAAAGATAAGTTGTCTCTGATGCACCAAGGTGGTCCATGCAATGCCATCATTTATTGAGATTGAACAGATCCAAAGCTCTTGTCAGATCCATACAACACATGTATAAATTACCCTCCTTTGCCCATGTGTGGTTCCCCACCAGGAGATTTAAATCAATGCATTGCTTCACCATGCCCTGGCCTTTCCTAAATCCATACTGGACTTTGATTGGAATTGCATTAGTTTCTGCTCACTGACCCAATCTCTCTAAAATGACCCTTCCTAACAGTTTTGCAGAAGAATCAAAAAGTGGTATGGGCCGAAAACAATTCAGTTCACTTTTGGAACCCTTCCTAGAGATTGGAACAATTATTGTTTCAGACCAGGAAGAGGGTACATGTTAAGCACCTGCTGTACTTAAAAGCACCGGTAGCAGGGGTGCCCATAGAATTGTGAAGTATTTATGTGTGTCCGATGGAACGCCATCGGGCCCAGAGCTTTTCCCTTTGGAGTTTTATCAGGAGCTCTGGTTACCTGCTCTAAACTAAAGGCAATCAAAACTGTCTGGAGAACTAAAATTGCCTCGAGTTCTGACTCAGAACTTCTTGGTGAATTAAATATAAATATAAAGTGGTTCACCCATATATTTGCCAAAATTGAGCAATCTATTTTTGGAACTGATTTGTTGCTGCGAAAGGGGTCGTTTATGACTTGCCAAAAGAGCGACTTAACCCTGGTCTCCGCCGCCTCAACCAAGTTTGCCCAGGCATTCTCCTGTAACTCTCTTTTCCTGGTAAGCAAGGCCTTTTTCTAACTGGATCTGCAGGCCTGAATAGCGAGTTTGTCCCTAAAGGAGGAATGAAGGGTCATAATAAGTTCACTTTGTGCACAAGTGCACGACTTCTTAAACCAGCCCTTTTTTAATGTCCAGTGTCATACACTGTCTTGGTTAGAGGTACATTTATTGAGTTGAAAATTTGATCATGAGCTTTAATGCATCAGTAATCTGGGTATTGATCTAGGCATGTCATAAAATGATTTGGTTTGTTGTTATGTTACTGTAATTTATATAGCACCCATACACCAACAGTTTCATGGTGCTTAGAGAAACCTAAGGAGACATCAACTAACCAGAGCCCAATTATTGTAAGCTTGCCTGAAAAGCCAGGTTTTCAGTGCTCTGCTAAAAGATGGATAGCTGTTTGCAGATATTATCTCAGAAGGAAAGGTGTTCCATAATTTTGGGGCAACTACTGAGAATCAGACCCCACCCAAACGCTTGCACTTGAATTTGGGAACTGATAGCATGCTCAGCTCTGTAGAACATAGGGAATGGAGAGGGGTATAATTCTGAATCTGAGAACAAATAAAGGATGGGTAATTACAATACAAAGATTTAAAAATGATGCAACCAACCTTGAAAGTTATTCTTTGTTCAATGGGTAACCAATGAAGATTCTTCAACATAGGGGTGATATGACAATATTAGGGTTGGTCATAGATCAGGCGAGCCGCCTGATTCATAACTATTTGCAGTCTTCTAATGAGGCCATTCGGAAGGCCAGCATATAAAGAAATTAGCATAATCTAATCTTAACAACACTAAGGCAATAACAGCCTGAACAAGAGTCTCAGAGGTAAGACATTTTGCAATTTTCTTTATTCTCTAAAGCATTAGAAAAGAAGATGATATAACTGATCCAATTTGAGGTTTCAAAGGTAAATCTGAATCAATAGTGATTCCAAGGCATTTTACCATTTTCTTAGGAGAGGGGAAATCTCCAAACTAGGCATCCCAAAATGAATCAGTCCATTATTCAATCCTATTTTTGGCTATAATAACCTCAGTTTTATCCGTATTTAATTTCAGCTGGTTGCCATTCATCCACTCCTGAAGGAACATCAGAGAAGTTTGAAAATGCTCCTTCGACTCTGGGGAATTATCCAGTTTAAAGAGCAATTGTATATTGTCCATGTAACTATAAATTTTACAATTAAGAGCATAAATAAAGGGACGGATGTAGCCATCAAAGAGATGAGGGAATAGTGCAGATCCCTGAGGTTCTCCGCAGTCTAGATGAACCTGAGAAGACATGAAGGGAGATAGGCAGACTGCCGGAGTTCAACCTCCTAAAAATTTGACAATCCAGTCAAGAGCTGTTCTCCTCAATCCAGAGACCCTGACACGGCCACGGTCCACATTTTCCACTTTCTGCAACTAGTGCTGTAATAAACCTAGATGGATATTCTCTAGACCACTTGATTCTAACCCCATTCTGCATTTTTGCTGCAATATTTGATATCCTGAGTTGCCTTTTAGGTTGATGTAAATTTACTGATGAAGTAAAAATATCACTTATACAGTTTAGCTCTACATTATAGTTAACAGGAAGAATTTTGTGGTTAACTGAAACCTATATATGGTCAGTTGTACTTTTGGCATCTCAGCCAATGAAAGTGGGTGGCAAGTGATCTCAACTGGAGCAAAAGGTAGCTGCCATGATTAAATTATACTTAAACATCAAGTTGTTCATGGCTACTCCATAAGGACCACACCAGAAGTGCTCTAAACCATTGCTTTTTTTTATCAGTTAGGCCACATGAAGGAAGAGGGCTTTTAGTAACATTAAAATTCCCAGTCCATATTACGAAAGTATAATTTGGATTCTGTTGGAGATAGAAATCTAAATCTTTCTTCAGTGCCTCTACCACACCCACAAATGAAGCATAAAACTTGATTTAATAATACAAATTGGTTATATGGTGAGGCGAAGAATGTTTCATGCACTTTCGATAATAATACAGTAGATACCAAAACAAGCAGTCCCCCCCTTTCGCCCTCCCCATATTAGATTGAGTTGGAGATGGGCAGACTAGAAACCATCAACATCAATCATGTCAATCATTCATGTCTCCTGTAGGCACAAAACCTGGGCTGTTTTAGTGTAAATACACCAATCCTCCCTTGAAAGCATGTGTGCCAAGCATGCAAGATTCCATGATATTATGGGACTACAGAAGTATCCTGGGAGTGGACAGTCAGCTTATTGTTATCCAGACGCTGTTAATCAGTGTTGATCGCCAATACACTGGAGAAGGATTTGTTCATCTGTTGTGGACTAACTGCATTCATATCTGAAGACGAAAGTCAATCTATTTCTTCAAACGACTCAAGAGGTGCAAATCAGTTATTTAAGGCCTCACTATCATTTTCTTCTTGAAGACAGTGGCTGGTCTTTCCCGTATAATTGGAATGAGACAATAGAAGTTGTTCAGTTTTATAAAACAATTCATACAGGACAGCTTCAAATTTGCCTCTCAAGCAAACGCTGTCAAGTAGACTTTTCAATAGTGTTGAGAGAATATATTTTACAATTTGTGGATGTCCAAAATTCAAGAAAACACAGTCACCTTAATTGGATTTCCTGGTATTACCTATCCATTTGACTCTTCTCATTGTCAAGATTTCATTATATAATTGATCCAAATTACTGACCCTTTGTGATAACCAGTGAACTGATATATTTTTAAGCTCCCTTCAAGACTCCATCATTCTAGAGTTCAATATTAAAACATAGAGCATAGCATCTGCTGGAAGATTAAGGGTATCGTATGGCAAGTAGTTAGAGTCCATAAGTACTCAACATAGTGTACTACAGGCCCTTCCACTTGGTTCACTTTCCTGTACTTTTCCCTTTAAAGTTGGAACTTGCAGCACCAATTCACTCAGAGCGTCTCCTCCTGTGAGATAAGGTTGCTGGGTTGAATTCTTTGACTTGGTGTGACTCTGTTCTGATCTCTCGGATTTAGCCTTAGAGGGGGTTTGACTTGTCTTGGTATGTACTCTTCCATTATTGATATTTGCTCGACTTTGCATACTGCTTGGACTTATAGTTTTAGTATGTTTCTTTAAAAGCTCTACCACATTTGCTACACCTGCTTTACGCAGGACTAATGTGCTATTTACCCCTCCAGGGCTGAGTTCACATAATTCCCCAAGCTGCTCATTTGAGTCTCCAGACTTTGTGTGTGAGATTCAATTGCAGCCAATGCTTTGCTTTCAACATTTGTCCTGTAGGTTTTACCTGCACCATCTTCTTTTGGCATGTGGTGGTTGCACTATAAGTGTGGTTTGTGATGGGAGACGGTGGGGCATTTGAGACATGCAGGTTATCCTGAGTTAATCAAATGGGCCTTTCCGTGAGGACCCTTGATTAACCATACCATCCCCTCTTCGTGGACAAAGTTTCAGTAACTATACATTGTGTTGCTTCAAGTCTTTCCTCCACGTTCTAAATCTCTTCATTTGTCAAACCCATAGCCCCTGAGAGATCATTTATAATGGAACTAGAGTAGTAGACAACACTATTCTTACTGATGCTTCCCTGAGAGGTTTGTCTCTTCCCCATTGTTTCTAGGTGTTGTGCTACAGGGAGCTAGGAGGACTTCAGATTGTAAGGTTTGACAAATGTTAGCCACAAGTTATGCTTTCAATTTAATGGGCTAGATTGTACGGGGGTAACCCAGCCCAGCCTCGGGCAGGCCCGTCATTGCCTGGTCTTCGTCCAGACGCCGCCTGGGCATGTCCGGCCCAGCTGGAGCCTGTGTCCTCTTAGGTAGCACATTCACGCAACACCTGTGAGCCTGTTGCACCTTCGATGGTGTTGTCCACAGGGAGAAAAGTGGCCACAAGCAGAAGAATATCCTTCATGCCAGTCATGGAGAGTGGGCTCACAGATTCCCAAAATTAGTAGGTGAAAAACCAGTCTATCAAGATATAAGCATATTGAGCAATGGAAATCTTTTAATTTCCTGTATCAGTGCAACGGAGTTCATCATAATCCAACAATAGACTTAAGGCCTGATTTAGATCTCCGCAGACGGGTTACTCTGTCACAATGGTGAAAGGTATTCTGTCCACCGAAATATAAATCCCATTATGTCTGAGGTCCGATGGGATTTATATTTCGGCATACGGGATATCAGTTGTCGTTGTAATGGAGTAATCCATTTTTGAGATCTAAAGCAGGCCCTTAAATTTGCACCAAGTTGTATAATGGGGGATAGCTGTAAGTGGCTGAAGTAACACAAACTCACCAACATAAGACAAAAAGCCATTTAAATTAATTCAATCATCAGTGCCTAAATATGCTATCAAATTCAAGTCAGAAACCTTATCTAAACACAGCCAAAAAAACGAATCACTTGGTAGTCATAGAGGCTGGATAGACCAACCTACTAGGTATACTCATTATACTCATCCAAGGAATCCAAATTTCCAACCCACCGAGAAATATCTTAAACAAAAGGAAAAGAGGACTGCAGAAGTACTTATGTAAAACAAACGTCTGGGCAAATTGATCTGTATAAAGAAGAAAAGGCTGTCAGTATTAAGAGCAGAAGCACCAAAGTTGGGGAAGATATATCTTTATTGTAGCCACAGCAGATGTCATTTTGTTCAGTGGCAAACATCTGACTCTCTTTGCAATTATGAAATAACGTTCTAACTAAAGGATTCAAAGAAAGGATAAAAGTTACAAGAGACAAATACATTAGGTCATAGACAAATAAGATATGGCATAATAATCTGCATTAATAGAAGGTTAACTGATGAGATCGGAAAACAATGTTAGCCAAAAGCAAAACAGCCAAGTAGAAGTACATAACTTCTTTAACCCCTCCCACGCTTGTGATGGAACCGTTCCATCAAGTCCCTCGGGTGGGCTGTGCTGGTGACGGAACGGTTCCGTCATGGCCCGCTCGCCGCGCCTGAGCGGTGCTTATTTTGCTCTTGCGCGTCGCGTTCTATTGAGCGGGCGGGGCCGTGACAGAATCGTTCCGTCACAAGCACAGGTCACCGAGGAGGGTGACGGAGCCGTTCTGTCACCAGCGCGGGAGTGCCGCGTGGCCCCACCCGCCCCTAGCACTGTGGCAGAATAGCCGCCGCAGTGAAAGGGTTAAATTATCTCTCAAAAGAAAAAGACGCCAATAGAAAATAGTAAAGCAAGTCAGATATGGGTCGCAACTTAGAGGCAGCTCAGGGGAAGCAGCTTGGTAAAGGATGTATAAAAAAACGAGTCAAGGACTTTTCAAAAGCTGAACAGCTAACATCTAAAAGTAAAAGACTGATGAATGAGCAAAATGAAAAGCATACGTGACAAAACGAATTACGACACCTTTTTAAATGGATGATACAAAATAAATATGTTTACCTGCTAAGAGAAATTTCATCTGCACACTCACGTTTTAGATACTGCATCTAAAAGCATGCAGAATGTTAGAATATATTATATATGTAGCTAAGAGAAACTATGCTAAGAAATGATAAAGTTATGATGAAGTATTTATATGTTATAGAAGAAAAGATGAAAAATCCAACTGTAACCTGTAGAGAAAAGTTACATTGATGAATAAATAATGTGCATTCAATAGTTTATTACCTTTACCTGCACAAGAAACTTGTGTATTGACACTAATTGAGTGTAAATAAATATTTTAACCAAGGAACTAACATAGAATGTTATAAGGTTTCTGTAATCTACATATATGAACACATATTGAAAAGTCAAACTTGTATGGTAACGTACGAATAATGACTTAAGGGAGAGGAATATTTGTTTATGAGTGCATAATACTGACATGTATTTCATAAGCAAAACATATTTGAATTAATAATAAAAAGCTAAATGCATTTAGAAATGTGTGCTCTTTAATATTATTAATATTTCGTGATTTAGCTGTTTTCTGCTAAGGCCTCAAAGGACTTCTTACCTTAGCTATTGTTAAGTCATGTGAAAACTGTCACCCAAGCCCTATGGGAACTTTCTTTTAGGTTTCCATCTGAATTCTCATTTACAATGGAATTGTTTCCCACATGTAGCACGTTCTATTGTAATTGTAACAATTCTGTTCCATCGAAGTCAAAAGGAACCCGGGAACAGACTGATGACAAAGGACGAAATGCACTGCCTACTTCCGAGGATGTTACTAGACACTAACTAAATGGAATATAATGATCCTAAAGAAAATGTGAGAAAAGGATTACTTAACTCTTCTGGATGTATATATTTTACTGACCACCACATAACAGCGAGACTGGTTGGCTCAGGAGTGTGGTGCTCGTTCACCGGGAGGGGTGGTAGGAGTATGACCAACCCCTGTGCTGGAACATTCCTGTCCCCCACCCGGACCGAGCATTCATGCCTGGACTTGCCACTGCCTGCTGGCTTCTCTTACCTGTCATGTTTTGGGCTCCTAAACGATTGGCCACACCCACATCGGCCTGGCCTGCTTCATTTGCCTGGACAGACCTTGGCCAGTCCCTGAATTTATTGAGGAGCTTCAGTGCCCTACATCTGATAGTTCAGTCTCTGAGAATATCTGACAGACTATGTCACCATTGAGTATAAAGAACCCCCTTGGCTTTCTATATCTCACCCCCATTCAGGACATCTACAGCGGGGCAACCGTTGAAGCAGACGCTTCCACTGACTGGGGTGAGTTATACCTTGACCACCGTCGGCTGATTTTTAATTCCTACATTGTTGTTTTTTTAATTCAGTCATTAGGCTTTTTTACTCTTTTCTTTTATACTTGGATAGGTTACCCTCTTGCCTTTCCACTTCGACAGTTGTAACACAGTCTGTGAGCACTTGCTGGATGATACTTTTGTTTTTGTTTAGGTCATCCCATCCAGGTTTCAGCCATGGCGGGACCCCGTACATCCTTTGAACAGTAGGTTGTGAACACTAATCACCTTTAATTCATTAGTGTAGATAGTTTGGTTCGGTCCTGAAGAAATGCATGGTATAATTTTGAACGTTATTGCATGAAACATGTCGGCCATGGCTATATAGAGTAGGTTACTGCTTCCCTGGACCCTCAAGCCAGATGGCAGCCACTCTCATTGTTTTTAGTGAGGTGGGTCACCATTTTATTAAAGTCCGGTGTGGATAACACAGCCTTTTTAAACCACTTTTTCACATCTACACCATTCACTTCTTTCCCTAGGGCCCTCACACCCATGGCACCATACGGCAGGAACAAAAGATCTCCGCTATAGAGCCCCTCTATGGTTGCCCGTCGGGTATTGCATCGCCGACCCGACGAGGAGCGAGCCCATATGATGAAGCATGACACCTAGTTTACTGGGTGTGTGAGGACTCTAGTTCCAACCAGGAGGATTCCCCTCCTCTGTGCCTTCACCCACTCTGACCTCAACTATTGATAGAACTTTCTCTCTGGGGAACTGTGTACTCTCCTTTGTTATACATCACATAACAGCCCAGCAACCAATGAAACCCCATGGACTGATGAAATCAATATTGTAAGGGGTGTAAACAAGGATTTATTGGAGTATATTTGCCCAAATTAAGGAGGAGTCAAGGGCTGACTGACAGGCTGTCTGACCTTTTACTGCTCGATATGCTGTTGTTTTTTTCCCTTGATCCACGCATGTTGCTTGTCGTGAACTTTCCTGTTTTCTTGCCCCTAATCACTCGTTCTGAGTGGCATAGACTATAATAAACTGAACTTTAAGCAAACTGAGACCTTATCCTGTGCTATTCCCTTCCGGCAATCAGGCGCAGGGAGATAACTTTTCACGGCTGAGGGGTTATTCTGACTCCTGATGTGTCAATGGAAGCTGCATAACAGACCTGAACTGTATTCTTGTCAACAGAACCTGAGACAACATTGATTTGGTTTGTAGGAGTATTACTGAACCTGAAATGTCATGTACCTTGTGGTTTACTTTGCAATCTCACTTGTTATTAAATCTGATCTATGAATGTATTTCTGTTTTTACCGTATTCTTGAGGCATTAGATAAATGTGTTTACTAAACTACCTTTATTGATTCTGTCTCATTCTTTTGGTGATATTCTTTGTCTCTAGAAATCCATATTCATGGCTCATAAAGGTGCTAAATTATGTGGAGAAATAGCTTGAGATAGCAAATATTTATTCCAGGTCCTCATAAGGTAACTGTTTATTCCCTGAACATTCTAGTCCCTTTTAGCTCAACGCAAGATCTATCAGAGGACCTAAGTGATGTTGGTAGCAGCTGATAGTACGTTCTAATTGTCAAAAGTTGAATGAGGAAAATGGGCCGTACCAAAAAAGATAAGTAGAAAGAAAAGGTTGTTTTCAGACCCCCTTCCGCTGGATCACCAGCAAAGGTCCTTTATTTATTGAGAAAAGCCATATTACAGCTCGTCAACAGAGTTGCGAGGTAATTTACTGTCCATGGTTGAGGAAGAGCCTAGGAAAACTACTTTACTTCCTGTCAAGGATTTAGACAGAAATGGAGAACTTTGTATGAACTAAGTCTTTGAGAATATTAACAAAAAATCTATATTCACTATTGAAATACATTTTTAAAAAATATTCCAGCAGTGTGTGTATGGTCTCTGTAGCGCCTCCGTAAGCTGACCTATGAAGCAAGATCATTAAAAACATGGCTATTTTCAAAATGACCAAGAAGACCTGCTAGTGAAAGCGTACCCATTTTTACATATGTCCGGCCAAGTCCTCAGCGCCAAGACGCCCTCGGGCATTAGCTGCGCTATATAAATCTAAAATCAAATCAAGTCAAATATGGTGCCTGTAGATCCCTGCACCCCGAGGCAGGTACCTTAAGGTGCCTGCCACGGGTGCAGGGATGAACTGCACCTCCTAATTTACAATGGGAGCATGTACTCCATCTGAAATACATGCTCCCATTGCAAAGTATAGGTATCCCATTAAACAGTGTTCGGTCGCATCCTAATCAGTCATTTTGGACCGACAACTGGGTGTTGGTCGGTCCCTTGACCGAGACGATGTTGGGCAGAGTTTCCTCCACCCGAGATCGTAATGAGGGCCTTAGTTAGACAATTTTATGTGAAGCACAAAAAAGTCTCACTATTTCGTTTTTATGGTTCTTATGGGCCATATGTATCGAGCCAAATTGACTTCGCAAACGCCGAAATTTGCAGAATTTTGGCGTTTGCGAATGCAATTTGGACAAATGGTATGTATGAAGGAAATGTGCTTTAAAAATAAGGAATCGCAAAATTTGCGATTCCTCATTTTGCAATTACATTTAAGGAATCGCAAATTTTGCGAATCCTTAAATGCAATGTAAGAAGCCAAAAAAAATCGCAAATTGGCCTTAAGGAGTCGCAAATTACCACCAACTTCTAGTTGGTGGTAAGTTGCGAATTCCTTTCAAAATGCATATTTTTTCATTTTTCAAAGTGCCATGTGACGTACATACATGCCCTTAGGGCATGTATGTGCACCACATGTGCACCCATGCAGATTTCAGGGGTGCAACAGGGTATCCTTTGGACATCCCTGCACCCTTGAAAATATTCTCAATTTTCGACTAGCAAATTGCGAATCACAAATTTCCCCTTCATTCCTATGGGCCTCCTGGCCCATAGAAATGAATGAGAAATTATTCCTTAATTGCGATTAGCAATTTGCTAATCGCAATTAAGGAATTTTAAGGAATCGCTAAAAAGAAGCGAATTTCTACATACATACCATTTTGCGATTTCTAAATAGCGATTCCTTAAAAATCGCTATTTAGAAAATCGCTAAACGGAATGTTGATACATATGGCCCTTAATATTTTAAATATATTTGATGACATATAATAGAATATTTGATTAAAATTGATTTATATCATCTTTTTTAAATGTTTATTGAAGTGCTGTCAAAGGCCTACCTAGTCTTTGGTTTATCAGGCACATCTGATAATCATTAGGGCAACATTTGGGAGTGTACCAGGCACTTTGACCTTTTCAACCTTGAAGACAAATTAGAAGTGCAGCTGTGGTGAAATAATTCTGCCGGGTAATAACCCAGAGAATGAAGCACTACTATAATCAAATTTCTCTGCAGAACTGACTCTATGAGTTTGCAGCCAATGTATTAGGAACAGTGCCATATAAAAAGTGTTAGAGAAGACTCATCCCTACCCTTTGCCACCTGCAAATCAGATGGACAGGGCCTGGCTTGCTTGCGGTGCTCACTTAACACAAAATGACGTTGCTATTAAATCAGTTTTCAAGACTGCTTATCTCTGGATCTTGTCTTGGTAAATTATACATCAATCAATGGCAGCAACCCCCCACCCCACAATTAGGGCAGAGGAGCAGCGCCTCAATGCTGCCAGCGCAGAAAAGGTGAAAAATAAAATGGTAACAAAATGAGTTACCATTTTATTTTTTACTGCTCCCAGCCTGAGCAGTGTTTTTGGGCGGGCGATTGCTGCTGACTGGCAGCAGTGGAGTGGTGTTCACTCCACCAGTTTACACTGCACAAGTCACTTTGGCTGGCTGTCTTGCGACAGCCAGCCTGACTTATGCAGAGTAAACCTCTCTACATGGTTGTCTTAGACAGCTGGGTGGAAAGCAGCCACAGGCACCTAGTGTCTGCAGGTACATAGATGCAGCCTGCCCCAGCCAATCCTGCAGCATGACAGCAGTGTCGGGATTTGCAGAAGGGGGTTGCATCTGGGTCCTTGGGGTGCTGACGGCATTCAAAACGAAAACAGGAGAAGGAAGAATTGGAGGTAAGTTCTTTTTAGGTCTCGGCTAGAAACGCGCAAAGCGCGTTCTCGCCAGAGAACTATAGTCGGCGTCTTAGCAGTGTCAGAACGACGAAGGGAGACAAGATCTGGCCGTGCGCAGCGTTTCCCCATAGGATAACGTTGTGCGCACGGCCAGGTCTTGTCTCCACAGCATGGCATGGCAGACCGGATCGCGACGCGCGCCTCTCTGGAATGCAGGGGGAGGCTGCAGAGAGGCGTGCGGCGCTGATAAAAGCTTCCCTGAGCGGCCCCCTCCTTCTGTTGCTGTAGCAGCTCTGTTTTGCAATAAAACGACTTTCCTTTCAGTCCCCCTCCCCCTCTTGAGGACAGGAGCACAACCCTCCATCACGCTTACTGCTATTACACGCTGTATATGCCTTTTCTTAAACCTTTCTCCCATGCCTTTCTTTGAACATAAAAGTACACTATTATGTCGTACATTATATAAATAACTTAAAATAACTTGTCACATGCATTTCGGCGATCGTACAAGTGCAATGGGAATATCAAATGCAACATCGAAGTCTTAGAATGCATTTCACAACACACTTTTTTTTTAAACGTTTCTTGCAAGCTTTCTGCCAACATAGAACCAAAATAATATTAGGTCGTACCTTCCCAAAATGGCTTTTTAAACAATTGCCACATGCATTTATGCAACTGTACGACCATAATTGGAAGATGTGGAGCAGCATAAAAGTTGCAAATAGCGTTTTACACCACGTACAATCTATTTTAAGCTAATGTGCATAGTTTTCTGCACATTTAACCACTATGTAAATGCATATGTACAAACACCTTAAATATTTGCTTGTACAAATGCGCTATAATAAACACATTTCTTACGTTTGCGCATAACGCTTACTGCCATTACACGTTGTATATGGCTTTTTTAAAACGTTTCTGGCATGCTTTTTTTCAAAACATACAAAGACAATAATATAAGGTCGTGGTTGCCTAAATCGATTTTGAAACTATCGGCATATGCATTCGCCAACTATACGACCACAATAGGAGGTGTGGTGCAGCGTAAAACTTGCAAACTGCGTTTTACACTGCATATATTCCATTTATAATTGATGTGCAGAGTCGCCTGCAAATTTAATGACGAAGTAAAGGTATATGCACAAATGCACTCGAATAACCGCTTTCTTAGCGTTGACAGGTAACGCTTACTGCTATCAGACGTGGTATGCTCATCCCCTGTCCTAAACCCCTACTCTGTGACTTCTGTGCTGCTTGTGTTGGTGCCCCAGCCCCCCTCCACAATAGCTTCCCACTCACCTTGGCGCCTTTTTCTCTCTCTCCCCCTTGCTCTCCTCGCACTGTACCATCCCCAGGGCCACTTTACCACCCTAAATTAATGGCGCTATCTACGCAGTCCGCACCCCCCACTCTCGACGTTCGTTCGAGCTATTAATATTAACATGCAGAGCAGATGTTTGTTTCTGGTTGGCTAGGGGAGAGGTGACCGAACCATTCACCATAGGAAACGCAACCATACATACAAAGCAAAATACAGCCCCTACTGTCCTCCGCGCGGTCCGCTCCTCTTTTTTAAGGGTCGTCCTTTAAAGGTATATCAGGTGGCAGGCATGCACCCAGTGGCGTCTCTAACATTGTGTCCCGCAAACCCCTTCACCCCTGTCATCTTCCCCCACCATGCCCACCTGCACGTCCTGCCGGGAAGGCACTCTGCACCAAACACCCTCCACCCATAGCACAAACTGCATACCTACATATCAGGGGAGGGGGATTGTCAAGATGAAAGACCCGAACACAGCATAGTGGGCTGAAGTGCGGCCTACGTCCTACCTAGCTGCCGCATGCCCCGCGTGGTCCCCATAACCATCCCATACGCAGCGGGCTACCACCATGTACCCAGGGCATACCCACGCCCCTAACCAAAGACTCTATTGGCCCTCCGTGCGAAGTGGTCCTTACACTGGACCATCGGCCGCATTTCCCGTGAATCGGAATCCAAATGCTCTCATCCGGCAGCCTCTAACAGCACCCCACATATCCTGCATTACCAGCCGTCTCCCAAGCCTCGCTTTCCCCGCAGTATATCCTTGACCCCGCCAATGATGCCCCGTACACCCCCAAGAACACAACCCGTCCCCATCCATCACTCCGGGAACGTCACTCTAACAATCTTTCTAACACTTGCACTCTTTCCATAGACACTATTAATCTCCATTCTCAGTGACACTCTCTCAATCTCAGTCTTACTGTCTCACACTCTCTTTCTCTATCTAACACTACTTTTCACTTACACTCTCTCACACTCTCTCTGTCTTACACTGTCTCTCAGTTACACTTTCTCTCTCTTACAATATCTCTTAATGCACTCTGTTTATGACACGCTCGCTGTCATACTATCTCTCACCAGGGGTGTGGAATTTATTAAAATATCTACTTGTCCATGGGGCAGGTTGCTTCATGAATCTACTTGTCCTGTAACAAAATCCACTTGTCCCTCTGGTGCCATGTATTCCCAGCAACCCATTATGGCACCAATCGCATTATGTTGGAGCTCTTATATAGCTTCTCTGATTATGCAGGGCTCATACCATAGTAGTATTTGAATACTAGCAATCCCTATATGTTACCACGTTTCCGCAGATATACATACTGGGACTGAAGGTAGTGGCAAGCAAAAGATCCAGGGTTGGAATGCCCTTTTGAGTCTGTGCAAACCTACTACCTCGCATATTTTAAGGGTTTTCAACAACTCTTCTCTAATATTTTACCATACTGAGAAATGTTGGAAATTTACTCCTGACAATGGCAGAGGTACACCTTCTTCCAGAGTTGGGAAAAAAGAGGTTGGAGGGAAAATTAAGTTGCAAACACTCAGTTTTTCATATTAGCAAATCTATACATGCATATTTGCTCATGCTAAAATGCAGTTCACAAACATTTTCCAGGAGTACAATTTCTTGCCCTACTTCTGTAAATTCTTGTGAATTCACAAAAGACATCTAGCTGCACTTAATGCAAGGGTGAACTTTTGAGACTTTCTTTAATAATTGGGCCCCTAATTTGGTCTGGCGTTAACCATGACCGTTTTTTTAATTAAAATTCTCTCTCCCTCTGTATCGGCTGGCTTCACTGTGGTAACAGAATTCTGTCTTTTGCAAGGAGCATATTGCCACACAGAGTACTTTTGTTCAGTGCCAATACTAATGTGGCAGTGTGTGCTTTTTTTAGAACAAAAAATATTTTTTGCTTTTGCCAATGTTTGTTATAATGGTGTGGACCTGGTAGCTATCACATATGTGGCTCAATGGTTAGAGCGGCAGACCCTGATGCAGAGGTCTAGCCCGGGACCAGGGTTCAATTCCCCGCCTCAGCGGGTCTTGGGCTCAAAATTCCACGGACCTGATAATTCTTGCCTCGGTGCCTACTCCAATCATGGAGTGCAACTCTGGGCAATAGCTTGCTTAATCTCCACAACGGCCCCCACAACGCTAAGGATGTCTGGCCTCCACCTTGGGGGTGCCCAGGAGTGGACGCCTCACAGGGAAAGCCAGGATGGGTTCCACAGCGGTATTCGTACAAGCACCTTGAGACCCTTGCGGGTGAGTAGTGCGCTATACAAGTATCAATTTTATCACATCAATAAGGTTTTACAAAAACCATGCCAAAACTAAAAGGCCGACCACCAATTTCAGACCTACTGGCTTTGCCAATGCTTGTTTAATTTTATGTTTCCCATAACCTTATTGAAACTGGTTACACTGCTTTTGCAGTGTGAATATTTTTGCAAAATACTAGCATGCATCAACACATTTTGCTAAATGATTCTGCTAAGAAAGGGTACCAGAAATTTTACAGTAGTTTAGCTAAATGTTTTTTTCTGCTTTCATTTGTTTAGGCGAAAAAAGAAAACAATGGAAACCCTACTCACAAAGGAACCAGGGTGAAGTGTTTATCCAGAAAAACAGCGGTTCCTGTGGCATATCACTTAATAATTCTACGATAAAGTGGGCACTTAATACCTATCCAACTATTAGAGAGAGGGTGGCAAAGAGAAAAGACACAACTAAATCAGTATCAAACCATTATTTTATACGTATCAATTGAAAAAATCAATAATGCTTTAGACTACAACATATAGTACAATATATATAAACAGTGCAATGTGTCCCAAGTGATTTGTGAAGTAACCAAAAAACAACGTGTGTACATTTAAGTGAACTATACAGGTTACAATTGTGACTATTTACAAAAAAGAGACATGACTCCAAGAAATTATTTAAATCAGTCATAAAACAGTTGCTACACAATCATAAGCACTGTATGAGTCTCATTCGCCTCCAGTACGTCGACGGCGTTTCGACCCTTAGAGTGAGGGTCTCATCAGGACAGGGAGTGAGGGACGTCTAAAAGACATAATATATTGTGGAATTATAGTTATATACATGACTACATAAAATTATAATTTATACACAATTGGCAATACATACTATTTGCAATCACAACATTAAACATCGTTTTCGTTATTGCTCTTCCATTTCTTGCTTACGTATTAAAACATGTATCTATATTAATTACGATGCAATGCATTAGACATAGCTAATACATTTATAATAATCTACTGTTATCAATAACCTGCAACTATGGCTTATTTCATAAAGTACATGTGTTGTATTTGTACAGCGCGAACAGTAACCCGTAAGCATCCCGGCGCTTGTACTCCTACCACAAGGGAACCCCTCCTGGCTTTTCCTTGTGAGGTGTCCACTCCAGGGCATCCCATGATGAAACCAGGAATCCCTTGTGGAGACTGAGCAAGCTATTGCCCAGAGTTGCAGCGTGGGGCCCATGCTTAGATTCGGCACTGAGGCGAGAATATCCAGTCAGAGGAATTTAAGCCCGATTCCACCGAGGCGGGATTCGAACCCTGGTCCCTGGCCAGCGCTCTGCATCAAGGTCTGCCGCTCTTACCATTGAGCCACAATTCTCCAATAACGTTACCAATTAGAGCACTGGTGACCCTGCCACAAGTAATTGCTCTTGCATTCACAAAACAGAAAGGAAATCCAGAAATAAAAAAGTCTTTAAAGAGCACCTCAGACACGTGTTTGACGCTGTTATTATTCACACAACTCTAGCACTTATTCCCAAACTGGAGTAACAGCAATCTTACGCCGGGGCTCAAAACAAAGCTACATAAAAAACCCACTTCAAAGCCCCCATTACAAAAAATGCCAGTGCTCCAACCCTTTCACACACGGGCCACTTAAAGACCTGCACAACAAATTTGCAATATTAATGTCTGCGCAACATATCCATCCATAGACAAATGTCACTTAACCTACACACATTGCCAAATATCTGTACACATTTACAATCACTACCACAATGTTACATACGATAAGCGCTATAAATCATAACCCTTTCACAACTGCCTAATAATCCACATACAGCAACGTAAAGTGAAGTAGTGTGGCTCACTGGTTAGAGGCGGCAGACCCGAGAGCAGAGGACGGCCCGGGACCAGGGTTCGATTCCCGGCGCGGCAGGTTTCTGGACCAGGGTCAGCGGACTCGATAATTCTCTCGCCTTGGTACCCACTCTGATCAGCGATCACACTCGGCAACTCTGGGCATTAGCTTGCCTCATCTTCACTAACAGCCCCACCAGACCGCCGGGGATGCCTGGTCTCACCCTGGAGATACCCAATAAGGGACCATCTCTCAGGGAAGCCAGGAAGGGTTTCGCAGCGGTCGAAGCGCCTTGAGACCCTACGGGTAAGTAGTGCGCTATATAAATGCCTATACATTTACATTTACATGTGATTCTTAAAACAATATCATTACAATACATTGACATTTTTGCATAGCTACAAATTACCCGCAAAAACACTTAACTTAAAACTCGCTACTCTGATGCATTTACTTCACGTTACAGCCAAGTCATCTGTGTAAATCACTATGTCTACTAATATAACATATCTGTGTCCAAAAAAACATTTACATGTACAGATATATACAAAAACAGTAGCAGACACATTCATAAACAATAATAAAAATTGTGAAATAACTTACTTGTCAACGCGCTAAAACGCCACGCACACGCAACCTTCTTCTTACAAGCAATGCGCCTAATAAAATACAAATTTACCGGGCTTTAATTACGACACTATGTTACGTTACAACGGTAAAATGCAAAATACACGTACAGACAAAAAAAACTAGACCGCTGTCTTTAACTGTAACGAAACTGGTGTTCATGTAAAGCGCTGTGATACCCGATGTGTCCGGTCTACATTGCGCAATATATAACTTCCAAAAAAAAGGGAATCATACTCACAAGGTCCAATACTTTATCAATAAAACATAAAGATACAACAATAGTACCACCCTCAGGTTTAATATTAAAAGTGCATCGCATTAAGTAAATGCATGGAACAACCACAGGCAGGCTAGATAGGCCTCACAATGCTCTCGTGCACCATTTTAGTTGCTTCTAGCCAGGATTGTTATAATTATACAGTGTTATTCGGGGGGGTTGGTCATTCGTGATACAGGCATATCAATCCTTTCTCATTATCCAGTACAGGCCATATCCAGATTTGTTATTTCCATAGATCATAAATTTACATTTGTCATTTTTACGTATTTGTGACAAGTATGGATGAAAATATGTGGATTGACGTACAAAATTAACTAAATAACATATAACTTTTAACTCTTGAGAAACGATTTTAGCCGCGTGGTGTTGCGTGTACGTAATCCCCCCCCTTCCCTCCCACCTCTAGTTTTTCTTGCCTCTGTGTGGCTCTGTGTGTGTGTGACTCTGTGTGAGGGTGGCTCTGTCTGTGTGAGGGTGGCTCTGTCTGTGTGGCTCTGTCTGTGTGAGGGTGGCTTTGTGTGTGTGTGAGGGTGGCTCTGTGTGTGTGTCTGGGTGGCTCTGTGTGTGGGTGGCTCTATGTGAATGACTGTGGGTGACTCTGTGTGGGTGGCTCTGTATGTGTGTGTGGGTGGCTTTGTGTGTGGCTCTGTGTGTGGGTGCAAATGAAATAGGTCTCGCATTTGCAAGAGATTAAGTTATTGGCATTGTAAATGACAATGCCATTTATTTATGTTTTAAAAACAAAAACATAAATAAAAAATTTCATGAGCAATGCCAATAGCTCTAACTTTAACAATGCCGAGACCATTGCTTTGTAAATGCTTGTTTTATTTTCTTGTCTTTTTGGCCCACTGGCAGGCACTGCGAGAATCTCTCATTGCCTTGAGCATCAACTCCAGAGCTCTCAGTCACGGCCTGTTTTAAATCTGCTAGCGAGACATGATTGAGAACTATGGCCTTTGAGCCTAAAGGAATTGTGATTTATTACAATACTTGTTACTGCGTTTGGATCTCCTTCCTCTCTACACCCCTCCACTGTTGAAGGTCACCGATCCTCACTGCAATCAATACATCAATTAAGAGATGAAGAGGCTGATTTAGAGCTTGGAGGAGAGGGTATTGTGTTTGAACAGCGAAGGAGTACCGTCTGGGCCAAACTTTCTGTTCACCTGCCCGGTTTAGAGCTGTTCGGACCAACAGGGCACCGGCTCCATCGCCTACATAGTACTCCAACTGCCTGATGGAATATGGGCCGTCAGAGATAAGCCATTCGACACTCCACCCAATTTAAAGTGGGCAGTCAAATGGATTTTCTTTGCTGGCCATCACCGCCAGGTAAAACCAAGTGAGGAGGGCCAGTAAGAATAAAAAAATGTCAACCACACCATGAGGAAAGGAAACAAACTCCCATTGTGTGTAATCCATTCGATTTTTGGAGCTTGTTCTTGAAAAATTTCGACTTTGGGAAAGTTGAACTGCTGGCTGTCACATTTGACAGAGCAGTCCACCAAACTTTTCCTACATTGCTAGGAAATGTCATGCGTGAGGTTCCTGTGAATATAGTGATGTCTATGAGGCCGATGGGCAGCACTCAGTTGGGTGGATGGTATGTTAGTCAGGGTGAGGAGGTAAAGTACTCCTTCGCCATGACAGACATTAATCTTTCCTCTGAACTCAAAATCTGGCCCTAATACAGTTAAGCAGCAGTGAATATGTTCCAGATTCAACCTTATTCTCCCAAGACACTCCAGTGAATAATACAACACATATCAAATGCTGTTAAATGGTAGTTGAGGCCTTAAGGTTCAACCTACCCTGAAAAATGTCTATTCATCAGTTGATCCAGTTCAAGCAAATTGAATAAATAATTGAAGGGCGGCATAGACCATTTTCTTTTAAAAATAATCTTTATTGACTTTTTTTTAATGAACCCCCACCCAATCGGACAATTCATGTACAATCAATTCAAATCCAGCAAAGAGTAAAAAAGATACAATTCGGATAATGACAAAGAATTGCATTATTCACATAAAAGATAGTAAATAAGAACAATTTATCTGACAAACGCATAAGACTATACATTTTAAGATTTGCCCCCCCTCCACCACCTGACCCCAATTCTTCCCCCTCTTATCCTTCTCCCATTGATAAAATTCATTCTGTAAAAGGTACCCAAACCCTTTCTCCTTTTTTTCTGGCACCTTTACCTTTTCTTCCATAAACTGGCATCTTTGTATAATACATAGCTATAAGGCAGGCTAGCCATTGATGAAATGAAGGCGAGGAGTGGTCCAGCCAGGCCGTCGATACACACAGTCTTAAAACCGTCATTGCTATAAACATAAATGCCTGTACCTGTCTTGGAACTGCTTCATTATAAACCCCTAATAAGATGAGTTGAGGAGTCTTTCTACATTTAAACTCAGCTTTTACTCCAGAAAATCAGTTATGTCCCCTATCACACCTCCCAGTGCAGGGCATCCTCCAAACATATGTATCACATGAGAACTGTATAGTTGGCAGCAAAGGTAATGCACACTTTTAGACCCACCCAATTGCAATTTTTCCCAGGGGATAGAATAACATAAAGGTGGGTTTAATGTGCTGAACTTACAGATTTGTCGATACTAACATAGACTGGGCGGGATCCCGAGATTCAGAGAATACGTCATTCCAACCTGAACCTTTTTTTGCCACCACCTATCGTGCATATCTATATCATCTGGCATTACGCCGTTCAATAGCTGGCAAAATAACCCAATAGGGGTTTCCTTTGCCAAGACCCATTCCACCATTTCGATCCTAGAGAAGATTTTCTGCCCCACCCTGTTTCTTCCGAAGAAAATTTCGGATCTCCAAGTATATATAAAGGATTGATTGTGCCCCAGATTGAAATTACTCTGAAAGGTCTCAAATGTAATTAATTTATTCTCCGGGTAAAAGTCTCCCAGCCTGAAGGGGCTACCCTCTTCCCAGTAACTCACATGAGAGTCCCAAAATATATCTGGCAAAATTGGATTCTTTTGTAAGGGAGTATAAAAGATGAACCGACCCAAGCCTATTTTCTTGCGAACCACTGATCAGATGTTATAGGCACAGCAGAGGGTCTTGAAACTCACTCTTTTATAATACCCAAACTCTAGTTGCCGTAAATAACCTCCATGCCTCTTCCCCAATCAACAGCTTATACGGGGTAAATGAGTGACATCAGGCGTCACATCCTCTTTAATCCTAAAAAAGTTGGAATGGCCAACTCCCCAAGATCTCTCGGAAGGGACAGATATTTAAGCACCCTTCTGGGACTAGCATTATGCCCATAAGAATCTTGAGATCATCTTGTCAATTGATTTGATCAACTGATTCCCTACCTCAAGAGGAATGACTGAAAAAATAAAGAATTTTGGGCAAAAAATATTTTCATCTCATTACCTATTCCTTTCAGGGATAGCCATTGATTGTTCATTATTTCAAATTCCAGTTTGGTTTTCCTAATCAACAGATCGACTTTTTTCTCAACAATTCTCTCCATTTCATCTAGTATGTTAACTCCCAAATTGCCAGAGGTGTTTTAAGGCATGGGCAAAGTGGGCTCTGGCCCATGGCCACAGCCTTTCAGGGGGACCCCTGACGGAGCTCACTCTGTTCCGCAGAGAGTATTGCCCTTATGACCTTCTATAATTCTTAAATAGATTGTTTTAAATGTAGTTTTCATGCAACATTCATAAAAAATATTGTTTTAAATCAAAACAGGATTCCCTTATGAGAAATGGGAGGGTGATATTAGTGAGCTGCTGCTGTGTTACAATACTGAATACATACATCACTATCCCAGGATATTAGATGTAAATTTATTTAGAATTCGGACCTGGTCAAAGAGGCCATGAAAGAACTGAAATTGGATGATAAATCAAAAGTTGTTGCGAACAAGGGCCCCCAGAATCCTTAAGATGTCCCTGCAAATAGTCCCCTCTACCACCTGTATATTCTCAAATTTCACCTCACTATTAATAATAATTTGAGTTTTATCTTGATTTAACAAGTATCCAGTGAATTTATCAAACCTGTTAGCCGCCTCCTTTATTTCTCTCAATGCTGTCCCTGGATCTGGAGTTGCAACCTCTAGATCATCAGCGTATGCTAGAATGTTAGTTTCCCAGCCGTGAGACCTTACTGGTGAGATTAACTTATTAGCTTCTATCCTCCCTATCACTGGATCAATATAAAGGGCAAATAATAGAGGGGAACTTGGGTCCCTGTCTTATACACCGTTGTATCATTATCAACTCCGACAGCCCTCCCATCAGGGAGATTTTGGCTCTCAGATTCCGATACAGTGCTTTTAAAGCCAAGCCAAACCCAGTCCCTAGGCCCATTTTTTCCATCAATGCTCAAAGATATGGCCAGAAGACCCTATTGAATGTTTTCTCTTCATTCAAGAGTATTAAGGCCATAGGGTATCTCTTTTTTGCAGCTGCATCGAAATGGCTGATATCCCGTTGAATATGGTCTGTTGTTCCCCGCCCTGAAATAAAAACATAGGGGACACGAGCTTACTGATTATCACTGACAGCCTCAATGCCAGAATTCTTTAATAGATTTTAGAATCCCTATTCACTAAGGTGCTGGGACAGTAAGAACCTAATTCTTGCAGGGGTGCCCCTTTTTTATGGAACATTGCAATGTTCGCAATGGCCCAGGACTCGGGTGGGTCCATCCCTTCTTGTACTTTCTGAAAGAGTTCCAACATATCAACTTTAAGAATAGAAGACAAAATCACAGAAAACTCCCCTGCGATGAAATTTGTTCAGACTGTTTTACCTGATGGAAGGCAAGAGATTGCTTGAGTAATTTCTTCCAACAGAATAGGATGACCTAAATACATCTGGTCTTCCTCGTCTAGTTTTTTAAAACAACCGAGTCCAAATGCCCTGTCACATCCTCAACCTCCATTCCCAAATCCTCTGTGTACAGCTGCAGATAAAATCTTTGAAAGGCGAGACGGATTCCTCCTAGGTCAGACACTAGTCCTAACTGGGGATCCCAGATATCCCCCACTTGACACGAGGCTACTTGCTGCCTTGTCCGAATAGCCAGACGATGCCCACCCTCTCTCTATATTCATAAACCTTATATTTCTGTACCATATATTTATCAGAAGCTTTCTTTGTTGAAATATTTACTATAGCTGGTTTTACAACCGCCACTTTTCGATGTGCCGACTAGATCACTGAACCCCTGGCTACTGCATCTATCAGGTTAGTCTCTGCTAGTGACAGATCCTTATACAAATCAGCCAGATGTAACTTTTCCTTTTTTTGATGAGCCCAGCTAAAATGAGCTGTCTCCCCATGGACACTTGCCTTAAAGCATCCCAAACCATCCCTGCAGGGGCACTACCAATATTTGTGGACATAAAACCAGAATTCACTCCTGCATATGATTAACATATTCATCGTCCAACAATAAAGCCCATTCAAAGGACCAGCTCTAAAATTGATGCGATACATCAGTCAGTGAAACCTCCAGGACCAGCGGGTTATGATCTGACATGACCCTTGGATATTTCTCAATCCAACTGTTCTGTAACAACCTTTGAGAAATAAAAAAGTAATCCTGCCTCAAGTGCACCTGGTTTGGAGCTGAAAAAAATGCAAAAATGTGATCAGAGGCACATTTCTCCCTCCAGACATCCACTAAATCATGGGCTGCTCTTAGACCCACCACAGACCTAAAATCTTTAGGCTTATAACCTTGATACTGTTCGATGCCAGCATCCAGAGAATCCCAATTTAGATTGATATTAAAATCTCGACATAGAATGAGTGGGAGTGGCCATAAAGTCAATTTACAATTTACCCAACCAAATATTGCTGAATCGACCAAGACTGACCGATAAACCGAACACAGCGTAGAATCTGACACTCCATAAAAGCCCACCGGCCCTGGAAGCAGGGAAAGCACCGCCTCCTTTCCGGGCCAAGATTGCCACCCCTGCGTACGTGTCCCTTGCAAGGTACATTACACGACCTGATACTCCTATGAGTCTAAAACCTTCCCCTCGATATGCATCTCCTGTAGACAAATGTTATCAGCTTTAAGAAATTGCATATCGAGGGCCATGCTGTGTCTTTTCAGCCGATTGTTTAAGCCCCAAATATTGATTGTCGCAATACTCAATTTACTCATTATTTATAACTAAAAGGAGATCCGATAACATATCTTGTGTACCTAATCCTAATCTTCCCAACCCCTTGCTGTACAAAGAGTTTCCTGTCTACTTGGATTGCCTACTACACCCACCACCCAAACCCCAACATCCCAAACCCTAACCCCCCAGAACACCCCCCACCAAACCAACCAATCACTAATGAGCAAACAGGTCAAGCTTGACCCTGGTGATGCCATTCACTACCACACCGCCTCTTGTACCCCCGTGCTCCGAACACCATAGGAAGCCGTAAGGAAATATGGTGAGAAAATATCAAAACAACAGAATCCAGCCCACTCTATCTGAACATTAAGGCCTCAGATCCCTCTAAACCTTACCCAGCCCAGATAACAAATTCAGCAGACCACATAATAGAGAAACCAGATCATTGGCTAGCAATTTACCAACCTTTTCCGTTATAATCAACCCTGCCCGTACCCCCAGTGATCTCCTTCAGTTACTCTTGAACCTTGATTTCTGAAGTGAAGGTCTGTACCCTCCCTTCAGAAAGGACTTGAAAAGGTGAAAACAATTGGTGTAAACGGCACCTCATTTCCTTTTTTTTTTTTTTTTTAAATTTTTTTATTGAAAGTTCATAACAATATAGTGTACATTAGAAACAGCAGAATATAATAAATAAATATATACAAATATATGAATACGCATGACATAAAAGTGGAGACAGCTGATATCATAAAACAGTATTTACAGGGAAAAGAAATTAATAGGGCGAGAGAGAATAGAAAAATTGAAGTCATAAACAAATCCGGCCATCAGCATGAGCTATAAGACCCCACACCTGGACATCCTCTACGTAGCCACGGGTGTCCATATCCTTAGCCCCATTTCCCTAGATTTAATTCCCTTTAGGGCATACAGTTCTGACTCAATGTTATGGATCCCTAACATCCTACAAATCCACATTTGAAAAGTTGGGGGCTCGACATCCTTCCATGCAGCAGCAATTAATATCCTAAAAACAGCTGTCGATATAAAAACCAGCGCCTCAAACTCTGTACTCAAACCCAACTTTGCATCACAACCAAGTATTAAAAGAGTAGGGGATAGGTCTATTCTGACAATTAGCAGCCCCTCTAAAAACTTTTCAATTTCCTTTTTAATGGGGCCCAACTTTTCACAACTACAGAACATGTGCAATACATCTGCTGGCCCGTTACCACACCTAGGACAGTTATAGTCCGTCCTCTTACCCCAGTTGAACAGTTTAGCCGGCGTATAATATAGGTTAAAAAGGGTCTTGAAATGTTGTGCTCTGAGGTTTGATGAACGCAAAAACCTTTTATCCATTGCTATTGCTCTATCGAGATCGATGTCTGGATCATCCAATTTAGAGGCCCATCTTTCCTCTGTCTTAATCAAATCATCGGGGAGACTCTCCAGAAATAGCCCGTATAATTCCCTGATTCTGCGACCACCACCTTTCATATAATCTAATAGTGCACATCCTTTGGATGTATTCAAGCGCGGTCTTTTTGATCTAATTATATTAACCAGCTGCATATACTTAAACTCTTGACCGCCTAGTAATGAATACCGTGTCTTCAACAATTCGAGGGGCCTACATACATCTTCTATCATTACTTGGCCTAATGTAGTGATCCCCTGTCTTTCCCAGTGTTTCCATGGACCATCATCGCTTAGATGCGGGAATGAATCAGAGTTCCATAGTAAAGTATGTTGGTTATATCTTGGGATGCTCTGATTTTTTTGTATAGAAGACCATACCCCCCAGATGTCTTCCAATATCTTGTATCCTAATGCCTTAAAGAAGCGCTTGTCGTATTTCCTCAACAATATCCCATATACTTCCGTCCCAAGTGCCAACTGATAGATAGAGGGGATATCTCCCTGACTGTACCTAATGTCCTCTGGGAAGAAAAGTATAGCCATCTTTGTGAGGAGACAGGCCCAGTTGTACAACCTGAGATTTGGTATTCCCAGCCCACCCTTTTCCTGGGGAAGAGACATAAGTTTATTAGATCTCCTGACCTTGCCATATTGCCAGACAAAGTTCATGAAGATAGACTCCATTTCCTTAATCAGTGTGTCTTCTATTCTGAAGGGGATAGACCTGAATTTATATAGGATCTTGGGGAAGATGGACATTTTTATGACATTGACCATTCCTATAATTGATAAGTGCAGCTTGTCTATTCTTCTTAGGTCCTGTTTGATCTTTAACAATAACGGCTCGAAATTATCTTTGATGATATCCCTTGGCTGGGCATTGATTGTAATGCCTAAGTATACTACTGAGTCCACATATCTATTGTCCATTTTAGTTATATTGCTGGTGCATAATACCTGTGTCTTGGCTGCATTTAACCGGTATCCGGATAATCTCCCAAATTCAGAGGTGATTCTAACTATTTCCCTGAGGGCACTATTGGGATCCGTAGTTGTTATAGCTAAGTCGTCCGCATAGGCGAGAACCTTAGTATGGAATCCGTTGGTAACCACTGGCTTGATTGTACTGTTCATTAAAAGAGTTATTAAAGGATCTATATATAATGCAAAAAGGATGGGCAAGCACGGGCACCCTTGCCGCGTGCCTCTTGATATATGGATCCGCCCAGAACGCTCGCCCATAAGATGTATACTAGCAGTTGGATTGGAGTACATAGCCCGAATTGCCTGCAGGAATCTGGGACCGAAACCTCTATCTCCCATCACTCTCCACAAGAAGCTCCACCTGACGCGGTCGAAAGCTTTTTCCGCGTCAAGGAGGGCCATCGCAACCCCCCCCCCCCGCCCCCCACCCCAGCAGCGTGTATGTCAAACAATGTGATGGCTCTCCTTATATGGTCAGTCGTACCCCACCTGGGACAAAACCATGCTGCCAAGGAGAGACCAGGGTCCCGATGATCCTACCCAGCCGCGTCGCCATGATTTTAGCATATAGTTTATTATCGCTATTTATTAGCGATATTGGCCTGTAGGAGCCGGGGCTTACTTTAGGTTTCCCCTTTTTGTGGAAGATCACAATATTTGTTTTGGTCCAAGATTCCGGAATAACCCCGGTGTTCATAACCCCATTAAATAAATTCAATAGCAAAGGTGTTGTTTTCTTCCTTCAAGCATTTATAGACCTCCAGGGGTATGGCATCGGGGCCTGCTGCCTTACCGGCTGCTAAATCTTGTAGTGCCTCGGATAGTTCGTCTATAGTGATGCTTTGTTCCAAAATTTCTCTCTCACTAAGAGTAAGTTTAGTACCCATTTCCGGGCTATTTATACCCATCTCGTCCATATCCAAATCTTCCTTATATAAATCTTGATAGAATCTTCTAAAAACATCAAGAATTTCATCTGATCTGTTATAAGTCTGGTCCCCTTCTTTGATTTCAGTGATAATATTCCTAGATGTGGCCTGCCTTATCCGCAGAGCTAGGGCCCTGCCTGCACTTTCTCCTGTTTCATACATACCTTCTCTATGAGTTTGATATTCTGCTGCAGCTTTTTTTGCCAATTGTCTTTGGATTTCAGCCTTAATACTGTTCAATCGTTCTAAACTTGTGGTGCCCTGAATCCCCTGACATACATCTTTGCTGTGTTGTTCCTCTGCCTCAGCCAGCTTACCCAACAGACGTTCTCTCTCTGTCTTGACGGGGGTATTCAATTAACTTTTTTGCTTATATAATGAGCCCACTGCTACGCTGCATCCATCACACGCACAGACTTAGTCTGCGCGCTCCTTCAGGGTGGGGGTCGGGTCGGGGTTGGGGTTGGGCTCAAGGGGGGGGGTGTCGTGGGGTGGAAGGGGGGGACAGGGGGGGGGAAGCAAAAGAAGAGAAAGTTCATGCAGTTAAAGTGTATACTGGTATAATCGAAATACTGACAAAGGTGTTCTATTCGCATGATTTGTTCAGGAGAATAAATGAACATTTAGATCAATGGCTATGCTTTTTACAGGGGTATGTCTAAACTAAATGTAGTAAGCCTTAACATAGGTGGTTTGAATAACTGGAAAAAGAGGGGTAGGCTGGAGGAGTATATAAAAATAATAGGGGCCGACATTCTATGCCTACAGGAAACCCACCTACCCTGGAAAAAAAGACATTGGCTAAATTTAAAGGGGTATGAAATTCTATCTTGCTCCTCACAAACATCAATGATAAAGGGGGTAGCAATTATTGGCAAGGTAGGGTTGGGGGGGGCCAAAAGATGTAAGGCCGATATATCTGGAAGAGGGGCAATATGTGAAATGAACATAGGCATCACTATATGCTCAATATATGGTTCCAACCTGGATGACCCAGCAGTGATGGACCATATAGAGCAGGAATTAACTAACTGGCCGGCACCAATTGTAATCTGTGGAGATTTAAATATCTCAGCAGACTTTACAAATGGGCTCGTATATACAGGTCGCAAGCCACGTGTATTCAAAGCATTATCTTCTGTCATTCAATCTCATGGGTTGATGGATGTCTGGGGTAGTTTAAAGAAGGACGACCCTGGGTTCACTTATTTCTCACATCCATTCAATAAGTATACCAAACTGGACTATTTCATGATAACAGCTAATTATCTCTCTAATGTGGAAATAGCAAAGCTACCTAGGATAATATCGGACCACAACCCCCTTGTCCTAACACTGGATATCAACAAACAAGGGAAAAAAGCTAGACCTTGGACTTTCGACAGGAAGCTTTTAGTGGATAATAACTACATAACGCACCTAAAGGATTGGTCCCAGTCATTTTTTGACGCTAATAGATATAGTTCCTCCCACACTACTGTTTGGGATAGCTTTAAAGCCGGCCTGAGAGGGGAGACAATTAGCTATACAGGCCGAATGTGGAAAAGAATCAAGACAGCACCTCATTTCCACTGTGTTGCGGCAGAAGTCTGGACGGACGAAGAAAGTATGACCTTCATATGTGTGCTTAGCTTCCGGTCTTGCCTTGTGAAATATGGCTTGCTGATGAAGGAAGTTGCCAAAGAAAACCAGGATTGCACAGAGTCTCACAGGTTGCTCTGTTATTTGATTTTTCGTGAGCATCAACAGGAACCGATGGACACGTTGCACCTCAGTTTCCCAATCCCACTGCGAAAGATCGGGAAAAGCTCCCTTAAGCAAACCCACCATAAATGACCTGATGTTGTTTCCCTCGATATTTTCGGCAAGGGCCAAAAACCTTAAATTGTTCCTGTGCTGATGGTTTTCAAGTTTCCACACCACATTGGTTATTTGAGACTCCTGTGCGTCCTTATGCTTCTTCAACTTTACAACTTCCACCTCTACAGCCCCAGTGCATCTTCCATCAGGGAGGCTCTCTCCACCATTTCTGAGCAGACCTTACTAACTTTATGAATTAACTCCTGAAGGTTCTTGGAGGCCTTAGGATTCTCTCTCCGAGCTTCCCCTTGCATTTGTTTTAGGATAGAATATACAAGCTCTATAGAGGGAATGTTGACAGACCCTGGGCCACAGCCAGTCCCAACTTGGGGAGGGCCGCTTGCCCCCACTATCCTTATTGTAGGACTGTCGGGTCACGGAATAATACCATTTTAACTTGCGAACAGTAATTGTGTCCAAATCATGCCCAGATGTGCTGGCCCCGGCTTTCTCTCTCCTGTTGTTTCACACCTAAGTCTGCGCTCATCTCTGTAAGGATGGTTTACCATGATTTCCACCAGGACTGCCACCTGAGCCGCCAGAGTCGTCATCAGTTAACCCAGCTCTGAATTGTCTGTGAAAGAGAAATAACTTTCCCCAAACTCGGGGGACCCAAGCTCCATCTTGATGTTAGCTTCCAACAAGCTTGTCCTGGAGGGTGAAAGTGGAAGTCTTAAATTTACATTTGACTCTTTGGAAACCTCTGAGGTCCCCCCCTTTTCCAGCACAGCCAAGCCTAAAGATCCTCATTCCTTTGCCCCTGTATATTCTAACTTATCCCAGCTCCCGCTATCATACTCCTTTCAAGAGGCAACATAGTATCATTACTCACAGCCGCAAGGAGCACACTGGATTGTGCACTGATGGGAGTTCCAGCTTGTCCGAGGGCTGCAGGAGTACATGCTGACTCCGAGCCATTGGAGGGCTGCCTCGAGGCCGAGGCAGCTGACGAGTAGATCTCTGTGATAGTGGGCTGCTTAGGACTTCTCGGGTCCACACTGGCCTTCGGGCCGGACTGGCTACCGGGTGTTTTGGCATGCTGCCGAGCTGGGGCCTGATGTCACTGCGGTGGTGGCTAATTTCGTTGATGGAGACCAACGTGTGCTTCGAAATAAAGAAAGCAAAACGAATTTCGTTCAGCACATGCAGGTCGCCATCAACGAAATCAGTCCCCAGCTCGGCAGCATGCCAAAACACCCGGTAGCCAGTCCGGCCCTGCTGGCCTTCCGTGCCGACTGCTTAAGATTCTCCCCTTCCGGTCCTTTTGCCGCCACAGGAGCAGCCATTTCCTCTTGCTTCCTGGCTGCCAGACCTCGGTGGAGGTGAGCTAATGAGCATCCCAACATCGATGCAGAAGTTTCCTTTTGGTGGCATTTTCGGTGAGATACGCTGATCAAACCTCCGGCGCAAGGTGCCAAAAACACTGCTACCAGCCGTAGAACCGCTGCCACCACAATTTGCGGTTTGTGGGACATGTTGCACCGAAGCCAAGTTTGAATTAAGTTAGGGAGGTAAACCACACCCAACATTTCCCCCAGCTTTTTCACCTGCTGAAAACCGATTTCTTCACCATCGTACTGCAGTTAGGACTGGAGCCACGGGGAACGGCTAGCGCTGTTTCCAAGCAGACGCCATCTTGCTCCAAATGCATAGACCACATTTTACCATTAGGGGAATGTTTTTTTTACATTGCCAATACTTATTGGGATAGACATTATGTGAAGCCTGTCGTTGCTCCTATTTATGGAGGAATAGCCTTGTGAATGTTCATGAAGGAGTTAACCCAGAGCAGAACACATGCTGACATATGGCAAGGGACCAAGGAAACAAGGGGTAGCAGAGAAAAGATCTAATCCATAATAAATATGCATATAACAACTACTGTACAGATAGGTATCTGTGGCTAGGAAGCAGTAGGGGGATGCAAATGGTCATCATGGCCATCTTTGTCTATTTTTTTTGAAAGACTACCTTCTGTGTCATGGTATTTTAGTTACTCACAGCCCTGCTGTAATTTCTTAGAAGAAATGGGCTGTCACTAGAATGAGTAGAGTCTCTCCTTTGTGATTAAGCATGCATTATGTTTTTATCATCCTAGTATGTACAGATATTTCAAAATGAATGAAAGCACTTACTAAACCTTTTTAAAAATGTACTTCCTGTCCCAGTATGTTATACCTATTTTATCCTGCCATTTTTCCTTGATGGTTCTCGGAGTTACCATTTCCCTTCATAGGTCGATCCAGTGAAGAGAAAAGCACAATTATTTTACCCAGTCTGTCATGCGTTGGGCACACCTTTCAAATGGTGCTCCTAGCGCTAACCAGGAAAATGCAGCGCATTATAGTGAATGCGCTGCCCCCAGATCAGTCATAAAATCATACTGCACCCAGAGCAACACAATCAGGTGAAGAAGGAGAGGCTGCTTTGAAGCCACACCGTGTTTTACAACGCAGGTTGCAACCCGCTGCACTTTGAATGGTGCAAGGGAATGTCTGGGGGGTCCATGAGACCCACTTTACCCTCCAGAGGGCTGCTAACAGGGGTCTCATTGACAGAGCACCACCTCTGAGGTCACTCACTGTCAGTGTGCCTCCCAACAGCTTCTTTGCCTCTGTGCCACGTCTTTAATATGACGCGGGCCCAGATGCAAAGGGATTCCCTCATTTGCATGGGACCGAGCACCCACGCAAATGAGGGAATGCCTCCTCATTATAGCTCTGGTGCTTTATGTGCGCCTGTGCTATCGGTATTACAGAAGGGGATGCACAAGCATCGGCTGCGCCTTCTGTAATACCTTGGGGCCCACAAAGCGGGCTCAAACGTCCTTTGTGCCCCGGGGCACGTCAGTAATCCAACCCCAGGTGGTCACAATCTAGAGCTCTTTGGTTCTGTTTCCATTACTTCATGTCTTATAACCCTGCCTTGACATTTCCTGTGCTCCTCCATTCTTGCAATGGCTCCTCCGGTCTTGGCATTGCTTCCCTCTATTACCTTTTCTGATGTGCTTCTCCAATGTAAATCTTAGACCCATCTGAACATATTAGAAATCACCATATCAAACAGTGTTGTTCCTGATATTGCATGCTGCCCATCTACGTATTTTCTAATCCTTCTTGAAACCTCTGCTTGTTCTCGAGCCGTGCCTTGCCCTATTTTGCCATTATCTGTCTATTACTTCAATAGGTCCATAATTTCTCTAATCTTGCTTTACATGTGTTCTTGTTTTCTGTCTCATTTTATTAATGTGGCATGATCTGTCAATCACCCAGGTGTGCCTTTGTGTCCATCTCTCCATGTTCTGCTTTTGCACCTCCGTGCACAAGAGTGCCCCCAAGCTTAAGGCCTTATTTAGATCTTGGCGGACGGGTTACGCCGTCACAATTGCTATCAGTTTAGAAGATTTCCCTGTGGAATATGCCTTAAAGGAAAGAATACTGGACTCAAAAGAAAACTTCTGGATGTACTGTCCAAAATCCCTGCATCCGGATGGACAGAGAATCACTGACAATACCACGTGATGACTGCATATCTCAAGAGATCTCAGGACTGCATTGATTCCACATTCCAAATGGAATCTTTAAGTATGATGTTTTTTTTTAAATCCATCAGTGTCAGCCCCTCAGCCATTGAACAAACAATTTTGTACTACCTGAGGAAGGCGGAAGCAGTACAGGTGTAGTGGAAATATATTTTTGTTCATTGGTGAGCCCAGCTGTTTGAATCACTATAAATATATATTTTTTAAAAAAACTTTCAGGTTTAGAATGCCACAAAAGAAGCATAGAACTCTGGGTAGTTCACAAGTTTAGGTGGAGAGCAGCTCCTGGATAGAGAACCCTACAAAACCAGAGACACTCTAAATTTGTTAACTTCAAATGTCTGCTTTTTAGGTCTCGCCTGGCATTAGCAGTGCACAGCGCTGCTCTCTCAATGCAAAGGCTTTTTAAAATCAATTCAACATGTGCACGGTACAGAGGGACAAAGATGACGTCGGGCTGTCCACATGCACGTGCATTTTTTGTCCCTCTGTACGCGTGCACAAGTTGAATCAGAGTTAAGCTGCTTCGCATCTGCATAACAATGCGGGGCTCTGCATGTGCGCCCATGTTTGTAACACTCAAAGCATGCAGTCTGCAGTAGGATGGAGCAGCATCGCCCTCTGCTGGACAGTGAAGAGGACAGCTTGTTCACAGAGATACGCATGATAATGAAACATGAGCCATGACATACAAGTCACTGCCTCAGGGAGTCTCGCAAGGCCTTCGCTCTGATGTAAGCCACGCCCCCTGCTTCGGTGTACTTACATCCCTGGGCCAGTAATGCCGTTGACGCCTCTTCTCTGTCCTTTACAGTTATTACCCCTTAAGAATGCTTCTCTTGTGCTTCTTCTGAGATATATTTTCTCTCTCTTGTTTAATTATTCGTAGCGCGGTGCCTGCACTCTGTTTGTTTATTTAATTTTTTTACTTATTCTGAGCAGCCACCCACTTAGCCCCCTGCAAGTCAGACCCGGGTGACTGAACAGCTCAGACACCAGGCAGAAAATCGCAGATTCCCGGCTCACCTCAGACTCTGGGTATTCTGCAGTCTGCTTCAGTCTCCCTAAGGCGGTGTACATGTTGCTTCTATCCCCCTCCCACCTCAGGGCACCAATGTGCGAGACAAGTTTCTGCCCTTCTATGTACTGGGGGGGCCTGAGGATGCTCTGTCTGGGCCCCCTAGTTTAGACAAGGGAACAGTAAGTGACCTTCCCGGAGTCACAGGATGTTGTGCTGGCGCCGGGACTCGAACATGGTTCCCCCAGTTCTAACATCGGCAGCTTTGGCCATAAAGTCGCATGGCTTCCCTCGCCTTGTCAGTTGGTGGGCACATTGTAAGCTCTCTAAGATCAGTTCAGGTGTACGCAAAGCACCTTCATCACCCCTGCGTGGCAGATTACAGAGCTCTTCAGGACACAGTGCATGAGACAATGCTTGACAGTCTGTGATAACTTCATGAAATGTTTCGCATGGAGGATGGCTTACAAACCGTGTGCCAGCATCACAGCCCTGTCTCTGTGTGCACGACAAAGTCTCTACTGAGTTACCCCTGTGAGTCGCATGCTACCTGTCCACAAAGCTCTTTAGTGCCTTGTCATTAGTAACAAGCATCTGCAATGCAATAGCTCTCGCATTTACGCAAGTTTGAGCTATTGACATTGCAAATAACAATGCCTTTTATTTTTGTTTTAGTTATTAAAACCTACATAAAAGGCATTGTCATGTACAATGCCAATAGCTGAAACTCGCATAAATGCGAGACCTATTGCATTGCAAATGCTTGTCTAGAAAAGTTTTTAAGCACAGGATTAGCACAGTCCCATCCACACTAAACTAGAAACGGCAAACTACTTTGACATTTCTACAGCAAAGTCTTTAAACATAGGATTAGAACTTATATTGGGGTCTTCCTTGTGTTTGGGCAAAGCTAAAGCTCTCTGAAGAGTTTTAATGATAGTGAGAAGCATGTCAGGGGTTGATTTTATTCATTTTTATTCATAAAAAGCATCGACAAGGTAAAAGGCTGGCAACCAGCATCACACCTATTGCTTTTAACAATGTTTATTTATTTTTGTAATTAGGGTAAAATGTCTCTGACCTCCAGCTCATGCACTTTTATTCTGCCTTGCTGTAACATAACATTTCTCCAGAACACTCTAGTTTGACATTTCGCTCAGTTGTCAAATGTCTTTTTTTAAAATACATATATATATATATATATATATATATATATATATATATATATATATATATATATATAAATGTAAACAACATGAATCTCCAATTCACTAGCCAAATCAGTGACAGTTCCATCAGCTTCCTTGATGTGGAGATCAGTGTAAATGGAGGAAAACTAGAAACCAAGATGTATAGAAAAGAAACGGCTGGCAACAGTATCCTCCATTCCAATAGTCACCACCCTGTCCATTTGATCAACAGTATACCTTATGGCGAGATGCTTCGCATAAGGCGGATTTGTAGTACAGAACAAAGTTGCTTAAGCGCACAGCAGGCATGTGCGGCCAGATTTAAAGAAAGAGGGTATAGCAACAAAACCATAATGAGGGCCATGAATCGTGCTAATTTACAGCCTAGAGCCTCATTACTCAACATCCCTGTAAATGACCCCAATATAACGTCTGTGACTAGCTCTACTGCTGTACATACAACTAAACAGCAGGATGACAATACAACTAGACTGATTCTAACTTACAGTAACCAGCACCGAACCATTAGAAACATTGTCAAGCGTAACTGGTCTCTAATTACGAGTGACCCAGTTATAGGTGATCAATTTAAGGGGGCTCCCTTGATTGCCTATAAACGTGCTAGATCTATGGGCAGTCTTCTAGTTTCAAGCAGTCCAGAAATCCGCGCAGTGACTCTTTGGATGGACAAGAGCAAAGGGTTCTTGCGCTGTCCTACTTGCAAGGCTTGCAAGAACGGAGTCAGCAAGAAGGAATACACTACACCCTTCAACCTAATACCAACTACCATCAGGTACAAGCTGACTTGTCGCACTGAATACGCTGTGTACGTGTTGGAGTGCCCTTGTGGCCTACGATATGTGGGAAGTACAAGGCCACAAGTATTCAAACGGATACTCCAACACCTTAGGGCCATCACCAATGGTGACGCAGCGTATCCAGTAGCTAGACATTTTGAGTCTGTGCACAACAAGAAGGCTGCAGATCTGCGCTATTTTGTGATAGACACAGTCCCTCCCCAGAGGAGAGGTGGGGACCGTGATCTATTACTGCGCAGATTAGAAACACGACATATCATTTTACTCGACACCAAGAGCCCTAATGGTCTTAATGCAGGGGAAGACTGCCATACTTACCTGTAAATAGAATCTGTATCTAGTCCATCTTAGCATATCATGATTTTAAATCAATAGTAGCTGCTTCAGACCATATATCACATTTTAATTGCATTTTTTCTCTTCACATATTTTCACGGGGTAGCACAATTGCCATGGAGTTGGTAACTGATTAAATACCACCAATGCATTGTATATGTGAGCAGGCAAATATGTGTACATAACAGGATTAGTACATGCACTATGCAATAATGATTTTTCCTGTATCATGCACTTCTCTGAGGTAGTAAAAAACTCTTTAAAAGATAGGGTTTTAAACTTTTTGGGATTGGTTATATATATTTATTTATTTTAACCGTCTTCTACCTATGAGAATTTTTCAATCATGTGCGAATATGTGTATATATGTATATGAATTCTGTAATTTTAGCAATATATATTTATATGTATTTATTTATTTATTTATTGGATTTTATATTTATATTTAAATTCAATTTTGCACAGCATGATTTTGCACATTACTCAGTAATTTTACCAATTGTATTTTATTGTGTAAAAATATATGAGTTTCTGCCGCACTTATGTGTACATATACAGCGAATGCATTTATGCAGTAATTGTTTTTAACAATATGTCATCTATGTCTATGACGCTATTTTTGATTGGCTCCAGGCAATTTAAAATGAGCACGCCCGCCTTGCAATGACTGTCATGTGATCAAGGTGCTGTTTGCACCGAAACGCGCCATGGCGGAGTGGTGATGAGGATTGTACTTGAATAAAACTTACCACATCCACAGAAATCGGGTTTGCCTCGTCTTTCTTGCTGCTGCATACTGTGGCCACGGACGTTCTATGCCGAGAATAAATATATATATATATATATATATATATATATATATATATATATATATATATATATATATATATATATACATATATATATATTACCTACTGGCGGTCGCCAGTAGGTAGTTATAGTTAGGATTTTTTTCAATGTTAAATCTCAACATTCTATTTGGAATAACTTTGGCGCTGGTTGACGAATCTGCCTGAAAATTTCCTCAAAATGGCCTCGCGGCGTTCCGGTCCTTCCCTGAAAGTTTGGGGGGGATTCGTCAAGCGGGGGCCGAGATAAAAGGGGGGTCCCAAAACGCGTTTTCCCCATGTTAATTTCCATAGGGCGGTCGATTTCACTTTTAGCCCGAACGGCTGAATGGATTTCCACCAAACTTGGCAAAATTGTAGGGACTGGTAGCCCGATGTGCCTTTGCTATGTCTCAAGATATGTGCTCCAGTGGATTTTGAGTAATTAAGGTTCCAAAAAATATATATATCTATAGCAGCGCTCCGGTACGCGCACCGGTACGCGCACCGGGCGCGCCACGCGACTTGCGCGCAGAAAGCTGATTGGCTCTGGGGTGTCTGTAAACATTCTAAACAGTCCGGAGCGGCCGCCATCTTGTGTCTCGGTAGGATCGAGACACGAGAGGTGGCCAAAACAAAGAGGGAAATGACCATAAGGGGGCAGAGTAGACCCCCCCTTGACCCCCTAGGTTTGATGTGGGGGCCATAAAAGGGCCCCGCGGGGCAAAAAAAAAAATTTTTTTTTTTTTGATTTTCGCGGGGGGAGCGCCCGGTACGCGCACCGGGGAGCGTACCGGGGAGCTTACCATGGGGAAAAAGAATGACAGTTTTAAAAGTAGCTGTTTAGAAAAAAAAATGTTTAGTTGTTTTTTTTATACATACACATACATATATATAAATGCATATGCACATATATATATGCATATATGTCTATATGTGTTGTGTAGAGAGAGGTAGAGAGGTAGAGGTGTAGAGGTGTAGAGGTAGAGAGGTAGCGGTAGAGAGGTAGAGATTAGTAGAGAGAGAAGAAGAGAGAGGTAGAGAGGTAGAGAGTAGAGAGTGAGTAATAGAGAGTAGAGAGTGAGTAGTAGAGAGTAGTAGAGAGCAGTAGAGAGAGTAGCAGAGTGAGTAGTAGAGAGTGGTAGAGTGAATAGTAGAGTGAGTAGTAGAGAGTAGTAGAGAGTGAGTAGTAGAGAGTGAGTAGTAGAGAGTAGTAGAGAGTAAGTAGTAGAGTGAGTAGTAGAGAGCAGTAGAGAGTGAGTAGTAGAGAGTAGGAGAGAGTAAGTAGTAGAGAGTAGTGGAGAATATTCCAAAGTTTGGCACAGCACCACTTTCACAATGAGTCCAATCAAATCATATCACTTAGAGTACTTATTGAAGCGCTGAATCTTGGTGTATATTCAAATGCTTTTATTTTCCTTAAGTTTATGTACCACAGCCAGCCGAAACGTTTCGTTCTGTACAACAGAACTTCTTCAGGGCGTTCTTATTTCCTTCAAGTTATGTCGGTATCCCGTTGTCATATAACTAGATATTTCTTCCAAATGTTAGACGAGACATAAGTATATTCTTATTAAAAGTGACTAGGTATCAATTTTACCCACACAATTTGGGCAGACTTGAGTAATTTATAGCATCCTCAAAGTCAGTCTTTCAAAAATTCCAAAGTATAGGACATGATAATCCAAATCCAAATGTTTCTCAAGAAAAGTCATTTACAATCGTTCGGAATATCGGTGTTTGGGCAGATATGATCCAGGGACCCCCAGTATGCAAGGGGAATTAGTCCCCCCTCTGCAAACGCGCCAGTGGCCTGCATTGCAGAGAGGTGTAACAAGGGTGTGGCCTCATTATACTTCTCTGCAATGCAGCTCCCTCGCGCATACTGGAGGCTCCTGGTGGACTAGTTGACCCCAGGGCCCCCCAGTATGCAAGGGGAATTAGTTCCCCCTCTGCAAACGCGGCAGTGGGCTGCGTTGCAGAGAGGTGTAACAAGGGGCATAGTCTCATTACACCTCTGCAATGCAGCCCCAGGCGCATACTGGAGGTTCCAGGTGGGCTAATTGGCCCCCAGGGGCCCCCAGTATGCAAGGGGAATTAGTTTCCCCTCTTCAAACATGCACGGGGGCTGCGTTGCAGAGAGGTGTAAAAAGGGTTGTGGCTTCATTACACCTCTCTGCAATGCAGTCCCCTGGTGCATACTGGAGATTCCTGGTGGGCTTTCAGGTCTTATATAGTTAGGAATTAGCATTAAAAAAACCTTTGAAATTCACTGAAAAAACCATAGGTTTCACACCAGTTATAGTTAGGAATTAGCATTTAAAAAACCTTTGAAATTCACTGAAAAAACCATAGGTTTCACACCAGTTATAGTTAGGAATTAGCATTTAAAAAACCTATTAAATTCACTGACAAAACCAGTTATAGTTAGCTGGAAATTTTACTGACATAAAACCATTGAAATTCCCACGTTATAGTTAGTTGGACTCACTATAACTTGCGCGCCTGCAATGCACTGCTGATGACGTCACATATTACATCACTCATGACATGGTCAGTGACATCACTCATGACATCACTGATGACACCATCCTTGTGACAGAGTGACAGACCTAATTTCAGTGTAATGTAACGCTTGAAACACATATTCAAAAATAGAAACAAACATTTTCAAAAAAATGGAGATACCCAAACCAGTAACAACAACCAATTCAGTAATTCCACCATCTATATACTCATCCACTCATTCACCAACAGTTCTATATAGTCACTCATATATATACTCACTCATCATATGTAGATACACCTATACATCCTGTTACACATCAGCAGTCATCCAAAAGTTATTCACACACATACTCACACATGCACATAAACTATTGAACATCCATTTATTTGCATATACATTTATACACACACTACCACCTTACTTCTAAGGAAACTTACACATACTTACTCTCTTAAACAATCACTTATAGAAACACATACTTATTTAAACAGGAACTCCTACAATCTCTCACTATATATACTATACTCACTTATATACATCAATACTCACATATACTAGATTAAAACATATGTCGTTACTAATGAAGACACTAGTGAGACAGTCATTCACTCACTAACACACACATATACACACTCGTCCACCCATACAGTCCTGCACATATGCTGTCTTCAAAACACATACAAACAGTGAGTCAGTCACCAACCCCTGCAGCCACTTATACACAAAGAGAAACACTGATACAAACATTTAAATATTTAAGCAATACTCGCTAATATATGTATTCACTAAGATTCACTTAATAAGCCAGTTAACCAACCAATTTTTTTTTTTAAAAACATCCATTTACACACTTTTTTAAACATTTATTCTTCCATCGACCTTTACAAATACATATATAAAACAAATTTATTTTTCAGAAAGACACACATTCACTGGATGGTGTCATCAGTGATGTCATGAGTGATGTCACTGACCATGTCATGAGTGATGTAATATGTGACGTCATCAGCAGTGCATTGCAGGCGCGCAAGTTATAGTGAGTCCAACTAACTATAACGTGGGAATTTCAATGGTTTTATGTCAGTAAAATTTCCAGCTAACTATAACTGGTTTTGTCAGTGAATTTAATAGGTTTTTTAAATGCTAATTCCTAACTATAACTGGTGTGAAACCTATGGTTTTTTCAGTGAAAATATATATATATATATATATATATATAGCGTGAATTCGACCCGAACGTTTTGGAGGATTTACATGAAAACCAGTTACATTACTCAAGGTCATGGCGTTTTTTTTCTTGCTCTTGACATGATCTGTCTCATAAAGCAGGTCTGTTTCGACTACTTTGCATCGAATATGGGATTATTCGAGGCGTGTTTTTTCTAATAGATACTGAAACAAAATAATACATCTCCGGAACCGAATGATTCGAGTTTCACATAGCTACGTGTTTGACTGGGGCTTGCCTGCATATTTCATCTCCACGGAACTGTAGAAAAATGCATGGGAGTAGCAACGTGTCCTTTCGGGGTTAGCTCCCACCCCCTCCCTCTGGATGCTTCGGTTGTTTTGTCGGAGTTGGAAGGGCTTGAAAACTCAAACACCTCAGAAAACGTTTCTCCAATCGCGCTGTGGAAGAAAGTATCGTACCAGCCCTGACAACGTTTTTCAGAAACTCGTTAGCGAACTGCAAGCGATTTGCGAATTGATTCCCACATATCTGCAAACTCCATTGTGCGAGGCGGTAAATAGACACGTATATGTATATTTTGCTGCAAATTAGAGATTTGCGGGCAAAAAATTGCTTCTTTCTCAAAGATCTGGATAGCTGTCTTGTGAGGCCAGACTGCTTATCTGACGGAATTCAACCTTTTGGGTCCTGTGCTGCAAGATTATGTACACAGCCTTTCTGGCAAGGTGAACTTGGCCTGTGCGCGGTGCCACAGAACTCCTGTGCAAACAGGTGCCTGGAGTCGGGCTTTTGTCTCCAAGGCGCTGTTATCACCACAAAACGGAAGGCAGCACTGCTCAGTGTTTGAAATACTAGCCCAAGAACACATCTCTTCAGGTACTGCAAACTCCATCAACAGGTGAGTAGATGGTTTTATTTTAAATTGAATTGATGCAGTAATAACTGAAATCGATTTAAAAGGAAATACGGTAATACATAACGTGCTTTGCTTGGTGCAACACACACCAATCTGTAATTTACACCTATGGTTAATATAAATTATGCATCAAATGGCTGTACATGTGTAAGAGCAGGATAGCTGAATACAGTCATAGATATTGTTGTCAAATGACATATCATTTTATCTATCTTGTTTATGTTATGTTAGGCATATTTGTGTAGGAGCCTCTGACATTGGTAAGGCCTTGCAGAACAAGCCCTTCGACTGCAGTCTGGTTGGGTTTGTCAGATGTAACGCCAGTAGTGAATTTGTGGTTCTGTTGTTGTTTAAAATAGGTGAATTTTAGTAGTTACTATTCATTCAATTCAATTCAAAATAACTTTATTTCGGATATATTGCAATCCATAAAAGTACGATACATTATACATTTCATTTAAAAACATCACAAAGTTACCAAGTCAGTATAAAATAAGTACATAAGACAGTAGTTACTAGTTTGCCACATTGAGAGGTTAAATGAGTGTGGGTGGAGATTTTGCCACATGTTCAGTTGCTGTCAGGGTTAATTGCCTTGTCCAGTATATTGTTATACCTGCTTGTGAACTGGAGTAAGTAGTGTTTTTGGTAGATATGACAGCTGTTATCTATCTTGTCTGTGTTGGGTGGGAGTAGAAAATATGTTTAACGTGTTCTGTTGATTGGTTGAGGAGTGAATTATTTGGTGGTATGTTGTATGGCGTTGCTTTGCTACATAATTATTGATCATCTTAAAGATGGTCTCGGTGACACCCTGAGCTACACTAAGAGTAGCTCTTTAAGTTGGTACAGGTACATAAGGGACATGATGTGGCAAATTGGTATTCCACACCTCTGGTGCCTGATTTATAAACTGCACTTTGTAGTATGTTTTGTAGTACTTCAAAATGAACTACAAAAACCACATTGCGATTATACGCCTCCACGTTACCAATACTTATGAGTGCAGATTTCGCCTCCCCAACTGTGGAGTTTCCACTCACATAAGTATACGTTTTAGTAGTAAATGTGGAAGGGACTGGAGGGAGTGGGTAGAGAAAGGGGTATATTTACTACAAAAGGGAATGGGATTAGGTAGTAGAAGAGGGTTTATGGAGGGTCAGGGAGGGGTTTTAGGAGGGATGTCGCCCATCCACAGAAAAGTAAACCAATTGCTTTAGACATATAACTTTGTAGTAAATTTACTCAGAGTTTGCGAATACTGAAAAGTAGTAAACTTACTTGATAGTGCAAATTACTCAAAAGTGTAAGTTACCAGTGTGAATTAGACCCCTGGGATTTTCCCACTACAGTCACACTTGATCTCAGCACAGAAGTTAACAGATCATATAAGCTTTGGTCAGAGGAAAATCAGTTTTTTAAGCCACATTATCATAGACTGACCAGGGCATTTTGCTGTGCACAAACCCTTTTGCTGCGCATGAACCTTTCCTAGATGATGTCACCCCAGTCTTTGCTAAAGCGTTGCTCCTCAGGCTAAGCATTTCACTATTGAAACATTTTGTTTCTAACTGAAGCAATTTACTTTCACAAAAACATTACTGTCCTAGCTGGATCACTTGCCCTGAAGACGAGATACACTTTTTATGTTTTTTGCCCCCTTGTACGCTGGCCCAAGACGTAAATGGTTGCTGCTATCATTGAGAGCTTTATTGAGAGCCCCTAGTGACAAAACTTTGAAACTACCCTTGGAGATTTGCGTAAAGAGCCGGGTCTCCTTCCTTTTCGGAAAAAACGTAAAACTATCTTGTTTCTGGAGGCACTGACCACAAATTAAGCCTGTCCATTCCGGCTCAATGCATTGTCTGTTGTAATTCTTTCCTCTAGAAGCGCGAAGAGACCTGATGGTGAACCTGCGCTATATAAGAACTAACTAACATTAACATTAACATTAACTTATTGAAGACTTCCACACAAAGCAGAACGGTGAAAGTTGTATCTCTCTGTCTTTTTATTGCATGGCTTACTTGGTGCTGAACTGTTGAGTAGTGATATTTACTTCTGTCTTAATTTTCTACATGTAATTTCTTTTAATTGTATTTGCTTTATTTTTCGGGTTCTATGAGTTATACCCAAAATAAACAAAGTGCTTCCTTGGTATAGAGGCCTGTGTTAGAAGTGTCTTGATGGTGCTGCGCATTTTATTGGGTGCTGAGTCATCCCACAGGACAGTGCAAGTACCGCAGGCCTGACAGTCTAAGATGAGAACACACAGCTATTATTGTTTTTGTAATAGAACACTGAATATTTGAGAGGGTAAGTCACATCCCCCACCGCACTTTGCTTGCTAGAAATTGTAGAGTCTAGACACAATGACAACACAGTCCTGTCATGCGCCCAGCCGCGGCCCCTGCAGGTAGGAGCAGTGGGGCCAGGTGAGGGGGTATTTCGAGAGACGACCATGAGGGAAAATTAATAAAAATAATTAATTTTCCCTTGTGGTCGTCTCTCGAAATCCCCCCTCACCTGGCCCCACCGTTCTAACCTGCCGCTGCTGCATGCACCTACCCTGCAGCTGTCACCCATGATCCTATCCTAGTGAATATATGACGATACAACGCGGTATGTCACATAGTGGTTTTTACAATGCAAGTCGTCACAACGACTTGCGCTGGAGGGCGCTGGACTTAGGAATAGTATGATTTACTATTCGAACTCCAGTATTCGTACAGTAGGGAAGGTATTGGAATAGAAAATCATACTATTCCTTAAGTTAGAGCGCCATCCAGCGCAAGTAGTTGTAACAACTTGCGTTGTAATGACCGGGATCTAAAGGCATTGCGATGCAATGCCCGCGCTATAATGGATGTCTCCCATCCCAGTCCTTATGACCCAGTTCCCCGCAGTGCACCTGGGCAACTCACCATGGACCGTGCATGGTATTTTTAAGTTACTGCCAGAGGGTAGAGTTGCGCCAGCAGGGGACAAAGTAACAAAGTAGCAGAGGGAGAAGTAAAGATTCTTATAGGGGACCATCCCCCACTCATACATCGCGGTCATGATTCACAAACCCATTGTCGCCAATAAACAAAACACTATAGTGAAAATGGCTTCACTTACTCCAGACAGAAACTCAAACATGAATTCCTGCCAGAAAAAGTGGTTTATTTTGCCTCAGATTTATCCGCCAAAAGTGTGGAGAAATCTGCAGCAGCGACCCACAGGCAAATGGTGAGTACAGTTCACTTGGATCAAGATGTGAAGGTTTGTGAGCATTCACAAACCCTAATACAATACTTTCTCATCCTGAAAATGGTCAGAGTTTTATTAAAGAAAAAAGACGGGAGTTAATTCCCTTCCAGGGAGGGAAGTGGAACAGATCTTCTCCAAACTTCGGAAAAAAAAAGGAAAATTAATTCCATATTCGGAAAATGGGAGCCCAGCAAACATATTCCATGACATTCCTGCTAGTAGGCTTGGAAGCAGCACCCGATATAGGTTACTGCGTATTCCACAGGAAATTACCTAAATTATGTGTGTCAAATCATGTCCCTATGGCTGGTAATCCCATTGAAGTCAATGTTGGTTAACAGTTTTGGAGAGTGAGGAAGGACCCCAGGGCAGTGTTCCCTATTAAAGTCCATGGGAAACATTTGATATAGTGGAAGGGTGAAAATTATCCCAATGTGAGTGACAATCTCCAAATGATGGTGGGTTGAGACATATGCCCACTGAGAAAAGTACATCTTGAACTGGTGCCAGAAATAAGCCAGGGAACCAATGCTCTAGCCCCTGTTAACCCAAGAGTAACTGTCAAGACTCCCAAACTCTTGTAGTCTGATCTTCACTCCTCTTCCTATAACAGAAACAGTAGGTGCTGCTATGTCTTAAACGTTTGTCCTTCATGGTTTTTCTCCCGCTTTTTTGTTTTAAAAAAATAAAAACCTAACGTAAGCCTAAATTGAATGGTGTGCAAATAGTGTGCAAATTGTGAGATGAAGTCTCTATTTTTTTATGGCACATGTGTTACTGCATCTAGATGATTTCAAAAATAGAATAGTAACCAGGTCTGGGTGTAGTTTGTGGAGTTTTGCTCTCGGAACTCCACGAGGTTACGGAGTGCAGTGTGAAGTGCCATTCGTGGTGGTCTTCCTGCCGCTCAGGTACAAATTCTACCGGAGCGGCAGCTCGCGCCCGCAAACTTACCATTCGCGATCGCGAGCGGGGGAAAAACTCTGCTGCACTACGCGAAGTGGTGTTTTCTGCACTCCGCTGAGTGCGTATTGCAGAAAACTCCGCAAACGGAGCAGAGTTCACCCCCCAGGCCTAATAGTAACACAGTCACCAGAACAAAGTAGTGTTAGATATGTGGATGCCAGTTGCCTTGAGAAGAGAGTAATTAAAAAGCCCACCACAAGCACTGCCGAACACTGCACCAAAGCTGCCAAGTTTTGAATTTACCATCAAGTCTCTTTCTTCAGCCCCCTAAACAGAGTCCTTTATCTCGGTCTTTGAGGTGCTTTTTTATTCTTCCTTTTCCCTCCTCGTTGCTTTTTTTTAAAACTATTTTCTCTTCCTCATTCTTTCACAGTTTTCTGCCTTTCTCACTCTCGTTCAAAGTGTAATAATGAAAATAAATCTTGGTCACCAAAGGTGAGTTCTTGTTCCCACCACCATGATCGGCACAATGTCGCATTTACTTGAGCCTTGGGGTGAACCTGGAGTAAGGGGCTAATCGTAGAAGGGCATGGAGCCCACAACCACTGCTCAGGCTGCAGGTCCCCAGATAATGGTGTGGGCGTAGGTGGACAACGTATGTGGGCCACTCATGTAACCAGTCGATATTATAGTAAGGCATTGCTCAAGCCCAGATAGATGTGAAGGTGAAGTAGTTGGAGAATCCCAAGATTTGGCCGCAGTGTGTCCGTATGGGGTTATCTCACTGACGCATACATATGGAGGTGCAACCGAGGGGCTGAGCATAGCTGCAGTGAAGGTTCTCTGTTCATATAGAACAATGTAATGTGCATTCGAATAAGCATGTATCTTTTGCAGTGCTCCTTAGGATACTTGTTTTTTAGTTGATGTGACAGTCACCAAGATTTTATGTAACTGAGAAGTTTTTATTTCTTCTATGACTTTTGGTGTTGGTAACGGATCACTTTGGATCTATGAGTCAATGTAATATGTATTATCAGTGACGGTGTAACTTGGTATTCATGTGGATAAGCTCTTCAGCTTCCCACAGAGGTGTGGTAAGTGTTATACAAATGCTCTAATAAAATACAATACCATGAGCATCATTACAAATGAACCAATAGAAAGTTCACAAACAAGAGCTGTTTCAGAAAGTAGTGTTTTGAACAACAAGTTAATTACATTATATTGGAGATGTGCCCTTTCTGGAGGGTAACCCCAGAGTTTTATATTCCGTTGCTGAACCTGTATTTTTGTTTGTCATAGGACTCTCTGCACTTTACGTCTGCTAGCCAGTGGTACAGGACTTGTGCTCGGCCCCTTAAACATGTACACACCTGATTGGCATATTTAATTTACTGGTGAACCCCTGGTATATGGCAATACATGTATTCATGCCCTGTAAATTACTAGTGGTCTGCAGCACTCATTGTGGCAAATGTAGCACTTCAGATCTGACCTTGCATCCTAGGCATGCAGTTTTAAGCAGCCATTTTGACCTTGCAAAATAAACCTATTGCTCAGCCTAAATTCTCCTTTTTTTAACTCTTATACCTCACCCCTTAGGTAGGCCTCTCAATGCCCATAGCGTAGGATACATGGAACTTAAAAAGTAGGACATGTATATTTAACGTTTTACATGTCTTGGCAGTGAAAAACATCTAAGGTTGTTATTCACTGTGCCAGGGCTGATACTCCCATAGAAAAGCAATCGGTTACATTATAACGATTTATAATGCTTAACTTTACTTTCGGAGCAGCTAGAAAAATAAATCAGAGACTGATTTTAACAGTAATTTAAAATTCGACTTAATGGTAAAGTCAGTGTTTATATTGCATTTTTGGAAAGTACACTTTTAGAAATTAGGGATTTTCTGGCCTAAGCCAAATGTGCCTTTCTGTCAGTGTCCCGTGTCACCTAACATCTGATGTCTCCCTAATAGTGTTATATGTATTACTCCCAGATAGTGGACAAATGGCAATGGGTGTAGGAATGGGTGTTCGTATCATGAGCTAGATGGCCTGGAAGGCTGTGCCCAGCCCTTTCCTAAGCTTTAAAGGATAGCCTAGGGGCTGTACCAAGCCCCCTCCTTATTTCAAAGGATGCCTACTCTGTCACTGGCAGATGCACCTGACACCAAGGCCTGCCTGTACTTTATCTCTTTAGTCAGTCTGGCACTAAACTCAGCGTGGGTAGAGCAACGGACCAGAACTAGTTTATGGGGTGTACACAGGCTTGCAGTGGACATAGAAGTGAACCCTAAAGACCTCTCCTCAGAACACTCCTGGACCAGTGAAGATCAGAAGAAGGACCGTCCTGCTGTCTGAATCCTGAAGACTGCCCTGTTGCTTGAGGAACCTGAAGGAAGACTGGAGCTGCTTAAAATAAATCCAAGACCCCTAAAGTGACTGCAAGGGTCATTTGACTGACCTCCTGTTTGAGCTAAAGGAACACCACAAGCTTCCAGAGTCCTTTTCCTGCAATTGCCCAGATGACCAGTACCAACTGTGCGGTACAAAAGGGGGTGGTGATGGACGGAGCATCTGAACCAATCAAACACTCACACCCAGTCAACAGATCTGGGTTTAATCCATCACCGTTCTTTAGCCCACTTTGCCACCTCAGTTCAGACATTAGCCATATGCACATCAGTCTGACCCTGTGCCTCATGGGAACAGTCCAGCCCGAACAGAACTGTTCCCATGAGGCACAGGTCAGACTGATTTGCATATGGCCAAGTCTGAACTGGGGTGGCAGAGTGGGCTAAAGAACGGTGATGGATTAAACCCAGATCTGTTGACTGGGTTTGAGTGTCTGATTGGTTCAGATGCTCCGTCCATCACCACCCCCTTTTGTACCAGTACCAACTGTGTGCACAACTCCTGGATCTTGCTGATGGCCCCTGCCTTCTGGAGTGAGTCCTAAGCACCAAGTGATACCGCTCAGGTCCTGGACCTTTGGCTAGTGTTAGAGTTTACTCCTCCTAGTCTGAAGCTGCAAGACGTGGTACTTGCAAACTTTTCACCAACTTTCTGTCTGGAGAACTGTCAGACACCGGGACCACCATTGAACCCATAGTCATTGACTCCGAATTACCAGTCTGCCTCAGCTTGCTGGTTTGCTCCGCTGAATGAGCTCTGACTTCTAGAAAAGTTTTGAAGCCTGAAGGCACTTTCCACCGGGATGTACCTGGTCCCTGTGTTTAACCCGCGCTCCATCGTGGTCAACCTAAATATTTGGCTATCACCCGGTCCAGCATCACCCCATAACTGTGGTATCTTGTTGTGCTTTTTTAAACTATTTTAAATAAACAAATTATAACTTTGGTTCTACTATTTAGATTTGTGTAATTTTACTTATTAAAAGTTAGCCTTTTTTCTACATTTGTTTGGGATTTTTCTTGTGTTGTGTTTTCCCTTTATTACTGTTTGAGTGCTGCGTAAATGGTTTACACATTGCCTCTAAGTTAAGCTCGACTCCTTTGTGCCTAGCTACTAGATGATTAAGCACAGGTTTAATTAGTGATGTTAGGGGTTCACCCTGACAAAGATCATGATTATTATTTAAGGTGGGTTTCCCCTCCCCCAAACTAATTCTCCAATTTCTTATACATTAGGTTACTTTTTTCCAATATATTTAAGTGTTTGTTACTATAGCCTTATAGCCCGCCGTAGATGGCTATACCAGCTATTAAAGGCCCTCTCCAGCGTTAAAGGCCCCGAGCCGAAGGCGAGGGCCTTTAACAAGGGAGAGGGACTTTAATAGCGGTATAGCCCATCTACGAAGGGCTATAAGGCTATTAGAACATTCTGTCACCAGTGGACAGAATGTTCCAACAAAAAAACCAAAGCCTTTTGGGAGCGTGAGGGGATTGGAATCCCCTCAGGCTCCCTGAAGCCTTTGTTCACAGCCAGAGCTGTGAACAAAGAAACATTGGAATGTTGGAGCTCCAGGCTTATACCGGCCATTATATGCCCAGAGCACTCCATTGTTTTCAATGGAGCTCCCAACATTCCAATGTTCTAATAAACTTTAAAGGTGGAAACTATGGTACTGCTGTGATTCTATGACACTTCGATCTCTGTCCATTCCCTTTCATGCTCACCTCCATCCCAATTGCTTTCCCTAGTTCTCTTCCACTTCACCTCTTTTACATTATGGAATTGACAAAAAAGAAGACCAGCACTAGTGCTAGGGGCAGACTCAACCTCAGGGAACCCCCGACTCTCCCTGAGCTAGCCACAGGCTGCACCCAGTTCTTGAAAAAATGACTTGCATTTAGAATCCTTCATCTCAGTGTCTCCCTGATAAGTGGAACATGGCAAGGAAAAGGATGAAGACAATGATTATTCTCTACACATCTAGTGATGCTTTTTTCACACACCAGAAGAGGAGAGAAGGTCTTTCAAGGTCTCCTTCGTAAGAGCCCTCAGGTCAATCGCTCACAGATCTCCAGCCAAAGCCTTGGCCCAGTATCACCACCACCAGTACTCTTCTGAGACTGAAGCAAAGTAGTGTCCAGATCAGAGCTTGACTCATCCCATGATGAGGAGGTGACTTTTCTTTATTATGAATGTTTCACCATAATTACAAAGTAGCACAGCCACACATTTAGCGGAGGAAAATCCTCATTTTAAACCAAGAGAGGGGCCTTAGAGGACACACTACTTATTTGTTCAGTAGATCTCCAAAACGCCCAGCTGAAAGCATTATAACAGGTAACTGACCTGTTACTTTTCTAAACTGTTGGACAAAATATGGGTAAAAACACTATAAACAATAGACCCGCTCATAATTTGAAAGAAGGGATTTAAAAAGATAAATAGTCATTCAGGCAAGACGAAAGACACCTATCCTGGCCGTCAGGAAATGACACTTGACCTCAAGCCCTGCCCCTCCAACTGGCACCGGCTTAAGAAAATCATTCTGTCCCATGGGCTTAGTAGTACTCGGGCTGCTCAGACTGTACAAAGTCATTGAGCAGAGCGCGGCAGGAGAGTGTATAAAAGCCATATGGAAACACTCACACTCACCTCCAGCAGAGAGAAGGCAGTGAAAGCCTGCACTACAATTTTCTCAGTCACAATAAGCCACCCACTATCCATTCAAAACACACAGGCACTCATCACAAGTTGGGTGCTAAGGAGGAGTGTTTACAGTGGTAAACACCATTACCCCTGAATGAATTATTTACCGCCTGTTTTTAATCCACCAAATTCAGATTGTTTTGCCTTTTTCCTGGGCCCTCCCCACTCATAAATTTCAACGAATATATGATGACATTTCGCATTCTTTCATCCCGCATACCATCACTCCGCATTTTTTAGTACGCAAGTACCATTACTCCGCAAGCCATAATTCCTCAAACTTTTACAACGCATATGACTTTACTACTCATGCAATTACAACGCAAATGCATGTGTGGTGAAGTCATATACTTTGTAAAAGTATATATATATATATATATATATATAATACATATGTTTTTATTAAAATGAAACAATATTTCTTTGAAATTACGTTATATTTATATCTATATTAATATTATATATATATATATATATATATATATATATATATATATATATATATTCATATATATTTAATTTTATTAAATTAATAATTACCCTATACACCCTAAAAACGAATCCCACCCTAGTCCCTTTAAAAACCCCAGCACCCTTAAACACTAACCCATCCTGACCCTAAAAATACTCCTGTACCCCAAAACCCAAACCTAGCCCTGTTCCCTATTAATACCCCTGTACCCCAATACCCAAACCTAGCCCTGATCCCTAAAAATACCCCTGTACCCCAAAACCCAAACCTACCCCGAACCCTAATAATACCCCTGTACCCCAAAACCCAAACATACTCCTGAACCCTAAAAATGCCCCTGTACCCCAAAACCCAAACCTACCCCTGAACCCTAAAAATACCCCTGTACCCCAAAACCCAAACCTACCCCTGAACCCTAAAAATACCCCTGTACCCCAAAACCCAAACATACCCCCTGGAACCTAAAAATACCTCTGTACCCCAAAACCCAAACATACCCCTGAACCCTAAAAATACCCCAATACCCATACCTATCCCTTAACCCTTAAATACCCCTGCACCCCATAACCCAAACCCACCCTTAAAATACCCCTGAACCCCAAAAACATATACTCCAACACCCCCAAACTAAAACCATATACTTACCATATACTTAAATATAAAAAACATATGCTTTTACCAATCATGCTTTTACAACGAATTTCGTTGTAAAAGCATGCGTTGTAAAAGCATATAATATATAATGGCATGCGTTGTAAAATTTTGCGGAGTAACTGTACCTGCGTTATCATGGTATGAGGAGTAAAGGTATGCGGAGTAAAAAATGCGGAGTGACGGTGTTTTACCATTTCAATGGGTTTGATCTTCCTGAATCTATCAAGGGAAATCTGGGAGAGTGAGATAATTAGCATGGAACTTGTAATTCTGACTCCTGTGCAAACTCTTCACCACATGCAATAGAAACAGTAGACAGACTCCAGAACAGTAGGCAGGAATCACCTCCATTCCACAGACTAGGTTTCTATAAGTCATGCCTTATTTTAGGACACTTTGCTATAGTGGTGCCAAGATGATAAGCCCCTTATCCACACAAACACATAGACAGACAGACACAGGCAGACATAAACGGAAGTCTCAAAATGGCAAGGGGCCAGATTCACAAACTGCATTTTGTAGTACATAAAGTAGTTCTATTTGTGCAATTCACTTTTCTACATGCACAGACATTTCCCCACACATATGTATGCATTTTGGTAGCAAATGTGGGAGGGACAAGGGAAAGTTGCTGGAAAATGGGGAATACATACTATTAATTAGTTTAAATTTAAGGGAGTTTAGGAGGGACATGAAAAACAAAACATGCACCCAAAATAGAGAAAGACAATTACAATTCACAAAATATACTCCTAAAGTTACTTTAGCCCTAAAAGCGTAAATACTTCAGTCGTTATAACTCAAACCAGCCTTAGAGGAAACAACCATGAAAACAGGAGTTCTGAGTGGAACACTCAGTTTACAGATGAAATTATGCACAATCAATCAGAAATCAGGTATAACATCAACTATAAAGATTACTGGAAAACCTGATGGTCGTGCATAAGTAATTGTGTTTAAATTCATAAAGTTGATCAGTATCTTGAAATGTGCACTGTGCTCTAGTGATCACACAGTGAGTGACAGTAAAATAGTGCACTGGTGTGTATAATACAGAATGCCAACGGAATAGAACAGTATTTGTTCTGAGTTAATAAAAATGTCCCGATAAAAGATCACCATCACTGATCTATCTGCATTATAGTCTGCTGCAGAAGGGTATGTCCACCATCATCAACGTCCCTTCTTTCAACTGACATGATCTGACGATCTTGTCTGATGGAACAAGGTATGAGGACGATCGTGGAAGTACCTTCCTGCAGCTGATCACTGTGCAATCACTAGAGCCCAGAGCACCATTTGCAGATACTTATCAAATGTATGAACACGGGAACCTCTTTTTTAAGAGATGTCTCGAAGCCCCTGGTTCCAGGTGATTTTGAGCTGACCCTGTTCTATATAGCCAGCCTTGGAGTAAGTCAAGCACCACACATGGCCAACCATGGATACTGCATCGCATGCTCATTAAAAATAATAGAGGGAGGGAATTATAACACTATAACATTTTATTTTATTATTTTCAGGTAATTATATTTTAAATTAATTTCCATTTAAACATTGAAATATTTGGTTTTATTTTATTTAAAAAATATGAACTTTATGAAATGCCCTAGTGTAAAGAGCCTCGGTATGAAAATCGATCAGGAACTCTTGATGACCAACCAAGTGTCCGCTGTGGTTGGTTCCTGTACCAACCTGATCAGGCAGCTACGTAAGCTCGTCCCCCTACTCTCAATGAACATGCTTCAAACCATTGTTTCAGCCACAATAGTGTCCAGAATCGACTACGGTAACGCGTTATACCTAGGTCTCCCAAAAAATTCCATTAATCTTCTTCAGGTCATCTTGAATGACGCAGCCCGTGTGATATTCGGAGTACCCAGGCGGGCCCACGCCTCCCCCTTGCTTTATAGGCTACATTGGCTCCCTATGAAGCATAGAGTCGAATTTAAGAGCATGTGCATCTGCCATAAAGCAATTCATGGACAGGCGCCAGCGTATATAAAAGATAGGCTTGAAATGTATGAACCTAAGCGTGCCCTGCGATCCTCCGACTCCTTCCTGCTATCCTGCCCACGTTTTAAACTGGCAACAAAAGGAGGCAGATCTTTTTCAGTCCAAGCTCCTACCATCTGGAACAAGCTACCGGAGGTGCTTCGTAGAGAATCCAATCTTCTCCGCTTTAGGAAATCCCTGAAAACCTTACTTTTCAAGGACGCGTTTACATCCCCGTAGATAGGTCGATATTTCCACACTCTTCCATCTTGTTTCTTGTTGCTGTACTTGGTCAGAAGCGCTTTGAGACCTGTCGGTGAGTTGACGCGATGCAAAACCCAGATACAAATACAAATACAGATACAAATGTACTGTACTTACCTTCAGAGATATCTCAATTTCCATGATGGAGGTCTTTGCTAGTTGGTAGATATATCTGCCAACTAGGCAGAACATAAATGCAGTTGTAAACTTATTCACAGCCCTAAATACTGTAAAGAGGCTCCGTCCCATTATTGGAGGAGGTGAAAACATGTAAGTCTACATTGAGTTGTAAATCACCTCTGGTGAGTACAAAAATTAGGAGAGATACACCTAGATGTAGTAGCAAATAAACACCTGAGTAACACATGAGTAAATATACATGTGTATATTTACCTTTGCAAATCGGGCCGAATATGTTTAACAGCTCTAAGTGGATTGTTAGACGGCTGTTCTTTGCGTTTGAGGAGAAACCTTATTTGTCAACATTGGTGGAAAATCAGCAATAAAGTTAACTGTGAATACAGCACAACTTCAGTGTCTCAGGAAAGTATAACCTTCTTGAACAAGATCTGGTTCTGACGCATTCAAACTTAACTCCCTCATCTCACTTTACCCCTGAGCCCTCATATCACCCTCACCTTTCTTTACCTCTACACAACCCTGTATCCTCATTTCACCCTCACCTCCCTTTACCTCTACCCACCCCTGACCACTCAAGTCACCTTCACTTCTGTTTACCCCTACCCACTCCACCTACTCCTACTCCTACCCACCCCAAGCCTTCAAGTCACCCTCATCTCCCTTTACCTCTACCCACTCATGAGCCCTCATATCACCCTCACCTCCCTTTAACTCTACTCAGGCCATTAACTCTCAATTCACCTTCACCCCCTTTTACCTCTTCCCACCCCTGAGACCTTAAGTGACCCTCACCTCCCTTTACCTCTGCTTATCCCTGAGACCTCATGCCACCCTCACCTCCATTTACCTCTACTCACCCCTGAGCCCCCATGTCACCTTCCCCTTCCTTTATCCCAACCACCCGTGTACACTCAAGACATCCTTATCTCCCTTTACCTCTACCCACACCATGAACCCTCAAGTTACCCTCACCTCCCTTTACCTCTACCTGCCCCTGAGTCTTCAAGTCAACCTCACCTCATTTTACCTATATCCACCGAGCCCTCAAGCCACCCTAACCTTTCTTTACCTCTACATACACATGCGCCATTACGTCATCCTCACCCCTCTTTGCCTCTACCCACTCCTGAGCCCTCAAGTTACCCTTACCTCCCTTTACCTCTACGCTTTCTCTGAGCCCTCAAGTCACGCTCACCTCCCTTTACCTCAACCCACCCATAAGCCCTCAAGTCACCCACCGTCCTTTACCTCTAACTGCCTGAGCCCTCGTCACCCTCACCGTGGTTTACCTCTACCCATCCCTCAACCCTCAACCCTCAAGCCACACTCACCTCTCTTTACCTCTACCCCCATGAACCTTGAAGTCACTCTTATCTCCCTATACCTCTTTCCATCCTTAGGCCATAACATTCCTTTTTTTTAAATAGCACAAAAAGTATGTTATGTAAAAGAAATAACTACCTGCTTGGTAAAGTACTGCATGGTAAATGTGCAAATACCTATCTGTGTGGTACTTATCTGCATGGTAAAGACTGTGTGATAAAGGTCATGCGTGGTAAAGGCTGCTTGGTAAAGGCTGTTTTCCGACAGGCAGGACACAAATATTTTTGGGACGGTCAGTTGTTTTATGACCTTCAGTATGTTTGGTGGGCGCCTTTGCCTCTTTGATGATTTGCCCTCTTCCCCTAGACTATACACTCTATCTCTCACCTGAGGCAGCACATGCTCTGTCACTTGCTAGGCCTTGTGTTTACTTTGGGGGATTCAGAGCCCAACCATTACTTACCATTGGTTGGCTTCTTCTCCATTTTTATTTTCTTGCTTTTCTGGTCAGCGAATGCCAGCTGCACTTGCTCTCCATATGTTTGTCCCTATCCTGTAACATTGTCCAAGTATTGCTTCTGTTGCCCAGTGTCCTTCCACTACTTGCAGGTTTCAGAGTTACCCTTTTTCCTTTTTCTTGCACCACCTCCCGCCCTCCCCCGCATTGTTCCTTGCCCTACCTCTGCCCTCCTCCCTTGTTATTGCTTATCCAGTCTGCCCCTCTCCTTTTGTTGATTGCCAGGTCCACTCTTCCGCCCCTCCCTCTTTGTTTCTTACCCCATCCAACCCCTTCAGAAAAATCACCCAAAAGTCACACCAATGGGTGTCAAAATGCTGCAGAGAATAATCCCACACAAAAAAAAGAATCACTGTCCCTCACAGTCAGCGTGGCCACTTCATAGGAAGGCGGCACAGGTGATATCATTGGTGGTTACGTGACTTGTAGTGTGGCGTAAATGGAGCAGAGGTGGACATAGACAAATTGGAAGGAGCTAAATGCTAAAGATTTGCATATAGGCCATTTGGAAACAAATACATTAATGGATGTGTAGGGATGGATTTTGTAAAGGATATTGAAAGGCAAAATAAATACCTGCAGAGGAACATTTCCTTTAATGGCACCACGTCTAAGCTCTATCTGTATGACTTAATTTACTATATAATGCAAAACCAAAGGGGACGATGGACGGAGTGTTGAACATTGCAAGCACTCACCCCCAGTCAACTGATCTGGGTGTAATCCATCATCATTCTTTAGCTCACTCTGCCACCCTAGTTCAGACATGGTCATATGCAAATCAGTCTGACTCTGTGCCTCATGGGAACAGTCCAGCCCGAACTGCCAAGCCATGTCCTCCCTGAACCGGGAACAAGCATCCTGGGACCGGTTTATGGCTAATCAGCTGTCATCAGCCAGGCTAGCTTGAATCCAGTGGCAAAGTGAGCAAGGGACCCACGTCTGGGCATACCTTGCCAACTTAGGGCGAACAAAGCAAAACTAAAGGGGATGATGGACGGAGTGTTGAACATTGCAAGCCCTCACCCCCAGTTAACTGATCTGGGTTTAATCCATCATCATTCTTTAACTCACCCCGCCACCCCAGTTCAGACGTGAGTCCCCTGCTCTCCATGCCACTGGAGTCAAGCTATCCTGGATGATGAGGGCTGAAATCCCGAAACTGGTCCTAGGATGCTTGTTTTCAGACCAGGGAGGACCTTGCCTGGCAGTTCAGGCTGGACTGTTCCCATTGGGCGCAGGGTTAAGACGGATTTGCATATGGCTGGGTCCAAACTGGAATGGCATGGTGAGCAAAAAAACAATAGATTTAGGCCCAGATCTATGTACTGGGGTGAATGTATGACATTGTTCTGCATTCTGTCCATCAATTGTTCTTTTTGCATTTGTCATCCCGAGTGGGACGGGTATGCTCAGATGTGTGTTTCATGCTCTCCATGCCACTGGAGTCAAGCTATGCTAACTGATGAGGGCTTAAAGCCCAAAACCGGTCCTAAGATGCTTGTTTTCAGTCCAGGGAGGACCTGGTGTGGCATCCTTGTCCTGTGTGTCTCTGCCTCATGACACAGCTGCGCTGATGTCATGAGACACTGGATTCTCTGATGGAATGTTATCCTTTGATCACTAAGCAGTTGCTATCCTACTTTATTGCTGGCTGGATGTTCACCTGTGGATGGGATCTTTTCTTCAAATAAACCTCTACTTTTTATCTTCAATTTGTGGATCCTTATTTTACATTTGGCGACGCAGGATGGGAAGAAGAAGATAAGATCTCAACACCTATCTCAAGATTTTTTTTTTTTAAAAAAAGAACTTGTTCCTTTTGAAATTCCTGATACTTGGAACAACCTGAGATACTTTGGTGACATTCAACTTTCAAGATGGAAGATATTTGATTTACCTTGGACTGGATTTTAGGACTGCATCTTAAAACAAAAGAAACTTCCATTTCCACTTTCAGGGTAAGAAGAATTCAACTTAATTTTAGCAAGAAAACAAACCACTTTGTTTTCTTCCTACATATTTCTAATGGTATAACCTAGCGGTGTTAACTTTTTTGAGCTTTATTGGCTTTTTAATTACTACTTTGGACACTTTTGCGACTATTTTATACAGCGCATTCGATCTCTGCAAGTTGCATCTTTCGATTCTCCTACCTGCCAACGTCCTCGCAAGCGTCTCCACGAGCGAGCGTCCTCACGAGCGAGCTGCCTCTTGCAAAAGAACGCCATTGCCAGAATATCGAAGCTTTAGAAAACAAACATCTTGCTTCGCCTCGCTTCTGGACTCTTCGCAAAGCCGGCCGGGAGGCACGCAAACGTGCCGCAAGGCATCCTGGGAGTCACGCAAACGTGGACGCCATCTTGGATTGGTGAATTCTTCGGTTTTCACCTCACAACATACGCGTTACTCTGTAAACGCGTTATAAACACCGCTGGTCATCGCTATTCTTCCATTTTACCCTGAACTTTTGTTATCATCACATTTATGGTACAAACTTTGCCAAGTTCTCTCAACGATTTAAAGGTACTGTTTTATTTAATTCTTTCTCCTGACACACTCACTGGGAACTCCTGTTGTGTATTCTACCGCTGTGACACACACACAATTTAAGCAAGCTGTTGTGTGTCCTGCCACTTGCTCTTGTGTGTCCTACCACTGTGACACACACACATATTAGACAATCTGATATTAGTCAACCTGTTGTGTGTCCTGCTACTGTGACACACACACATTGTAATTGGATACACTTACTTGGAACTGACTTTGTGTGTTCTACTGTGACACACACACATAATAGACATCTCTTTTCTTATTTTCATTTTGTGCTCTATTTCTTTTTGGTTAACAACAACATGCAAAATGTCACTGCTCCCCCTTTCTTTTTGTCCTCACCTGGGGATCCTCCTATTAGATGGAAAAAATGGCGTAAAGTGTTTGAAAGGTATGCAAGGGTGTGTGGTTCTAGCTTGAGTGCTGAAAGGAAGACAGCCCTACTTTTACACTGTTTGGGGGCAGAAGGACAAGAGGTATTCGATCATTTGCCTGACATTGATGACAGTACTTTAAATGAATACGAAATTTGTATTGCAAAACTAGATGAGCATTATCTTCCTAGAGTCAGTACAATTTTAGAAAGATATCATTTTGGTCGAAGAACACAAATGGAAGAAGAAACCATTGAGAACTATATTACAGCTTTAAGGAAACTTGCTTCCTCATGTAAGTTTGGGGCAAGTCTTGATGAGCATATTAGAGATCAGTTCATGCTTGGGTGTTATATTGAAAAGGTGAGAGAAGAATTGTGGCAAAAGGATGAACCTTCTTTAGAGGAAGTTCTTACTATTGCTAAGAGGATAGAACATTCTATTAAATGTGTAGAAGTCATCAAAAAGAATGGTGACAACAAAACTACGAAAGAAACTGTGAATGTTGTGAAATCTACTGCTAGAACAAGTGAAAATCAGCAAAAAGACTCTAAAAATGAAAATGTTTCCAACAAAATTCCGTATAAAAAAAAGGAGAACACTTTGGATTTCTCCCAAGTAAGATGTTACAGATGTGGTAAAATGGGGCATTTTGCCACAGATAGACAATGTTCTGGTTGGAAAGCTTATTGTAGTAAGTGCAAAAGGAAAGGACACTTCACCTCATGTTGTAAAGGGGGAAACTATAGAGGTAGAGTGAATGAGATATTTTATGATTTTGAAAATGAAGATAATCTAGATGAACACCTAGATTGTGGGCAAATTTATATTCAAACTGTAAGTGCTGAGGAAGCAAAGAATTCCCCTTGTGATGAAATTTTGGTGGAAGGTTATCCCACCAAAGTTTTGTTCGATTCTGGGGCAAAAATTACTATTGTAGCAAAAGATTTTTTTTTGAGTAAGTTGGGACATAAACTTGAGCTCTCACGCCCCGATATAAGACCATTTGGTTATGCTGGTCAACCCATTAAACTACTTGGGGTTTTTGAAGGTATGATTAATTATAAGAATAGGTTGGCCAAGGCAAAAATTTATGTTTCTCAAAAAGGAGATAGCATAATAAGCTGGTTTGCTCTTAAAGATTTGGGTGTTATGCTTGATCCAAACTCAACACCTCCTATTCTTCTAAAACAGCCCTTTCCCTGCACACCTCAGATTGTTTCAGTAGTTTCTTGTGATTTCACTAGTGAACTGAAAGCCAGATTTCCTAAAGTTTTTTCGGAAAATTTAGGATGTCTTAATGACTATTGTCATCGTATCATCTTGAAGAAGGATGCTGTACCTGTCTGCTGCAAAGTGCGAAATGTACCTGTAGCAGTCAGAGAACAAGTTAAAGATGAACTTGATAAGCTGGTCAAGGGAGGCATCATAGAAACAGTAGAAGGAACGGAGTGGGTTGCCCCGATTGTCGCAGCCAAGAAATCGGACAACTCTCTCCGTCTCTGTGTTGATTTAAGAGAACTCAACAAGTGTGTAGTTACTGATCATTATCCTCTACCCAAGATTGCGGACATGCTTATGCTACTTAAAGGTGCTAAAATTTTCAGCACCATTGATCTAAGGTCCGCGTACCATCAGATTAGGTTGGAAGAAGATTCGAAAGACTTAACCTCTTTTGTGACACCTTATGGCACTTTTAGGTTCGTTAGACTACCATTTGGTTTAGTGTCAGCCGCATCGGTTTTTCAGAGGGCATTAGAGAAGGTCTTAAAAGGTTTACATGGTGTTAGAGTCTATCAGGACGACATTCTTGTGTTTGGCATAGATAATCCTCAACATGATTTTAGGCTATTTGCTGTTCTAGGGAGGTTGTGTGATGCAGGTTTGACTGTCAAGATTGAGAAGTGTAAATTTAGAAAAACTTCCATTGATTATCTAGGTCACACTATTACAGAAGGAGGAATTTTGCCTAAGGAAAATCTGATCTCTACAATTTCTAAGATGTCTCCCCCACAGAACAAGGAAGAGTTGATGAGTTTTTTGGGACTTGCTGAATATTATAGCAAGTTTGTGAAAGACTTTGCCTCTTTGTGTGCCAATATGAGGTATTTGTTGAAGAAGGGTGTAGATTTCATTTGGGGAGAGAAATGTCAGCGTGAGTTTGAGGTCATCAAGGAGAGGCTAGCTTCTGCTCCGAAATTGAGCAGTTTTGATCCTTCTGAGAAATCTATTTTGATTACTGATGCAAGCCTGAAAGGTTTAGGTGCGGTGCTTGTACAGAAATTTGAGGGCATTGAGAGGGTCATTCTTTTCTTGTCAAGGAGTTTAAAGGGAGCTGAAACTCGATACTCAGTGATTGAGCGTGAAGCTCTTGCTGTTTACTGGTCAGTCAAGAAGCTTAAAAACTTATTGTGGGGAACCAATTTTGAGGTCAGGACAGATCACAAGCCGCTTTGTGAAATTTTAAAGAAAAAAGGTATAGATGCGGTGTCTGGTAGAATCACAAAATGGGTTGTTGGTTTACAGGATTATGATTTTAGTGTAAAGTACCTACCTGGAGTAGAAAACAAAGTGGCTGATGCTTTGTCCCGCCTTGTTCCCAGTTCTGAGGTTGAGGATGAGGAAGATTGTGATGTTGATGATGAGATGGTTTGTGTTGTAGAAGAGGCTGTCATTGATAAAGAGAGGTGGTTGAAGATGCTTCAGGAAGATTCGACTCTGGTAGAGGTACTTAAACTCCTAATGACAGGATGGAAGATTAAACCCAAATGTAATGAAGGTCTTGAGAAATTTTGGCATGTCAAGGATCAGCTTTCTGAACAAGATGGCTTACTTTTTAGAGGAACTAGATTGGTTCCACCCCTAGCTCTTCGGGATGAGCTTATGTCTTTAGCACATATCGGTCATTTAGGAATCTCTAAGACTAAGGAGATTTTAAGGAGCTCATATTGGTGGCCAAATATGGATTTGGAAGTAGAGCGCAAAGTTAGGGATTGCATTGACTGTGCTCTTAGTGAGAAGGTAGCAAAACCTAAAGTCCAACCCATGGTGATTAGAGACAGACCGGATGCGCCCTGGAAAGAAGTGGGTTTGGATATTTTGGGGCCTATTACATCAGCTGGTTGTGAGTGGTATGTTCTTGTTCTTGTTGATTTCTTTTCTAGATGGCCAGAAATTGCCATAACTCGTGGTATCGAGACTAGGCATGTGGTGGATTTTTTAACTAAACTTTTTGCTAGAGAGGGCATCCCTAACGCCATCCTCACAGATAATGGTCCCCAATTAGTCTCTAAAGAGATGGAAAATTTTCTGTTAGAGCAAGGAGTTAAACACAAAAGGTCTTCCCTTTACCACCCAGAAACCAACGGTATGGTTGAGAGATTTAACCGTGTCCTTAAAGAGACTATTAGAATGGCTAAGTCTGCTGGCACAGATTGGAGAACAGATGTCTTTAAGAAGGTTAAGGTTTACAGGTTATCTCCCCATGCCGTTACTGGAAAGACTCCTTTTGAACTTTTTAGATCACGCACTCCTAATACCCTTGTGGTACCGGCATGGGTCAATGACTTGCAACCACCTCCTCGTGATGACTCTGATGAGTGGATGTTGCGTGAACTTTCTAGAATTGAGTCTAGAAAAAGGATGTTTGATGAGAGACATTCTGTTAAGGTCACACCTGTTAAAGTGGGAGATTGGGTACTTATTAAGAATCCCTGCAAAAACAATAAGGCTCTTTCTGCTACCTTTAAGAAGCCTATTCGTGTCATCAAAGTTTTCAAGAACACCATCAAAACTGCTGATCATCGTGTTTGGAATTTGAACAGGGTGGTGGTGGTTAGCAATGATCTTGTGGAAGCTTCTTGCAGTCGTCATTCTCAAACTCCTGGAGTTGAGTCCTCCTCACTTCTTCGCAAGTCTGCAAGGGTTTCTCATTCTCCTAAATATTTAAAAGACTACGTCACTGTGTGATTAATGTTTTAGCATTGTTTTGTTTTCTCTTATAATTTTCTTGTTGTTGTTAGAAGGGAGATGTGTGGCATCCTTGTCCTGTGTGTCTCTGCCTCATGACACAGCTGCGCTGATGTCATGAGACACTGGATTCTCTGATGGAATGTTATCCTTTGATCACTAAGCAGTTGCTATCCTACTTTATTGCTGGCTGGATGTTCACCTGTGGATGGGATCTTTTCTTCAAATAAACCTCTACTTTTTATCTTCAATTTGTGGATCCTTATTTTACACCTGGCCTTGCAGTTCGAGTTGGACTGTTCCCATGAGGCACAAAGGATTTTTCAGCCCCAACTAGCCTTCCATTCCAGGCAAAAAAATGAGTTTTTTAATTACTAACATTGTACACCAGGTTTGCGTCACAAAACTGACACAGACCTCACAAAATGATTATTTGAGATTTACTTCCCAGTGTTGCATTACTTTGCATCAAGGGGGTGGGTTTTTCTATATGGTTTTGACACAAAGCCCTATCAACCAACAATGGTACGGAGGGCTTTGCACTGAAAAATACCCCTTCTTCCCCCCCCCTCTTTGGTGGGTAGATGTAATGTAATTAAGATTATATTTTTCCCAAAACTTTAATATTTGTTTAGAGATATACCTCTAGAATTTCTAGCGAATGGTTGAAACTATTTAATGGTATATTTTCTAAATTTTTATGGGCCTACTCTAGTCAAGAAGAGCATTGACATGTTTCTCAGTTTCAAAAGAGAGGGGGTGTGAGCCCTTCTGAATCTTTAGATATATTATTGGGCTACTACTCTACAATATTGCACTATCCTACTACAAAAGCATCCTGGAGGAGTGGTTTTGAATTGCTAATTGGTGTAGAGGCATGGGGTTGTCCTTGATGACAACTGAAACTTGGCTATTACAGAAAGACTGTGTTTGAGACTCTGCTGGGCACTTTCAAGGTATGGATGATGGTTCCGAGATTGATGGCAAGGCAAATAAAAATTTTACACGCCCATTAAGAATAATAAGAACCTACCAGAGATTTTTAGGGATCAATCTATGGCCACGTGGGTAAAAGACAGACTTAACATACTAGGATTTTTTTCCTTTTACCGATATAATTTCAGTTGATGAACTTAGAATAGAGTTTGATATTAATCAGAGGATTTTTTAAATGCCTCAAATGAAGGATTTTTTGCAACGTAAGGGATCGAACTTATAGACAGATTTACAGGCTAGGAAAGATGCCTAATTGGTATATTACACAATCTTTTGAATAACTCCATGAAAGTTGATTTGCAAAATTATGCGTTAAAATGGCAAGATAAATTAGGTATAACGTAGTCGGTAGTTCAACAAGCCTTTTCACTAGCACAGTCTGTTCTAATGGATTCAAGCCTACTAGCTCAGTTTTATTAAACCAGGTTTTTTTAATGTAATACAACATATAGGATTGCTAAATGGGGGAAGGTAAAGGAACATGCTGTCGCCTTTGCGCGTTACATGAAGCAGATATTGTCCATGTTTTTGCCACACGTCCTGCCCTCTCTTTCGTGATAAATTAAATTACTCGTTTTTTTAAACGTAACCCGGGGGGGGGGGGGGGGAGGAATTAACCCCTCCTTGATATTATTGACAGTTCAAGAAGGAGTGGGAGTAGAGGAGGGTGTGGCTCTGTTATGCGTCTCAATGGCAATTTTTGGACTGTGCATCGCTTCAACTTGGCTTGATGTTAACCCTCCAACTTTTCGGCAGTGGCTGGCCCGGGTATTATTGGCGCATAACCTAGAAAATGCTTTCTATGCTAGAAGGGGCTCTCGAGCATGGAAGAAGGGGCAGAGAATTTGGGATTGACTGACTAACTGGGTTAACCAATTGGTCAATTAATGGAATCGTTTGGGTATCTTCGATATGGTACTTACCTGCTATTGCACTAGTCACCTTAATAGGTAACGGAGTTCAGTTATTGGACTGATTTGTGTCCTAGTATATTGAGCTGTAGTTTACTATTTGTCCGGCATCACTTTAAGAGGTATGGGGTTATGTGAGGAGATGGAATATTTCTGGAAGGTATTTTATAGGTATCTCTGATACGGTACTCGGCTGTTACTGCACTAGTCACTTTAATGGTTCATAGAGGTCAGTTACTGGGATGGATCTGTGTGTTAGTATAATGAGTTGTGATTTTATTATTTGTCACGTGTCACTTTAAAAGGTATGGGGGTTATGTGCGGTGATTGAATATTTCTCTGTTATAATGAACTGTTGTTGTTATATAACCCACATTATATTAACTACTCAGGCTATGTTCCAATAGTTGTGCTTTCTTTATAATTATAAGGGTAGAAAGAAAAATGAAAAAAGAAAAAGTCCCCTTATTTGAGGCAGGCATTAAAAGGGAGAACTTTTTTATTTCTTCAAACGTTTCTGACTTTATATGTCTGCTGCACTGGACAGCGCGCATCCAAAGTGGGAAATCTTTTAAATTTGTCTAAGCGTAGTATTTTGTACCAGAAGCACCTCAATCCAGAACAAAAACCTATGCTAGGCATCGCATAGACACCTTTGCACTATACTGCAAGGTGTGAGCATGGTGCTACGAAGCCTGATTTGGCGCTAGGGAAGAGAGCAGATACTAAAAATGGCGTCATCTTGCTCTCTTTCCCAGAGTACAGCGCAGCAACTCTTGCTGCTGCGCTGCGTTGCGTATGATGAACTTTGTAAATCTGCAACAGTGTGAGCAAAATTGTAGGTATTACCCCAAATGGCTGCAACTGAGTTGCCCTGCGAACTTCCACCACAAGCAGTAAATAGAGCCCCCAACGTGAAGAGTAATTTAAAAACTAATTCAAGCTAAATTGAAATATTACCTCATTCAATGTTCAGTTCACTGTTTGCACCATTCCAACAAAATAAAAGCGATCACTCCACACGTTTTCATCTTCTCAATTTGACTATAGATCGACCAAGCTGAGTTTCTACTTCGGTGACCATGGCCTGCCTAATGAATGAAAGTCTGCACTACTACAGTCGACTGGTTGATCATGACAATTATCACTGTTCTTTATGGCAAGCTTTCTTCTTTGGGCTCCTAAAATATAATGAATTGAGACGTCTGCTAAAAAGCGTATAATTAGATTCAACCGACCTAGATTAGGCTCCCAGGCTTGTGTATTTATGTCCTTGTACATATTATGGGAAAGATAGTTTGTTAGTTTACAGCTTAGATATCATTTTGAGAGTCGTGTTCTACAGGCTGACTGAAGGGACTATGATTTCTGTTCATTATGTAGACAGAACAAGTCTGTGGGCAATCCTAGCCTGTGAATATTACAGGAGAGTCGTCTGCCACCGACTGAATTACAAATCTGAACCTCTCTCTGCCACCGCATCTGGATCAAAGCAAGAATTGGAGCCTCTAAAATGAACCTAGAATGGAGTGTTCCGTTTACAGGGCAACCCTTGCAACTTGTACTCCTGCCCATCTAACAAAGGGTGATGGACTGGTCAGTAAAGTCTCTAGCTGGTAAGGAAGAATCGCTGTTGTTTTAAGCAGCACGAATAGTTAAATGGGTGCCTGGTGTAACAGCCACCAAATCACTAATCAACCCCTTCTTGTATATACTAAGCAGTGAGGAAGGACAGAAAACCACAATCGATGCAAAGCAAGACCGACCCAGAATAAAACTTACTATTCTAAAAATAACCTCTCAAAATCAACCTTTAAAAGCAAAATATGACTTATTAAAAGCTTCAGGCTGTGCTAAGACTAAAGCGTGGTCATGCCTGGTGTATTTTTTAAAGGTAAGGCAAGCTTTTTTACTCACAGAGCTCTGCCAAGTAGTTGCAAGGTGTTTAATAAGAGATTTCCTTTAAGAGCACCTGGACCCACCTGAGGGCATTTATGCTTCAGAGGTGCTCCCAGGTAGGCTGGCCCATTTTAATTTGCAAAGACAATGAATGTTTTATATTCAAAAAGTAATGTTGTCTCCACAATATGTGCCAAAATGTGTTACAAAGCTGCTTTTCTTGCCTGGAGGTTTAGAGCATGGCTTTGCTACAGACTGGCAGACACTTTCGCATCAGTGTCAATTTGCCTCACCTTCAATAGAGATAGATGAATGCCAATGTTTGTAATGACCAAAGGGTGTTAGGGGTACAAGTCGCCTGCGTTAAGAAAAGAACTGTCTTGTAAAAGAAAACTCCCAATGTCTGGAAAACTGGTTATGAGATAGGGAGGCAGTGACATTGCATGGACTGCAGGACACCTGTAGGGCGAGTCTAACCTGCCTCTGTATCTTGAAATCTTCCCACAACTGGGAAGTAAGAGAGAGACACCCGCCTACATGCATAAATATGTGCCTTTTTCTGCTTGCCACACTTCTGCATGCATAAAAATGTGCCTCTCCCTGCTTGCGAAAGGGCCTGCAAGCCGGTGTCTGTTCAGGACTGCTTTAAAGGAGTGTCCTGCCCACACTGAGCCAGCCTCTACCAGGAGAGTGGAGTCTGAAGGATTACCAACCAGAATGCCAGTGCCCTATCAGATGGTCTGCAAGACCTTCAAAATGTGTTCTTTTGGACCTGTCTGGCGCTACCTTCCTTCGCCCACAAGACCGCTATCACGGCTGATCCGGATCTTAATACGACTACAAATATAGTGCTCTTCAAGCTGAACAGAACCAGAACTGCAAACATTTGACAGGGTGTACAAGACAGAGCAAATCAGCAAGGCTTGCAGTACACCAAAAGCATATTGGGATATGTCTTGGAGCTTGCTTATATAGTATATCTGACGGCGATGGTTACCATTAGGTGACGGAGGAGAAGCTATCGTCTTAACAGCATGTAAGTGAGGTCTAGTACATCGCGTCAGAGGTGCACCAAGTGTTAGGAGGAAGAAGGGAAGCGAAGTGTCACTCAGCGAGCCCTTCCCAACAGAGTTGCAAGCCACCTCATAGGCGCTATGGTACTAAATTATCATCTTTCACTATGATTTTAAACTGGAAAAACGTGTTGTCCCACCCTAAAGGTCTCATGAGGTCTCTCAACTCTTCCCTTTTTAGGACCTAGTTCTCAGCCACCACCCATTTTAACTTGGTCTGCCGCCAGGTTGCTCCTGAAGGAGGTATCTTCATCCACCAATTCAGTGTGAAAGTTCACTTAGCTGGCAGCAGGGCTAGGCTTATAAAACGGGCAGCCAATTTGTTCTTTCGGGTACGTAGGAAGTGGCACAGCGCACAAGCCTCCCAGCTTTAGAGGTTGGGACAGCCAGTGAAAGAGGTGAGTGTGCCAGGGGTTTTGAGCCAGGAGTTTGTAGGGTGACGATTTGTAAATTCAGGACAGTGAGTGTAAACATTCAGGGCAAAGGGTCAAAATTCAGGAAAACATTTGGGACAAAATGGAGGTTTTACAGACACATCAGAGGAGGTCGTGCAATAGTATATAAATAGACAACTAACATAAATACAAGTCAAAAGTTTATATTATTTTGAGACAATCATGCTCTTCACAGTGGTTTTGGTATGGGCCCAGCTTGGAGCAGCTGTGCAGGTCTTTTTGTGATATTTCATTTGATCATAATCTATTGATATGGTAACTGCACTGGGTTGTCCAGTATGATATTGTGTTTACAATTCATGTTCCTCAGCAGGCATGTTTGGTGAGAGAACTGGTCAGGAAGTTGTGCTCAGATGGACTTTGTTACCAACATCTCATATCAGAGTGCCATTATGAGATGTAAAGCGGCACGCATTGAATGTAGCTAATTGGGACCTGTAGTGCATGACTAGAGTCCAGTCCTCAGGTGGCTGGCTTTATGTGTCGGATCGCTTCAGGTAATCCATGTCCGTTCAGCTGGTGATGACCGGTTTAGGGGCTAGTACAGCTGGGATGTATTTGCTTTCATCAATGACACAATGCATATTCATGCACCACTGAAAGATGGACGTCCTCAGATGGGGTAGACAGTAACTCCTTACACAATATTTACTATTAGAAAAGTAAGGACACATTCATGAGTATTCTCCTAGTCCATTATGTCCCACCTCAAGCAATCCACCATGTATTGCAATACCCAGATTGTATTTTATTCTTTTCATGCCAGCCAGAGTCTACATATCCTACAAATTGTTAATTCACATGCTTCTTTATCAGGCTCTCCAAAACACTGATGTGCTTTAAGACCTCCCTTCAATATATATATATTTTTTTAATTAACCCTATTATTTCACTCCAAGCTACCCAGAGGCTGTCCTAATACAATTCATTTTAGCCTCAACTGCCCATCTCCAAGCCAATCTAAGCGAATAAAATAATTCTGCCTCTGCAAGTGCACCTCATGTTAGGGCAAATATGCACCAAACAGCCTCCTACATAGCCCCCAAGCACTCTCCAAGCTATACTAAAGTACAGTTTTAAAAATGCTATGATTTGGGCTAGCTCAAAATATAATGTGGCATAACTTGACCAGCACATATGGAACATCAGGCAGCAGTCTACCCCTAAAAATGGTCTGAGTGACAGCAGCGTAGGCATATGAAAGCAGCCATATTAAATTGTCAACAATCATACAGCAGCCTGGTCACATTTCACCGCCAGACAACTCACTAAGACGAAGTAAACCTTCGGACAGAAGCCAAGTCACACCAGGAAAAATCATAAAGTAGCCTCGACAGACAGAGAATCATCATTTACCAGCTTTATCAAACCTTGAATCATCATTCAGCAGCTTTAGCACACAGTGTATGATTTCATACCAGCCTTGACACACACAGTGAACCATGAGACAACACGCTAGACACAGTAAACCTCTGGACATCACTCTGCTCACTCAACCAGCCATATGAGAGTAGAGAAGCAATGCTATTGACCAAAGGATCATTGGGAAACACCAGGCAAAGTAAAGCTGGTGGCATGAGGAGCCATAAAGAGCAACATTAACACCCAGTGGAAATATTGAGGGAGAGCATGTTATCATGCAGTTCAGGGAAAACAGATCCAGAGCCTGCTTCCTGTTTAAACTTGTAAAAAAATATATATACTTTTGTATCCTTTGGGGAAAACACCAACCTCAACTAATCTCTACTCCTCAAAAACTGTTGCGGCAGTGGTTGGGCATTTCTTAATGCAACATTGTTTGCAGAGTTTGCTGCAGCTTCGCTAACAAAAGTACTTCGATCCCTGGTTCCTCACCAGGGATCGGGAGCCACACTTCCAGTGGAGAAGTGTGCCTCACTGGTTAGAGGCGGCAGACCTGGAAGCTGAGATCGGCCCGGGACCAGGGTGCAATTCCCAACACTGCAGGGTCTTAGGTCAAAATGTCCACGGGCCTGATAATTCTCGCCTCGACGCCTACTAAAACCTTGGGATCCACTCTGCAACTCTGGGCAATAGCTTGCTTAATCTTCACAACTGCCCCTTCAACACCGGGGATGCCTGGTCTCACCTTGGGGGTGCCCAGAAGGGACCATCTCACAGGGAAAGCCAGGACGGGTTCCCCAGCGGTATACAGCACCGGGGCGCCCGCGGTGCGGGCAGCTGTGCGCTTTACAAGTATACAACATTTTTACATTTTTACCAAGCTAGCAGTCATAGTTGGAAAAAAAAACTGAGACTGGATCAGCAAAATAAAGATCAAGTCACACATATTTTAAGGTTGACAGTACTAACTTAACTCGAGCCTTCAGTGCTCAGGGGACATGAACATACTATTGCAGCAGATGTAAAGATTTAACAAACTTGCAAGTAGATAAAGGCATAGGGTCCTGGGAGTGGGCGGCTGCACATAAAATGGGGGAAAAAGCAAGGAGGAGGCACAGTCAAAAAATGGGAGAAACGCAAGAGAAAGCAGTGAAAACGATAGAAAAGTACTTTGATTCAACTTACCCTCGAGAAGTCGATTGCAGGGAGTGCTTCTGCACGACCGAGAGTAACCAAAGGGTGGGTGGCCAAAAGCTTTTCTCTTTAGCCCTGAATCACCCCTGCAATGCTCTGTTAGTTTAAAAAAATATTGATAGAATGAGACCAGCATGGCATGAATGCACCTAGCAGGTATGCAAGAGAGTGAACCCCAGTGTGCCCTGTTGTCACCCCCACCATCCTCAACAATCAGTGTTTCTTGGCAGCACTTTATGGTAAAATTGTTTTCAGTTATCAAGGTGAGTCGTCTCAAGAATGAGACTGGTAAGCCTGGTCTTGTTAGCTTAAAGAAGCTCTTCTAGGAAACACTGGCACCAACCCTGATTATCATGGCTTTGTGGGAAAAAAATTAACACAATACAGTCCTTAGCAGTGCCGTGCATTAGCGTCTGTCAGGTAGGCGTTTCATGGGCTGTGCAAGGGCGTTGCTGTGCATCCACCCATGTATTTTCATGTAAGCCCATATTTACAAGCTCTTTTTTTGCCAAATCTGCAGGACAGCAAAATAATAATTATGAGAAAAAAACTGCAGCCGCAGAAGTGCATAATTCCAGTTGTCCTGATTGTTTGTGAGAAGTGCTTGGTCTGGAGAAATACAAACTCAGGGTTTAAAACACAACATAGTTGTTGGGGTTGTCCTTACTAATACATATTTGTTATTACTCAAAGGAACCCATTGAACTATAAACAATTCTTTGAGCTGCATGGTACAGTTTGTGCTTTGAAAGAGTTGCATTATACCTCTGCCCAAGTTTATGGGATTAGTCAAAGCACAGATATCTTTCCGAGAGATACATTAAACGCAAGGGTTAAATTGACATTTTTATGAGAGCCTCACAATTGCAGGCAGGTAAAGAAGTCAGAAGTCTTTGCCATTGGTACCCCCAGATATTTCAAAATGCAGCGCACCCAGGCCCCCAAAGCATGTCTCCTGTTTCAGTGGCACTGGCCCCTCAACAAAAGCAGATGCCTTGCCCTAGGCCGCAGCAGGAGCAGACACATCAATCACCTGCTGTAACTGCAGCATTTCCCATTGCCATTCTGTATGAGAGAAGCGGCCGCAGACAGAATGACAGTGGGGCTAATTGACAGTCTGCGAGGTACAGGAGGAGCTGTTGAAGCCTTTTCACTTCAAAGAAATGCGAGCTGGCCCTCAACAGTGGGTGCTCTAAAACTCTCTAATCTTATCACAGGAGCATCACAGATTCCGGCAATTTCCAGAATTACCGACAAAAAGGCATCTGTAAATGGAATTATACCGGACAACGGACTTGACATATTTATTATTTATTTTTTACATTTGTATGGCGCGCAGCTACCCAAAAAGGGTTTCCCGGCGCCTTTGGCATATGGATGAGCAAAGGTATATGATGAGCATGTTTTAGCACAGTTGTTTCTGGAAAAGCCAAGTTTATATATTCTTTCGGAAGCTGGCGTCGTTTTCTTCTTTCCGGATATGTAAGGGAAGTGTGTTCCACATGATAGGCTCTCTGACAGAGAACGATCTTCCACCAATTCTTTGCAATCTAAACCTGGGAACCGCGAAATTTGCTGCAGTTTGGGAGCGCAGGTTTCTTGCTGGTAGGTAGGGAGTGGCTAATGCTTGCAGATAGGTTGGTGCCGTTTTGGATTTGATCTTAAACATATAGCTCAGGGTTTTGAAGCTGATACGGTTTTCTACCCTGAGCCAATGTAGATCATTCAGATGTTTTGACACTCTTGCGGTTTTTGGTATTCTACACAGGAGTCTTGCGACTGAATTTTGGATCAGTTGAAGTCGCTTGATGACTGCTTGGTTTGAACTCAGGTAAAGGATGTTGCCGTAGTCAATACGCGATGTAATTAATGCGTTGACTACGGTCTTTTGTGTGGCCGGGGCAGCATCCATATATTTTTTTTCAGCCATTTTATTATGGTGAAGCATAGGCCTGCGACTTTATTTGCCTGCTGTTTCATTGACAGGGCATTATCAATGATAACTCCTAAGTTTCTAACCTGGGTTGCTGGGGTGGGGAGATTTCCCAACTCGGGGGGCCAATGAGAGGAGTTCCAGATCTCGGTTTTATCACCGTTTAGTTTCAACTGGTTGATGGTCATCCAGTTGAAGATTTTCTGGAGCCCAATTTTGAGGAGAGAAGGAACTGAGGGATTTGAATCTGACAATGAAAAAATAATTTGGGAGTCATCTGCGTAGGTCATTAGGGTTAGTCCTACGCAGTCCGCTAGGTCAGCCAAGGGTCTGAGGTACAGATTAAAAAACAGCGGGCTCAGAATGGAGCCCTGTGGTACTCCATGAGGGGCGTGAAAAGTGTCTGAGCAGGCAAGGCTAGATTTGATCTGGAAGGTCCTATCAGTTAGGAAGGACTTAATCCACTTCAGAGCATCACTGCGGATGCCGTTTCTCTCTAGTATGGCCAGGAGTATATTGTGAGAGATGGGTATCAAACGCCGCACTCAAATCTAATAGAATGAGTGCAACCGTTTGTCCCTCATCCAGGAGTTTCCTAATGTTTTCCGTAACACCCAGCAGAGCGGTCTCCGTAGAGTATCCTGCTCTGAAACCCGATTGTGTGGGATGGAGGAGGTCGTTTTCCTCGGCGAAGAGGGTGAGAGCAGAATGTATGTGCCTTTCCATGAGTTTGGAAAAGGCTAGGAGCATAGATATTGGCCGATAGTTTGTCAGGACAGCGGGGTCAGCGAGGGTTTTTTCAGAAGTGGGGTTACCATTGCGTGTTTCCAACATGACGGGACTGTGAAGAATTTGAGAGATGAATTTAGCGTGTCTGCTATAATGGTCAAAGAGGTGGTGTCAAGCTGTTTTAGGATACTAACGGGTAGTGGATCACGAGGGAACCTGATGAAATGGATTTCAAGGAGGACTTCAGGGAGTCCATGGTTGTAGGGGGCCATTTCTCTAGGGTGTTCAATTTGTCTGGTAACACGGGGACATCATCCTGTGGGCCATTTCCATTGGAGATGGAGCTGATGTTAAGGATGATTTTTTCTATTTTTTCATTAAAAAGGAGGCAAAAAAACCCGACTTATTGGTGTACCAAAAGGGGCAGAGAAGGTAGAAAACTACCAAAGCAACCTCAGAACTGGTGGCAGTTACGGGCACAGTTCCAGACAAAGGAAGAGGCTTCGTTTTTGAAAACTATACAGGATATGGAGAGAAGGGAGAAAGGTGATGCTGCTGCCGGAGATGTCGGATCGGCAGCGGAGGCACAAACAGCTGTGAAGCATACTACAGCATTTACCGGAGATAATGGGGAAGAGGACGCAATGGCCTTGAAGAGCACAAGTGAGGTCCAGAAAAGAACCCTAGAGGACTTGAGAAACTCACAGATTCTGGAAAACAATCGACCCCCACAAAACGCTGAAATGGAAACGGTATATGCTTCGCAAATAACTAATGATAGACAGAGAGGCCCTGAAACAAGAAGATCCAAAGCAAAGGAAAAGGAAAAAGATGTGGAACGGCAAGAACCGCATGAGAGTGGAAGAAATAAAAATAAAAATGCGGAAAAAAAACTAGAGGAGAAAGAAAAAGCAAGACGGAAAGCCAAAGAGAAAGAGCGTAAGAATGAGAATGAGAAGGGGAAAGATATAGAGGATAACGCAAAATTGGAGTTAATGGCCAAGAAAGCACAGAGGCTTCAAACAATAAAAAATTTGAAGGCTGCTGCAAAAACAACAGGCTCCCAGGCTACCTCTCAGCCCAGAATCTCTAATATTTTCAGTCCCCTACCCAAGGATGGTCCGAACAATGCTTTAAAAAATGAAAAATTACAGATCAAACATCCAAGCAATTTGAGCGTGGATGTCCAAGGTATGCCCCTAGAGAACCTTGATGTAGAGGAAAATAACACTTTAGATCCAGACCTAGGAAATCAAATCGCAGATCCTAGTGTGGACATGGAAGGGACTAGTGCTCCCATAGGGGTAAAACCGGTGAAAACTAAGCAAGGGGAGCAATCAGACCAAAGCAAGATGTACCCTATGAGCGTTCTAAATATCGAACATCCCTCTTCTTCTCTTAGTTCCCAAATGCTTCCACGAGGGAGAGATCTACATTTAGGAAATAAATCATTCTCCGAGGAAGATTCTGATTCGGACATCTACGAAACAGGGATGTCCATTTCAAGTGAATCAAGCGAATTAGGTGACACAAGTAAAGCAAGTCCAGGCCTACAAATCGGGACCTTATCCTCGGAGGTCTCCGGCTCTCACGAATCGAGAAAACCCAGCGAAACAAACTCCAGGAAAAAACGGGGAAAAAAGAGGACGAGACGCAAAAGAGAATGTAATCCTCCTAATGAAGAGACAACAGATGCAGGCACTAATACGGATCACGCCAAAGCCAGAAACGAATTCCGCACGAAGAAGCCAGATTCATTGGGAGAAACACCACGTCAAAACCACAGCTTGGATGAGATAGAAGTGGGAAGCCAAAAAACAACGGGAAACAGAGGCAGCCTTGGAATAACAGCAGAGCCCTCATTGAGTGAAGTGTTGAGCTCAATAAAGAATTTTCATATGGATGTCAAAAAAGATAGCCAGAGGAACCGGGCTGCCATTGACAAATTGCAAGGCGCGGTTAAAAAAGTCGGCAGCATATGTACTGAGATCTCAGAAAGAATGGCCGCAGTAGAAACTCGCACGGAAAATTTGGAAACTGACGTCGCCAAACTGCAAAAAACAGAAAAGGAGCAGGATGGAATAATAAAAGACCTCATGGCAAAAGTCGAAGATCACGAGAACAGATCCAGACGGAATAATCTAAGGTTTCTTGGTATCCCAGAAAATTTTGAAGGAAATGACGCTAGAGGGACAATGATCAATATACTCAAAACAGCGTTCCCGGAATTGGAGGCCTGGGATATGGACAGAGAGACACAGCGTGCCCATCGCTTTCCTTTGATGCTACCAAAACACGCCCATAAGCAACACCAGTATCCCAGGGCCATGCTGGTCCATTTTGGAAACTTCCTTCCTGGTGAAGCAATCTATAATCTTGCCAGACCTACAAGCCAAAGGGAATACAAAGGGTTTAAGTTTTTTGTAAGACCAGATTTCGCCCACACCACCGTTGAGCGAAGATGGAAAATGCGCCAACTTTTCGCGCCTTTTGAAAAAATTGGAGCAACAGTTTTTTTACAAAACCCGGCACGGCTGAAAATCATATTCAAGGGCTCAACAAGAAGCTTTACTAGCAAAGTACAGGCCGAGGACTACTTAAGAGAAATTTCAGAAACTGGGACACGAAATTCAGGAAAATAATTAAAAAAAAAAAAAACACACTTACAGGAACTGTGGAAAGAGATGGTCATTGAACTTAGCTGTCCTAAACAGCCTTAGAAAGAGTTAAGGTTTGGAAGTATGGGGACTCACTAGAAGGGTAAAATGGGGTGGGGAAGAATACAAGCTTATAAAGCAAAATTTTGTAAGGTTATCTGAACAAGTATAAAGACTCTGGGAAACACTATATTCCATCAACCTGCTCAGGCCACGGGGTCCTCTGTGGCGATCTGATCATACGGACGCCCACAACTAGGACCCGGGACCTAGGATGCCTCATAGGATGGTAAGGGGGGGGTTGGTGGGGGGAATCAGGGGTGGGATAAGGGAGTAGTGGGGGGAAGTATAGGACCAAGAAATTCCAAGCATATGAAGGATAGAAAAGACTTTGTCACAATGGTGCCAGATAATTCTGTAATGACCAAGAAAATAGGACATGGATATGATACAAGGCAAATGATAATAATATTCATGATATTATGGCTAAGTTGAAAATTGCTTCACTAAATATATGTGGCCTCAATGATATTAAAAAAAGGCAGAAGGTAGCGGCAGGGCTGCAATTAATGGAAGCTAATATCGTTTGCTTACAAGAGACTCATATTGAAGGTTCTCAGCATTTCTTATTGAAATCATTGGGGTATAACCTTATCACCGCCTCGACACAGGGAGTCCGAACTAAGGGGGTGGCAATTTTAGCAAAAGGTGTGGGTCTCCAATTTGACCGAGTACTTTCTGATAAATTTGGTAGATGGGGAATCGCCGAATGCAAGTATAATAATGGACTGAATAAAATGACAATCTGTACTATTTATGGGAGTGTTTGTGATGAACCCGAGACGCTTACATATGTTTCTAATGAGTTAACTCACTGGCCCCTACCTCTCATAGTTTGCGGGGATCTTAACTTACATCTCCCCGGTGACTGGACAATGGGGCTGGAATTTAAATATCACGGTAGGAAACCTAGAGTTTTTTGGGCACTTAAAGATCAGTGTATGGTATATGGCCTAATAGATGGGTGGCAACATAATCACAGTGGAGATCCTAGCTTTACGTTCTATTCATATCCACATTCGCGACATGCTAGATTAGATTACATGTTTATGTCAAATTCATTGAAAGCTGCATGTACGGTAGATAAACTTCCGCGTTTATTATCGGACCATAACCCTCTAATTCTGAACTTATCTTATACTTTGAATAAACGTCCAATTACTACCCGGACGTTTGAATGGGCTCTGCTAAAGAATGCAAATTATTGTCAACACATGAGGGGGTGGATCCCGGGTTTTATAGCAGATAATTTTGGAAGTGCTCCCGTAGCTATAGTTTGGGATGCTCTAAAAGCGGGCATAAGAGGGGAGACACTGCAATTCTTGCTTAGGTCTAATAAGGAAGGGAAACTCCGCTTAGCTGTACTACAACATAACCTGGGTAAAGCCGAGGAGGATCTGATCGCTGCAGCCCAACAGGGCCAAGTGCTGGACAATGCATTGGCTCAGGTAGCCATCGCAAGAAATTTTATAACAGAAATAATTGTAGAAAAGGCCATCATTAAAGCATCAGTTAATAAGGAGAAAGTGTACGAGCTGAGCGAACTGGTTGGGCATCAGCTGGCGGTGTGCACTAGAGAAGTGGCATCAGCAAGCACTATCAAAGAAATTCAGGACCCCAGATTAGGCTTAAAGACTGAACCAAACGAAGTAAGGGCCGCATTTCAGAGATTCTATCAAGAACTCTATAAGGAACCCATTGTGGGGCTTGGGGACCCAGATTTGTACTTGGATGTAAATCCGGGGCCCATGCTCAAGAAGGAAGATCAGGAAATGCTGGATGAGTTACCTAATTGGGATGAGATCCTGCTCTCTTTAAATGCGCTAAATAGTGGGAAAGCGGCAGGACTGGACGGGATTCCATCAGAGTTCTATCTGAAATTTGCCGATCAATTAAAAACAGTAATGATGGCCTCATTTGCTCATATTTCAGGGAGGGACCCCTCCCTCCTCATGGTCTGAAGCTAAGATTGTGGTCTTCCTGAAAAAAAACAAAAATCCACTTGATTTAGGTTCATATCGTCCAATTACCCTGATTAATGGAGATTCAAAAATGTATTCGAAACTTCTAGCAGCTAGACTGGCCCCAATAATTAATAAAATAGTCTCCAAATATCAACATGGGTTTATACCAGGACGGTCAACAACTGACCACGTTCAACAGGTGATCTCGCTATTTGATTATACAAAGTCAACAGGAGCGTTTGATAGGGTCTCCTGGAGATTTTTATGGGCGGCAATGTCTCATTGTGGCATCAATAACAGATTCATCATGGCTACCCAAGGGCTATATAATAAGCCAAGTGCTAAAGTATTGGTTAATGGGCTCCTGTCAGAGAATTTTGCGATCACAAGAGGAACCAGACAGGGTTGCCCATGCTCACCTCTGTTGTTCGCGATCTATATTGATCCTTTTATTCGGTGGTTAGACAATTTTGTATCTATACCACCGATTCAAATACGTAATTATAACACAAAAATTTTGGCATACGCCGATGATATTGCGCTTGTCACTAGAGATCCAAATTTAGCCATGCCAGTGATTGAAGAAGAGGCACACCTATACGGATTAGTATCTGGATATAAATTGAACTCCAACAAAACCCAGATTGTACTCAATAATAAGATTGTGATGGTAGATGCAAGAGTGACGGAGGAGGCCGTTTACCTAGGTGTTACAATAAGTGCAAAAATTCAAAATATTGTGGATATCAACCTAAACCCATTGATCTCTCGTACTAAGAAAGAGTTGGCCCGACTGGATAACCTACATTTGACCATAGGGGGCCGCTGTAATCTGATTAAGATGCTTTTTTTGCCCCGTTTTTTTATACTTCTTCAGGACCATTTGCCTTGAGTTCTCCCCCAAAATCTTTAGGATTATTGAATCTATGCTTTCAAGCTTTATTTGGGGATATAAGAAACCCCGAAGGGCCCTTAAACGGCTGGTATTACCAAAGTAAAGAGGAGGGTTGTCTCTACCTAACTTTAAGCTGTATTATTGGGCCACCGTCCTGAAATATTGCGTTAAACTGATTTCACTTGATGGTATTCACCTAGAGATCCCGTCACCTCAAGAACTTATACTAGGAGAAGATTGCGCTGGTTGTTTTTGGCGACATACCAACAATAGCTACTTTAAGAAAGTCAAGTTTAAAACTATTGTAGGGGTTTATAAAGTATGGTGTAATGTCCGTAAGATTTTGGGGTTGGGGCGATTTTCATTTTATACGCCAGTGAACAGCAATAACGATCTACCCCCTATATTTCACGATAGCTGTATGAACAGATGGGCCTCGGTAGGGGTGGTGCAGCTGGGCTGTTTTTATAAACAAGGCTGTCTCAAGATGTTTGAAGACCTACATGAGGAATATAATATTAGCCATAGGGACTTCTTTAAGTTTCTGCAGGTCAGGGATTTCTTATTAAAGAAAACTGGCGGGCGGGAAAATTTTCAGAATAATCAATTGATTGATAATTTATCTAAAGAAATTACCCCCAGGATTGGGGAAATTTATGAAATATTGAATCTAGCCTCCCCAGATGATATGGATAAACAATGCACTGCTTGGCAGGCTCTGCTGGGAGTCCATATTACAATCCCCCGCATGGCTTATGATTTAGCCCAAAACTCGTTAATGTCGATAAAGCTACAAGCACAATTTTCTAAAACATTTTTTTTCCTGTATTACACACCTAAGAAAATCGCCAAATGGGGAACAGGGAAGGAAACTACGTGTCCTCGCTGTGCACTCTATGGGACTGATATTGTTCATATGTTTGCCACTTGTAACATCCTCTCCGGCTTGATTAAAGATATGTCAGAATTTCTTTCTGAAGTATGCCAAACAAGAGTAGAAGTTTCAACAGAGGAAATCATGCTGGGGGTAGCTAATGGTGAACAGCAGTTAAACATACAGGGATTGATATTTGTGGCTATGGCAATATTCCGACTTAGTATCGCCTCTGCATGGCTAGATCCTAACCCACCGGCATTCCAACAATTGAGGGCTAGACTATTAGCGACCTGCAGTCTGGAAAAGGCAATCTATAGGAACAAAGGAGCTAAAAAAAGATTAAGGGGCATGCAGATCTGGGCACCTCTCTTGTTGTGGATTCAGAGACATTTATGATTGTATTTTATTTGTTCATTTCTTTTTCTCTTTCTATGCTTAGGAAATGCGAATCGTAATGTATTAATTTCAGATTTATGAATGTAATAAGTCGTTTCTTTATGACATGGTCTTGGTCAGGGTGACGGGGGAGGGGTGGGAGGGAATGCATTTATTATGTAAAAAATGTTAATAAAAAGATTTAAAAAAAAAAAAAAAGGAGGCAAGGTCCTGACATTGTTTTTTGTTTAAGGGACGAGTTGTAGCAATTGTTTGAGCACCTGCAAGATCCTTTACTGTATTGAATAAGATTTTAGCTTTATTTGCAGCATTGTTTATGGTGTTGGCCACATATAGGGCACGGGCCTTAATGCAGGAAGAGTGGTACGCATTTCTGGCCTTGTTGTATGTTATCTTTTTTTCTTGATTGTATTCTTTGCGCCATTGCCTTTCTAGGGCTTTACATTTTGATTTTTCGGATTTAAGAAGTTCATTGAACCAGGGGGCTGGGGGGGCGATGGGTGTTTCTTTTTGCCTGAGTTTGAGGAAGACATGTATTGGCTGCGTTTTCTAGCCATAGATTGGTGGCTTCGGCTAGACTTTCCATATTCTGTCCATGAGTCGGTGTGCTATTTGTTAGGGTTTGATTCAGTTTTTCTATATCAAGGAGTTTCCAATTTCTCATGGAATTTGCTGGCCATGCTGTATTTTTTTGGGGGGAGTTTGTTCGATTGAGGCCAAAGCTAAGGAGATGATGGTCTGACCAACATATGGGGCTGGTTTGAATCCATTTTAATTCTAGGATATTGGAGAAAATGGGGTCTAATGCCTGCCTTATGCGTAGGTCCTGAGTTGAGTAGTGTCAGGTTGAGAGCAGCTAGGTCGTCAATTAGGTTACAGCACGCCACATTTGTTTAGTCCTCAAGATACAAATTTAGATCACCAAGGAGTGTGAAGTTCTTGTAGTCTAAAAGAAAAGGGGTGATATTGTTTGCTAGGTTAGCTGCCCATATGTTGTCATTTCCAGGAGGTCAGTATATTAGGAGGCCGGAGAAAGTGAAGTTGGGGTTTAGGGTGATTCTAAAAGAAGCGGCTTCACAGTCGGGAATATTGACTGGATGCAAATTGCAGATAAAATCTTTGTGAAAGATAATCGCAATGCCTCCACCTACTTGGCCCTGTCTATCTCTTCTTACGATGGCGTAGTTAGATGGGAGGGCGGTTGCTACATTCGGGCCGGAGCTTTCATGTAGCCATGTTTCCGTTAAGAACAGGGCACTAGGTGCTTCGTCAAGCAGGAAGGTGAGGATGTCGAGTTTATGTTGTGGCAGAGATCTGCAGTTTACGCTAAAAAAAGAGTATTTGCAAGAGGTGTGCTTTGAGCGTTGGGATGGTATTTGTGTACAAGTATCGGGATCAGGATGTGGTTGGATATTAGTAATGGAAACATTGCAATTCGTACAGTGCGTGCTATCAGATGGCGAAAGCACGATGCAATCACGATGTACTGCAGGGGGTAAATTGATCGGAGCTCATACCTGAGGTAGGGCGGACTGTCGGAAAATAATTCCCTGCCCCATGTCCCGTACTGTCCCGGACAGGCCCAGACGGACAGGTCTTAGGCTTGTCTTTGGCGCGGCTATTTATTTATTTATTTATTTATTTATTTATAAAAACACTTATAAAGCGCGAACGAAGGCCCTTGGGCATCTCGGCGCTGAAGTTACTGCAGTGTTTAACCAACAAGGGGGGCTGAGGTTCATTGATTAAAAAGCCAGGTCTTAAGTTGCTTGCGGAAAGACCAAAGAGAGGTGCTGGTTTTAATTGAGTGTGGCAGTGTGTTCCACAGTTTCGGTGCAGCTACGAGGAATCTTCTGTCTCCCCATGTGACAGATTTGGTTCGGGGTACTGTAGCAGGGTTTCCGTTCTCCCACAGAACTGTGCACAGAAATCTGGAACCTGGGTGAGTTAGGGTGACCCAAAACTCACCTTAGTATCAGAAATCCCCTTACCTAGCTAGCTACAGTGTCTCATGGGTTATTACAAAATCCCAATGACTTAGACAATCCAGAACATGAACTTAGGGTACCTCAGGTATCGTGGAACACATGAACACTCTTTCGTTAAATAATCATTTAAAAAAAAAACTGGGAGCCAAAGAACACACGTGCAAGTTTGAAATATTTATTTTTCAATGCAAGGTTCTCAAACGCAGTATCTTATATAATATCAACATACATATTATAAAAACTAGAGTTAACAGCATAGTCACTAGTCCATAGTAAGCGAACGGTGATAGCATATTATAATGCAAAATCTATATAAAGTTTGTATCACCTATATTTCGCGCACCCTATTTAGCATATTATAATATATCTAAGAAGGTCTCATTTGGGTTTTTAGCAGGGCGGGCCCATACCTCTAATGGTCAGTAGGTTGCAATGGACCTTGTCCTGACCAGGTGTCACCCAGGGAGCACCCAGACAGCCACAGACTGACCCACTGCAGCTGAGCTGCAAGGTAACAGTGTTTGAAGTTGGGGCCCGCAACCACATTTTTCTACCGGGAGTTGCAGTTTGCCTAGTGCAACTCTGTGACGACTGCTGCACCATATAATATCCCCTTAACTGGAGCATTGGTATGTCAGCAATCTGTTATATTAGAAGTGTAGTTATGTTGTTTTCAAAATCTATTTGGTGTTACCAATTATTTTGAAAAAATAATCACCAGTGTTGAATTCTTGTGGATATGTACCTCGTGAACATCTGCCAATGAGCCCCATACCATGTAGATTGCAGAGCACTGCATTAAAGGACGTCTTCTTCTACTTTTAACATTGAAATGAGGGGCTCAAAAATTCCAGTGCTGTTGGACTGGCTGAAAGAGTCACACATTAAACAGGGCTACCTACTCGCAGCACTGAGTTTGAGATTTTGGAAAAGACCCAATACTTTATCCAGTTGAACAAACTACATGCTTTTATGCAGATTTTTCTAAGAAGGTGGTTTGCTCATCAAAGCTCCAAAATAAGTTCATTTGTGTGGTTAACAGTCAGGTGCTTATCCTCTGTACAACAGCAGCAACACGCCAGGATAAGAACGTGTTCCCTAGAATGTCTGCACTTGGAAGCGTGAAACAACAAGCATTTGCAATGCAATTGGTCTTACCTTAGGGACCTTATATGTATTTAGCTATGCAGCACATTAGCCTGGGTGCTGACATCTACTATTCTTTAACATGGAGGGAAAGTAAGCACCAAACAGCATGACACGCTAGGTATGGAAACACATGGCGAGAAATATTGCCTTTCAGCGGTAAATGGCATAATCCAAAGCTCTGTTTTTAATATAAAAGTAGGGCTTTTGGTGGTCTTATCACTGAAAATACAAGATTTGAAAAAAATATTATTGTCTACGGGTGCTTGTGGAAGACAATTTCTATGGACTGGAATCTAGAGTATCCTAAAGTGATTCTGGTGTTTTACTGACCTCTGCTGGTCGTTTCTATCAAGAAAGTTAAATAGAGGCAGTTGCCAGAAAAATAAAAAAAGAAAGTCCCTCAGCAGAAAGCAATTCAGGTATTTTACTGACCTCTGCTGGTCGTTTTCATAAAGACAGTTAAATAGAGGCAGTTGAACAAAACAAAAGTCCCTAAGCAGAAGCAGACAAGTCCTAGGGCTGATCTCCAGGGCCCACAAAGTACATACAGATATAAGTATATATATATATATATACTATACTAAAGTATATATACTAAAGTATATATTAAAGTATATACAGGAGGTCTCGAATGCTCGACCTAAAAAGGAGTTGTCTCTTCGGAAAAGTATGTGGAAGAAGGCCGCAATTGTCCTATTTGTCTTAATGTAGTGACCTGGCTGAATAGGTTGTAGAGTCAAGGGCTGATTTTAAGCCTAGCTTGCTTCTCTGCTTTAGATCATAGCTAAAAGTTATGCATAGCCATTTTAGAAATAAGTTGAAATAAAGCACAAGCAAATGAAAATCAGGTATCTTTACTTCATCTTAACCTGTGATGCCCCATTTTTTACAATTTTACAAGTCTGCTAGAAAATAGACTGAAAGAAAAAGTACAAAACAGAAATTTTATGCAAGAGAATATTAGTATGATTATGACCATTACTGATAGTTACAACAATAAAAAGTGAATAAATGTTTGATCAGTTTATTTTCAAAAATCTAGCACTGTGCTTGTAAGCAATTGGCTGTTGTTAAGCAAAGAAAAAAACAGCAGGTAGCTGCTTAAATATTACTGCATTCAGTGAAAAAGGGGTGCCCTACTAGCACCTTCAAGCAAGACATGTTAATGCCCTCTGAATTTAGGGCCCAAAAATAATTTTCGGTCACCTGCTTTCCTCAATCGTAGCTCCCAATGCAGATAAGAAACAAGTCACCAAAGTAGTGACCATGCCACAATGTAAAAAGAAAAAGGATGGCATTGATTCACAAAAGCCATTTATGAGAAGGTAGAGTAATAATCCAGTAGTACTACTTTATGTACCTTCAAATGCAATTCACTTACCTCCAGCCGGTGATCTCCACTTGCACCTCTTCATGTATTTCTGCATAGAGATCGCCACCATGAGTATGGAGATTCACACACACAGATGTGTACGATTTTGGAGGGACAATAGGGAGCTGTTGAAAAATTGGGAAATTGACTACAAAATGAGAGGGGTTTATGGAATGTTAAGGAGAGGAGGTACATGCAACAAACTACAGCATGGTCTTGGAGTAAGTCAAGCACTACATATGGCCAATCACTGGTACAGCAACACATTTCATAGAAATGAACAGAGGCAAGGAATAACGCTAATAAGACATAGGGCGGGGAAACAGATAAATTAAGTTGAACACTTTTGTAAAAGTAAAATAAATATAGGCAAATATTTAAATATATAAAATTATAGACAACTGTTTAAATAAGCAATATAAATTGTAAGCCATACCAAAAGTAAACCAAAAAGAAATACTGCAACTTTCACATTCAACACACCTGCAACTGTAAGTGAACAGTCATGACTACACCCCATCCATCATCAGCTCTATCTCATTCCCACATTAATCAACCACACACAGTCTGTCCATTACTCAAAGCAAAACACACCCAGAAAATTTACTTTCAACATGTTGGTGAATATCTTTGTTGCCTTGTCCCTGCCCATATTAAAGAAACTGTCTGATCTTGCACAACATTCACTGGAGACACTGTTGGTATCTCACCGGCAAACCAATATCACTTCTTATAACAGACACTGAGATGCCTGCAGCAATTCATCATCATGCCAGGAAGCTAGAAGGTGGGAAGTAAAATGTAGATTTTCCACAGCCCAGTGGGCAGAAAATCTGGATTTTATTAAAGACACAGAGGCAAAGATCCTGTGATATCATTTTATTACTCCTACTCACAGCAGCAACAATAGATACAATTCTGAACTTTAATAAACATTCTGACACACTATAACATACCAGAAAGTGCAGACCTCATCCTTCTTAAAATTCTGCAAACAAGAGTCAGAAGTCAACTGATCTATAAACGGATCTATAAACTCTTATACTGGAATAAACAAGTAAGTAAGTAAGAAAGCAAACTCACATCCACATCCACCTCCTTCATCGCTGCTTTGACCCACCCTGCCAAAGTTGAGGAGCAAACTGGACTGCAAGGAGGCTGGTATAAGAAATACATACCTCTGCAGTTCCTCCCTTTCTCAATCTTGCAGCTTAATTCTCATACTCCTTCAGACAGCTTACCACACACAATCTAACAATGTTGTTAAAATACGGATACAAAATCATTCTATACAGTGTCTTTGTTCTCCTCTTAATGTAAACACACACAAACTCTGGCCGAAAAGCTCTACTTGTGACATCCAGTGCTTTTACATCAGACAGCCTCCTGAAAGACTCTAAACAAAGTAACATAGTCAGATTCCTTGCATTTTGCTTCAAATTCAAAAGGCTATTGTCCCCCACCCTTCCAGTACTCTCAAGAACACAGAAACATGCCACAAGATTGAATACTTTGCGACTGGTGGTTTCAAAATCCTCATACTATGCATAATCCTCTTATCACCCAAACTCTACCCAAGAGAAACATCATTAACTAAGGCATGACCTAATGTATTCAAAGACCTGTAACCATTGACTGGTCTATAGGACAAACCCTTCTGAAACAACTCTGTCAGATAATTCACTATGTTTATCTATTAAAATAAGATCAACACCCCACCATAAACACCAACAAACATATTTGTTCCATGCCTGTTTCTCACCTTTGTAAGCTCCTAATGCCCATGATTCTGATAAGAGTCTAAAAGCTTCTTCCAAAAGGCTTGGTATCTCCCACTGTCCACTGAAATCCTCCATGCCATCAACGTAATTTGCCCTATCTCTATCAGGTTGTGAAACTCCCCCTGTGGACCTACAATTCGATTTTTGAATCTCAGAAGATATATCATCATAACAGAAAACCAAACCTGTGATCTCCAAACCAGAGCTATCACTATCACTACTTCCGTGCTCCTGCTAATCTAAATCTACAGTCTCTGCAAAATGACAAAGGAAGGAAAAGTATATGTTGCTAACCTCCTCCTTTCTTGTGAAAATGCATCGACACCTAATGCTTCTCGTCTGCTTTCCAACTGAAGAAGTTTTCCAACTGACAGTTCAACCTATTTGCAAGCAGATCTTCCCCGAACTGACCCAAAACCTCCTCCAGTCTCAGAAACACATCTCTGTTCAGCCTCCAATCGCTTGAATCTCTGAAATTCCTCGAAAAACAATCTGCAACACATTGCTTAACTCAGGTATATGTTCCTCAACTGAAATCCCTTTGCTCAAACAATAATTTCAAAAACCTTCACTAGATCTGCTAAACCTTTCGACCATGGACCTCCCATTTTGTTCACATACTTCAATACCAACACATCGTCCATATGAACCATCACTGAACACTTCACCCTGTCTTGAGTGAATTAATGTACTGCAAATGAACCTGCTAACAACTCCAGGAATTGATATGTAATTTCCTCTCCTGACCTTTCCATCGGCCGCCTGCAGATAATCTCTGACATCTCACTCCCATTCCTTACAAACTCGCATTTGATTTGATTACTATCTCCTTTTTCGCTCCAAAAATTGCCTTTCCATTCCATGCAAGCACATTCTTCAACCACCACTTCAATTCCTCGTTCGATTCCTGATCCAACTTTATTTTCTTTGAATACAGCCAAATCTTCCTCAAGTATCTCGTTTTCAACTGGAATTTATGATAGAACCACGCTTTCCATTGTAACGCATGCTGGAACAAAGCAGTCATTACAACATGAATGCCATTATCACGCATTACCATTACCACATATGTTTTTACAACGAATATACTTTTACCATGCATGCATTTACACCAAACTTGTTATAAAAGCATGCATGGTGAAGGCATACGCGTGGTAAATATTTTACAAGTAAATATAAGTATTTTATTTAGTATTTTACAGGTAAGTTATTACCCTTTTTATATTTATATGAAGGGTTTTATTTTCCTGCAAAATACTTACATTTTCATGGGAAAGGCATGCATTGTAAAGGCAAAAGCTTGCTAAAAAATGTACAGGTAGGTTTGAACACTGTATATATATATATATATATATATATATATATATATATATATATCACAGAAAAAACCATAGGTTATAGACCATATATAGTTAGGAATTTGCATTTACAAAACCTTGAAAATTCACTGAAAAAACCATAGGTTATAGACCATATATAGTTAGGGATTAGCATTTACAAAACCTTATTTTATTTGCACAAAACCATTGAAATTCCATATATAGTTAGTTGCACTAACTATATATCGCGGACCCGCAATCCACTGCTAATGATGTCACATATTACATCATTCATGACATGGTCAGTGACATCACTGATGACATCACTGATGACATCTCAAATGACATCACTGATGACATCACTGATGACAACACCCAGTGACTGTATGTTTCTGTAAAGTTAAAATATGTCTTACATATTGAAGAATGAGTAGATGTATAAGTGTCTGGATGAAGGATTTAGTAGGTGCATGACTGACTGTATGAGAGAATGAATAAATGTGTCTCACTGAGTGCATGGGTTAGTGATTAAAGTGTCTTAATTTGGCAATCATTATATATGTTGTTCTGTAAAGTGCTGCATGTTTAAATCAGTAGCTATATCAGTAACTATATGGGTTATTGAATGGTTGCCCAAGTATTTGTATTGGAGACTGAGTATGTGTGTGGGTGGCTGGGAGGTGTATAACTCTGTGCATAGATGTGTGAGCAGTTGATTCCCTAGGTGTATGGGTTCAAAAGTGCATGTAGAAACAGCTGTATGGACAGTTACTGTGTGCATTAGTGTATTGGTGAGTGAATGGATATCTCAGTGCTACATGTAAAAGTAAGTACATATGTAAAACACAGTCCATGTGAGAGTTGACATATATAAATAACTGAACATAAGAGCCAGTGAATGTGAGAGTGGCTGTATGAATCATTGTGAATTTGTATCACGGATTGTATAAGAGAGTAAATATGTGTTAGTATATGTTTGCATAAGTAAGGTGTGTATAACTGTATAGTTGAGGAAATGGAGATGTGATTAATTCTTTGCATGACTGACTAGCAGTGTGAGTAACTCCATGGATGTGTGACAGTCTGTGAGTGCCTGTTTACACTGAGTGTATCTAAGGTTATATTAGAGTCTGAAGATGTATTATCACATAAATGATATCATCAGTGATGTAATCAGTAATGTCAAATGAGATGTCAGTGATGTCATCAGTGATGTCATCAGTGATGTCATCAGTGATGTCATTTGAGATGTCATCAGTGATGTCATCAGTGATGTCACTGACCATGTCATGAATGATGTAATATGTGACATCATTAGCAGTGGATTGCGGGTCCGCGATATATAGTTAGTGCAACTAACTATATATGGAATTTCAATGGTTTTGTGCAAATAAAATAAGGTTTTGTAAATGCTAATCCCTAAGTATATATGGTCTATTGTCGCAGGGTTTCCGTTCTCTCACAGAACTGTGCACAGAGATCTAGAACCTGGGTGAGCCAGGGTGACCCACAACTCACCTATGTTTCAGAAATCCCCTTACCTAGCTAGCTACAGTATCGCATCGGTAGTATATACTTCCCAATGTCTTAGACAATCCAGAACATGAACTTAGAATACCTCAGGTATCGTGGAACACATGAACACTCTTTCGTTATATTATCATTACAAACCGAAACTGGGAGGCAATGAAAACACGTGCAAGTTTGAAATGTTTATTTTTCAATGCAGCATTCTCAAACGCAGTATCTTGTATAATATCAACATACATATTATAATAATCAGAGTCAGCAGCATAGTCACTAATCCATAGTAAGCAAATTGTGATAACATATTATGATGCAAAATCTATAGAATTCTGTATCACCTATATTTCGCGCACCCTAATTAGCATATTATATTATATCTAAGAAGGTCTCATCTGGGCTCTTAGCTGGGCGGACCCATACCTCAAATTCTCAGTAGGAGGAGATCACATCAACAGCTACCAGCTCTCAGCATGTCCAGCATCAAGTGTATTTTCTCATTCCCTGTAACTGTATCTTGAACTCACGTAAAGCCCAAAGTTGGCACAAACATTATTTGGGTTATGACTAACGTAGTGCGAGGATCAGGCCTGCAGCAACCTTGTGTTAGAGTGTGCAGTTCTCAGTGTGCAGACAGTTGTACCAAGTGTTCCAGGCACGACTGATACCAGTACAATAATATATTATTCTCAAATAAATCACCTCTTTCGTCTAGGTTAAAAGCTGTAATAACAATTAGGTGTCGTGTGCAAACCGAAGCAGAAAGAAAATATGGCGTTTAAACATTTAATAAGCACATGCTAACTTAACACAATATATAGAAACGTAATAACCATATGACACCCCCCCAATGATCCGAGGACGGTTAAAAGACAAAAATATAAGCCAATACTATATGAGAGGCAAGACATGAAAGCAGAGTTCAATGATATTGAGCCAAGCTAAATGTATGTAAATGTATGTAAAAATCAAAAACACAAGATTATATGTATGAATGCCTAAAGTGGCCACACAAAGTATAAAAAGACTAACTTGAGGCCTAACTTTTAATAACAGGCCTAGAACATATGAAAAAATCGAATGTTCGTATTGAAACTGGCACCATTCAGAATTACTAAAAAGTCACGTGCCATAATGATGGAAGTATTCAGAGTCATTCCTCGTTGAATGAATATGCAAAATATGTAGCAACAGCTTCCAACATGAAATCACTGTCATCATCTGAAAACAGTTCAGCCATCCAATTAAGTAATGGGAAAGAACATACGTGCTCCTCCAGCACCGAATCCTCTAGCAACATCAGAAGACAACTCAGTGGGTTCTCGAGAACGCTCTGTGCCAGAAAGTCATGCGCCGCCGCGAATATGTCCCACTGACCCATTAGTCCATGCATCGCTGCCACAGCCATAACCCTTTCGCCAGAACAGACCAACTCATGAGCCACTACGGGGGACATCAGCTGATCAAAGTTGACGTCAGGAGAAGTCGGTAAACAGAGACACAAATCAATGGCCCAGTCGAAATCACAGCTCAGGCAATGAAACACAGGCTGGACACAGGTGAAATAGGAAAATCTGAAGGATAATCCAAAAGCCGTGCTTAAGGTCGCAAGCGGCAGGGATCCATAATAATCAAGCATCCGGTTGCGAAACTGCATCAGTAGGGGCTGTGCGTTTCCTTGCGCATGACGGGCATCCATGGAATCCAAACTGGAAATGTTAAAGGACGAATTGTGTAAAAGAGTTTGCAACTCTTGAATGGAGGAACCAGTGAAATTACCCCAACCTGTATATTCATTTAAATCTGGGATGGTCGGTGTATTTAATTTTTTAGAAGTAGCCAATCCAAAGCATGTTGTCTGGAAAATGGTCGAATTTAAAAACAACATGTGATTTGGGATGAGACATGCACGGTGCAAAGCCTCAGTGCCTTGTCCCTGCCAATCTTTGGTACCCCAAACCGATTTAAGGTCAATTGTTCCTTTCCAGAACTCGTAGCCATCTACAGCCAACCTGTCTAAAAAGGACTTCGAATACAGCAATTTTGTATCGGTAAGTCTAACTTTGGAAATGGGCTTTTGTGTCATTTTAAAATAAAATGACTCGGGATTAGACTGATCAAAGTCTGTAAAATAGGTATATTTTTTCAGAAATGTATTGGAACTGCCACTGAATGGAGCAGGGCAATGTTCCCATTGTGTATAATTTACCGCAACCCTCCTGGAATTTGTCTTATGTAAAAAATGATTGCCATAGTGTTGAAAACAAAACAAATCACCATAATTAATAGAATCTGTATACAGATCCTCAGCATCGAAGGCAGCATAATACTTCAAATCCGAGAATAATGCTTCTACGGCCTGAATATCCCAATCATCAGAACGTATATTTTGTTTAATCACATCTCCCATGTTTACTCTAAGCACATTTGGAACATTAATCACTTCAGTAGGCCCATGTATCTGAAACCTAACCGCATCCCACACAATCCCATCAAGGACAGGCCAAGCAGTAATGTTAACTGTATTTAAGTTTCGTTTCAGTCTGTGCGCAGAATGTGAAGAGGAAAGAGGGGCCAATGTTCCATTAAGGTACCGAATTCCTGTTCTTTCTTTAACGTAGTGACCATCAATCAGGCGGAAAAAATAAAACACAAAACCAATTGACATAAAAAGATAGAATGAAAATAGGATCAACCAAATGTATGTCCAAGGCGGAATTAAAAAATGTTTTTTAAACAACGTGGCATATCTTGCAATGTTTGTGAGTTTCTTTGAAGTTTCCGAAACAGAGTCAAAAGAGAATCTGGACTGGCCTGCCAAACGGTTCTGTAAATCAGGCATCGATAAATCAGCAGGATAAGTGTAGTTTAGCTCATCAATGTTAGTATCAGGAATAGTATTTAATAAAGGACTGGATATGGCAGGCATCTCGAGGGACACCTCCTGTTCTGCACCAGATGTAATAGCCAGCACAGAGTGCCTCACCATGGAAGGACAGGATTCAGCCAGTGTCATGCTATGAAGAATCGGCCACCCTGTGTGTCTTGACATTGTCAATAGAAATAAATCTGTTTTCCTTACGACCTGGAAGTGGTGGTAAAATGACTGTTCTTGTGCCCTTCACTCCAAGGACTCGAACTGGTGTTCGATATGAGGGACCAAACTCTTTCTTGTTATCGATCTTCTCTCGAACCAGTTCTCCAACTTGGGGTAGCCAGCCAACTACCGGGATCTGTAACGCATCATCCGATGTGGAGGGCAAATGTTCCTTTGCAAGACTGTCTCTGGTCTTTTGTAGATTCTGTAAAACATTGCAATGTTCATCTACGTCAAAGGCCCCGGCCTGGGCCTTGTAGTCCGGCCCATCAAGGTCAGGTACATACATCTTGATACCAAAGAGCATTTCGTATGGGGTCCGCCCACCCAGAGACCTTCTAGGGAGATTATTAAGCGCACGCTGCACGCCTATGAGGTGGGCTAACCAGTTACTGCCAGTGCCTATAACTCGAGCTGTCAAAGATTGCTTTAAGTCGCGGTTCATTCGTTCTACTACACTATTACCCTAAAGTCTGTAGGGACTCGAAAATTTGACTTGGACCCCCATCGAAACCATAGCATCCTTATACGCCTTAGAGGCAAACGCCGGACCCTGATCCGAATGGAAGGTACCACAGGCAAAAATTCCCACAAAGACTCGCAAATCCTTAATGACAGTACGTGAATCAGCGCTCCGATGCGGCCATACCCACACAAAGCGTGTGCATGAATCAACTGCTACTAAGATGTACTTATACGCAGTATCAGAAGAAAATGGACCGCAGTGATCCAAATAAACACATCCAAGTGGTTTATTCGAGATGTACAACTGTGTCTGAGGCGGACGCGCAGCAGTCGAAGGTTTAATCTGCTGGCAAATGTCACATTGAAGAACATATTCACGCGTCTGTTTGTACAGTCCCCGCCACCAGAATCTCTGTTGTAGCTGAGTTACAGTGGCCGAGACGCCCGCATGCGCAGACGCCACACCTTCATGTGCCGCTGTAATCAAAGCAGCTCTGCGATCCGAGTTGGGAACTAAACGCTCGCCAACTTCAAGGATTTTCACATAAGGAACCTTATCGGGACTTGAGTGGTATGTGTATTTAGAAGGGAATCCCGCAGGATATTTACTTCCCTTCTCCGTTGCAGCTACAGCTGCCAAGATGTCATCATCTATTTTGCTTTTGGACCTCGTGACTGCTGCAACTAAGTATTTTGATACCGCTGACTTCGCTGCTTCATCAGCAAGCGAGTTGCCAACAGCGTGGACCCCCACGCGCTGATGACCGAGAGTATGAATCACAAACACAAGTGGCAGCTTCTCTTTAAGTTCCGCCAGTCGGACCCAGATCGTTTTATGTTTTATTGTGCTACCTTTGGAGTCATGAAAATCATTCTGAATCCAAAAGAACAAGTTCTCATTGTAAGACTGGACACAGTAGTAAGAATCACTTACGATCAAAGTCGTCACACTAGGATCCGCGTATTCTAATGCAAGCATCAGGGCCCGAAGCTCTGCTAATTGTGCGGTGCAGTCACCAAGCGTCTGCGTGTGCACGACACTAGACTCGAACTCATCGTTCACTATGGCACCGACCACAATGGCGCAAGCGGAAACGTAGGCATGTTTAGAGCCATGCGCAACCTGCGCCGAACCATCAGTGTAAATGATGCAATGGAAATCCTCCAACGGCCGCATTGCTAATGGAGCAGGATGAACAAATTCATACTGTAAATACTCCTGTGACCGTAAAGTGGCATCAAAAATAAACGTGACATCCTGGGACGTCAAGGACGCAGCCCATTGAATCCACCGAGGGTGCAAAGCTTTGGAATTAGGTACACTGGCTTTCGTAACCGCCTCTAAGGCAGGACACGGGGTAACAACCAACATGCGCTTTCCTTGTGACAGGGCACGTTCTTTAAGAATTGCCATCTGCACAGCCGTTAAAACTTTCTCCACAGTGGAAAAACGCAATTCAGCCGAAGTGTACAAGTGTGACTTGTAAGCAATAGGTACTGTATCTCCTTCATTAAAAGTCAGGTACATGAAACCCACCGCCCCAGGGATAATTCTTATCACCAGGTTGGTCTGGTTATCACGAGTCTGTAAGTATTCAGAAGCGAGAAAATCAGCCTGCAAAGACTGCAGAATGGCCGAATGCTCAGGCAGCCAGCATGATTTGGAAAAATTTGGTTGTATCAAAGCATACAAAGGCTTGATACGCTGGGCATATTCCGGAATGTAAGTCCTCCCGAAATTCAGAAAGCCCAGAAGAGATTGTAATTTTTTCAGTGTTGTCGGAGAGCACAAATGTGCGCATTTCTCCAGGAAATGGGGTGCTAAACCCTTCCCTTCATGGTTAAGCTCGTAACCTAGAAACAACACCGTGTACTCTGCAATGTGCGACTTTGCAAAGTTAAATTTGTAACCCATGTCAGCAAAGTTACAAATTATGCTATTTACTCGACACAGATGCTCCCAAAGATCGTCGTCTGTGAGATAAATGTCATCCACATACGAACAAGCAGCTGGGTCGAAGCTCTCCAAAAGAGAGACTATGCGTGCGGAAAAAACTCCAGGACTGTTCTTGTAGCCCATTGGGAGTCGTTTAAACATTTTTTGCACACCGGCGCACGTAAAACTGGTCCATTGGGAACTTAGACCGTCTAATCTATGTGCATAAAAACCATTGGAAATGTCAAGCGTGGTTTTGAACCGTTTACGCTCAAGACTATTCACTAACGCAGAGCCGTGCGTATTCTGTACTGCACAGTTACGGCAATGCGAGTTCAAATGCCTATAATCCAAAACCAAACGATATGAGCCGTCCGGCTTGTTCACAGTAAAAAGGGGGTTATTCATCGGTGACACACACGTTTCAATTACACCTTGATATTCCAATTGTTCAAGGATAGCTGCGACTGAAGCTTTCGCTTCACGCCGTATGGGATATTGAGGTTGAGGCTGTGGCTGCGACTGTAAAGGAATCTCATGGCTTGGTGACAATTTATCCCAGCCACATTGATTGCGGTACACAGCCGGCGCAAGCGCCAGAGCCCACTCTTCTGCAAAATGCAGCGCCTCCACCCTCGGCACAGTGTGCGCGAAGCTGGGTAGGATTACCTCCTCCCCTCGCGGAGCTGCGAGAACAAAAGGTGGGGGCCAGTCAGCCTCCGAAAGTAAAATGTCATACGTAGACGAGAGATTTTCCCAAAATACCCCTTTTACAGTTCGCTGCATGTCACCTTCAATTAACAGGACAATTTCAAAAAGTCGTGGGAGCAACATGCGTATCTGCTGTTTCTATCACAACATAAATGTCAGTCGCTGTCACCTTCAACAGTGGACGGAGGGCCTCTCTCACTATGGTAATCTCTGCTGCGCTGTCTAGCAAGGTCAGAGCCCACGTCAGATTCCGAAGCCGCGTTCTCACTATCTTCGGAATAACGATGCGCGGTCAGGGCAGCGACTTTCTTCGTGGCAAACTGTGGTCTCTTGGGCGTAGAGCCTTCCTGCTGATCTCCACTGGTACGCAGGCGGGGCTGACCACGTCCTTGTTGGCCACCCCGGCCCTTGCCGCCCCCTCCACCACCGGTTGACGGAGCCAATGAGTCCTGAAAGGAACGAGGAGAGCGTTGGTCAGAAGCCTGAAACCTCTCAGGCGATTTAATCATCGCGCGGTCGCGCAAATCATAAACACGTTCCGACTGCGCTGGCAATGGAGACGCAGGAGCAGAAACCTGTGTTTGTTGTTGTTGTTGCTTACCCTGATTCTGCTTTTTAGGCCAATTCTGTTTTTTGGACTTTTGTTGACCACTAGTTTCCGATGTCTGACCCTGGGGCTGTTTCTTCTCCTTTTCAGGAAAAGATTTAACCCCCTTCGCATTGCGGCCCACCATTTTGTAAGCATTCACAATAATCTTTGCTAACTGTCGGGGTCGGTCGGCTTCGGGTACCAACGCTAATGCGTTAGCAACTTGAAAGTTCACTGCATCCCCCTTGACATTCGCAAGGATCAGATTGCAAACTACATCAAAGGAGCCACACAGGCGCATGCCCAATTCAACAGCCGCCTCCGGTCCGTGTTCGTCCTGAACACGTTTAAGGACCCCACCCAGATTGGTCACAGACGGGGAGCCATAGCACCTCGAAGAGACCGCTGCAAAAGTTTTTCCCCAGGTCTCACAGTCAGCAAGGTCAGGAGCCAGATCTTTCGCCAAACTCAGTGTAAGAATCCGGTGTTTATCACCAGGACTCGTATTGGGAAACACAGCTTCCAGCTGGCCGAATTTTTCAGCAAGCCAGAACGGAAAATCGTCCTTTTCCTGGGGCTTCTTACCCATCACGGAATTAACCATGACCGGGTTGATTTTCAGACCAGCATGTTCTGCTCGAAGCTGTGCGCCTCTAGGGGCCGCGTCCTGAACATTACGGCCAATGTAATGAACAAGCGCTCTAATCACTCCCACCGCGACTTCATGAAACCGCCGCAGATCAGCCACGTTACAAGTGGCTCGTTGAGGGTGAGGAGTAAATCCAGCCAAAGCGGGCCAAGGAGTACCCGGAATGGACAAAGGACCCAACCTCGGAGCGGTTAAAGCGTGTGGTAGGGCGCCACCAAACCAAACTCCATGCTGCCAAGCGTCAATAGGAACCTCCAGTGCTCTGTACGGAGCGTACGCAGCCGGTACATCTGAAGCAGTGTATGAGTGGAACACACCAGAATTAGCGTCCGCCGGCGGAAATGTCACCCACGAATAAAACAATTCGTATGGGTAAGCATTTTCCGCACTCACCACCAGAACCACAGCCAAGCCTTCCACAGGAACATCATACATCCGCAAATGGTCACGCACCGCAATGCGACTATGCTGCGGGATGTCCACGGCTTCAGCCATGTTAGCACAGGAACTAGAAAAAACAAATTATACTTTGTAGCACAACTGGGTAGTAATTCAAAGAAACCGTTTTAGATAGATTCAAGCTTGAAAAGGACCTATTTCAAAAATAGGTAGGTTTTTTTCCGACACTGCCGTTTTCCGGAAACGGGAATGTAGGCGTTAAGGTTTGAATGATATACTACTCGAGTGTCATGTTATAAGGCCAACCAACGTATGGGCGCCATGTCGCAGGGTTTCCGTTCTCTCACAGAACTGTGCACAGAGATCTAGAACCTGGGTGAGCCAGGGTGACCCACAACTCACCTATGTTTCAGAAATCCCCTTACCTAGCTAGCTACAGTATCGCATCGGTAGTATATACTTCCCAATGTCTTAGACAATCCAGAACATGAACTTAGAATACCTCAGGTATCGTGGAACACATGAACACTCTTTCGTTATATTATCATTACAAACCGAAACTGGGAGGCAATGAAAACACGTGCAAATTTGAAATGTTTATTTTTCAATGCAGCATTCTCAAACGCAGTATCTTGTATAATATCAACATACATATTATAATAATCAGAGTCAGCAGCATAGTCACTAATCCATAGTAAGCAAATTGTGATAACATATTATGATGCAAAATCTATAGAATTCTGTATCACCTATATTTCGCGCACCCTAATTAGCATATTATATTATATCTAAGAAGGTCTCATCTGGGCTCTTAGCTGGGCGGACCCATACCTCAAATTCTCAGTAGGAGGAGATCACATCAACAGCTACCAGCTCTCAGCATGTCCAGCATCAAGTGTATTTTCTCATTCCCTGTAACTGTATCTTGAACTCACGTAAAGCCCAAAGTTGGCACAAACATTATTTGTGTTATGACTAACGTAGTGCGAGGATCAGGCCTGCAGCATCCTTGTGTTAGAGTGTGCAGTTCTCAGTGTGCAGACAGTTGTACCAAGTGTTCCAGGCACGACTGATACCAGTACAATAATATATTATTCTCAAATAAATCACCTCTTTCGTCTAGGTTAAAAGCTGTAATAACAATTAGGTGTCGTGTGCAAACCGAAGCAGAAAGAAAATATGGCGTTTAAACATTTAATAAGCACATGCTAACTTAACACAATATATAGAAACGTAATAACCATATGACACTATAACCTATGGTTTTTTCAGTGAATTTTCAAGGTTTTGTAAATGCAAATTCCTAACTATATATGGTCTATAACCTATGGTTTTTTCTGTGAATTTCATTGGTTTTTTAAAAGCTAATATCTATAGCTGTAAAATATATTCTTTATTACGTGACGTATCACGTAGCCCGTGAGACGCCTCATGATGCATCGCATAACCGTGACGTATCTTCTCTGCAGCGCAAACCAAACCCAAAACGTAAGCGCGCCAGAGCACGCTTAAAGATATATATTTATTTTTTTAACCTTAATTAGACAAAATCCACACGTGCACATATCACAAACGTTCAAAAAACACAATATGTCGGACTCCCGTTACGCTGCCGGTTAGCTGCCCGGTTAACGTACCGGGAAGCACCTTTACCGCAAAAAATTGCATTTTTTTTTTCTTTTGCCCCGCAGGGAACTTTAATAACCCCCTCATCAATCCTAGGGGTTCAGGAGGGGTCTGCCTTACCCCTTTCATTCATTTACACCTTTTTTTTTTTCCACCTCTTGTCTCTCGATCCCACAGAGAGACAAGATGGCGGCCGCTCCAGACTGTTTACAATGTTAACAGCCAATCAGCTTCTCCTCAGACTCCCGTTACACTGCCGGTTAGCTTCCCGGTTAGCTGCCCGGTTAGCTGCCCGGTTCGCTGCCCGGTTCGCGTACCAAGACGCGTCTCTACGGCGAAAAAATCTGATTTTTTTTTTTTTTGGCCCCGCGTGGCTCTATAGTATTCCCCTCATCAATCCTAGGGGGTCAGAAGGGGTCTACCTCGCCCCCTTTCCTTCATTTCCCCCTTTGTTTTGGCCTCCTCTTGTCTCTCGATCCTACCGAGAGACAAGATGGCGGCCGCTCCTGACTGTTTACAATGTTGACAGCCAATCAGCTACTCCTCAGACTCCTGTTACACTGCCGGTTAGCTTCCCGGTTAGCTGCCCGGTTCGCTGCCCGGTTCGCGTACCAAGACGCGTCTCTACGGCGAAAAAATCGGAATTTTTTTTTTTTTTTTGGGCCCCGCGTGGCTCTATAATATCCCCCTCATCAATCCTAGGGGGTCAGAAGGGGTCTACCTCGCCCCCTTTCCTTCATTTCCCCCTTTGTTTTGGCCTCCTCTTGTCTCTCGATCCTACCGAGAGACAAGATGGCGGCCGCTCCGGACTGTTTAGAATGTTGACAGACACCGGAGAGCCAATCAGCTTCGCATCGCAAAGTTCCGTTACGCGAAAAGTACGCGAACCGGAGCGCTGCCCGGAGCGCTGTTACAGATATATATATCTTATTTTGAACGTTAATTTCTCAAAATCCACTGAAGCACATATATTGAGACCTAGCAAAGGCACATCGGGCTAACAGTCCCTACAATTTTGCCAAGTTTCGTGCAAATCCATTCAGCCGTTCGAGCTAAAAGTGAGGCCAACCGCCCTATGGAAAAATGAATGGGAAAAACGCGTTTTGGGACCCCCCTTTTTTCTCGGCCCCCCCTTGACGACCCCCCCCAAATTTTCAGGGGCTGCTCAGAAACAAAATGTGCCATTTTCCTGAAAATTTCAGCCAATTCCGCCCACAAACGCCAAAGTTATTAGACATAGAATTTTCAAAAGTTCCATAGAGAAAAAATCCTAACTATATATACCTACTGGCTATCGCCAGTAGGTAATATATATATATATATATATATATATATATATATATATATATATATATATATATATATATATATGAAACTCCAAACTTGCCTTGGAAGTGCCTGGTAGCACTGACAGGTACGCAAACTGCAAGAAATGTGGCCGAAGTCAGTCTATTAAATTTTCAAACAGTTTATTTCATTCGTGGTACAAGCCCTCAGACGCGTTTCGGACGTGAAGTCCTTGCTCACTGATAGAAAGTGGAAGGGCTACCACTGTGATATAGGGCAACTCCCCGCAAAAAGCGCGCCATTACCTGGTCATTGACATCGACACAGGACTGTCTTTAAACAAGGGATCATAGTGAGAATACCAATACGGACGTAATTTTGGAACACGCAAATCTCTTGTAAGGAACAGTATTGAATACATTTATACACAAGCTTGCATTCGATAATAAATACTTTCGGGATTATTTACATTTCAAGGAAAGCAAAATATGTTGCTGTTGTATAGAAGCCAAATGCTTAAATTATTACCGTACAAATACCATATTTACAAGTGTGCTGATACTGTGCAAAATGCTTAAATTATTACCTCCAGCCAGACCACCCCTACTCAGCACCTGCAGTCACGATAGGCCCCGGGGGCTGTGAGGTCTGTACCACCCCCCACGCAGGTGTGCCCCGCAAGGGACTCCCACGGCCTCACCACAGGCACTGCAACACCGGCAGCACACCAGCCAGCATGAGGAGTACCTGGTCTTCATGCCTGCATTGCCCACTATGAAGTAGCAGTGCCAGTGAGTACACCGCAGATAGCGAACCAGCACGAGGGGCACCCTGCTCACAGTCACACTTGCCGTACTGCAAGGCCATAAGCATCAGCGAGCTGCACCGGGGTGCACACCCAGCATCTTCGGCCCCACAGCAAAGCGCACCGACTTCCAAGCCGCCTGCAAAAGGTGCGTACAGACCTTCTCCTTAACCAACCCAGTCCCCTTCCTACCGAAACCAGGGGAACCAGTCATGAAATGGGCCAATTGGAAGCAGTATTTCCTGAACTACCTCTCAGCGCTGGAAGATGAAGGGGGAGGGGGCATTCTCCAGTGAGCGCCGGAAAAAAATCCTTCTGCATAATCTGGGACCAGAAGGCCTGCACGTCTATGAAAACATGGTGAAGAACCCTAGGGCTCCTACTGAGGATGGCATCTTCCAACATGCCTTAGAAGACTCAGACAACCAATATCAGCCAGTAATTTGCACAGCCATCGACTGGTACAATTTTTTCCAACGCAAACAGATCGAGTCAGAAACAGTGGAGGACTATGTAGCAGCCATCTAGAAGCTGGCCATTTACTGTAAGTTTGGGACCCTGCACGATGATCTCATAAGAGACAAAATCATAATGCACACTACCCACTTAAGCGTTGAGGAGAAGCTCTGGGTCAATGGCGAAGTGTCCCTCCCGGAGATCATCGCAATCAAGAGACCGGAGTTGTTCAAACCGTGCGCACTCGCCGCCAAGAAAGAACATGTCCCAACAGCCCACAGTGTGCAAGGTGACAATACGGATGGTCCTGAACACGAAACCTACGGCCAACCCAGGCTCAGCCTCCAGCAGGCAATCTATGCCCAAATGCAAGGGACCCAGCGGCACTCCGGCAGACAAGCAAGGAACCTGGTACAAATGCAGCAGCCAATCTCAGATGGCGAACGATAGAAAGTGCCCAGCGTTCCATGCCAAATGCTCCTTCTGCGACCTCACTGGATATTTCAGCAAAGTCTGCAGACGGAAGCCTAGAAGCGCTGCAATCAAATATGTTCAAGATGACTCCGACGACCAAGACGGGGCAGACCAGTCCGACCAGGATTGCATCCTTTGCATCGAAGATCAAATCCTGGGCATTGGCCGTGTCACCAAGAAAAAGCCATCCTGCATGCTAGTAATTGGGGGCATCCAGGTAGCCATGGTACCCGTCTCAGCCTCTCCCTACACGATCATCCAAAAACAGCTATGAGACAAAGACTTTGACCACGTAGTGGGGGACCACCTTCATCCCACTGACGTCCACCCAGTTACATACACTGGAGAGAGGATCCTAATGGTGGAGTTCCGGTGGCTCCTGTTTGAGTACAAAGGCAGGCACACAACAGCAAAGTTGTACGTCGCGCAGAAAGGCCCATCCGTCCTTGGGTGGGCAGACCAGGGTACGCTGGGCATACAACTTAACCCAGGCAGCGACAGACAAATGCTCTTGATGAATGATCCATCCACGCCAGCCTCGTTGAAAGTGGAGTTCCCTGCAGTTTTCAGTGATCACATCAGGAAGATGTCTAAGTTCACCCACAAGATCATGCTCAAAGAAGGAGCTGTGCCAGTCTTCCACAAAGTAAGGAATATCCCGTTTAACTGCCGATAGAACTGAAACGGTTGAAAGACAATGACATCATTGAACCAATAGAATACACTGAATGGCTTGCTCCCATGGTGGTGGCGCACAAGCAGAGCGGGAAGATATGTCTTTTCATTGATCTCCGAGAACTCAATAAAAACATCATCGTGGATAAGTTTCCGTTGCCCAAAATAAACGAACTACTGGCACAGACCAAGGGGGTCAAATGGTTCTCCACCATCTACCTCAAAGCTGCATACCACCAATTGTCACTTCACCCGTCGTGCAGAAAGCTCACCTCTTCCATCATGCCCTTCGGCTGCTATATGTTCCGACTGTTGCCCTTTGGTCTCGCATCCGCATCGGCCTTCTTCCAAAAACTCATGCACACCCTTTTCAAAGACGTCCACAGAGTCCTCTACTTCCAGGACAACATCCCCGTCATGGGGAAGACCAAGGTCGAACACGACGACATTCTGCCCACCGTACTGCACATACTGGTGGCCAACGGTCTCACTGCGGAACTTGAGAAGTTCAAGTTTGGCTTACGTAAAGTGACCTATCTGGGACACAAGATCAGTGACACAGGCATCTCTCCAAAAATGGCAAATGTGCAAGCCATCATGTCCACACCCTTCCCTAAAAGCAAAGATGATGTTCACTTGTTCCTCGGGCTGGTGGAGTTTTATAGCAAATTTGTCAGGAACTTCGTGACCAAAACGCACAGCTTACGTCAACTGCTGAAAGAAAGAACGCCTTTTCCTGGTCCGCAGAGTCGGAGGCGGAATTCTCTGCCATCAAAAGAGACATTTGCGGAGTGACTCCTTTACAGAGATTTGACGGCGCTGAACCCAGAATCCTGACCATGGACGCCAGTGACAACGGGTTGGGAGCAGCGGATGGTACAGAGACCACTGTGGGGCTTGCCTCGAAATCCCTCACCCCCAGTGAGGAGAAGGAACTGCTAGCATCCATTTGGGCGATGGAAAAATTCCGACAATATCTATGGGGATCAAGATTCATGTTCCGCACAGACCACAAACCCCTAATCAAAGTTCTCACATCCAGCCGCAATGTGACAGCCACCCCACGCATTGCGAAAATGATACTGTGTCTCTTGGACTTCGTGTACAACGTTGAATACATCCCGGGTCCTAAGAACAGGGTGGCAGACTTCCTAAGCAGGGCAGTGACCATGGAAGGAGCAGTCACACAGTCGGACTGGGACGAGTACAGTGTTGCATTCATGACAGATCACGAACACACCATCAGTGCCCAGGACTGGGAAGAAGCCTATGCGCAGGCCACAGAACTCTCACAGGTCAAACTGTATGTCACGCACGGCTGGCCAGAGAAGAAGCACACAAAGGATAACTTCAAGAAATACTGGGAGATACGCGCCAAACTCTCCATTAGCGATGACTCTGTATTTCAGCAGCGAGGCAACAAAGTTGTGCCCCAAAAGGGTTGATAGATCGCATACTCCACATCACTCTCAAAGGCCACCTGGGCATCGTAAAAGTGAAAAGAAGAATGAAACTATTGTACTGGTGGCTAGCCATGGACAACCAAGTGGAGAGATTCGTGAGAGCATGCGAGCATTGCGCCATAGCTAACAAAACACACACCACCATGAGACCCCCATTGACATTGTAGGCCCTATCCTGGATTCCTGGGGCACGCCCAAACACCTCATCGTCTTAGTGGACCGATACTCGAAGTGGCCTGAGGTCGAAATCTGCGAATCAGTAGACTTTGACACCGTCGTTGCCTTCCTCACCAACATCTTTCTGAGGGAAGGCATTCCCAAAACTATCACCAGAGACAACGGCCCCCAGTTCACTTCGGCCAAATGGACAGCTTTCACCAACTGAAATGGTATCCAGACTAAACACACCCCAGTCTATCATCCAGCAGGCAACGGCCAGGTGGCAGGCTTTAACCGGGTGATCATGGGCTCGGTCCAGGCAGCCATCAGTGCCGGAAAGAACTGGGAGACCTAAGTCAAGAGCACAGTGTGGGCATATCGCATATCGCATCACGCCCACCCTCACAGGCTACAGCCCATTTAAAATCTTGAGAGGCAGAGAACCTTTTACAAGAGACAATACAGCCTAGACGAACATGCGACTATCGTTCAGAGCAACATTGAGAAAGGCCAATGCATCTATAAAGCAAATTATGATATGAGGCACAACATGCGTGACGTTACGCTGATGGAGGGTGACTGGGTCAGAGTCAAACGGGGCCACTAAGGCCAAAAAGGAGACAGCAAATTCAGTGAGCCCCTACGAGTGGTGGATCTGTATACACGATCAACCTTGTTGAGCGACGGCAAGGTTTGGTCACAATCCAGAATGGCCAAGTGCAACAAAATTCTTCATTGGGGCACGGACAGTAGTAACACCTACGCCAGCTATCTGGAAGAAGGGAACATCGCCACAGGGACAGAAGCACCAACCACAGAAACGGTGAGAGAGCACGTGGAGATTGCCAACAGGAGTGGGACCGGCACCCCTGCAAATGCTGAAGGACAGACAACCAAGCGGCAATCACCGCGTCTGCCCAGCCAGGACATAGACTGTGCAGGTACCTCGCATGAGACATCCATTACCCAAGATAGAGGCCAGGAGGAGAGTACGAGAACGGCCGGATCCAGTGGAGGAAGAGAGCCAGGGATCCGAGCACCCGTCACGCACACCCGGAAGGGCCGTACAGTGAAGCTTCCGAAACGGTTCAATGAATTTCACCTGTGAATCTCTCTCTCTCTCACTCTCTTTCTCTCTCTCTTTCGCCTCTCCAGTTACAGTTCATATTATCATTGTTGTTAAGGGGGAAGATGTGTAGTGTCGAGGTCTAGCCTTCCTCCATCACGTGACTCCCGCAAAGCTTGCTGGGAGTGACATGACGCGGGTGGCCATTTTCTGATTGCGGTGCAAACGTAATAGGTCGGCTCTCCCTAAGAAGGAATAAAGAAGTTGAATGCATGCACCTGTCCTGTCCTCATTACAGGGGGGGGGGGCAACTACGAATACCAAACATCCCAGCTTCCGATAAAAAAAATATATATATTTTGTATGTAGAAGAAAGTCATAAAGTGGAAGTGAATTGGAATTCAACGGATCGGTGGGATGTTATATTTTAATAAAACATCTTTTTGTTTACCTTACTTACATTATTATGTGCTTTATTATGAAACATTTTGCAGTTTTTTTGAGAGTATATTCTAACATTCTCCCTTGTTCGCAGATAATTCCCAAAAGTTTGGAGCATTCAGTTTATACCATCTTGAAGAAGCTACAAATGGATGGCCAATTTGTGAAATCCACCCCGCGGTTTCTTTACCTCCGATGATCTCTCTTTCCTGTTTTACCATACCAATTCAAGTTTTGGTTCATGATTCAACTGAGAACTTATTTCCACATTTCAAAGAGGCAGACTATACTGTGCACCTGCCTATTATAGCCTAGCTGTATTCTGTTCCAGAACAATCCCTATTGTGTTGTAATAATTTAAAGTGACTGTGTGGAGTTTGCATTTAAAAATTCCTGTATAATGCTAGACTCTGTGCCTTTAATGAAATTCAGATTCTCCTGGCATAGTAATTAGGAGAATTGCTATTCTGTCCAGGCAGGGATCTCCGCCTCAAGGTAGGTGGATATCTCCTCCCACTGAGATAGTCATACGGAACCCTACCTCTGCAAACAGAGATATCATTTTTGTCTTTGTATGCAACATACACGAGGGATAGAGTGGCACAGAGATCAGAAAATAAACAACATATTCCTTTAGCCATTTGAGGTGGCATTTAAAATTTAAGGAGGATTGATTCATAAGGCTCCTGCTCCAAGTCAACTGCTGTTTAGGTCAACTCAAATCTAAGCAAGCAGGGACTTGACTCCTATCCTAGTCACACAGAGCCCACGTGTAAGTCCTGGACATCTACAAGTGGTGTCGATTTCCAGGAAAGTTCCAGGTAACGCTAAACATAAAAAAGGTGGAATTTTGGGGATGCCCACAAAAGTTTATGATTATTTTTCTCTTGAGACCCCTTGCACCCCTATTCCCTGCCCCAGCACTCATTTACTCAAAGGAAAGGCCTGAGTAGAATAAGAATTTTCCACAACAGCAAGAAAGCCACTCGTATTTTCCATGCGGCATCCTTGTTCTTCCTGTTGTGTGTTCACAGCTCTACCTGCCATCAGAAACCGTGCTCATGATTCTCTGTGTGCTAAAGTAGTGCGCGATGGCTGCTAGTTCACAGTGCAAAGCATTCTTTCACCCTATACCTCAGGGTACCTGAGCACAGGGATTGCACCTTCAGAACTTCACATATTACCTTGAGGTGGTATTCTACGAACTCAGCGAGAGGCACCACGTCCTCCAAGCTGCAAGCACTGTTTATGTTGGCTCCATGCCAATATTTAATTTTCCTCCCGAGATTAGATTACCTTCTGCAATCAATATAAGCGTGGTTCTCAATTGAAATCCGAGCCACCGACAGTTTGCACAGCATCGAGAAATCTGCCTGAGTGCTCCGGACAGAATACTTTTCAAATGGACTAGTGGAAATCTTGGATTTATTGAACCGCGACTCCATTATCTACAGGGGAGAGAAGAGGTAAGATGTTTAAGTTTGTTGCTCTTTGTAAGCACGAGAGGGATATTGTGATATATGTCGTGGCAGGCTGGGGCTTTGAAGCTGGGTATCCAGAAAAATGAAAAGTACTAATTCTAAGAGGACTTTAGTTGAATGGCAAAGGGACGTATGTAACGTTCGTTTACGTGTGTTGGTATGCTGTTACAGTATGATATTAATTGTCGTGGTATGTTATGGTATGTTGTATTTACTATATGTTATGATATGTAATATTATGCCATGATATGTTATAAGTATGTTATGGTATGTTATACTATGATATGACTTGTCATTGTATGCCGGGATGTAGCTACCAATGGTTCACCTAGTGCAGTGGCACCGGGGCCCGTAGCCCGAGGGGGTCTATTGAATCCTGACATTTTCTTGTATTTTACTCCCCCAACAGCAGTCAAGGGGGTCAGTTTGCTTGCTCCCAACAGGGCCCAATGGCATCGCTGCCACACCACTGATTATATACTGTGCTATTTCATGCTATATTACGTCATATTGCAGTGCTTTTATATGGTTGAATGCCCAGAAGGTGGGGAGGGATTCTTCCACCAAACTAATCAACTAAATTGCATTGGATTCAACAGGCTGGATGGAGATCCCTGCCTCACAAAACAGGCGATTTATATTTTCACCTGCCGGCACCTATTATACCAACTACAGCCAGCCGATCATTTGAACAACAAAACAAACAAGATGATGGACGGAATGTTGCACAATAACAGAACATTCACCCCCAGTCACAGATCTGGGTTTAATCCATCGTTATTTTTTTTTTATTTTTTTTTGACTGTTTATTTCCGTAATTTTTTATTGAGTAGTAAAAAATATATATTTACATGGAGCACGGGATATACACTAGCGGAAGATTGCTCACTAAGCCACCCCCAGTTCAAACATGGCCATGTGCAAATCAGTCGTGACTCTGTGCCTCATGGGAACAGTCCTGCCCGAACTGCCAAGCCATGTCTTCCCTGGACCAGAATCAAGCATCCTAGGACCGGTTTCTGGCTATCAGCCGTCTTCAGCCAGGATAGCTTGACTCCAGTGTCATTGGAACAAGCTCTAGTCCCCAATCGCCTCAAACAGTCATGTGAACCCTGTTAATAAAGAAGCCATCACTGGCTTCGCTTAGAAGCCCTTGATTGCCCCTTTTTGACCACAGGATTGTAAAAAATACAGTGGCAAAGCAGATGTAGGAGTACCTGGGATAAAGGTAATCATTTTTCAAGCCGAAGGGAAAACAGATTGTTCCTATGTCGCTTCTGAGTCTAATTGCCAGGTAGATATCAGGTGCAAATTAAGTATCTTTAATAACTGGTACAGGGGTTCCTTAATGATTGGGAGCCCAATAGGCACTCAAGTTGGAGCTGTACAACCTAAATGGGAAATAACTTGAATTAATCATGATATCGCCCGGTCCAAGGGTTCACAAACCCAAATGTCATTAAATTTGCACTTGCGTTACGCGGCAGGTTTTACTTGCCACAAATCTATGGGAAAAAAGTCCTTCTCGTTCACCGTCTGCACCTAAAGAGTTTCGAGCGCAAACATCATTTTGCACATAAAACAAGCATTCAATCTAATTATTGTCAGGGCCTAAGAGAAAGGGGGCAATAGTTGTTTATGCTGAACAAGGATTGTACTACTGATTATAAAGCAGAGGAAAATCATCATACAATAATATTGTAGATAAAAAAAAGCGAGGACCACAACATCGAAAGGTAAGGGATTATGGAGGAAACATAAATAATAATCATTTATTTATTATTTATTTTTACATTTGTATGGCGCACAGCTACCCAAAAAGGGTTTCCCGGCGCCGATGACTTGTCGATGTACAGTAGCAAGAGGTGAAGGGCACTCTACTTATTTCTGGAAGAGCCAGGTCTTTATGTACTTTCTGAATTTGGCATAATGTTCTTCCTTACGGATATGGGGGGGGAGTTTGTTCCACAGAGAAGGTCCTAGGACATAGAAGGATCTACCTCCCATTCTTGCTAATTTGAGTCTCGGGGTCGAAAAGTTTGCTGCGGTCTGAGAGCGCAGTTCTTGGCCCGGGATGTAAGGGATCACTAGGGATTGTAGATACTTGGGTGCAGTGCCGAATTTAATCCTAAACATGTAGCTCAGGGCTTTGAACGTAATGCGGTTTTCTACCCTGAGCCAATGTAGGTCGTGCAGATGTTTCGTTACACTGGCAGTTTTTGGAATTTGGCAAAGTAGTCTTGCCGCCGAGTTTTGTACCAGTTGTAAACGTTTGATGACTGCTTGATTTGAGCCCAGATAGAGAATGTTGCCGTAGTCAAGCCGGGATGTAATGAGTGTGTTGACTACGGTCTTTTGCGTTGCAAGGGGCAGCATCCATAGGATTTTTTTCAGACATCTCAGGATGGTGAAACAAAGGCCGGCCACTTTATTTGCTTGTTGTTTCATCGAGAGGGCATTGTCGATGATGACCCCCAGATTTCTTACATGGGTAGCAGGGGTGGGGATACTGCCAAGCTCAGAGGGCCAATGCGCGGTGGTCCATAAATTTTTATTTTTCCCCAGAATGAGGATTTCGGTTTTTGTCACCGTTTAACTTCAGTTGGTTTTTGGACATCCAGCTGAAGATATTTTGAAGCCCTTGTTGGAGAATGGACGGAGCCATGGGATTAGACTCTGACAGTGAGAAGACGATTTGTGAATTGTCTGCGTAAGTCATGAGAGTAAGTCCCAAGCTGTCAGCTAAATCAGCCAAAGGTCTGAGGTAGAGATTAAAAAACAAAGGGCTCAGAATGGATCCCTGTGGTACAACATGTGGGGTTCTAACTGTGTCAGAACGGGCAATAGAGGATGTGATCTGGAATGTTCTCTGGATCATAATATTAGAAACTTTATTTGAATATAAAATACCATAAAAGTATAGGTAAAAAGATACCAGCAGCACTACAGGTTATTATAAAATAGCAAGCATAAAAACAGTGAGTAAATAAAAACTTCCAAATTGCATTAGCAGACTTCAATGGCATACATGCGTTAAAAAAAAGGCAAAATAAGAACAGCAACCGTGTCAACATTAGTATTTGGGCAAAAGAGGAACAAAAGGGCTCAACGATAGCTGCGTTGTACTGATGGATACAATCAAATGGTCGACAGCTAGCAGCAGAATGTAGGAAAGTGCAGTTAAATGTAACCAACTTTAGCAGCATATAATAGAGTGCAGTTTAATGTAAAGTATATGCCTTTAAGATAAAACCATTGACCAGCCCTTCTAGTTGTTAAGTAAAATAACGGTATGCATAGCGTATGAGGGTTGTAAGGCCTATATTTAAGACTGTATTTTCTGGATTCAGAGCTGCAATTACTGCCTGCCTGCAGGTCCGGGTTCCCAGCCTGTTCCACTGGACTTTCAGTTTTCTTCTGGGCTGTGGCGCAATTGCGGGGCAGAGACAGACTACATGCTCTAAGCTTTCAGCCACCTTACCACACCCCCTGCACATTACATCCTCTGACGAATGACGCCAGTGAGGTAAATCCTTTAGAAATTGACAGTCACCCGGTCTAAGAGCCAAGAAAATAAGCTTTAACCCTTTCGATGCTCATGACGAGCTCAGCTCGTCATGATGCACAGTTGAGCTGTGCTGATGACGAGCTGAGCTCGTCATGAATAAAGAAGAATAGCAATTTTCAGCACAGGAGGGGGAAAACGCCTAGCAGCCAAGGTGTTAAGTACAAGGGGTAAGTGCAAGACAGGTAGTGGAGGGGTGTGGCCAGCCCATAGGAGGACATTATTGCCCATGCATGTTTGTATTTAGCGAATTGAGCTTTATCAGCAATTCGAGACCTTAGTCAAATATGTTTCTTGATGCTGATTTTAAAAACGGCCTTACTAGGGTTGAGATCCCATAGTTCACCCACGGATAGTTGTTTAACTGCCTCTTTGAAAAAACAACCATAAGACCCCCCTGAATTTGTCAGAGTAATATCTGACCAAAGTAGTGGCTCTAGGGTACCTGGCTCTGCTTGTCTTAGTTTGTGGCACAGATTCAAATAGGAGCCAGTGTTTGAGAATTCATAGTTTAATCGGCCCGATTCTAATCTGATCTGTGCTGCAGAGGCAGATTTAGGCATATAGAGGTTTTTTTAAATACATTTTGGTACATGTTGGTTTAGATTAACATTTAATTTTCCCCTAAATATTTCAATACCATACAACAGTTTTGGCCCGATTTTTGCTCTCATGACTTCCAGTAAGGGTGATAGACTCGGACCGGACAGTTTTTATGAGAGCTTCAAGAAAGTTACCTGAAGGTTCATGGCTTTTAGTGATATTTCGCTACGTTGTTTAGCAAAGGAACCCCTGGAGTCAAAATTGACCCCTAAGTATTTATATGTTTTTCCGATTGTGAGGTTCATGTTATTGTATTGCCATCCACCTCCATGGTAGCGTTTTCTGCCAAAGATTACCACTTGGGTTTTCTTTAGGTTTACCTCTAAGGAATTCATAGTGGTGTAACTGTGCAATTTGATCAGTAACCTTTGCAGACCTTCCCGAGTGAGATTAAAAAGGGCCAGGTCATCTGCATATTAGAGGTTGCTTATTGACACGCCACCGATCTTGGGTGGGTGGCTGGTAAGTCTGCTATAAACAAATTAAAAAGTAGTGGGGCCAGCACACATCCCTGTTTGACGCCTCTGGTTGTCCTGATTTTCCGAGAGAGATGTGTGCCAGACCCCAGATTCACTTGTATCCATGTGCCTGAGTGTAATTGGATTATGACCTCAAGAAGTTTGGCTGGGATCCCCCATTTTTTTTACTTTACCCATAGTGCAGCCCTGGGGACCTGGTCAAAGGCGGCTTTGAAGTCTACAAAGCAGCAAAACACAGCCCTAGATGTGATAAGTGCTTTGTCAATGATTATAGACAGTGTCAATAAGTTAGTCATAGTGCCCGAACTTGTAGTGAAGCCTGTTTAATTCTTTGGGATCAATTTGTTCAGCTTTGCCCAGGAGCTAAGTTCCTCCAGTAAAATGCATGCATAGTGTTTTGTCTCAATGTCTAAAAGGGCGATTAGTCGGTAGTTGTTTGGAGAGGCATGCAACCCTGACTTATAAATGGGATGGATTATCACGCCGCGCCAGTAGTCCGGTATGATTGAGTTACTAAGTGCACAGTTAAAAAGATTCTTTAAGTAACCCAACCAGAGAGTTATATTTGATTTAAAAAGGATTTGTGGTAGGCCATTTGTGCCAGGTGCTCCATCAGATCTTGCTTTTAGTAGCGCTTTAGTAACCCTTTCTTCAGGAATCATTAAGTCTTCCCTCGGAAATTCCAAAGATTCAGTGGGGGTGCTCCATTTGTTGATTGGATTTTCTTTTGTCAGGTCCGAAACACAAATGTCAATGGGGGCTGTTCCATTTGTAGCCCTAAAATGGTTGGTCAAAAAGGCAGCCCAGTCAGCTTCTGAGATGTTTGCGCTCCCGGAGGTGGTGGAGCTCAAGTTTTGGCGATGGATTAAAGCCCAGAATTTTCTTGAGTTACGGTTTTACTCTCCCATAATAATTTGCACCAGAATTGATCCAGATGAAGTTGTTTGTCTTTTTGTTGAGCCAACCTAAATGCCTTTTGTATAGTTTTATACGTATTCAGGTGCTCGGTGTTCTTTGGACATTTTTTAAAGGTGCGCAGGGCTTTGTTTCTCATTTTCTTTAATGCCATAGTTTGGCTTGAAAACAAAAACTGAGTGCCAATGTAAACCTTATGGAAATGCTGTTTGGACGGAAAAAGGCTTATCAAATGGGAGCAGAAAATGGGCCATGTTTCAGTGGGAGGGGCCGTCAAGTCAGGGCCACCTGCTGTAAAGGTCACACATTCCTTCATTACGTGTATGGAAATGTCGTCGCTCCATCTGAGACGTTTTAAGTTTTAAGTGTAGGATCCTATACATGTAGATGAGGCAGTGATGTGATAGCTTGGTTTTACATTAAGAATGACAACTTGTGGGCGATGGTCGCTTTCTGTTCAAAGGGTGAATGCTGTAATTGCCCAAGTGTTGGAACAGGGCTGCATTGCAAATGGTGTAGTCAAGATTGGATTGTTTGCGACCGTTTGTCCAGGTCCACTTTGGTGGAATGTCATTCAAAGATCTCCCATTCATTACCAAAAGCCAGCACTATAAAGTTGCAACACGCAGAGCTCTCCCAGGCCACAATATGCTTTATTTGGTGGTTTGGACTGTGCCTCTATTTCTGATGAAGTGAATGAAGCAAGCCCTTCAAAATCAGCAGGGTTTCCCTGGAAGAGGTCAGTGTTGTAGTCTCCGGTGATCATACAATCAGAGTGGGGGTAGTCAGCGGCCAAGTCACACACGATTTTAATTAGACGTGTTGGATGCTCCTTTTTTGAACATGTGCATGGATTGATGTAGAAGTTTAATAGAAGGAGCGAACGATGTTTACTCCATGAGCTGATTTTGACTCAGAGTAACCAGTCCTCCTCAAAGTTCAATTGCTAGATTGGGCCTTTTAGGTTGTTTGAGACATAAATCGACAGACCCCCTTTCGGATGGCCATGGGTGCAGTCTCTAATTGCAGGTTTCCAGTATTCCATGAATCCCGTCACCTGGCAATTTCGAGTAGCCCATGTTTCTCGAAGGGCTATTAAGTCATGCCGAAATGTAAAATTGTGCGTCTCTAGGTTGGCTGTTTTCTGGTGGAGACCACTAATGTTCCATGAACACAATGTGAAAGGTGGCTGCGACTCAAGGTTTCAGAGAATTGTAAGCGGTGGTAGTTGTGGCCTTTGTTGATCCAAGTCATTGCGGTTTGAAGGTGCCAGGGGGTTTCCCAGTGGTCAGTCTGCTGTCTTTCGAGACAGGGCGGCCGGAAGCCATCCCCAGTCTGGGGTTTTTTCAGTGATAGGGGCTTTGTCCCATAGGTTTTCAGTCAATTGAGATGTGCCAATGGCATTTTTTAGAATTGAATATGGCCTATTTTTTGCACCCGAAGATCTTGTCAATGTGGCTGGGGACTGTGATAGCGCCGTGGGGTAGCCTGGAGTAGAATAAGGCTGGATTTTAATTCCCCATTGCTGAAAGGTGTCCTTTTGGGCTAAGAATAATCGTGCCCATGTATCAGATCTAAATGACATCAGAGTAGGCTCAGAGCACTGAGATCCTCTTGGTGGCAAAAATTCGATGGACTCTATTACGTCTGAAGTCAGTGTCTCAAAACCCGGGGCACCGTTTACCAATTTGTTTATGTTTGATCTGTTTAAGATGTCGTGCCGTCCTTTTGATATGTATTCAGGGACAAGAAGTATTTTGGAGTGTGGAAGGTCACATTTGGCACTCTGAGTGCTAAGGCTTAATTTGGGCAGGATGGGTTTTTCAATTAGAAAGTCTAGGTCTGGTCCCTGATGTTGTTGTAGTGGGTCTCGCGCACCTTGGCTAGATGTCTGGTGTTCCTTAGGTATGGTTGAAGCATTGGTAAGAGATACTTTCAAGGGGATGGGTCTTTTATTTAGTTTTTCAGATTGAGGAAGACTTAAAGGGGAAGCTAGTTGTTGTTGGGGTGCGTTAGATGTGCCCCTTATTTTTTCGAACCCGGACTGTAAGTCAGGAGTCCCTATTGCCGCGGATGAGGTGTTTGGATCTTGATGCCCCACAGAGATGTGTTGACTGGGGGTTGAGGCTAGCTTGGCCATTTGGGGACTTCGACAGATACCTGTTGAAGTTGGTGATGGATGTGGAACACTTGTAACCTTTTTGTTTTCGGCAGTTGTAAACAGTGAGAATAGTTTGGGAAGATCGGCTGATGGATTTGGTCTAAGTTTATTTTACGTTTACGTTCTCGCTTGCTGCGGGGTGCCAGGGGGACAGGAAATGGGGCTGCAGCTGATTTAGCGGGAGGCTCTGCCCCTTTATTGCTGGTAAGATGAGGATCCCCACTCTCTGACTGGGGACTTGTGACCGACGATGGTCTGAGAGGTGGAAGGCCTTGTTCTTGGCAGGAGTCTTGGAGGTGGTCGATCTGGTTTATGGAGGATCCTAGTGCCCCGATCACTACTGTCCCAGTTGCGGACAGGGTCAAAGAGTCGACCAATTCCAACTTGGGCAGTTGGGATTTATGAGGTGTCTGGTCTGGGCGTTCCGTTACTCGGTCATCCTTCAGCAACTTAACTTCATTGATTACAGTAGTTAAAAAGACTGGGAGCGAAGAGAGAGAGTCGATGATGGGCGAGCAACAGCAGACTGACTGGACTAATTTGGATGACGTTTGCGCTCCTATTATTAAGTATTTAAATTTTTCCAACTTGTTGTCAATCCCTGCTGTAAAAAGAGCTAGAGTGTTCAATAGATCCACCTGCATGTCCAGTTTGTCAGAATGTGCAGTGACTGTGGATTGAAAGTTTTAAAGTAGTTGAGGCCAGATGCTCGTTGTTGTGAGATCATCCGGATATGGGTCAGATATTGGTCTAGGCTTAGGTGTGGTTTGGGGGTTTCTGAAAAAAAAGGACAGCTCCGATAGCAGTTGATCTTTTAAGTCGTTTTTTTTGTGGAGACTTTGATAAAGCTGTTGCTGCTACTGAGGGTGAAAAAGATTGCGGTTGAAGATCGGTTGACTCTGGATTGCCCTCAAGAGGTCTTAAGCCCAGTGATGAGCAGGAGCTGAATGATTCAAAGTTAGACGCTGCATCTTTTTGAGTATGAATTTGTGGAAAAGTTAAAAGAGAGTTTTGAGGAAGCATAGTTGGGAAGTTCTCTGCTTGCGAAGATAGCTGTGGTTGGGAACTGAAGTTGTGAATGAGACTCTCAGATAATGGTTGATTGAGGCAAGCCTCTTGCTTGCAGATGACGTGTGGAAGAAGAAGCTGACTTGGTGAGGATTGATGAGTTGGTGGAGGATTTTGAGTTGCCCTCATGGAGCTTAATGACCCAAAAACAAAAACGTCCGGTATTAAATCAGATTTATTGATTGATGATTGAGGCAGTGGAGACAAGTGCTCGCTTGGCTCCGTAAGTTGCTGTTGGTCACAGAACTTGGGTTCCACAGAAGCTTGGGGGGATGCATGGTGCTTCCGTCCCCTGGGTGCTTTTTTGAAATAGTCCAAAAGAGAGGAGGTTTTTAATGCGTTCTGAAGAGGAAGAGTACATATTGCTGTAGAGTTGCCCTCCGTTGGATTGGGAGTTGCAATCCTTCAGTGTGATTGTGGAGATTGAAGCTTTCATAGGGCTACCTATGGCACCCTCCGTGTCTGTTGCCTGTCACTTTAATTTTTTCCGACTCAGTGTGGCAGGTGCTTTTCTTACTTTACCGGATCTCATCCCTTCTGTTGTTATGCAAAACTTGTTTCTGAGTCTAGGTCAGGTCAATCATTTTTGGCACTGGTTCAAATGGGTCCTCTGACATCCGGTGTTTTATTGGCAACCGTAGCAAGAAGTAATCCCAGAGGTCAGGGAGAGGGGTGAAGAGGTAGTTTGGCCCTGGACCCGAGAGCCCACGAGCGCTAAATTTAGACTTGTCCTAGCCAACAATGGCCGTTGATGGTGGGCAGGCACGCAGGCACCCCCGCACTCTTTGTCCCAACACAACCCCCTCGCCTTTCACCACCGACGACGCCCTATCCGCACTCCTAAGACTTGACACCAGAAGCTGACTCCCAGACCCCCGCACCGAGTATACCCCCCACAACTCACAAGCCAGCACTACCGGGTGTGGCCACAGTAGAAAGGAGTGGGGGGGGATGGGGGTACCGGATGAGCCAGCACGGGCCAAGTCTCGTCTGGTGGTGGGGTGGGGGGCCGGCGGTGATGGCAATGGAAAGCGGGGGCAGGGGGAGCAGAACTATGGCTAACCAGAGCTGTGCGAGTGGGCACACCTAGAGCACCCTGGAGCGGTAGACCGACAGGAATAGGGGGCAGAAAAAATGAGTCAAAGCCCGTTGCAGGGGCCAAGGAGCTACAAGAACCAGGACCAGTGCTGCAGAGCCTGGGGCTTGGGCGGGCTGAGTAATTGCCTGGGCAGGGTGACTCTCACCGAGCAGGGCAGTTGAAAATGCGGTCAGACCCGTACCCGGACCCAGCCCAAAGGACCAAGGACCCAGGACCGAGGTCCGAGGAGGGAGCAGGAGACAAGCAAAGGCGAGGCAAGAGCAGACCAGAAAATCAAAATTCCGGCTACAACCACAAGCCTCGGGTGAGGGGACAAGAGGACAGGGTCTGGCAGAGTGCCGGTAAAGAGCAGGCTGACTGACGGTGGACCCGGATTCAGCGGGGTTCAGCTGCTCAGGATGTCCGTAGTCCTAATCGACTCGGGACTCTGAGATTTGAGCGGTCAGTCGGCACTAGCACTGGCACTGGCACCAGCACAAGCGCAACCACACAACCTGCATAGCCGCTCTAGCTACTCAAGTCACTTACTTGACCCCGCCGTCCCCCGCCACTGCTGTCTCCCGCGACCTCCTCCGACCTGCGCCGCACCACACCGCCCTGCTGCGACTGCCACCGCCGTATTCCGCAGCCTGAGACCTGGAACCCGAGCCTGAGGCCGCCTATGCATCGGCCCGCTCCGCTTCGCTCTCCCTCACCATTCCATCACCAGTCTGACACGCTCACGTGCGCGCTCACAGCAATACTTGACATCAGCCCGTGGTTCGCGGCCAAAAGCCAACAGACAAGAGAGCCTGGGAAATAGATGTACTATTCTTGATCCGACGTTTACATACCTCGTAGATACATATATTCTCAAGGTATATTCATTTGGAGCTAGGTATAAAAAATCTCTACATACTCACCTGTCAATATTTTGTCCCTCTAGATGTTTTTATATGATATTAAGGTCATGTTTCCTAGTCGATATTCAGGGTGCAAACAGTGGCAAACCATTGTTTCTGGTGAAACAGGACTCCTCACCTGGTATAGACACCATGGATCATGGCACGGCTGCTCACCATCGTCAAGAGGTAACAGAAGGTTTCAAAATGCGGGAAACAACCTTTAAAACACAGTCATTGCACTACAATACCTTTCCAACACGGTTGTTACAACGACTGCATTGTTAATACGCAATGCATTTACATCGCAAGTCTTTACAACAAATTCCACTAGGGGGCGCTGAGGTATTGGAAATGAATTCCAACACCTTCCCTACTGTTGCGCAAACTGGAGTAGGAATACTAAATAATACTATTCCTAAGTCCAGCTCCCCCCCTAGTGGAAGTCGTTGTAAAGACTTGCGATGTAAAAGCATCGCGTACTAACAACGTGGTTGTTGTAACAACTGCGTTGTAATCGCATGCAATGTAATACATCGCGTAGCAAAGTGCTATATTCCAAAATGCAGTCAAAATGTTACCATCATTCTCACTGGCTGTACCCTTCTTGTGACCATTGCTTGATTCCTGGGTCCCCAAACCCATGGTGATTGGGGGGATTTCCCCAATTAATCCCTTCGATGCTAATGACGGAGCGGTTCCGTCATCAGCATTGGTTGGGCTGTGCTGATGACGGAACTGCTCCGTCATGACCACAGCCCCTGGGGCGAGTGCTGGCGCTCCCCCCTGGGGCATCGATCTTACGGCCACAAACAGGGATGGCAGCGTAAGAGTTTCCACTGCCACCCCTGACCCCCCCCATGCTTCCCCATGACGTTAGCGCGCACAGCGTACGCCGACGTTATCAGGAAGTGCTGGAGGCGCTGGAAATCCGGTAGGGCAGGGGGCCATTTCTTGGTGCCTTGAGGCATCGAGGGGGGAGGAAACAATGTTTCTTCTCCCCTGATGTCCAAATGCAGGGCATTCCTGGTGCACGATTGCGCACAGCGTCGCAATCGTGAACCGGGAGTGCCCCACTAGACACCAGGGATTTATTTTTTGAGCAAAGGAAGTGACCCCTTGGGCAAGGGTCACTTCCTAATGGGAAATTTTAAATTCAGACTTTTCTGCCCCCCGCACCCCCCGGGGACTGATCGTCCATTTTTTGACCGATTCTGGACTCGGGGGGCAGAAATGCCCACTAGAGCCAGAGAATTTGTTTTTCAAAAAATCGGAAGCGACCCCTTGGGCAAGGGTCATTTCCAGGTGCCCAAAATATTTTTTAAGCACATTCTGCCCCCGCAGAAAATTAATTTTATTTGGCCTTTCTGCCCCCGGGGGGGAGGGGGCAGAAAACCCCACTAGAGACCAGGGAATTTTTTTTTTATGGAACCGACCCCTTGGGCAAGGGTCGCTTCCAGGGGGCCAAATGTTTTTCAAAATTAGATTCTGCCCCCTTGGGGACAGATAGCCTGATTTTGGGACGTTTCCGCCCCCAGGGGGGCAGACAAACCCACTAGAGCCAGGAAAAAGTTTTTATTTTATTGGAAGCGACCCCTCGCTTCCAGGGGCCAAATTTTTAAAAAAAGTATATTCTGCCCCCCCGGGAGATCGGTTTGTTTAATTGCCCTTTCTGCCCCTGGGGGGGGCAGAAAACCCCACTAGACACCAGGGAGTGTTTTACATGTTAAATGGAAGGGACCCCTCACTTCCTTAAAGGCCTAATTAATTTGTAAGACTTTTCTGTTTTATTTCCCCCTTTTAGTTCTTGTTCAAGGCTTTTACTCTTTAGACTGTTGCTGGTTGCGGTTTTGTTACTTATGGTTCTGCTGTTTGTAGTTGCATGTGTTTGGTAAGAGACTTTTTTTGTACAATTACAATGTAAATGTATTTTTTGCAAAGTGTATAATAATACTAGTATGTTTGGCTTCTGTCTAAAATGTTTTGCATTTGTGCTTGATGTGTATTTTGTTTTCTGTAGACTCATTGTTTTTTTTCTTCTTTGAAGTGGGATATCGTTGATTTTTTCTGTGTTTTTGCAGAGTAGGTGCTGGTGAGTGTAGCTGTCCCTTGTAAGTGATTTGTATAGTTTTTGAGTATTTAGATCTTTGTGATAAAGGCACATGTTTTTTTACTTACTTTGCACAGTGTTGGTTGTTGACTTGTTTGTGCAGTCTACTTTCTTAGTAAGGATAATAGCTTGCCGCAGGATTACTGCTCAGCAGGTTGTTGGAATGCTTTTTAATTCTTCCTCTGACCATGGTCCAGAGACTGACTCTGATTCTGAGGCAGAGGTGGGAGGGGAAGATTCAGGCAGTGAGTTTTTTCTCCACATGGCATCATCCGATGATGAAGATACTCTCAGTGCAGATGAAGCTACTCTTAGTGCGGATGAAGTGCCTGTGTTAGAGGAGGACATTGGTGTGCCGATAGTGCAGCAAGATTCAGAAAAGGGGGTGGTGAAAAGGGGGTGGTGATGGATAGAGTATCTGAATTAAACAGAACACTCATACCCAGTCAACAGATCAGGGCTTGATCCATCACCGTTTTTTAGCTCACTGCACCATCCCAGCTCAGAACCTGGCTACATGCAAATTAGTCTGTCCCTGGCCCAGTGCATCATGGGAACAGGGCAGACCAAACTACCAATCCAATTCTTATACTGGGAAGGAAACAAGTTTCCGAGGACCGGTTTCTGGCATTACAGCCGTCTTCGGCCCGGCTTGCTTGAATCCTGATGGTGCAATGAGCAAGGGACTCACATCTGAGTATACCCTTCCACGCTTATGGAGGACAAATCGATTCAGAAAAGGGGGTGGTGATGGACAGAGTATCTGAATTAAACAGAACACTCATACCCAGTCAACAGATCAGGGCTTGATCCATCACTGTTTTTTAGCTCACTGCACCATCCCAGCTCAGAACCTGGCTACGTGCAAATTAGTCTGTCCCTGGCCCAGTGCATCATGGGAACAGGGCAGACCAAACTACCAAGCCAATTCTTATACTGGGAAGGAAACAAGCTTCCGAGGACCGGTTTCTGGCATTACAGCCGTCTTCGGCCCGGCTTGCTTGAATCCTGATGGTGCAATGAGCAAGGGACTCACATCTGAGTATACCCTTCCACGCTTATGGTGGACAAAACGATTCAGAAAAGGGGGTGGTGATGGACAGAGTATCTGAATTAAACAGAACACTCATACCCAGTCAACAGATCCAGGCTTGATCCATCACCGTTTTTTAGCTCACTGCACCATCCCAGCTCAGAACCTGGCTACATGCAAATTAGTCTGTCCCTGGCCCAGTGCATCATGGGAACAGGGCAGACCAAACTACCAAGCCAATTCTTATACTGGGAAGGAAACAAGCTTCCGAGGACCGGTTTCTGGCATTACAGCCATCTTCGGCCCAGCTTGCTTGAATCCTGATGGTGCAATGAGCAAGGGACTCACATCTGAGTATACCCTTCCACGCTTATGGTGGACAAAACGATTCAGAAAAGGGGGTGGTGATGGACAGAGTATCTGAATTAAACAGAACACTCATACCCAGTCAACAGATCAGGGCTTGATCCATCACCGTTTTTTAGCTCACTGCACCATCCCAGCTCAGAGCCTGGCTACATGCAAATTAGTCTGTCCCTGGCCCAGTGCATCATGGGAACAGGGCAGACCAAACTACCAAGCCAATTCTTATACTGGGAAGGAAACAAGCTTCTGAGGACCGGTCTACTTTCTTAGTAAGGATAATAGCTTGCCGCAGGATTACTGCTCAGCAGGTTGTTGGGATGCTTTTTAATTCTTCCTCTGACCATGGTCCAGAGACTGACTCTGATTCTGAGGCAGAGGTGGGAGGGGAAGATTCAGGCAGTGAGTTTTTTCTCCACATGGCATCATCCGATGATGAAGATACTCGCAGTGCAGATGAAGCTACTCTTAGTGCGGATGAAGTGCCTGTGTTAGAGGAGGACATTGATGTGCCGATAGTGCAGCAAGAGGCATCTGGGCTGCAGCCTGGGGCTGCAACACGTCCCGCTGGTATTGTGAGACAAGTGGCATCTGGGCTTCAGCCTGGGGCTGCAAGGCTACCCGTTGAAAGTGCTGACCTATGGGTTGCACCAGGCATGGCGCAGCCGGCATTGCCAGACTTTACTGGTATTCCAGGGTGTAGGGTAAATACTGAAAACGTTTTGCTGATAATTTATTTTCAGTTGTTAATGGATGATGTGTTTTTGGCAGGGATTGTTGAGCAGACTAATTTGTATGCCAAACAGTTTTTGAGGGACAACAGTGCCAGCCTTAAGCCCCACTCTAGAGCTACCCAGTGGACTCCCACAAAACTGGAAGAGATGAAGAAGTTCTTCGGTTTAACTTTTTTAATGGGCTTGCTAAGGAAGCCATCAATGGCTTCATATTGGTCTACTAGTCCCTTGATGGCAACTGCTATATTTCCGGCAGTAATGAGTCGTCATAGGTATTTGCTTCTGCTTCGGATGATGCATTTAGTCGATAATTGTTTAGCTTTGCCACGAGATCACTCTGATTGTGACCGTCTTTTTAAGATTCGGCCTATCATTGATCACTTTGTTGATCGATTTTCCGAGATCTATGCTCCAGGGAAAGAAATTGCAGTGGATGAGTATTTGGTGTTGTTCAAGGGCCGCTTGTTTTTTAGGCAATACATTCCTAGTAAGAGGGCACACAATGGAATTAAGCTGTATATGCTGTGTGACAGTGGGACTGGATATGTCTCTAATTTCAGGGTGTACACCGGTAAGGAATCCAGGATTAACCCCCCTGGTTGTCCGTCCACTTTTGGAGTCACTGAGAAAATTGTGTGGGAATTGGTAGAGGACTTTTTAACAAAGGCCACCATTTATATGTAGATAACTTCTACACTGGTGTGCGGTTCTTTAGGGAATAGGCCAACGTCGACACTATTGCTTGTGGCACAATCCGCTCTAACCGTAAAGGTTTCCCAAAAGAACTTGTTTGTCAAAAGCTTGTGCGGAGACAGTGCAGTTCGTTGCGATGCGAGGAGCTCCCAGCTGTAAAGTTTTCAGACAGGAGACTTGTCTACATGCTGACTACCATCCATGATGAAAGCACTGCACCTGTGACTGTTTGGGGTCAGGTTGCTGAAGTGCGCAAACCTGTGTGCATTTTAGACAATAATAGGCACATGGGAGGTGTTGACAGAGTACATCAGAGATTGAAACCTTACGCTGCTCTTCGTAAGGTGTACATTTGGTACAAGAAGTTGGCTATCCATATTTTCCACTTGACTATATTTAATGCTTTTGTTGTGTTCCAAGATTCTTGTCCTGAGTCTAAGATGACTTTTGCTAAGTTTCAGGAGTCTGTAATAGGCAGCCTTGTTTTAGTGGAACAGGCAAGTGTTCCTAGAGTTGGAGTGGTGGAGGATGTTGCTAGATTGAAAGATGGCCACTTTCCTGATCCCATTCCTCCCACACCCTCAAAAGACTTTCCCAGTAGGAGATGTAGAGTCTGTTGGCGAAGAGGTATGCGGAAAGAGGTTTGTATGTATTTCCCCGAGTGTCCTTCTAACCCTGGGCTGTGTGTGCATATTTGATTTAGAATGTACCACATTCAAAAGAATTTTTGGGAGCATCCATGAGTTGTAAACTGAACTGCCTGGCCTCTATTGTTTAATATTTTTTGTTCAGTTTCAAGGTTAAAGACGTGGGAAAAACCCAATCAACCCTTGTAGTAAGTGTGGCCGAAATTTGCGAATTTGCGTTCTGCGAATTTGCGCGAAATCGATCCGCAAAATCTGCGAATTTGCGGATTTTTGTTTTTTTGTCTGTTTGCAGGTTTTTTTGCCTGTTCGCAGGGCTTTTTGCGTGTTCGTGGGCCGCTTGCATGGTGAAATTACCCATGCGGTTGTGTATGGGCACAGCGCCCTCTGGTTCACCACTGCCACCCTCTGGTTCACCCCTGCCACCCTCTGGTTCACCCCTGCCACCCTCTGGTTCAGCACTACCACTCTCTGGTTCACCGCTGCCACCCTGTGGTTCAGCACTGTCACCCTCTGGTTCACCACTGCCACCCTCTGGTTCACGACTGCCACCCTCTGGTTCATCACAGCACCTCTGGTTCACCACTGCCACCCTCTGGTTAACCACTGTCACCCTCTGGTTCAGCACTGCCACCCTCTGGTTCACCACTGCCACCCTCTGGTTCCCCCCTGCCAACCTCTGGTTCACCACTGCCACCCTCTGGTTCATCACAGCACCCTCTGGTTCACCCCTGCCACCCTCTGGTTCAGCACGGTCACAGTCTGGTTCACGACTGCCACCCTCTAGTTCATGACTGCCACCCTCTGGTTCATCACAGCACCTCTGGTTCATCACTGCCACCCTCTGGTTAACCCATGCCACCTGGTTCATCACTGCCACCCTCTGGTTCACCCCTGCCACCATCTGGTTCCACACTGCCACCCTCTGGTTCACCCCTGCCACCCTTTGGTTCACCCCTGCCCAGGGGCGTAACACAGGCCCACGCAGCCCCCGCAGTGCGGGGGGGCCTCGTGCTCCTGGGGTCTCCTGCCGGACCCCGGGCCCTGAAGTAAGATCTGCTGCTGCTGTCAGTGACAAATGGTGCGCAGCGCGGGCCCCGGCCGGGGCCCCTGTGAGTTTGAAATGGTGCGGGGGGCCCCGGCCGGGGCCCCTGTGAGTCTTGAAATGGTGTGGAGCGGGCAGGGGCCCCAGCCGGGGCCCCCCTGGGAGTCGCCAGTCCGTCTTTGTTGCAATTGCGGGCCGGGGGCCCCCGAGAGTCAAGAGTGCGACATGGTGAGGGGCGGGGGCCCCAGGCGCCGGCTGCGGGGCCTGTGACCACCCGTATGAGACTGTCATGTCACTGAGGCTGGCCTGGCAATTGTTGTGTGTGTGGCCTGGCTGGTGTGCCCCTGGGGGCGGCTTCCGCTCAGCTGCTGAGTCAGTCACACACAGTCAGTGATCGTCACCCCACTGCAGGATATAAAAATGTTATACCAGCCAGGAATTGTACAGTACAGCCACACAGATTAAAAATTCACCGGTCTCACTTTGATGCATGCAATCATCATCATGCAATTAAAATGGTGCCGGGGCCCGCCCGTGAGCAGTTTATTTCTTTTAATTCTTTCCGAGGATCGATGAAATGGCGGCGGGCCGGGATGAATGCGCGTGGCGCGCACACACTTGTCCAGTTACACTCAGTGCGACTTTCACTTTCTAAATAATAATTTCCGCCGCGCGCGTATGCGCGTGGGGGGGGCGGGCGGCGGGGGCAGGGCTGGCTGGTGAGTGACCAATGCCTATTACATTTGGCACTGCAGCGCATGCGCAATCGCCGGGTGCCGTGGCGCCAACATGCAAATGCAAGGTGTGGCGTGCGTCACGTGTGGCTTGTGGCATCAGGGGCGCGCATAGGGCCATAGTGAAGAAGAAGAGTCGAGTGTAGAAGACAAAGCCAGGTCCGCCCACGATGAGAGTCAGAGAGGACTGTCTGAACAACTGAAGTTGAAAGTAGACTGAAGTAAGTCCGTCCAGCGTCCCGTCACCAGTGCGGGGCCTTCTTTATCATTTACATGATTGCCCAGCAGCGCTTCCCATCAGTAAATGTCATGACATAGCGGCGCACCTGGGTCCTGGCAGCCTGGTGGGCAGCAGCAGCGCAGCGCCTCTGCATACTGGCATTAGAATAGTCTGCACTGTAGGTTGATGAGAGCCTCCCCCCCACCGCCACCACCCATTCTGATGGGCACTGGGCAGGGAGAGAATAGGAGCTGCTGATCACAGGGACACTTCCCATCCTCAGCAGGCCCGGTTAGGTACCACTGGCTAGGAGCTGCTGATCACTGGGACACTCTCCACCCGCAGCAGGCCCGGTGCAAACTTGAATATATTCCCAGGCCACTGAATAACGCCAAAATATCGGATTCTTCCGGCAACGGGAAGGATGCGGCTCAGATGCACCAATTCAGCCCGAATAAGACCCCCTAAGTGGGATAAAGGGATGTGAATCCGAAACAGATCCAAACCTGACGGACGCCACCCAACATGGCGACCTTCACCGGCTTGAATAGTGCCTCGGGTTCAGACACTTGTATATGTAAAATATTTCCCCTAACACACTGCATTTACCCGTTTTCCCCTGTGGGGGTGCCCTACAGTCAGGGCCCCTGGGACGGTTTCTGTGAATAAGGACTTGCTCCACGTGACCGGACCCATAATTCACTGTCTGCTGCTGCAGCTGCACAGTTAGAAGAGTACAACAAAAACACGTTTCTAGCAAAGACGGGCCAAAGATGCTACACAAAGGATGAGACAGGACGAATGTGAACTGTCACCTCACAGCTGCGGACTGCTGTGCTCGGGCCCTTACAGGCACGCGCATTGAGGCACCGACATGCTAGGGGTCGCGGAAGTGACATCAGAGATTGAATTGACAGGCCAGCTGTGGTGGCATGACTGTGCCTGGGGGGCGATCTCACAATGGTGTAAGAAAGGCAGGCATCAAATGCTGGGTATGCGAGTCTGAGACTAGCTAGGTAACTAACTAGGTAACTGACTAACTGAAGTAAGTCCGTCCGGTCCGGCCTGTCACCAGTGTGGGGCCTTCTTTATCATTTACATGATTGCCCGGCAGCGCTTCCCGTCAGTAAATGACATAGCGCACCTGGGCAGCGGCGGCTGAAGAATAAAACGGCAGCCCCCCCCCCCTTTTAGCTGTCTGTTACACCAGTGTCACATTCAGAGCACTCCACTTCACTCACTAAAACCTCCTTGGGACTCGGGAGGATGTCAACGTTTCTCAGAAACAAAACGGGCATCACATAAATGGACTCTTTGAGCATCCATACAAAGGTCTACTCAACAATGCTTGGACATGTCAAAGCACACATGGAAATACTTAGTTTAAAGATCAAGGACACCACCCCTGTAATGTTCTCCCCACCCCATGATTGCACCATACCAACAAAAATAACATCAAAATTAATCTTTCTGGAAAATCTCATTCACTCACTTGTAGAAACAAGAAAACGTCTGAAAGCAATTAGGTTCACAGAGCTGCGATGTACACTTTAATTCATTTATGTAGAATTAAATTAAAGCTATAAATAATAGCGGGATACAGAAGATAATATGTTTTCATTTGCTATTGTCTTTGTGTTTATACTGATCTGTTTCTTTGTCCAGACTTCAACCTCTCCATATTTATAACTGTATAACAGTTTGTTAAGCAGGCACTTTTTTATGCAGGCTTGATATATAAGTAAATAATTATGGGTGTTATGTGGTAATAGAGGTTAAGTGAACAGCTGTAACTCTGACGGTATCACATATGTTTGCTAAACGTTTTTTACATTTCCCTGCGCTTCTAAACATACACATGGATCAGAGCAGAGGTCAGGTGACGTCTGTCTGTCCTCACGTAATGTTGCGCATGATCTGCAGGATAGTAGCGAATGGATGGTAAAGGCACCGATTGCTGTGGGTATGCGAGCAGTTAGGTTCGCCACGTTTTTGATGAGGCCCAGCTCACTGACGGAATGGGCAGGTCTGTCTGTCCTCACGTAATGTTGCGCTTGGTCTGCAGGATAGCCACATTCATGCCGACTCATGGAAAAGATGATGATCCTTGATTTCATTTAGTGTGTATGTGTCAGACTCACAGGTTACTGATCAATTGCTTATTCATTTTTTTTATTGCTCTAACCAACCAGCGCTGGCCACCCAAGCTACAGACTAGAATGGTTCTAGAAAAAGCTAGAAAAATAGGCGGTGCACTAATCCAAGCAATAACATCACTTCATCATTGGAAAGTCTGTAGCAACAACATAATGCATTCTTTGCAACAACAAAAAATGAATGCAAAGTTTTCTTTAAGAAGACCATCCCTGGTAATAATCTGTTGAATTGTGCAATTCAACAGGTTATTATTATCAGTGATGACATATGTCAAATGCACTTATGCATGAAACATCATGAGAAGCAAGCTGTGGGAGTGCAGTTTCACAAACTCAGATCTCGGGTTATGGTTCCCCTTATGTTTTTATTGGTTCATTGAAGCAGCCCCTTGACTGCAAATGCTTTACAGAAACAGCTAACACTTTGCTAATAATGCTCCCTGCAGTGAGGGATGGTTTGTTCGTATGGCTCCAACTCCCTGCAGCATCCTTTAGATATGTTACTCGCTAACCCCAGGTCTATAGAAAACAGACACCAAGCAATACATCGACCTGGCGCTCCCATGCCTTTTGTCCCTGCCTCACCCCTGCCTCTGTTGTCAGTCCTTTTTCCCTCAACTGGCTATATCCAAGATGCGCATGTGCCAGCAGACCTAATTCAGGCAAGAGAATCACAATTTTTGAAGCCAAAAAAGGGTTATCTTAGCTGTCTGTCGACTAAAATGAATGCTACTTCAATATGTCAATGTGGAATGTACATCACCCCGATTCTTTTTTTTAAATCTCCCACTTTCCTTTTCTAGAATGTTAGCCTATATGAGAATGAACCACGTTAAGGGTCCTGGATGGGATCATGCATTATTAGTGGGGCATATCATCCAAGAGACCTTATATCCAGCAACCTGCACCTGGGTCTCTGTAGCGGGCGAGTCCCAGTTCCAACCTTCACTCCGCAAGCAGCCCTAACTCCCCTCGTCCTCCAAGTTTAGACGTACGTTCTACAGAAGGGGCATGGTTGGCTAGTGCTGAGTATAGTGGAGGGTAGGCAGAGGTGGATTTCTTTGTTGGAGTGGTTCTTTGGCAGTTATTGTTTGAAAGAGAGACAAACGTAGTTGCTTTGGGGATGCTGCCCATTCTTGTACTTTTTGGTGGTGGTTCTTCTTGTTGAGAGTTCGAGAAGATCACCTGTAATGGGGATGCTAAGGTGGTTTGGCCATGGGAAGGCGATGCCAACCAATGTTTATAGTTTTTGGTGGAAGATAATTTGAAATGTGTACTCTGAGGTCAAAGGTGACATAGAAGACCCCCAACGCCTCAGTTAAATTATCTGCTTTTGACAGGATTGTTGCAAATGGCATAGAGTGTATGTTGAGAGTGTTTCCCACTTTCTCACTAGAACTTACAGAAAGACAATATAGAGGCATTTCCTTTAAATGTTGGAGGTTTCAAAGCAAAATATGCCAGATTTCTGAGTGGTGGGGCAAAGTGGTACATGGTGGGCCGTGCCGCCGGGGGAAGGCATGGTGGGCCGTGCCGCGGGGGGGCCCCCTCCATGTGCTCTGCAGGGGGGCCCCCTCAAGTTTCGTTACGCCACTGCCCCTGCCACCCTCTGGTTCAGCACTGCCACCCTCTGGTTCAGCACTGTCACCCTCTGGTTCAGCCCTGCCACCCTCCGATTCATCACTGTCACCCTCTGGTTCATCACTGCCACCCTCTGGTTCACCACTGCCACCTTTTACCGAGACCTTTTGTGACGCAGCGGCAGCACAAAAGATGCGCCATGGTGCTGGGTATGAACAACGTGACGCATCTTCGAGATGCGTCACGTTGTAAAGACCTGCGCCATCAGGAGTCGTTCTGGCGCAGGGGAGGGCGTTCCTGCGCAGGAACGCCTCCTAAAAGTGTCTGCAGTTACTTTTAGGCCAATGCTGCGTCAAAACTCTGTGCCTGCTTGAAGCAGGCGCACGGCTTGATGCAGCATTGGGGAGATGGGGCCCCCCAGAGCATTGCTGGAGCTACGCCGCAAGTGCGCGCAGCTCCTGCAATGCGCTACTTTTATGGCACAGATGCGTGACGCATCAGTGCCGTTTTTGCCAAATGGTGCGCCGCATTGTAAATCCGGCGCACCATGGGTGGCGGAGCTGCGGCACACAATAACTGGCGCATCCCTGGGGATGCGCCAGTTATTGTAAATCTACCCCTATACATTTAGCCAATGAGGGAGCACCTACTGATTAGACAGTAGAAAGTACTCCAGTTGAGTAGAGGTATTGCACAAAAAGGTGGCATCTTCGTGGACAAACACGCAGGGCGGGATTCATTCTGCCCCCTGTTAGACTCGTTTTTTGTGCCCTTCTGCCCTCTGTTAGACTTGTTTTTCCCTTGTTTGTCTGCCCTTCTGCCCCCTGTTAGACTCGTTTTTTGTGCCCTTGTGCCCTCTGTTAGACTCATTTTTCCCTTGTTTTTCTGCCCTTCTGCCCTCTGTTAGACTCATTTTTTGTGCCCTTCTGCCCTCTGTTATTCCCTTGTTTTTGTGCCCTTCTGCCCTCTGTTAGACTCGTTTTTGTGCCTTTCTGCCCCGTTAGACTCGTTTTTTGTGCCCTTCTGCCCTCTGTTAGACTTGTTTTTCCCTTGTTTTTCTGCCCTTCTGTCCTCTGTTAGACTGTTTTTTTCTGCCCTTCTGCCCTCTGTTAGACACGTTTTTCCCTTGTTGTTCAACCCCTTCTGCCCTTTGTTAGACTGCTTTTTGTGCCTTTCTGCCCTCTGCATCACCACATCATCACTCAGCGCTACCCCAGCATCACTCAGCACTACCCCATTATCACTCAGCACCACCACATTATCACTCAGCACCACCACAGCACCACTCAGCACCACAACAGCATCACTCAGCACCACCACAGCATCACTCAGCACCACCACAGCACCACTCAGCACCACCACAGCACCACTCAGTGCCACCGCAGCATCACTTAGCACCACCAAAGCATCACTCAGCACCACCACATTATCACTCAGCAGCACCAAAGCACCACTCAGCACCACCACAGCACCACCACAGCATCACTCAGCACCACCACAGCCTCACTCAGCAGCACCACAACAGCATCACTCAGCACCACCACAGCACTACTCAGAACCACCACAGCACCACTCAGCACCAACACAGCATCACTCAGCACTACCACAGCATCACTCAGCACCACCACAGCATCACTCAGCACCACCACAGCACCAATCAGCACCACCACAGCACCACTCAGCGCCACCACAGCATCACTCAGCACCACCACAGCATCACTCAGCACCACCACATTATCACTCAGCACCATCCCAGTATCACTCAGCACCACCACAGCACCACCACAGCACCACTCAGCATCACCACAGCACCACTCAGCATCACCACAGCACCACTCAGCACCACCACAGCACCACTCAGTGCCACCTCAGCATCAATCTGTGCAACCATTCAGCAACAACTGGTTCAAATATGTTCTCTCAATGTTTCAAACTTTATTACAAATGTCACAAAAAGATGTTAATATTTCACTTCTGTTCTTGGATTTTCGTCACAATAAAATACACTGAACATAATCTTCACAAAAGTTATTTACAAAAGTTTAAGCTATTGCCATTATAAATTAAAATCACTTTTATTTAAGTATTAATTATTTAAAAAAATGAAAAGCCATTGTAATTTGTAATATCAATACAGCTAAGTCACGTAATTACAAAACATGTTGCATTACAAATGCTATAGGTGTCACATTTGCGAAAGTTATAACTATTGGCATTGTAAATGGCAAAGCTATTAATTTAGCTATTTTCAAAACCAACACATAAATAAAAAAAATTGTCATTTACAAGACCAATAGCTCAAACTTTCCTAATGCGAGACCTATTGCATTGCAAATGCTTGTTTTTATATCCTTCCTGTTGAGGTTTAATTTTCGTGACAGGCGCCTCATTGCCTACTTGTAACTATTCTCTGACCCTGCTTCAAGGGTCAGAGCAGGGTCAGAGAATAGGTGCAAGTAGGCAACGAGGCGCCAGAAAGCACTTACAGGCTTAAAGCAGCAGGTGCCCAAGTTGAAGTTAATTTCTTTGTTACTCTTTTGTAAAAGGTTACAAAAAATTAGCTTCAACTTTTACACCTGCTGTTGTAACCCTGTAAGTGCTTGGCTGAAAATTCGTCCCCGCTGATTCGCGAATTTTACCGCGATTTCGCGAGATTCGTGGATCGCGAAATCGCGGAAAATCCGCAAATTCCGCGAGCGGAACGAATTTTCACCCCATGCTTACCTTGTAGGCATGGGCAATGAATAGTTAATGTGAGAGGTGACTACAAGGGATTTTGTTCATTGATTGATTGACTTGAGTATAATGTCTATCAATTATAGGTTCATTAGAAAATTAAACCCAGTGTATCCACAAGATTACTTTGACATTAATCAACAGCTTTTCAGGTAAATATATTCAGTGCAATACAGTACCATAAAGAGAAGAAGCACACAGCAAAAAAAGGATATGTTTGAAATAGATTGTATAGGGATCAATCACAAGGAAAAATCATGGGGACAAGAAATAGAACAAAACTTTCAAGTAAAAGTCATGAAAAGCAGTGTATCTGTATTAACTAGTCAATTCATAACAATACATCAGCTCCATAGATAAATGAGGACAACCAAAATCATAAATGTATCGTGGTTTCCTTCGGTGCAAGCAATACTGAGGAGTTGATGTCTTTGGTCATTTGGTCAACGTTTCGGTCTTGTATGTTGTCATCTATAAGACCATCATCGGGACTTAATTTTTCATCAAATAAAACCCCTAAATACACAAAATGTGTAGGGCCGATCTTCAGACTGGGCACTAATTCCGGCTGGATAATGGTTCACCAGAGGAATATGCTAGGGCTCTTCTTTATAATTAGAGCTTGTATGGTGATGTAGGTTTGCTGGTATCTTTATTTCCAGACTGGTCAGAAATGGTCGTTGTTATTTTCTCAACTGGAGACTGCGAGGAAACACTCTGGAGAGCGACCCTTGATCCCAGACCTACCTTCCGTTCGTGTTTAATATCACAACCATTTCTGACCAGTCTGGGAGTACATGGTGATGTCTCTCTGGTGAATTCCAACAAGTTATTTTATCCACAATGTCCTGCAAACCTCAAAATGTCTGTTACATTTTCCTTAGAATATGGTGCCAAGATTCTCCCGCTGCAGAACTAAACAACCAATTTTGTCAAAACGATCTGGTTTTGCAAGGGGGTCACCTGAGTTTTTGGCTCTGTGCTGGGCGCCCATCTAGGCAAACCTACCAAACCCACACATTTCTAAAAAATAACTTTGCTGGATCCTCAGCGTTTCCTTACCCAGAATCCCTTGCAAACCTCAATTTTACCTGAAAAAATCACTTTTTTCACACATTTCTGAAAACTAGACACCCAGGGCTTCCAGGGAGGTATGGCTTGTGTGGATCCCCCAGCGTTTCCTTACCCAGAATCCCGTGCAAACCTCGATTTCACCTGACAAAATCACTTTTCTCACACATTTTTGTGTGGGAAAGTGTGGCATCACCGGGCTCACACAAATTTCCTACCACCCAGCGTTCCCTAGGTCTCCCGATAAAAATGGTGCCTCACTTGTGTGGGAGGCCCAAGTACCCGCGACAGGCAAGGGCCCAAAACGAAGTGAGGCAACATCAAATTTGCCTATCTCGAAACCACCTGGTTTTGCAAGGGGGGTCCCCAGGGTTTTTGGGGAAACCTACCAAACCTACACATTTCTGAAAAGTAGACACCTTTGGGCTTCTAGGGAGGTATGGCTTGCGTGCATCCCCCAGCATTTCCTTACCCAGAATCCCTACAAACCTCGATTTTACTTGAAAAAAATCACTTTTCTAACACATTTTTGTGTGGGAATGTGTGGCATAACCGGGCTCACACAAATTTCCTACCACCCAGTATACCCCCAGGTCTCCCAATAAAAATGGTGCCTCACTTGTGTGGGAGGCCTAATTCGCCGTGACAGGCAAGGGCCCAAAAAGTAGTGAGGCGACATCAAATTTGCCTATCTCTAAACCACTTGGTTTTGCAAGGGGGTTCACCAGGGTTTTTGGCCCCGTGCTCAGCGGCCATCAAGGGAAACCTACCAAACCCACACATTTCTGAAAACTAGACACCCGGGGGCTTCTAGGGAGGTATGGCTTGCGTGGATCCCCCAGCGTTTCCTTACCCAGAATCCCTTGCAAACCTGATTTTTACCTGAAAAAAATGACTTTTTTAACACATTTTTGTGTGGGAAAGTGTGACATCACTGGGCTCACACACATTCCCTACCACCCAGTGTTCCCCCAGGTCTCCTGATAAAAATGGTGCCTCACTTGTGTGGGAGGCCCAAGTACCCGTGACAGGCAAGGGCCCAAAACGTAGTGAGGCAACATCAACATTGCCTGTCAAAAAATGTTTTCACGTTGGGTTTTGAGCCCTTTCCAGTTGTGGACACTATGCCTACCCACCCAAGTGAGATACCATTTGTATCGGGAGACTGAGGGTAATTCAGATTTGTAAAGCAACTGTTATCACCTAATTATTTTTAATGCATTTCTGCCTTCCAAATGAAAGACATTGTGTAAAAAAAGAAGTCATTTTGAAAAATGACCAATAATTCACATGCTAGTATGAGTATTTCCCAATTTAAAAAATGTGCAAATATGTACTGTTTCTGAACTCTATAATTTGTTCCCATTTCAGAAATACATAGGTTTCTTTCATACCGATTTTTCAATGTATACATTTTGACACAATAATTGCTATAAACCCGGTACATATTACAAAGCCATTGCAAATTGCTACTCAGTTTTTGACTCTGGGTTCGTCTGGTTCTTGGTGAACCTACAAGTCCTATATATCCCCACAACCAGGAAGGTCCAGCAAATGTAACAGTATATTGCTTTCAAAGAGCTGTCATAATTGCAAGAAGTTACAGGTGAAAACGTTGACACAAAAGGCTGGTTTTTTCATCTGTGATCCATTATTGCTTTCATACTCATTTTTACCATTAACTGGAAGGAGGTTGAAAGCACTAAAAATAGCAAAAATAGACTATGTCCCAGAAAAATGCCAAAACTGTGTAAAAAATGTTGGTTCTCTGGCAAAATACAGTCATTCCCTAAAAGCTGGGGGAAATGGTGATTTCAGCCCCACAAACCCTTTTTTGATAACATATGCAGGGAAAAACCCAGAGACCTTCATTCGTTTTACTGTATTTTGGCTAATTTCTGGGACCCTTCCTAGGGAATACACAAACCCTGGGTACCTTTAGAATCCCCATGATGTTGGAAGAAAAGGACGCAAAATTGGCTTGGATACTTTATGTGGTCAAAAAGTTAGAGGAGCCTAAGCGCGCACTACCCAAAATAGCCAAAAAAAGGCTTAGCACAGGAGGTGAAAAGGTCTAGCAGCGAAGGGGGTTAATCCCTGTTCTATAGTGTATACTGGAAAACTACAGATGACATCTCGGTGGAATATGGCGCAGGATTCAAGACTTAACACCTGCTGCAATGTTCCTGTGCTTCCAGTATTCAGGCAGCAATAAGATGTCATCATAGCTCTTGTGATTAATATTCCTTCTAGAGAGAAAGATCAGAGTTTTATCAAGGCACAGATTTGACTCACCAAGTAGAGGGTTAATATGCCTGCTGCAAAGAACAGATCTGTATTTTATGTGGATGTCTGAGTGGATCAGGAAAGCTGGCCTTTATCAGCACTTTAAAATGAATTAAATGTATGTGTGTATGTGAGAGAGGGGCTATGGGGAGCTAAGGGGCACTTTTGCTGTTTGGTAGTGAGGGAATCTGAGGAGGAGGTCATATGGGGGTGCCAAAAAAGATTGTTGCACCAGGCATCATCAGCACTAAAATCAGCCTTGATTACATAGATGATGCTCACCTGTTTCCCTTCACATTAGGGTAGCTGGGGTAGGTGATTGGTCGATTTTGAATGCTCATTTTAGAGTTATCAACCTGCGCTCATCTATTATTGCCTTCCTTAAATTTTTGCTAAAAAAAATCATAAAAATATCTCCATAACACTCAACGGTTCAAAAGAACCAACCTTTATTACTCTCAGAGTATCAAGGTTTCACAGCATGTGCGAGCTATGTGACCTATTCACAAAGGGTGCGGCTCCTGAATATCAAGGTCAGAATATATACTAAAAGACTATACAAGACTAAAAGATAAATAGACCCTGAGCCAACCAACTTGAATACCGAACTAGTCGATCCCTTCACTTCTCTTGAGGTCTAAGCAGCTATCAAAAATATTGCTCCGGGAAAGGCTGCTGGCCCGGATGGCTTGCCTGGTGATCTTTTATTACATGACCCGTCCCTATGGGCCAATCTTATTCTTCCGCTAATGAATCTCCTGACCCAGGGCTATGCAGTCCCTGAGTCGTGGAATGGAGCAGAAGTGGTCCTGATATATAAAAAGGGGGCTAGAGAGGACCCTGCCAATTATAGACCAATCAGTCTGATTGATGTAATTCAGAAGGTAGTTGGCAGGGTCCTCACATCCAGAACGGTGACATGGCTGGAGGAGGGTGACATCCTAACACACCAACTAGCGGGTTTTAGAAAGAAGGTCGGCACGATAGACCAAGTCTTCCGATTCACCGCGATTTATTGGAAGACTGTTTATGTCGGTAAAGGGTCCTTATATCTGGCGTTTATAGACCTGAAAACCGCCTTCGACCTTGTCCCACGCACTAAACGATGGCAGGTACTTTAGGAAATGGGCTACCCACTCTACCTCCTTGAGTTGGTTAAAAGATTGCATGATGGCACCTTTGCAAGGATTAGATGGGGGAGTGAGGGCCAACTAACTGATAGTCAGTCAAGTCAAGTCAAGAGATTTATATAGCGCGCTACATACCCAGAGGGTCTCAAGGCGCTTGAAGAAGGGTGGGGGAATTACTTCTCGAATATCCATGTTTTAAGTTGCTTTCTGAATGCTAGGTGGTTCTGAGTAAGGCGAAGGTGAGTGGGAAGTGAGTTCCAGGTTTTAGCTGCCAGGTAGGAGAAGGATCTCCCTCCCATGGTTGTTTTGTTGATGCGAGGTACAGTGGCAAGGGCTTGGTTTGAGGATCGTAGCTGGCGGGAGGGGGTGTAGAAGGACAGTCGTGTGTTGAGGCATTCGGGTCCAATTTCGTAAAGTGCTTTGTGTGCGTGGGTTAGGAGACGGAAAGTAATCCTCTTATTGATGGGGAGCCAGTGGAGGTTTTTCAGGTGCCCAGAGATGTGTTCTTTACGCGGGATGTCTAATATGAGCCTGGCTGAAGCGTTCTGGATGCGTTGGAGTTTTTTCTGGAGTTTTGCGGTGATACCGGCGTATAGGGTGTTTCCGTAGTCCAGGCGGCTCGTGACCAGTGCGTGGGTGACTGTTTTTCTAGTTTCGGTGGGGATCCAACGAAATGTTTTTTTGAGCAAACGAAGAATGTTGAAGCAAGATGAAGAAACGGCGTTGACTTGTCTGTTCATCGAGAGTGAGGAATCTAGGATGACTCCCAGGTTCCGTGCGTGGTCCGTCGGGATGGGTGCTTTTCCAAGGGCCTCCGGCCACCAAGAGTCATCCCAGGCGGAGGGGGAGGTGCCTAGGATGAGGACTTCTGTTTTGTCTGAGTTCAGTTTCAGACGGCTGTGCTTCATCCATTCTGCTACTTCTTTCATTCCTTCATGCAGGTTGGTTTTGGCAGTGTTAGGGTCTCTGGTGAGAGATAGGATCAGTTGAGTGTCATCGGCGTAGGAGATGATGTTGAGGTTGTGTTGGCGTGCGATGGTCGCGAGGGGGCTCATGTATACGTTGAAGAGGGTGGGGCTGAGTGAAGATCCTTGTGGTACGCCGCAGATGACTTCAGAGGCCTCTGACTTGAATGGTGGAAGGCGGACTCTCTGGGTTCTTCCGGTGAGGAACGAGGTGATCCATTCCAGTGCTTTTCCTTTGATTCCGATGTTTCTGAGGCGCTGTAGAAGGGTGCTATGACAGACTGTGTCGAAGGCTGCGGAGAGGTCGAGGAGGATGAGGGCGACTGTGTCTCCATTGTCCAGTAGAGTTCGAATGTCGTCTGTTGCTGCGATGAGGGCGGTTTCAGTGCTGTGTTTGGCTCGGAAGCCGGATTGTGAGGAGTCGAGGGATTTGTTGGTTTCGAGGAAGGCGGCGAGCTGGTTGTTGACCGCTTTCTCGATGACTTTGGCCGGGAATGGAAGGAGCGAGATAGGGCGGTAGTTTTTGAGTTCGGTGGGGTCAGCTGTGGGTTTTTTCAGAAGGGCGCTGAGTTCTGCGTGTTTCCAACTTTCCGGGAAGGTTGCGGAGTTGAGGGAGCAATTGATGACGTCTCGGAGGTGTGGTGCTATAATGAAGTCTGCTTTGTTAAAGATGTGGTGAGGGCATGGGTCTGTGGGGGATCCTGAGTGGATAGAGTTCATCAGACGGATGGTGTCTTCAGTGGAGATAGGGTTCCAGTCATTGAGGGTGTTCAAGGGGGGGTGGGGGTCCTGCAGAGGGTTGGGTGGGTTGGTCTTCGGGTCGGTTGTCGAAGCTGTTGTGGATGTCTGCAATTTTGTTGTGGAAGAATGAGGCTAGGGAGTCGCAGAGGGCTTGAGAGGGGGTGATGTCGTTAGAGTTGGCTGAGGGGTTGGTAAATTCCTTGACGATGTTGAATAATTCCTTGCTGTTGTAGGCGTTGCTATCTAGTCGGTCCTTGAAAGCGGCTTTCTTGGCATTCCGGATCAGTTGGTGGTGTATGCGGGTGGCGTTTTTGAAGGCGTCTTTGGTGCTGGTGTTTGGGTCTTTTTTCCAGGCCTTCTCAAGGGAGCGACAAAGTTTCTTGGATTTCTTAAGATCATCGTTGAACCAGGAGGCCTTCTTGCTGCCTAGTTTGATTTGTCGTTTTTTCAGTGGTGCTAGGATGTCGGCACTGTTGGATAACCATTGGGTGAAGTTAGTGGCTGCTTGGTCGGGGTTTGAGGAGTGGGCGGGGGCGTATTGAAGAAGCGATGAGGAGATCTGGTCGATGGTGACTTTGTTCCAGTTTCTTCGCAGAGTGGGTTGGGGATGGTTGTTGAATGTGGACTTGTTGTAGGTAAAGTGAACGCAGATGTGGTCAGTCCAGAGGAGAGCAGTGGTGTGGCTGAAGGAGACATGTTTGCTGGAGGTGAAGATAGGGTCGAGTGTGTGACCTGCGATGTGGGTGGGGGTAGTGACAAGTTGTTTAAGTCCGAGGTTGGCGAGGTTGTCCAAGAGGGAGGTGGTGTTGCGGTCGTTGTTCTTTTCAAGGTGAAAGTTGAGGTCTCCCAAAAGGATGTAATCCTCGGAGGGGAGCGCGTGTGGAGTGATGAAGTCCGTGATGTCTTCACTAAATTGTGCGCGGGGTCCAGGTGGCCTGTAAAGGAGGGTGCCTCTGAGTGTGGTCTTGGGGTCGATGTGGATCTGGAAGTGAAGGTGTTCAGTGTTGGCGAGATTGACGTCTGAGCTGGTTGAGAAGCGGATGGATTTCTTATGGACGATAGCGATGCCTCCTCCTGTTTGGTCGGTCCGGTCCTTACGGATGATTTTATATCCTTCCGGGATGGCAATGGTGATGTCTGGGGCTGAGGAGGCGTTCATCCATGTTTCTGTTAGGAAGGCGACGTCCGGAGAGATGGTGTCTAGTAGATTCCAGAGGTCGATGGCGTGCCTGTGGACTGAGCGGGTGTTGAGCAGGATGCATTTTAGGTGGTTGGGATCGGATATCTGTTGTGTGTTCATAGATGAGGAGTTGTTCTTGGTGCCGTCGAACTTGCAGGAGTTGCAAGAGAAGGGTCCATGGGTGTGTCCAGGAGTGGCTTGGACGCAGTTGGGGGAACGGCCGGGGTTAAGGGCTAGGAGGGTGGTGGCATCATAAGTAATGCGGGAGGGGTGGGTGGTACGAGGGCCAGGGGGTCTGGCGCTGGGCGCGGTCCGGGCGCGGACGGGCGTAGACGGGCTTACCTTTGGCGCACCTTCGGCACGCAAGGAGCGCGATCGCTGCGCGTTATCGCTGCGCGAGAATGCATATGTCATATATGGAGTAGAGGGAGGGGGCGAGGGAGGGTCAGCAGGGAGGCGGGGCGGGCTGTGGGGGCCAGGCTCTGAGGCACCAACAACAACAAGCGTAATATGGCGTCAGCGTAGGGAAAAACGAAACTGGAGGTAGGCTGGGGCTCAGGAAATTGACTAGGCTAGTTGCACAATCGCGCTCCTCGAATCAGGGTTCCAGATCAAAGCGCCGTGACTACAATGCCCCCAGAGCGTTGCAATGCCCAGATCTAGAAGCGCCGTGTAAATAGTCCCCCAGGAGCTATTTAAATGTCTCAGTAGCGTCGCAATGGCACTCGCGCTGCAGCGCTATGTAGAGAGCTTAGGCGCTAGAAAAGGCAGAGCACAAATACAAAGCAGCTGATGAGTTAAATGTAAACGATACCTCGCAGGAGCAGGACACAGGGAGCGACCGTTTCTGAACTAGTCAGGACGGTCACAGCGCAGGCGGGGTCAGAGCAGGCAATGTACTTCGTGGGAGGGAGGGTCAGCAGGGAGGCGGGGCGGGCTGTGGGGGCCAGGCTCTGAGGCACCAACAACAACAAGCGTAATATGGCGTCAGCGTAGGGAAAAACGAAACTGGAGGTAGGCTGGGGCTCAGGAAATTGACTAGGCTAGTTGCACAATCGCGCTCCTCGAATCAGGGTTCCAGATCAAAGCGCCGTGACTACAATGCCCCCAGAGCGTTGCAATGCCCAGATCTAGAAGCGCCGTGTAAATAGTCCCCCAGGAGCTATTTAAATGTCTCAGTAGCGTCGCAATGGCACTCGCGCTGCAGCGCTATGTAGAGAGCTTAGGCGCTAGAAAAGGCAGAGCACAAATACAAAGCAGCTGATGAGTTAAATGTAAACGATACCTCGCAGGAGCAGGACACAGGGAGCGACCGTTTCTGAACTAGTCAGGACGGTCATAAAATACCAGTGAACAGGGTGGCCCGCCAGGGTTTCGTGATGGCTCCCACTTTGTTCTCCCTCTTCATAAATGGGGTGGCAGGCCATTTGAGGGAGGACCCTGCGGATGCTCCCACCCTGGCAGGTGAAAAAATACCGACCCTCCTTTTTGCTGACGACACCCTCCTCATGTCCAAAACCCCCTCTGGTCTCCAAAAACTTTTGACCAAGTTTGATACTTTCTGTGAGGAACGTGGGTTAACAATTAATACCACAAAAACTAAACTAATGGTACTGTCCCAAACAAAGAGACCTAGGAAGATTAATGTTGCACTTAATGGATGTTCACTGGAGGAGGTTGATGCATTTGATTATCTGGGAGTAAGGGTGAACCGGAGAATGAAGTGGGACTCCCATCTAGCAAAAATGCACCTGAATTTGAAAAGGGCTACGGGAGCCATTTCCAGAGAACACCGAGCCTCTGCAAGTAGGCCCATTGCCCCTGCCCTTGCCATCTATGAGGGGAAAGCATTGGCTGCAACAACATATGGGTCAGAACTATGGCGCTTTGACAACATCACAGAACTAACGAAAACCGAAAACACGTTTTTAAGAGACTTGGTGGGCCTCCCAGTCTCTACCCCTTTGAAACCACTGCTTCAAGACATGGGCCGCCGTGCAATTAAAGACATTGTCACCCTTCGACCGCTACTATACTGGGTGCGACTGAGAAGGCCACCGGAATTAGTACACTATGCTGCAGCTCTGGACGAACTTATTACCCTGAACAAGATGACTAAGATTATATAGTTGGACAACCTAAGGCACTTGATCACCAACTTGGGGCTAAGCGAAACATGGTTGTCCCAATCACCACCCCCAAAAGAAACCATTAAAAAAATATACTGGGAATGGGTTCAAGCCAAGGAGCTCGAAAAATCGAACTGGGGGTTTTAACTGATCAATTCTTAGAGCACAAGCCGGTGAGGAAGTTTGAACCCTTTCTTGATGGTATTAAAGCACCTAGAGACAGAACCTTGTTTTTAAAAGTTAGATATGGAACACTTCCCTTGGACACTTTTACCAGGTGTTGGAAGTCCTCTCTGTCCAACCATTCTAGCTGCCCTGGATGTGTAAACTCTAACGAGTCCCTAGCACACTTCTTATTTGCCTGTAGAGCATACAGTGGACCCAGGAGAAGGCAGCTAAAGCCAGTATGCAGAGAACTGGGAGTCAGGCACTATGCAACGGCACTCCGCATATTGGTAACAGACACAACATCAATGTTCCTGTGCTTCCAGCATTCAGGCAGCAATAAGATGTCATCATAGCTCTTGTGATTAATATTCCTTCTAGAGAGAGATCAGAGTTTTATCAAGGCACAGGTTTGACTCACCAAGTAGAGGGTTAATATGCCTGCTGCAAAGAACAGATCTGTATTTTATGTGGATGTCTGAGTGGATTAGGAAAGCTGGCCTTTATCAGCACTTTAAAATGAATTAAATGTATGTGAGAGAGGGGCTATGGGGAGCTAAGGGGCACTTTTGCTGTTTGGTAGTGAGGGAATCTGAGGAGGAGGTCATATGGGGGTGCCAAAAAAGATTGTTGCACCAGGCATCATCAGCACTAAAATCGGCCTTGCTTACATAGATGATGCTCACCTGTTTCTCCTTCACATTAGGGTAGCTGGGGTAGGTGATTGGTCGATTTTGAATGCTCATTTCAGAGTTATCAACCTGCGCTCATCTATTATTGCCTTCCTTAAATTGTTGCTAAAAAAATCATAAAAATATCTCCATAACACTCAATGGTTCAAAAGAACCCACCTTTATTACTCTCAGAGTATCAAGGTTTCACAGCATGTGCGAGCTATGTGACCTATTCACAAAGGGTGCGGCTCCTGAATATCAAGGTCAGAATATCTTGGCACACTTATATGACGGATAAAAAATTGACAGACTATACACTAAAAGATAAATAGACCCTGAGCCAACCAACTTGAATACCGAACTAGTCGATCCCTTCACTTCTCTTGAGGTCCAAGCAGCTATCAAAAATATTGCTCCGGGAAAGGCTGCTGGCCCGGATGGCTTGCCTGGTGATCTTTTATTACATGACCCGTCCCTATGGGCCAATCTTATTCTTCCGCTAATGAATCTCCTGACCCAGGGCTATGCAGTCCCTGAGTCGTGGAATGGAGCAGAAGTGGTCACGATATATAAAAAGGGGGCTAGAGAGGACCCTGACAATTATAGACCAATCAGTATGATTGATGTAATTCAGAAGGTAGTTGGCAGGGTCCTCACATCGAGAACGGTGACATGGCTGGAGGAGGGTGACATCCTAACACACCTACTAGCGGGTTTTAGAAAGAAGGTCGGCACGATAGACCAAGTCTTCCGATTCACTGCGATTTATTGGAAGACAGTTTCTGTCAGTAAAGGGTCATTAAATCTGGCGTTTATAGACCTGAAAACCGCCTTCGACCTTGTCCCACGCACTAAACTATGGCAGGTACTTCAGGACATGGGCTACCCACTCTACCTCCTTGAGTTGGTTAAAAGATTGCATGATGGCACCTTTGCAAGGATTAGATGGGGGAGTGAGGGCCAACTAACTGATAAAATACCAGTGAACAGAGGGGTCCGCTAGGGTTTCGTGATGGCTCCCACTTTGTTCTCCCTCTTCATAAATGGGGTTGCAGGTCATTTGAGGGAGGACCCTGCGGATGGCCCACCCTGGCAGGTGAAAAAATACCGACCCTCCTTTTTGCTAACGGCACCCTCCTCATGTCCAAAACCCCCTCTGGTCTCCAAAAACTTTTGACCAAGTTTGATACTTTCTGTGAGGAAGTGGGTTAACAATTAACACCACAAAAACTAAACTAATGGTACTGTCCCAAACAAAGAGACCTAGGAAGAATAATGTTGCACTTAATGGATGTTCACTGGAGGAGGTTGATACATTTGATTATCTGGGTGTAAGGGTGAACCGGAGAATGAAGTGGGACTCCCATCTAGCAAAAATGCACCTGAATTTGAAAAGGGCTACGGGAGCCATTTCCAGAGAACACCGAGCCTCTGCAAGTAGGCCCATTGCCCCTGCCCTTGCCATCTATGAGGGGAAAGCATTGGCTGCAACAACATATGGGACAGAACTATGGGGCTTTGACAACATCACAGAACTAACAAAAACCGAAAATACGTTTTTAAGAGACTTGGTGGGCGTCCCAGTCTCTACCCCTTTGAAACCACTACTTCAAGACATGGGCCGCTGTGCAATTAAAGACATTGTCAGCCTTCGACCGCTACTATACTGGGTGCGACTGAGAAGGCCACCGGAATTGGTACACTATGCTGCAGCTCTGGACGAACTTATTACCCTGAACAAGATGACTAAGATTATATAGTTGGACAACCTAAGGCACTTGATCACCAACTTGGGGCTAAGCGAAACATGGTTGTCCCAATCACCACCCCCAAAAGAAACCATTAAAAAAATATACTGGGAATGGGTTCAAGCCAAGGAGCTCGAAAAATCAAACTGGGGGTTTTAACTGATCAATTCTTAGAGCACAAGCCGGTGAGGAAGTTTGAACCCATTCTTGATGGTATTAAAGCACCTAGAGACAGAACCTTGTTTTTAAAAGTTAGATATGGAACACTTCCCTTGAACACTTTTACCAGGCTTTGGATGTCCTCTCTGTCCAACCATTCTAGCTGCCCTGGATGTGTAAACCCTAATGAGTCCCTAGCACACTTCTTATTTGCCTGTAGAGCATACAGTGGACCCAGGAGAAGGTGGTTAAAGCCAGTATGCAGAGAACTGGGAGTCAGGAACTATGCGATGGCACTCCGCATATTAGTAACAGACACATCTATGATGGTTTTTTGCGGAGTTGCCAAGTTCTTGGGAAAGGCCTGGCAGATACGTTCAAGACTGATAAAATCGAGAACGGGGTAGGAAACTGTGTATTATAATGCACCAGAAAATCTCCGGTTCTCTGTTTTAGGACTTTATTTAATCTATTTTTTAACTTTATATTGTCTCCATTTGCTTCAGAAAAGATCTCTCCTTTTTAAAGTTTTTATACTCCTTTTAACAATGAACTGTATGTACTTTTATGATAAAGTCTGTTTTTATCGAAATAAAGTATTACAACAGACAAATATGTATTGATTTTCTATACCTAACTCAATATTTATGAACCTTGAAAATATACATACATCTTCAAGGGACCAAAATGTGCATTTAAGCGTAATAAATGTATACTTCTGTGCACTTACCTTTCTATATTTTTTCTCTCAATATTTTGTCCACAATACTAGCGTGCCATGATATTCTTGTACTCGATAATCAAGAGAACAATCTTCACAAAGGTATTCTTTAAAGAAGTTGCTGCTAAGTGCATTTACTACTACAGATTTATCCACACTCAGATTTCTCTGCTGCAAAGGAGAAATTCACAGTAGTAAATCCAACTGAAAGTTTGGGAAAACCCACAAAAAAGTATTTTTTGGAAAGTTTTCAAAGTTTTATCCAACCACTGTCCACTCTAGTAATGATCAGAGATGTTCTGCTAAGGGTTAAAGACAGGGGCAGCTGCTATTTACCAGAGGTGGCGAGGCAGGGGGATGCAAGGGAGGTTGTAAATAAAAAAATAACAAACAAAACACACCTTCAGGCCGGCCACCCAGCCGGCCGCTGCCTCTCGGTCTCTCCCGCCGCCATTCGCTCCTTGGAAGCTTAAAGCACCCAGGCTTCTGACTCCCCTAACCTGCAGCATTGTGGTTGGTCTGAGTGCAGTGGATCGGTGCTCAGGCACAGGCAAGGAATGGGGGCCTGGGCATGGTCTGCACCCAGGCTGTAATGATGCCTGAGTGCAGAACATGCAAAGTGCTCATGACTGTTATGGTCGGCCCGAGAGGGCCGGCCAAACAGTTATGCGCACTTTAGAGTGGAGCAACCACTCTTCCTTCTGGCCCTTGCTCTAGAATGCCTAATGTTGGTGATTGTTGGCGATACATGAACGGACCAGGAGAACTGTTCTTTTCTCTGGGCTGATGGCCCCCTAGGAGGTTCTCCGGCATGGAGTTAGAGGTTTCTCCATTAAAGTGAGGAATTTAATCAGGTCAGAGCCCAGTGGCAACAAACTCTATGGAGTAACATTTATTCATGCTTATGTCAGCTGGTAAAATTACCACCAGTAAATAGGGGAACTGAAAATGTTTCTTTGACTTATGGGTGCTTTGCCAGTGACCGCATATATACTCTATCTTAGATCATGGGGACTGTTACCAAGCATGAGAAGGGCACTATGATGTTCTTTCCTTAAATGACACTACTCTTTCCATAGAGGTACTTCCAGGAAGTAGCTCCTCCAAAACCTGTGACTTTGGAACATTCAGTGAATTTGATATAATTTCTCCAGTACCTACTGGGATATCTTAGCAGATTGGACGGTGGAACTTGAGAAGATAGTGCAGGTTGAATATCCAACATTTGCCAGATCAAAATCATCAGTGATCTTCTTGTTATTGCCTTTTTCTAATCAAGCCTTTAGAACGCAATCGCAGGTGCACTTACAGGATAAGCAAAAAACAGAAATATTCGTCCAAGCAGCAAGAAAGCGCCGGGGCTTCCAGGGATATCAATATATGTCACAATGCCAAGTGATAAAATATCATCCGGCAGCAATATCCAGTGCAGTAGATCGACTGAACAGCAACACAGTGAAGCCATTAATGTGTTATTCTTAATTCCACATATAATTACATTGAATATACATACAAGAATAATACATAATAGATAAATTGGTAATATGGGCATATATTCGCATAGAGATTCTCACAAATTTTATAAACCATGAGGCAGAAGGCTGAGTAGTTTATCAATGTCACCTGAACCCCAAGATGACATTATAGGACAATATTGCATGTTACATGGTATGAATTTTTAATATTACATGATTTAATAAAGGATTTTAGTACTCTCTCGAAAGATTTGAGTCATCCTTTCAGTGTTTATTGTTTGCCTAAGACTGTAGATATGTCTGTCCCTGTTTTGAGAAATGTGCGTTTTTGTTGGAAACAATGTGCTAATATTTCAAATGTGTTTTATGCAACAATTTACATTTGTGTGAGTCAAGTTTTGAATGCAATGCACAATATAAGGAAATGAAAAATATGCATTCTAAAATGTGCTTTTCTTTTGTAGTATATTGACAGTGTGAAGTATGTTTAAAAATACAAAGAAAATATGTGGGACAGTGTAACTTTTTGCTGACAGGTGTCTGAGTGTACAATGTTTATTTTCACACACTGGGGAAATATTGGTACATGCTTGCATCAAGGCATCAGCGATGGGCCTGCAAGGGTAAGCTTTATTAGGTTTGCCGATTAATGCTTTGAGAACAGAACTGTCATTGTGAAAGTTTTTACTTTACCAGATCGAAAGGAAAGACAAAATGCTGTGTTAAAATATTATTTTCATTTGCTTAGAGAAGCTAAATGTCATGCAAATGAATTCAGTTCTGTGAATTACAGGAAATAACACACACACATATATATGTTGCTGAAATAACACAAATGCTTACATGAAAAAACACGGAAATTTGCCGGTTATAGTTCTGCAAATTAACTATAGCTTGCTCTCTCCGACATGCATTACTTATGGCCTCACATATTACATTAATTAGGGTCTTTGTTACAAGCACAGGGCACCATGACTGGCAGTAAAGAAGAATCCACCCTCGTGAACGAGGGAGACGGGTGTCACCTGCCAAATAATAATAATTGACCGTAGCCACGTCTCCAAATGATAACAAAAACCACACTAAGGGGCCCATTAGTATGTCGCGCTGGGGCAATCCGCCCAACATCATTCCCTGAATTCCCCCCGCCATATTACAATGGCGGGGGGACCGCAGCGGAGAAAAACACTGCCGCCACTTTTCCGCCCCGGTCGCCTTGCGGCCGGGCGGAAAATGTTTAATATGGTGGCAGTGTCCATTAGACACCGCCAGCCATATTACAATGGGCTTTGGTAGATGCCTTTCCGTGGCGGCCATGCCGCCATGGAAAGGCATGCGGTCTTCACTCTGGGGACCCACTGCGGGCCCCCAGAGTGAAGGAGAGTACAGGGGTGCACACGGGGGTACCTGTGGTATCCCCCTGCATTTGCATAATCAAAGCGGCAGGCCACTGTGGCGGGCACATCCCAATACTCCCCACTGGACCCCCGCACTTATGGCGGGCCATCCCAATTACCACAAGGATGGCGGCCGGGCAAAGTCCGCCCGCCATCCTAATGAACCCCTCAGTTCGAATCAGGGGATAATGCGACAAACAGTAGATACCAAGATTGTAATACAAAAAACAGTGTTTATTAAGAATATTGTACATATATATTTTTTTAATTTTTCAAACGTTGCATCACGAAGCAAATAAGGCAGACATACAAAAACAAATGTATTGTGGGCTACAAACATTCAAAAAAAGACAATTAAAAAAAAATGTAAACCATTTTTGCGACATTATATATGTTTTCGGATTTTGTAAGTGAAACCTACTCCATCCCCATGCACAGAGATCTCAACGATAAAAACGGTTTCAGACACATACACAAATACTCTCATCCGTCTTGCTACACATACACGCAACAAACTCACATACGGCAATGACACAATAAATATATACAGCCAAATGCAAAAGGAGAAAGGCAGAAACCCAGAGAAGAAGTAGTAAGTTGGGCAATGGTACATCGGTGTTCACAAAGAATTATTGCCTAATGGTCTCTGTCTTGCACGGTGCAGACGTGCGTTTCTGTGCTAGGCTAGCAAGTAGCCATCACCTTCCTCAGGGCACTAAAAACTAAAATCTCTGCAAACAAATTGCTAAAGTGGGGAAGACAAGGCAGCAGCAACTTATTAACAACTATAGCCTGTCAATGGCGCGGCATGACAGGCAGTCCGCTACTGTTGTGCTGCCCTGCAGCTAGAGCTGTTATCAATGGGGCCTAAAAGAGTACTGGCTGAGCCCTTGTGGATGAGCAAATGAAACAAGTAAAGCATGTGCAAGGAAGGCTTTGGGTGTCCGTAATCAGTGTATGAGCGATGTGTGAGAGAGTGTAGAAAGGAGGGCATTTGGTAAAGGGAGTGTAGAAGAGTGGTGGGAGCAGCAGGCTGTGAGCCAATGCTTATGTCAGCATAAGAGGCTTGAAACAGCAGTCATCCATGATTTCGGCCATACCACCATCAATGCTTCTGATTGGAGTTGATCTCGGAAACTAAGCAGGACAGGCCTGTTTTGAACTTGGATGATAGACCGCCTGGGAATACCATATTGTGGAGGCATTATGCTCCTCACTAGAGAAACATCATCCCTCCTCCTTAATGTATCCTCATTACAAGAAAAAATGCCTTTCCTATGGAAAATCTGACCTACCTATAACTACATTGGTACTAGTGCTGCCAGTGCAGTACATGTATCTATATATTCACCAAAACAAAAAAACAGTTGAAAGCGATGCTATAGTAAGGTGAAAAGTTCAGTGAGAATGTAAATTGTAACTCAAAAAAACACTGAAATTCACCAGTTATAGTTATCTATAGTAACCATAACTCATGCCCTAAGGTAACTATTGTGAGAAGTTGGCCTGGTATATGATGTCCACTATTCTATTGGGCACCTTGCACCAGTTGATGGTAGGTTGTAAAGTCAACCTTATAGAAAGCTCTCCTAGTGGTAGCTGTGGAGAGCAGCCTTCAGGCTAAGATTTAGAGGCGAGTTAAGCTAGTTGTTTTACCAATTATAATCTCTTGAATGATCAAATGAAAGCACACCACACAAGGTATATATCCAATATATATGTATTTATTCTAAACACAACCCCTCTGGACTCGTTATGAGGTCAGAGGTAAAGGTACAATACATGGAACTTATTTAGCATACAATAAGTTGCATAGTATACATTATGCCCTAGGGGCCTCACAAACCATATACTAAAATAGTGGTAGAGCCTGTGGAATCGCTGGGGCTGCCTAGAACCACCAAGGGTTAGGATGTAGGAGGCACACGGGGGACGCGTGCAGTGTCTAAACACAGCTGCTGGTTACTATTGACTTTCTATGGAGAATGAACAAGTTACAAATTTGCAATTTAAGGGCACTTCTAGGTGAACTACGAGGGAACCCTTTTAGACTAGGACACTTCGAGAGTCAAGACCCACGGGAGCACCGGAGAAATCGTGTTACCTCACCCAGGGAAGCCAGGTGAATAGGTGTCTTTCGGTGTCGGGTTTCGTCGTTGATTCCAATGGAGAGCTGCGTAGAAGTGCTGCAGGCGACCAGAGGAAAAGTGTCTGGGTGGATCCCAGGGTTGATCGGAGATGTGAAGAACCTGAAAGCAGAGGAGACAGAGTCTGGGTCACTAGCCAGTGACCAGGATGGTGACAGGAAGATGGAAGCCGATGTCGGGTGATTTCAGGTAAAAAGGTAAAGCTTGTCTCTTCACCCACGAGGACTAGGAGGTGTCAACGACAACCAGGAGCTGGATTCGAGCTGTCCCACAAAGGATCTAGTAGACTGCGGTGTCGGTATTCGGATTGGACCCAAAAAGCGCTGGCAAACGCAATCCACGTAAGATGTTGAGATTGGCTTCGGTGCAGACCAGCAAGGACCGAGGAACTCCTCCTTTAGAGAGGAGTGGGAGCAAGCCTGGAGCAACCAGGAAAGCTAAAGAAAGGGAAGATTGGTCTTCGTGGGGGGTCACTAGCCAACGGACTAGGAACCGCAAAGACGCATCGAGCATAAATGTGCAAAGCAGGCCCACGGGACACTAGTGGAGTGTGGGCCTCTGAGCTTCGGTGCTAAAGGTGCTCGGAGCAGGGGCTTCAAATATCCCAATGCACAACTTCGGGATACCTCTGGAAGTAGGTGCAGTAGTGATGATGAAGCATGTCCAGGAGTGCCAGTCCCACGTCTCTCATGTCCGCCACAGGTCTCAGCTTTGCTGGGTGCGCAGGTCAGCATCAGAGATGTCTGGAAGTCCATGTCCTGTGTCACCTATTCTTCGGAATCCGGCTGGAGTCTGGAAAATGCAGACAGGCAAAGCTGCTGTTGGTGCCTGTTTGGACAGGGTGGTTACTCCTTGACCACAAGGGAGATTTCTTCTGTCTTCCAGTCAAAATGGAATGTCAAAGGTCCAGGAATTATGTATCAGAGTTTCGTTCAGGGTAATCTTAAGTCCTAGGCACTGGGGTTCTATACTAATAGAAAGTTTAGGGGTTGGACTAACTCTAAGGACCCTCCTATGGGTGGACCTGGGGAGGGGGCGGTTACATCCCTTCCCCTTTGTCCAGTTTCATGCCAGAGCTGGGGCTGAGCACCCTAGCAACCAGTTTGAACTGAAAAATGCATGGAGCACCTTGTGTGTCCCAGACAGTGTCTGAAAAGCATTCAATGAATGCAACCCACCCTGCCCTTATACACTAAAGCCTGTCTGGGAATGTGCTAGCACCTCCCTGGACAGGAAGCCTATTGTCTAGGCCTCCCCTGCTGCATTTTGTCCAGCAGCAGGAGGGCAGACTTGTGTCTGTGGCAGCAGCATCCATTTTGTGATGCTGGGGCTCTGTTTAACTTTAACCAGGTTTACCAGGAACTACATGTCTTCTCCCTCTAGAAGAGTGGAATGCTACCCCCGCTGCCAGAATTGGCGAAGGAGGGGTAGTATTCCAAAGTGTTTGACACCTTACACGACATGTTTTGATAAAGTCAAACCAAAGTTAGCATTAACTGCGAGGATTATAATTAATTTAAGAGTATATGGTGTGGGTATATCATATACAGCTATAAGGAGATGGTTCTGAAAGCTGCAGAGGGGCTCAGCTCATGCTAGGGCACCCTCTCACACAAAACCAAGCACTCTGCCTCCAGGATTGTCAAGGCCTGCCATAGGAGTGACTTATAGGTTACTATGTGTCTATATAAAAGGTAGATATATATGTACTATATCTAAGTAAGGGGTGATTACACAACCTTACCCAGGCTGTAAGTAAATGTCTGTGGTGTCAGTTTGGAAGGCTAACCAGGGGTGGCATAATACATGCTGCAGCCCCTGGTAGGCCTAGGGTGCACCTATGCCATGGGTACCTAAGGTACCATATACAGGGGCTCACAAGGGTGACCCAGTAAACAATCTGGTATGTACCTAAAGTACATGCTATCAATTTAGAGAGAGAACAGCCAGGCTGTAGGCCTGATTAGGAGGGACACAGCCATACTAAAGTCGAAAAACAAGTGAAACACAGCAGAAAGTGGGGGTAACCATAGGAAGCAGACCCTACTTTCCTACAACTATAGCTCACTCCCCCACCATGCACAGTCTTGTCATCAATGATGCTATTTAAAATGTAGCAATGATGTTATCAATGATGTTATAGAACATATCATAAGTGATATTAATATGTGGGGTGATGACTATGCATGGCGAAGGAACGAGATATGTTACCTTAGGGAATGAGTTATAGTTACTAGAGATAATTATGATTGGTGAATTTCAGTGTTTTTTTAGTTTGAAACATTACTTTGTCACTGAAATTTTCACCTAACTATATCACCACTTTAACCTTTCTTTCTTTCTTTCTTTTCAGTGATTTTCTAGGGTATTTTAATATAAAGTAATGTTTTTTTTCTGCTTGTAAACCCAACCCCCTCCGGTCACAGCCTTCGGCCATATGCGACGGAGGGTTGGACACAGATGCACCGCAGTCACACCCAGCAGGCAGCCAACTCCCTGCTCCACCCAGCATTCAACCCCTGTGTCTGGCCAAGCTCAGGTAGACCCGAACCCCCTAGGTCGATTTGTCAAAAAAGGGGAAGAAAGGATGTGCACCCTTGCAGGCCCTGGGGAGCCCATCCCCCTGGGCCATATTTTCTTTTCAATAAGGGGAGGAGAAGTGCAGCACCCTTCCCCAAGGCACTTTGGGCCCCAGGTTCCCTATCCCCCAGGGCCTTTGTTTTTTAATGAAGGGGTGGGTAGTGAGTAGCTCCCTTCCTGAGCCACTAAGGGCCCCGGGTAAACCATCCCTTGTAATTTTTGTTTTTTAATTAAGTGGAGGGGGAATTATGGGCCCTCTCCATGAGCCACTAGGGGCCCAGAGTACCTCATTCCCATTCCCCAGGACCTTTAAGTGAAGGGGGTCCGTGTCCCTCTTACCCAAGCCACTATGCACCAGAGGACCCCATCCATTGAGCCTTCTACAATGTATAAGGGGAAACAGGGCACACAGCCCCTGTCCTGGCCCCGTCGCTGAATGCAACCATCCACCTACCTAGCAGCTGTTTTTGCTTGTCCAGCCTGGAAGGCACAATCTGAGTGTCTCTGTTCTTTGGGCAGAGAAACCACTGTTTACAGGGGGTGGGCTCCTTTGGACACAGTGTAAGAGCCGGTCCTCAGGGATTGGGTTCCTGGGAACATTTAATACATGGTGAGGGTTGTTGTGTGCTCCCTTCCCTATACTAACATGTTAGCCCTGGGAATGAGGCCCCTGTGGCCTATTGCTGTCTCGGGAGGGGGGCCCTGGAAACTATACAGGCTATCCATTTTTTATAGAATGGGACCTGCGGAATGGGGTCCCCCAGGCACTAATTGGCCTACGGTAGGGGGCTGTGACCCCTTCCTCATTTATAAACTTATACATTTTGGCTTCGGGGCATGGTCTCTCTGGGGATTCAATGATGCTCCATGAAGGGGGCCGTGAGCCCCCCTCCCCTTTGATTTTCATGGCAGCTGACATTTCCTTTTTTCTTAAAAAAAGTCATGATCCCGCAGGTAGGTCATAGGACTCCCGCAGGATGGCAGATTTTTTTAAATGTCAGTGAAAGCAGTGTATCTCTACTCTGCCCCCTTATATAATTTTACACATTCCAACTAAGGGCAGGGGACTAAGTCCCTGAGCCCTGTAATGGCTGCCTACAACATTTTTCTTCAGGTTGCAGGCTGCCAACTAGAGAGCTCCCTCTCACCGGAGCTCACAATGGGTGATGCATTCAGACTCAAGTACATGTGTGTGTGTGTGCGTGTATATATATATATATATATATATATATATATATATATATATATATATATATATATATATATATATATATTATTTTAGAGATGTCATCAGTGATGTCAGTGACCATGTCATGGGTGATATAATACGTGAGGTCAAAAGCAGTGCATTGTGGGGGCACAAGGTATAGTTAGCTCACCTAACTATAACGGCTGAATTTCAATTGTTCTGTATGAGTGAAACTTGAACCTAACTATAATGTCGCTGTAACCTTTGTTTTTTTTCAGTGAATTTCTAAGGTTTTTTAAAATTATATTTCCTAACTCTAAAGTCTCTGTAATCTTTGTTTTTGCAATGAATATCTAAGGTTTTTTAAATGCTAATTCCTAACTATAATGTCCCTGTAACATTTGTATTTTTCAGTGAATTTCAAAGTGGGTATGTAAGTTGCTGTATAGGTTGGGGACTGGGTGTATGAGTGGCTGTATGGGTCTGTGAGTATGTAATGTCTGGGTAATTACATAAGTGAAATTGCCAAGGAAGCACTGTGAATACCTGGTGTTTTTGACTAAGTGTAAAACACACACATAGACATATTTTACATAAAGTTTCAGTGTATATATTTAGTAAGATAGTAATTTAACTTTCACCTTTGTATTCATTTGTTGAAGTAACTACATCAAAAATGCATTTTCCTTCTTCACAGCAACAATGGACGTCGCAATGACATCAGTCGTCACAAATACAAATGACAGCAGTGTAAAACAGATACATAGACATATTTTACAATCCATTCAAGTCTAGCTGTTTAGTAACATATTGGCTTCATTTTATTTTAACAACACATTTGTAAAAAACAACAGTTTAAAAAAATTTCTTTCAACATCTGAACTCACAAATATTACATAACTACAAATACCCATTAAACGACCCATTGTTACCCATAATCATGGGGAATCACAATGCACAATCTATGAAAAGATCCTCTCTAGAGGGATGAGCAAAAAATATTCATGTGGGACGTCGTCCATGTTATATCATCTAAAAACTATCATAAAAAACTTAACAATTACTATTCCCACTCCAGAGAGTGCAACAGTCGGGATAGTGTTGGATAGCGTAGGGGTAACAATTACTATTCCAACTCCAGAGAGTGCAACAGTAGGGAAAGTGTTGGATCGCGCAGGGGTAACAATTACTATTCCAACTCCAGAGAGTGCAACAGTAGGGAAAGTGTTGGATAGCGTAGGGGTAACAATTACTATTCCAACTCCAGAGAGTGCAACAGTAGGGAAAGTGTTGGATAGCGTTGGGGTAACAATTACTATTCCAACTCCAGAGAGTGCAACAGTAGGGAAAGTGTTGGATCGCGTAGGGGTAACAATTACTATTCCAACTCCAGAGAGTGCAACAGTAGGGAAAGTGTTGGATAGCGTAGGGGTAACAATTACTATTCCAACTCAAGAGAGTGCAACAGTAGGGAAAGTGTTGGATAGCGTAGGGGTAACAATTACTATTCCAACTCCAGAGAGTGCAACAGTAGGGAAAGTGTTGGATAGCATAGGGGTAAAAATTACTATTCCCACTCCAGAGAGTGCAACAGTAGGGAAAGTGTTGGATAGTGAAGGGGTAACAATTACTATTCCAACTCCAGAGAGTGCAACAGTAGGGAAAGTGTTGGATCGCGTAGGGGTAACAATTACTATTCCAACTCCAGAGAGTGCAACAGTAGGGAAAGTGTTGGATAGCGTAGGGGTAACAATTACTAATCCAACTCCAGAGAGTGCAACAGTAGGGAAAGTGTTGGATAGAGTAGGGGTAAAAATTACTATTCCCACTCCAGAGGGTGTAACAGTAGGGAAAGTGTTGGATAGCGTAGGGGTTAAAATAACATACTTATAAAATAAATATAAACCATTTACAATACATATACATAATTGCTAAAAACATGATTAGCTAAATATATGTAACCTAAAATAATCATTAAAAATACCATTTTATAATATTTAATTACCAATTAATAAATAATTAACAATTATAAAATTAACTTAACAATGATTTTTAATTCATTATTACCTAATTACATTAGATTATTTCCCACCATATTCCCGTATAAACACAGAACCCACAACAGAACACATTTATCAATTTATGAATTATTTAAAATTATTTACCAATTAATTAAAATTATTTACCAATTTATTAAAAATAATGTATGCTTCCTACTAATTAATAATTATTTCAACATTATTAAATTACTTCCCACCCTATTCGCCTATAAACCCATAACCCGCTAAAGAACATATTTATCAATTAATCAATTAATTAAATTTAATTAAAAATAATTCTCAATTAATTAATCAATAATTCCTACTAATTAATAATTAATTTAACATAATTAAATTACTTCCCACCCTAATCCCCTATAAACCCATAACCCGCTACAGAACATATTTATCAATTATTCAATTAATTAAAATTAATTAAAAATAATTCTCAATTAATTAATTAATAATTCTTACTAATTAATAATTAATTTAACATAATTAAATTACTTCCCACCTTATTCCCCTATAAACCCACAACCCGCTACAGTACTAAAAGACAATATTTAATTAAATTACATTAAAAATAAATTATAAAACATAATAAATACTATATAATATACACAAAATGTATTTAAAAATCGATATTAGTAACATCGAAATTATTTACTTCGATATTACTGACATCGATATTTAAAACTTCGATATTACTAATATCGATATTAAGAGTGTCAATATTACTTACCTTCTATATTATGTCCCTTCGATATTTAAACTTCGATATAATTGTATATCGAAATTTAAAACTCGATATTTTGTCTGTGTACCGTCACAAGACATTGTTAAGGGTTACAAATAAAAAATATTCTTGCGGGACTACGTCCATGCTTTTCCATCTAAAAACATACCCTAGCAATAGTGTTAAAGCAGCAAGAAGGCAACGCACGGCTGAAGGACCCTCAACTTCAATAGCAACTGCAACAACACTGGGGCACAGAGTCCCTTCAGAGGGCCAATCTAAAGTTCAATATTTGGCTCCACAGTTTCTCTGGATGGCATCATATTGCATGGATGTGGAGATGTTATGAGTGCTGGAGAGCAGTCCATAACAGCCCTTCGTACTGCTGGTCATTCATAGTTTTTCTACATTGGCAGGAATTTTATTATTTTACAAAATGGGTTTCTAATAGCTATGTGTTGTTCATTTAATTATCTTCTAATTTATTGTAACACTGCTTACATATAAGTAAGTAAGTAAGTAAATATTACTTTTATTTGATTTCATTAAAAATCGTAAAAGCATGAGAAAAACACATATTACATATTAGCTAAGGTTAAAATCTATGAAATATAGACGAGTAAAACCAATGTCCTTTCGTAAGCTTTGGTCACTGCGACAGTTTAAACGATAACCATATAAGAAGTTCATTGCAGTTCGATGTGAAAAGAGCAGTACTTGATACCTGTATAGAAAGGCAGTGACCGGTCAGTCATATGCCTTTGCCATGTGGACTATTGTCTTTTTTGTCCAGTTCTTTAGCTGCTATTTTCAAAAAGGTGATGGCTCGACATGACAGCTGGATTGACAGTCCACCAAGGCATTGTATCACTGCAGCTCTGCACGATCTCAATTGGTGCTTCTTAAAAATCTCCCGCAGAATTGTTCTACGATGTTCCAGTAGCGCAGGGCAGATGCATAAAAGGTGTAATAACGACTCTTCTCCTTGATCACACAGGCGACATTCTCTCGTGGGCCATGTAAACTTCCATTTCGGGGTTAAATCCTTTCTAGGGAACGAACCCAACCGCAACAGCGTCAAATAGTGCTTTTTGTGATGCGAGAAGTGTTCGGACAAGTACGGTTGGGGTTTCAGAAACTGGTATGATTGAATCACTGCCCATGCGTGTTTTTTCTTACCGAAGGCGATTTTGTCCGTTAGTAGCGAAGTTCGTTTTATTGCGCTGTTCACCATATTTTTTAACCCGGAATATGATGTTGTTGTGTGCCATGCCTCTTCAAGATGTAAATCAGCGAGTGATTCTTTTAGGACTACTACTTACATATAACTTTCTGTATGGACAAGTCACAGTGCTCCGCTTCAAATAAATACACAGCTAACTTTTGCCAGTTATAATTATTTACTTTTTCACTTTTTAAATACAAGTCAAAAGTCTGTGTTTGAATCTTCTAGTGAGTGCGTCAACAACATATACAAACCTACTATGGTTTTTAAGACCACATTGTGGTACATTTTGTAATCTCTTTTTCAAAACTATCAACTGTAATATCTGTGTCCTGTTCTGCAACTCCTCCTCTTAACAACTATTCATTTTCCCTTGAATCCTGCTCAGGACCAAAGAAACAAAACTGCACATCATCACAAACCTTTTCTACATCTACCATAGTACCATGCAAAAGTGCTACATTCATTTCTTCTAAACATAAAGCAAGAGTTTTCACATAGTACAGCCTCCTAACTAAAGTTCGAATTGTGAGTGGTGTACAGCTAACATCCTGAAATGATGAAAGGTGCTTTGGCACACTTTGCTTGATAAATAAGGTAGTGAATGTCCTAGCAAATTTGTATGCTTTCTTTTTTTGTTTTAAACTTCACCTTAGAAAGATATGTAGAAATGTCCTTACTATATCAATGGATTGCTGTTGAATACAACAAACATTACTAACATTCCATTTCCGTACAGGTGCCTTCCTTGTACCTGTTCTCCAATAACTTGTTCTACATTTGTAGGTAACAGCACCTCTTTCGCTATCAGAGTGCCATTCTTCATTACATAACATCGTTCACTGTAATCAATAGCATGAACAAATCTATTATCCTAGAGATAGATTTCTTCAATAAAGAAAGACTCTGTACTAGAAGTATGTATGGATTCTCCACTAAAAACTGTACAAAAGTTACTTCTATTCACTAATTTCTTTTGTGGTTTTGTCTCCTCATGCACAATGCCATATTGTCGAGAGGCTTCATACTATTTATAATAAAAATTACAAGCTTCCTCTTCAAAGCAAAGGCTGTATCAACTACTCTCTCAACTCGTTTCTTTCTGATTCCGTACCTCTCTCCCTCTTCTATACTTTTTCATAGTTCTCAGTAGGTTTTTACCTGCTCTACTACAAAATATCCTGGCTTTCCTTAAACTGCTTCTGTCTCCTGGTTAAGGTGTGTGCGTCTTTGTTACATTCTTTTCTGTTCTTGTTATATAGATGCTGTCCACAGTTATTCTTTCTCATAATTAGAATTTTATTTTCCTTATTTTGTAGTGTTTGGAAATGTCAACAATATATTTTTAAGAAATCCCTTTGTCTTCCTGCCAGTAGCTCTTTTTTCTTTCAACACTTTTTTGCCCCTTTTGTGTTTCAGTTCTGCATTGATACTGTAGTTGCTTCTGTTCCTTTTTCCTCTAAGCTTTTGTAGGCATTCTGTCTGAAGTTTGCAGCTATTCAGGTACAAGCACCAACCATTTTTGCAAGTGCAAATGGTGCGATTTGCAAAAATCTGCTGTTTGCGCCTGCAAAAAGGGCTTTTGCGATGCATGAAGGGTCAAGGCACTCGCAATTTGAGAATTCACATTTAATTGTGAGATCTCAAATTGCAATTGCATTTAAGGAATCGCATTTTGCCGTTCCTTAAATGCAATGCAAGAACCACTTTGAAGTAGCGATTTCGCTACTAGGGGGCGCAAATTACCATGAAGTTGAACTTCATAGGCTACACACAAACATGTCCTTTGGACATGTGTGAGCACGCAACATTTGTGCACAGATCAATTTCAGGGGTGCAACAGGGTGTCATTTTGACACCCCTGCACCCTTGAAATTGTATGAGCAATTTGCGAGTACCTGCTGGTACTAGCAAATTGCGCATGCAATCTCCCATTCATTCCTATGGGCCTGTAGGCCCATAGGAATGAATGGGAAGGCATTCCTTAATTGCGAATCGCAATTTGCGAGTCACAATTAAGGAATGTTTAGGAATCGCTATTTGTATAGCGTTTCCTACATGCGTAGTCTTTTGCGATTCCTTAATTGCGATTCCTTAATAATCGCAATTAAAGAATCGCAAAAGCATACCTTGATGCATGTTACTATTGTTATTGTTATTCTAGCCATTGTACCAACTACTTTACTACTTAATTACATCTAAGAAAAACACTGTTTTTTATGTTATTTTGCAGTTTTAAATCTACAGATGAACCTGGCTGCATAACTAAAAGCACTCAGTTCAATGTACCAAACCCAACCCAAAACCCAAAACGTAATTTATTTGTTACTTTTTCATAATATAGCACCCTCTCCTACTACACAGTTGCACCATATTTCAATTCTCACTTATACACGGTAAAAGACCACTTTATCCCTTCTGTATTAAATTTTAAAATAAACATCAACCAAAGTGTAGAAGTACATACAGTGTGTCCATACTGTAAATCTGAAAACACAACATAAGAGTTATTTCTGTGCCTCTCCACCACCGTGCCACTTGAAGATTTAGTGTTTCAGTACTTTTCTACTTAGATATGCCATATTTAAATTTTGAGAAACACTGCACATAAAAATCTGCACATTAATCTGTATCACAGCATATAGCTCTCTAAGGGCCAGATGTAGGTAATTCTGATTTACCTACTCTTAAATACCGAATCATACCGATTCGGTATTTAAGAGTAGGTAAATTGGAAGTAGGCAGATGTAGGTAATTTTTCTTTTTCAATTACCGATTCTGTAAGATTCGGTATTTACCAAATCGGTAAATACCGAATCAGTATTTTCCATTGATTCCTATGGGCCTTGAAGCCCATAGGAATCAATGGGAAATACCGAATCGGTATTTACCAATTCGGTAAATACCGAATCCTGGCAGGGGGAACGGGGTGTCACTTTGACACCCTGTAGCACCCCAATTGCAGGCTTGTGTGCCATGTGGCACACATACATGCCCTAAGGGCATGTCTGTGTGTCACATGGCATAGGTGTACATGCACAGATGTGCATGTACACTGGAATTCTGTATTTTACCACCCAACAGGATTGGGTGGTAAAATAAGAATCCATAGGGGCCTGTGGCACTGCAAACTGTGCCACCTACATATGGATTTACAGAATCGGTATATTTACCGATTCAGAAAAATACCGAAGCAGTAAATTTACTGAATCGGTAAATATACCAATTCTGTAAATTCAGAGCCACCTTCATGTCAAAAGCCAAATACCGGTCGGTAACGGCCGAAATCGGCCGTTACCGACCGGTATTGGGCGACCTACATCGGGCCCTAAGTCTTCTGAGTACATGAAAACGGTGTGTGACATGTTACATATATAATTCACCGGATGGTTCTAAAAGAGTACATATTCCCCACTAAAAGTAGTAAATACGTGAGTTTGTGGTTGAGTACATCGATACTCTCTGGATGATCAGAAGAGTGCATAGATAGTGCCAAGGTGATTCACTAAGAATGTTGGTAGTGCCTGCATGATTCCTTCCCTGAGCATGTAGTAACTATATTGGTTGTCCCAAATCTGCATGGTTAGTGCCTGTGTATTTGCATGACTATATTGCTACCATCTGGGTGATCGGATGAATGCATGAATGTTACCTGCATAGTTCAATGAGGAGACATAGTTAGCGCCTGCGTGATTGGAAGAGTGCATATGTAGTGCCTGGGTGATTGAATATGTCTAGATATCACACTTGATATATAATTGCATACATGGCTCTCTAAGAGCATACATTGCTCTGTTACTCAGCATGCACATGCATCAGTAAGTTTATAAAAGTGAAAACAAAAATTCTCAATTTTTCAAAGCAGGAAACCTTTTTTTAATGGCATACCTACATCATTTCACAAATATTTATTGTGACTTTAAAACATATACTCAGCATTTCTAAAAGAAAAGTTACATGTCAAGTGAATCTAGCACAAGAACTGTCAAGAGACATTCTGCGCTATTAAACCTCCTCAATTTTAAACATAGCATTTAAAGAAATACACCACCCTTACTATATACATTCAATTTTCAACAACCTTAAAGAACATAGATCACCATGTAAACTTATATATGATTTCATAATAGAAACACACCCTCAGGCCATCTTTCCAAAAATATATACCTCTCTGCATCTTTAAGTAAATTTAAGAATCTCATCGTACATATAACTATCTGCAACCACAAAAACCATATCTCACCATCTAAGTATATGCAAACTGGTCATATAAGTTAAAAACCACATTGACAAACACTTCCTAATACATACCTAACAGGTATTACTACTTTATAATTCATATAAAGACACAGCACCTTTCCTTATCTTTTATTTCTGACTACACTACTCCGTTTTAATAATGTGACTAAAACTACCACAACTCCCAGAATGCAAATAATATAGATGTATCTGTTCTGCACATTATGCTTAGACATTTAGAAACATTGTAATTTTTAAAGGCATTTTCAACAGTGCCAACATCTTAAACACATAACTGCTGCCAGATACAGTTCATCTGATATTTTTGCATCACTGTGATACTCATTTTAATCAAACTCCCATAAACATCTTCATTTCTAATGTACATTTTTTAAATAATTAAAAAGTTTTATACATGCCAGTGAATTGAGTTAATAGATTATATTGTTGTTTTAGGTCTTTCTGGATAGTTTTGACACTGTTAAGATTTGTAAAAATTAAGCACACAAATGGTACACCACTCTCATAGAAAGCAACTATAAAATGGCAACCTCTTCAACTTTACACTCTATGATCATGATAAACACAGCAAATTACATCATGGCTTTCATTTTAGACTACTGCAGCACCACTTGTGAATGGTTAGTATCTGTTAACCCTTTCCTCTGTTTTAAAACAAGGTTCCTAACTCTGTGAGTGTATGTTTTTGCGATCATCACAGAATAATCAGATAAAAAATGAGAGCCCATACCGATATTTAGTTTCAGTTTTCTTAAATTTAAATACTGAACAGCAGTTTATTACATAGTCTTGAGTTGGAAATTAAAGTTTGCCATTACTTAAATTGTGTCATAACTCTTCCTCTATCTATTTACGACCCTTCCATCTAATACACTCTTAGCTCAGTGCACCTAGCAACCCAGTGGGACCTGTAGGTCACAAGTTAACAGCACATTCTAGAAGGAACATGCTACTTCCAAATGATATGCAGCAGGTGTGGTATACTCCACAGACTCAAAAGCATATCTATGTCTGTATTACATTTCTTTTTTTAAACAACAGCGAATAATAGGACTTCATGCTAAGGCATCCACTACACTACCTATTATTAGTCACTTTCATGCTGACAGCATCCACAATATTTTGTTTTCTTTAAAACACCTCCATTTTAACTGATTTTCATTCAGAAAACAACCACATTCAGCTCCAGCCTTCTACTGGCTGCTATTGCTCTTTAACTTCAAAATACTTAGAGTGTGGATTGTGGGCCACAGCTATGTCTATTGGGCTAAAGAGGCTGCAATAAACAGAGGTATTGAAAGGGACTTGGGTTTGCCAATGTGGAGATTACTTGGTTTGGCCAGGAATGGGTTAAAGTTTCACCAGGTGCTGGCTTCGTTTAAATCCATTGAGGATTGTCCAGCTCCTCACCTCATGATTGTGCACTGTGGTGACAATGACCTAGGCACATTGACTGGGGTAGGACTGGAATTCCTAATGAAAGGTACCTTTGCAGAACTGATGTCCCTTTTCTTTCACACTGTCTTGGTGCACTGTAATATATCAAACACAAGATGATGGACGGAGTGCTGAAACTTTTCAGACACTCACCTCAAGTCACAGATCTGGGTTGAATCCATCATCATTCTTTAGCTCACTTCACCACCCCAGTTTGGACCCAGCCATATGCAAACCTGTGCTTTGTTCACCCTAAGTTGGCAGAGTATGCCCAAACATGGGCCCCTTTCTTCCTTTACCACTGGATACAAGCTAGACTGACTGATGAGGGATGCTACCCCGAAACCTGTCTTAGGATGCTTGTTTCTGGTTCAGATAAGACTTGGCTTGGCAGTTCAGGCTGGACTGTCCCCATGAGGCACAGGGTCAAGACTGATTTGCATATTGCTAGGTCTGAACTGAGGTTGCAAATTGAGCTAAAGAACGATGATAGATTCAACCCAGATCCTTGACTGGGGGTGAGTGTCTG